>NC_133578.1:27833816-29184387 GCF_964106895.1 Numenius arquata
CTCAAGGAACCATAGAACAAAAGAGGTGATGAAGCAAATCACTGTATTCATTCACAGTGTCAACGGCAGAGGAAAAACTAAGTCTAAAAGGCAAAGCCACCACTCAGCAAACAGATCAAACTCACACTCTAATTTCAGCCAACCAGTATCAAAAGCATACCTTAAAATTTTCAGGAAAATATCCTTCTACTGGTAACCGCTGTAAGCAATGACCCTTCCTCATATTCTGTGAGGTTGACAAGCAATATATAAATTGGATTAAAAAAAATTTCACCAACTGTATGAAACCACCTTGGAAACTACATGTATCATGAGTGGCAAGTATGTTAGCCTCACAGTTTTTCTTAGATTAATCTAAAATTATAATGTTGAAGTGACATCTGAATGCATAGGAGATACTTCGATTGTAACTTATAGATTTAGCTTGTTATTGCTAATACTGCAAAAAGCCTCATATACTTATGCCATATTGATGGTGGAAGCTGATCGCTTCACAGAATGTCCTTTGTTAAGTGAAGTGAGCGGCATTTAGAACAGATTTATGGCAAAAATAACCTGGTTATTTTTCATTCTTGTACAAATGTAATCAGTGTGGACTGATAGATAAGACTCTGGGCTGGGAACTAATAGCCCTGAGCTTTTGATTAGTCCATTGACTGATCTTGGACAGGTCACTTTCAACTCAGACTACCTAAGTTTCAACACTGGGAGCTGATGAAATTTCTTCCCTTCAAAAGGTGCTTTGATTTTTATGGACTAACAGTCTTTGTAAGAACTAGGTATTCTTTCTTCCTTTGTTTCTTCTCCTGTATCAAGCAAATTTTCATTTCAGTGACTATGTAGCAACAGTTTCTTTAGAAACTCCTTTCCTATGCAATAATATCTAACAGTATCTTCTTCACCCCTCTTATGTATCAGGCACCCTAGTCTCATACAGATCTTGTCACTTTATGGCTATGTAACTATTTCTTACTAGCACTTGCCACAAATTCAGTATGTCTTTTGGTATAAGCTTTAAGGAACTGCTTTAAAGTGACAAAAGGCAAATATCAACTTGTTCTCAAGGTTTCTGCTTTGTTCCAAAACCACACTTACTATTTGGAATACTGCAGTAATTTCCTGCTGGTACTTTGATCCAAGAACATCATGAGCTATGCAGGTGGTTTCTGTCACACCGTCATTCATATTTTTGACAGATTTTGAGTCTGCATAATATTCCCTGATAAATTTCTTAACGTGCTCTGTGCCAGGAAAGGAAAACTTATGTTCTGCCAGCTTGCTGACAAACCCTATCTATGATATCAGACTTTTGCTCAGTCAGTAATACAAATAAAACTTCATATCACAGTGAGAAACACTGAAGAACTTTGTAGAAGGCACCCACTACTCTTGACCAGGCTGACTCACTAAATGACAGGGTTACATCTAATTTGTTGCATAATCTTGGTTTTAACTAAAAAAATATCTTTAGTCAAGTCTGGAGTTCAGCAAACCTACCTACCCTCTCCCATCAGCACAATGCAATCTTTCAAGTAAAGCAACGTTATAATGCAAGAACAGTGTCTGTCAATAACTCCCCTTCAGTGGAAGACACAAAACCAAGGACGGTTATCCTGTTTCAGCTTCTTAAAAGACTTCACTAACACCTTTGATTTGGGGTAGGAGTAAGTAGGAATAGTACTGAAATTCCACAAGTCAGCCTCATACAGGTTACCTAGAGAGGAGGTCAAAGACATAACTATTCTGGATTCTAAAAAGCATGTAGAAACACAGGAGGTGTTCAGGGCCCTTCCCAGCTATCTGATTACCCAAACGGAGAATGAAATGAAATCTACTTTAATCTCCAGCACTTTTTCACTCTATGAAATTTAAAAAGGCAAATTCATATAAGATTCTAAATCGAATACCACAATTTACTTATTTTTCTGATGTGAAAGTACTGAAATGTCTATATATTTTGACATAGTTCTCTCAGACAATATATTCACTCATTCTAAAGCTGAAATCTACTTTGAAATGCTGTTTTGTCCTACCATAATTAATCAGCAGCTGTGCACGGTGACTGGAGAAATTTAGAGGATAAAGTGGGTTAGGGCCATTCCCACACACATCAGTTCTGGGGAGTTTTACGTCTTGTCCCTCCCTTACTACTTCCATTGAAGTCATTCCCTCCTCCCCTCATGACACTCTTAACACTTCTTTTGTTACACGCCCTTTGATTCCTACATTTCTAGTAGTATTCCAGCGTGACACGTTTTAGGAAGGCTTTGATTCTAACACACAACAATATAAGGTCATAGGAGAGACCTTCAGCTTAAGTTGAATGCCAGAAGATAAGGGAAATAAAGGCAGCTCTTTGCATCTAACCTCCCTGGGTATGAACAGAGCTCAGGTGATATGCAAAAATAATAGCATTTACTTGTTAGGTATAGATTTTTCTCTAACATAGCAGTCATTCAAAACAACTTGGAAAAAATTTCACGCACTGTAAATTTTTAAACAATGTATTTTAAACATGTTTGCTATGAGAGTCCCCAAAATTCCCAGTGGTAGATACAGACAGTTGCTATACAAACAGAACAGAAAGCTGATTACTGCCCCAAAGATCTCACAACATAAGTTATCCAAGAAATTAGTACATTGATACGTTACCAAGTCTGAATTTTGTTTGAAACTTTCAGCAATGACTGGTGAGAATGAATCTGCATCCCACAGTAGTTTACTTATAGGCAGAATCAATTATTCTTTGAGTCATTTTTGTAAGGTTCAAAATACAGATAAATTACAAGTATACCTTCTCAAAATAAGATTCCTTGTTTGCTTATAGATAATGGCCAGCTACCACCTATAGGAGTGAAGCAACAAGTGGTTTGCTTAAAACAGGATAAATAAATACACAAACCGAATACTAAACAGAATTGCTGGATCTGCCATGTCCCACTTTAGACAGTGAATAAACGCCCAGCTAAGAGGTGGAACTGGTTTCACATTTCAGCAGTCATCTTCCAACAATGGCAAACACAATAGCTAAACCAGCTGAAATACTTTCTTTTGTATAGCTGCTATCCTAACCTCAGCATATACCATTTTTACACAGACGTCACACTTTCTTGCAGGTCATTCCAAGGCAGACAGCTCCGAGAGTCCTGGAGATCAGTATTGTTTCCTGTTTAAAGCACACACCCGTGCAGCTCTAATTTTTTTCAGTTGATTCAGTTGAAATGATAACTTTCTGAACTTACAGTAATATTTAGCACATCTTTGAAGGGTGCAAATAGATAATGAATGGCAATTGCAGTGATAATTACACTTGCCAGGAAGTGATGAATCATTTCATAATCTCTTGCTGGTCTTATTTTAAAATGAAGAACTTGGCAATTTTGCTTTTTTTTTTTTTTGGTGGCATGTCCAAAAAGCTGCAGCATATTTTTCTAGACCGAGGGTTAAAACAGACAAACAGAAACATGTAAAAAGAATACAACTGCTCGAAGAAGAGAAATAGAAAGGAAGAAATGCCAATGACAACAAAAGTCCAAGAATTTCTAGAGATGTGGTCTGAAGCTCTACTTAAACTGCCAGAATATTAAACTTTCCACAGTGGTATGGGGAGAAAAAACGGAATAAAGCTCTAGAAGAAATGCCGTATGAGAACCAAGAGGAGTTTTAAGCTACAGGATATGATGAAAGAGCTGCAGAAACTCAGTTACGTGTAAATAGACCTAAGAAGAAAAGAATGGCTTAGAAGATGAAGAGCTGAGTTTGTTTCTTGTGATATGTTGATACTTCAGGGAAATAATTAGTGCTACGTCCATTATCTGAGCAGAATCTTTTAATGGTGGAATCTATCAATATCACAGATTGAGGCAAGACTATCAAAAGTGCCATAAAGTCCTCTGCTTAGTTTCCATCAAAAGTTAAAGGCTGGGCACCAAAACACCCTAATTACTTTCTAAAAGTCCAGTTTACATGTCTCCATTTTATCTGAGATTTCATTAAAAACTAAGACAAAAGACAGTCACTACTGAGCATAGTTTCCTGCACACAACTATGCTCTTCACAGAGATATACTAAGAAAACAATATTTAGAAACTTTGATTTAGAATAGTTAAACTGAAGCAAATGGCCATTTTCTGTTTTATTCAATTATGCCATTAATGGACAAGTAGAATCAGCAGTATCTTTTAAAGAGGAATAAGAAATAAATCCTTTCCTCTCCATGCTTTTTCTCAAAGCCACTGAGCACTGAGGATTACATGAACACTGAGAGATGTCCAGCAAACATTTGGTTTGAACATTTTCACACTCATGTTCTCCAACAGCCACTGAAAAAAAAAAAAAAAGAAAAAGGTCTCTGAAAGGCTTAAAAGTAGCAGGCAGCTTTGTTTGATTTTTCCATGTGCTGATCTGACAAGAAGAGATTAGAAAGTTCAAGCATCTGCTCCTGACCCTGACACAAAAAGACACAAAACTATTAATAAAGATCTTTCTTAAAAAAATCTGCTTGGAGTAGCAGTAAATGTTAAATACAATGAGTACTGGCAGCCTATAAGTTCACATCTGAACTGCTCCAAACCTTTGTTGCATTTAAATTCTGGGGGGTTTCTGATTAGCAGTATTCTGCATTTCATCTTACTGGTCAGACTTTGACTCCCGCCAAGAGGCACCACTAACAGTGCAGCCTAACAGCAACACCAGTAGCCTGGAACCTAAACAGCCCAGAGAATAATGCCCAGAAACCTCTAAAATTTTTTTAGCTGCTGTACTGTAAATAATAATAACAAGTGCTTATAAGGATAAAACTTCCACAAAGGCTTCATGATCTTGCTTTTTTTTTTTTTTTTGCAAGGGCATGTTTTTCTGTGAGATTCTGTGTTAACAATTCTTATCTTAAATGTGGAGACTGTATTGCCCTACTTTTGATGCCTCTTCAGTTTCTGTTTTTTGGCTAAAGTATCAATTTCATGCTATGTTTTTTTTTATTATTCCCATGTGGTTTACTGCATTTATTATGGGTCTAACACTATTTCAATTTGGAAAACTAACAGGAAAAAAATCCAAAATTAATATAAATAGTACTTTTAAAATTTATTATAACTTTCAAAAACTGTGGATGAGTCTGCCTGTCCCCAGCCCCTTAGATACACTTTTGGTAATGGTATGTAGTGCTGTTAACTTCTAAAGATTATTCTTACATTTTGTTAAGTAAGAGAAAGCATCCAACTCATTTCTTTCTCTGCAGTTTCTGAGAGCCAATTGGTGTTGGTGACTTGACTTGATATTGGTGTATTTAACTTCCCGTATCTAAGCGCTCTAAAGCATTCAAGTTCACCTAAGTAACAACGTGAAAAAGTATCAGTCAGATTTGACAGGTATTTTGACGGAAAAAATATCACTATTAGTAAGGGGAATTTTCACACCTATATATATATGTATATATGTTTAACACAGCTGACTACGGAAAAAATTAAGTATTTTTTTTTATCAGCCGAAAGTATAGTTATATAAGAATCAGCAAAAAGGAGATAATAACTTTCTGTGATACATGAAGGCAGCATGCTTATCATGACATTTACGCCTACTCAGATGTTCATCTGGGGAAGTCATATTGACAGCTTAGTACTTGAAGCCATCATTGTTCACAGACACATACAATTAATAGCTAGACAGTAATGAGATGTAAGTCTACGTGAGTATGCAGAAGGTGGAAGGTTGTGGTGCACCCACATATATCCACTATAAAAACTCCCTATTGCAAAGACTGCCTTTATTAGCAAACCAGGATAAATCAAACTAAAATACCAATTTTGTGAACTCTGTGTAGAGCTACTTTCCAAGTCTGGCCAGTGTCCAGAATCTTTTGTTTGTAGATTAGGGGTAAAAGGGTAAGGAGACGTTTCAGAACTTGTTCACCTAGTGTATCGTTGTCTTTAACTAGACTCCTCTCCCACATCTTTGCACAATAAATAACCTGAACAAATCAATAAACATTTGTCTGGGGCTCTCGTCAAGTTCCCAGATGAGCCGATTGCATAAAATATCAGATGTAAAGTAAAAGATGCATGAACTTTCCAACCATGAAACAGTTTATAATCCAGTAAAAAGCCTACAGACTTTAACATTTCTTATGGGATGGGTATGTTAGCTTTTAATCAGCTTTACCAGTGACTCTGGATTCCAGAGGCCTCAGAAGTCAGTCCAGAGAAATGAACTCTCCTGCAGGCATATATCAGGGGAAACACTGAATAATCAAAATACAAAGAAGACAAGCAGGAGTAGAGGTGAGGAGAATTCAATATAACTTTCTAGTCAAGTGATTTGGTTAGCTGGTTTTGCTGCTTTTGAGATGAAAAGTTAAAAAAAAAAAAAAAGCCAAACACAAAACTGGAAGTACCCTTAAAATGAAAACCCAACACAGAAATCAACCCTGACATTGCAGATACTGGAATTATCTAGAGTGTATACCCTTCAGTTATAGCCCTCACTACACATCAGCTCCGACTCATAGCTTTCTACACATGAATAGGTACACTCAGAATCTACAGTAGTCACAGAGATGTGTCTCGTGGTGGTAACATGGAAGTGTATAACACTTTCCTGTTTTTCTTTCTTTCTTATCTAAAGGAAAATATTAGGCATATTAATAAATCCTGATAATTTCCATTAAGATAAATATTTCATATTTCCAAAATATACCTTTTTCTCCATTATTTGTCTTAACTATTTCTTTTAAATACCTTTTTAATACTTTTGTTCTCACAAAGAAATAGCAATGAGCCATCCACCCAAAATGGGCACATTTCCCAAGGCCCGATTAACATATGTTTATCAGAAACGTGTTAGGTTTACTTACCAGATTTTACTGTTGAAGAAGTCCTTCAGCACCACCAGTCATACATATCACTTCAGCCTCTTTCTCTGAGAGGTGAAGTGTTAAACTCTTTTGCTAGCAAAACACAGTGACATGACCAAAACGGAATCAATTGAAACTAAAAATTAAACCTTTATTCTAGGTCAGGTACTACTTCACTTTCTTGCTCTGAGAACAACAGGTATTTGCTTAATAGTCCCAGATACATTAAAGTTTTTGTGCTACTGGAACTCAAAGAACTAACTGAAATGTTTGAGAAGTTGTTTGATTGTGTATATAGACAGTATAAGCAACACGGTCATAATGAACTACAGCAGATGGAAACACAACATTAATGAGAATGTGGAACAATGATCCAATTTACACCAAGTAACTGCAAGTAAATGTGAGTTTAGGACTTTGCAACCTAATCATTCTGTAACAAGTAGGATAAAAATATTGATCATTTTTAAGTGGAGGGCAATCTGAGCATATTATTTGAGTATATTGTTTAGAAGCTAACTGATAAAAAATTACTATCAGGGAGGGGGGCATGGAAGTGAAGAGCTAGCCTTTGGGTTTAGTTTGAGTGAGAAGTACCTTAATCATCAAGAGAAGTCCTGCCCATCACAATACTTCTCAAAGCTAATGAATGAATGTTGAGAGAATTTATTGATATTGTTTGGTCCATCTTCTTAGAACAAATCCATTTAGTAAGGAGTCAAGAGAACTTGCAGTCACGTCAGTATTTCATGTTGTACTGAAGTGACTAAACACAGAAGGAATGTAGCATGCATCTTTCAGCAAAAATGGAGGGGGATGACAACCTGCTCCATAAATATTGCTGTCATCTACCTTTAAGACTAGTTTTTTCAAACATTAATAGGAAGAGAATCAAACAACACACTTAGAAATAAAAACAAGTGCATAACCTTGAAAGGAAGTGAGTGGTTTTGTGAAAGGAAAAAAAAGCCACTCTCTTTCTCTGCTGCTTTCTCTTTGTGAGTCATACTCTGGGAGTGGTACCAGAACGTCTTGTTGTCCTATTTCTATGGAAAAAATCCTTCAGCAAGTTCATTCTTTATTGACTTAGCATGGTGCCAAGCAAATGTAAAACACTGCATCTTTGATTCAGTGTTTTCTATTGTTCCAACTGCACTGTGGGGGGCAGGGAGGGAGGGAGGCAAACTCATGGTTTTGTTACAGTGCTTCAGCACTGGCATTGCTGTGAACATTACTGGGGTAACATTTCCTTGTGTTTGCCAGCTTCAGTGAAGAAAAAATGTTTTCTATACGATTTAGGGATTTCATTTCTCAATACACCAGTTTCAGCAGTTTCAGCAGTGAATTAATACTTACACCCCATCTCTGAGAGTTCATTCCCGCTCCAAGACAGATCCATTATCCCTTTAACTGTGCCAATAAGCCAGATCCTTGAAATTATATGGATTCCTACAAACAATCTGGATTAAAGGTTACTCTCCTCCCCCCGCAAAAAAGGCGGGGAAGTAAGAGACAAGAAACCAGCTTGACTACTGAAGCAAGCACATGTCGTTGTATCCAAAGCTGTGAGTTGAAGCAGATGCAGATAAGTGGGGTAACCCCTGGTGTTAATAATTTTTCCCACAGTATAAATGCAACCTTTTTATGCTTACTAAATTTTTTAGGAAAGTTTTAATGTGAACAAAAAAAGCTACCTTTGCTCCAAGCTCCATTGAAGTACAAGTGTCTGAATAGAAGTGTTATAACTGCATAATCACATCACTATAATTAGTACTATATTGCTGCTCAGATAATGCCTTTGTTCATTTTCACTTTCATAATTCATTTACACATAAGGCAATCTGGGTAGCTGCAATCACATATGTAAGCATTGGTGCTTTGTGGATAATTAAATTAAAAATTAAAAACGGTAGCCTACATTTGCTCATTAGCAGTCTACTTTTGGTACAGAGATGGTACTAAGTAAAACATCTCTTTTACATGTGTAACTGCTGACTTTAATTCTTTACACATGAAGGAATGGCAGCTTCTACATTCACAATTTTAGGAATGGCTTTCAGTGTTAATTAGGAAGAGAAGCATAGAGCAACTAAAATATTTTTGATGGGAAGAGACATTTTGTAACAAGGTAATAATGCAAAAGAAAAGAGCTCTTTCAATGTGGAAGGCTGGATTTAATCATGAAGTGAAGCAACAAAGGCTTTTGAGCTTCTGACACTTTCCTCTGAAGCAACTCAGCAGGGAAAAACCAAAACTTCTAACTTTTATTTGTTATACACTTAGTAGTGCTGAGTGTATAGTGAGAAGCCTTCAGCTACCTATAAAAATGTAAGCACAACATTTAAGACTTCATCAATTTATGTGGTATATACTTCTACTATTACACCAAATACCATACAATGTTGTGCATATGATGGTAGCTGGACGCTGCACTAGAAAGGAATGCAATGTAATTATTTGCTTTAAGTGGGGGTTGCATTAGATAAAACTCTATCTCTCCCTTCCTCCTTCTTACTAGTCCCAAAATTACTACAGAAAAAACACTAAAATAAAATTTTAGATGATGCTGTGCAACTGTTTTTTCTTTCAATCTCTAATTCTCTTCATCTGCATAGTCAAAGCTTCACAGTTGCATTAACATGGTGAGATCTATTCGTGACAATCATAGTACAAATTACAATCTGCTGATTTTATTGTTAAAAATAAATTTAATGACAAACTGGGATACAATTGAGTGCATGTGAGCTGAGGAGCCCATCCTTAGTTTGCCTATCTGCAAAAATATATCTCATTAGCAAGAGTGGCAAAAGTCCAAAATCATAGCAATAAATAGCAAATTTGTTGCAATCTGTTTCTGTGTTACTACTGTAGCTGCAGCCAAGTGATAGACAAAGGGAAATAAACATGTTTCTTTCCCTTGGGAGAAGTTGGGGCGGGGGGAAGAAATTAAAAAAAAAAAAAAAAAAAAAAAAAGAAGAAGCTTCAGGGACTCATTCTTGTCCTATCAAGTGACTTGCTCACTTAGCAATTAAGAAAAGAAGAATCACATTCAGTAACAACTAACTTTGAAAAATTATAGCATACTTGATGTAGCCCAGTGTTCATAAAAAGGATTGACAAATAAACCTTAGGCAATTCCCCTGTGTCCATGAAATACTGTGTGCTTTTGTCACAATAAAGTGAATGTGTTTTGAGGTCTCATTTATTATGTTGTAATTCAATAGCCTCCAATTATACTGGTGTAAGTGAGACCAGAACCAGGCTAACTTTATTAAATTATGGACTTGATGGAGAAATCACAGGCTGAAGTTCTATGGTCTATGCTCTACAGGCATAATATCGACTGTATTATGTTAATTATGCCACAAAAACAATTACATACCTTTTCTTCCCTCATTCAAAAACCCCAAACATCTTTCACACTGTCCATTTCAGAAAAATCTGTAGCCCAACATCATGTTTTCCCTGAAGGAATGAACTGAATGTTGGATCTTGACATTTTCTTACATCTCTGAACTCCAGTCTCACAAAGCTACAGGATTTTCAGAACTTTCAGATTGAACCATGAAGTCCCAGTACAGCCAGAAACGGGAGTGCCTTTAAATATTATTAGATCCTAATGGATTGGATAAAAGCAGATGACTGAGCAAAGTAGAACCCATAGCTGAGCCATGAAGTATTTTTTGCTGAGGTACAGAGTTGCATTATGCAGCAGCCCTTTTGTGAAAATCATCAACTAATTTTCAGAAGTGAAGCATCATATGGAGATTTTTGCACTTATGCCCATGTATAAAGCTGGAATTGCTCCCATGCATGTGGGTAGTCTGCCAGCTTCAGTAAGGCATGGGTGCCAGCTAAAGACAGATTTAATATAGCTTGTACAATGTAGAAAAATTTCAGTTCCATGCCAAGAGGATCATCATAATGTTAATCATTGTCAAATGATAAGAATGCATTTTAGTGTGAGAAATCACATCTGTTGTCACTTTACATTGTCGTTATAGAGCTTCACACAGTATCTTTCTGAGTCTGTTTCAATGCAGAGTCACCGTATGTAAAGCTGCAATACTGTTTTTCATTACTGGGAATTAAAAGAATACAGTTAATCTCTAAAAATTCTATGAATTCTACCTTTTCCTTGAGATCCTTCCCCTTGAAATCTTCCCCTACTGAAGCTGATGTCTTAATAAAGTTTGATTCTATTCCCTTGTTCATTCAAAATAAGCATACATTTGAGATTACATTTAACATATAAAGGTTGAAAAGTATTTAAAAATCAAGTTCTATTAATAACCATGTTTCCCTAAATAGCAATATGATTCAAGGACTTTGCAACTTCTGAGTCCTCCTCTCCAAAACCAAAGAGATTATTGGAGCACTGAATTGATGACGAAAGTGTTCTGAACTTTCAAACTAAAAAGTCTTAAGTAAAACTCGCAGGAAATTACATCCTTTCATTAACTTAGTATCCAGTCTTCACATTTTGCTTTCATCTTGTATGTGAACACATGGATATTTTCAAACTACACACTACGACATTCTGGATACAGCCCTTTGTCGTAAAGAAAGGAAGATCAGCACAGTACTAGAAGGATATATAGGACCACATGCTAAGACAAGGTTGATTCTCTCATTTATCCAGAATGAATCTGGTCAAAGCTGAGTGTAAGTCAAGGGAGAAACAGGTGACAGAGATGACTCCATAGCTTATGCCCACCTCAGTCACCTGATTCTTCCAGGAAGTGATAATATTAACATATTATGGCATGTTTATTAGTGTTGAATTTAATTAGACTGTAGCAGAGCTAGCATGTGATGTTAACAGATACGCAATATTCTAATGAGAAAGCAGTAATACAATTAGAGAACCAAATCAAAGCTAAGATATTCTATAAGAATTTTAATACTGTGTTTATTTTAAACATCAGGACATGCATTGTCATAGTTGTATTAAATCTATCACAATTTAGTCTTCTAAAAGGATCTAAGCATTAGAACACAAACTTTGGTTTATGCTGTAACAGTGATAGGAGCAACTCAGAAAGTTTGGATTGAGCTATAAACTGTTATAATCTTCTGGGATGCTCATATCCTGTGTTTACCCCATATCCAGCTCTAAAACAGACTTGCAGCTGTTGTACATTCACTTTTCAACCCTTTTGTCCCTATCTGTTATGTACGCAAACCATTTTTCTCTTAGCTAATGTTCAGTTTCACACAGCATATGAACCACATTTGATCTAGGACAGGGGTATATCTTGTGTTCTTGGAATACTGAAGAATAAAACAATACATTACTGGTGAATGAAAGAGGAAAGTTTTGATATATTAAATCAGAATTAGGAATCATAAGGCCTAAGCCATAAGCATTCATGAGCTGTCTGTTTGGTATTCTTGGAAATTCAATTTTCTGTTTCATGGGACAGAAATATATTACCAATCTTTCATTTCTTACCAAATAGATCATGTAACATGACATAACCCCCTTAATAGCAGGAAGCTACTACACGCATCATACTTTTTTAAATTGCAAAGCCAGGAAATCAAATAATTACTTTTGTTCAGAAGGGTGTTGAACCAAAATGTTTTAACACTTTCATGCATAGTTACTTCTACACCTTATATATTCAAACATTTCTGGAACAGTAGGGATGTTCCAGCAATCAAGTGGAGACGGAATCCCTTTTTGACGTGTAGCTAACACAAGGCTATGTAGACAACGGCTAACCAAACTACTCAAGAGAACAACTGAAAATAGAACTAAATATTTCTCTTTTGGAGGAAAAACTTCCTCATAGTTATCACTAAACTATTTACATGTGTATGCTATTAACATTCTTCATTTTGATATCTCTTTGACAAATATTTTTTAGTATTTCTAGAGAAACAAGCAATATTAATTTAATCTGCTTAGAAAGGAACTTTGAAGTCAAAAGGCCCAAATAAGCCAAAGTTTTTATCTATGGCGTTTTAAGTTAAAAACATAATACTTCTGACAAAATTTACATAAACCAGAAAGTACCTAGTAGAAATAAACTTATTTTGAAGACTATAAGTTTTTTTTCACTCCTTTTACATATAATCATCTAATGATTGCAGTTTTCCTTCCAGAGTAAGGGTACTATTTCACTCAATAAATCAAAACAGTTAACATAGTTTGAGGAGTCTTCATAGTGGGAATAGGAAGGAAGGGCTCAACACTTTCCAGAGCAATATAATAATACACCACTGTTAAAAGCATCAAATACATGCCCTACATGGGGAGACTGAGACATAAATTTCTTCTCATTATTAACTTGGGCTTGTAACCAAGCTAAGCTTTACAGAAAAAAGAAGGGGAAAAAAAAAAAAAAAACCACCAAAAAACCAAAACCTGACGTATCTGTCTGTAAAACACACTTAAAGAACTGTAAGTACGTACATATGCAAAATAGTCACAGCTAAATTAATCTGAAGTCTCATTTTTGTTCCAATTATTTAGAATTAAGACCAATAGTGTCTATTCAACAGAGATATGACACTAGAATAGGGTTTCCTTGTCACAGCAGCATATGGCAGGGAAAAAGCTATTGTATCTCCACCTTACTGCCATTCACTGTTGTAGTATTATCCCACAAACTTGGTTTGTATACTTTAACTGATCTTACAAGCTGGTGAAGGTGTCTTAGTAGCCATTGAAACTTATCTTCCAAATTACTGAAAGATGAATATATGATCAGAGATATAAAGTATCATCTCTGTGATACTTCAGCAGTTTTCTGCAAAAGGGAAACATCTAATTTCCAATTACACATAAAATCCAAGGTTGTTTTAGTTAAGTTGAAAAGGATTAAATCAGAGTTGGTCAGTAATTCTCTAACTGAACTTCTCCTCCGATGGAAAATTTCACAGTTTGTGCAGAGCTTACTTTGCCCATAAAATTATATCTATCTCAGAGATTTCCTGACTATAGGTAACTGTTCCACTGGGTTGCTCAGAGCTGTGCTCCCAGGTCATTTTTGGCAGCACAGAGACTAGAACCACTGGTTTTCAAATAACCAGTTTACTGCAACCTCAGTTTATGGTCTTGGAAGTAGAAAAAGTCAGGAAGAGATGCTGATTCAAATTTTTTAAAAAACATTTCAGAATACTCATTCTTCTGAGGATTTAATTTTGGTGGCCTTTCTCAAGATTTTTTTATGTATTTTATTTTCTTCAGAGCAGAAATTCTGCACTTCAGCCCACCCTAATGGAAATCAATGCCAATGATGTAATGCTTTTTGCAGTGAAGTTGCCTGTGCATCAGAAAATAACACACTGATGACAAAAAGGGACTGTGAAAAGGGACAACCATTTGCAGCTCCAGCTGAGCTTGGTGTGTTTGGCATCTCTGCCAAACAGGTGTCTCAGTTATCTTAACTGAAAGTGTATGGGGTTAGGAAAGACAATGATATTAATAAAAATTTTCAGTTTAGAGCAAAAATTTCAAACCTTCATCAAGCCCTTAACAAAAAAGGAAAAGAAAGCTACTGAATATGACTGAGTGGTGTCAGAGGTATTACAAGGAAAAAAAAAAAGAAAGAAACTATTAATAACAAACACTAAATAAAAATACAAAGCATATGACTGCAGGTAAGTATGATGTTAGATGTTGATTCTTCAATAAGTTCTGCAGACAACACAGCAGAAAAAAAAACCAACAGTAGTATTTCATTACAATTTTCCCAGGCAGAAAAATAGTTGTGTGTTGTAGATGAACAAAGAAAGAAGTAAATACTCCCAGTAGTCTGTTCCTTAGTGTCCTCTGGCATAAATTACACTCACAGTGAAGCATTCAAATATAAGTGCCTCCAAACACTGTTTATCAGAGAAATTCACAACAATTAAATGTCTGCATAATATTTATGGAGGCTACTTGTTTTCCTGGGGGCGCCAAAAGTCTGGAGAAGGGTTGGGTCAAACAAACTGCAGCCAATGTCAAACAATAGATAATGGAGTATAAGCACTTGCATAGACAAACTTCTTCCTTTAGATCTCTCCCTGTTAAATAACACTGCATCAAATAATATCTGCATTATGTTTGGAAGGTTGCACTCCTGTAACTCAAGAGTCTCTAAAGCGGAAAAACTCATTAAATAAACAACAACAAAACCAGGCAAAAAAGCTGAATGACTATGATTACAAACATTTAGTTATGCCATTATGCAGCAGCCGTGAGATCAGTGAGGAAGACTTCACAAAAAGCACATTCCTTTTTTTAAAAAAAAAAAAAAAACACAACTTTGGAGGGATATTTGTAGAACTACTCATTCTGGAAAAAGTAAATCTTTAATGTAGGTCTCATATTTTTCTGTTCTCCAGATGATACCTCAAGGTATATTGGCTTCTCTGGAAGTCAGATTTGCCTTATTTGCCATATTTGCCTTATTTTTTCACCATTTTATGCCACTGACTCAGAGAAGCATTACTTCTCTTACTCATTCTAAAGAACCCATAGTAAACCTTGTAACTGTCCAGCTTCATTGTACAGGCCATAAACAGCACAATGGCAACTAACAAGTACTCATTTTCAGGGCATTCAGGTCAAGAAGAATAAAAATTTTAATATAGCAATTTTTACCTTTTTTTGATTTGCAGACACCGGAAATATTGCCAGTGGTGGCAAAGGCAAACAATGGGTTTAGGGGGGTTTAGATTACAGTTCTGTAACTGCTAGTTATAGATTACCTAGCAGTACTTAACTGATTCATCTGAGGTGCAACTATGTGACTACAATTGTCTTGAATCAGCCAAAGTACACAACACAGATGTTTATACTGGCCTTCTTGCAGGCCAGCTTTCTGTTGGCTAGAGGAGCACAGATGTTATCTGATGCATCATAAAGCTGGAGTGACGTGGGCAGTACTTGATCTTCATAAAAACTTCTAGCTCAAGTTAACCTCTCAAAAATACTGGAACAAAATTGAATCCTCAGGATAAGTTCATATTGGATCAACACCTTCTTTCACATTTTGGTCTAATACCAGGTACCCAAGAGTAGGATTTACAGTATCACAGAATCAGGGACTTAAACATTAGCAATTTAGGACTATGTTTTGTTGGAGAGCTGCTCAAGCAGGACCATTTCCTTTCACTTTAACTTCAGATATTCCCATCCTCAGACAACCTCCATTGTAAGGATGCAACTAGGTAGGAAAACACAGAAGAAGTCCAACCTAGGAACTGATTCAAGTTTAAATTTATGGTGGCAGGACAAAAAAGCTATTTCAGGTTATTTTTAACACAGAAGAATTTCCTGCATGTCATCAAAACCAGTCATACTAGAGCAGCTAAGATAGCATGGAGGCAGCAATGAGAGTTAGAAGACAAGAATGAATCATGGGAGACAACTTAATCCATGATGGCTGCTGAAAAAGGCATCTTTTAGGAACCATGTAGCTGACAAACTCCCTCAGCTCACAGAAGACCAGTTGGAAATCACTTTCCTAGCAGAATCTACGAGAATAAATGCAACAAGTCATGGTAACAGTATTTGACTTACACTTACAAAATTGCACAGGCTGGCCAAACAGTGAGAATCACCGAAACTTTCAGGAGTAAGTTGCATACTCCACTAAGACCTTGCATATATGTATTCAGAGAATGTGTGTGTCTATGGTCTGAGCCACAGGCTACTCTGCAGCCAGCTGCAGTCTTTAACAGATATTGAATGCCTTTAGTAGCTCTTTAAAGTAAGTCTAAGCAGTTGTCTAAAAGAAAAGGTAGTTCGGGAGAAGGCTGGCTTGTTCGGTCTGCAACACTGCCTAATTGTAAAACTTTATGGACTGTGAGAACTGAGTCACTTCATTGTCAGCTGTAATTTTGTAGCTGATGTACTCAATTTCTGTTCAGCTTCCCTTAACCACAGCAGAGAGAATTTTTTTCTTTGAGTCACAACTGCTTGGTTTTCTCTATCTCCTTAGTAAAATTAAAGGATTGACTTTACATTAAGTTCTGACTGCTGCTATAGCTCCTCTCCATGAGGCCTTATTTTATAAGTTCCATAAATTGCATTACTGACCTCAAGTACTTTATGAAATTGTATGGCAAGGCACTAGAGGAAAAACAGAAAATCTCCCAAACATCTGCTGTCCCCAGAAAACAAGTGAAGTACTTTATCATTCTGCAGTTTGTGGGTCAACCTGAGTGCATTTTGTTGATTCATTGATTGATTTTACTTCCTTTTGGGGCACTTCGGATGTTTTGTTTGACAAAAAGACGTTAAATACGGCAATACAGTAGCACAGGAGGACTCGCTACCATACAGCAGATTTTAAACCTTTTTTTGCAGTCTTAGTTTTCTAAAGACTCCAGTAAATGGTAGCAGCAATAATTGCAAACTATTTTGCTCTAGCCCTCCTCCAGAGATGATATGAGGAGTAAACCAGATCAGATGGCAAATCCAAGCAAAATGGAACAGTGCTAAATGCTTAATTCACTCCTAAATGATTATTTTGACATCTTACAGGAAAACTTCTGCAGGAACAATTTTGATAAACCTAAGGTTATGTTTCTCTTTTGGCTGTATGAAGTCGATGTCTATTTTTATTATAACTTCCACTGGTAACTATGTAATTTCAGTATTTAGGCATTTGCATTTTTCCAACTCTATATAATTAGCAAGACAAAAGGCGCTTTTTTGCCTATTCAGATTTTTGAGTTCAGTCTGTTGTGGAGGTGGAGCAGAAACTGGGAGTTACATGTGGAAGGGCAGTATGAGGTCTGAGTTTTTGACCAATGGCTCTGAGAAGCTGCTAACCATCTTGTGGCAGGCTCCAATGTGAAGCTAAATTGGAGAATGAGGTTTTTGAAAGAAATGTTTATAATGACTGGTTGGTCTGCAGGGCAAACAAGGGCCCCTGCACAAGTAGCTGGCAGGAGTTCAAAATAGAAGAAAAGTAATTATTTGTGTAGAGGATTATATACAGTTTCTTTCTAGGTAAAGACCTGAATTGAACATTTATAAATTAAATAGCCACAGAAAGAATCTTTTAGGAAATCTTAGAAGTGTTTGATGTAGCATAAGAAGAGTTAGAAGTCTCAGCTAAACAAAAATACAGAATATAGAAATTTGAGACTTCATTTAATTGCAGTTTAACTGTCAGCTTCGTGAAATGTTATCTTTAATTGCCTTTGCAATGTTCTTAGATAAACTACTTAATTTTAATTGGAAGCATATGTGAGGAGTGCATATACATGTACATTTAAAGGTCTAGAAATGGGGGATTTCGATATTATATTATTTAGGGACTGTGAGACCTGTAACAACACACTGCTGCTGTTCTTAGTGATATCATAGGCAAAGTATGGCTTGTGCACCACTCCTTCAATTTGCAATCATTTCTAGTAGAGCTTTCTATAAGCACAGCAATTCACCTACCCACAGTAACTTGGAGGATTAGCATTTACTCTAATCCATCAAAAGCATTGATATGTGCCAGAAATTGCAGCAAAAAATTATTATGAACCAGAAAATTAATTCTGTGCCTCCTGTATATGATAATACTGGAAATACCTTTCTAACAGCCAAATAATATCATTATTCTAATATGACTGGATAAAAGCGTTCTCTAATTTGCTAATGCTAAGTAGCTGAGTATGGCTAAAATATCTATAGTTATTGAAAATTCTAGCATTTTTCATATTATAAATTTAATTAGATAACTTTTTAACCTAAAAATATGTATTATTATAAATTGTTTATCTTGAGTACTCAGACACAGAAACAGACTTTCATTTCAAAATCAAAAGACACTGTTCCCAATTTATAATGAAACAATTCTTACTGTAATTATAGCACTAATGGGATACATATCAATCAACAGATAAATCATTACATAATTTCTGTTCAGAGCATGTCTGAAATCATATTTGACAAATAACAGCTTTAATTTTACTTAAATTTGCTTTAGAAATAGCTGTCATTTGAATTTTTTCAAGATATTAAGATTTTCCTTTAAAGAAAAGTTAGGAAAAAGTAAAAATAGGCAACATTACAAGTAAAAACCACTTGAACCGTATATCCATTTGTTACTAATATAGTTAGCAGTGACAATTTCTGTCTCGCCATTTTTTATCATAGTTATCCACCTGTAATTCTAGCTCTTCTCCTCTCTTTGGTTGTTCTGTACTCACAAATTTATAAACCTTTATACCACAAAATGTTAAGTTGTTATAATGATAATCTCTTCACTTAACCTTTTCTGAACTTTCATACTTTAGCCAAATTGAGCATACAAAAAAGGACAATACACAAACACAAACACCAAATACAGTATAAAAAAAAAGTGAGCAAGGAACTCAGAAAAACAAAGGAAAGCTTTCTTTGACATATAGAGTTCTGGAAACTGTTCTATAGCTCTTCCAAAGTATCCATGAATCTGGTGAAGGAATGACTGGGTGAGGTTCCCTAACTGAAGTTACCCGTTCTGGTCCCTTTTAGACCTAACAGGTTGCTAATCTGGATTCTATTTGGTGCATTTTAAAGCATTATCTCTTCTGGTAATTCAGCAGGTATGGAAGCCATTTCTCTACTTTCCTTTACAAAAAGCCAAGTTTCCTCAAATCAGTGGCTATGGCCACTTTTTGCAACTACAAAATGTGTACACATGCAATGATAGGCATTTGTCACTGCAGCACTGCAGGATAAACAAACTGGGTCAGTCCCTTTTAGTTTCTGAAACAGTTCAGACTCTCTGCAGAAAGGCTGCAGAAAATGGGGTCTATTAGGTTGGATGTGGAGGAAAAGAAAGGGAAGAAGGTAAGGAAAGAAGCTTATGCTTTTCCTCAAATACCTTTAGCCATCGAAGTTAGCACAAATTAGTTCTAGGACAGTGATGGCAATAACACGTATTCTCTTTTTAAATCAGTAACAATTATGTAAAGTAGCCTGTTCTAACCACATGCTATCTCTAATCCCCCAGACTCTTGAGATCTTGGATTTTAACTTTTTCCATTCAGAGATTTTCTGGCCTCTTAGAGACAATTCTAACAAATATGTGTATCTATGAAAAGCAAGATGTTTTCTCACTTCAAAGCTCAGAAATGGAACTCACTCCTAATACTAGATTCAACAGTGGTGAGGATATGAAAAGCTACTTACAAAGAAGATGCCTACTTGCAAACCAAGATAAGGTGGAGGGGGTCTGACTGTTCTGCGGGTGACATTGAGTGAAGTGGCAGACAGCCAATGTATACCAAAAAAACACAGCACACCATTTCACAGAATAATGAAGAATACGGAGTTAAGTCAAGTCTATCTGCAGATTAAGCAGAATACCAAGCACAAGTTAACAGAATACCAAGCATACAAAGCTCTGCTTTAAATCTGGTTATCTGGGTTCTGAATCAAAATCTTTTAAAGAAGCTGCTTCTCTTTCAGAGCTCACTGCCATGCCCTGTCAGCACCTGAATAGAAACTCTCCTAGGCAGCAAATCTTCTGGTCCTATTGACACCAGAATACATTTAAGATGGAGAATTAGTTACTGTCTAAAGTGAGTAGACTCTTTCATCTGATAGAGAACGAAAGGGTAAGGGAGAAAAAGTGTGATCAGTGGCATTGAACGGTCTGAGAAGGGGCACCTTGGCCAGGCTGTGATGAAATGCCTTCTGAAGCAGGTGTACAACACTCCCCTTCAGTCAGGCAGCTGGAATTCCAGCAGTGGCTTGAATGGCTTTTGCTTTTATTCTTCTGCATAACTAAGAATTATAAAAGCCCCACTATTATACGTGTTATTTAGTTGTCACTTGCTGTTTGTTTTTGCTTTCTCCCTGAAGTACAAAACATTAGAAGCTCACAGTCTGCATACTGAAAATGTCTCAATTCAAAGATCAGAAGCTCAAGTCAAGACAGAAATGTACATGACATTTTCTCAAACAAGTCCTGTTTCAGTGAGCTTGTGTTTTATATACTCAGACATCAATAAACTCAGCACTGATGCTGATGAAGTTATTAATTTCAAATTAATCTCTTCTCTGCCAGAAAATCTCCTTTTTTGCAGCATTAATGTGATTACAGTGTAAAGAAAGTAGAGTTGGATTTCGACTTGCCGTGCAGAAGACAGAGCTTGTAGAGCCACATGGAGCTGGTGAAAGTCAGGCGAGGTTTTCATTTTATTCAAAACATCCAAGCTTTTATCACAGCACTTAAGGAGAACATGAGAATGGGAAAGTCTACACAAGCCTATAGAGTAGAAAACCCATAGAAACGCCATTTCATTCAAGTTTCCACAATACCCAGCTTTTCTCATTGGGCATTCAAATAAAGATTTTAATTTATCCCTAAGCACATGCAACTCTTACAGAACAGCCTGCATTTACAAAAATAAAAAAACAGCAGTCAACAACAAAACCACCCCAAGACATACGAGGTTAAATGTATATGGAATTCTGCAGCCAAATTCATATTTAAATGCCTATTATATGAAAAGCTGAAATACTAAAAGAAAAGAAAAGTTCATTTTAAGTAAGGACCTATTACGTAGCTTTTAAACACTATCCAGATAGTTACCTAAATCAAATCCAATGTTCTTTCAGAAATAATGACCTGCTTGCAAGAAGATAATCAGTACTTTTCACTAACAGAATACAGTAAAACTGTGGCAAAATCACATGTATATGTTAGTGAAAACTCTGTAGGCCTTACCAGCAAGAATAGACTCAGCTTCATACATCACACTACATCTTCGCTTCAGTGTAAATACACCATTGTATACTCCTTTAAAAACCTCAGTAATTTGCTTCACACATACTAGTTTCATTAACAGTTCCCCTAAAACAAAACAATTCCCCTGACTGACAATTTATAAAAGGATTCTTCCCAAATCGGATTATCTGTGAGAGTCCCACTTATCTGTCCCTCTCCCCTATCACATACACAGATATTGAAGTATAAGTGTGTTTGTATCAGCAATATGAATCTTTTTCCTTAATGACTGATGCTTATACTACAAACTGAGCACAGAGATCTGCTCTGAAAAATTCAACTCTTTGAAATTTCCCCATAAAGTATTAATAATATTGACTAGTCAGTGATTTCCAATCGACTACTGAATAATTAAATGAAATCATTGGGAAGTCTGAAAAATAGTCAGCTGAGCACATATCTAATAATATAATCTGTTTCTCTTAAATACAAGTATTTTAGCACTATCTTTGTCCTGCAGTCACAACAGTCATGACGTTGGCACCAACCAAGATGCACAGTTGTCAAACACGCTCCATTTGGTTTTGATACATCACAAACTCCAACTATTGTTTTAAGTACTCCTAAAGAAGCATGAACCTTATTTCCTGGAGCTGTTGTACTGAATGTCACTAATGTTTAGTTATTTACATTTGTTTGTTTAATGGGACCATTCCAGAGGCAGCTGAAAGGCAATGTTTCAACCCAAGAGCCTAGCGGTAACAGAGAACTTACAGAATGAAAAAAAGCAGCAGCTTAGACCCTACACAAATGGAAGTCTGCACAAACTGGTGGAGGACTCTAGTAGCAGAAACTCAGAGGCAAGATGTGTGGCATTAGGAAATGATCAATGTATTTGCTCCACTACATACGCTTTGGGGTTTCTAGGGGCAAAATGGTTCCCAAAGTGCATAATCTTAAACAGAGTGATGACGGGACTCGGAGCAAATACTCAAAAGCATATCACAGAGAAGTTCTGGTACAAGTCTGGCCACAACTGAAAAGTGACTTTCCAATGAAGCAAACCAACTTTCTCTTGAAATAAAGCAGATGGTGGGAACTCCTAAAGCTTGAATCTCTACCCAAGGCATAGGGGAAACAGGCAGTGCCATAGTCAAATACATCTAATCCTCTTACCACTATAAGTAACCCATTTCCTTCAACAGCTGAGGCACTATATAGCATCTGTGTAAAACCTTTAGAAACCCAGTATTTCAAATCTTCCCAGCAAAAATAATAGTGCCATTTCCTTGCTTCTAAAGCAACAATTGTAACGTATTTATTTGTAACATCCCGACATAAGCTTTCAGAGCAAAAACCAGACAAATACTTAAAAGGAGGCATTGAAGTTTAAGTAAAGGTTTTAGAACACACTGGTTTGACCGAGTTTCTCTCTGACAGGTTGCAGATGTGTATTTACTGATCATTTGCACCAAAAGTCTACACTGAAAATTTTATTTGAGAGGAGTGAATTAGACACAGCAGGTGCATAGTGGCCCCTTCAAATAGTCCTTCAATCAGTTTTTAGCATTATTGATCACCAAAATAATTGACAAAAAACTAGAAACTTAACATCCTCCTAATAGCTAAGCATCTTTTAATGTAGACTTCTTTACTTGCACTCTCAAAAGGCAAAGTATCAATACCTCCCATGGAACTGCAATCATATACTTACCTATATATACCAAGAGGAATGATGAAACAGCTTCAGCAATGCTCGTTCTGAAGATTTACAAAATCGTATCAGAGCTCTGGAAGTGTTAACCTGAAAGGACTTACCTGTATTTAAATTTGCATAATAACTCTCACTAGTTATGTATCTTTTAAATTAGGCAATTGAATCTTACACAGTCTGACATTAATATAAGTACCATCATATATGAGAGCGATCTACAGTACTATGAAAGCAAATACTATTCACAGCTTAGAGATAACTCTCCCCTTTGCTAATTAGTTATTTTAACAAACAGATGAAAATTATCTTTCCCAGGGAACAGAACAAAAGCCAAGAAGAGAAGCTACTCACATTCCTTTGAGCCGTTGCCACATTTTCTCTGCATGTCCTCCTATTTGATACTTCATAGAGGTGCTTTCCAGTTCCCGAGTTGTTTCCATCGCTCGAGCCCCCATCGTTATTGTCCTACAGTGATACAGTTACAGTCAGGCTCACCAGCAAGTAAAAGCATTCTTTAGTCCGCTACAAATGTCAGAAGATCCACGCATGTTAGACAGTAGCTGCTGTCATATCAAAACACATTAGCATTAAAACAGCTAAGGGACGATCCTGCCTGAATTGCTATTCACTTTGATAGACAAATCCACTCTTCCCCCCCCTCCCCAAGCACAGAGCAAGTACACACAGCTCCTCTGACCTCACGAGTCTAATCCATACGGGTGAGCCAGCCACTACACTACTGACTGCTCAAGCTCCTTTCTCATGCACTTTTTCTGCTGTAGGAATATGCAGAGAAGCACAAAAGATTCCTTAAAATGGACTATAGTTCATTGCCATGCAGGATAAATGTGAACGGCTTTAACAATCCAGAAGGAGAGAAGGGCTGGTTTTTGCTCTGCAGGTTGGAAACAGGCTGCAATAGGAAAGCAGATGGTAGAAGCCAGTATCAGCCACATCGCCCTACAAAAAGAATGCATGTTCAAATGCCAGAGCTTTCCTCTCTTTAGTTGATCCTGAATTGATTCTTAATGAATAAATATCTACCAGCCTCTCAGTAAAAATATGACTGTACGAACGCTCAGTCGGTAGTGAAGACATGTATAAATCCCTGCAGAAGAGAAATCGGAGAGCTCTACAGGTTGTTATTGAAGGAATATGCTGTAATGATGACTATTCACCTTCTCCTAGCAACTCCACACAGTAGGTAACTGTCAATTTAACTGGTGGAAAATGCAGCAGCTGCAAGACAGCCCGCTCAGCAAATCCTTTGGGACAGCATGCATGTGTCAAAATTTGATGCTAAACTGTGTGTGTCTGCCAGCAAAATACAATTAAGTGCACGCAAACAGCAAAAGGGTTGAGGACTAAATGGTACGCCGGTCATGCAG
Organism: Numenius arquata; assembly: GCF_964106895.1. Taxonomy (NCBI): domain Eukaryota; kingdom Metazoa; phylum Chordata; class Aves; order Charadriiformes; family Scolopacidae; genus Numenius; species Numenius arquata. Next base: position 27,858,432 of record NC_133578.1, read on the forward strand.
CAGATTGCCAGCTCTGCCTTTCAAGTGCAAACCTCAGAACCTAGATGTACAGCCAAAGATGGGGTTTGGAGAGGGCAAAGGAGAGGATTTCCTTGCTGCTTGCTCAGCCACAGACTTGGTTTTGCAGAGCAGCTCTGTAAACAGCACCTGCCTTGTTTGGTAAGTCAGTAACAAGTTTCATTTCTGAAGCAGCAGCCAAATAACCAAACATACCACAGACATCGCAGTGATCGTGTTTTTTTCAATCAGAGTAAGAGTTATTGCAGGAAGCCATGCAAGAGGGGTGTGCCAAGTAGGAGTGAGTATATCTGAACTTTGCCAGCTACTAGTGTCACTGTCACCTGCAAAAAGGGGCTTTGGGTCCACGATGGAACAGTGAGGACAAGCATCCTCAGATGCTGACTAGAAGTAGCCTAAGGGTAGGAGACACATATCTCATTATAGCTTTAGCTGTGTTAAATTTTACAAAGATGTAAGAGGATAAGAGGTTCACATCTGATGCAATTGGCTGAAATGGATAATATCGTTAAGTACTCAGGATCTTACAAAAAAATAAAAAGAGAGGCTCACTGCTTTGAAATAATCTTAACACTTCAGAATTTCCAAATCAATTTTCTTTCTCTAGGATACTTTTTATGCACATTATAGATTTAAAATATACCCTGTGAGAGTTATAAACCAGTTTGAGATGCATCTTTTACGCACTGATTTCAGGTGGATAATTAAATAGTACATTTCATTTACTTCTATGGATTTAACACATACACAATTTTAAACTGGTATTAATTCACAGACTTTCAAAGAATTATTTCTGACTCAGACATGTAAGAGTCAGTCCCATAAAATTCAGTAGCAATATCTGAAAAACAGTTACTGGACGACTGACACCTCCTACAATTTTCAAACAGCTTCATAAGACAACAGTGAAGAAATACAAACAGATGTTTTTTCAAAAACTACAAAGCATTTATTTGGTTAAAGGAGCAGTAGCGTCTTTGAAACTTCACTAAGGAACCACTTAAAAACTTCCAAACTTTCCATTCCTGTTATGCATGGAGTCCACCTAAAGTTTGTAAGAAAAAGTATAAATATCCTTCCATGGAATAACTAATGAGAACCTCCCACACTAATCTGGGTTCTCCCCTGCCTTTTAACTGCCAGACATCTGAAGCAACACGAAGAAATTATTTATAGAAACCACATAAACCTCCAGGGACAGAAGAGAATTTTAAGGGCCTATTTTTTCTCATAAAGTATTCCCGGCTCTTGTTGTCCATTTCTACAATGAAAAAATAGTGGTGTTTGTAAGCTTTGTTTCTCCCTCACAAGGAAATAAGTAGTTTTGCAAAATATTGCTTTGATTTACTAGAGAAAAGCATTATGAGCAGGTATTATCCTTCGGGAAGGGAGGAAGGAACAAACTGCCCGAATAATATCACTGCAAATGGAAATACACCTGATAACTTCATCAGAACTCCACGAAGGAAAATTGTAAAAATTTTGTTACCCGCAGGACCACACCACACCTGGCATGCCTTAAACACAAACAAAGCAGCCTCCTCCCCAAAGGCTTATCCTGAGGATCAATATAGCAAAACACCAGAGATCATACTGAAGGATAAAACTGTGTCTCTGAAAATGAAAGAAACAGCAGGAAACAGACAAAACCAGATAGATAAGGCATTAGAAAAGTCAAGGAAGTAGCCAGAGCAAGGGTCCTGTATGTCCCTAAGGAGAGAGAGACAAACCATTTCAAACAAACAAACAAACTTTTCGGTATGCTGTTATCTTGGAAACGTGAACAAAGAAGTCCTCATGGAGACACGGGGAAATGAAGGACCTTTCCTCCCTTTAGCTTCTGTGAATAACTCTCAGAGAATGAAGCAGCCAAGCCTGCACTCTTCCTCCTGCTCAGAGGAAGGCAGGCACGGAGGCTGAGAATGACAGAGCCAAAGCAGTGCCAACACCCCTCCGGCTGCAAGAGGTGACATGGGACAGAAAGGATAGGAGTGTGCTGGTGGAATATAGGACAACCATACATTACGGCCTGTACATAACAATGAGAGGATCAAGAGTCGGATTGGGGACAACCTGACTTGCTCAGAAATACACATCTGTGCCCCTGCAGTACAAACTGGTCTAAAGAAGATCCAGAACTAAACAATGACCAGCTACTTTAGGAAGCCAAAACAACTGAAGAGATAACTTATCATTTCAGGTGTTATCTTAAATAATTTTTATCTTTCCACTTCCTGTTCTTGTTCTGGTTTTCTGTTCTTGCCCCACCTAACCCAGTGTTTGTGCTACAGTCCCAGCAAGTTGTTATTACAGTGCATCTTCATCCTACAAAAACATAATCTTTGCCCTTTGCCCACAGCTTTTTTTTTTTTTTTTTTTTTAAGTTTTAGCATAAAATTTCCATAGTAAAGGGAACACTAAAGGAAAGCCTCTATTAGTCAATATGGAGATATATTAAAATAGGAATAATTAACTTTTTCAGCCTTAATTATGTCAAAATAAAACTGTTCCAATGCCACTTAATCCTCTGATAAGAAGCTACGTTCAATGATAATGTATCCCAAGCTCCTTTTCTTTCATCTAAAAATCCTTCACTTCGGCAATAATATCAATGCAAAGAAATAATTTTAAAATACACTCAACAGTAAAGAAATCAGGCTGGCTTTTCAGTATTGAGTACTGAGAGACCTTTACAGTTATGCCAAAATCACAGAGTTACAATGCAAACAACTTACCTTAAAATTGGGGAAGTCCTGCAGCTGGACCAGTTAGAGATTAACTATAGAAACAGGAAAGGGATTGTGCAGGTTTTGATGAGAAGAATAAAAATTTAAAAGGAAATAAAATTTAAAATTTTATTTTAAATAAATCCTCTGCTCCTGAAGGGAAATTAAGTATGCTGCTTTGTTTGAAATTATCTTCAAAACATCTAACTCATGACAAATGGAGAATAAGGAAGTATCAAGAGGCCTGCAGGGTGACTTGTCAGACTAATACTCATCCCTCCAAACCTGACAACACAAACTTCCCTGCGGTGGAACTGCAGGAGAGCCATGAACCAATTAGGAAATTTGAAAACATATGAAAACAAAACAAAACCAACAAACCCTCAAAAAGATAAGATAAATTTATTGTAAGTAGCGACAGCGGGTATTAGATCTGTTTGCTGACTGTCTTGGCCCTGATCTAAAAAGCACTAATAGACATTTAATTTTAAGCAGGTAAAGCATTGCATTTATTTGCTGGGTAAGACAGAGTTCAACACTTGTAAATAATGGAGTTAAATCACTGAAGAACTGCCTGCCACTGGACTTCAGTGTTACATGGCACTTTGTGAACAGAACCTAAGGTAGGACAAAGATCCCATCACTCAAATTCTGCCCTTGCAGAAAAGGAATGGTTTACTAGACAGTGTTCTCCATCTCTCCTTCTGCCCTCCCCACTACATTCGCATTTGTGAAGTGATGTGCAATTGCCGCCTTCACAAGCAGAGTTTCCAGCTTGCTTGCAATGCCCAAATGTGTGATTTATTAATCAATAAGAAGCGCAGCAGAGGAAAAGAGAATATTTGGTCTTATTAAAGTTCAGGGACTTTATTTAAATACATACATCTCCAGCAATCTGGCAATGGCAAAATATTGATGTTACAGTAATCTTGGATTTTCAGATTCTCCATAGAATATATTAATAAAATTAGCAGAGTTACATAATTGAGGAATAGCAACTTTAAAGATTTACACATATGGTCTACACAGTGCATTGGCATCAACTCAATTAAGTAGGTAAAATAGTTAGGATTGATGTATTAACAGTGATTAAATGATCTAAATATGGAGACCCAACAAGGAACATTTCCCTTTAATGTGTTTTTTTATTATAGTGGTTTTTTATTATAGTATTTTCTGCTGCATCTGATTTACTGTATTTGAGGCTTCTTCATATAACCACTAAAGTATGTATATTCATTCATGTGTCCTGCAAGAAACAAGCTTTAAGTACAGCAGGGAGAAAAAAAAACATCTTCTATTTGTTTGCTATGTGCATGGTCTATCATACTGGTAATGAATGTGAAGCCAGATTCATTTAAGCTTTTAGGCAATTAAAATAAAAACAAATACTCATAAAAGCTTGCAAAAAAATTAGCTGATAAGTCTCAGGGTACAAATAGACATGTATTCGCAAGCCTACTTTAAGACATTAAGATCTTGTCACATCTGATTGTTCAATACTGCCCCTCACTAGAGGTCACCAGCTCCAAAATCTGTCCATGCCTGTGTGTGAGTGTTCACAGACCAGTACAGAGCCAAGTAAAGTTGGGATGATTAAAGCAGATGTCTTAAATCTGCACTAATGTTGTCTAGGACCTCACTACAGTCAATGGAATTTAGACAGCCAGGTGCCTTAGGTAGGCACATCTATTTTTAAGTTTACTTTGAATATGATCATTCACTCAATTTACTTTAAGGAATCATTCATTTACTTCGGTGAACCAAACAATCTGAAAAATTCTGGGAGAGATGGCAAAAAATGAATAATTGCAGAGATCTGGAATGCACGAGAGGTGTGCTACGGATAACCCAAACAGAAAGAACTGCAGAGGAAAACTTGCTACTGCATCATTAGTAGCAAGACAGAAAAAAGATAAAAAGAGGACTGTTTTTTGAGCAGCTGGACTTGGGAAGAGGCCTTGGAAGCAGAGTTTGAAAAGTGTTGAGAACAAAGACAGACAGCTGTCAATCAAGAAGAAATCAAATATTCAGTGGAAAGTGTCTTGCATGTCAGTGAATGAAATGAAGCAGGAGAGTTGTTCAGTGATAACAGGATCATCTTGACCTGCTTTGTAAGACAGATGCTCTGTTGGCAGTTTGCATGCTACATCTTTCTCCAGATATGTGGAAACTGGTCAGCAGAAATTCACTGGTAATTTAAGATGAAAGGTTTCATACACAGGAAAGAAAAGCATGGGCTGAAGTTGAGGAAGAACATTAATGAAACAAACTAACTTTTAGGAACCCCCTTAAGAAGAAGTTTAGTTAAAAAACTAATATGCTGATTTTTGCAAAGAGAGGAAAGCATTCTAGAACTGGCAGCAGTGTTGAAATAAGACATATTGAAGTTGCCACAGAGGATCACAAGGATAATAGCGTACTTCATAATAACATGAGACTGTTATCTTTCAATGTCAAAAAGGGCAAGACTGCCCCCGTAGTGTAGAATAAACAGTTGTAGAATAAATAGAAATGTTCCAGGTTAGTTGTGTTCCTTTAATCAGAGGCCACTGCCTGTTTTATCAAATTTCATATGTTTTCAATCTCTTTAGGAGTTTTTATGAAGCCATTATAATTTTGATAATCATGCACAGAAGAACTTAACAGTAAGGTAAAAGTCATTTGAACCACAAAAGCTGCGTCTGGCTGTGAAAAACTGTAATTGCCAAGTTATTAGTATGAGCGTATAACCAGGGAAAGAGCGAGAGAATACAAAATGCAAAGCAAAAGGAATCAGGAAGTCTGCATTCAGCAAAGCATTTGCCAGTTTATCCCACTGAACTACATCAAATGTAAAGAAAATAACTAGTCCATGGTGGCAATATGTGTGTAGACAAAGGTAACATGGACTAAAGTTGTTTCAGAAAATTATTGTCTAAAAGAGGTTATTTCAAGCATTCATTCTGAGCTACTCAACCAAGAAAACAAGAAAATCATTCCCTTTTGCTATACATTACTTACACCAAGACCATAGCAACAAGAAAATGTTTCTTGATATTTATAAGACTGTAACAGAACAGATGCCAGCAGAGAAAAAATGTGTCTTCATCTCAAACTAAAGACGTAAATTAGGGAATCTACCTTTACCATAGCTGTTTTTACTGTACACTAGTTTTCTACTAGTAGTTGACCCCAAACAGGTGGAATCATTCTTTCCACCACACATAGCAGTCCCTTCCAAACCTGAACTACAAATCAAGCTTTCAAGATAGAAGGGCAAAGGCACTCCCTTTGAGACACAAGACCTTATGCACCATAAACCCAGGCATCTCCTGTAAGTGTGATGCAGTTCTGGGTGATATACGGTATTGCATGTGATACCTTGAAAGCAGATTACAGATTTACAGATCAAACATTGCTTTCAAAAGTATCAAGGTCTTCACTTCATTCATATATGCTTTTGCTGTAAAGAAAAATGAGATAGTCATGACCTCCTCAACCCAGTTTATAAAAATATTGAAGGAAAAACCTACTTAGTAGTGGCAGTATATTGCAGCTATGAAATAGCCACTTGATCAAGAGAGGAAAGCAGTAAAAATAACTAAATGCATAACCTGATTATTTTGATTTGTAAATGCCCTAAATGTACAGTTACTTTCTTGCAGATATTACCTGGACCCACCTTGGCTCCTACTTAAGGAGGGGGAGAAAGTAAAAGAAATCGATTCTCTATATTTTATTGAATGTGGAGACAGTCAAAACTGTTGTCTTGCTGTTTAAATTTATAGATCATGTTCCAACAATCAGAAGAAAGCGCCAAACAAAGATAAGGGGTTTTTCAAGCCTGTCTTCTCACACTCTGGATGCCTGTATCAGTCCCATCGAAAGTTAAAAATCAGAAAACTTCAGAAGGTGTGTACAGAAAGCTAAACCATGACTATCTAAACTGTAGCTAGAGGATCTGAGGTTTGGGTTATCACAAAATGGCTTTCCCCTCAAAAAATAACCAGTTAATACTGAATACTATACCACCTTCTTTCCTACTTCACATATTCTGCAGAAAGACAATCATCTGTAAGTAAAAGCATTCTGACCTGGGTTGCCAGGTTTCACTTGGGACCTTTCCTGCCAGTGAGAGGAGAAAGCTTCAACCCCACAACAAATCTCTTTCATCCTTAGAGAAAACACGAGAAAAAAGGCATTCAGTAGTGGTTGACTGGCAGGCAAAAAACCAGGGAAAGCAGAGGATAAGACTCAACAAAACAAATTGTTAACAGGAAAATTTGTATTTTCACTACAACATCCCTGATAACTACTTTAATTTATATAAGTGTTAATGAGTAACAGAACAGAACTACAGTTCTCCAGGAACGTAATTCTGCAGTTATTGTGCTACTAAATGTGGAACTTGACATCATGGAGCAATGGTGAAGACCAAAAATATAAATTATTTCCAAAAGGACTGGATAAGATACTAACCACAATGCAACGACGGCTGTTAAACAAAACAGTTCCTGTGAAACCTCCAGCTCAGGATGTGAACAAACTGTGGGATGTTACAAGGTAAAAAAGCGTATTAAAGAAGGATCACTCTATGTACCTCTCCTTTGTTATTTTCCTTTCCCAAGTATTTTCTCCTGTCCATCACTGGGAACAGAATACTAAGTGACAGAAATATTTATTCAATATAAAAGTGCTTCTCTTGACACAGAAAAATATTTCTGATTCATTTTAAAATGAAAAAAAACCCCAAGTATCTGTAGATGCAGTAGTCTTCCTCCTTAATTTATAAAGCAGTAGTCTCCCATAAAACTTTTGCAAAATGCCTTCTGCTTAAGTAAACAAGATGATGGAGTCATTGATACTGCATATGCATGGTAGAAAAGTAAATATAGATTCCCTAACAAAGAACCAAGAACATGTTCCATGCATCCTTCAACCTGGCCTGGATAATTTGCTATATATCACAAAATCTACAGAAGACATGAAAGGAACAAGAGAAAAATCAGCAAATGCAAGCTTAATTTTCACAGCTTCTAATTTAAAAAAAATCAATCTGTACAAAATTAATATTCTCCAAAAGTTAGTATGAAAGAGAAGAGAATTGTATTGAATATTATTAAGTGCATGATGTGACTGTGTTGGAGTATGCACAATATTATCTGATTCAGAATTAGTCTATTCAGAACCTCTACACTTCAGGGAATTGCTACATAACTTGAAATCTAAGTGCAGCTGAAATCAGAAGGGCCTTTTCTTAACATATTCTGCATTTTAACCTTAAATCCAGCAAGATGGATTCCAGCTTTTGGCTTTTAAACATCTTAAAAGATGAGTGGAGTATTAAACTGAAGGTAAAATCTGGCAGCACATTTAAAAATTTGTTCAGCAGTCTAGCATGCAAAAAGATTAACGACAAGAGCAAAACTCTGCTGACAGTCAGATGTTTAGTATCACTTAAATGTGTTTAATATCACTGGAACATGTAAGTTCAACCAAAGTGTAAAGGTAAAGTTTAGGTAAGTTTTAAAGATCTGTGGGCAAAATATCTCTCTGTCAAGTTTTTCATATCAAGCCATGATTTGGTATTAATGTCTATGCATACATGTTCCCAACAAAAATTAGAAGAGAGAAATATGTGATTCAAGTCAAAAAGCAACTAAAATGATGAGTTTTCAAATAAAACATTTGTTTTTTTCTTAAATGTTAGACTGCTTAGAATGACAGGTTCTAAATGCATGACTTAATTATCTACCTTTTTAATTTGTACTTTACACAGAATCTTCATGGTTGGAAGGGACCTTTGAGATCATCGAGTCCAACCAACAAAAAAAAAAAAAACAAACAACCAAACCCAAAAAAACACACACACCACACACACCCACAGACACAAACCAAAAATCTCAGGCACTAGAACACGGCCTGAAGTGCCATGTCTACATGTTTCTTAAATACATCCAGGGATGGCGACTCCACCACCTCCCTGGGCAGGCTGTTCCAGTGCCTGACCACTCTCTCAGTGAAGTAATTCTTCCTAATATCTAATCTACACCTCCCCTGCCGCAACTTTAGACCATTTCCTCTGGTCCTGTCATTATTCACTTGGGAGAAGAGGCCAACACCCGCCTCTCTACAACCTCCTTTCAGGTAGTTGTAGAGGGCAATGAGGACTCCCCTCAGCCTCCTCTTCTCCAAACTAAACATGCCCAGTTCCCTCAGCCTCTCCTCATATGACTTGTTCTCTAGACCCCTCACCAGCTTGGTGGCTCTCCTCTGGACACGCTCCAGCACTTCAATGTCCTTCCTGTAGTGAGGGGCCCAGAACTGAACACAGCACTCAAGGTGAGGCCTCACCAGGGCCGAGTACAGAGGCACGATCACTTCCCTATTCCTGCTGGCCATGCTATTCCTGATACAGGCCAGGATGCCGTTGGCATTCCTGGCCACCTGGGCACACTGCTGGCTCACATTAAGCCGGCTGTCCAACAACACCCCCAGGTCCTTTTCTGCTGGGCAGCTTTCCAGCCACTCTTCCCCAAGCATGTAGCGTTGCCTGGGGCTGTTGTGACCGAAATGCAGGACCCGGCACTCGGCCTTGTTAAACCTCATCCCATTTATTGACTCTTGAGCAATTTAACATTAAGCACAGGTTTAAAGACTGATTGTTAGTGGACGTCAGCAAAACTACTTGCATTTACAGGTTGGAACCTGAGGCCAGAGGACTGAACTATTCTTAATGCCAAATGCATTACTGATGGAGGAATACATTAGTAATAAGTTTACATCTTTTGTCAAGATATACAACCAAAAGAGCTTTTTCTACCACAAGAATAGCTGTAACTCCTCTGTCACAGAACGTTTTCATTAAAATGGGTTTTTTTTTGGTTGGTTGGTTTGGTTTTTTTGGGGTTTTTTGGGGTTTTTTTCACCTGACATTATTCTTGGACCACTGTAGGACTGCTGGGTAGAGCAGGAACTGAAAAACACCATTACTCCATCTCTTATCTGATTCACTCGGTACAGTTCTAACACTGAGGACTAAACTTGGATATGGCTGGTGAAGCTGCACTAGCGATAAGGACTTACAGAAGAGAAGTGTAAAGGAAGAGTAAGCTCTACACAGCTCATCAGAATCCTTTTTTGGGGGTATCTTATTTTTCTTCTGGTTGTTTGTCTATTTCTCATTGTAATGCTTCCTTCCTGTATTAATCTCCATCAATGTAATTTCTGACCATTTTTAGCATGTGTAAATAGTTGTAAACATTCTAGCAATAGCAAAAAAAATCTGGAGATTAATTCAGACAGAACCTATGTCAAGCTCTGGGAGATGGAAGAGTGAAGTCACTCTACTGTGTTTAAAAATGTTTAATGAAACAGTGAGGTGTTTTCCCTTGAAATAGAACACAGACTGAGCATAAAACAAGCACAGATTTATCAGCTTACAGAAGTGAAAAGAGCTGAACAATTTCTCCTTGATCTGACACAGCTACCTTATCAGATCAGGGCTCTCCCTGCTCATTATTAAGTCAACAAGGTAACCATGCTGCAACAAAAGGTAAATTTCAGAATATAAATAAGTAAACACAAAAGACAAGAAGTTTTAAGGACATCTCAGGTGAACTCTTCTGACCAGTTTTAGGAACCAAGCTTTAATAGCTTGGGGAAATAAGAGTGAGTCACTCTCAAACAAGAGTGAGGTGAATAACAATAAAAAATATCATGAGTATAGATAAATATAAATAAATAATAAAGTTAGCAAAGACAGGATACAATACTTGTATTTACTAGACTATAAAATAAAAAAGTTTGGTTAGATATGGTGGGTTTTTTAATATATATATTGGATGCCAATACCAAAAAAAAAAAAATCAGTGGTTGTCAATATATAGTTAGGGTAGCTGGAGAACTGATCAGTTTCATTTGTAACAAAGTTTAGGCTAGAAATTAAGAAACATTCTCTAATCACAATAATTAAACACTAGAGCTGGATACCCAGGGTGATAATGGAATCTTTTTCACTGAAGCTTAAGAACAGGACAGACAAAAATCTATCAGAAATACAGACAGTCCCTGCATCTTTTCTATTTCCATTCTTTTAAGCTTGATTTTGCAAATAGGTGTTTTAATTAGCTTGGGTTGACATATTCAAATACATCCCATGAAAAAGAAGATAGCAGAGGGTCCCACACAGAAGCAATGGGATAGCACATTATAAGCACAAGAACACAGCTACTCACAGGAGAATTCTCATGGTTGGTAAAATCTATTTTTCATTTCCATTAATAAAGTACAGTCATTTTCTTATAAAGAAAGTGTTCTTAAAAATATCCATGCTATCAATACAACATTATAGAAGCACTTTAGCAATAAATAGTGGTTCGCACTTCACTCACAATGAAAATATTTCTGACTCTCCAGAAAGTATCTATGGAAAGCAATGAGTATATGTGCATGTTCTATATGATCTAAAAAGTGCGTTGCTTTATCCAGTCAGGTGCATTGCTGGACACAGATTAGCATGCTAGTTTGACCAATCCCACATCACTTTCAAAAGCAATGGTATTGTTGAAGTGTACCTTTACAAAACACTTTTTTTTTTTTTATTTTACAGATCAGAGCAAAAGATAATAGCAAGAAAGAATCAAACTTATTTCTAAATTGTTCCAGTGTTTAATTATTCTTTTTACTAATAAACTTGTCCCTCATTTCCAACTGTTTCAGCTCTAACTTCCAATAATAGGATCTTTTTCCATTTACATCTCTTGCCTTATAAACCCTCTCTGCAATACATTGCTTCCTCTTGTCCATACCTATGGATGATATTCTAATCACCACATAATCTTGTTGGGGAAAAAAAAAAAAAAAAAAATCAGAGTTCTTAAATCTCAAAAAAAACCTTGTACATTTGTTACTCTTTTAGTAGATCAAAAAAATTTCCAGTGTTTGTTGAAATAACTTCACTGTGAAATCAGCCTGAACGTCCCAGCTGACCTCTCAAACAGTTCTATTTTCTGTGCTGCCACAGCTGTTTTCTGTGAAGTAACTTAATTTGTCATCAGAAAGATTAAGATCATGCAATTTATTTTTTTTTAATAACTAGTGTTTAGCAAAAGTATCATATGTTTGATAGCTTCCAACACTGATCGGTTCGTCAATCAGATTATTTATATGACTTCTAACAAAAGATGAGCAAAAGAGAGAAAATAAGCGCTTTCTTATTTTAGGCTACAAAATGGCCTCGGTGAACGTGTAAGAAAAATATCAGTAAAACAGGACAGAGGACGAGTGATTTATTATTAGTTCAGAACTATTTTAAATATCTTTACACTGTTAACCGCTTTTCAGGCCAGCATTTGATGCCTAAATGATGACCATTAGGGCAGATATCTGACTATCATTGCAGAAAAGGAGAAGCTAGAAATGGAATTCAAAACGGACATTTTGTTTTTCCTCTGATAAAAGAATGACAGTATATCCTCTAAAAATTCCCAAATGCTAAGTTCAGGGAATATTTCAAGTCAAACACATAATTAACAACATAGATAATAGAAAAAGAGGCACAGTGTTTCTATTCTAATATAATAGCTAGTTTATGCAGCCCATTTAAGAATTAATGGGATTTTCTCATGACTATATACACCTTCCTCGAAAATTTGAATGAAAGCTACCATTTGACCAAAAAAAAAAACCCAAAACCAAAAAGTACCCAAATGTAATTTAATATACTTTGATTGCTTCTAAAAGTGGTCTAAGTAATTTATAACATTTAAATTATTTCAGTGAACTTAATGACATTAGCTTGCATTTATACATGCAAAAAGCAGTTCATTTACCTTTCATAGAGAGCAAAACATTGGTGAGTCCATACCGATTTTAATGTATCTGTAAACTAAGGTGTTCTTTTACTTGAGAAAGTGGTAATATAACACGGACAGTTCCACTGTTTCCATAAGGCCTGATTCAGCTCTCACTGAGGTCTCCTGGCCTAGGGAACTTTCCTTTGTGAGGCTGTTGGGCATGCCAGCATTGACACAAAAAGCAATTGACACAAAAACTGCAAAAGAGGCCACAGGATGATACAATCCTTTGCATCGGGTGGTCCTTTACAAATGGATCTTAGGGTAATACGTCCTTTAGGGCTGCTGCATTATGAAGGATCTGGCCTCTGTGTCATGGAGCAGGAATTTTACACAACAGGAAATATCTCCTGTCATCCTATTTTTCAGCAAAGGTATTAAATTTTGACAGATAAAACAGAAATAATGTGCTCCAGTCATTAATCTTAAACTTTTAATATCGGCATGATTTGAGCTGTAACTCTAAAATTCTTGCAAACACTTAAACTAAACAGTCACAGCTCAAGTTTAAACTGAAGCACCTGCCAGAATATTACTGAGACCACTAAAATGCTGGATATAGCCTGAATAATATCTTTCCTTTTGTTCATTAAAACAGCCCTGTTTCTGGAATATGAGGGCTATAAAGACCTCCAATTTGATTACTGCACGCCAAATCCAGTCTGCAAAACCAGCCAATATCGCATACCTAGTGATCAAATATGAAATTAGGTAAGAATAAAAGGAGTCTTCCCCAGCATCTTCCCAAACTGGGGACTTTTTGAGCCAGAGATTACATTTGATGCCATGTCCCATGCTAGATTTATTCCATATGAATTTGCCTAAAGCCTTCTTGAAATCCCTTATTCATTATTCTCCACAACAACCTGGAGCAATTCGTTCTACACTTCAATAACCCATTACAGAAAATATATTGTCATTTTTGTTTTAAGTGTAACACATGCCAATTGTGTATGATGTCCCTAAATTCTTGCATTAGAGGAACATTAGATAATTATTCCTATTCACATTCTCCACACCATTCATAATATTCACATGTAAATGACATGGATTTACAGATCGGCATAATATTTCATGTTTTATTCTCAGTTCTCCTCCTAAGAGTTACAAACTTTTCATGTGTCTTTTCATAGGTGCTGAGATCTGAGCTGGCATTTTGAGGTAAGTATGAAAATGATATCAAAATCACTTTCTTGAGTAATAAAAATATTACAGAGGCCAATATTGTGTATGTAAATTTCACAATTGGGTTTTTTCATTCCCTATGTTAATGATTCTTCATCTATTCACAAATTGTCTAACATTCAAATTGTCTAGTATTTGTCAGAAATCATAAAATATTATTTTCTTTGCTCGTTTTTAGCAAGAAATTTAGCTATCAATTACTTCTAGCATGCTCTTGTAATTCACCCTTTTCAGCATTCCATCATGTGGATTTTGTTTCATTTTGTATGTCAACAAACCTTCATAGAACATGAATTACATACGGTATCTAGTCCTTGAATTAGGAAACCTTGATCAGTCCCTGTAACCTATCTCAAACTGGTATCATCTTATGATTGCAGTATTAGAATTTAGCTCTATTCTTGAATTATGATCAGTTGTTATAGAGTTTAAACTCTGAATCATTGATGCATTATTCATAGAATTTAGAAATTATGCTTTTCTAAAGTTATACAACTAAGTTTTTAATGAAAGACTGTACTTCATAGAGAAAAATAAATTTACTTTGTAAAAACACTAGATATATTGAAAAAAGTTTTAATTATGTTCTCTGAAAACAAAAGCGTAATAGTGAATATATCTGAAGCTAAACAATGCAGTTTTATGAAAAAATGATGACTTGGGAGATTTTTACAGGAGGAAGCCTAAACCTCTCAAATTACAAACTCTTCTTTTTCTGTCAATGATATTGGTATTTTAAAATTACACAATTCACCAGTGAGACTGTCACTGGGACAATAGCAAGCAGCTTTCAATACTTCATGACGTTTCAAAAGATAGGTGGCTCCGTTTGGTGACACAGTACCTAACCAGCAATACTGTCCAGCATGTCCCAGCTGGGTTAAGTATTATTCCTTTTCCCATTCAACAGACAAGAAAAGCTGTTCTCCACAACCCCTGCTTCCCACTTATTATAGAAGAAGAGCTTACAGTTAGAGTTAAGAAGGTATACGTACACTGCCACCTCCTCTCAGCTAAAACAGACCACTCCTGTGGTCAAAATTTGAGCTGCAGCAGAGTGAAATAAAACAGGGAAAGAAGCATCCCCTGTGCAGACCATAGAATCATAGAGTAGTTTGGATTGGAAGGGACTTTTAAAGGTCACCTAGTCCAAGCTCCCTGCAATGGGCAGGGATATCTTCAACTAGATCAGGTTGCTCAGAGCTCCGTCCAACCTGACCTTGAATGTTTCCAGGGATGGCGCATCTACCACCTCTCTGGGCAACCTGTGCCAGTGTTTCACCACCCTCAGCATAAAATATTTCTTCCTTCTATACAGTCTAAATCTACCCTTTTTTAGCTTGCCATATCACTACAGGCCCTGCTAAAAAGTTTGTCCCTATCATTCCTGTAGGTCCCCTTTAAGCACCGAAGGGCCACAACAAGGTCTCCCCATAGCCTTCTCTTCACCAGGCTGAACAACCCCAACTCTCTCAGCCTTTCCTCATAAAAGAGGTGTTCCTCTTCTGGACCCGCTCCAACAGGTCCATGACTTTCCTCCAGAGCTGGATGCAATACTCTGAGTGGGGTCTCACCAGAGCAGAGTAGAGGGGCAGAATCACCTCCCTTGACCTGATGGCCATGCTTCTTTTGATGCGGAGCAGGATACGGTTGGCCTTCTGGGCTGCAAGCGCACACTGTCAGCTCATGCCCAGCTTTTCATCCAACAGTACCCCCAAGTCCTTCTCGGCAGGGCTGCTCTCAATCCCTTCATCCCCCAGCCTGTATTGATACCAAGGATTGCCCTGACCCAGGCGCAGGACCCTGCATTTGGCCTTGTTGAACCTCATAAGGTTCACATGGGCCCACTCCTCAAGCTTGTCCAGGTCCCTCTGGATGGCATCCTGTATCTCAGGCATGCCAACCACACAACTCAGCTTGGTGTCATCCGCACTGAGGGTTCACTTTATCACACTATGTCATTGACAAAGATATTTAACAGTACTGGTTCCGGTACGGACCCCTGAGGGACATCACTTCTCACCAATCTCCATCTGGACATTGAGCCATAAGTCACTACCCTCTGGATGCTACCATCCAACCAATTCTTCATCCACCGAACAGTCCACCCACCAAATCCGTACTTCTCCAATTTAGAGAGAAGGATGTTGGGGGAGACTGTGTCAACAGCCTCACAGAAGTCCAGATAGACAACACCCATAGTTCTTCCCTTGTCCAATGATGTAGTCACTCCATCATAGAAGGTCAGTAGGTTGGTCAGGCAGGACTTGCCCTTGTTAAAGCCATGCTGGCTGTCTGGAATCACCTACCGGTCCTCCATGTGCCTTAGCATAGCCTCTAGGAGGATCTGTTGTATGATCTTCTCAGGCACAGTGGTGAGGCTGACAGCTCAGTAGTTCCCAGGGTCTTCCTTTCTACCCTTCTTAAAATCGGGTGCAATGTTTCCCTTTTTCCTGTCACCAGAGACTTCACCTGACTGCCATGACTTTTCCAATACCACGGAGAGTGGCTTGGAAACAACATCAGCCAGTTCCCTCAGGACTCTGATGCATCTCGTCAGGTCAGATGTCCAACAGCAGAGAATTCCCACTTTAGGTAACTAACCAGTGCGAAAGTCTTGCTCAAGTGCTGTGCAATCAGCATGGTCAGAGTAAAATTTCCTCTCCGTGAACTTAACCATGCTATGGCATCTTTGCAAATCATTTAAAACTTGACTGAATTATTTGACTAATGAGTTCTGAAGAGAAAAGAGCTCTTGGGGCTAGAGAGGCTGATTGTTAAAGAGTGTTGCTAAAATTAGCTAAGGTTTACACAGTTCTTATGTATCACATGAACATTTTTTAAAAATATAGTTTCCCCTTTCTTTTGAAAGACTTAATAAAGAAGACTAGAGAAATTAATGGGTAGTGTATAACACAATTTCTAATACAGTTTTAAGATATATTCTCACCTTGTATAAAAAAGCAGCTATTTTGAAGAAAAAAAATAAACCAGCTAGAAGTTATAAAAGAACTTTGTACCTGGCTTTCTGAATTTCATAAATAACTTGTGCTGGTGTAGGAAATTATATTAAACTATAAGGAAAACAGAAGGAAAACAAGACAAACAAGCAGAAATATAACTTTTCCAAGTGCTATGACGAGTATACAAGACAAAAAGTAGGAGCACAAATATAACAACAGAATATGATAGAAAGATTTCATCTTACACTAGTCTTCAGAAGTCAGACCAACATTGTTTCTGGTCTTCTAAGAGAATGAAAAAGTATTCATGTACCGCTTCTGAGATCAGAGATTAATGACATTAGACAACCTAATAAATATTTTCTAGTATTAGCAACCCACTGCTTGACATTTTTGCACCAGAAAGTAACACTATGTCTAAATTTTTTAAAAAATTTATAGTCAGAATACATAAAGACCTTTGTATAAGCCAAAGTCCAGAAAAAGAATGCAACAGTAAGATAAAAGTTACCTTAGTACCTCCCTATTTCAGCATTATGCATCAGCGAATCCTCACATTTTAACATCGCACAACAGAGACTAAAGCTACATAGGTGCAACCTAGCCAACCTTTTTTTCTGCAGGAATGGCAAACCTGTTCCCCCCACCTTCTCTGATTGGTCTCTGATTGGTCTCATGGTACTGAGATAGTTACTAGCATTGGTAAAAGAGAGGTGCACACGCAGGTGAAGATACAATCTGGAAAAGGGGAAAAGAAGGGATGGGAAAGAAGATTGCCAAGTATCTTCTTTGGAAGGCATTAAAAAGGAATAGAAAAGAGTATTTTATTTTTCCCTGGAAAGGCTTGTCCTGAGGCTTCCCGAGTATGTAAGCTTCCTCACAGACACTGTGGGAGTGAAGCAGTACTCTCACTGTAGAGGGAGAAAGGGAAGGGATCACTTAGACACCTGGTCCATGAAAACAGACAGGAGGCATCCAAAGGTGCTCAAGGATCCAGACGAGGTCTTTATGAGGCTGCTCTCCATCATCTACAAAAGATCAAAGGAATTGGGGAGACCAGAGAAGAGAAGGCTCAGGGTAGACCTCATTACTCTTTACAGCTACCTTGTCAAAGGATACAGAAGAGATGGAGCTAGACTCCCCTCAGAGGTCCATATTTATAGGACAAGAGGCAACAGACAAGTAGAAATATGAGAAATTCTGGTATTTGGGGAGAAAATTACCATGAGAAATTCCAATATTTTGAAAATAATTTTCACCATATGGTGAAAGCACTGGTAGAGGTTGCCCAGAGGGGCTGTGGAATTGCCATCCTCGGGGGTATTCCGGGCTCAGCAAGACAAGTCCCCTACACAACCTCCAGAGATCCCTTCCAACTAAAACTGGGGCTCTATGATTCTAACATACGGCAAAGTACTGCCACCATGGATAAAGATGTATTAGCAAAGCTGCACTTTGCATTGCAGTAAGCTGGGACTTCTCATTTCCAATAACTTGAAAGTTCCTTTAAAGATGTTCTTGAAATCTACACACTTCACGTTGTCTCCAGTAGCAGGATATAGACAATATAATTTACCTGTAGAATTCATTGCTGCAGGATGCAATTGATTTAATTATGTTATTAAGATTTTTAGCAGATTAAGTATAAATAATGACAACTACTATTAATGTAACATAGGATACAAATAAAAAGGCTAGCAATTTTCAGGCTTTAGTCAGATCATAAGCATATCACCAGATGGAACAAAACCAAAATTATCCTGTTACAATAATACAAAATTGTAGCCAGGTATATCTAATACGCAATACTATCAGAGAGAGAATTCTGAAGTATTTATCTGTTTTCCTACATCGTATATACTGTTTTCACTATTAAGTATTTGAAGAACTATTTTGTGTATTTGATTTGTGAGGGTAAGTAACAGACAATATTGCTCATCAGTAATTATTTCTCTGCCTTTCCTTTACTCATTCTTCCAAAATATAAAGAAACAATTATGACAGTGTGCAAAGGACAGTTAAATAACTAATTTTTTAGTAATTATAAATTATTGTTGAAACATGTGTCTATTAAATCCATGGTTTTGTATGCAAATAGATTTAAAATTTAATATTCAATAACCCAAAGCATAATGGTTCATTTAGCCCAAACAAAGGCTAAAAAAATTAAAAGGCCAAAGTCTGGATGAATTATCTGCTTTGTTTTAAAAACACATTTAAAATGAAGAGACCTTAGCAAATTTAATCTGCTATAGCTGACATCATTCCTGGGCATCCATTCAAATTCCAAATTTAATTTCAGTGAAGCTTTAGTAAAAGTAATGCCTTCTACAGATTCAGATCCATCTGACTGACATTATCTACTGATGACAATAAAAAGTAACTTAACCAAATATGGTTCTATAAACAGTTCTTAAAATTAAGGATAGATGAAATATATGTAAAACTGCCTTGGGACAACATTCTGTTGGATTTTGCTTAATGTTAGGATGGTTTATGCCCTTCCAAGTATCAGCACATACTTTAGAGTTCTTTTGAATTCTGTTTTTGGTTTGTTTTTTTTTTTTTTTGATAGACACATGCTTTGTGTCACAATTTGATGACTTTTGACATATTGATATGGTGGCAACGTACTTACTACTGAAGACAGATGTATGGCATGTTGAGCAAAGTAAAGAATAGAGATAAGGAAAATCCAAGTTGGGGAAAACCTCTACCATGGGCCCACCTCCGTGACATTTAGCAAGATTTTAGATTTGTGACAATGGTAAAAGGAAGATTAAATGTGATTTTCTTTATTTTTTATAGTAGATATCAAAGTTTGTTTAGCTCATCCCTGTTATTGACTGCAAAACTGGCAGTAAATTGCACGAGTTGAAGATTTCTTGGGAAATTTTTAGATTCCAACTTTGCTCAGAAAAATTAACTGAAAGTACACTTGGCAGAGCCTTCTATAATCTCACAAAAGACCACATCGGAATTTGCTGGGGACTGAAAGAGCTCCAAGCACATATATTTGCATATGCAAAACACATTACTTGCATGAAAAAAAATGCATTTGTTCATACAGACAGCTATTTAGCCAAATCAATTAAATACGAACGTACATAACAGCTCATTAATCCTCATTAGTGTGAATCTGTACGGTTCCTAGGTTTTCTATTTGTAAGTATCTGAGAGGGCAAATACTTTTCAGTTGCAATTAAACATACACATATTCTATTCTACTTATTTTTTTTTTTAAATTACAGCATTTAAAAACAAACCCATAAAGGTGCCAAATACACAATAAAAAAATCCTTCTCCATTCCCTTCTCATTTGCTCAACTCCTTCCCTCATAGAAGCAAGTGTTAAAAAAATAAGTACACCCCAAAGTAAAACTTAGATAAAGATAAAATCAATACCCAGGAGCCTTTTTAAAAATGCTTTCCTACCCCTTAGACTAGAAGGCTAGAGAACATGTGAAAATAAGCTTTGCTAACTCACTCAGAACATCAGATTATTCAATATGTCCATGGCCTTCGGGCTGATCACTGAAAAAAAAAAAAGCACTCATCAGTGAAAAAATCTACTTATGTACATTTCCTTAGCTTTACATTCCTAATCAATAAATATCTTAAAATTAAATTTCTGTTTGTAAGAATACCACAGTCAACTATATATTACAAGGTATTTTAGAAAAAATTTGAAAGAGACAATAACAGATACATTCCTTTTGTGGACTATGAATATGCCCAAAAACTTCCGTGTTAACAAAGCTGAACTTAGTTAAAATGAGTACTGAGAAGTACAGAACAGTTCTTACTTGTTTTAATAGAATAAATGTCATCTCTCAACACTGCTCCACATAATTACTGCACATAAAAACAATTTTTGCCACATTGCAACCACTTCCTAAACAAGCTGGAGCATCTATTTTGATCAATTTTTTACTTCCCATTACCTTTCTTCAGTCTCCATCTGTCACTTCCTAATAAAGAAAAGGGGATAGATTTTCTTCAGCTGTAACCTCTGCCAACAGCAGTGATAATATGGGTGGGGTTTTCTCTTTGGTTTTTTGTGGGTTTTTTTCGGGAGGGGGAGTGAGGGTGGTGTGGTTTTTTAAAGAAGCGGGAAGAGAAAAAAAAAGAAGATAAAACATACATGGTTTTAGATTTCCTCAGGAAATCATGGAAGTTAGAAAGCTCCTGATGACAGTTGAGATTGAGTTTCAAAAGCAAGCCTGATCTGCTTGGTCAGAACTATTTCAATTGGGTTATAGTCTGTGCTGAAGGCAAATAAACCCTACAAAGTCTTCTTCCAGGTTATTTTTACAGACAACAAAGCCCAATCATGTCAGACACGAAACAACTGATTTCCTTTCAAAGTTGCAGATTTAGAGTTGTAAGGATTTTAAAAGACAATAGTACCCACCTTTTAAAAGTTTGCCAAGTAGAGATTTCTTGGCAGCTGGAGGCATGCCAAGCAGCGTTTTCTTATATAAGGAAAGGCAGGGGCAGTGCCAAGGGGACACAATGGTAAGCCATAAATGGAGAAGTTAACTAAGGCCATTACGAATAACTTCACACCATCTGTAATTTACTGCTTGTTTGTGCATCTGTAAGACACAGTTCAGGACACAAAGTTAGTTTAAGTACATCCTTTTAAACCCTTTTCTAACACTTTTTCATATAACTCCTTGTAGGTGAAAGTTTATTATTCTAATCTGAATCTTTATGAATATGAAATACTTGGTATCCCATAGTTTACATAAAGCTCAGGCAAATGAAAGAGATCATAGCATGTGATAAAAGGGCTGTATCCCTGGCACAAATACAGAAGAGAAGAAACGATGGCCAGCTTTCACTCTATAGCCCTATACAGTAAACTAATACCAGGCCAAGGCACCAAGGGCTGCACAGACAAAATTACTCTTGGCACTGGTGCAAGTTTCAAACAAATGTGGCTTTTTGTAACTAACAAATATTTTCTCCTGTGGAATCACTGTAGTCCAGAATTTCTGATTCTTCCTATTCTCCACATAGTTTTAATAGCAAGTGTCTGGTGGATTAAACAGAATATTTTTGCTAGAAATTTTAAAAATATACAGTATCTCAAGTTTCTCATAATCTCTCCATATTTTCCAAAGCAGCTCTTTGTTTTCTTTTGTGTACAAGGTTTCAGCCATTTGGATGAAGACAGCAGCTTAGAAAGATCTTTTGTAATGCACCAAAAACAATAGGGAAATAACTCTGTAAGGTTTATGTTCAACATTCTTGCTGCAAATCCAGTGTAAATAAAAATAGATATAATCCAAAATCAGTGTAAACCCATGGTATCCCGAAGGATGCCGCAAAATATTTACAGACATGCTGGAAAGCTCAAATTGAAAAGAAACAAAGGAAAAATAAACTAACAATGGCAAAGAAAACAAACAACAGGAGACAAAACCAAAACACTCATCACTCCGATCACACTAACACAGAGAAAATTTTTTACCCATAATATGTTCACTGTCAGGCACTTCATAAATGTCTTCAAAATCCCAGAAATAACATGGAGTTTAAGTCTGAAAAGAATTCCCCAATGAAGAATCTATGCTCTCTAAATAAAGAGTTTCTAATCAGACTTGGCATTTTCTTAAGAGCAAGAACTGCATCAAGAATAATAATGGACTTACAAGACTGCCACTTTAAAAAAATTAAATCTTTGCATTTTCTCCTCCCATTCCTTTCATTTTTGTCCTTCTCATATATGTACATTTAGGACTTAATTATACAGAAAACACATTTATTTGGTCCCAAGCCAAGAATCCCATTTGGGGAACAGAAAGTGTAAACAGGAGAATAAATTTGAAAAACAATATTTTGGATTTTTAATTAACTGATAAACAAAACATCTTGGAAATTTCCATAAATTACACACTGAATTTTAGAAAAGCAAATAATAAAAACTGTAAATGTCGTCCTACTTCAAAGTATTTAAGACAAAGCATAATGTGAAATAATCTATTTGAAGATGCTTACGCAGACAAGTGTCTGCGTATAGTTTGAATTGCAGACCTGCTAATCCAGCACGGCAGTTTTGCCTACAGTGGAAGTTTCAGGACAGTTCCGAAGTGAGCTGTGAGCAGGCTGCTGCAGCTACCAATGATCACTGGCTACCACTGCATGGACTGTGCACAGTGACAGGTAAGTGGGCTTGCACGCATCACCCTGACATGACGTGCTGAAGGCATGCAGGCCTTCTGCTAGTTTTTCTGAAGCTATGAAGTATCTTCATGCTGTCCCTCAACCTACAATGCAATCAGAGCCACTTGTCAGGGGTGCAGCTGCTAGCCTCTACAGAAATAAAAAAAAAAGAAATAAGAAAAAAACCTAATCATCCCAGTAGCATTTTAGTGATTGTTCATTGTAATATCATTGTAACATTACTACTTGTATTATTAGTAATCATGTAATTAATATGTTGTAAAATTAAAAAGTAGAAATTCTTCAGAGTTAGCTGGTTTGGTTTGGGATTTGTCCTTTAAATCTGAAGGAGCTATATTTTCAAAGGGACAAGTCAGCCCCTTCATGTGCCACTTTATGAACCTCTTTTTCCTCCATCATTAAGCCCTCAAGGACAGTTGCAAGGATTTCAGAGAAATACTAGCATGGGTGCCTAATTTTATAGTGCACTCATTTGAAGCTGGGGTCTCTGTGACAGACATTGTACATGGGAGTGAACCTGAAGCTGATTTAGGAGTCTTTTCAGTTAGTACAGAACAAAAAAAATTATTTTTTTCTTATACAGAATATGTAGCATCTATATCCTGCTTTTTTAAATTCCTATTTTCTTAAAAAACATTTCAAAATTTTATGTTAATTCAAGCCATAGCAATCTGGGTCCTTAGCTAAACCTTTAATTGTGGGAATTACAGATTAAATCCCACTGAATTCAGGTATCAATGAAAATGCTTTATACTTCTCAAAACCATTAAAATTGGGCCCTATACTTCTGCTTTTTTGCTTTTCTATATAAAAAAAAAAAAAAATAGATCATCCTGTTGTCACATAGAGTTTAAAACAGGAAGGAACATAGACATGAGAAGAATCCCCAAAACTAAACTATAGTAAAGCAGGGAACATATTCCATATACCTTAATCCTAAAGAAGACCTTTAGGATTTAAAGATATTACGTGAAATGCATTCTAACATAGCAATGGGATGTTCATATCCAAGTTTATTTTAACTGCAGGGTTGTCAGTCTTTCCATCTTCCTCATATGCACTCTCATTTACATGAATTAATACAGTCTCCATGTTTTCCAAGTACTAATATTGCAATACAAAAGTTCCATAAACTTGGCCTTTTCAACAGCAAATGCATCATATTCAAAATGTTCTTTGATGTAAGCTCTCCCTTATTTAGCCTTCAGTAAAGACCACAGATGGAGATAACATTTGCTCACACTTTCTTACAGAGCAGACTATTTAATAATCAACGTGTTGGAGCACTGTTCATTTTGCCTTAAAACACGTAGCTTTTAAAAGAAGTAAGGTCCAGTGGCTGAAACTAAAAGACCTTTCTTTTTCCTTTAAATGCAGCATAGAAGTTCAATGAATGTGCAGACCAAAATCCTGCAGCAGTTGCAACTTAATTTATACATGTCTGTATGAGCACCCTAAAGTTGTAATGGAATTCTGACTAGTTAACATAAATACCTTGTTTAATAAAAATAGAAATTTAATACACATTTGACAATTGAAAAGTGAACAAACCAATGCATTTACTAAGTGACGAAACAACTCTGCCCCTCTACTCTGTTCTTGTGAGTACCCACCTGGAGTACTGCATTCAGCTCTGGGGCCCCCAGAAAAATAAGGACATGGACCTTTTGGAGAGAGTCCAGAGGAAGGCGACAACAATGATCAGAGGGATGGAGCACCCCTCCTATGAAACAGGCTGTTCAGCCTGGAGAAGGCTCCAGGGAGACCTTATAGCAGCCTTCCAGTACTTAAAGGGGGCCTACAGGGAAGATGGGGAGGGGCTCTTTATCAGGGAGTGTAGCGATACAATGAGGCATAATGGTTTTAAACTGAAAAAGGGTAGATTTAGATTAGATTTTCAGAAGAAATTCTTTACTGTGAGGGTGGTGAAACACTAGAACAGGTTTCTCAGGGAAGCTGTGGATGCCCCTTCCCTTGAAGCATTCAAAGCCAGGCTGGATGGGGCTTTGAGCAACCTGGTCTAGTGGAGGTGTCCCTGCCCCTGGCAGGGGGGGTAGAACTAGATGATCTTTAGGGTCCTTTCCAACTCTAACTACTCTGATTTTGTGATTCTAAATTGCTTGCACTCAATCAGGTCATCCCAAGAAAGCCTACTTGTAATTAGCAAAAATTTCATTTTCATGTTTTTGCCATATTGTACATAAAGCTGTGTTCTGCTTAAGTCCATTCTTTTTAACTACATTTTTGTATTGTTATGAATATTATAGAATGATAATATTTATTAATTTCAGTTGGTTTATTCTATCACATACCCATTCAAGCCACTGTTATATTTCACAAAGAATTCATTCTGGTATGCAGAAACATGGGTGTGAGGATACCTGTGAGGATGTTCAGCCTATGAGGAAAATTTTGAAGAAATACATGGGATATTTTCTGTATTCTGAAAAAGTATTCCTCTGTATTTTTAATAACTTTTTGTAATGTTAAAGTCAAATGATTTTGTAAGTAAACTGTGATTTTGTAACCGCACTGCTTGTGTCTCCAGAGACACTAACCATTCAAATAAAATTCCAACTTTAACAATTCTTTATTCTTACATTTTTGTATTCCTGTATCTATCTTCCATTGATAAAAAGATGCTTTTTGAAGGAACTGCAGTGTTCTCCTTTCCAAATAACAGCTCAGATTTATTAATTTAACAGATTTATTAATGACATTTAAATAAAACATATCACAGAATATAGTTTATTCTGGATTATGTGAATACAAAAGTTCAAGGTTCAAATGAAGAGGAATTTCCTTTCCACCTAGAGCAACAATGAATAAGAGCTAACAAGAGTAAACTGCTTTTTTTTTTAAGTGTGCCTTTCTTAAGTATAGCTTTTGCAGATGAAGATTCAGTTTCTTTTACCAGAATTACATTAAATGTACAATTATAAACTTTTCTAATTCATAGATATATATAGACATACACACAATGAGGAGCCTTTGAAATAACTTGTTTAATAGATGTGATATCCTAAAAATATGTTCTGATTTTTTTTTTATAACACTTCCTTTATACTCACTAATACAGAGACCTGACCTGGAAACTTTGAATTGCTGATTCATTTTTTGAAAGGAATAGGGCAATTTACGCAAATTATACTGTGGTAAATTGGTCATATCTGCTAGATTTGAAATAAAGTACTATTTCATTTGCAGTTGTTTCCATTTATATAATGAGGATGAAACTTTTCCTAGAACCTAAGTAAGCAATATTCTGGTCTCTGGCCAAATTTTGTTACACAAACACCATTAATTTAGCAGTAACCTTTTTAAGAGTCTCCTCAAATACTTCATCATTTTAATTTTTACATGTTATCAGCGGTGCCATCTTCTCAATGACATTGGTTTAATAATGGCCACACTGGGAAAAAGTGTTGCTGTAAGTGTACCAGCCTGAGAATCTGGAGAGGGAGGGTCATTTTTGTCACAGGTGGCCTGTATGACCTTGCCTAACTTGCTTAGTCTCTCCATGCCTCAGACTCCCCTTTCATAAGCAAAAGCGAAGCATGTGCCTCCCATCATAGATTTGCTGGTGTAATATTTATTATTTTCATCCATTCCTTGACATGTTCTTAAAGAGGAAAAAGGGAAATTAGGATGTCAAAACAAAGACATATAAAAGCATTTTTGCAGCTCTCCAGGACGTATTACAGTGGGTTGGGTTTTTTTATTGCTGCTGTTCTGGTTTTGGGGGGTTGGAGATTTTTTTGGTGGGTAGGGTTTCTTTGTTGCTTTTGGGGGGTTTTGTATTGGCTCCTTTTTTTTTAATTCTCAGTGTTAGAAATCTAAAGACTCTCAATGTTAGGATTGTTCAAGTTTTTCCAAGTTCCTGTCTCTCTTGTTGGAATTCAATCTGTGTCCCTCCAAGAGAATCCCACTGCAAAACCAATTCAACATTGTCTGGAACACCCAGACACATTTGCAGACGTTTTACTTTCCAAACTGCACACACAGTATATCTCACAAGAATAATCTGGAAGCACTCCTGTAAACTCTTACCATATCTGGAAGCATAGGGAAATAAAACAAAAAAAAACCAAAATGTTTTCTCACAGAAAAACTCCTCTGTACCATTCACTACGGAGCACTTTGCTGCTTATGGCGAGATAAAACACAGTGTAGTCCTTCACAAACACTTTTGCAGATGATATTATATCACTTTGTACTGCCTCTACATGAATGTTTTCCAAACTCAGCTGCCCATAAATTCTAGACTAATACTTAACTGCTAAAATATTTTAATCCATGTAAACAACTCTTTTGACACATAGTCAAAAGGTGTAAATTCAGTTAGAACTATTGCAATATACTTGGATTCCTCACTGAGCTCATTTTCTTCTCAAGCAAATAAATATTCATAGTCCATCAATGCAATAATAGCAGTTTTAAAACAGCTGAAGTTTTATGCCTTACATGGGCTTTTAAAAAGTATTAAAATCCTCAAAGGCTCAGGCATGTATATTTTGGCAATTAATGTTTCAACTATATTGCATTATATCTTAAATATATTATGCATCTTAAATATTCATTGTTGTCTGCGTGTTCATTCATTTTAGCCTTCTGTGTTACATCACATTTTCTTTTTATTCCTTCTTTTGATCTATTTTTTGTTCCCCACTAGCTGATCCACTGCTGTTAAAAGCAGGTCTAGGCCAGGTCAAATTAAGGACCCCAAACCTCTAAATAATCATTCAGATTCCGCTTACAAGATTTACAAGTAAGTAAAACCTCCCAAGTATGACTCTCACCAGTAGTATTTTACTTCTAGAAGTTTCTTTTCCCCTAGAACACAGAATACAGGCAAGAAGTATGACTTTTAAATGAAAACCAAACTTTCCAATCAATCTAAATGGGACACGGTCACAGAAGAGCTCCTGCGGTCACTCTCCGCCGTCAGCCAAAGCTGGTTTCACAAGGAACACGGGGGGCTCTGCTGCCACACAGCTCTTGAACCTCACTTCAACTTGCATCATACTCAAATGCCTTTACTGGCCCCTGAGGAACAGTATTTCACTGAAAAAAAAAAACTTGGAAAAAACTCTGTTCCCTTCCGCTCCTGCTACAAAGTATTATTATCCACTGTGCTTTGGGCTCCCTCCCACCACAGCTTCAATAAAGTTTTCCCTTTCTAAGTATTTCATGTCACCCAGCTACAGCTGGGCCACGCAGTGTACATGCTGTAAAGCTCCCTTCTTTTGCCTTTACCCAAAACCTTTGGAAATTACTATCAACACAGGATTTCAGATCTGTGTCCTGCTTAATTCTGAGCAATGTAAGATACACAAGATGAGCTTTTGTTTATTCTTCCAATTTTAGCCTTTCCTCTAAGTAAATCAAGAAGCAAGACATTTGGCCTAACTCTACATTAGAAACAGCTTACAATAAAGGAACTGAATTATAAAACACACTATACAAATATATTACTAACAAAATTGAATATTCTCTTCTGACATTTTCTTCATTCACAATAACTTGTTAAAGAATAGGCTTAATAAAACAGTGAAGATAGTGAAATATAAAATCCACTTGCTTCCTCAGCTCCTTTCTTTTTTCCAATGAAAAAAGCCCTATTCAGAGCTATCCTCCTGGGAGAGCTGGGGTTTTACTCCAGTCTACTCTCAGCTCAGTTGATTACCTCAATAATAGATTGCAATAAGAGTAAGAATCTGTAGAGCCGAGGGCATGATGTCTCCTCTACGTGTGTGTCAGGGGGATTTACTCCAGAGAAACTCTGATCTAGGCCCTTGGATCAACCCCCCTTCATAGCTGGAAAGCACTATGTGTGTTCCTGGAGCAAATCTTATTTGCCTTCACCCAAATGGAATCGAGTTCAAGTCCTCCAAGACGTATTTGTAATATGAATGGAAACATGGTAACTGAGGAAGATTATGACCCTCCATGTCCATCAACAGTATCAGAGAAGGGGAGTAAACTCAGTCACTTACTTTTATTTATCATAAAAGGAGTGCAGAAGTTTCCTGTATTTCCTGTGACAATGGCACATGACAACAGATACTTTGAGTAAATCAAACAATAGCCTCTAGGAGTCAATAAGCTGAGGGAAAAACACATCTTTAAAAGGCTAGAATTTTGAAAGCCAAGAGCTTTCCTGAAACTGTTGTTTGTTGGCCAACGCTTTTTAGCCAGAAAAATAAAATGGGAAAGAAAGAGAGAATACATATATGCTTCCTTACAGCAAGAAGCCAGGCAGAAGACACAGTTCCACACATTCCATACAGAGGCTCTTCAAGAGAGCAAAAGCAGAGGCAAATTTGGTGCAAATACTGTTTATTATCCTCATGTAGCAATTTTAATTTCCTTTAGAATGAATCTAGAGGCAATTCATTAATAATACATATGATTTAAATCTTCTATTGGGACATCTCCTTAATTAGGATATGGCAATTCACAAAAGCATCAGGGGAAAAAAAAGATGCAACAATTTGCATAAATATAATTTTCTAAACCAATTTTTGATTGGAATAAAGTTAAAATGTTAGGGTTCTATGTGTTGTATGTTGCTACATTCCTTTTTACAGCAGCAATGTCCTGAGTTTTGCTCTGAAGACAGCTGCTATGATTTTTAAGACCACCTAACCATTTTCCTTGAACATTCCTCAGATGTAAAAGCAATTTTCCACACTTTGTTTCCATAGATACAGTGATTTTTTTTTTATTAATCAGAATGATAGCCTGCAAATTGCTAAGCAAACACATCATCAGCAAGCAGTTAATATTCCACGCCATGTCTGTTTAAACAGGGTCCCACTCTGATCACATTTAATTTTGGACAGTTAAGGCAGACTGGGATGGGACAATGTGATACTTTATAAACAGATTTTGACACCATAGTGGTCAGAAACCTAGGTCAGTTATCACATAATACTATGGCTGCAGAGCGTACTGAGAAGAGCAATCAGTTGCTGCATAGGGGAGGAAAGATCCCTGTCAGGGACACCAACTTAAAGCATCATTTCATCCAACTATTTGACTAAATTGAATTTTAATCCAGGAAGCCTAAACAGACAGACTGAATAGCAGAGGGGAAAGGGTTATCTCAGTCTACGGTGTTAAACGGAACAACTCTGGAAACACATCCAAAGTAAAGGCTCCAGTGCCTTTTGCAGAGACAGTGATTTGGGGTTTTTCTCTCTGTCTGAATAGGACAGTGAAGCAAAACAGATGGCTAATAATTATTTTTGGGCTAAAGTTGCTCCTTTAGCTTTCCAGGGCAGAAAAACCTCAACCCTACAACTATAGAGTATATGTTAAAGTATCTGAAAGACTCTAAAGAAGTGGGAAGACTCAGAAGTATTTAGAACTCAGAAGTATTTTAAAATAAAAAAAGATAATTTAAAATCATATCCACAAACATCCTCTTGCTCTCCTTTATCTTCTCCAAATAACTGAACTGCTTAAAAAGGAAAATGAGATTATCTCAAGAATATTTGCAGCAAATTGAGGAAATAAAATACATCACAGTTCCACATCAAGAGGGAAAAGGAAGTGTGTTGCAAAAACACAGTATTAAAACTGATCCTCCCTGAGTAGTGTTTACCAGAGACAAGTAATGTGCTAAGTGTCCAATATTGTAATATTCCACAGTATAAAGCACAAATTTAAGGTGTAAATCCAGTTGACACTAACCAAGTGGCGGCAGCGGTGTCATGGATAAAAAGTAATTCCATGAACTCATCTATGCCAATCTCATATCGTTATATTTATCAAATAAAGCAGCTGAATGTTGGAGCTCCCAAAACAGACTAGGGACATAACTAGGGATGATCCTAAGCAAAATTAAGCTTCATTTATGTTTGTGACAGAAATAATTTCCAGTTTCTTGATGTTGCTGTGGCTAACATATCTGTCGTGATGTTAATCTGACAGTTGTTTTTATTTAAATTTCTTAAGCAAGTCCACCACCAGTGGGCAGATATTACTATGGCAACTCAGCACAATTGGAGAAACCGTTCTGAAGTTGTTAGGCAACACAATGCCATCAGCTGCTGATGTTGCTTTAGCTGAGTGCAGTTCATGCTGTCTGGAGTCATCTAATTAAGTACACCCAAAAAAGAGCACTCAATTGGGAAAGCAATGTGGAAACAAGCTGTCTTTGTGATAAAAAATAACGAATGACAATATACAGTGAAAAAAAGAACAAAACAGAAAGGTGGCTCATTTTTTTTCCTTTTGCAAAACTAAACATAAAACAGAAAATGGGTTTATTAGATTTCTAAAATGCAGGTATGTAATTCTTAATAAAATTTATATGATTAGGTGTAAAATCATATTGCAGAATTTTTTAAATCTTTTTTTTTTCAAAAATTATGTTCACTTTAGAACACTGGTTCAGTTCATGCCCCTGCAAGAATTTTAAATTGGCCTGCATTGGTCTATATAAAACAAATCTTAGTAGCTTTCCTGAGGAAGAAAATTCTTAATGTAGTTTGAGGAGTGCAAATCATCAGTAGAGCTGCCCTTCATTTTGGCTACGTAAAACGCTAAGAATTGACAGTTACAGAGATAAGCACTTTATCTCACCCAGGGGATGGCTCCAGCAGAGAAGCAAAGTACACTGACAGAGCAACACGGACAAGTTAATGCTGCTGCTGCTGGTGCCTGCCATATGCTTGCTACTTGGCCGGGGGTGGGGGGGAAACAACCAAAACCAAACTTCATCCTTTCTTTTGGGAACAACAAAACAATAAATTCAAACACAACTTTTAAAGCAATGAGTAATCAGTGAACTAGGAATTATTATCCAATGAGTTACTGTTTCATTTCTCTTCTGTATAGTGAGCTTAGTATATGCTTATAGGCGTGGAAGGAAGACAGAGATAGCAATAAGACCTTGGAGAAGTGTTCCTCTACATGCAAAAGCAAATCCCGACTGACAACATCCAGTTTATTGCTAATTGTTAAAGGAAATGGAGAACAGCTAACGTCACAAAGATGACTGGAAAAAATAACTTGAAACGTGCAAGTGCAAAGGACTGAAATAAACTGAATTAAGAGAGTTTGGGGTTTTGTTGTGGTTTTTTTTAATCAACAGTTCCAGACATGCAAAAATTTTAAAATGCTTTAAGACACACCTGGTCAAAGAATCACAGAGAAACTTGTTTTGACACTTCCAATTAAATGTGGAGGGATTTCTTTTGGCTAAAAAAATACTGACTGGTTTATAACCTGAGGGATCGCAGCACTACCCTTCTGCAAAGGTAAACACAAAAGTACCAAGTGAAGACAACTGCAAATGCACCTGCTCAAATCTTCAAAGTAAAAATTAGATAAGTTACAACAGTTTTAAGAATTATCTCCTAGACTAGATGTAACTTTTGTATATCAGAAGCCTTATTCCCTCAGCACCTTGAGGACTGCAGCTCTCCAATGCTGCTAGTTACTCATTTTTCCAACATTACTTGTGGTAACTTGTGTGACTTCACCCAAAATATCTGTGCAAAGCTCAGATGTCCCTGCCTGAACAGTTGGAGCTCTCTACCAACAGTATAAAACTCCAGATAAACCTGATAAACCTCCAGATTTCTGTGAAGAAAGTGACGATTTATTGAAGATTTTCTGTTGTACTATCTGAAACACAGAAGCAGGATACATACTAGGGGAAAAAGTAATCATGAATCCAAAAATAAGTATGATCTAAGATAAAAATTATTTCAGGCTATAGATCCTGGACAGCATTCATCGAACTCTAGCTCAGCCCCACCTCACCTCTTTGTTTCACATCCACTATCCATTGGAGAATTATCTACTGACATTTAAGTTTATATCCATCTCTCCACTCCTTGCTAGGAAATACTGACCTGCCTAGTCATTAGTAATGACAATTTAATTAGTTCTTTCACAGAATCCTAGCTGGGTTCAGCAAAAACATGGACTTACAAGCTTGGGGACATATGGAAGGAGAAGAACGTCAGCTACCTTTCCCTTCAAGCAGAAAAATAACTTTTAAAAAAGTCTCAGAAAATTAATTTGAGCTGGAAAATGATCCAGACCATGAATATCAATTGAGTTTAAAGTAAGACTTCAACAAGCCATAAGGAACCATGTGGGAAGTTTCTTAATAAACTGGAGAAGCTGAGGGGTCAGCATAAGAATTGTAAAACAGCCAATAAACCAGTGAAAGGAGAGAGAGGGTGGGTTTTAATGCCAGTGGGAATGTCAGGTTGCCCTGGTGCCCAGGATGTCAATATTTCAGTAACTGCTTTTTAGTTCATACTTCATTAGTGATACTAGTTACGATGCGAGGCATGTAAATCTATGCATGTTTCACTGATGACAAAATAATTGGGTTATCAACCTGCTGAAATGGAAATATGATGAGAGTTTTGGTGCCATTTCTTTATTGCATCAGTTCTTACAGCAAAACAAATGGAAGAAATTAATGTAATAAATCTTTTCAAACTAAACCAACGCTGAGTCTAAACAGCTATTACATTCTGTTTAGAGTTCAAAAAGAATCCAGGAGGATCCATTGGCATAGCCTGTTGCTGGACACTTTCCAAATATTTATTTTACATATGTATTTTTACCTGGCAGCTTGTGCTATTGAAAATATAAGTGATGAATAAAGAATAATATGCAGTGTGTGTGATGAACTTAAGTGTTTTCTCCTACCATTTCTTCTAATTTAAATAAAACGGCAATGACATAGTTCAGAGATCTTTTTCTCAGTTGCTTCTATTTGCAGATCACTTCATGAAAGAAGATAGCTATTCTTGGTCAGTTCTGCATACCAGATTTTCCAAAGGCATCTACAAAACACTAGACACCAGTAAGGATATTCTTGGGTCCCTTCCCAATTCCATTAAAGTCAGTAATGAAATATAGTTCTGTTTAGTGGTTGATAAATCAAAGTACTTAGTTGGAAAACTACATTTTAGAGAACAGAACCTTCCTCAAGATATAAAATCTGCAAGCAGTAGCATTCTCTCCAGTGATGCAAAAACCATCTCTGCAGTCACTAACGTTATTGACTGACGGTTGCAGAAGCATGTAATCCATATACATTGCTTAGCATGTGGAATTGGAAAGTTAAAGTTTGCATACTTTTTTTCGCTCTGACAAGCAAGGCTTCAGTGTAGTGAAGCATGTAAAGATTAAACAGCCCCTTGTTCAACAGCACTGAAATCATCTTTGCTGGAATGTCCTCAGCCAAGATGCTCCTAGGAACACGTTTGGTTTTTTCAAGGTTACGCATCTTCTTGTGCCTTGCAGTCAACAAACCGTCTTTATCTTCTCCACCACTTCCAGTGATGGGCCTCCAGTTTCTAATAGAAATGTTAACTCATAGAAGCATAACGTTACCTTTGCTGTCATTAAATTTCCTGTTATTGTTATTTTGTTTCACAAAGTCCTGCAACTGCTTTTATGTGATGTTTTTGATCTCCCCTGCTATTTTGTACCTCCTTTGTGGCATGAATAACCTAAAATCAGTACATTCCTAGTTTTTGTGGTATAGCTATTAGTAAGACCAAAGTCTAAGAGCAGGCTGTAGGCTGATGTTTGGGAGTATGACCAAGTAATCTTACTCCACCCTAACTGTTTTTTCTTTTGCCTTGGCTCATTTTTCTCTGTCTTTTCTGTAACTGCTTGTCACCAAATGTGATTGTTTAATTATTCTGTCCTTAAAAATATGCTTAAGAGGATTTTTTATCATTATTTTGACAACAAAGGGGTCTTCAGTTTATTTGTTTCACTCTCTTTCTTCAAATCCAGTTATTTTAAGCATCATTCTTCAGTCTTCTGGTGTCAACTAAATTAAATAAAAGACCTTTCACATTCCATGGCGCTCAGATATCTGGAGAGAAAATAGTTTGATCCCTTTCTATTTTTAAAATGTTTTGGGCTTCCTTCCAGATGTAGGAATCCTCATGTTCATGCAGTTATTTCTACTAATCATCCTCTTTTTGCCTCTACATTCTATTTTATTAACCTTACTTAAAACTGAAGCAAAGTATTCATTTAAGTTTGGAGGCAATATCCACATTATCTTTAATCTCCAATTAGAAAATATCTGCTAACAGAGAATAATGTCAAGCAGAAAATGACATTAATAGGAGCCATTTAATTTCAGATATAGATTGTGAAGCAAGTGCTATTTCTTATCGTGAACCCTTAAACAATCACGGAGCCATTAGGAACATATGCTATCTAGAAGCGATTTTATTAATTAGTGAGGACATAATATAAGAAATTGCTTTAGGGGCAAAAGAATGAGCTGAGGAGAAACAGCTATTTAGTTCTAATTAAATGGAAAGATAAGTAAAAGGAGATATAGTCCAAAGATTCAGTTTTAAGTGTACAAACTTTGATTATTAATGGAATGATTTGGAAATTAAAAAGCTTTGAGATTCAAATACGGAAGAAACTTGACATTTCTTTTAATTGGTGGTTCTCAAACTTCTTTTCCAGTGATCTGTCAGGCAGCAGTAAAGTGTGGAACAGGGTCTCTCTTACATAAGGGGCACATCTATAGGACTGGCCATATGGTTGGGAAAACAGTAAGAGACATGAGCTGCTACTTGCATCTCATGGATACACTATCTGCATTTTTCTTTACAGGAATTGTTCATTTACATACATTTTTAGCTGCAGTGACCTAAGAAAGCACATATATACACATAAAGGTAAGTCCTCCAAAAGTTCTCTGCCATCCCTTTACCTCCTCTTTATCATCTATAGACTTTACAAGCAACTTTAAGAATATTATTGAGGCTCTCTGCACAAACGCAGGCCATTGCTGCATATTAGCAGATCAGTTTGCCCAATTTTTGTTATTACAAATGTGGCAGTCCTAACCATTTTCCTGTCACGAACAACAGCCTGCCAGTGATTGTCAGGAGCCTGCCAGCAGCCTGGCACCTGCCTTTTCCCACTGTCTCTTGGGTTAGGGTACAGTCATCCATGACAAGTACTTATATTGAATTTGCACTCCAAACACAGAGCCAACATACAAAGATCTGCCTAGAATTAAGATAGATCTAGTACAAAATCCCAGGCCAACTCTCTCAATTCATTGTGAAAAGGAATAACAAACTTGTGACCCTAATTGTCCCCACTGAATGTCCTCCAGCTGAAGGTACACCTGTACCCATGCTGCTGAGGCACTGGATTAGACAGCTGTAAGCATGATCATCTCTTGGCATCAGTGGACACAGTCACCAGAAAGAACAGGTCCTGTCCCTGTGTCAGCATGCCCTGTGGAAGCATTTTGTGTGCCACAAGCACCTCCAGGAGGTCCGGGACCTGGGCTTTACATACACTGACTAAATCACTACTATCATGATGCTGACCTCCACCTCACTAAGTGGCAGTACTACAGACAAAGTTAAAAGTCATACTTAAATAAGAAATGGTTCACTAAAGCAGCAATTTCACCAATCTTGAGTTTCAGGTAAAAGGACTGTGCTCTGGAAGTTAGACTGCAGCCCACAGTATGGGACAGATGAGAAGGCGAGAGTAGTAGAGGTGAAGTGCTCTCCAACAGCAGGAGTCCCTGAAAACATTCTGTCTGACTCACTAGGAACTATTCTTAAGCTGAGCAGAGAAAATTGAGTCATAAATGACTCATCCACTTACCAGATGGGAGAAAAGCATATATGAAATTTAGGACTGCCACTTGGTGAACATCATGAGCCACTACTGCTTGAATTGTGAGTCAGCTTCACTGCCTGCCACAAAACAGGGAGCATACAGAGTGATGGATGCAGAAGCAATACACACATTCACCTTCTGGCCAGTCCCCCTGTCAAAGTGTGTCACAAAGGAAATGTGTTGAGAATATGACTTCCATCTTTGTTTAGCTACTGAGCAAGCACAGATCCTAACTGGCCTTATCTAAATCAGGCTCATGTCTTAACTTTTCCACAGCTCTTAACAGGTAGTCAATAAAAATTCAGGAGATGAAAAAGATTTTGTCATGTCTGCTCTGTTGCAGGTAACTTCTTAGCCATTAAATATACATAGGCATTTTGCTACCACAGCAAAAGTGCTCATTTAAGGCTGGTGAGCGATGCCAGAAAACTGTAACTTTGCACATCATACCTGTTCCAATAAAAGTGGAAAATCAAGGCAGAGAGAAGGCAACAGCTACTTTCTTCAGTGGCACTTGCCAAATTTCAGGATTACGCACTTCGTCTTTTAGAATCAGAAATCTCAGAAAGCAGGAAGACTAACTTCAGAGTGTGGATTTACATCAATCCCTTAATTTCACTTTCCATTTTCTGTGCTGAAAGCCTCTCCGAGCTGCCTGTGTACATGCTGGAAAGTCTGTAACATCCAATCCAGTCCTCGAAGCCCTAAGCAGTTTGCTCTGAGACTGGAAAGCTACTATAAATCAGCTTCAAGCTGACATCTAAAAATACAAAGCACATAGCCACCCAACCTTTTTCTGGCCTGACATCTGACAGTTCAAGGTTAGTCAAGGGCCTATCAGCCCTGTCCTACTTATTTAGTTTCTAATGTCATAAGCAGTTTAGTCAGACACAGCTGTAAGGTTTTGGCTTTAGTTTTACGGCCCAAACGTTTGAGATTTCCACCCAAGTGACTGCAGCAGCCTTTCTGGAGATGCATTATTCTGCAGCTTTAGCAGAACAATATTCACTTGACATATACTTGCATTGGGAGCTGAAGATGTAGCTTCTATAGGAATGAAAAATATTTGGAAACCAGGGTTTGCTAGGTGCCACTCTAGACCAGAATTTAATCCTCAGTTCACTGTGGTCGCTCTACAGATGGGTATGTCCTTCCAGTCATGGTACAGTTACCATACTAAGCATGATACAGATTTTCATAATTCCACAGTCAAAATCTCCACATTATTACTCGTCACAGCCACAGAAATCAGCTTAACAGGTGCTCCTATATGATCTGATGTATCATAAAGTTCATGAGCTATTTTCAGGAATACCTTATGCAGTTGCTGATAAAAGACACAGCAACCACGATGAGAAAATTCCAGGTGATTTTTCAGTTTACAGCTATTAGGTTGGTTTCAGTCTTTCATTCCAAATCTTTCTGGCCTTGGACCCACAAAGGGACATAGAAATGTGATCTTCATAGGTCACACCTGTCAGAAGTTTATTTACCCACCAGGCTAACAGGGACAGGTGGCCGCAAGCCTTCAGTACTTTTCTTTAAAGATGTTGCTTTCTTTGTGTAAAAGAATGAGAAACAGGATGTACACAAGAACTGCCTAACTTTATTGCCAAGTAGCTGGCTATTTTCCTAGGAGACAGACACCTGTATTATCACCAGTGTTCCAACACTTGCTTCTGATGTTTTGTAATAACACAAGATAACACAACCTGCTGAAATATCAAGAAGTGGAAGAGATTTCAGGCAAACTTTGCTTAGCCTTCAAAGGACACTGGAAGTTTCTGCTGACCACCTGAAATGTGGCTTTCCAGACATTACCACCACGTCAGCACTATTGTCTCACTGTTAAATGTGTTAAACATTTAAAAACATTCCCCTTAAAAGATCTGGGAATTGACCTGCCTTATGTGAACCATTAAAGCTGGTTTTCCAGCCCTGGTTTCAAGGAATAAGGTTTTCTGAATTTGAGTTTGCTTAGCAGACTACTGCTAGATTATCCAGAAGTATGGTGTTTCATTAAATACAGTCCTAGGGAACAAAAGATCTGGAAGGTCTCTCCCACTGAGCCCTACATTAAGCTAAGTTATAATGTTTGTGCTTTGGCTTCTTTATGTGTGAAAGACTGAAATGTAAAGCACTCAAAACTGTATTCAAGAATTTCAAAATCCATATGTAACTCTTGTGAATGGAATACAAGGAGAAATAAATGACATTGCTTTTGAACTGTGTGTTTAAAATGTTATAAATAATTAGAGATTTACAGAAACTTTCATAATAACAATTAATTTCTCTTTGCTAAAAATGTTAACCTAGCTAAAATCTTTAAAGACTCATTGAAAGACATCATTTACATGACAAAAGTAACTCCTCTGGCAGAACAGGGGACATCAGAAACTCCTGAAAGAACTGACATCTGGCTTTCCTGAGTTAGCCTGTTCCTCTCTCTTGTCCCAGAGACAAGCCAGTAATTACTGAATTTTCCTCACTTTTACTTTAAGGTACCAGAAACTGAGTGACTGTAAAATGAACTGGAGTTTCTTTAAAGACTGGAGTAGGTTTTACTAGAGAACAGGTACTACAAAACCAGCCAGTGGGAGTCAAGTCGCCTCCTATAGCTATCTGGAATGAACATGTGCTGCTCAGATTAAATGCAGTCCTTGATATGGCCACAGAAGATACGTAAAGCTACAGAGGATCTAAGGTCTCCTACTGTTGATAATGACTCATATCCTGTATTTTTCACATAAGACAGCAAGTTCCAGCTATTTATGGTACAGCCCATTAAAAATTTCTTTTCATGAAGAAAAAATGCTGTCAGTTGCCATTCAGGAGTTGATGTAGGAGGCCAGCTAGCATGTTACAGAAATTATCAGAGAAAAATACTATAATCACAAAAGAGCCAAATGTTTCCTCTTGAGCCCTTTGAGATAGCAGATGCATAGTCATAAGCAGAATCTTTTGTCTCTGAAGATTTTGTTCATACCCAGATCACCCTAGAAAAAAAGGAGCGTGGAAAAATATGGTACGAATTATTTCAGTCCACTCAGTTTTTATGCCGTGTATCTCACAGACTTATCAACTCTTCCCCCCACTGTGCCCCAAAACACAGGATGTGAACGTATCTACACCATTGTTGAACTGGAAGGGGAAGGAGCAGAGTTTGTGCGTGGGCCTGCTGCTGACTCACGTTATACTCCACACCTTGCAGGCAAAAGGGGGAACACTAGTTAAATGCAAAGCTACAATTCACATTAGTTTAATTAAAGCCTTAACAGTCTAATCAAATAATTATTTGTCCAGTTAAAATGTGATTCTAACATTTATGGTATAAGTTCTACTGAGTCAGAACTGATACACGCAAGCTTTCTACTATTTCTACCCATTTCTCTGGTGTTACGCTCAGCCTTTTGCTGCCCTTTGGGTCCTAAGGTCAGTCACTTCAGCCTACAGCAACTTTATAGTGAGACTTCAGCATCCCAAATCTTCACTGGGAGGAGCATGATGGTGATGAGGTGATGTTGATAAGGGAGGAGGAAGGGGAGAGTCCTCCTTTTTGCAAGGAGTATAATATTACATTGATGGTTTCTTCATCCTCACCCTACGGACCACTTGGGGCTATTTTTATACATTTTCTAGCATGCTTTTACACCTTGTTCTTTCACCAGGTGTTTCTACCTGCTGGTTATTTCCTATAAATATTTTATACGAGAACCAATGCAGAATTACTACACCATAGGAACTTAAAATAAAACCCACAGTTACTGCTGTCCAATTTCAGTTGTGAACCGACTCCGAAGTCTATTAAAGGATTAGAAGACATTTCTATGTAGAAGTTCTGACTTTTCCCCATGCAAGTGAAATAAATTTTAATAGATGCTTTGTTTTTTTCACTTACAATTTTTGACTGACTCATAGTATCCAGATGCTAAATACTGTTCATATTTCACTAAACATACAACAAGAGTTCCCTGTTGCACAATGCAATTCATTTCAAAGTAGTCCCTGATTACTGAAGGATGGTTTATAAAATCAAAATGGCCCTTTAAAAATATCACCAGGCAGTAAATTTTACAAGTGCTGAGCTTCAGTCATGTAAGAAATTAGGTGTCAGGAGACTTGAGTATAATATTGATTGATCTCTCCAGAGTCATATTCTGCCATCATTCCCCCTGGAATCATCAGGAATTTTGAATGAAAATCAATACCAGGATATTATGCTGTGATTAAATGCCTTAGGGATGATGTATATAGTGAAAAAATGTTGAGATCATTCAAGACATCGTTCAAGGATTATTGACAGTTTAAACACAATCCAATACAGGAACTGCAGTTCTCCTGTTGCAAGGAACCTTTCACAGAATCACAGAATGGTTGAGGTTGGAAGGGACCCACTGAGATCATCTGGTCCCATCCCATTGCTCAAGCAGGGTCACCTGCAGCAGGCAGCCCAAGACCATGCCCAGTCAGAATTTAAATATCTGCATGGATGACAACTCTGTAACCTCTCTAGGCAACCTGTGCCAGTGTTTGACCACCACTTTCATGACAGAGGTGCTTAGTAAACTGCCTATTCCTATTGAGAAATGATCATGTAAGTAATGCCAAAGTGAGGACAAAGGTATTTTTCAAGTAAGATAAACCATATATGCCTGTACTGTCAGATCTTTTCCCATGTAGCTTCAAAGGGGAAATTTTGATTTTTCATTGTGAAGTAGTCAAGGCCAGTTCTGGCATGCTGGTCTTTGAAGACATAAAGAGAGCATCCGCAATCCATATGTACAACCTCTGACCAAAATATTTATACCTAGAAGGGATGAAGAAGGACAGGAGATGTCAATACCTGGTTTTGGGTCTCAAGGGATGGTTACTTTATGAACATAAAACATATGTGTTGCTTTTATCTAAAAAGATAGACTCAAACTGCAAATGACAGGACAACGTAGAAAATGCCAGTGAGTAACACAGGGTCCACTTTTCTGACCATGATTCTACACTAACATTATCCACGTCAAAAGCTGCAATGAAAGACCAAAGGAAAAGGTCATTGCACTATTCAGTGG
Source organism: Numenius arquata (assembly GCF_964106895.1). Taxonomy (NCBI): domain Eukaryota; kingdom Metazoa; phylum Chordata; class Aves; order Charadriiformes; family Scolopacidae; genus Numenius; species Numenius arquata. The sequence goes on from NC_133578.1 coordinate 27,900,080, forward strand.
AACCAATACACATTTCTGTTTTCAAGTGGGCTAGAAATCAGTTCTCAGTTCCACCTATGCAACCACTCCAGTTTCTGGTATTCTGCAAGATTCTTTACTGTGGAATTCTTGCAAATGGAAGGATTTTCTAAATCTGAATTCCTGCAGTCCTATTTTGGGGAAGAACAGATCAACAATAAATGGGGAGGGAAATAAAAAAGTTGGGATACATACACTTTTCATTTAGAATCACAATAATTCAGGTCAAAAGCAGCTTCAGGAGGTCTCTAGTCCCAAATCCTGCTCAAAGCAGGGTCAGCTATGAGGTCAGATTGCTCAGGGATTTATCTAGTATAATTTTTTCAAAATTAAATTTGCAAGCGACTCCTCTGAGGGACATGTATATCAGCAGAGAAACTGGCAAACTGCTGAAGTATAGATGATTTACAATCTACTGCTGAACTGGAAAAAATATGTTGAAACTGCCAGCACTGAGGTCAACAGATAACTCAGGATTCAAGGCTCTTCTGAAATACTATGAAAATTCCTGGATGGTTGTTACAGCATATAAATATGAGACAATGAATCCCAATTAATTTGTGCACAACACCGGACTCTGTGGGACATACCTGAAATACCAGTTCTGTGCTTTAGAGAACTCCATCCTCTGTCATAATAAGAAACTTTATTGCAGCAATAAAGCAATTTATATGGCTTAGATTTTAAGGCTCAGGCTTGAAGGCTTCTTGCTCCAAACAGATGTGCAGTCTGACCCATGGGGACTCTTAACCTGATACTCTTTTGCCATACCGGTATTAATCAGAATAATGTCTTTACTAAAGTAAACTTTTTCTGAATCATGTTTGGCCAAACCACATTCATCACAAGAGGAACACAACGCAAAAAGCAGGAACGGGACAGAAATGTTCTGCCCAGGGCCAGAAGTGCTTCTGCTTTTGGCCAGACTGTTCTGGAGATGTAAAACCAAATTATTGCATAACATCTGGGAATCCTAACACACACCATATCCTACCGAAGACTAATCACAACAGTTCCACATTTGGAAAAAATCAAGTGAGCAGAAACACTAACTAGTCAAGAAGCACTCAGTAAAAATCCTCCAGAAACTTTCAAAGCTTATAATAGCTCCAGTATGAAAAAAATCAGGTAGCATCTGAATGTCTGCAAAATCGGCAAGGCAGGAAAATAAAAGTCAAAACTGTTTCAACAACAACAACAAAAAAAACCTCACAAAACAAAGCAAAAAAAACTCCAAAACCAAAAAAAAAACCACAACACACACCACTCAGAGGTCACTGCAATCTTTCCAGATGCTGGTTCTTGTAACTAGATTTACCTGAAGAACTTAAAATTCTAATGCAATGGACAATCTGATTAAACTCTATTTATTTATTTATTTCACTTGTTCATTCCATGTACTTCACAGAGGCCTTTATCAGTAGCTTAGGTATTACGATTCAAAATTTCTAATAAGAAGTCTGTGCTCATGTGCTCGCAAGGAAACGTGCAAATGCAAATCTGACTCCTTGGAGCATACAGCCAATGGAAACCATGCAACGTGAAAAATTCTCTATGTCCTATACTAAGTGGTTTTTTAATCCTCTGCCTATTGAATTCATTTCTCAGCCATCTCAAAGAATGTGACTATATTAGTAGTTCCTTCATCTACTTTAATTAAACTGATTATAAAAATAAGGATCAAACAAATGGCCAAAGAAAGGAGAATAATCTACGAATGCATTTCAGTTCATTTGACCTCAAAATACCATTCATCAAAAAATTCCTTGTATTTATTATTTTAATAAAATCACACACACACTCTAAAACGTAAAATAAAAAATTTAAAAAAAAACCAAAAAAACCCACACTAAATAGTTCTTTGGAAGTGTGCATAAGTTTCTCTCTTCAAAGGTATGAACAGGCAGGAAGGATACATTTTTAGCAGCACTTTGAAATTCATGTTTCAGAGAATGGGTTGTAAAGTCTGAGACCGTGCCATGCAAATGACCTCTCCTTTCTTCCAAGCAGTTAAGACATAAAAGACCTTTAAACTGTATCAGTTTTGGCAGTGACTATCTCTCAAGTACCTGGATTTAATCATCAACAGGATGCCCACTCACATTCTCTTTTGTTATACTCTCATTTCATTGTTTGCAGTTCGTATTGAAGAAATTCTGCAATTCTAATGAGAAAATTCAGAACTTAATCTTCTAAAATGTCTTTCTCCCTTCACCATCCCCTTAAAAACATCCAAAGCTCACATTAATCCCAAGACTGGAAAAGCTGATAATATCTAAAGGTTGAAGAGGGTATAAAGGAAAAAAACAGGATAAAAGCATCCTGATGTGAAACAATCTAAGATTTGCTGCCAAGCAAGCTCAGAATGTTTGCATTTCATCACGCATCTTTTAATTTGATTGTGTCTAACCTTTCATATGTTTGAAAAATAATAATAATAGAAACATCACCCAGCAATAGCTGTATGCATGGATAACGTATTTCACACAGACCGGTGATAAATTATATAGTTTGTAAAAAATTTTTTGCTTGTATGGGATTAAGGATTTCTTACTTGAAAGAATTATCAAAAGTTACACGGAGTACTGTATTAAAAATACTGCCTGAAAACAAGAACATCTAATGCTGCTTTGTATTGCACCTATGGTTAAATTGAGGCCGTATTATTCAGGTTACCAGAACATAAGCATGAGTCTTTCTCACCCTCAAAAACAGGAATGATTTATATCCCTAAGCAAGCTCATGTTATAAAAATAAATTTATAAATCAAACAAATTATAGATTTGGCAAAGAATCAGGAAGTCTTAAAGGATTTACAAACACCAATAAATTCCTGGTTAAAAACAGTCAGTCACATACTTGTATCACATACATATTTTGAAAGAACAAAGACATTAAATACTTCCTTTTTTGTAGGATTTGCTTCTTTTCTACCTGTTCTTTACTTGGAATTCAGTTCTCCCCACATTCAGTCAGGTAGGGATGAAGACCTCCATAAAACATTCTAACTTGTGCACATTACAAAAAAACAAACAAACCACAGTTACCATAAGTAAGCTGTAAAAAACCAATGTTAACTCAGCAACTTCTTACTTGAATATACACTGAAAACAGACACAGCCATTGACTTTAATGACTAACACCAAACCTTTCAGCTTGTTTTGCTTCTCCAAGGAAATCAGCAGCCCAAGCAAGGACTAAGCAACCCTGCTTGGCATTGCAACTGCCACAGGTAAGCATCTGCAAGTAGATGCTATCACAGACCTGCAGGAACATGGTAATAACTCATTGCTACAAAAGGCAGCAGTTCTTCACTCCCAGACCTGCTCCATTCCATCACACATCCAGCCACAAATTAGTCAGATTAGATGTGGCACTTCTCCATATAGAGATGTTCAGGAGGTTGGAGGGTATCAGTTTGAGGGCTGGGACTTGCTCATGAACAAGTCTGTTTTTAAAAATAAGGAGGCTCCACCTCTAGATCTCGCTTGGATCTGCCTTTGCCACCCCTAAAGGCTACTGCTATGTTAACATAAAATTTAAATCCCACTAAGAAAATCAGGAAGTTGGGATAAAATGCTTTTGAACAAAGGAGCAGCAGCAGCAAGAATCTCTACTGGCAGATGGACTGAGAGCCCCAACTTAAATGTGCAACCTAGACCATGGAAGATAATTTGCATGCTTAAAACACAGATATTAAATGATTTCATTTAAGAGCTGGATACTTTTAGAAGATAAGCTTACTGAGGATGGCAAGGAGCAAGAATTAAACAGACAGGAAAAACATCTAATACAAGAAATTGTCTGGGTAACAGCAACCAATCATTTAACTACTGATATAAACAAAAAAAATAGTATCTACAACAACACTACAAACACTACCATTGTGAATAGCGTGCTTACCTCTCCTAGAAACCAGCTGGCTTTCCTTCTCTCATGTGAAGCTCCATCAGCAGTGGCTACCTGTTGCTGCAGACATAGGGCAAAATGCTTGTGCACACAAGACCATTCTCCCTTGCACAGCAACAACAGCTGACCTTTACTTTTAGGAAAAGAAGGAGCTTTGAATTGGCCTGCTTCACAATGCATCAACCCTACAGTCCTGTTATAATGGACCCCATGGGGAAAGTGGAGCAATGAAACTAGAAAAGGTGAGAGATGCTTCCAACTCTTTGAAGGACTGTAGACATAAGCAATAACAGTCACAAGAGTGCAACCACTTGAGTTTAATTTTTCAATGCCAGACAACACAGAATGTGCTTCAATGGACCACATGAATCTGATCTAATACCTCACTGCTACCTAAAGGGGCAAGCTCCTTCCCCTTCCCCTAAATAGTGTATTAATGCTGCTTCCCTTCTATTAGTGCAAGCATTTGTGCGGCCACATGGTGAGCTTATCAGAAAATGGATTTGGCTGGAACTAAGCCAGCAAAAAAACCCATAAAAAACTGATTCATTTTCAATCAGCATGGTTCCTTGCTCCAGCATACTGTGTGCTCTGTTGGCAACAGCCCAAAGGACAGGGCAAAATGCATGGCAGAGAATGAAAGGGACGGCAGGATCTCTCTTTCCAACAGAAGCCTGGCTTAAAAACACTGATGTCAGAGACATGGTATATATTAAACAATGGGATGGAAATTCTAGCCATGGACTGTGCATCTTCTATCTTCAATTAAGATGTACTGAAAAAAAGGTCAACATTTCCTTAGTAAATAAAATCAGGGATATTTGGTTCAGCAACGCATCTCTGATTATAGAGCAGTACTTTTGATCTTCTTTGAGCACGTAAGTTTACTGAAGTGAACAGTGACGCTGTTGTTGTCATTCTAGAGGTGAAACTTGGTATAAATGGTGCACACTTCATAAAACCGAGAGCCTACTTTGGAGACCAAAATAGTAGCTCTGCAGTCAGTGCTCCAAAACATGAAAGCAATGGCTGGGTATGCTATTGAATGAATCATAGGTGGGGAGTGAATTAATCAGTGTGAAAACCTCAGTAGATAAAGTAGAGAAACTAAAGGTTCTGCAGTTTGAATTGTTAATTTCATTGTCTTGTCAATACATTTCCATTGTACAGCCAATCTTTCGTATCTCTCTGAGGCACTACCATTGCTTAGGGTTCTTCATGGAAACTAACCACATCTGAACTGCTTTAGCTTCACATAAATAGGATATATCTGCAACCAAAGCTTTTCAATTTCATTATTGACCAAAAAGCACAATCTAAAAGGAATTCTTCAGTTCTATTTCTTCTGTAGTCACATTTTAATGTGTATTCAAGACCAACATGATAATTTATCATGCAGAAGTGGTTATGCAAAACTGTGTCTATTTCTACTGTAAGAGGGTGGGGGTGAGGGAACTTATGCCTTTTAACAAGAAACTTTAATGCAGAAAAACACAGTTTATTTTAAAATGTCACTCCTATGACATTTTTGCCTTTTTTGGAGACACGTGGCTTGTTTAAAAGATACGAGTACTTTGGAGCCCACAGTTCCCCAGGGAAAGGGAAATGTGAGTCCGATTTCTCACAGTTGCATAAAAGCACAAAACCCACAAGCATTAAATATTAACTTTTTCTTTGATTATTGCTGAATGACAACTTTAGGATCTTTACTCCTTAAACAACTTCCTCTCTTAAAACACCCTACCAACTCAGCTTTCTATGAAATAAACCCCATCTTTTACTACTGGACTTGAAAAAGCCACAATGAAGAAGTATTCTCAAATATCATAGCTGATTTAGATTGCTACTAAAAATCCTCTATCAAATGTCACAAAACCTGCGATTACACTAACTGCTTTGTAGATGCTTGATTGCAACTGAAATGAAATTCAGGAGGTATTCAACTGTACATAAGGATTTAATTACATCCTTCCAATACTTGACATTATAGATATTCATAACACTGAATTTTGATCCCAGAATTTCTTAGATTTCAGCTCTCTGTGTCTTGAATGGAAGCTCAGTTACATATTCAGTATTAGACATGAAAGAAAATAGGAAGAATTACTAGTTTAAGTGTTTGGCTATATAACAACCTGCCTTTGAAAAGGATGCAAAAGACACAGACATTATTGAGCTCTACAACATTCACTTGTGCAGCGCTGCTGCAATGCCACTACTTGTATAATGAGAGGTAACATCTTCAGGGAAATGCATGCATTTGAAACAATTGGATAGCTATATCCCTATTTCCTCCCATTCTCTAACTGCCAATGGCATTTACTTGCAACTGGAAATTTCTCCTCTAGAAAGTGGCATCTCCAACATCACATCATCCTCCCAGGACTCAGTAGTCCAAAAGAATTGGCAGCTAAAGGCATGATACCAATCTACATATTCTTCCCAGATTATAAAACTCTATTGGCCTTTTATTCTTTAGTGCAAAAAAGGCATGGTTTTCTGCTTTCTCCCACCAGTCTACTCATAGGTTTCCTCCACATCTTTGGCCCACTCATTCTGATTCAAGATTTAATACAAGAGTGGCCTTGGTTTCTCCCAGAACTTTAATCAGACCAGTCCAGTACAAAGGCGTTTCTAACCACAGGAAGTTTCCGTTTTAATAAACGCAAGTTTCCAGAAGTCTCACTATACAACACACATGAGATAGAACATTATAGTCATGCAACTCAGGCCTCAGGGGAAAGGGCCCCTAAAAATACTTTGCAAAACTATATATAACCTATATATTAACCAAAACGGGAATTTTTTTGTTGTACTTATTGTCTTTTTGTCTTCTGAGTTACGACAGCGTGTATGGTATACAAAATTGAACTTCTATGAGGCAGAAAAAGATTGATCTTATCCTGTTAAGAATGAAGTGGCAAGATTTTAATGTCCATAAATCCACACCAGAAAAATCACTACATTTCACAGCTAAAATACATTTTTAAAATTCTAAAATGATAAAGCAGGCTTTATTATTGCAGCACACAGCTAAAAGAAGAAAATTAAACACCAAGATATGATTCCTGTCAGCTGAAATATCTAATGTAGCACTCCTCTCTCCTAACTTAAGCACTCTTCTACTGTTCTCTGCTGCATCACTCCATTAATGTTAACTTCCATGTGATTTCTGTACATACAGAGACATGCACTCACATTGCTGTGGTTACTCTTGCTAAGCAAACCTGCACACCATAAAGTCACAGTTTTTTAAAGGGTGTTGCAATGCCTATTATCATCAAGTAATATTTAGGAAGAAATATCTGTTTAAAATTATATGACAAGTGATACTATAGTTAAGAAATAGGACCTCCTTTGAAAAATGTATCAAGGATTCCACAAATAGCAGAGGGGACAAAAAATTCTGTTGTCCATCATACATGTACTTATAAATGAATATATACACATGTACATATATACAAATATGTACATGTACATATTGCTAAATATTGCAATTTTTAACATCCAGTTCAACTGGGATGCTCTAACATATTACACAGATGAATAAAAGGATAAAGATTCCTTGCATTCAGCATTTTTAATTCCAGTTTTAGAATGACAAAAAAAAAGGCAAAGAGATGAAATCAGAAGTTATCCATAGTTTGAGGCTGAACTTATGTACATCACATTCATTTATACTTGCTAGACAATCTGTAGTCTCTAAAGAAAGTACTTTCTCCATTTCTGTATGTGCATTAACCTCACTTGAAAACTATTTGAAAGATCAGCCTTTATCTTTAATAGTTGCTTTTTGAAAAACAGAACAATGATCTCAATAGCAATTTACCCGTGCTGCAAGTGACATATTCTATCTGTCCTTTCCAAACAAATACATAATGTATTTAATCAAGTAACCCTAGACCACACTGTTAATCAGCACTGGAATATAATTTATCACTACTTTCCAGTTCCATTTGCAAAAATAACTAATTAGCTTATGGAATTACAATTATATAAAGAAGAAACTAGGTCATTATCTGTTCAAAAGTAATGCTAGACATAGCTCTTACTCATCCTTGGATATGCGAGATTCTGAAAAAAATTCTAAAATCAGACTTACATGTAACATGACCTTTTCTTAAGTGAATAATTAATTTTCAGATCAAGCAAAGAGATGTATTTTTTGAAGACTATGATAGATATGATAAGATGAAGATACGATAAGCAATCAGAATTTCTGCAGTGCTCCCCATGTGCTAGAAAATAAATGGCTACATAAAATGCACAAAACAAACAAAGATTTGGAAAAAAATCTGATATATTTTGATTGCATAAGTAATAATATATTTCCTACAAACGACAATGGAGAATTTATCTGTCAGCACTAGTACTGGGGACATAAAATGAAGTATATAAAATATAACACATTACAGAATGTTAAGATTTAGCATATTTTGAAAGTTTTTGGTCAAATCCTGTAAATAGGAGACTTGCTTTAGTGGAATCAAGATTCCAAGAGGGAATAAAAAACAATAATCACTTTGAACCCCTTAGTCATACAGAACTTCACAGAGAACCAGATTATTTGCGAATAATATTACCTAAGCTTACCTGTACTGTTATGCAGTAAGCAGTGCCTCATGCTTACAGAAAGCTAAAGTTACCTTTAAAAATGTTCACTCAAGCATTTCTCACAACATGAGGCATGAAAAATCATTATAACAGCGGAAGCTGTTCACCATTTAGCAGGATTAGGCCTTTATTTCTTAAATAGGAAAGAAATATTTTAAGTAACCAAAACAGTCTGATTTTCAAGACAGTCACAGAAACTGCTAAGTTGAATATGAGGTAGAACAGCAGGGAATTCAGAAGATAAAACTACCAGATGACTTTTGAAGTGGGTAACATACCACATTACAAGAATTAGACAAACAAAAGCAATCAAAATGTGCTCTATCAATCACCAGAAATTCCTGTCCGGATTCAAAATACTGCAAGTCATCCCAACCCTGAAACTGAAGAGATTTAATATCAAAGAAGAAACAACAACTTTGTATTTTCTGGTAAAGCATCTCCCTCTTCCACATTCAATCTTCATTGCTCCAGAGGAAGGGGAGAACCATAGAAGCCAATTCCTTATATTGGGGCTGGAGAAAGGGGAGAAGAGAGAGGAAACTCTCTGGATCATCAAATAATACAGTGCAAACCAGCAAGACCAAGTAGTTAACAAAAGACTCTTGTCAGTCCCCCATGTGCTCTTACTTTGCTAGTATCACAGAGGACACCCTTCAAAACTTCCTTTTGCAAGTTCCTAACTTCATGGTCATCCCTCCCTTGTCATACCTCTCTTCCACAGATTCAACACCCTCTAGCTTAAGGTAACTTAAGTTTTGATGATGATATTCCTTTTCATTCAGCTTAGTCCATAGAGTTATGTCTTTATACAGTAAGAAATCAATTACTGTTCAGTAAAACAGAACAGTCTACAAAAAGCATCTGCCTAAAGATAATGAAGCCCACATCTGGTTAAGGATTCAAGAGAAAGGGAAAGTACAATTACCTTATAAATTCCTTAGGATGGAGAAAATGTGTAATTCACATCTAAATCACAAGTATTTGCTTTCTTCTTTCTCACAAAACAAAAAGTAATCCTCAAATGAGCCCTATTTCATTTAGATTTACTTTGCCTATCAAGTATAATATTTACTTTGTCATATATCTTCATGATTATACTGACATCAGTAACAATAACAATTGTGTCTCACAAAAATAATGTCATTCACACAGCCTTTGAAATGCAGTCCTGGACATTTTATTGTAGAAACATGTGTCCTCATCACTTGGATTAAACAAAATCCTCAGCAAATTTTGTATATCATTTGTGAATCAGCTAGAATAAGATAGGCACCGGAGCAAAGCTCATCATCTGTTTACCCGATATTTCATGCATGCTGGCCAGCATGTTGCTCTTCTTTAAACTGAGCCCATTCTGAGAAGTTGGTGTTTACTCACAGCAGTAAAAAAAAAAAAAAAAAAAAACAAAAATCCATCATCAGAGCCCAGCCAAATAAATTCAAGCCCACATAAGCTTTCCAGTTACCACAAGAGGCAGTACAGGGCACAGGACATGCTATTTCCATAACACAGGTTTCTGTAGCTATGCTTAAATACAGATTTCTATTAGTGTATTATTTCTCTTTGCACACATTCAGATCAAGATAACTAATTGTAATAACACAAGGTTCTACCAAGACATCTCTTATTGCAGCTGCAGCTCCACTCTTTCACATATTTCACACAGAAAAGAGAAGAAACACAAACAAAATATTACTCAGAGTAATCGTAAATACATAAGAAAGATCACCTTATGATTTTTCTTCTTTACATAAGAATACACTGGAAAGTACACTGAACAAGTAGGCAGGTACTTGGGACTTTCTCCCTCCGCCCTCCCTTTGTGGGAAGCGGAAAAGTTCTGGTATGGTTTCCTTCTGCAAGTTAGCAATCACCTTTATTATAAAAATGTAAGACAACTTTGTTTGAAGGACACTTCAAGATTTTTATCTTAAAAAACAATTTCATATATGACTGGAAGCAGATTCACCAATTAATTTTCAGTAATTTTCTTTCAAGCCTGTTATTCATGTAAACAATTACAGAAAGCTAGAATTATTTTCTAAATGCATCAGTATGATGCAGGACTAGCATATACTTATATTTGCTTTGTCTAATGGAAAGAGCTTTTAGGCTGTGAAAAATGCTAGTGACGGAACTGTCAATCACCCAAACAAGAAAATAGCTTTTTTTCTCCAAATTATGCTTTCAGAAGATTTTCATAGCTACTTAAAGTCAGTTCCTCACTACTTACAAGTTGTTACTTCTGTTAAAGGTTCTTTCTCTCACTTATGTCCAGAAATCTTTATCTCCAACTACTAGGAAAGTTTGGAGATCCACAGGTCAGCATATTTCTCCAGACTCACTGAACTTCAGACACTGAAATCTGCCAAGTACAGCTTTCCACCAACACCTGAATACTGTTTAATACATCGATCCCAGCCAGGTCAACTGTCATCTGAAGAACACTTAGAAGCCTACAGCCTCTTCACTGTAACTCAGGAAGCTTCTTCCTCCGTGTAACACAAGTACCTGCCTCCACAGCCAGTCCTTTAGAGAGAGACTTTCTCCCATTTGAGCTCATTCTACTCCACATCTAACAGAAAGAGCTACTTCCACAGTGCTATCAGGTGCCTGTTACAGCCAAATCCCATGAGACAACAGGTAAGCAAAGACTGAAAAGGCTGGGCAGGGAACTGACTGACAAAAACAAACTGGGATTCACATGCCTTTGTGGACCAAACTAACACATTATTTTGTAAATGGAAAAGGCTAGTAAGTGGTAGGTAGTTACAAAAGATTTCCTAACATGACAGTTTGTTAGGCTGCAAGTAACCCACTACCTTGGGACTATATTCTCTTCTTGGTGTCACTGTGTCAGCTGAAGAATTTAATAACTCATTCTGTCTCTAGCTGCTTATTGTTGTACTTGAAATAGGGTGCCATGCCTTCCCAACCTGTTGCCTGTTTGCTTGTATGATAATATACCCTGGCCCATTTTAGTAAGAAAGAAAAGTTGTGTCAGAAAAACTATATTCCTACTGTTTAAACTAATCCGGCTTATTTGAACTACTTCAGCCAAGTTCTTTGTGATTGAAGGCACCTTTGACTAAACCACAATAGTCTGGACTAAACAATCTGGACTAAACCACAAGTATAGTTCATGATGACAAATGGTATATACACTGAGGAAAGATGTTTGCGTTAATACTTTCTGAATATTCTAAGTTTATGGAGCATTCTAAGAGCACAGTGTAACAGATGGATGGAGAGAGTGTGTCCTGATAAATTACATACATCTCTGTTCCTATTTGAATTGTAAATACCACGTTGATACAAGTTACCCTGTGATTAAGTTGCAGTACACACTTACATAATCTTCTGCTAATGTGAAGTGTTGAAGAAAAATGCTCGCTGTTAACTAGAAGCATGACAGTTATCTGAATGCAAGTAAAAAGCAGTTAATACTGAGTACTGTCTTTGTAAACAGATTTTGATGGATTTAGCTCCATCATTTATAAACCAAGAGACTAAACATAAAGCGCAATTATGCTATCGAATGTCTTCAGTACCAAATCCCTTGTGAATTGCTACATGAAATATGAAAGCTGTCACTCAGAATTAACAAATACCGCATTTTATAAAAACAACAGGGTTTTTTTCCCCACTATTGCCTATCAATCCAAATTTTGGAAACATTCCATCTCCCAGTTCCTTGAAATGAAGGTATCCAGCACAGTGAATATAAGGTTGAGCAGCTGAAACTAAAGTCTGCTTTTAACTTTGATCCAAACTCTCACTCTCGCTTTGGGTGAGTCCAGCTACATCCAGACAGAAACTGGGGATGCTTCCCATCTTTCAGATTTGAGTGTGCATCTTGACCACGTGATGGGAGGAGACTGGGTGGGCACTGTCACCTGGAAGCATCATGGGCAGGAAACCCAGTCACACAGGATGAAAAAGATGTCATGGAGTGCAGGTGCAGCCTTAAACAATCTGTCTTGGGCAAAAATCTTGCTAAATTATAAAGCCTCTCCATTTAGTGAAGAAAAAATGCAACCAACAGGTTAAGGACTAAAATTAAATAATCGCTATAGCCATGAACCATAAATTGCTGTAACATTATGCAAGGTCTATTGTCCAGTGTCAACTGACACACAGCTAGCTAATTAGAAATCATGGCTAAAAAAGTTATTACTGCATGACCCATATTTTATGTGCCCATTGACATGTGGCAGGAAGTTATATGCAATATACAGGCTTTCACAAACAGATGTAAAATCCTGTATTTTGACCTACTCTTCAAAAATGTCATGTTTCCACACTGCCTGCACAAGTAGAATGCCTCAAAATGCACGTAATCAAACCTTTCCTCTGTGTTACTGCACTCACAGGGTCTTGAGAGTTCTTTAAAAGAGAAAGGTCATAAATTGCCTTTTATTATGTAAGCACAAGATTGAAAATTATTCTAATATACACCCCCGGTAGTATTCAAAAAATACAGGTAACGGTAAGGTAGAATTGACTTTGTGAATTACGAAAGTCCTAAAGACATTTGCAACTAAGTGTCCTACAGTTCTGTGGTATTTTCTTTTGAATCTCAGAGCTAAAAGAAATTTCACTTTAAATTACTCATTAATAGAAATAGTTTTATGATCTTTCTAAAGCCATTTCTCTCACTGCAGAAAACTGTGAGATGGGCTCCCTCTAGAGTCTTTTCTCTGATACAAACTTTGAATTATAAAAGATTGCATAGGTCATTTACATGTGCCAACACTCTACGTAGTTCCCTTTCAAACAAAAGCTCTGAGATAGCACTAGTGAAAAAGAACTTCATACTCCCAGTTACATACATTTATGTATTTGTACAGATCAATTAAATTCTAGCACAGTGCAGTAAATTTTGATCTTCGATGTATCTATCACAAGATCCAAATAAATTGAGATATTTCAAAAACCTGAAGCTAAGCTTAGAAGGGGAATCCTTTATCTGTATTTAAAAAAAATAATCTTTAAATAAGTGCATGATGTTTATGTAAAAACATCCCCTTCACCTTAAACACCTCTTAAAGTTGTTTCAGTAATTCAAATAGTACTCACAGCTATCATGAGTTCGATCTTGTTTGATTCAGGTCAGTGGATGCTTTCCCATTGATACAAGCATGAGAACATGCAAGCAGATTATTAGCTCCACAGTAATTAGAGAAGGGCATAAAAAGCGTGGGTGAACAACTTTTGCCATCAACTAGTGAAAACTGCATTATAACCCATACTTATGGGAGATATACTCTTGTCTTCCACTCAGAAGGCAGCGAGTGTGGAGGGCAGATGGTGAGCAACAGAGTGAGACCGGGCTGTGCTTTCTTTCCCCCACCAAATACGCCAGGGAAGCAGACATGAAGCAGCATAGATGGGGGAGTAAACTCAACCAGGAAAAAGACTGGCCTCAGTTTTTCTTCCCTAAGCAAAGGGAAATCATATTGTGAATCTGATGATATAGTCCCTGACACAATTCCATGAGCAGCTCCATGCAAATATGTAGTACCTCTTTCTCCACCTAATACAAGCAGCAGTGATGAGTCCTAGGGACAAGGAATACAACAATTTTATAACAATAAACTGTTTCATTTCATTTTCTATAAACTGGTAAAACGAAACAAACAACTGGGAAGAAAAACAAGTTTTGAATGTGTAAAATCCCAGTGTAAATCTAGCACCTTCACAGCCTTGTGTTTTTATGTTCTTTTATTTCTCACTCATTGGGAAAGAAAACACAAGACTTTGCCTTCAGAAAAATATCTTATACTGTAGATGTGACAGCCTCTTCTAGAGCAAAGAGATTATTATTTCCTCATAAATCTGACAATTACAATTATGTAATAACACAGCTGCACATATATAAATTACAACCAAAATAAACATATGGATTAAAATCTGTCATTGACAGAGATACAACAAACCATAAATGCTTCCGTCACTTCCTAATGTTAGGATTCATGCTACTGTTTTGCTCTACAGTTCTAGATCTAAATCTCATATTGTACTTTTAAAAAACCGACAGACCAACTAGCACATTACTAGATTAAGACGGCTATTAAGTTTTCTTTTAAAAACAGTTAAGAATAGTTTTCAGACCATTTTTTTCCCCACTGCAGATTATCAGTTAATTTTCATTTTCCCTTTGCAATGTACTCACTGTGTTGCTAGGACTGATATCATAGTCATCCTCTGCAGAGTCTGGCAAGGAAAAGGTATAGTGTGTAAAGAGTCTGATGCCTTGACTATCTCAGTCTTCCTTAAATTTTTAGGCTGAGCACTGAAAACTGCCTGCACAATCTCTCAAAAAACAGTGGCACTGATTAAAGGAAAAAAAATATGTTGAACGGCATCATGAAATCCCTTAGGCTTTTGACAGGTATATGGCAGAGTTCAGTCAGTTAAAATTACTATAGGCCTAGAGAGCAACAATAGTCTAAAAAACTTTCTCATTTTTAAAAATTTCCTTCTATTACTAAGTAAACACCAAGACAAACAGAAGTAAATGCATTATGTCATATTTTCCTTTCTTCATGCCTCAGTGCAAAATTACACATGTAATTACATCACACACATTTTCGTTACTAATGCAGTTAAGACTTCCTATTAATAAAACAAGCTAGCAGCTGTTATTATGGGCTGGAAAGGATCATCAAAGATTACATACAACATCACATAAGTTTGCAAACACAAAATCAATTCAGTACCTTCTATAGAGCTCACTGCCTTGAATTCATATTAGCTTCCTTTCTTCTTTCACAAGTCCTACAGTTCCTTGCCAGCTGGCTAAAAGATGGAGTTTGGGGCTTTCTTAGCATGCTCGGAAGGTAAGTTTTTGAAAAATAATCAAAAGAATGAATTGCTATAAACATAAATTTCTTCAGGGAGAACCCCTTTTGGTAGCTCCATATTTTATTTAAAAGGGTTTCAGTCAACCTGCATCCCAAAACCTGAATATACTGCATCCCACAATACACCATCAGAAAGCACAGTAACATTTATCAGGGAGTGGAGTGATAGGACAAGGGGTAACGGTTTTAAACTGAAAGAGAGTAAATTTAGATTAGATATTAGGAAGAAATTCTTTACTGTGAGGGTGGTGAGACACTGGAACAAGTTGCCCAGAGAAGTTGTGGATGCCCCATCCCTGGCAGTGTTTAAGGCCAGGCTGGATGGGGCTTTGAGCAACCTGGTCTAGTGGAAAGCGTCCATGCCCAAGGCAGGGGGGTTGAACTAGATGATCTTTAACGTCCCTTCCAACCCTAACCATTCTATAATACCATGATTTAGCCTGTGATTAAAATAATTTTATGATCTTCTACAAAAAAGATATGTTCAAATATGAATAAATTAAGTAGTTACTCTAAACCACTTGTCTATTGATTTCCTCAGGAAATCAGCAGCCACAGCAGCCAACCCACTACCCTGCCTCCAGCAGGCCAACTTTGCAGCTCCAAGCTCTTATCGCAGCTAGTCCAGAAGACAGTTTGGCCTGGGGCTGAGCAGAGACTAGGCATTTAATATTCCTAAGCCAAAACCAAGACAGCACAATTCTGGGAGCTCTGATTTGTAAGGTAGACAGGATGGAGTCAAAGCAGAGGGATCTGAGCATTAAATTGCTGCATCCTAGCTGAG
This sequence comes from Numenius arquata, assembly GCF_964106895.1. NCBI lineage: Eukaryota > Metazoa > Chordata > Aves > Charadriiformes > Scolopacidae > Numenius > Numenius arquata. The sequence goes on from NC_133578.1 coordinate 27,916,274, forward strand.
ATAAGCACCATGTTTTCTCCCTTCCTAGGAGGCAACAGTTAAAAACATCCCTTTCAGATGAGCCTGGTACCTTCTGCTCCAGCGCTCTTCATAACGCTGCCACTGCTAATCCACCCCACCACTGAGATCAGCACAACTGCATGAGCATAGCTCCTCTGTACTGCGCTCCATTTCAGACAAGTGCCTGCAAGCTTCCTTGACTTTACCAGTGGCAGCCAAGACCATAGCTAGGAAGCAGGTCCAGGTGGGACCTAGGCCTAGGTGTGGCCCGGCGCCCTCAGGTCCCACCGCAAGGCCAGGCACACTGGCAATGCCCTTCAACAAAACTGGGATCTGCTCACGTCTCGGTTCTGCCATTGTTCCAGGTCAGGACTGAGTGCAGGACCACGGCTGCTCACGCCTGCCATCCCCCAGCCCAGCCACACGGCTCAGCTTCATCAGTGGCTGAATAGTGATAGGAAAGTTGTTTACTCTAAAAGCAACTACAAAGCTCTTAGTAACTATCGCATTTTTGAACAAGTGCCAGTTAAAAATTGCTTACATGTTTACAACAAATATCAAAAACAGCCAGGGTTGAAGCATGCTGATTTGCAATCTATGTATGTATGCTAGTTTACATAACAAAAATGAATCACAGTAACTTTGGCTTCCACCATATTCTGATAAATTCCTGGATCACATTAATGCATTACGGCATTTCTACAGCTGTTACATTTGTTACCTCAGTTGTACAGACTTAAATTCTGCCAAAATTCACACACACAAACATCCTTTTTTTTTTTAAAGTATAAAACACTTCAGTGCAGTCGAGATTTTTTTTTAAACAAATGCACATGAATGCTCAGAACTGAGACCATGTGTGCTAAACGGTTTCCTCTTACTTTGAAAAGTATGACTTTAACAACAATCCTACTAATAATCTTATCATTTGCTTATGAGAAATCACGTATTATTACAACCTTTCACCTTAAACATAAATTGAGGACATTTTTTTCTTAATTCAAATACTATTTAGTAAAGAAGTTGAAGTAAGATGAGATTTCCAGAGTTGTGAAGAGGACACTGACAATTCCCAGTGAGTTTATTGAAAATCATGCCAGTTTGCACCACAGGGAAAGCAGTTTTCTGTTCAGGGTCCAGCCCAGCAACCAGAATGGACATTTAAAACTCTCTGTATTTTGTCTTTAGCACTTACATTTATTGCAAGAATCTCAAGTGCAAACTGACTGAATCGACAGATGTTTTAAAAAGCCAGTGTTTATTAGAAATCTTCACTTTATTACAATTTCAGCACAGAATTTCAAACTATATGATGATTCAGAGCACGAATTAGGAATCTATTTATGGATCATGAATTTTAACAGGAGCACAGGGAACAACTTTAAAGGAATATAGATAAAAATAATGCCATTAACATAAGTTTTAAATTAACGAGCCAAGATTAGTTGGCTATCGTTACTTAGGTTCATTAAGGATATCTGAATGTGAATCACAAGAAATTTAAAATAATATATTGGGTTTATACATCAGACTTTTAAAACACTTTCTTCTCATCAGAAATTATATATACAAAGTAAAAAAAATGGACAATACAAATAAATCAGTTTTAAATTTTCTGTACTATTTTAAAGGTTTAAACTGCAGCACCCCGTACAGTCAGATGTATAGGCAATGATACATGTCATACCAGTGGAAATGAATGCTTTTTCTCACAATGCTGCCTTCAGAAATCAAACTAAGCATGGTATCTAACACAAAAACCCCATTGTATGTTAACAGCTGTAACATAGGTAGAAGAGGTCATGTTAATACAGCACATAAGTGTATGCAATTTGATGCTCCAGATATTCTAGAACATGTCTACAATGAATAAACCTTTACCTGCTTGCAAAGCAGAAGGGGCAGCATCATCATTGCAAACAACAGCAGTCAAACACCTGTTCCATCCTTCAGTGGTAAAACACTAAATAAAACCAAAGTAATGACCTATGTGCCCCAAGGGAGGGTGATTTTAAAACTCAGTGATAACAGAACAGTTGTGTTTCTAGTCTGCATACAGGCTGCCACACAGTGTATTCTCATACTGTATATGAGAATATAGAATCAGAGAATCGTTTGGGTTGGAAGGTCATCTAGTCCAAATCCCCTGCAATGAGCAGGTTCAACTAGATCAGGTTGATCAAAGCTCCATCCAACCTGACCTTGAATGTTGCCAGGAATGGGGCATCTATCACCTTCCTGGGCAACCTCTGCCAGCGTTTCACCACCTTCAGTGTAAAACATTTCTTTCTTTAACTACTGTAAATCTACCCTCTTTTACCCTTTTTTATAGTAAAACCATTACTCCTTGTCCTGTTGCAACAGGCACTGCTAAAAGTTTGTCCCCATCATTCCTGTAGGTCCCCTTTAAGTACTGAAAGGTCACGATAAGATCTCCCTGGACCCTTCTCTTCTCCAGGCTGAACAACCCCAACTCTCTCAGCCTTTCCTCATAAAAGAGGTGTTCCACCCCTCTGATCATCTTTGTGGCCTTCCTCTGGACTTGCTCCAACAGGTCTATGTCCTTCTTATGTTGGGGGCCCCAGAGCTGGATGCAGTACTCCAGGCGAAGTCTCACCTGGAGAGGGCAAAGGGGCAGAATCACCTCCCTTGGCCTGATGACCACGCTTCTTTTGATGCGGAGCAGGATACGGTTGGCCTTCTGGGCTGCAAGCGCACACTGTCAGCTCATGCCCAGCTTTTCATCCAACAGTACCCCCAAGTCCTTCTCGGCAGGGCTGCTCTCAATCCCTTCATCCCCCAGCCTGTATTGATACCAAGGATTGCCCTGACCCAGGCGCAGGACCCTGCATTTGGCCTTGTTGAACCTCATAAGGTTCACATGGGCCCACTCCTCAAGCTTGTCCAGGTCCCTCTGGATGGCATCCTGTATCTCAGGCATGCCAACCACACAACTCAGCTTGGTGTCATCCGCACTGAGGGTTCACTTTATCACACTATGTCATTGACAAAGATATTTAACAGTACTGGTTCCGGTACGGACCCCTGAGGGACATCACTTCTCACCAATCTCCATCTGGACATTGAGCCATAAGTCACTACCCTCTGGATGCTACCATCCAACCAATTCTTCATCCACCGAACAGTCCACCCACCAAATCCGTACTTCTCCAATTTAGAGAGAAGGATGTTGGGGGAGACTGTGTCAACAGCCTCACAGAAGTCCAGATAGACAACACCCATAGTTCTTCCCTTGTCCAATGATGTAGTCACTCCATCATAGAAGGTCAGTAGGTTGGTCAGGCAGGACTTGCCCTTGTTAAAGCCATGCTGGCTGTCTGGAATCACCTACCGGTCCTCCATGTGCCTTAGCATAGCCTCTAGGAGGATCTGTTGTATGATCTTCTCAGGCACAGTGGTGAGGCTGACAGCTCAGTAGTTCCCAGGGTCTTCCTTTCTACCCTTCTTAAAATCGGGTGCAATGTTTCCCCTTTTTCCTGTCACCAGAGACTTCACCTGACTGCCATGACTTTTCCAATACCATGGAGAGTTGCTTGGCAACTACAAAAGCTCATTCCCTCAGGACTCCAGGATGCATCTCATCAGGTCCCATAGAATTCTGCATGTCCAGGTTCCTCAGGTGGTCACGATCCTGGTCTTCTCTTACAGTGGGAGGAACTTTGCTCCCCTACTCCCCATCGTGTGGTCCATCCGCTTGAGAGGTGTGGGAAGAGAGGTTGCCAGTGAAGACTGAGGCAAAAAAGTTGTTGAGTACCTCAACCTTCTCCACATCCACTGTTACCAGTCTACCAGTCTTGCTCATCACGGGGGTACACTTTCTTTAACTTCCTTTTCTGGCTGACATATCTGTAGAAGCCCTTCTTATTATTGTGTCCCTTGCCAAGTTCAGTTCCAGCTGCACCTTGGCCCTCCTGACCCCATCCCTACACAACCAGTGTCCCTATACTCTTCCCAGGATACCTGTCCCTGCTTCCACTGCCGGTCCATTTCCTTCTTACCCTTTAGTTTGACCAGCAGGTCTCAACTCATCCATGCTCCATCCTAGTCTCTTGCCTTCCTATCCTGATTTCTCACACCTGGGGATCAAGAGCTCTTGCGCTCTATGGAAAGCGCCCTTAAAGATCTGCCAGCTCTGTTCTGCCCCTTTGTCCCTGAGGGCAGGTTCCCAGGGCCAATTGACTAACTCCTTGAAGAACTGGAAGTTTGAGATGTAGAGATTTGTTGAAGACATGTGGTTTCCACTACACACTGCATGTTATATGGTTCAGGTTAGAAGAAATGCAAGCCATGAGGAAATACTGAGGCAGAAAGACAAGTAGAATGTAATTGTGACAGACTTGTACATTGATGGGGGAGGCACTCTGCATAAATAGCACCATACAGCCACACCACAAATCCCTTGCTCTGAAGAACATTTACAAGCATAATGCTCGTGATGTCAAAGGAACTATTTTTGTGAATAAGTGTTCATCAGTGAGAGTAGAAGATCACAACCTAAGCCATTAATATGAAAAATACCATCTTTAAATAACTAACCCATTATGACCCCAGCAGTCACTTTCACTGCCTTTGACAAGCATGATTCAATATCTTCTAGCCTAAAAATGTTCAACTCTGCCTCCTCCAACCCAATTTGCCTAATCACTGACTCTCTGTTCTCCTTTTTAACTTCTATCTCTCCTTCCTGTGAGTAGAGCTTTTCCTAGTCCAAGCAGCTAAATCTGGACTAAAAGGTCTACAGGGAATAACTGCACTCTCTAAAGAGCACAACGCCCGGGCATAAACCCATGGAGAGCAGAAAACCTGTGTTTCAGCCGGGAGTAAATAATTCAGCTGCACAGACAGACACACACACTAGCAGACTTATATGCTGCAGGAATGACAAAGCTGTGCAGTGAAGTGAGGAAGTAGGACAAATACAGACTTGTCTCATTTCATGCTAATTCATATTACTGGCTTAAAGTTGAACAATTTGACTTGCTGTTCATGGGCCATAGCCATAGTACGTAGTTTGTGAAGATCAGAAACCTTAGTACTGCCGTAAGAATGCTTTATTTTGTTTCCAAAAAGTGCCAGAGAGCTCAGAATTGCTGAAAAGGGGCCCATGCAGCTTGCAAAGCGGCAGTAAGTCAGCAGAATTAGAGTAGGATGCTAAAAATCTGAAACCCTCAGAGGGAAGTTTAAATGATAAATAAGAAGAAGAAAGCCCATCTTGCATATTGATTAAATACTGTGAACACTAACTTCGGCTTCCATGCGTTTGGTGTTTGGGGTTTTTTTTGTACGTTGACAGATGACTGCCACTGCTATTCTCTCAAAAATGACACATCCATCAGCATTTTTTAAGGTTTCTGCTTCGGTTTTAGACTTTTTGAAGAGCTGCACTGTTACTGCTATTCTTCTGCACTCTTTAATAAAAACTCCTTCAAGGATACTAGGAACTGAATCATTAATATTAAAAAAATCAAATATTGAAATACTCACACAACTCCACCATCTGCTAACGCTGTGGTGGTTTGCATGCTCCCCCTGTATGTGAAATCTCACTTCAGGAGATGTGGAGCTCTTTAAGACCCAGTCACATTTATGGATGCATTGTACACAAACTAGTCACCCTTGTCCCCAAATTATTACTGAATTAGGAAAAACTGATCAGTCATGACAGAGTAGGGGAAAACAGGAGTTTTGGAATCAAAACTCTCAAAGTTTTTAACCTTTTAGTGGACTATAGTGAAGACATCTCTGAACATCTCTTCAGATAGGATGTCTGAAAATTCTATAAAACATTGTAACTTGAAACTTATTTCTACAAAACAAGTTATCCTATTTAGACTTACAAAAGCATCAGTGTTAACACTTCATGTTCTTATAACAATGACTGTATATATTAAACTGTGCACAGGTATAAAGATTTCTGGGAGGCCACTAGGAAACAAAATCCCTGGAACATACAAGAGAAAACACACTTTAACACCACAATCAGGAATTTAAAAGATCAACCACTGGCAGACCAAGTCAGACAGAAAGTACATTTTTGCAATCAAGATCTGTAAAGAAACCCTTAAACCGTGAAGTATACTTTACAGGAAACTTCTGCCCCCACAGTCATACCTCATTTTATCTCCTCATCTTTTCTAAACTGCCAGAAATGATCCTTCTGAGAAGCACCTTGCAAAACAGCTTTTGAGTTGCATCAGAGAATCTCCAAATACACTTGAAAGCTACAGTCAAATATAGCTCTGCCTGTTTATAAGACCACACTGCATTTACAGAAGATTTCAACTGTTTGCTAACAAGGCTATGGAATTCCTGGTGGGCTCCTTTGATTTTTTAGGGTGTAGTTCAGATTTGACAGGTGGCTTTCATTTGTGCAGGGGTTCCTCAGGAATTCTGCCACTGGGAATGACTGAAGAGACATATTCTTTCCGCTCACACCCCTTCTCCAGCCAGCTCTACATCACATGAGTTCATGTTGAACACCATGGCTTGAAAGAGCTGTATCCTTTGACACTTTCAGCTACTAAGCATTGATGAAATAGTTTGCTGGAGAAGGCCCAGCTGATGAATAGAAAAATAAAACCCAGTTCCTCCTCAAGTACCCACCACACATCATACAGAAACCTCCAAACTGCTGCAGTCTACTTTAGCTTTTGATCTTCTTTACACTGCTAGTAATAACAAACTTAAGTGACAAAAATCGCTAAGTTAAAGTTCAAGATGTGCTAAAATGAACAGAATTTCTGCTCAAAATCCTCTTCATTAACAATTATTGCATACTTCACTGCAGAAAAAAAAAAAAAGTAGGTCCTTGGGAAAGCTGAATGCTAATTTTAAAGCAATCAAAAATGCATAGATGTTTTAAATTAAAAGAAATGGCTATGTAACATCTTGACTATTTAAACAGAAGCAGACGGTTTACATGGCTTTACTGCTTAATTAAACATTTTATATATTCTGTAAAATGGTATCTGATGGCATTCTTTCCGATTGGCTTTCTAAATTTAAATTACAAAGTAATTTTATGTATGCACTCACATTAACCAGAAAATTAATTAAAATATTCATATCAACAGTAACTTACCAACCTAGTTTCTATTTTCTAATACATGTGAAAAATCTAATTGTCCATCTCCTTCCTATTTCTTCTTCATCATAATACTAACATTTTTTTATAATTCTACTGGGTTCCTTTATTTTAAATAGTCCTAATTTAAAAGCCAATATTTTAGATTTTCCCTTCCTGTCCCCTTTACAAAAACAAAAATAGTGAAACATGAAAAATAAGATAGGATTTATTTTATGAAGACCTTAAAACCACCTTCAAACAAGATATAGGTATGGATGCTACTATGATAGTAAGATACAACTACTGATGAGTGTAAAAGTTTTGAGGGAGATGATAAAGAAGAAAGTTTAAAGAAATTGCTTAGAATTCATGTCATGAAAGACAGACAACTGGGAAAAGGTATGCTGTCTTTGAGTTCCTCAGGGGAAAAAAAAAAAATCAGGTTACATAGTTCCACAAAGCCACCATCACATGGTTGGAAGAAAAAAAAGGGATGCAAAGAAAAGACTGACATAGTGGGTAAAGTTTTCATAAAATCTTTAAAGAGTACAAATTTGATGCGGTAATTCCAGCAAAAGGAAGGGTTTCAAAATTATTATTTATAGTTACTGGCATGACTTTTTAAAGTTGATTCAGAACAAACATAGTAAAAGGTAGACAAAACACCACCACAATCACTGAGCCTACTATGTGACTACTAATGACAAGCTTAGATTAGAATGGACTTCATTCTGTTCTCGTGGCTTATGATTTAAATTAGTGAGAAAAAGTAACATCATTCATTGTGTGCATAAATGGCCCTGCTCAGTTATCCTTCAGTACTATTTGACGTAAGCAGATGACAAATACCTATCACACAGTGAAGCAAGAAGTTGCTTTTAAATGACTTGTGAGTCATGTAAAGTCATTAAGGTTGCGAGTCATTACAGCCTCCACATAAATCAAAAGCTCTAGCATTAGGGCATGTTGCATGTTTTACGCTGCAGCAGCTTTTCCTGGTTCTTTCTGGGCAATTACCCAGCACTCTGCAGCTCAGAACTCCACAAATCTTTGGGGACCTCACCTGCTCCTCTTGACCCAACACAAGCTCACACCGATGACCAGGGGAGCAAATCAAAACATTAATAGTTACTCCTTAATTGATTAAATGCAGCTATGTCACAATGCAGTTCTGTGTGTATGACCAGTACAGTGTAGAAAGATAAATAACCCTATTTTCCCATCTAGATATGTAGTTGCAGAAAAAAAAAAAAAAAAAAAAAAGAAAAAGAAAAAAGGAAACTGAAGCATTTACTGAGTAAATCAGAATATCAACTTGGAAAAAAAAATGAACTAATATGGTAAAACTAGGACAGTTAGCTGTTAAAGCGTTAATGTTCAAGTGTGAATAAGGATTCTGCTAAGTGTCTGCTCCCTGTCTCCTTTAACACTCAAATTAGGCATTCAAAACCACTGAGAAAAGGAGCAACAGAATAACTTATGGAACTCACTACCATTAGGAATTAAAGCAAATACTTCAGTGAATATTTTTATACATGCATTGTTTTCAAAAACATAACATTAAATTAAGTTAAAGTTATTACTAAAGTTTTAATCATGACTGAAGATGAAGAAATGCCATTTCTTGTATTCCTCTAGCTCAACAAGGGAGCTCTTACACTTTTCCACAATACATCGTGCATTGCGTTCTAGCTGCATTTGAGTTCAGAGAGAATTTATTTCACTTACCTGGTAGTTGCTTAGAGTCCTCTAAGTGAAGCTTGGGCTGAAAAAAAAGGAAGAAACACGACAGTTACACTAAAATAAATTAAGACTGAAGCATTTTTTATGTTTTAGCATTCTTTCCTTAATACTCTTGAGAGACTTTATGTATCACTGTGTGCTAAATGAACTTTTAACAAAGGCAAGACAATATCCCCACTCCATCTGGAACATCCTAAGTCACTGAATACACACATAAAGAGATAAATGTTGCAACAAAAAGTCAGTCCTTCTATAAGAAGTCTCATTTAAATTCTGAAAAAATGAAAATTAAAAACAATGGAACCATCCACTAACCTATTTTGTCACATAACCATTAGGAAGGAAATCGAGATTATTTTTTTTTTTCAGCAGATACGTTTTTTCACCATTACTTTGATAGATGTTTTGATTTCCATAAGTATGTAATAACATGAAACTGATAAGCTAATTTCTCAGGTACACTCTAATGGAGTATAATATTTTTCTCTTTGTTGACTAAACAGTTTTTGTCCCCAAATATTTCACAATGGAAACATCTGTTCAGATAGCTAAGACTGAGAAGTAAACACAAAAAGCATGAATCAATCCACTTTCAACAATGAGCCTTAGGTGCTTCTGTGTCAGTTTGACATCTGCTGAAGTATCTAACTCAGGTTTGGTTTTGTCTACGTAAATAAGAGTAAGTTGAAAGAGTGAACCATAACTATTTGACATAATTTCAAACAAAGCAAGTGTGTGGAGGGGCAAACCGTGAGAAATTCTGGATTATAGGCATTGCAATATAATCCAGAATTATCTTTAAAACATGTAATTCTTGCAAAGATTTCGTGCAATGTATATGCATTTCAGAACGTGCTTTCTAGGTCCTCTTCATAAAACCAAGTATGTTTTTGTCTCCACAAATAGTAACAACTGGCAGCTAGCACAACAGTACTTAACCAGACTTGAACTTTCAAAAGAAGTGGATCCCATTCCCCAGTGCACCCCACCACTTCCCAATCCCTTCATAACCCTCGGCCCGACAGACTCCACTGAGCTGTCAGCCTCACCTCCGTGAAGAAAGACACCCCAGTGCCCTCCAGGAAGGATCCAGCAACCCCAGTCACACTTTGTGGTGTTTGCTCCACTGTCCTCTGCCCGGCAGGAAGAGCTGCACGGAGCTTCAGCAGGAGGCCTCTTGGCAACGTCTTAGGCCTGTTTGTTTTCAGACATTACGCCTCTGTGGACATGTCAGGAGAGGCAAGTGGCCAACTGTGTTGGGACCACCATGGTCCAACGGTCCAGCCTTGGCAGCCTTTCTCCACCACCAGCCCCACCGAGGTGAGGGCAACTCCCCAAGCTGCAGCGAAACGCCCCTGTGAGGAAATGGACCCCTTCACTGTGTTTTATCCGCAGAGACCCGTGAGGCATCTTCAGGCACGGTTCTGGGCTCAGGGTACAGGTGAGGGCACAGGCTGGAAAGCCTGCTACAGGCTCTCCTCAGCAGCCTCATCTCACCGCTCTCCTCCTCCCCCTCCTCCACGCTACCACTCGCACCTCTCTATTCCCAGAGCCCTCAGCCCGCCGGGGTTCCCTGAGGACGAGGCTGGACGCGTAACGGCTGCCATTGGGCCCCGCCATGGTGCCGACCACCGGTATCGCCCCGGGCAGTAGCAGCGCAGGCTGCCCAGGGTAGGGGGCGGCAGCCGAGGCCGGGGGGAAGGCGGGCTCAGCTGTGGAAGGGACGGCCCGGGGCCGAGGCGCCCCGGCAGGGAGCGGCCGGGAGGAGCCGAGCCCCCGCCCCAGATGGGCGCGGCAGCCACGTCAGCCCCGGAGCCGCCCCGCCCGCCTCCGCCCCAGAGCCGGATCCCGGCGCGGGCCGCCCTTCCGCCCGGCGCCGGGGTGAAGGCTCCGCCGTCCCATGCTCCTCCGCGCCCGGCCCGCTCCCTCCGCCGGCTCCCGCAGCTCTGAGCCGCCGGCCGGTGCCGCTGCCCTTCCTGTAGCCCGGTAAGCGCCGCGCCGCTTCCACGGGGCTCGCCCGGCACCGAGGCCGCACCAGCGGGGAGGGGAGGGAACGGTGCGGTGACCCTGCGGTCCCTCGCCGCACACGCCTTCTCCCACCGCAGCCCCCCGGGGCTGTTACCTCCGGCCTGGCCGCAGCGGGAGGCAGCCGGCGGCACATCTCCGCCTCCCGCCGGCTCCCCCTTCGCCGCGGCGGGTTCCCGGGGTCTGCCCGGCTTCGTGTGCGAGGGGCGCCCGCCGCCGCCCCGCCGAGCGGCCCTCCCGCCGCCCCGCAACGGCTGCGGGCTCGAAGCTGCCCGGTCCTGTCGGGAGATGTGTCCCTCTGCGGTACTGAAAGCGAGTTTGGAGGGAGAGTGAGCGGGACTAAAACCGCTTTTTGTAGGTGTGCTGGAAGCGGCTGGTGTGTCGTGTCGTTCCGTAACGCTTCGCGTAATTACCTCGTTCACAGCCTGCACCATCAGGAGATGGTCTGTCACTTGTGTGGTCTTCTGAAAGCAGGTAATTAGCCGTCAGGAAACTTAATGTTCACCTGCAGTCTGTGCAAGCCGGCAATGAGGTTCTTTACCAATATGTATTTATTGAATAAATAGGAAAATGTACTTAATTGTTTTTTTCCCCTGTCTTCTTACAGGTTGCAACTTTTGCAAGACTTGCGACATGAAGTAGGACAACCAGCGTTTTGAAGAGCTCTGTCATAAATACGGCTGTATTTCTGAACATTGGTGGATTTACTGGAGACGCTTCCCAAAGCCTGCTCAAATCAGGACCTGTAAACTTTCCAAAAGCTTCATAATGGAATTCGTAGTAGTCAAAGGAGATTATAATAGATATTTGAAAAGATCTTTATTGCTACTTTTAATATGTGTAATAGTTCTTGTGTGCACTGATCAGGACTACTATAGTTTACTCGGAGTATCCAAAGAAGCAAGTAGTAGAGAAATACGACAAGCCTTCAAAAAACTGGCATTAAAGTTGCACCCTGATAAAAATCAGGTAAGTTACATCTTTAACAGGTTGAAGTTGTTGAGTTAATGGATCTTAATGTTTAGATAACAAGTGGTTTTAATTTATCTAAAATGTTTCTCTTTTCTTGTGAAGCAAAAACCACTTGATAACATGGTTCAGCTCAGATTTTCTGCAGAGAAAATTGACAAAAAGGGGTAGACTGGTCAGACATGTTTGTGTTGATTTTGAGCCATATTAAATTGCTGTAATAAAGAAAAAGGAGGCAAGTTCATTTAATTCTTAGTTATATTTTTGTAAATAGAGGAAAACTTACGTCCGTACCATATTACATTGTTGGTAAACTGATGAGTTTGTCTCTTTCCGTTTAGCTTAGGAGAACTTACTGTTTCCCTAATGTGAAGACTCATCTAAACAGCAAACACCACCAGCCTGTGCTGAGACATCAGTCTCCAAGTATCAAACAGGATAAAGCAGAAATTCTGGGACTGCCAAGGCATAAGAAGGGAGGGGTAATAAGGCACTCTAGACTAACTAGAGAGAGAAGACGGGGAACAGCTCAGTCTGTGCTACCGTATTTTCCAAAGTACAAATAAATAGTTTTTAAATCTAAATTAGTTTTTCCTCAGGATTTCTCGAAAATGTCAGAATTTCACAGGAAATATTAGGGTTTGGATCTTTATATGTGCAACTGCACCTGCACAGAGCCCCAGACGACAGTGATGTTCTATAAGAGCTCAGGGCCTGCCTGCACGCATTACACTGAAGCCTCCAACGTGCCTGTGTTTGACAATGGATTTGAACATGACAAAGCTCAAAGAGAAAGCCAAATCTCAACAAAGTTAGAAATAGCCAACTTGTAGCAATTAACTGCAAGGTTTGTTTTCCTTGTACCTTTCAAAATAATAGCATTTTGTATCAGATTCTGTAGTTTCCAAGTATGCAAATACTACTAAAATACTACTAAAGATTTTTCAACAGGTTATCTTCAACATTAAAGATGATATACAGAAGATGAAGCCATTACACAAATTCCATTATGATAATTCATTTCATGGGTATCTAGGTAAATAGGTGAAGAACATTTAAGAAAAAGTGTCTTTTGAATGAAATATATGAGCAGAATTTAAAAGGGTGGGAGAGCACTGCAGATTTTGCTCCCCATTGTTAACACTGCGCCAGCTCAGAACCCAAACTGGGGTTCAGAATATGTCTGCAGATTTTTACCATTCTAATTCCGAAGCTACCTAGAACCAGAACGCTTTTTAAATAAAAAGGGGGCCTCTGTTTGCACCATAAGATCAGAAAGGATGGTAAGTCTTCGTTCTTGAGTACTTGTTTTTTTAAATTCCATTGAAGAAAGAGAGTTGAAAGAAGCGGGATCACTGGAGAATGTTACGACCTCCTACCGGTTCACTTTGTATTTCAGTTGGTACTTAAGTGAGGATGAAGAAATGAACAGAAGACACATTGGGCTTCATGAAAGGAAAACTTTTCTGTAGTTCGTGTGGAGATCACTGTGTAATGTCTGCTTGCATCACAACTGACATCTTTAGTATGGATATAAAAATATTTCCAAAGATTATTTTTTCAGCATTGTATGTGCAATGTGGTTTATTAATTACTTGCTAATTATAGTTTTCCTTAAATAGAATGATCCAAACGCACATGACAATTTTTTGAAAATAAATAGAGCCTATGAAGTACTTAAAGATGAAGATCTACGGAAGAAGTATGATAAATATGGAGAGAAAGGTCTTGAAGATCAGCAGCAAGGAGGTCGTTATGAAAGCTGGCACTTTTATCGCTATGATTTTGGTAAGTTATGATGTATTTCGTGATTTAAAACAGTCACAAGTAAATGTAATCCTCAGATCTATATCAGATCTTTTTACGCATTTCTGATGTATCTTCTCTAGATTTCTCCCTGCTCTGTTCTCCTGTAGCAGTCATTTTCACTCTGTTGACCCAATCTTTTATTTACCCTGTTAATGGCTACCCAAAATGTAATAATCTATTTACCTAGCCTTTTGTTCCTGCTGCTTACCTTCTTATTGGTCATCTAACTTCTTGGGGTTTTTTGAAGTGCAAAGCTTTTTTTTGTTGTTGTTGTTTTGTTCTGTTTCACTTAAATTCTGGTGTTAATTTCATCAGTATTCTTTTTAACTCTTTAATGCAGGAAGACCTTTTCTGATTAGATAAAGTATTCTCAAGTGGATTTTGAAAGGAGATTTTTCGCACTGTCAAGCCTATTTTATATGCAGTTATACAATTAGAGATTGGTAAAGAGGTAGTAGAAAATGAAAAAATAACAACAGAATTGTACCTAAAATGATCTTGAGACAAGCTATTTAATGTTTGTCTGGAGAAATTTTAGGTAGCTGTAGGGAAAGGCTGGGATGAACTGTTCTCAGAGCTGTTCTAACCAGGAGTAAGCTAAAATTAGGGAGCTGAGGAACATGGTCTGACTGATATGAAAGAAAAAGCTGAAATGAACCTCCACGTTGAAAAAAAAAAAAATTTTTTTTCTGGTGTAGTTTTATTTAATATGTCCCAATATCTGAAAAATAATGTCTGTGCAAATTGAAATGGCGTCAAGCAAAGGCGCAACTAACACAGGAAAATATGGAAATTACCCTAAAACTTCTTCAGATAAACACATTTACGAAATTGTTTCTGTCTGAAGTTGCTTGATTGAGAAGTTATGTCCTTGAATGGCTATTTACCACTCATTTGGAGAGTATTTTATACTTTTGGAGAGATATTTTATACATATGGATGGGTGAGTGTATGTATTACATTACATGAGATATAAAAAGTACCTTGTCACCTGTAGAAATTAATTTCATTATTTATTTGCATGTAATCCTTGTATACCTCAGGTGAAATGGCATCTCACCATGTTAAGTACTGTAAAAAATCTGTACCCATAGTAGCGTAATACAATGCTGTCTAATAATATTTTTGGTATCTCTGCACTGCCTTTCTTGTGTACTTGAAGCAGTAAACTGTTTGGTAGCGATGCTCTAAGTAGGACTGGCTAGCCTTTAAGAAAAGCTGCCTTCCTTACCTTTATTCTGTCCACTTTATTCCACTGCTTTCACACATTCTGTTAGTGGAAAAACTTGTGGCTGAAATGCCTTTGTGATCTAAATAGTTTTGATAACCAGAGGCTGAGAAAAGGAGTGAAAGCTTCCAAACATTACGTATAGCTCTCTCACTGAGAGCTGAAATTTCTTGAATTTTCATCTGACAACTGGTCGATGTTATTTCTGATACCTTTGCCGTAACAGTGGTAGTTCAAGGTCTGTGCTCACTCAGTGGCTGGTCTACTAAAACACCAAAAGAAATTTTGTGTTCTGATGGTGGCTTTTGTAGCACAAGGGTACAGGAGTTTGCAAGAGGTTAAACTAAGGTTACATATTACTAAACAAATATGGCTTTGCTGTAAAAACTCTTTGCTAGCTTACTAGTTCAATTTAAGTATACTGTCTTCTGTTTTCAGTCTTGTGTATGATAGTTTGTTTCTTCATTTTAAAGGTGGCAAAAATAAAAAGCAATTGTTTTACTTAATAGGTATTTATGATGATGATCCTGAAATTATAACATTGGATAGAGGAGAATTTGGTAAGTTTTAAATAAATTAGTTATCTGTTTGACAGTATGACAACTCGAAGTAACAATTTTTACATTTTGAGTTATACATCTATAGACTTATATTACATATCTATACAAAAAGCTGTCACAAAATCATCTTCAGATGAGAAAACAAAAAAAGCCCCACCATTAACTCTTCCTAGCAAATGCCAGTTAGCAAGTAGATCAGTATCAATAAACAGTTTAGATTAAGTTTGAAAGATATTTTGTGAGATCTGTAAGAGTAAATTATTTTAATTAAAAATTTGTTTCTTCTAATTTATCCTTACTGGGTTTTTTTGGTCTCTTGTCTAAAAATGCACTTGATAGAAATATGCTTTCAGTGAGGACATCATACATGTTTTTATTCTTTTAAAATTATAGCAAAGATGTTTATAACTAATAGAGACTAGAGAGAAAAAATACTGGATTTTGTTTGATATTTCATCTGCATTTTGAGTACAGTTTCCTTTGTCCAGACTGGATCAACATGCTGAACCAGTTTTGTAAACTGTTCTAATAGCAGAACCTCATGGTGCTCTCAATAAGAAACTGGTCTTGCTTTGGATAATTGATTTGCAGAATCTAAACATTCCTCAGTTGGCTTGTTTGTGAGGATATTTTAATATAGGCAAATATAATTTAGAAAATTCACTATAAAAATTATGTCCAAAAATGGAGAGACTGTAAGACATGCAATTCAAGCTGATAACCTCTGCTTGTGTGTATTTTGTTGCTGTTCTTTCCTTTTATAAGCAAAAGTATTTAATTGTGTTACCCTTAACTTTTCTAGTCATTATAGTAACTTGGATTTTTAAATTGCATTTTCACCTGTGTTGTGGTTCAACTCCAGCTGGCAGCAAGGACCATGCAGCTGCTCATGCGGTTTCCCACCTTGCCCACAAGGGCAGGGAGAAGATAGAGAAAAGGAGGGGAAAGGAAAGGGAAAAGGACTCATGGGTTGAGATAAAGACATTTTAATAGAAACAATAACAGAAAAGGAAAATAACAATAATGACAAAAGTCACTCTCACCGCCCGGTGAATCAGCACCATCCCGAGCAGTGATTGTGGATTCCCCTCCCCTGTCCAACCCCAGTTTACATACTGAGCATGACGTCTATGGTACGAAATACTCCATTGGCCATTCCATTGTTCTGTCTGTGCTCCTTCTCAGCTTCTATGGGAAGCTGAAGAGAGTCCTTGAAAAGACAGTCCATTACTTAGCAAAAACTAAAACAATCTGCATTGTTGACATTTCTGTCACAGCAATCACTAGAAAGAAAATTTACTCTGTCCCAGCTGAAACCAGGATAACCTATTAGACAGGGATTCTACTTAAAAAGATTGCCTGGTGGAACCCAGAAAATACATGAAGTAATATAAGGAAATGGAAAGTTCTAGTGGGTAGAAATCTTTTAGTACTTGTATTTTGTTTTTAGGATAACCAGACTTACACTATCACACGTTTCAGCTAGGTTAATCTGTAGAGAGTAAATTTATTCTTAATTAATAGAACAGATACTGAAAGGGTGCTTATACCCTCTGAAATACAATTTTTGCACACTTCGCTGCAACAGCGAGTGTGTGCAAGTGAGGTGCAATCTTTATCCCATCTGAGTTACCTTTACTAACTATATCTGACATATAAATACTTAATTCAGCTCTTGAGGAAAACAATATAGTAAAAAATGTACATTCTAGATATAACTACATTGTAGATGTGCATTACTTACAGTTTTCTTCTCTCTATCTAGATGCTGCTGTTAACTCGGGAGAGCTGTGGTTTGTGAATTTTTATTCTCCTCGATGCTCCCACTGCCATGACTTAGCACCTACGGTATGTATAGCAAGCAGATTAACTCAGAAAATTCATTGTTTTTAACAGCATAAAACTTAATGGTTTCAGTTTTAGTGTAAAAGTCCACTTCAAAGACAATGATTCAAAATGATAGGAATAAAACATTTGCTTATTTTTCTTTATATCTTCATAGGAAAATATCCTTCTTTTCTTTCCCCCCATTTTTTCTAGTGGAGGGAGTTTGCCAAGGAGATGGATGGAGTAATACGCATTGGAGCTGTCAACTGTGGAGATAATAGAATGCTTTGTCGAATTAAAGGGATTAACAGTTATCCCAGTCTGTATGTTTTCAAGACTGGAATGGTGAGTGATAAAACTTCAGGCATTTTTAGAAAGACTGAAATCTGTAAGAGTATTACTTTAATATTTGTTCAACCATAGATCTTTTTATATAAAGATCTTCCTTTCAATATTTTATTTCCTTTTAATAAATTAATTTTTCTCTTCCTTCATCTCGGTTAAATTAATTTAGAGAAAGTTAACTTCAAAAATAGGTATCTGGTTTATACAGTGCTTTTTTTGAATGATTTTACCATGCAGCATATCACTTCTGATTTGGGAAGATACTGTCAGCAGTGGTGCTGTAGCAAAGCAACAAGTCTACTTGAACAGTTTCTCTTGCAGTACTTTAATGGGCTTTTCAAATACAAGGGGTAGCCTGTGGCTTTGAGTCTAAAGAATATGACCATCTACCTAAAGAAATTGGAAATTCCTTCCACAAGATTTCCTCCATGCTAGCTGCGTTATGTATGTCACGCTTTATAGCTGCTTGTTAAGTAGTTGTGCCGGGGTGGTGTACAAATTGCACTTAAATAGTTGGGTACATTTTGACAATGGTAAGATTTGAAAGGTTGAACACAGATTGTGCATACACTAAATGGACTGATGCAAGTAATTTTTATTTCAATAGAAATATAATCGTAGGGAGTTCGTGTTTCTAAAATTAAATTATCCTTATGTTGCCAGACTTGGAAAGAAATCACACTACAAAATACAAGTTTTATTTAAATTTCAAACATTCCAATATGGAAGGAAGAGAACAGTTAGAGCTCGGGTTTGGGGGGGAGAAGGAGTGGTCCTGCAGGTGCGTAAGCACAGTTATAAAAAAAAAACCAGTACGTACTGAGGTGGTTTTCCCTATTTTTTAAACTTTATAAACTTTATTCTTTGTCTTCTATAGCAACCAGTGAAATATTATGGAGACAGATCAAAAGAGAGCTTAAAGAACTTTGCCATGCAATATGTTACAAGCACAGTCACTGAGTTATGGGCAGGTAACGGTCACATGTTTTGCTTCGTGTGTTCTTGAAATTGCTTTACAGTATAAAATACAGCAGAAGCTATGTACACAACTGAATCTGTCAACTTTTGCTAAGTTTTATTTTTGAAGTTAAAAATAGTTTACTGTAATTTGCTAATATAGATATAAAACCTTGTTTCATAGTCACGTTTAACTAGTCAGAAACTGATGCAAATTGTTTTACTCTTAGGAAACTTTGTTAATGCCATTGAAACTTCATTTGCTTCTGGCGTTGGTTGGCTGATCACCTTCTGTGCTGAACGTGGGGGTAGGTGTATTAAATACTTTTCAAATAAAGCAAACAGAAAAAAGCACTTTTGCTGATAGCGGCATATAATCCCTTTTGCTGCTAATAAAAAGTTGTGAAACATGTTAGATGATCACAGTATTTGGACTGTGGGTCACTTAGGCTCCATTTTAGAGGCTGTTTGACAAAAGGGACATTAATAGAATCGTTATGCTATTGTTCTTCTGTAACGTCACGTGAGTCATTGCAGCAGCACTCGAGTGTAACCCCTCAGGAAGGGAACTGGCAGAAAAGGCCTCTGACTTGAGTTTCCAGCTCAAGCTCAAATGACAGATCCTGCACAGGTGCATGCCAGACTGTTATGGTAGCTGAGTAGAAGAAAGGATGTATCTCCCCATTAAACCACCAATACTCAAAAATTAGCTGAATATTTTCTCTTGTTAGGTTTTGACATAGTAAGTGGCTCTTACCACTGATGCCGTGCCAGAGTTTAGATTTAAATAACTTTTTTTGTAGCTGTTTGTCACTGACTTTCTTGGGATCAGTATTGGACACGACATATGAGAAAGTTGCCTTGTTTAGCTGGTAGAGCTAAGTAAATGCGCTACACCTTTGACAAATAAAGATTTCTCGGTCTTAAGAGGAGACCTTTGCTCTGTGAACTGAATAACCGGAGTTGCAGTCTTGAATTTACATTTGTAAATAGCTTGATTTCAAGTTGTAGCCCGTTTGTTACTAAGTTTTCAACTTTGGTCCAATTAAAATAAGGCTGATGCATCTTCCTATTTTAGAAAAAAACCTGCATCAGAAGGTAACTGTTCAAAGTCTGGATGGGTAATTAGAGCATGTGATGTGTTTATTATAGTGAGTTATTATTTGAATCACAGAAAATTGATATTTCCATTGAAACCTCGTTCCAAGACAGTATGTAGATACCTCTTGGTGTTTTTTTAAAAACATTGGTTAAGAAGAAATTTTAAAGGTCAGTCTTAATACAGCAAACAAAATTTTTTTTTTTTTTTTTTAAATTGAGAATTCTATGTTGATGAAGCAAGAGAATGTTATTCATGTTATTTTTAACTTAGAGTGGACAGCCATCAAGTTCTGCTTACTAGATGTTACAACTTCAAGTCACTGAAATACAGGACGAATAGCCAGGAAGCATGCCTTTTGAAATGGTTACCTTTGTAGGGAGGAAAGGGGTCATTATAAACACGAATAGGTTTAGTGCATCAATAATTCAAAGTTTTATGTTTGTAAATAAATCATTTTTATTTTGCAGATTGCTTGAGTTACCAGACACGTCTTAAGCTAGCTGGCATGTTGGTAAGCAGCATTTCATTTTCAAAGCATTACCTGTTACAGTTAAAACAAAATAACAGAAGTGAAAACATGAAGTTGTAGCCAAACTTCTGACTCAGTTTATTGGAACCAAGATTTCACCCGTTAACTTTCAAGAGTGAAATTCCAATAGCTACCAAGTCAAAAATATATCATTTATTTTTTTAAAGAATTTTATAAAATATGAATGAATATTAACTAATGGATTACAATGTGGTTTCCTTTCATTTTCTAAATGTCGTATAATTGCTTGTGTTGGGATTTTCAAAAGCCTTTCTGAACCTGAGGTAAAAAAATTCTCTTTGTTTTTGTGTTTGTTTTGTTCTTTTGTGGTTGTTTGTTTTGTATTACAGGAAGGCCTTGTTAATGTAGGCTGGATGGACTGTGGCACCCAGGGTGAGCTTTGTGATAATTTAGATATCTCATCTAGTACTACAGCATACTTTCCGCCTGGAGCCACCATAAATAACAAAGAGAAAGGAGGTGTTTTGGTACGAGTTGTTTCTCAACCGTTCTGTATTTAGATAAAATAAGGTGATGACAATGGCAAAGGAATGTAGAAAGAATTTCCAGATTGATTATATGCAGCTGAAAAGATGCTTTTTTCTTTTTCTGAGCTTGTATACCCTGGTATGACTTTATATCCCTCCTGGCTTCTAAGGCAGTGATCCCTGGAGGTGGTCCCCAGCGTTGCTGGTATGGTGGGAGAGTGAACAGGAGTGCGCTGCAGTAGCAGCACCCGGAGCTCTGCCCAGCCACCTCCTCGGGAGCCTCCCTGAGCCGCTGTGGGAACCCAGGGGTAGGGTGTGCTCTCTGACAGACCCAAGAACTGTTTCTGAAGCTGCTAGCCAAGCTATCCTGGGCAAGCGTGGGAGATTTGCCGTGTGCGCCCATTTTTTATTCCATGCCCCACATATCACTAGTTTGGGAAATGCTGCTCTAAAAGGAGTAGTGATACTGACATGTGTGATAAAAGTACTCCTACGTTGTCTGTCGTTACGGATTATGCTGTTCAGCTATATTCTAATATCGCAACCTCCTCCTACATTTGTATGGTAGTTTAACTTCCTTAATTGATGGGAGACATTTCTCAGTTTGAAGCACGGCTTGTTCCTTTACTGTCACTACTGTTACCTCTGTCTTTAAAAGGAGGAAATTAAATTTGTAACATACCTACTTTCAACCTTGTAACTTAACAACTCTGAGTTAACTGATTCATGTTACTTCCTGAATTTAAAAAATTAATAAAATTTAAATACCTGTGTAGTGCATTTAATGAAGACTGTAAAAGTATATTGGAAATATTGTAAATTTGGTTGGAAAATTTGGTTGGAAATTTGAATTTAAGACTTTAAGCACCCATTTTGACAAAATATGATCTATTGAGTTTAACATTGTGGGAAAACAAGCTAAAAAGCAGTATTCTAAAAGTGATATTTGTGAAACTATATGTATGAAAAAGAAGTTGATCAGATAGCATATTATTTACTGTACTCTTCAGTTGATGGAAAGGAACAAATCGGAATAATTTCCCTGACACTGAGTACTAATCATCAGCAATCAGGTTGACATTTGTAATTCCTTATAATAAACACAGTTAACTTTCCTTCCTAGTTTCTTAAGTCCTTGGATGCCAGAGAAATATATCAGGAAGTAATGCAGCATCTGCCAGACTTTGAAATAATCTCTGCAGCATCATTAGAGGTAAAGTTTTAAAAATATGTTAATACTCCTTTAAATAATGTATTTCTCTATTTTTTTTATTGTTACTTTTTACATTTTTCAAATCCTGTTTATACCACATCCTGGTATTATTTAACTGGAAATGCCTTTTTTTTTTTTTCCAAAAAAATGTAGCTAAAATTATTTAACACTGTTTGTCTACATTTAGTTTTGTTGTTCAGCAAAACATGCTAAGCATGTGTTTAATAGGAAAATAGAAAACCACAGAAATTGCTGGTGCAACTCACTCTGCAACCATAATTTTCAAGTTATTTTTTTAAATCAATTACTTTGTAGAGAATTTTATTCTAAATGTATTTGGCCAGTAATGTAAGAAAGGAAACAAGACTTATAATCCACGATGTTATGTATGAACTGAAATTAGAAGTCACAGAAATTACTCATGTCTTGGAGGAAAAAAAAAGAGGAAACCTCTTTTCACATTTGTAGTAGCACTTAGCAGTTTGATCTACAATAGGAAACACATGGGAACAAAAAGTATAGAGGTCAGCATGTAGCCAGCTTTTCAGATTTTTTTCCCTCTTTTCTGCTTATGATGCAGTAAAATGAAGTTTACTGGAAGGACTACATGAAAGGATTTGTTGAGTGGAGGAGGTCATTTAGAGATCAGATGAATAATTAGGCATTTGCATTTATAAAATATAAAAGGAATTTACAAATTGGTACAAGCTGGAAATAATACTTTTTTTCCTCTGTTAATGTTGTGGATTGTTGGGGTTTTTTTTCCTTTGTTTAAAGGACCGTCTGGCTCACCACCGATGGCTGCTATTCTTCCAGTTTGGAGAGGGTGATAAATCAAATGTACAGGAATTTAAGAAACTTAAATTTTTACTAAAAGATGAACATATTCAGGTAAGACTGCTTACTCATCTAGTGTTAAATACCATTTACATTCAGAGAACAAGTCAGTATATTTTTCATTATCATTAGCTGTTACTACCACCTGCTACCTGGTACTGAAAGAGATACACTGTCATATGGTAGATCTGTAGTAAAGTTTTTAATTTAAAGCAAGCAATAAAGTTTCTTATTCGGTTTGAATAGTTTAAAAGTAGTTAGGAAAGATTCTTTTAAATCTTCTCTCTCATGGGAAATGTTGCTGCAGATCCCATTCAGTTAACAATTAAAAGTTAACACTTCAACATCAAATTGATGTATGAAAAACTGTTTTAATTGCTCAGAAAACCCTATAATTATCTCAAAATTTTTCTTAATAAAAGGAAACTAAATTTGTGCTAAAGACATACATATTGTGTTATTCTGTAAGTTAAGAAATCGTTACATTGACTAGAAGAACTTTAATGTCACATTTATTTTAAGTGTCTTTTTGCTTCCTTGCTATTTTGTTTGGAGAGGGGAGCAGAAAAAGAGGATTCTTTAAGGTTTTGTTCCCTGTTTTGGCCTTTAAATTAAAAATTAGCAAACAACCTTATAGAGCTGTGCTAGCAGTTTTCCTAGAACATCATAGTTACCAGACTGTCTTAAGACCTCTGTTTTTAAAAGGCAACTACTTTTCCATATTTTAACCTTTTTTTTTAATGAATCTATCCTGACTCTTACTGCCTTTCAAAATACGTTAACCTATGTACATTTGGATGCCTTAACTAAAATGGCGCTGTCTGTAAATAGGTTGGCAAGTTTGACTGTCTTTCCTCACCAACCATCTGCAACAAACTGTATGTCTATCAGCCCTCTTTAGCAGTCTTCAAAGGAAAAGGAACTGGAGATTATGAAATTCATCACGGTAAGGGAAACTTTGGCAAGTTTAAATCATTACATAATCACTTTGAGAGGACACCATCTTTGGCAAACGGCATTTGTTTTCCCAAAGAACAGTTTTGTAATTTTAGTATTTGCTATTTTTCCTCTGACCTTACTGTAGCCTTGCACAAATTTATCATTTCCTTTGGTTTATTTCTCTTTTTTTTTTCCCAAGTGAGCAGTCATCAGATGTCAAGAGATGTATTTTGTCTTTACTATTCTGTCTATTTCAATGTCATTTACATAATTACATACAAATGAAATCTCTGAAGTTGATCAGGACTGCTTCTGCTTTAGGTGGAATAACCAAAGAGTGCTGTAAGGCACACCCTTCATAGAGGCTTAACATGCTAGTTATACAGTGCTGCTAACTTGAGAAACTTGGATTTGATTTCATGTCACTGCACTAAAACTAATTCCATGTTTTGTTCACTTCTATTCAAGAAAATCTGTATTGAGACTTTTACCACTTACTTTCATTTCTAAAGTAGCAGTTTCCTTCCAGAAAAGGTTGGAGCTCCGTTACTGTGTACCACTGAAAGGATTCAAAAATGCCAGTTGAAGAAAAAGGGAGCCTGAAGCAAAACTGTAGCTTGGGGCATAAGTGTAGCTTTATCCAGAATGCAGCACAAGACAATTATGCAAGATGATGTTCTCATTTTTGAGCCTCTGGATTATTAGAAATGGCTTGCTAGAATTCATTCAGAACCTCAGTACTGTAATAAAGAGGAAAGGAGGAAAGTTTTTGACTGCTTGGATATGACTAATCTTTTCTAAGGGGGAAAGATGATCCTATACGTCTAATGGTTGCGGCTGGAAAAAGCCTCAAAAATTTCCGCTCCTGCGGAGAAGCCAAGAAAGGGTCATACACATACAGCATTTTTAGGTCTTTTTATAATGGCACAGGTTACAAATAGTGTAAGAGAAATACATTGGACTACAGTACATACATTCTTTTCTGGACGGTTTGGTTTACTATTTACAAAATAGATGGCATCTAGAATGTTTGCCAATAGCCATCTCACGCTAGTATTTATAACAATATAATGCTTGAAAGAATCAGGCTTTTTTATATGCTGTGTTGAAGGGCTTCAGCAGTTTAAAATCTAAGAACAGCAATAAATCTTAAGTCATTGCACAGTGACTTCAGATTTAGTTACCCTGGAGTTCTTATTCTCTCAGTTCATTTCAAGACATAAACTCTCATCTCTGCTGACAAATAGGTGCATGAAGGGTATGAGGAGACTTGCTCTTTGCCCACTAGAGCTGTGTCAGCAGGAACTTCAGTTACACCTAAAAATCTGGGATTTACCAACATCATTTATTTTGCTTGAAGTCTTTACTGTGTCAATACCTTTGCCAAGGCAAGCGTGTCTAGAATCGTAACTTTTTAATTCCAACAAACACTAGTGAGATGGTAAGACAGCCAGTAGTCCAATCACAAAAAACACTTTCATTTTGTTTGACAAAAACATGGTGGTTTTTGGCTAATATTAGGTAAATATCCAGTTTAATATTTAGCCAAATACCAACTGTCACCTAGAGTATGTCCTACCTTATATAGTTTTGGACAGTTCAACATTGTCTTCCTGAGAAAAAACAAACCAGTACCTGTTCAATTTATTTAAGCAGGCCATGTTTAAAGATCGGTCAAGGGAACTGAAGGACTCCTGTTGCTATCACTGAGGTTTTTCATGAGATTTCTCATAGAGAAATATAAAGTTTCTTTCTGTGTTGTTCTTTGAAGGAAAGAAGATCTTGTATGACATTGTTGCATTTGCCAAAGAAAGTGTCAACTCTCATGTTATCACACTGGGACCTCAGAATTTTCCTGATAAAGAAAAGGAGCCATGGCTTGTGGATTTCTTTGCACCGGTAAATATTTAATATCTGTATTTCCCTTCTTCTGAAATCTGTTACGTAACTGTGTAACAAAAAACTAGCAGTATCTTGAAAGTGTCCTTCAGCAGCATCATGAGATGGTACTGTAATTTCTCATTCCTTGGCAGCACTAGTTCCTAGACTGTGTGGGTTTTGTATTTAGTGGAGTCTGTTGTCAAAGCAGCACATTATTCATCTCAAAACAGCTAGCGTTCTCCTGAGAGCCAGCTGCAGGGAAAGCAATTGTGCTGACTTGCGTTTTGTTTCCTAGTGGTGTCCTCCTTGTCGAGCTTTGTTACCGGAGCTGAGAAAAGCATCAAAACATCTTTATGGTCAGCTTAAATTTGGAACACTAGACTGTACTGTCCATGAAGGGCTCTGCAACATGGTAAGCTGCAGGAACTAAAAAACAAACAAACAAACAAACAAACAAAAAAAATTTAAAAAATAACCCTTTCAAATAATTTTAGTTTCTTCTAGTTGAAGGTAGAGGGCTGGGGGCAGACAATGCTTGTTCTTTAATATTACTTTCTTAAAGGGTAGTAAACCAAACAGGACACTTGTATCATAATTATTTTCAAATGAGGAAACTGTGTAACCACTACAGAGAATGTATTAATGCAAAACGCAGGTCCATTTTGCTCTGATTTCATACTGTTATTGGAAGACTCTGGCAGTGTCAGAATTTAATAATTCCTGGGGATTTTTAAGAGGAAAAAAAGAACTAAAGTGGACCCAAAAAGTTGTTTTTTTTTTTCTAGCATGTATATAAATAAATACATGCATTCTTTTTGTTCTTCACATAAGAGAATAAAAAACAGTAAAACATTTAAAAATACGAGTTTTACATTGATACAACAATTTTTGAAGATGTCTGCAAAACCACTTCTAATGCAGTTCACCCTAAGTGACTTTGCTTTTTGTTTTGTAGCGCTTAAGAAGCTCAGGTTCAATTTCAAAGTAAAAGAAAGTTTATTACTGATCAGTTTACACTTATTTAAAGATATAGTAATGGAAGGAAAAAAACAAATTTTTTTTAAATCTCACTTAGTTTTCCATGTTTAAATTTGCTTAACTTTTGCTTCAGTTTGTCACGGTAGAAGTTATTGACGTTAATTTTCCCAAATTCCAGAAAATACTACGTTTTGATTACTTCCTTGCAACTTTTATTGTTCACAAGAGCTTTTTACATTAGAATGTTTTTATTTTTAAATGTGAATGTCTTAGAATACATGAAAAATGAGCAAAAAAGAACAAGCTTTTAAAGTATTATTTAGATGTTCTTATACACTGAAGAATTCAAATCATGGAAGCATCTGTGTTCAATAGTAAACAATTATTCTTACAGTACAAGTGTTTTCATCTGAAGACTAGGAATAGCTTTAAAGTTAACGCTTAGAAGGCCTGTGGATTAATTCCTGTATTTGTGGACCATGGCAAAAGAACTGATGTACTTTAAAAAGGTAGAATATTAACTTTTAAAAAGGTAAAATATATTTTAGAAGGTAGAATCTCTCACTAAGTGGTTTTTAAATTCTCACTGGCTGGTTTTTAAATTCAGAACAAACTATGCCATCTTTGAATACAATTGGCATCTTTTCTGTATACTGATTTATAATGGTTTCCAACTCCCATCTGCGCGTACATCTGAGCAGTTATACTGTATGAACTGGATAGATTAGCAACTGTGAGCCACCAATATTGACAGCAGTTAAAGGAAAGTACAAGAAACCTAATAATTCCTTGCAATTTCTTTTTGTCTATTTTGTTAGCATAACATTCGAGCTTATCCAACAACAGTTGTGTTCAATCAGTCTGATGTTCATGAATATGAAGGACATCATTCTGCTGAGCAGATCTTGGAGTTTATAGAGGTACGTAAATTATAATACTTGTTACAGTCGTGCTCTGTACACAGCTCATCCACAAACATGCTCTTTATTTGGAAGATTCTAATTTTTATTTTATTTTTTTTAATTAGTTTGACTAGTAAGATAAAGAGTGCAAAAACTTTGGGCAAGAAAAGTGATCCAGCAGCTGTCAGTTAGGGACTTGGCACCTGATGGGTTGATTTCCCTACTCTGTCAAGTAATTTCTTTAAGATCATTAACAAATAACTTAAGATCCCTTCCAATCTGAAAAGTAACAGTAATTATTTCTATCTCAAAGAGATGATAAAGGAATTAAAAGTATGAAGTGCTGTAATATTAAGGTGAAAATGCCTCATGTACATACCTTTACATGGGAGGAGGTTCACATTTTTTTCAGTTAGCTTGCCGCTGTCCACGCTTCTCAGCGGTTTCTAGAACTTTCTTAACTCACAGAACTGCGAATCATTGGTACCCATCATTGTTGCTGCCAGAGTTCTGGTGCCCATCTTTCCTCTGGCATTCAGAGTCTCTCACTACTAGGTCCGGAGGCTGGTTTCCACTCTTCCATGAGACTGTTCATTCTCTCTCCAGGCAGCCCAGAAAAAGCAGGTTTAAGAGCGCACATACGGGAACAGGGGAGATCAGCCTTTTTCAGTTGATATTCAGAGGCCCCTAGTGCACCATATGTATTCTTCTGCATCCCAGCCTAAATAGTGTTGCTGTCTCATAATGCCTGTTCTTGCCAGGTATGCTGAATTTTTTTGCCTTTTGCCTCCTTTTATGGAGAAGAAGCAGAAAACCTCCCTTCTGCAGTCTGGCTGTGTGGTTTTGATAGCTCTTCTCAGCAAATGAGGCATATGATTGTTAGGTTGAAGGGATGACTTCTGATGCTTTCATGCCTTTTGATGGTGTGGAGTCTTCCACACCAGCAAGCAAATTTCACTGAAAGAGGGACGTTCTCAGAATTTGGTACAGTCTGTTTGTATGTGATGGCACTAGATGGGGGATAACTCATTGTTGCAAAGTATATGCCTATAAACTGTCTTTGCTTTAGGATCTTAGGAATCCATCGGTGGTTTCCCTGACACCAGAGACATTCATTGAGTTAGTCCAGAGACGAAAACGAGAGGAAATCTGGATGGTTGACTTCTACGCTCCGTGGTGCGGACCATGTCAGGCTTTAATGCCAGAATGGAAAAAAATGGCCAGGGTAAATAACATTCAAATGGATTTTTTTTCTGCTTTTGTATCCTGTTCTGTGGAATTATTGAGATGCTCTCATAGAGATTTGTCAGCTGAGAAAGTCTTGTGATTAATATTGTGGGCAAAACAGTCAGAATTCCTGTTACATTGTTTCAAATGCAGAGTTTTTCTTTTCTTTTTTTTTTTTAGAGGTTCAGTGCATTGATATTGTAATCCAGTTTTTCCTGTTGATAAAAGTGTGTTTTCCAAGATCTAAGAAACCTTGGAGTACCTAACTTTCCTTGATGCTTAGTGCTTTATATAGACAACAGCTCTGCATTTACAAAATATGAAAAAAGGATTTATCCATAAGTTAGATAAGAATTAGTTAAAATAACTTACCACTTTGTTCTCAGTTTTCTTTATGATCGTTAGTCACCTTAAAGATACCACTTAGACCTTGGAGAAAACTGACTTGAATTTAAGATTAAAGGAGTTTGATCTTACCCACCTTAATTATTTTTTATATTAGGAAGATATTGTTTTCTGAGATCTTGTTTTCTACACTGAAAGTAAAGAAATGTTAAATATCATACACTTTAAGGCTGATTGTCAGCTGAATTACACATACTTCAGCATGGAATTGTTGGGATTGGGGAGGGTATTTTTGTTTTGCAAGTCATTTCAGTGTTTTCTCATTTGCAAAGGTAATACTAGTGTACTGACAACTATCTGGGTTTTCCTGGACAAGTCTCCAGGAATTTGAACTAGAAATTTGGGGGGGGGGAGGAAATAGGGCTTCCGTGACTTTCAGACATGTAGAACTCACCTAGACTAGGAGTTCTAGCCAGGGTTCTATGTTCTGGTCAAATGTCTGTGAAGTATTATTAGGCTATAGTATACATTCAGTAATCATCAGCTTCCCTGCCCGTGCCAGGTGGTTTTGGGCCTTTGCAACAAATACAGTGTGTTCATGACACAGGCCAACTGCGCAACTGGTAGCCATCTGCGCTGTACCAGCATCTGTCATAATTAGTGAGCCTGTGATAGGAAACATGGTAATATGCTAGTCCTTATACTAAATAACCACTCTGATATGTGCCTTTGAGGCAAGGTGGGTGCCTCATGAGCCACGTGCACACAGTTTGTGCTAAAATATATGTGCATGATGGGAATGTACCTGGGTGGCTGGCTCCCATTACATAACAGGGAGCCATTTACAGGAAAGAAGAAAGGATTATGATAATCTTGGTTTGTTTTCCCCACTAAGTGATTAAGACTTAAATTGAAGCATTACTGAAATTGTAGTATTATTGTTTAAGCATATTTGATTGTAGGTTTTCTTCTTTTTTTTTCAGATGTTAAATGGATTAATCAGTGTAGGTAGTGTGGATTGTCAAAAATATTATTCTTTCTGTCACCAAGAAAGTGTTCGGGGATATCCTGAAATAAGACTCTTTCCTCAAAAATCAAACACAGCTCATCAATATTAGTAAGTAGTTTACTTCAATTTGGGAAATGTTAGAGGATGTGGAACAATATGAATATACATCTCCTGTTGTGTAGAAAAGGTTCATCACCACTATTAAAATAGGCTGTTACAACATTACTGTCCTAGATGTTACTGACTTTGTTACTTCAAACTAGTGCCATTTTATTTTGCCATTTCACTTCAGTAATTTGAACTGAGACTGCCTCAGGAATCTTCATTTTTATTTCTTGTTCTTTATCGATTGCCAATTTTCTAACCTTAATTGCCTGTTAAAGTAGATGATTTAAATCACATAATGTAAAAATACTATTAGGCCTCATGGATTGTAGCTTTATCTTTAGAGAACAGAGTGATGTAGCCATCTGATCATCCTCCCTGCCAGCAGTCTGTTAGCACCATTGCAAAAATTTTCTTTAGTGTATCTAGTCATCCCATTCATTGTATCATTAGCATGGAAACATTAATCATTAACAAAACAACAAAAAAAAATTATATGGGCAAAAACTAAACAGCCTGTCCCCTCCATTTCACAGTACTGTTCGAAGATCCAGGGATTTTAGGAAGCACATGCATATTTAAATAGATAGATAACTGTCTGAAATAGCAGATGTGTTGCTTCATTATTTTACAAATTGGAAAGTTCTATTAAATGCTGCCAGATAAAAATTGTACGCACTACGATGAAGAGGCATTAATAGCAGACTTCAGTAGCTTTCATCATTGGACTGCTTGCTTTTATTCAGTTCTTCTAGATAAAGTTTCTCTTAAAAGCTGAATTACTTTTTTTCTTGTTGAAAACAAAGTTGGTGAATATGACTGTAAAGTGCCAAATTCCTAATCATGAGTCAGCTATTTCCTGCAAAAATATGGAAATTTGTCTCTTAAAATAAATACCACCAAAAACTATCAAGTCAGATTTTGACCAGGTAACTCTATTGAAAAATACTTTATAAAAAGTTGTAAATTAGTGGATATGAATCTTGAATTAATCTTGTCTTCTAACCTGTCTCCAGAATTTCAAAACTAAGCAATGCCCTGAAAGTCCAAATAATAAATCCTTGTCCAAGTAACTGGTTTTCCTGGCTTTTCTACTGTCAAATTGAGGGAAACTTACATAATTCATAATTGGTTTTTGTAATGGATGAACATCAATTAGAAAATATATTGTTTCTTAGAGCCTGCAATTTTATCTGGAGTTATTATCAAAGATCCTTTATTCAAAATAGTTCTAGCTCTCTAAGCTTATGTGCTACAAATCAAGTTTCTTACTCTCTTGACGTAGAATTTTCTTCTCGTCCTTAATTCTGTATCTTTGAATTGTATTAACAAGACTTTATCTATTCAGATTTGAAAGCAAGGTAGAAATACATCATAAAACATACGCATTTAAGTTCATTATTTCATCATTTCCACTCTACAGAGTATTTTTTTTCAAATGTAATTCAAACTACTGTACAACTGGATTTTTGTTTTCTTTTAATCTTTTTATAGTAGCTACAATGGATGGCACAGAGATTCGTATTCACTGAGAGGCTGGGCACTGGGGTAAGTTCCTACACTAAACTTTGTTCACAAGCCACGTTTTTTAGTTTGCTTGCTAGGAGAAATTGATATTTAAATTCTGTGTAAATCAAGAATTAGAAACAGGTATATGTACTGCTTAATTTAAGATGTTAAAGTTTCCACATCTTTTAACTCAAGCTTTTAAAATGTGGAGGAATAGCATACTCCTTACTGCCCACCCATTTTCTGAAGACCATATAGTTATTTTTGTCTACCACTTTTTAAAAGTGATTCTCTTATGGTACAAAGTGTAAAGCAGGGATTTCCAGACTACTAATATTCTTAATTTTGGAAGTTTTTCTTGTGCTTAAATGGAATTTGGATATGTTTAAAGTTTTCAATGGATTATTACGGTTATTCTTCCTTTCTGCAGATATTTACCACAAGTGTCTGTAGACCTGACTCCTCAGAGTTTCACAGAAAAAGTTCTGAATGGAAAAGATCACTGGGTCATCGATTTTTATGCTCCTTGGTGTGGACCTTGCCAAAATTTTGCTCCGGAATTTGAAATCCTTGCAAGGGTGGGTTTTTAACTGTATTAGCAGACTGTTAGACTCATAATGGTTAAAATATAATTCATCAGCGCTTAATTTCTTAGCAGTCATCCAAACATTGCATACCCAGAATGATCCTCCTTCTCATTGAAAGTCCACACTTTTAGGTCCCACTTGCCAGTGGGTACTGTCTCTTGCACACACACACACCACACACACACACACACACACAGAGACACACACAGAGACCCTCTTTTGAGACAGATTTCAGCTTACGATGGGGTGACCTTTGGAACTGTGATGTGCTTTGCCCTGAATTCAAGTAGAAGTGCTCCGCTGAACACACAGTGACTTCTGTCACAAGGTGAACAGTCCAAGCAGCAAGCACGCCACTACTCTGAGATATTTAAAAGACTTGAGCAACGTTTTTCTTTTACTTTTAGCTGCACTGCTGGCTTGTTCAAGGTATTTGCTTACATGGAAACTCGGAAGTTTGTTTCTAATAAACATTTCTTTTCAGACCGTTAAAGGAAAAGTAAAAGCTGGAAAAGTAGACTGTCAGGCGTTTGCTCAGACCTGTCAAACTGCTGATATCAGAGCCTACCCTACGGTTAAGTTTTACCCCTACCAAGGAACAAAGGTAAAGTGTCTCCTTTGTGTACACTGGTGAGCAGGTTTCGTTACGAGATCTTTTTCATTTCACATTAAGACTTCAGAGACTATTTCTGCAACACATTGAAGTACATTATTTAGATAATTCAGCAGATACAATAATGAATTTCAGTAATACTTAAAATAGTAGGACAATGATATAGTAATAATGTATTTTTGAAAAATAATAAATTGTAAATTAATAGAACAGTAAGTAAAATGTGCACTTAGGCAGAACCAGGGTTTAATTTTGCAGAGGTCTCATATGACAAAATGTTTTTCAGTCTTTACCAATTCCACCGCCAGCTACCAAAAGCAAACAAAGTCTCTCTATGTGAAATGTGGGCGACTTCATTTTGGCTAAGGAAAAGTATTCTCTCAATGTAATCATAGCATTTCATTATAATTTTGACTTAAATTATGTATTCTAAGATACAAAATTGATTAAAAATATTTAGTTCTGTTCTGTCTCAAAACCAAACTTATCAAACCATTTCAATTATCAGTGTGACTCTCTGTTGAGATTAACATTTCCTACTAACAGATTAGTAGTAATAAATTTTTAAAAGTTAGAAGTTTCCAGATGGTTCTAGGAAATTGCCTTTATTTTTGTAAAATTATTAAATAAACTTCAATAATACTATAGTCATCTTTTTAAATATATTAATGTTGAAGAGAAAGTATTCAATGTATTCTAATAGTTAAGAAAGTTCTTTTAATTATACTTTTTCTTTTTTTTAACTGAATCTCTTATGGGAAGTTCTAGAAATCCTTCCTCACACAGTCCCATCAAATTCAATGAGACTTTTCTGTGGTAAAGAGTAATGCCTTTTCAGGTCTCAAAAGCAGCAACCCACGCTGACCGATGTCATGAACACAGATTACAAAGGGTCAGACTTTGTAATGGCTGTCTATGTTAAATACTTGGCTGAATAAACATGAGAAAATTACAATTATTTTAGGTTTCTTTAAGGATCAAAACAAAATTTGTGAAGTTTTGGAAAGTAGCAGCTAAGAGTGGTTCTTACTAAAAAAACATTAGCATTGTTTAAATGGACACAAAACTATATGTATGAATCATAAATCAATCTACCAGAGCCATTGTCTTTGTCCCTGCGTTCCTCTTGAATTTTACCTGAAAGTAAGCAGATTTTCTGTTCAGTGTCCAGCATGGGTAACATGTTACACAATTTATTTATTTTTTTCATTTTTTTTTCCAGAAAAGTGTTCTTGGTGAATATATAGACAGCAGAGATGCAAAAGGTATTGCGGACCTTTTGAATGAAAAACTAGAAGCAATTCAAAATAAAGGAAAAAGAAAAAAATCTAGAAATAAGGTAAATATACTTATTGTGGGGCCTTTTGCAATAGACTTATTATTGTAAAGAATAGCCCTTTAAAATTATGTTAGTATTTGCTCTTTGTCTGTGAAATATTAAATGCTGTATCTTCAAATAGTACGAGACACATTTTACTTCCAGTCTTCTTTTGGTTACTGTTATGTGTTCAGACTTGGTTCTCCGTGTCCACAGAAGTTGCAAAGGACACTGCAGTAGCAACATCAGTTATGGCAAGACTTAGCAGAATTTATAGATATTGATGGGACTGCCGTGTTAAAGAGAGAGGGTCGAGATGCGCCGTACCCATAAGTGTAATCCTTAGACTGGATTTAGCAAGCAGGCACCGAATTACAGAGGCTGATCAGTGCAAGACTGGGATTGACGTTTTAACTTGGAAAGAAGATATTAAAACACAGCTGTTAGGTACCACCCCGAATTCTATCTAAGACACACTTATCCAGAACTAAAAAACAAACAAACCACTAATCTTGATTTGTGCTTTCAGAATAACTTAATTGTTTATTTTCTTGTCACTAGGATGAACTCTAAGTGGTACTGGAGGTACATAGGATTCAAAATATTCTGAAGCTGTGAATATAGAAGACACCACGAGGAAAATATAAGGCTGATTACGGTCATGACAGGACAAAAGAGATGAAAACTAGTTTGAGGTCATGGGCATATGTGACTGTATGAATTCTGTTTAAACTGTGGGGAGATGAAAGCGTTTTGGTTTTGGTGGAGGCATTCAGTGTTTCTGCAAATGAGTTCTGCATGTCCCTCTTCTGATACACCAACTACCTTCTTGCTCGTTAAACATTGGAGTTGACTAGAAACGTGGACTGTATCACTTTTGCCTACCCGTTTACTAGTTCCTTATATTTTTCTGTCTCTTTTCAAACACTTTTTGAATGTGGCACTCAGCCTGTGGCTGAATATGCACTCAAACCACTCTGCAATGCAGAAACACAAGGAGGGATTGTCTGTTTGAAAGACAAACAGTTTTACCTGATGATTATTCTGCTTTGGGGTCACATTATTGTCTAGCCAATTCCTAAGAAATAAAATCCAGAACTGGTAGGAGGATAGGTTTATTGAATGACATTGCTCCTGCCCTTGATTGGATTACTATATAGTGGCACTGGTGGTGGTGCCGGGATGAACAGAACTTTGTGGAGCCTCTTTGGTTGTTTGATTTGATTTTCTTTTTCAAATAATCCAAAAAGAAAAAAAAATATCAAGGACTTGAAACTCAGTGTTTCGTTGACTTTCAAAATTTAAGTTATGCCATTGAAACCTCTGCTTACATTATTAGGTCATAACTTTATTATTGTCTTTTTAAATATGAATGTATTCTGTGGGCATATTTAAACTCTTTTGGTATTACCACTTTTCTTTTCTCTGCAGCCATGTTTTGGGGGTTTTGTTTGTTTGTTTTTTTATATAATCTTTAGGCAAGCAAGATAGAAAGTGCCTTTTTTAATTTAATAATGAACACTGTACATTGCAATGTCTCCTCATACATCTTAATAGTAATTCCCACTCTTTAGAGTAATATTTTTCATAGCTTCTCAATAGACAAGAAAAGATGACAGCAAAATGTCTGTTGCATTTAGGAGTTCAACATTGAAATGTTTCATGTTTTCAATAAAATGCTGCTGAGAACTTGTCAGATGGACTTTTCTCCCTGCTCTCCATGTATTTAGGTTTGGCATAATGAGTCACTGTAGTGTGAGTAGTATAAATTTGTTATCTACAAGTAATTTATTTTATAAAGAAGGCGGCAAGAAATAAAAGGAAGAGGTTCTAGTAAGTTTGAGACATTCAAATGCTTCTTCCCCTATGTTCAGGGTTGCCTCTCTTGCTTTGCAATTTTGCAGTATATTAATCTGAGAAAGAAGACAACGTATTGCATATATTATTTACTAAAGTAGACCTTCCCACATCCAAATCAAACTTCAAGCTCAGGCACAGTCAAAAATGAAAATTTTGGTATTTTTGTGACTTTAATACGAACTCTATTTTGGTCAGTTTTTGCATATACATTTAACCATCCCCCAAACCACAAAACCCACCCAGAACAATCAAATATTTTCTCAAAATGCAATGATGAACTGTAGTAGTCAACAAATATTTTGGAATATACTCCCCCACCCCCAATGCCAAAATGCCAAACATAGTCCAAAACAAATTACAGTCGTATTTTAGTATCTGTTTTGATATTTAAAGTTCATTTCATATCTTAAAAGGAAAAACCTGCAAATTCACATATCCAAGCAATAGACCTAGTGAAAGATGAATCTGAAACAGTACATGAATGAATTCTCCAATTTTAAATAATGTTCCACCATTCCTTACCTTACCCCCGCCTCCTCCTGAGAGTAAACTTGAATTTTACTCTCATCATATGACCCCAAGATTGATCCACGTCTCTCTGTAGCCACCTGTAGATGGTGTTTATTAGCCCTTCACTCCTTTCCTGGCACCAGTCTAGTGGGACTCCCCAGTCGGGTGGACAAGTGTGATGACCTGTGGGTTTTGACTGAATGCCACAAACTGTCTCGTTCAAGCCAAAAGCAGGGCGCGAGCACTCTCCAGGGCCCCTGTTGCTTAGGTCTTGCCTGGGGTTTTAAGCAAACATTGGCAGCCTTCCCAAATTTCTCAAATGAGAAGTGGCAGACCATGAGGCCGGCCTTGTACCTTTTCCTTCTCATGTAACTACACACGCACAAAGAAAGGGCAACACATAGTAGAACACAAAATATATGTATGCTGTACAATAGGTGGTGCAGTACATATGGAAGCCCAATGGCTTTTAAATTTCTTTTGCATCCCACTTCGCTTTAATTAAAAGAAGGACTTCCACGGCTGTTTTGTGTCACTGAGCTGATTAGCTATCATGCCTTAAAGTAAAGCAACAAAGTTCCCAAGACACATTTGGCTCCTTTCACTTCTACTGCTGCTAAAAGGCATAAAAATAGAATAGGGAAAATACAGCAAAAGTTTCAAACAATGTATTGGTTTTACATGGTCTGCAGTTGGAAAGATCACGTTTTGATTAAACTTGGCAAGTTTGAATTTTTTCCATTCATGGGTGTGCTTGAGGTTTAGTTAGTTGTGGAAGCTCCATGTATTTTTATTAGTTTATAAAAAGACTTAAAATGTTTTAATATTTCAAGTTTTCAACGGGAACGCACAAAAAGAACTTATTTCATTTACTGAAACTTTTGCATCTGAAAACAGTGACGTTCCAAGTCCAAATACTTTCAACCTTGGTCTCCTCCCTATGCTAGAACTCATTACTAATTTTTGATTCCAGCTATAATGTTAGCCACCACACTTCGGGTAACAAACAGCTAAAGGTAAATCATCAACGTGATATTAAGTAAGTACTTACCCCCAATATTAAACAGGCTCCGCCTTATACTGCTAATTTTCTAAGCTCTAGTAGACTTCTCTATGTGCTACTAGCTGCCAACGGAAATTACAGGTAGTTGTGCATAAAGAATGTTTTCTAAAT
Source organism: Numenius arquata (assembly GCF_964106895.1). Lineage (NCBI taxonomy): Eukaryota > Metazoa > Chordata > Aves > Charadriiformes > Scolopacidae > Numenius > Numenius arquata. The sequence goes on from NC_133578.1 coordinate 27,953,950, forward strand.
GAATGTATATTATCCGTATATTCTGCAGACTATTTATTGACTAAGACTACAAGAGTCACGTCTGTTTGTTAACATTTGGCATGTATTCTTCAGAAGCCAACACATCTTGTAAGAAAACATCTACCTTATTAAAAGTCAGTGTTTCAAAAAACATTCAAGAGCTGAAATAATTAGGGGTGGGGTTTTTTTTAGAGTATGATACACAGTAGATCAAGTTAATTCTGGTGAATTCTTACTCTACAACAGAGCTGGAATGGGAAATACTGCCTTAAAGAGGTTCTCTTTTCTAGGGCTTAAGGGACAGAAAGCAGAATATTGGTTTTTTCATAAGGCAGCTCAAACTTACATGAAGTAGATATAATTTCTGCTTATTATAGGCTACCATGGAGCCACGTAAAGAATTAAAGAATGAACGTAAAGAATGAGCTTTTCCGTCCTTGTCAAGTACCAGACATGTTAACAAGAACACTTTAACCAGAATTGATTACAGATCATTTCAACCAATAGAAATTCATACAGCTGATCTGAAGTTTCCAGAAAATAATTTTCTCCCTACAGTATGTGTTTCAGATAGTCTTTATAATCCTGGTAGAAAAAGAGAACGTTTTATTCCTCTTGCAACATGCATACGTTTACATTAAGCAATTCCAGTTGTGCCGTCCTAGATATATAACTTTTTCATGAGGTAGCTAGTTAACTTTTGTTATGTCAGAAGATCTCAGCTGGTTCAGCAGCAGAAGCCCACGTCCAAGATACGCTGTGTTTCACTTTTGCTGAGGCTGGATTAGAAAATAGCTGAGGCTATATTAGAAAAATATCCTGTGTAAACAATGGAGAAAGGTTACTGTATTCCCAGCCTGTCTCTGCAACTGTAATTCAATGCTCTTTTCAGTAATTATGTTCACTTCATTATCCTACCTTTGATCACTGGATCGTTATGTCTTGCACGACTTCGTTACTCCAGTTATATACAAGAGTGCGTGAACTGTGCTTATAGCACACAATTTTTCGGTTCAAGCTTGAGGCAAGAAGTACCTGTGTGCCCAGCCAGCCACGAGAGCCCAGAAGTACCAGCTGATGTTCTGGCAGCACCTCCTGTTCTGCTCTGGTCTTTTCTAGCACGAGCTGGCTCTCGTGGAGCTGCAGGGAGCAGCCACTGTTCCACAGCCACTGCTGGTAGAGTGAGGCCCACCTGGGGGAATTACAGCTCTAATAACATAGGTCTTTGTGCTTCAGGCATCACACAAGATGTGGTAACTCTCTGTAGGATGTGGTGTTACATGCACTCGGTTCAGCTCAGACAGGGTGGTACTTTGTCACCTTTTCACCTTTCTCTTCTGAAGGCGTTTGCAGGCTAAGAGCTATGTATGTGCACTATACAGAAAAGACCAGATTCCTACAGGACTTTGTACCTACATATGCTTAACTGAGAATAAAGGGACATCACACTAAATATAAGAGAAAAGAGCAGAGCAGAAGTGTTACTTGCAATCTTAAATAGCAGGAAAGAGTCTTAACCGTAGATATTCCGCACAACTTTTTCTTCAGAATGTTATCCTGTTGCAAAATAATTGGTAGAGTACAGGGATTTAACAGGCTAAAAACTATACCATAGCGTACATATAGGTTTTTAACAAAATGCCTTTAAATTTTTGGACAAGTGAGAGATGCAGATTTGATTCTGAAATCAGGAATCCAAATTTTTTTCTGGTAAAATAAGGAGAGTGGCAGGAATTTCACTGAGCTTACAGAACAAGTTTTTCTTAAAGAAAACATTTATTGGACTTCCTCAGAAATATTTTTTCATTGCTTTTATAGTTGCAGAAAAGCAGAAGAGCTCTCTTCTTGTGAATACCAGTGTGGGCCATCAGGGATTATACTACAACATCGACATCTGAATGCACGGGGAAAAGACTTTTCCCTACCTGTGCAGGAGAAGAAAAATATTGTGTGCATAAACATGTAAACACTTTATTTTACAACACAGCATCTCAGTGCACAGTTTCCTTGTGTAATATGACAGCGAGACAAAACCATGAAACACGTATGACAGCAAACTGTAGGCCGGCTTCATCTTAAATTGCAGCATACATTTAAGATGTCTGTCCTCACTGAAGTACACGCTCAGCTATTACGGGACTACAGTCCTCCACCTCTTCAGAGGTAGCTTCACAGCACATTTAGACACGCAGAAAACAATACGGAACAGCCACTAAGATCATATTTTCTCTTACGACTTTTATAATTGCAATTTAAGCAAACATACAGCCAGCTAGAGGCTGAATTAAAACTTTGGAGTGGAGCGCCAGCAGGTGGCAGCGAGGAATCAGGACACACTATATTTTACAAGCAAAACAAAACTATCTGGAATCTGCTGCTGTAACTATACAGTAATCAGTGGGGTTTTTCCTCACACATACCTTTTCAGAGAAAAGAACTTCCTAACTGCAGTAAAATTCTAAGTTATTTTGTCCCTATGCCAAACACAAACAACAACATACGGGACCTTGTGATACATGAAGTTCCATTTCAAAGAAAAAGTGCAAGAAATTTCACCCAAAACTGTGATTTTGGGGTCCTGTGCAGGTAACCAAAGGCTAAAGACTTCTACGGAATGGTAGCAAGTATTTCTCAGTATTCACTACTTCAGCTACAGGCACACTCTTACCTGTTTTGGAGGTTCTCGTTTTTAACTTCAGCGGTGCAGTTTTGTGCCTCTTTCTCACCTCTTTGTCAGCATCAGAGACGAAGCACCATGAGATTCTCAGAGCTGAAGGCAGGATTCTTCTGTTTCTGGCAGCCGAAACACACCCTTCTCTAAGAATAACTTTTTAATATGATAATTGGCATAAGTCAGCTGTTACATTCTTCTCTCACATTCTTCTTCTGCTGACATGCTTGCTTTTTTACATGCTTGCTGTTTTCCCCACACAAGTCATCTTCAGCACTTCAAAGGTGAGGCTATAATTACTAAGCCTCGACATCTCTCCTTCAGAATGGCAATGAGATTTTACAACTCGTCTTGTGTATTTACATACACAGCCAGTTCTGTCACCCTAAGAGTATTGACTGCAAAGGATCTTTCTATTCTTTTCTCCTCAGGGCTCCTCACAACACAGCTCCTGCATACCTAGCACATTCTTCCTCTTTCCAGAACTTGTTTACTTAATATAGCTGGAAACAACTGGAAAGCATCAGAGGACAGCTTGCAAAGGCTGCCAGTACTAAGGCCTAGCTATGTAGCCTTCACACTGGGCTTCGAAAGAGCCTTCAGATTAGGACCGGAGCCCTTATGGCAGCTGATTCTCACAATGCAAGTTTACCTACAGAGATCTAAAAGCAAGGCCTCCAACAGAGAAGCTACCTGTAATCACAGAAGAGGAGGTGCAATGAAAGCAGCTCCACAAATGACACAGGCAGGAAGGGAAAAACTGTGGAGGGAATAAGAAGTTGACTGGCTGCTAACAGCTCTGCTTTCACGTATTACGGCAAGCTACTGCAGGAGTTAAAGTGAGAAACAGGCTCGGTAACTGGACCAAGCTGTGTGAACAAGCATGGTCTTGTAGGATGATAACCTTGTGCCTTTGGAAACACTGAAGAACACTGGCTTCACGGTGTGTAAGAAACTGTCATAGAATCACAGAATACCAGGTTGGAAGAGACCCCAAGAATCATCCGGTCCAACTTTTCTTGGCAAAAGCAAGGTCTAGACAAGTTGGCCCAACACACCGTCCAGCTGAATCTTAAGTGTCCAATGTTGGGGAATCCACCACTTCCCCGTGGAGATTATTCCAATGGCTGATTGTTCTCATTGTGAAAATTCTCCCTCTTGTGTCCAGTCAGAATCTCCCCAGGAGTAACTTGTACCCAATACCCCTCATCTTTTCCACTTGACTCCTTCTAAAAAGGAAGTCTCCATCTTCTTTGTAGCCACCCTTTAAATACTGGAACACAGTGATAAGGTCTCCCCTAAACCTTCTTTTCTCAAGGCTGAACAAACCCAATTCTCTCAGCCTTTCCTTATATGGCAGGCTTCATAGTCCTTTGACAGCCCTTCTCTGGACCCTCTCCAGCCTGTCCACATTTTCTTGTTTGCAGGGACCAAAACTGAACACAGTATTCCAGGTGTGACCTGTCAAGTGCTGAGTGGAGTGGGATAATGACTTCTTTAGCTCTGCTGGTGATGCCCTTGTTAATGCAACCCTTTGCTGCTGCAGCACACTGTTCACTCATATTGAGCTTGTTGTCCACCAGAATCCCCAGGTCCCTTTCCACAGAGCTGCTCCCAAGGCCTGGGTCTTTGCTTGCTTGGAGCTCAGCAACGCTTAGACTCAGTATGTAGAATGATGATAATTCATAACCAGGGATATTCCAGCATTGGTTTTCATCATTCAAACTAAGGATTGATTTCTGCCCTTACACACATCACATGGTGTAGGACTTTCATGCCATGAGAGGCAGCAGGGGCTGGAGAACAAGACATTGTAGCAGGATGGTCGTGTTGTAGCTCATTCTGACTCTGCTGGATTACCAAACAAGCCCCCAAGCCTCTCTTCTAATCTGTTTCTGTCATCCTTCATCCTTTGCGAAGCAGGCTCTGCTTCTAAGCACACATCTAAAGACACAGACAAGCTTCCTTTCACCAAAAAAGGAAGTGGGGTGGTTTTGTTGTTGTTGTTCTTTTTGCTCCTCACAGAGATCAGACAACAAGCCAAGGCTCCACAGCAGGAGCTTGGAGACTCTAGATTCCTGTTTTGTTACTACTTTAGTACCTTAGTGGCAATACTAGGCTAGTATCAGTGTCTGGCACAGCTAGATCTTGAATCTCTAATGTGCTGGATTTCCAGTTGTGTCCCAAAAACAGGGAGAAATGAGGAATGGCCTGGCTTTCCCTGATTTTTGTGCAAAGTTACTCTCTATCTGCAGCGACTTAAAACCTCCATGCTACAACTGAAGCACTCCTTGTTGCTTGTGCATCTTCACAGTAGGACACCATAGGACTCAAACTGAGATATCACAGCATAGACTGAGACAGTGAATCCCAACTTTTTTCTCTATTCCCCCCCTTTTTTTTTTAAATAGTGGTATTGTCTAAATCAACATGGTAGTGGTAGTCCACTTAATAGAAGACTATGGAAACACTTGGAGATTTTTCCCGAGGAACACATCTACCTCTCGGAAGAATTGAGCCATGGCAACACCACCATCTGCTGGACAAAACTGGCTCCCTGTCTCACACGGGGCTGTCTGCTGAAAAGCAGCTGGGGAGAAAGTGGGAAAAGTGCAAGGTTATTTGCACGTTGTACTGCCACTGACCTGGAGACCCAGATGTCCTAACTCCATTAGAAGAGAGGAGCTGCAAGGCAGAGAGAGAAGACAGGCTTACACTGCACACAAAGCTGGCAACCTCCAACAGAGCAATTGCTGCAGAGCAAGAAGAGGGCTTAGTCTCTGATCAAGAAAATGGGATGCTATGAGACCTAACTGCTCCACCACATAGAACAGACTCAAGTATATTTTAGTCACTTTATTTGTATCTATATACATTACATTTTGATTCTCCAAGTAGTCAAGGCAGTTATTCTCAAATAGTTTAGTACATCAATTTTATAAAATACAGCTGAACCAAGGTAGATTAGAAATACATACATTATGGTACATCAAGTGCTTTGAATAATGATTAGTCTGGCCACCTGCTAGTGAGCGATTCATTTGGTTTTGGTCATTGTCAGAGGAGTGTCCACTCCACAGGTAACTCTGAGCCCAGCAGAGCTACTTAACCAGCAAGAGTCCCTCATGTGCTTTTGGGGGACAGAATGCATCACTCAGCCACAAGGCATTCTGCTGTCTACAGGATGACCCAAAGCAAGTCATAGTTTCTGACTGGGACAAGATTTAGACATTTGTCAAAAGGCCTCGGATCAAAACAGAAGAAAGAGAGCCAGTGTAGCTCTGAAGAAATGCACTCATGTTGCAACTGGGATTTGCTTACACACATATATGCTAAACCTGTGTCATAAAGAAATAAAAAAAACTCTAATCGAAAGGCTCACGTAATACCTAGGCTGTTCCCCCAGGACATCCTTAGGCATGCTGCAGGGACACAGACCTAACAGCCCCACAAGGAGCTCTCTCAAAGATCTCTTCTGCATGAAGTATTGCTCTTCTTTTGAAAAACTCAGCTTTGTAGCAAGTGAAATGCCAGGACAGTTCTTATTCTGAAAAGGGAACGTTTGAGGAAATCTGTTCAGGTGCTGGGATTTGAACTAGAAATTCTTACAAGCTTTATGTTACATGGCACCCAAAGATGTCCCAATTCCAGTTAATACTGCACCTACTGTGTTACCCATGACTAGTAGTTTGCTATTTACTCCAGTCTGGTCAGGACTTGTCTCTCAGCCACATCCTGACCCAAAGCTAGCTGATGATGCCAGCTCAACATCACTCCTGCAAATCTCTCCAACTGCTTTAACTTCAGCCCGAAAAGGTCACAATTTACACATCTGGACTCTGTGTTCACAGGCTGCAAAACAGCTGGCCAGTGGAAAGTTCTCTCATTTTTTACAGTGCTGACGGCCTCATGCTGTCACGTACAGGGGAACATTAGCTATGGTCAGATGATAAGATGCTTTAGAGCCAGCTACTTGGGACTCTGGAAGACAAGCAGTACAGAGCAGCGATGCATCACTGGAGTAAGGGTTAGTGGTGACAGGACAGGGCTAGCACATCACAGCCCTACATTAGCCTAGTACAGATGCCATGACACTGCCCATATTCATGCTCCATCAACCAATCCACATACTGACAAAGGTGGAAGATAACATAACCAGCTGCTGTTGGGTCACCTTAGCTGGTCAGGCAAGTCAAAGTTTTTCCCTGTAAACTTTAGGAGGGGAAGGAGAAAGAACACATGTAAACTTTAACTGAGACTGGAACAGATTCAGGCTGCATGCCATCACACTGATGGACCAAGAAAGGAAGCAGAAGCTACCGAAGTGAGAGTAGCATTGAGCTGATGGACTGGTTTGCTCCTCATTACACAAGACCCCACACACAGCTATCCATCCTGGGAGTACATTTCAACACAGGAGGTAAGATGTGTCCCAGAGGCGGTCAGCCATACCTGATGTACTCTGTTAGCCTGAAGGGATTCTGGGCCAGGAGAAGCAAGAAGTACTGTGACATCTTTTCACAGCACACATCACTGCAGCCTTCAACGCTGCACCCCCAGAAACAATGATTACATTGTACAGAGGAAGTGAAAATACTTCCATTTCTGTTGCTTCAGCATCTTTGCTCATCCTCCAGCAGGGTTTTGCAATGGGGTGGGGAAGACTTCTCCCAACACAAATGACTGTTGCCTCCTGGCAGCTCAGAACTGAGCTGCACTGGTTGTTTTTTGGGGCCAACAGTTCAATTCTCACTGCTGGCATTTTCCTTTCTCACTGCTGCCCAGCTATCACTCCAGAACAGAGCCACCACCATCTACTGCAGAAGAAAATACTGAACACAAGAGGAGTGAACAAAATGCATACTTCAATCCTTAGTTACAGTGAAGATGGCATTATCAGGCAACTGGTCAGAATGAGCAAGTGGTCATAAAGAGCTATACTGTCCCAGACTCCGTGTTCATTTGAAGTCCTTCTATAAGAGACTGGAAGTCGAAGGACAGCATTCTTGCCTCTCAAACTCATAAAAATACCCCTCTTGTTTACTGGCCTATACTATAATGAAACTAAAAAGTAAACTCATCATCTACAAAAACAGGTAAAAATTAATAAAAATGGAAAGAAGCGCTTATTGTCATAACGGAGATTTACAGATCTCTGCACATCTTATCCATCATACAAGATACCTGTTAGTTCAGGTTTTCTTTTTACAGAAAAAACCAACTACATTCATCTCAGTGGTAAAAAAAAAAAATCTAATACTGCTGAAGAGACAGTTTTTCCATTGGGACTGCACAGTGTGATGAGATCTGGATGCTCCATTCTCATCAGCATCTCATGGATGCAAGGAAAACATTCTCCTGGCAAATTTTCACCATGAGGTAAATTCATTGTTTGAAAGTCCTGGGGAACTGAAATGGATTTGAAGTGATCTGCCAGGAATGATGGTTTCATTAAGGAAAAAGTTGTCATATGCTTCATTTTGTCTAGCAACTTAGTGCCTTCTACTAAGGAAAGGGTTAATCAGCTTCATAACTATAATTAATCAAGTCTTGTTAAATCAAAGGGTATATTTTTTAGTTACCTGTTTCCAGGGATTTGGGCAACATTCAGATCAAAGTACTGTTTAGGAAGGGATATGTTTGGGGTTCTGCAGTACGCTGATGACTGACAACCTGTTTTTATGGGATTCAGCTGAAATGAAATTATGATAGAGTTGTATACAGTAATATAACTTAAAGATGTAGTGATATGGCATTATAGCTGTGGAGCTGCCTTTAAAAAAAAAAAAAATACTGTTTACAGAACCCAGGAAAAATTGAAGGTACAGAGCATGAGCAGGACAAGTTATTCATGGATCCTAAACAAGTCAACTACAGACCTCTGCAACAATAGCAGAACTCAGGAATTAACTTCATTCTTCCTCTCACCCACCCACCCATACAGAGGGGTTTATTTCACATTTGCAGTACCACGCATCCACTACAGAAACATGAGCTGCTCATATTCAACACCACTTAGGAAGTGCAAGACTTACAGAGAGATCATGTACTTATACACCATCATAAGTTGGACAGTATCTGTTTCAGTGTTCTTACATGGAGACAGCATCATCTTCCCTAAAGACAGAGGGAATGTCTCTTACCAATGCTGTTCAGTGGTACCTTACAGCTTAGATCCTTAGCGAGACTGGTCCACTTATCAGCCTGCAAGAGCATATTAAAGTGCAACAAGCAGATTTCATACTTCACAACATGACGCACATGGTCAGTGTAGACACGGAACTGCAATCTTCTTGCTTACTGCTGGACAGACCACAGGAACAGAGTGGCCTATAATGTCATTGTCCTCTTGTGCTTTCCCAATATGGGCTTTAGCTTAGCAATTCAAGCCCAGTCCTGTCCAATGGTCTGGCACCATCAGGAAATACTTGTCCATAGCTTCACAAAACCTGGTCCGGTACAGTTCTGGAGACACCACTGTTGGCATCTTACCTAATGTGTAAGAGTCAAGAGCAGTTAAATATGGACTAAAGAGTATACTGCAGTACAGACAGATGTCACATAAGATACAACATGAGAAAGCATAATCATGAAGGCATACTGTATATGGAAGGGTCTTGGAACCAGTAAGTGTTGTCAGCTGCATTGTATTTTTTTTAAAAATTTTTATTTTAAACTTTTAGGAAAGAACACAGATGAAGGTCTGGACCCCAACACTGAATTGAGATACCTGAAGTTGGAGGAACCATCTAGGCTTTTTACTTCAGCCCTGATCAGTTCATCCCTTTTTCTTTTTTCCTGTTTACAGGTCTTTGAGCTTTTCCAGCAGAGATGCAAATTTATCCCATAAAGAATTTCACTCTGTGGACATGCCCTTATCTTCTCCAGAAACCTGAGCAGTGGTAGATCAAGTCCTCCTCTTCCCTTCTTTTTCCAGCCCTCCTACTAACATGTGGCCAACATTAGGCAATGCTGCACAAAAAGTACTCTACTCACTTCCACAAAGGGAACTCCTCCGTTCCTCAAAATATTTGACAAAGGTTCCTCCACAATAACAGCTCAGAGTGTATCTGATATTCTGGACTCAGAAAACATCTTCTGAAGCCAGGCAGCATGTTTTGTTTGTTTTTTTTTAACTAGTACCTCTGCACGGATGACTAAGTTTGTATGTGAGCACTTGGTAACTAAGAAACAGAAAAGAACAGCCTGATAAATGGATGACCCTTACCCCACTCCCAGGAATTATAGTACTTTAAAGGGTCACTCAAGGTGGCAGATCAATGTATTAATTTTTCAGAAAGTTGTTATTCCTTCCCCTGTTCTGGGCAACTTAATCTAGTGTTGCAAATCTGCATGGTGGGGAAGTTGTGGCTTTATTAGCCCAGTTATTGGAAGCTTCCAGGTTATGACAGAACGTGATCAAAAGGTTTTCTTCCATTCTGGACTTACCTTGTCCTCCCAAGATGCCAGTTGACTTCACTACCATTTCAAGCTTTTTGTCCCAGGTAAAAGTGCGAATATAGTCTGTTGTAATATAAAGAAAATCCACACACAAACATGTCATATCTGCTATAACCCAAGTAACGCTGTTCTAAAATGTATCTATTTCCCCTCAAAAGGGCAAGAAAACAGTAGGCTTTATGATTTCTCCTTAGATCTCCTCCACACAAGTTAAAATTTAAATGGCTATGTAAACATTACTGAACTTCAAAGATTAAACACATTGAAGAATATAAATAAACTTCACTACTTCAACTGGAGTCAAAGTGTAGGTTAAACACCAATTTTACTGCTTTTTCACTACCTATGAGGCCTCCTATAAATATTCTTAGGAATACAAATCATAGAATGGTTCAGGTTGGAAGGGACCATAAAGATCATCAAGTTCCAACCCCCCCGATATGGACAGGGACACCTCTCACTAGACCAGGTTGCTCAAAGCCCCATCCAGCCTGGTCTTGAACACTTCTTCCAGTGATGGGGCATCCACAACTTCTCTGGACAACCTGCTCCAGTGCCTCACCACCTTTATGATAAAGGATTTCTTACTAGTATCTAATCTAAATCTCTCCTCTTTCAGTTTAAAACTATCACCCCTTGTCCTATCGCTACACTACCTGATAAAAAGTCCTTCTCCATCTCTCCTGTAGGCCCCCTTCAGGTACTGGAAGGCCACGATAAGGTCTCCCTGGAGCCTTCTCTTCACCAGGCTGAAAAATCCCAACTCTCTCAGCCTGTCCCCATAGGAGAGATGCTCCAGCACTCTGGTCATTTGCGTGGCCCTCCGTTGGACCTGTTCCAACAGGTCCATTTCTTTCCTGTGCTGAGGACTCCAGAGCTGGACACAGTACTCCAGGTGGGGTCTCACCAGAGTGTAGCAGAGGGGCAGAATCACCTCCCTCGACCTGCTGGCCACCTTTCTTTTGATGCAGCCCAGGATACGGTTGGCTTTCTGAGCTGCAAGTACACATTGCCAGCTCATGTCGAGTTTCTCATCCACCAACACCCCCAAGTTCTTCTCCTCGGGGCTGCTCTCAATCCATTCTCCGTCCAATCTGTATTTGTGCCTGCGATAGCTGTGACCCAGGTGCAGGACCTTCCACTTGGCCTTACTGAACTTCATGAGGTTCACAGGGCCCACTTCTCAAGCCTGTCCAGGTCTCTCTGGATAGCATCCCTTCCCTCCAGTGTGTCAACTGCACTACACAGCTTAGTGTCATCAGAAAAGTCACTGAGGGTGCACTCAATCCCACTGTCCACATCTCCAACAAAGATGTTAAATAGAACTGGTGCCAGTACTGACCCCTGAGGAACGCCACTTGTTTCCACTTGGACATTAAGCCGTTGACCACAACCCTTTGAGTGCGGCCATCTAGCCAGTTCCTTATCTACCAAGTGGCCCATCCATCAAATCCATGCCCTTCCAAATGGCTAACACAAGCCCATACAAGAGCTGGAGACTTCATGCCTCCACTTCGGAATACCACACTAACCTCTCATGGGTATTCATCAGGGAGAAGAAAACTTTTCCTTACACACATCTCTGTGGTGGTTGTACAGTTCTAGAGTCCTATAAACACCTAAACCAGAAGAAAGCAGTTTTACCAGCTGAAAGCAAGAAAATACAAAAGGCAACCTACCAATGATCCCAACAACCAGCTCATTGTTGGTATCATCACGACCCACCAGCAAGGAGTAGTCGATGATGAGGTGGCTGGAGAGGAACTGGGAATCACTGTGTATGGAAGCTCTCAGCACAGCCTTGCAATGGGAACGGATGTACAAAGGATTGTCCCGGACCATCTTCAAAAGGTTCTCATCCAGAAGGACTACATCACAGCTTTCCTTGCCTGTGTCTGTTTTAACATTTCTGTTCCGGAGGGAGCCCTTCAGGTCAAAAACCTGCAAATGGAGAACAGCACTACTTTATTCCACTGTTCTGCAAGGTTAAAGACTTCAACATACCTAACTGCAGTGTTCGAGAAGGCAGTACAGCAGGGCAGCTCTTTCCTTCTCCACAGCAGGAAATCAGTTAACAAAAAACATCTTCGTACTACAAAAATTAAAGTTTCCTGAGCGGAGAGTAGCACGTAAGCCTACATGAAAGCTCTGTCATCTCAATTGACAAATTTTAGGCAATTAATATTTAGCCTAATTTAAGGGGAAAAGGGTATCCCTATTTTTATATTTTATGGGTAAACTCAGTTTTCCAGTCAGCTTCTACAGACTGAAATGCTGAAAAAATCAGGCACCAATACAGGTTAGGTATGGACCTGCTGGAGAGAAGTTCCAAAGAGAAAGATCTGGGGGTCCTGGTAGACAGCAAAATGACAATGAGCAAGCAGTGTGCTCTTGTGGCCAGGAAGGCCAACGGAATCCTGGGCTGCATAGGGAAGAGTGTGGCTAGTAGGTTGAGGGAAGTCATTCTCCCCCTCTACTCTGCACTGGTGAGGCCACAACTGGAATACTGCATCCAGTTCTGGGCTCCCCAATTCAAGAGGGACAGGGAACTACTGGAAAGAGTCCAGCGAAGGGCAACGAAGATGATTCAAGTATTGGAGCACCTTCCTTATGAAGAAAGGCCGAGAGAGCTGGGACTCTTTAGTCAGGAGAAGCCTGAGGGGAGACCTTATCAATGCTTATAAGTATCTAAAGGGTGGGTTGAAGGAGGAGGGAGCCAGACTCTTTTCAGTGGTTGCCAGTGAGAGGATGAGGGGCAACGGGCACAAGTTGGAACATAGGAGGTTCCACTCAAATATGAGAAAAAAACTTCTTTACGGTGAGGGTGACAGAGCCCTGGAACAGGCTGCCCAGGGAGGTTGTGGAGTCCCCTTCTTTGGAGATTTTCAAGACCCGCCTGGATGCAGTCCTGAGTAACATGCTCTAACATGCTCTGGGCAATCCTGCTTCAGCAGGGGAGTTGGACTAGATGATCTCTATGGTCCCTTCCAACTCTAAAAAAAAATTCAGTGAAATTCAGTGAAAAAGTAAAGCCACTGAAGAGGGAGGTTGGTGTTGCATGAAGCACCATTTGACAACTGTTCTCAAGGCAAGACAACCCACCAACAGGTCTGGAGGTGCTCAGTCCAATATCCTGCTTGAAGCAGATGCTGTTAGAGAAGGTTGTTCAAGCCCTGTTCAGTCAATATTTTACTAACTTCAGGGACAGAGTCCACAGGCACTAGGACAGAGACCCAAAGAGACTGACAATCCTTTGATTTAAAAAAAAAAAAAATAATAATCAGACAAACAAAAAGAAAACCCACGACAACATCCTTTACATCTATCTAGTATTCCCTCAGTTCACTTCCTCCCACAAACATCCCCTGTTTGAGGTCAGGCACTAAGATGGAAAGAAGAAAAAATTTATACTATCTAATTTTAGAAGTGGCATTTGTTTGAACTTCCTTTTCAGCATCAACTCTGTATTTGAAGAGAATTTTCCCTCAGTCATTTTAAGATCTTCATTCTATTGCTTCACAAAAGTTGGTTTTCCTTTACTAAGAGCAAGGCTGAACTCAAAATCTTGTTCCACACATGGTTCAGAGAAAGAACAGTGGCTTCAAACCATTATTAGTTTTCCCTCCACTACACAATAGCTCACCATCTCTATCAGTAAGGCTCTCCTAAGCAAATTAGTCTGTAACCCTAGTTAGTTCTTCTGAAAGCTTTACAAAAAGGTTTCACATTTTCCTAATTAGGTTGGCAGTGCTTCTTCTCAGACATTGGAGGTGCAGGAATGAGTAAAATTTCTAAAAACTGAAGCCTGCACTAGTTACCTGAACTAGCCAATATAGGCAATCCAGTTACCAAGGATCACATAAAAAGGAAACAGGCACAAAGTGCCATCTTTGAGCAGTGCTCAATACAGGCAGCATGTGCAAAGTTAAAAGTTACCGAGATGGCTACTGGTAACCCTGCTCTTGCTCCCAGTCAGAGCTGCACTGCAAGGGAACAGAACACTTGGTTCTTACCTGAGCCATTTTCCTGCCGTAGAAAAGGTTTTCCATAACAAGCAGATCCAGCTTCTTTTCAGTGTTGTTTTGAGAGTTCTTGTAACCAATTCGATATACCCCAAGGATTTTGGCCAGTGCTGTGGGCTTCTGATGAAGAGAAGACATGGGGTAAGATCTCTGTGTATGGGCAATCAGCAATCAAATATTAGAGGTGCCGCTGTACTGTCTGACTGTGTATTACAGCTTAGAAGCTCTAGCAAAATTTGAACTTTTCATCTTAAAAACAACACTATTAGTACAACTCACACTCTCCCTTTCATTTAGGTAAAAGAAAATGTTGGATTAATGGAAACTGTTACTAGTCTGTAAAATACAGAACGCTGCCTAAAATAAATGCATTTTTTTTAATTAAATACCTTCTGCTGAACTGCATTAGTGATGTAAGTGAAGTAGTGTGGAGCAAAGTCAAGGAACGACTGGACTTCCAGACGAGGCATCTGCTTCAAGATGAATCTATCATCTGTTTTAACATCAGACAGAGGCAACAGGGTTACACACCATAAGTGATGTATTCTTTGCAAGTTCTTTGAGACTGTTGCACAGCTGAAGTGGTTTGAAAAATTAAAGGACTAAAATTCTCTTAAATCCTTAACAACAGAAGCTTATTTCTAGAAACTTTTTTTAATTCATATATTCTGAATTTCTGGATTTCCCTTCTTGCAGATCAGGGAGAAGAGACTGCCGCAGAAGTTTACCACAGCTATATGGGCTTCTTAGGTAGACAACAGATACAGCCTGCAGACCCTTGCATTCAAGACCTGTTTCAAGTAGGGATCTAAAATCAGCCCTGTTAAAAAAAAAATCTCCTATAAATCAACTAAAGCATATGGGATTATAAGAAATGCTGTCTTCAATAACCAGTTTTCCTTGAATTATACTCAAGTTTTTGTTCTGAATCCTGCCTAAGAGAGTACAACCCTTCTGTTCCACTGGCCTCCCTAGCTGCTACTACTGAGAAACCAAATTACATTTTGTTCTCCTGCACACACAGAGACAAATAATCTGATATTGAAGACCCCAGAACAATCCACTTAACTTTCCATTCTGAGTGGCCACTTCACAGTCAGCAACCCTCTGGCTAGAGGTAATCAGGGATTAAACATCATACTAACCACCCACATCCCCAAATTATACCCTCTAATTACAAAGTGGAAGAAGCTGTATTTACCCTCAGTCACATAGAATGCAGCCCCAGATTTGCCACCTCGTGCCTGCCAGGGCATAGAGTGAGAGAGGGATCGGATGAAGTCCTCTTCACTGCTCCCCAGTATCACTTCACGCATCTTGTGAAACTCGCCAGCATAGTAAATCCGGCAGTAGAACTTGGCATTTGCATCTGAAAACTCTATAAAAGAAAGGTCTTTCTCAGTAACAGCATGCAATATTCACTGACTACTTGAGATGATACTTAAAGAGATTTTACTGATGTCTAGAAGAATATTACTGTGCTAAACATCCCTCTCACACAACTATTGTACTTTGGAAGTTTAAACCCATAGGATTTAAATGGAAAACTTACAGGAAAGTCAACCCCCTTTATGTTAGCTCACAGTATATGCCATAGGAAAGTGTCCAGACAAAAGATCAGTTAAAAACCCAAAAGTTTTATGGGGTATTTTCACAGAGAGACTGATTACAGTAAGTAAAAACTGTGTTGCACTGTTCTTGATTCTTCCTTCCTGATCAATACAGAGAAAAAATAATTATTATCTTTAAGATTTCCATTACATTTGCGTGAAGAAAGGAGTTTGTCAGCTAAGACTTCAATTTATTATTTACAACTACTCACGGAGTTCCACATGGGGATTCACCAGCTGTTTCTTCTGTCCATCTCCTCCATCTGCATCATCTGAAGGCATAAAGGGACCATTCAGTCAGGGTTGTTCATTATTATTACTGAGAAAGCCATGTAAGATACTGCTTGTAAACTCACATTACAAGAAAAATGTTTTCTTTTTTCAAGATTACAGAGGGAACCATACATAGGGAATTAGAGATACAGCTGTAATTGTATGATAGAAGGGCACTGCTGTTCACAGGACACGTAAGTACAAGCTTTCTCTTCGTTCATTTTCTATGAGCTGAAACAATGAAAGTTAAACAGGAAGGGAGGAAGAGTCTGTTCTGCTTAATTAGAGTCAACTGAACTAAAAGGCATTCAAGCCTTAGGGAGTACTCAATGTCCCTATAGTCACTGGGTGTTTAAAGACCCCTATTTCCCTTCTCATAAAGCAGCGCAATGTCTTTAGAAGAAACCTGTACTTGATGCTCAAATCATTCATTTTCAATGCACATTGAGTAACCTTGACTTTTGAAAAAGTATGAGCAGGAGTGCATTCCAGGCCTTACAAGTATGAATGAGGTTTGGGAGAAGTAACAATCCAAGACAGAAGGTGGACTCAGTCTTGTACCTTGAGACTCTGCTCCTTGGTTTTCTGCTCCCTCTTTGCCCATCTGTCCAACCTGGTAGTAGGCGCTGTCAGCACCACGTAAGGTCTCTTTTTTCTGGGAAGACAGGTCCGGGCTTTTCCCTCCAGTGCCACGGAAGAAAGACAAAACGCCAGACGGTTTCTTTGCTACAGTGAAAAGGAATAAAGAAGTGGGCCTTGGCATTTGCACAGGCAGTTTAATAAAAGTGTGACTCACAAGCGTTCTCCATTCATTGTTCTAACTGGAGGAATGATGTCATTCAACTAACTCATTTACTATTCTTCAGGCAACCAAGGTCCACCAGGTTAGCTGACTTCGTATTCCGAACAGCATTCTCAAATGCTGAGTCATTTGAAAACACAGCCCAAGTGTGAGCATCTTTAACACAGTAAGAACCTCACTTCTCCATTTCAAAAATATTTTAATCGCCATCTTTTTCAAGAAGGCAGTACCAAAAGAGGTCAGAACATATTATGGGCATCATACCCCACTGAACAGGCTAGACTCAAGAACAACACAGTATGTTACGATGTAGTGTGCCTTAAGTCAGGGAATGATAGTCCAATCTCATAATAATCAGAGAAAATCACTGCAGGTAGAGACTTCAAAAAAAAAAAAACCCAACCAATTTCCTTCCCCCACTGCCATGTTCTACATCAAGTAAACTCTAAGACTAGCTGCAATTTCAACTCAGAATGCATTTTCTTTGTTCTAACTTAATTTTCACAAGAGCTAGAACCCAGGTTAAGTGGTCTTAAATCCGAGCTGAGATTAGCATCACGGATATGATTTTGGCAAAATAGTCTTACGCTGTTCTGGTTCTGCACTGCGAGCTGAAGGACCCATGTTAGCCTCAGGCAGGCGGACAGGACTACTGCTCTTTGGTTTGCTGTCTGACATGCTGAAAGGAGAAGGAAAAAAAGAAGTCATGAGCCCAACAAATACTTGCACCTGAGACACTATTGCTTTACTCTTGTACATTTATTTTTCCTACATGCCTAACACAAAGTACTACTGAGGGAAGAGCATACAGTTTAAAGCTGTAATGGTGTGGGACTCTCCAAAGTTGTCCTCCTCCATCTCCCTGACAGAAAGCTCCCAGTGCTCCATAGCAACAGTTCCATCCACCATCACAGGAAAGGTAAGCAGGCCCAGCAATCCCTACCATGCACAGTCTAGGGATCAGGTGATGGAGCCAACACAGTCCCCAACCATGAAATGGCAACTCAGATACTGCAAGTATGGGTTGGTTACATGGAGCGTATCAGATTCCACCAGAAAGTAGAGATCCTAACAGAGACCTATTATGAGAGTCCTTCCCCATCCCAGTTTTGGCTTATTCCCTACAATCACTGTGCCTTTGCTCTATGTCCTGTATGTAGTTCCTGCATGTAACCTGTTTGGCTGTAGTCCTTCTTCAGAACTGTTCTTCAGAGATGCTTTGGACAACTCATCCAGGGCATTTCTGTATTCCTTGCAACTGACAGGGAAAGGGAAAAAAAAATTAAAAAGAAAAAAAAAGAAAAGAAAGTCAGCTGTTCTCTGGGAAACTCCGTAACACCAACCCAGAGATTCAGTTCAGCGACAACCACAGGAAACAAAAATCCACAGTAAAAAAACCTCTTCTTTCTTTTCTTACAATTATAACTTAGTTCCCTTAGAACAGAAGTCGCTCTAGATCATACTGCATGAAAAATCCCCACTTGTTTCTCCTTCTCCCACAATTTAAGAACATGCTTCTTTAAAAGCCTGCTGCCTTGAGACATGCAAACCCCAAGATTTACTGAAGCAGCTGGTTTGGAAAGCTGACTAGTATCAAGAGCTGCTAGGACCAAAGGGGAGCAAGGGAGAGACTGCAGTATGACTACCTAACTGTTGTTCCCTAGCTCAGTTACACTTTCTCCAGGCTGGAGACCTGAGCAAAATGTAGTTGCATTTCTTTCTCTGACAACGTCACATTATAGGGAACACTACACAACTAATTCATTTTTGTGTACTTGAGCTGGTCAAGAAAAGTCCAAAATCCAGCTGCAAGTTGGAAAACCTACTTTCCATATCTCAGTAGTAAAAGCAGAGAACTGCAGCTCTGGCAGAAACTCTCCACACAGCCAAGTGAAGAAATTCTGTCACGCTTGTTCCCTATCATTAGGATTTGAATAATCCTTGCACAGAAAAGTTGTAAAAGTACAACGTGTCAGGTGAACAGCAAAATCACACCAGTACCTGAGAGCAAAAGCTATGATGGAGCTTGGTTCTTTCTCACAGACTGCAATAGGTACACGTTCATGCTCATACATTAGGTAATGCTTATCCGGGTCACTAAATGAAAAGAACACAGGGAAGCCTGTTAGTAGATCATAAAAATTTGTAGAAAGAAAAGGTTAAATTTTGGTCAAAACCCAGATCTCATCACTGCACTCCCAGGCGCAAGCTGCAAGTCTCAGCATGGAATCAAAGCTCCCCAGATCAGCTTCTCACAATAGATACATTCGTAGCTATGTAGTTACATCTAAATGGTAATGTGTTAGGGCAATCAGCACTTCAAGCAAGCTGCTTATATCAGAAGACCAGCTCCAAGCTAGAGTAAGAGTCTATTTCTGTTTAGCAGCCACTGTTTCTAATGGCACCAAAACCTGCCTGAGTTTTTTTTTGACTGTTCTGCAGCACAGCTTGCAGAGTAAAGTTAGGGGACAAATCTGGACTCTTTCCTGAACAAGCAGTTTAGCACAGAAAATTCCCAAAAGCCTCCTGGGTTTCTGTAAGATTTTATTTTTTTTTACTTATCTATAGGGTTCAGTCATTTAACTTTTCATTTACCTCATTAGCCCATGGCCTCCACTAGTACCCTGGTGGTAGGATTTAAGTTAAACTCAGGCTGCCAAACTTAGGCTCATGTCAAACGAGAAACACTACAAAGCACGCAGACCAAATAGCTGAAAGACTCTCCAGCCTGCCCATTTTCACATGAGAGGAGGACTTGAGGACACATGCAGTAGCCATTGAACCTGACCTACACCCAGACAATGCCAATTTGAGTCCAACCCTTGGAAGAGGTCTGGAAGCAAGAACAAGAAGCAGGCACGTAGCTTTAGTAAGTCTTTGCTAAGGAAGGACATTTCTGCTCCCTCCCTGCAGCAATGAAGTTAGAAGACACCTTTCTCCCACTTCCCCTCACCCCTTCCCTTCTGAGAAGAGTTCCGAGGAGGCGAAACTGATAATGTAAATGTACTAGGGTATTAATAAGAAAAGCAGGTAACCTACAAACACCTAGAAGGGACACAGAGAACTTCCTGCCTTGAGGAAGTTCTACAGCTCATTCAGAGGCAAACCCAAGTGATGACTTAAATTATATATACCAAGTAAAGGAAGCATGCACGGCTCAGTTTGCAATTTGACCAGGCTGCTAATTTTGTACATCACATACATTATGCAGTACTTACAAGGGAAATGGAATGGGATTATAGTTGTTTCCAGGCAAAAAGTTAGCCAAAATAGCTTTCATAGTAGACTTCTCCTTCACTTGGCTGTCTGTAGATCCCAGTGAGTGTCCATCAAACACATCTGGAACAGAGGTAAGTTAAGCCTACATTACAATATCAAACTTCAAGCTGTAAATTCAGAAGGATGGTTGCAGATGAGAGAATTACCAGATTTGCTGTTTCCTAAATGGATCTTGTACACTCACCACAGAGAAGCAAGAGAAAGAATACAAGGCCACAATTGAACTATACCTTCTGAGCTGCTTGTTGTATCCTGTTCAGACAGTGTGTTGGCACCAGTCGTATGCTCTGATACAACCTCTGGAGATGTGGGCAGCTGAAGATGCGTGGAGCTTGTGGAGCTCTGACTTGATAAAGTAGTCAAGAAACGATCCTCTGAGAGTAGAAGGACAGAAGAAAGCATTTTACATGGCTGCCGGAAATGATATTGTTTACTGCCAGGCCAAGTTGTCACCAGTGTCTACTTTCAGGAAGTTTTTACTTAGAAAGCAGGTGAGGCCACCCAGAGTGAAGGAATGGACAAGCTGATCAATGTAGCACATAAGCTCCAGAAGACGCGTGCACTTGAATTCATTCTCTAAGCAATCCTGCTTCGGCAGGGGAGTTGGACTAGATGATCTATATGGTCCCTTCCAACTCTAAAAAAAATTCAGTGAAATTCAGTGAAATTTATACCCACAACCTTCAGTTCCTGCAAACTATCAGTATGCCTCACGGGTAAGAGGTCTCAGCGCCCACAGCCACTTCACAGAAGAGGCGAGAGGCATTTCCCAAATTCCATGTAGCTATTGAGTTAGTTAGAAAGCCTCTGAAAGTTTTTCAACTTGACTTCAAATGAAAAGCCTTGCTGGCTAATTTAATATTACTAGTAACTCAGCTAGAAGCATATTAGAAGCAGACTTTGCTTTTTGTAATAGTAAGCTCAAAATTGTCTGATTCCCATCTGACACAATGGGGATTCACTGCTTCCATAAATTATCAAATTTGACAAAGGCTCCCAGGTTAAGTCAGGGAAAGAGTTACAGCAAGCTTCTTTTGGCAACTTAAGAAAAATAAATAAGCAAACAACAGACCTTTCTCTCCATTTTGCAGTGCTGGAGAAGCATTGCGTGGGGAAGCATCCATGCTACTGATCTAGGAAGAATAACAAAATACCAATGTTGATACCAAGCTCTTTATAGCTGTATCCCTTCCTGTCCCTGCAGAACACTTGCAAAAGCAGATGTAACACAACAGAGCACTCCCACCCGCTGCGCTGTCACTGTATCTGCCACCACATGAAAAAGAAAAGGCATCACCAACCCAGCTTCACAAGATGCTTATGACTGCTATCATCTCTGTATGCCACTTTAAAGATTGCACTTTTCATCTACATAAACCTACTTGCTGCTAGATCAAGGTTAAGTGTCTTTTAACAGATTAGGACAGAAGGAACACATATGCATGCAACAGACCAAATCCAGAGTCTCACATGGTTTCTTAGTGCATCTTGCAGATGTCAGAACAATTGGGAGTTCAGCCTCTCTGTACGATGCTTATATTGTACTGCCTCACAGTTTGGACATTTTCTCAGAGTACCAGCTCCCCAATGGGCAGTTGTTCAGCATGCTGGCAACTGTACCCTTAGACAGAGCTCTTGAGGCAACAGTCCAAAAATCACTTATACATCCCCTCAGCCAGTTCCCACAGGACACATCACAGAACAGAGATGAACCTGCAAACTCATTATCTGTCCTTCCTGTGTTCTTTGTTCTACCTCTCCTAATAATTTTCCCTTTCCTTTTTCACAAGGGATAGACCCTATTGCTGCCCATCATGTTTAATGAGACGACCTCCTTCCTGACAATGAGCGCAGCTCTCCACATTCAAATTTATACTAACATGCAATTCAAGCTTTTACAGCTGAGAACTATACATTGCAGTGAAACAAGTTTACTAAGTGAACTGAAGCCAGTCTTAAGACTATTATGTTGCCCCAGGAAAAAAAAAAAATAATAAAAATTAGCTCCTAGTGTGCTACTTGTACCTTGCTTTCTTCACCTTGCCTCAGTCTCCCAGGGCTGGGTGGTACTGACGGACGTTTTCTCCCTTTCTCTTGTTGGAAGAGATCCTGCAATCTTAATAAATAAATACATAAATGAAAATTTAATCAAAAGCTAGGTTACAGTTATGAGCTGTGAAAGATACAAGTTACGAAGTTTTTCCACACTAGAATACAGCTAAGCATGCCTTCACAAGTCTTTACTGCAATCTCGAATGGTTGCCAACATGTGCCAAAACCAGGTTTCAAATGGCCAAAACCAGAACACCACCTTTCCCCCTGATATAATTTCACCCAATTAATTGCTTTCCCATGCTCCCCTTTTCCCCCTCTTTCACCTTTATTCAAATGACACACTCTCCTCTCAGATGCAAGCTGTGCTGGGCTCTACAGCACAATACTTTTATTATCTGGCCCCAAATTATTTCCTGTTCCAATCAGCCAGCTCTGTGGTCTTAACCAGCAGAGGACATTCAGCATAAGCTGTCATAACACACTATACAGCAACTGTGCTACAGGGAGAGAAAGTGCAAAAGAACCTCTTCCCTTCTATAACCCACACAGTATCAGTGTTGCTCATGATTCCAACATGTGTCCTCTAACCTATTATTCCAGGCTTGTAGCATCTCACAAAGTCCTTGTTTTTTGGCTATCAGAGATTCAAAAACAGATTGCAGCTGTTGAGGTGTGTCTAATGATGACGAAAGCAGCCTCGCTTGGATTTTCTCAGTCCAGTTTCGAAACTCCCCCTCTTCCATCTGCCAAAAGAAAAACTGTCAGTGTTCTGTGACCAGAGATGAATCTAGATCCGAGTGGCTTCTCCACACACTTTGCAGCCTATGGTCTGCCGATGCAGAAATTGTCCATTACCTCCTTTTGGGCAAAGAGGTCTTCCATCTTCTCTTCTCTCGTTTTGCTGAAAGTATCCGTTTTCAGAGAAGCAAGGCGATCATCAACAGCAAGATACACTTGTGCCACCCTGTCAACAGGGGTGCAAAAAGTTAAGCTGTGACTTCTTGGAACAACTTCAACATTCTTTAATAAAAGTCTGAATGCATGTAAGAATACAAAAGACAATACGTGACAGTCTTTTGCACAGTAGGCTGTCCCACTGAATTTACAGGGAAAGATGGAAAAAATTCATCAGTATAGCAGACACCTAGAAGTCACACACACTGACATTCTTCTTCACAACTTACGTTTAGCAGTGGAAGTTGTCAGAGCGCAATAGAAAGGTCACAAACACATTACTAGCAGAGGGAAACTGTTGTGTCATTTGGGACTGCAAGCTACATCTCCACCAGAAGGGCTCAGAGACAGAGTGAGTAACTATTTCAGCTCCAAACAAAGCTCCACAGGTTCTGAAGTCAGGTGGTCACAGAGACATCAGCCATACAGGAAGGCTGCCACCAGGCAGAACAGCAGTCAGGCTGGACTTAATACAGTTTCCATCATGCCTGTGGTCCCACTTTTTTGTTCCTACATTTAGAAGGTGCCTAGGCTTATGGTAGTTTACCTGGTACAAGAAGGTATCAGACTGTCTACTGTTATCATATTCAATAGACAATGGCAATGTCTTTTACACAGGAGGGAGTTTAGTTGCTACATGACCAATATAATGAAAACATTTGAACAATGCCTTTGCAGTTTTTCTGGGCTGAAGGCAGGATTTAAACTTGGTTAGATCTTCCAAAAAGGAATGTTAGGGTAAGGGTACAAAGTGTAACCTGCGGTTTTCAGATTAAGCCTTCTAGCATCACCTCCTCTGTTATATTTTTAGTATTAGAGGAAGGAATTAGAAATACCTTCTTAAGCACAGCCAAAGTATCTTGCAAGAAAAGGTGACATTTCAGACACCAGCTGATGGCCAACCTTTCAGTAGCTGCTTGGCAACATCATTCAGAAACACACTCTATCACTCAAGTATCAATGCAACCATTAGGGTCTGAGAAAAGAACAATCTTAGTTTCTACTGGCTATGTTTAAGCTGAATTGCCACCAGATGAAAAGGTGAGAGATAGTACAGACAGAGCAGGTAAAGGCAATAAAGAAGATTCCAGTACCACTCTCGCTTAGAAATACAGGTGCGACCATGACTTTTCTATTAAATAATGAATATTCAGCAAGTCTTAGCTATACTAGCAAAAATGGTTTTATGTTCTGCTAATAAAAGTCCAAAATACAAATAAGGTGAGGAAGGCATTAAAAACAAAGCTTACTTTTGAGAGAAATCCTTGAGGTCTTGCAAAATAGAAACCTTTGATGGAGCCTGTCGTTTGATGTAGATCTTGGGGAGTGGAACACACACTTCAAGCAGCCGAATTGCAGAATAGCTGAGAAGGCAATACAACATCTATTAACAAGACTCTCCCCACGTAGCACTAATCCTACGCCATGTTGCAGTTTGTGGCCCTTATATGAAAAGGGGCACTGTCAATGTGTCCAGGGCTTTAGTTTTAGTAACAATAACACCCTGTTCATTTGCCTCCTAGGCAAAAAGTAAAACCACAGATCATGTTGCAAAAACAAAATTCTGAAAGTTTTCAAGATTAGGTAGGGAAGAGTGTTTCCCTTCTGTATCATAAACTAGAGCCATCTATTCTTAGAAACACTACCCACCCCATCCAGGATAGTGACAACACCCACAATGGCCTCTGCAAGCCAGCACACAATCCTACACTTGTTGTTATAGTGCAGTTATGCTGTACTCAAAGTGAATGACAGACCTGATTAATCCTTACTAGAGCAATATGCTTCACGTAGTACTAGAGAGAAAAGGAAGTTTTTAGCAGTGGACCTCACCTGAAAGATGCCACCATCTGATTATAGGAAAAATACTGGTGATAGTCATGGTGAATGGAATGACCACAAGGCTCTGCATTGGCCCTTCGAGTATACTGGTGCCCATAGAATCTCAGCTCAAGGTATTTTGCAAAAGACATAGACCAAGAATCATTGGAAAGGGGAACAACCGGTGTCACCTGAAAAATTGGAAGCCAAGTGTCTTAATTTCATCCTTCAACCAAGATTAAGGACAGCCTAACCTAGACAGCAACCTAGTATTTCTACTACCAAAAGCACCCATGACCCTAGAACACAGTAGGCAACAAAAAAAATGGCCTTAGCTTTGTATAAATGCTAACACATAGTTACAGTAAGTCAGAAAAACAACACTTGCTAGTTGATGAAGATGAGAGGTGCTAAGTTGGGGGAGTGCAAACATACCCTTGACAGAAGCTTATATCTGGGATGCTACTTCTCTGCATACAGACAATTTCCAGCAATCCAGTCAGCAGCAATGCTTTCATCGTATACTTTTTCCCTGGTGATTCTTCAGCAACAAATATATTGGCATTACTCTGCACTGTATTTCAGCTTCAACAGTGTTTGCAAGCTTAGAGTGCTTTACACATACTTAATAGCCACAAACATATTAGTGTTTACACGAGCACACAGAAATAAAAGGTTATAGAACAGGTGTACACACACAGCAGCATAGGGCTTGCCTTCAGCAATTACATTAACTTCCTCCAGGTATCTTTAAATCCAACACCCATGTTGAAGCAGCGTAAGTAGGTGAAATGAGTCATCCCCATAGGTAATTAAGGTGTTTCGTGTTTCAGGCACTGCATGAATCTTTTTTAATTAAGTTTTACTCTCATCACTTTGAAGGCTCTTAAGTTTTACAATGTTTAGTAGAGATGAGTATCCAGTTGGTAATGTTTTCTTAGCTAAATTACAGAACAAGTTTCAGATAATACACAACTTACTACCTTGTGGTTTTTTTAAAGCAATTTGTCATTCCTCTAACGAAGATTTTAGTTACTTTCTAATGACTAAAGGAAGTCTAGACATCCCATTGATGCAACGCAGACTGTCCAGTCCATAGCAGACCAAAGAACACCAAGTGGTTTTAGCCAATTACTAAGCCAGTAGGTCTCAGTGTCTGCCCTTCCCCATACATACATTCTTTTGATGCTCGTACTGATTCACTGCAGGGAAGGGACCATACTCTTCAACTCTAAAAGGGCAACTCCGTTTTGTCCATGTGTCAGAAATTAGCTTTCAGCAATACATCAGCTCCGCTTAAACCTATCCTCTCAGAGCCAGGTTTGACACCTTCCAACAGGATTACCTCACACAAGATATTTCACCCTCAACAGCCCCAATTCTACAAGAGGAATTTGTAGGTAAGTGAGCACATCTGTATCAGTAACAGGTTTTCTGCTAGTTTAGCCATAGCTCCAGGGATGAGTGTTTTCTCAAAAATGCTGTTTTTCCTTACAAGGCCAGTCACAACAGGAATACTAAACTGGAACAGCAATTATTCTTAAATCCACATCCTTACCTGTTTGCACAGTCTACACCAGGAGTAAGTAAGAATGGTGTGCTGGTACCCAGGGACTGGGGAGTCCAGCTCCTTTAACACAATTTGCACACAGCCTTGCCCATGAACAAAGCGACGAATGTGATGCACCATTGGTGTTTCACAGAACATGCTGGGGCATTGGTAGGAAGGCCTTACAGAGAGAAATGGAAACACAAATTATCATAAGCTAGACACTACTGAAAAACTGATTCAACATATTTAATATGCCTTTTAATATCACAGTACTATTTATCTTTACTGTAAAAAGTTTTCTAAACCTTTAGTGAAGGCTGTTTCTGCAAAGTGAATTGTACCCATTTATAAATAGCATGTAGGGAAGTTCCCTTGCCAGCAATGGCTGTATAGGTCCCAAAAGCAGTAACAGGATACTGGTTGCTATCACAATCTTTTTACACTGAATCGCTTCCTACGAACATATTCCACATAGTCCAGAAAATATGGATCAAACACCTGGGAGCACTTGGTACCAAATTAGAAGAACACTTCGGCAATGTACCAGAGCAAAGGCTACTGAGGACAAAGATGTGCTAAAGAGCCTTCAAAATTATAATGTTTCAGCTCCTGAAGGAAAAGTGAGCAAAACAGTGGCATGTAACCTCTTTGAACAGAAAAGCCTGTGACCTTTCTTTGGATGGCTTTCATTTAAGTCAGGGAAGAGACACTAGCATCAGAAAAATAAAGGTTGAATTGTTTAGGTATCAAAGCAAAATAGGGAATTCTTCAAAATCAGAAAGAGTCTAACAAAGCCCAGAACCTCCTTGCTCATACACAAAAAAAAAAAAGAAAGAATTTTAATTACTGAAACTAAGGAGATTGAGAAGCATCCACTTGAGCACACAATAGCTAGTCAGCAGAGATAAGAAGTTAGAAGTGGACTGCTAAGCTTCTCCTCCTCATTGATCAGCACAAGGAGAAATACTTGTTCCTCTGCAGAAGGCAGAACATTAACAGCATTTTGCTACTGCAAGTGGCCAATACAGAGAACAGAGTAATCTTGTCTTTTGAGAAGCCATAGGCTACCCATCCAGCTTCACAGCCTGGTAAGACTCTGTATGCAGTTCTGGCAGTACCAGTTATTACTGAAACTTAACAACTTGTCAGATGAAATAAGTTACACAGTACTTTGCCAGGGCTAAAAGTGTTCTGGATCATTTATATTAGCCACCTTGCTGATGTGACAAAGCCTGACTGTCAGATGTTCAGATAACACTAAAGGAGTAGTTTTTTCCCAGAATTTGTATGAAAATTCAAATAGGAACCTCAGAAAGGTGTGATTAGGACAGTTACTCAGTTACTGTCTTGAAAAACAGCCATTTGGGATGCATGCTCAGACTCTTAACTAGGCCCCTTAGAGCCCTAATTGCTACAAGAAAATGGTAAGTGAATACATCTGTCTTTATGAACTTTTAAGTCTTGTTTCATAATCTGTTCCTCTTCCTCATTAAAGGAAATGAGAGGGACAGGGCTGAAGTGGGAAAGCAGCGGATGCATTTGCTTGTAAGAAGTGAGCATGCATAAGCGTATTCTTAAATCCAGTTCCTGTTTCACTACAGCATAATAATAACGCAAAGGGAGCAGATTTAAGTGGTAACCCATACTGGGACACAGTTCTGCAGACTTGCATGCTGTTCTCCTAAGTGCACAGGAAGTAGAGTCTACGAAGAGGGCAGCAGGTAACTTCACAAAGCTATCAAAAGCTTTTGTTTTGTTTAGAATGAGATTTAGAGTAAGTTCGTCCTCACCTGAAACAGTAGCGCTCCAGAAAAATCCCTAGAGTCAAGTCATTTTTTCCGTAGAATTCCATGGTCACAATCCTAAAGCAGAGAAAGAAAAGATTCAGAGGGTGGTTGCTGCCCTTGTTAGCTGTGCAATGGCCTTTAGGTGCACCTACTGTTGGCATGTTTTCAGCCCTGTATACCTTCAAAGGCTTTTTTCCCCTCTTGATTACCCTTCCTAGATCCGTGCTGTCAGGTTTGCTAATACCGAGATCAGAATCCTACTAGAACAACTTTAAACTTGGCATTTAAGTAGAATACAATTCAACTGCACTTCTGAAGATCACGTTCAAGAATATCTAAGCACAGAAGCCTAGACACCTTGACGCCTCAAACACTAATATATAAAGAGCTACAAAAAGGTTACATCCAGAAGATGAAAAAAGCCTTAAGAAAACCTTATTCTTCTAGAAGATTTAATAGTAACTTTCGTTTTCTCAGAACCTCTCCCATTTAGCAAGGCTAGAAGCATGTCATAGGTTGCACAAAATTAACAAATTACAGCCCCTTAAACTGGAAATATTTAAACCTCTTAACACCACTGACTGTAACATGAGAAAGATAGCAATATATTCAAATGCCACTCTCAGATAATACAATCTTCTAGATTCTCTCAAGGCTTATTTTTGGGCTCGGACTTTCTTCTGTGTTTACATATACTAACTCTTCCCCACAAGACTGCAGGCAGTGCCCTCCCCACACATACATTACTCTGCAGTGAAAGGACCAACTAAAGTGTTTGGTTTTATGCTGGGCTTTCTTATTCATGCCTTGGGGATTACAAACGCTATGGGATGCTGCCTTCAGGATTGACCTGACTAGGCAAGACAAAATTCTTCTGGCAACAGTTCATGTTACAGGATGGTCACAACCTACCAAGGAGCCCTCAAAGAAATACCACTATGAGCTGAGCACTGACCTTGACTTAGGAAAAAAAAAAATAGCAACTATACAAGCTGTAGAGGTGTAGTTTTCATACCAGGGGCTAACACAGGCACTTGGAGCATTGCTGGACTGAGCGGAAGAGCTACTGAAGAGAACACAGAGCCTCTGATGGTTTACTGGACTCAGGCAATCCACCTGCTAGAGAGAAAACAACTCATTTACTGGTTACAGACACCTCTATTCACACACAACTCCTGATGACAAAATTCTGTTCTAGTAATTTATTAACAGACAAATCTCTGCTTGCTCCTTTTGTGCAGATTAACCTTGCATTATCTCTGAGCTTCAGGTAGACTTGTACCACGTATAATTGCTAACTGACACTTTTAGAACATAACTAACATGCATAATAAAATCAATGCATTTGCCTGTGTTTCTGTGGAAAAGAAGCTAAGGGAAACAGAAAACAACAAAAGCCCCGAGACAAACATCTACAGTCTCCAAAGCACTGTACAGTTTTGGACATCTTGGAGTTAAAACTCTGCCAATATATTATACCTCAATTGCTCAGTCAGGCCATAGAAAGACTTCCAACTTTCAGTCTGCTGTGAGGAGAGTTACTTTGCTGCTGCTGGAATGGAGCTGTTTCCCCTTCCACGCCCTACAGAACTATGAAGTTACCAAATACTTTTCTTTGATCACTGAATAAATTTAAAACAGCATCAACCAGTCTGATCCAGAGCAAGGGCTAGTCTTATAGTTGGTAAGATTACAGCCTGTGAAGCTACACAGATTTACACTTAAGCACCAATTAAAAAGTGACTTCTGTTCATGAACTTGGGAGCTGATTGGCTCAGGGACTAAAATGTTTGGCTCTTTCAAGAGATCATTTCTGCTACTCTCGTTCATAGATGTTTTTCCTGAACAGCTTTCAGTTCAAGAAAATCCCAAGATCCCTTTCCTCAGATAAGAGGTTAGTTGCTTTCACAGCAGCTTCCCAAAACTTTAAATATTTTTATTACAAACACATACTGCCTTGCTTTGAAATTTCAAAGATTCCCCTCCCTCCATTATGAGATTCTCACATTTTTCAGATCATCCAAACTTTTACAAACAGTCAAATACTTTAATGTAATCACAGCCTACTGCTATTTCCATGACATTAAGCCCCCTGAAGATGAAAACATTACACTTCTAGAAATCACTAATACAAGCAGCAAGAAACCTCAGGTTTCAGAAACTTCCCTAAGTTTGCTCCCCCTTAATTTTCAGAAATCAGTCACGTAGAGTTGAATAGGCAATGTAATACACTGATTCTTGGCTGACTGTGTGCATTTCTCAGAAAGTAGTCTCACAACCTCTTCCCTTCTCAGTGAAATTTGCAGTAAGTGTCATCTTCTGCTTTCTTATATCCACATAGTCCCTAGTTATATTGACTTAAGTGCCCAGAGCACTGCAATCTAAAATTCAGGTTGGGCCCAGCCATAAAAAAAAAAGGAGGGAGAAAAAAAAAACGAAACTCAACAAACCAACTCTAGTTTAACATTGAATATCTACACCTTCTGTATTACCAAGAAAAACTGATGTAATCTGGGTTTTCAGTAACATAGCTTTGAATCTTACCTTATGAGACCATGAGGATTCACTCTGAGCCAATCCCTTCTCATCTTCTTCAATTCTGCACCCAGTTTTTCCAGTAGAGACACTAGACACATCCTTACTTTGGGCAAAGGGATCTGTGCTCTTCTGTAGTATCCTCCCTCCTCTGGCCCGATAGTCAGCCAGCATTCTGGCTAAGCTCTGGCTATCACCTAGATGTTCTGCTATTCTAGTGTTAACCAGCTCATGAGAAGGTAAGATTTGGATAGCCTTGGCTTGGATACTCCCATTCATCCCTTGTAGTCCAGAGAGATCCCGCAATAGTTGTCTCTTCCTTCTGCTCTCTAACTCCTTGTATTCCTTATTGAGGAGAGGAGACCAATAAACTTGCTCAGGGAAGTATTCCCGGGCAGGGCACCTCATGCCTTTTTCAGTCAAAAGAAATGGTTCACGGAACATCATTACAGGAGAAATACAGAGAATGACATCTTTCAACTCCTGTTTAAATGTTGCAGAGTAAGTCTTAAGACGATCTTCAGAAGAAGTTACCTCTTCTGTGACATATAAACCAGTATCATCCTGGAGAGGGTCTCTGAAGACTCTCATCTGACTCTTGGAGTCCTGCAGATCATTTACCTGTTGAAGAGGCTCTAGTGTCTGGCTCTCCAGAGTGACCAAGTGCTGGTCCATGCCATGGAGCGGCAGCAGGGATGTTTCAGGTATTACAGGAGGTACAGAGTTGAACACTGGAAATGGTGACTCCACTTTGTGGTGCTCTTGCTGTTTTGAGGACATTGTTTCCAGTTGACTGTTCTCTTGGTCACCTCTCTCAAATAAACCTCTTTGTTCAAGCAAGCTGACCTCATCAGAGGACACTGACTCAGAGATTATAGGCAGCTTTTCAGAGGATAGTTCAATGTCTCTGACTGCTGTGCTGAACTCCTCACCATTGAAGAGGTTCTGCTGTTCACTTTCATCTCCTGGCTCCTCAATAAAGGAGTGAAAAGAGGTATTTTTGGTTAGAGTAGGGGGCATGGCAAACTCATCCATAAGGAAAGAGATTTCCAGCTGGGAATGATAAGCCACACAGACCATGAAGATCAAGATCTCCTTCACACGGGCCAGCTCATACTCTGCAGCACCACACAACTTGATAGTGCAGCCCAGGTGCTGGGGACACCCTTCGAAGAACATCAGAGTTTTTGTCTGTTCTAGAAGAAACAAAAAAACCATAGGAGTTAAGATGACAACTACAGTTAACCTGCTCTTAGGTATCTCACACACTGAAGAGATTGTAACAGAGACTAAGAGCAAGTAACATTGGTAGCACAATCCAGCTGCAGAAATTCACATCGCTCTACTGAATTAACTTATTTTTGCAAGCAAACCAAGCACTTGCTATAAAACTTCTGTTTTGTAAAACAAGTCATCATAAAGTCCAAGTGAAGGCCACATGGAACACACTGGTGCCTAAACAGTGTATATTAAGATCAGCAGCAGCATTGCAGCAAAAGAACCACTATCCTCCCAGGAACATTTGCTCATCCTCACAAGTCAAAAGCCTACAAAATCTCGAGTGCAATTTAAAGGCTGATGGGGGCATGAGAAGCAGAAGGGGAAAAGATACAAAGACTGCATCTCCTTTAAGATTTCCATCAACAGCATTTGTGTACCAGCACCACTGGGAACCTGTCAAGCAGCCATTCTTTCCTTTGCTGACTTCCACTGCTAAAGGGGTTACAGACAAGGAACGCGGTTTCTCAAAGGTGCACAATGACTGGACAAGGGGCATTGTGCACAAATCGCAAAAAGGCAAATTTTGATGGGATGCGTTAAGGTTGGACCAGATGATCTTTTGAGGTCTCTTCCAACCCAGGCTGTTCTATGACTGTCTGTTCCTATGTGAAAGAATTCTTAATGCTGAGGATGGTTAAACAACTGAACAGATGCCCAGACAGGCTATGAAATCTCCATTCTGCAATATTTTCAACAGTTGGCTGAGAAAGCCCTGAGAAATCTGATCCTGCATTGAAATTAGTCCTTCCTGTTTTGAACAGGAAGTTGGACTAGACGAATTCCAGGGGGTGGGAAGAGGAAAGAAAAAGCAGTTCAGAAGGAAGAAACCAGGCTAATTAAAACCTGGTGTGTCTCATCTTAGTAAGATCATGCTTTTATGTCCACAGACAATTCAGTGTAGTTCCAAGATGTAACAGAAGTAAAGAAAAATGAGTAGGAAGGATACTACTGGATCACAAAAGGCACCCAACAGTCCAGATCTAGTTAAGAGGAACAAAACATTTATCCTTTCACACACACAAGCTAAGACATATCAAGCTTTACTCACCATTGGGCAACTGGAAAACTTGCATATAAAATTTATGACAGGTTCCCAAACGTGGTTTGGTCAATAGTTGATCCATTGACATCACTAAGTCTCCCTGGGTCATTCGACTTACCCGGTCTAACACTTGCTGTGAAAATGGAAATAACAGTAAGGATCTACAAAGAATCCATAGCGCAAAGAGGACACTAGTATCCTTAGCTTGCTCTTCAAAAAAAAAAAAAAAACCCACCAAAAAACCCCAAAAGAAAAAATGTCAGCATGATCCAGGAAACCTCTCACTGAGGCACAAACTCCAGGTTAAACCCAGTCACACAAGCACACACCCACGAGATACAAGAATCTTAGAAAAGCAGTTGGGTAAATATTTCTGGCAAAAGGCAAGATTGTGCCCTTCCTTAAAGATATCTACATCTTTTCAAGTGAAAAGAGTTCCAGGAGGTACAGTGCAGTCAGCATAGTGCTGGCTATCAGGAGCTCAGCCAATCCCCACAACTCCTCTCTGTTCGGCTGTCTGTACCATGCCTCACAGGGACAGAGAGGCTCTCAGGGATCACTGAGGAACCATGCAGAATTTGTCACAAACAGGAGTCAGAGTTAACCAGAATAAAGAGAAGGTACAAACCTAACAAGCAAGTACACAGCAGAGTAGCTGCGAAGAGCTGAGGAAAATAGCTGAGCTTTAGGTTTGCTGTCTCGCTTTCTTGGTACAGAAGTACCATTAAAAAAAGACCCCAGATTTGGCTAAAGGAGAAAATAAGACAACTCTGCTTTCTCCAGGGGACTTGCTATAAGGAGAAGTTACAGAAATCTACCCACAAGGTCCAGTCTGATTGACAGGAAACTCTCACCGGCTTCACATTGATGACCAGAGTGATACCATGCTCTAAGAGCATGTCCTGGGCAATTCGGGACACAGTCTTCTCAACAAGGACCAAATTAGGCCTGACATCAACTATCCGCTGCACATAGTTCTTCAAGAACTCCCTTTCCTGTAGACAGGAACAAAGTGTGGCAGTTAACTACTGCAAACCCATCTGAAAAAAACCCACACTTAGATATCTGTTTCCTACAAGACAGGGAAAACAGCTATCCAGAAAGCACCATCAGTTGCCTGTTTTGCACATTTCTCCACCCCCACAGCACAACACCCTGTTTATCAGTAATTTGTTATATGCATTAATTGCACATGAGAATGTATGTCCAATGACAGTCTGAAGTAAGAGATTTACAGCAGAATCCAAACACACACACATATATATAACTTACATGGAAAAAGGCTTTATTTTCTAAAGGTGCTAGAATTAGAGCATCCTAAACCAAAGCTGTTGGTAATATTATGTTCTCCACCTTCGGAGACATGTTGAGTGCTGGCACTCAGAGACGCTTCCGTTCACAAAAATTATACCAGTGCTCTATGCCTTTACAAATCTATACACAGACTCTCAGTCCCTAAATCTGTACTTGAGGACAGTGCTTCTGGAGTGGGATTCCAAATGCTGTACACTGCAAAATTGCTTTTCTAACCATGCCCACCTTCTGACTTCATCTCACTGTTTTCCCCACACTTATATTGTCATGCACAGCAAGAGAAAGCAAGGCTGCAACTCTAACAAAACTAAAGGTTTACACTGCTAGAGAGGGGATACAGCTTCCCAAGACAGGTATTCTCAACTGTGTTATTGCACCTCACAATAGTCAGGCTTTAATAGTTCTGTGCAAGAGAAAGATACCACAAAAGCAGTTTGCCAACTCCACAGAACACAATCATTCATGTTAAGTGTAGTAAAGATAAAGCTTTTACTAGATGCTAAACTTTTCAATTGAACTAGTATTTCTGTAGTATTTTCTGTCCTATAGGACTTGAATGCTGATACACAAATAGTTATGATCATGTTCTGAAGTTGACACTGAAATAATCGGAAATCAGTATTATAGTAGATACTTCTACCCCATTAAGACAAAGGACAGGTCTCATTTTAAGCTTTTACTAGAAAGCCAACTCACCAGGCAGAGACAAGTTTTATTGCTAAAGCTTTCATACCTGTAATCCTGTCTATTAATCACCAAACAGAAGTTGTCTTAAATGCATGTGATAAGGAAATAGTCAAATACAGAAACAAACATTATGGCCCAAGCTCAGTAGAGCACCAAATACCCCTGTTATGAGTATCCCGGCAAACACCTGAAGACTGATTCTCAGACGGGAATGCAGTGTGTTAAAGAAAAGGCCTATCCATTTCAGTGTTTTCATACTTAAGGCACCTCCCTGCTCACAGGGGCAGGGCACCTGTCCCATGGTGACATTTTGTAGTTCATCACTTCATTAGGTTGGTTGTCTCATTTTTTCAAGCCTGACAAGAAATAACATGGGTGCAACCTAATACTCACCCACACTAACTTTTCTAATACTTCTTTGCACATGCTAAACCACAACAGTAGCTCTGACCTTCTGAACTGTATGTTCCTTATATGCTGTATCATTAAAAACAAGATGTGTTTTCTAAAATGCTGCATTTAATTGCGAGGATCCTAAGATGACTCTTAGTACAGGTAACTTGATGACAAAAATCCTCAGCATGAAACTAAAGGTTTGCACTGTATTACTGCAGCAATTTTCTCAGCTAGCTGCCAGAAATCTTTTCTTTCCTATGCAATCCCACTCACTCAACTCCACCTTACACACTGAAAAAAGGCATATGTGCACCGATAATCACTTTGTTTGGATCACTAGACCTCAGGCAATCTTAACCAAGAAGAAAAGTATGCACTCACCTGAAGTACTATAGGGTCTATGCAGGTAAACTTTGTTTCTTCTCGATAGAGGTACTCAATTGAGCACTTCAGCAGAAGAATTTTGGGATTTTTTAAGCAAGAGTTCATCTAAGGAATCACAAAAATAGTTAAAACAAAAATACAAACACCTGGAAGGGAAAAAGTACAAAAGAAAAAAAAAAAGGAGGCAGGCTTCCCATGATTGATTTTTATTTTTTCCTCCCCAGGGAGCCTCAGCTATGACCTGTCCCCCCCCAGCAGACCCAACTGCACATTCTTCCTTATTATGAAGATGTTACACCCAGTTGTTGGAATTTCACAGCTACTGTCCAGTATGAGTGAAATGCTACATGTTTCTACAGTCACCCCCAAGAACCCCAAAGTTTTGATATGCTTTGAAGCCTCCATCCAGATCACTTTTGTCTTGACCTCCTGTCTTATTTAAAGGCTCGCTTTACTACATTGTCGTAGTCAGAACCACAAATACCTTTTTCTAGCTAAAACATGGGGCAATTATTAGATGCCTTTAGGGATGGAAAGGATGTTTTTCTATACATGCATGAGGAAAGCCTCCACCCTTAAAATCTCTGGGCTAAAAGTAAACAGCTTGGAAAATAAACGCTTTAAAAGCCATTCTTGTTTAGGGTCTCAAGCTAGAGAGAGCTCACAAACTTCCTGAGTGGTGAGAGAAGCTTCATGACACAAAAAGGAAGTCACAGCACACTTAGTTCCTCAGCATATGCTACAGCCAGCACTTGATTAATCAAGCCTGCATTACCTTTTTGTGTGCAACGTTCTTAGTGCAAACAAATCCATTCACCACCATGGAGTCAAATTTCTTTCCACCTGGGATCTAATAAAGCAAAGAACATTTTAAAATTGTCATAAACTCCCATAACTTCTAATGCAGTAAACATAATATGTAGAATACCTATTGTAGCTGATGTGCAAGCTTCAGCTACACCCTCAATTATCAGATGAAAGATCAGATACAGTCATGCTGGACACACAACTCCCTTCCTTTAAAGTCTGGCAAACTGAGGACAACATGAAAAAAAGTACTAAGTTCCAAGATCTCTATGCCCTTCCAACAGATGCATATTTGTTAAACCAGGTACACTCTTGAAGCTAATAAGGGAACCTAACTTCTACAGGCCATGAGGAGCATAAATCAAAAAAATGAGGAAAAAAAAAAATCAAACAAACCTCTACTTACTATGTGAACACATCATTGACTGGTGTGCCTCCAGTCACCACCAATCACAGGAGTAATAAACAACATGAAACAGGTTTCCGAATAACAGGTTTCAGAGAACATTTCTGTTATCAGCATGTGAAAAATGGCGGACAGCTACAAAAAGCTTTCACCTCTGAACATCTGGTCTTTGACCTGGAGTTTTAGGAGAGGCAGCAACAACTGATGCTGCCTGAAGAGATGCCACAGAGCTACCACCAGAACCATAAGGCTCTCCTCATATCTTACATGACTTCCAAACAAAAGAGGCCTCCTGAGGTGAATTTTGCCAAAGCCCAAGCTTTGATCCTCAGTCACAGTAGCTCCTTGGATGTTAGTTTCACATTGGCCTCTCAGAAGAAACTCTGCGTACCACAAGTCAGCCTTACAGTTTAACAGTGTCAACACTAGGCCATCTGGTAAAACTAGATGCACCATTCCATAACAATTAAATTTTCCTCTTGAAGAAAGTCATCGTACTTGGCATGGGAGGAGTTCAATCCTCCATAATGGATAGTTATCGAACAACAGATTGCTACACAGAGTCCTGCAAGCTACTTATCCAGCGTTCAGTACATCTCCAACCCAAGCACAAAACAAAAAAGGAAACAAGTCACTACAAAAATGTTGACCTTTGCTACCTTCTGCAGCCTACAGCCTGAAAGAAGAGGTCAGCTCCAGGGCTAATATTAAAGCACCTTTCACAGGATGCAAAGTTCTGTGCAACTTTTTTTCTAGAACCCCACCTTATCCAAAGGCCACGTTGGCCAGTTACACCACTGAACATGCTGGGGGCGGTGGGAACAGAACTCTTCAAACATGGGATGCTGGCAGCAGCTGCAACCTTTTGTTTCCCTACACCCACTGTTTGAAACTTACTTTTTTGATGTGGACAAACTGGCGGATATCCATGTCATCATCTCTGTTCTTGACATCAGGCCGTACAGTTTGAACTACCTGGCAGACCACAGGTACAATGATATCCCTCCAGGACAGTGACAAGGACTCATTGTACAGAAGCTGCTGAAGGAGTGCCATCATGTGGTTGTGATTAGCAGACCTGTAAAAAAAGGCAGGCCAAACAGATTTCTTGTGAAAAAAAAATACAGAGCAGTGATTAGTTAAAATCTCATTTCAGAAGTAAATTTCTTAACATTTACAGTGCAGGAAGGCCTCTGAAGGAACAGCTGCCTAGAACATTCTAGAGTCAACTCTGGTCCTGTACTTCAATACATAAGTCACAGGTAAAAAAACAATCAAAAGATACTGTAAAAATGCTGTTTTCTTAATGCAAATTAGTCCCTTGTACGGTCCACTGTAGATCAAGTCCCACTGAAAGTTGGTGGAATACAGGGGCTTCAGGAATTTTTAGTCAAGATATGCAAATTCCATTTTCTACATGTTTCTTACAGTAGCCTTTCCATGGCTTGTTTCTCCCCATTCTCTTCTCTCAACAGATCCAGATTGCTGTGGTGCCAGCCTAGGGGCGTGAAAAACAGTTCTTTGGACTTTTCCTCCACCCTCCTGTTGAATAGCGACTCTGCAAGAGACAACCAAACCTTGTTAATATAAGGTCACAGTCGAATGCCTGTGTCTTTCTGAAAAGCTACTTTGAAAAGGAAAGAATTTACTAAGACATTAAGTCTAAGCCTCTTGAAATACTGAGTTTGAGCTAGGTATCATGCTAACATGATGCAGCAAACAGTATTGAGTAAAACAGTGGCGAGTATACAAAGGCAAAGTGAGCTACCAAAATTCCTGTACTGCCAGTATAGAGCAGACTGTTTTCTCTTCTGGAATTGAATCATTACCGAGCTTGTTGAGACAAGGAAACAAAAAAAAAATCTCCCAGTTTTGCCTATAAATAAGCAGCAAAATCCAAATATTGCATATATTCATAATACATAGTCATAATGCCTTGTAGACTCAGAACATTGGTCAAAGGCACTAATTCGATCCACAGAAAGCTCCTGATTTGAAGAAATCTATGTACAAGCAGCATTAAAAGATTTAGTTATTTCGTTCAGGCTGCAGCACAAGTATCAAAAAGATCTTCATAAAGGCCTTGTTTAGCATTTCTTTAAAATATGTTTGGGAGATGCGCTATGCTACCAATTCATATGTTAGACTTTTGAACCTTTACATGACTTGCATCCCAACCCCACACGCCACCTTTTTGCACCACCAGGTGCAGAGAGAGCTGTCAGCAGGCTGGTTCATCCAGCCTATGTCACAGTATCTAATACTACAGAATTCTCAAGATCTTCTGTCAAGAAAGTGGCTCAAGCTTTTTGAAAGATTTCAGAACATCTTCTCAACTCCATCCACCTAACCATCATATACACTGGTATCTCTCCGCTACAATAAACAAGATGCCAATGAACGCTGTATCCACTGAATACCATTTTTAAATCCTAAATGTCAGCATGAACTATAGCCCTTTCTGGTTTTGGAAACAAAGCATTTTTCAACAGGATAAGACAGTCACTTTTCAATCACTATATTGTGTAGAAACTCCTTAGAACTGTTCTGTTTTGCAGTACCAAGATTAGAGGTTATTTCAGCACAGTCTTCCCTGCTTTGAAGGAGTTACTAAGTTACTTCTCACACAGGTATTATGATACTATAGAGGGAAGTTATAAACTTCCTCATTCTCATAGTGGCTGACTACATTGTACATAATTTATGCTACTAGTATACAAATTTTCATCAGCAAGTATGTAAGCCTTCAGAGTTCAAGCTTAAAACTCCTCAGAGTGCATGATACAACAGCAAAATCCTTGTACAACAGTAATCTGAGCAGGACTATTGAAAAAAAGACTCTTTAAAAACAACAATTAACTTCTTCCAGATGCTCCATACCCAAAATTAGCTGTGTAGAAGATTAAGAGAAGTTACATTTGGTTTCCCTCTTTCCTTTCTCCTACAAAAGCTCAGTTAAAAACTAAGCATCAGTTTAATCAAAGATTTTATTACTCTGGCTGCATGGACACTGGGGTTTCCTGCTTATTTCCTCCTCTTACGAGCTCACCAAAATCAATACCATTAACAGGGAGAAAAAAAAGCACTAACAAGTGCACTCGGCCATGATATTGAAAGGGTTTTAAGCCTCACAACTGCATCTAATAGCCTTTCATTTCAGAAGTAGAAGTGGTGGTGGTTGTGGTGATGACAGGAAACCCAGAAAGATTTAAGAGATGAAGTTTTAACCTACTCTGTAGAAACAGTGTAATTAATCATCTCACATCTTCATTTGCTTGCACAGAAATTTAAAATCGGTGTCTGTTACATAAGTTTGTGGGTGGGGAAGTTGTGAACAGACTTGCCACTTACACTTATTTAAAAAAGAAAAAGTAAAAGCTTTCCTTTGAATGCTTTTTAATTAAGAAATCTGAGAAGTGTAAGAAATGTAAGCTTGAAAGTGCATTCAAAAATTTAGAGTATATCTATCAGTTTCACCACAAATAAGTTCAGATTTACTATCAAGTAAATATTTCTAGAGGGTCAATGCCCCATTAAAGGACTACTGAGGAGTTTTCATCACTATATTAAAACCGCAAAACAGCAACATTTGAAGTTTCTCCTTACCTTTAATAAAAGCATCACTTATAGAGAACATCTGCTGCCCTCCGTTTTCAGGATTCAAGTACTCTGAAAGAAGAGAGAAGAGGGAGATAGGCGGAGACAAAAAAAATATGACAGGTTACACTGGTGCGCCCATATAATTACAATGTACACACCCACACCAGAAGCAGCAGCATTACTCATCTAAATGTTTAGTCACCAATTTAGCAACAGCTTGACGAGTGGTGAAGACAAGAATATCCTCTCATTCTTGTTCTATCAAAAAGTTCTAACATGACAAGAAAATAGTACTTATTACTGTGAAGAAACAAAACAAACAAAGTAGACACAAGTAAAGACTGAACTAGAAGTTAAGAGTTTGCTTTTCCAATTGACTCACACCACACTTTTCTAGATCTGAACACAAATGTGTTAAGCTGAGAGCAGACATCATGGGAATGTCCAGACAGGGAACGGCCTCCTCACTCTGCTCTAAAAATGCAGCTTCAGAAGCCATTTTGCTCTCACACTCCAATGAAGTATGTCAGACTGGGAGAGAGACCAGCCATAAGATTTATCTTATACAGTGAAAGAAACAAAAGACAGTCTGCCTTTCCAGAGCTAGAACTCTAAAGTCTAAAACAGTTTAAACTGTTTTGAGGAATCCATGCTGACAGGGATGGAACAAAGGAAAGGAATACATCACTTCACATACAGGAAATAGGATGAAGCTCCATCTACTACACTTCTTTAGCTTGCTAGCTCTTGACTTTTATGCAGGCTGGCTGGCTACAAAAAGTTTTTCTCCAGAGACCATTAGCTTGTTATGCCTTTAGTTGGCTCCTTGCTTCTACAAAAACGGACTGCACAGCAGGAAAACAAAAGCAATAGCCCAACTGCTTATACAGCATGATGATCTGAAGTCCAAAACTAACTCTTTATCACCTTTTGTGAGAACGGTCCAGATCTACTGCCACAAACAGAATGCAAAGCCAGGCAGCTTTCAGACACCAACAGAAAGCAACAAAAAGTTGACAAGACACAAGCAATCACAAGTCTCTGAACAGCAGCACTCAGGAGACCCCCTACATGCCACCAGTTTAAAAATCTGAGCCTGTCTGCAATTGACCAGTTTGCAAACATACTCAATAAGTGATCAATGTACCAAAGCGAAGTTGCAAGCCTCCCTTGCAGCTTGCTGGTTATTTGCAGATTCCCTTCATCTCTTGCTTAGATGAAGAGTTTAGCATTACAAGCAACCTACTGCTTGATAAAAGCTGGCTCACCCTCAGCACTCGTTCACCACAGTCCCACAGACTACCTAGAGAAAGTCATGTCATGCTGTACCTACACATGACCATGTATGCTAGTACCACCGTCCCTCTCCACCTCACAACAGCCTCAGGGCAGCAGCTCTTTACTGTGAACAGTCAAATTAGGTCTGACACATATCCCTGACTGGCATGGCAAAGGCAGGAGTTAACTCCAGCTGAAACCTAACCTTAGTTATGCTCTGAACAAAGGCACAGGTGGCACCTCCAAACCAGAAACACTTCTCTTCAGTACAACTTCATCTCTTATAACTTTGCTTCCAATTGTGTCCCAGGGAAAGCTCCTGACAAGGTAAGATACCATACCTCTTCATAGACTGGACCAGTAACACACTCACACCTCTGAGTTTGAGGCTGTGTGAATGGCTGACACACATTTCTTACCTCACATCGTCCCTACGTGTATCATGCTCCACAGAATGTTGGATGGGTGGGAGGTTCCTTTGGTGTATTTTGTAGCCTTGTCTGCAAGCAGTTAGCTATCAAGAGACTTCTCTTACAAGCTCCCCCAAACAGCTTCAGCAAAGCGAAACAGAGAAAAAACCAAAACACACCACCCCAGAACACACAAATTCCTAAGCCTGAGATTCAACGGCATCATTGGAAGCAAATACCACAATGCACAGAGAAATTCACAAGTCTGCAATGGAAACCAGCGGATTTTATACACCTTATATATTTCTCTGGTTAAACATCAAAACAGATTGACCAGGAACTACAGCTTTTCCTCTAGATATACAAACAAGGCTGCATCCAAAGGCTGCACCTTTTCAAAAGAAGGTGCACCAAAAACTAACTACACAAAATACCTGCTACCAGGATCAAGGATATCTGGCTGCAAAGACATTTAGAAAATAAAGTTTCCCATATTGATAACTATCTCTTAAAAATTGCAAATAAAACCCACATTGAAAATAAAGTCACTTAATCTCTTCCTGTAATTTAAATGTAGAAAGCAATCTTACTTTGTTTCCCATTTTGATACACACTATAAAGTACCATCGTCTTTAGGCAGATGATACTACAAATGAGTCACTACACTCAC
The DNA here is from genome assembly GCF_964106895.1 of Numenius arquata. Taxonomy (NCBI): domain Eukaryota; kingdom Metazoa; phylum Chordata; class Aves; order Charadriiformes; family Scolopacidae; genus Numenius; species Numenius arquata. The sequence goes on from NC_133578.1 coordinate 27,997,047, forward strand.
TTGTAAGATACTACAAGCCAGCTAACTTGGAGTCACTAGAATTTCATGGAAACACACCAGACATTAATCAGCCTATGACATCACAAGAAGTCCTGCCATTAGACTCAGCCTATACACAAAATACTCTATTCTAAAACACAGTACATCACAGGCCGTTGCTCCAAAGCAGCTGACCTCTGTGACTAGTGGCAATTGCATATCCTTTAAATCATTTGAAGGAACCCACTAACCACTTAAATCAAAGTTGACCTGCACTTCTAGCACTGATGTTCTGTCCTGTTAATCCTCCTCCAATGACTGTAATTTACACAGTTGTGAGGAAATTGAGTTACTAGCCTCAAAAGGTGGGTGTGATCTTCAGTTTTACTTCATTATTTCAAAGAAGATTAAGTCACTGTCATCCAGTCTAAGGACAAAAAACAATTCCAATGAAATCAAGCTAAATACATGTGTCCGTAATGGTCACGGGGAAGTTACTGACCCCTGACAGCAGCAAATGCATAATGTCACTGACTGAACAGTACTCTGTTCTTAAAATAACCATGTCCCATTTTACATACAAACTTAATTATCTAGTCTTGGCTGTCTAATCTAGCACCCTTGAAGGCACATTTTTTTGAATAGTCAGGATTAATCAGGAACACAAGGCAAAAGTCTTTTCACTCCAATTTTAATATTTCCAGAACAAAGTGTTAGAAGTCATCCATTTCACTGTTCTAGGCACTGCACTACACACTGTAGCATTTTGTCCCACCTAATTTTTTAAGGCCTTGAGTAACAAACATAAGTATCCACAAAATTTCAGTCTCCCTATTGCCAAGAAGCATGCCTTGCTATTCAGGATGTTATTCATTTTAATTTGTTGCTCCCTGGTTAGGTCTTTCCTCTAGACTCTCATGCCAGGAATCAAAAAAAAAAAAAAAAAGAGGTACAGTAAGTCCTCTATATTTGCAGAGGATACAGATTTTTCAAAAATCTGCAGGATAATACCCACCTCTCTGTGCTGTACTTCAGTGATGCACACCTCCACTCTATACCACTTCTGGGCATATTACTGATACTTTCCCCTCAAGGGAAATCTATTCTCTTAAAAGGAATTGCCCCCAGTTTTCTACTATGAATTACACTGAATTAACCTGGTTAAGAGACCACACATTTCCAGAACAGATAATAAACACCAGTCAGCAGAGTGCTACCAACGTATATAATACAAAAGCAGAAGTCCTTCTCTCCTTTCAAGTCCCCTCACCACTTGCCTTTACTGCTGATCTTCTTTGAGCTCTCCATCATCAAAATCTGTCTCACAAGAGCTTCAGTTCTAGCTAAGAGAAGCCTTGATTTGGTCAACAGTTTCCGAGAGAGGTACGCTCTCTTACATTTCCCCTTCATCATGTACTGCTTTCTGTATAAGGAGATAAAGACTCAGATATGTCTGAAGCCAGGACTATCGCTCTACAAGCCCTTAAACACTAGCCAGAGCCAACCTGACTACTGCCTGCTTTTCTGCCAACACACACTGATAAAGATCAATCTGCTACAGCTGTAAATTCAGAGGATAACTGCAGCACACCTGGGCCTGTTTCAAGCTCACTTAATCCAGCATCCCTCCTTCCTAAAAGGGATTCATTGATATATTCTCCCTCTCCTCCCCTTTCCTTCCCTGTAGATGCATTAACTTTTCATTTTATTAGGGCATGAGCTGGAAGGAAACAATAATGAGCTGGTGTCAGTAGTGCTGACAACAGGTCCCTACTGTTGAGTCATCTGACATCAACTCAAATTTCAAACCTGCTCTGCTCCTCTCTTTGGGGGAAAAATAAGCAGTCAGATTTCCCTTTTTCTAGACATATTTTTAGCAAATAACAAAAGGTGACTACAATAGGCATTGATAAATGCACCCTCTAATTTGCCTCACTCTCTCATGTCTACCATACCTTGTCTACCTCAGCTGTGACCAGTTCTCCCCCTCACTCTCTTCAGTGACCATTTCACAGTTTCAGAAAATGCAATTTGCATGCAAGCATAAGGTAAGTCTTGCATTCTGATCCACAACAACAGAAGAGATCCATCAGACTTTAGTAAAAGGATTAATTCATTGGAAGGAGTCCACATTATTTAACACTGGATCATCTTTTAAAGTTGGAAATACTGAAGGGGTGGGGTGAAACAATAATTAGGAATAAGAAACTCCTTAGAAGCGGCCAAAGACAGAAGTCTACAAAGCCAATGTAACCTTAGGTAAGGAAGCAGAGCAAAGGCATCAAACGCTACCCAGCAGGTAAAGCAACTAGAATATACTAGACCCAAGCCAGTGGCAAGCCCTGGTTTCAGTCAGCCCTTATCCAATTTGGAGAATGCAGCTGTCAACAGGCAGGCAAATTATTTCTTTTCCATAAGGATTTTGCTTAAAGTTTTTCAATTCAGTACTTATTTAGGGGGAAAAAAAAAAAAAAAACAAACTAAAAAACCAAAAACCACAAACTTTCAAAAGAAGTCTTCAATGCTGAGTATTTGTTTTTTTCCTGCTTCACTTAAGTGGATGGTTTCTTTTGAACAGATGTTATATATATGGATTAAGTTAGGCCTTATTGTTCATCAGTGAGACTCTTCTGTCGAATATAAGTTTATTCAGGTACAATCAGAAGTCACCACAAAGCTATTCCAAGTTAATTTTGTTCATTTGTTGTTTGGTGTGGTTTTGGTGTTGTTTTTTATTTTCTTGTTTGCTTTTCCAGTTTAATCTCAAAGTGTAGAGACACATAGCAAACTGGTTTAGCACAGACTAATTTTCCACCCCAGTTAGCCAGAAACTGTCTATGAGGATCGGCCCTATTATGTATGGACAGGAGACTTTTGCTTCAACTGCAAAGAGAAAGTCACAGGGGAAGTTACACACTGTGCAGAGAAGGTGTTTCAACAGTTCTACTGAGCCTCCTCAGAGGTGAGCACATCAAAACTGCAAGCAAGTGCCAGCTAAATATGGTATTTCCCCCTCTGTAAGACAGCTACAAAAGTAGTGTCCAAACAGGTCAGTATTATTAGGGCCCAGCTCTCCATCATGTGCAACTCCAGCTGGTGACTACCTCATACCTTTTTGGTCGGCAGGGTGAGGGGGCACATGTGGGTACTTGGAGTGCTTCTTGATATGGAAGTTCACGTTGTCCAGCTCCACGTTCAGGCTGATGGAGGCGGCTGAATCACTGTCCATTGTGGACTGGAAGCTGCTGACTGAAGTGCGCTTGCTAGGGCTGGCGGAGTCTTTTAATGTTGGGTAAAGGGGAAGATACAGGGAGGAGAAGGGTTCAAATGGGTATCATGAGGGTATCGCAGAGGAGAAAAATTGTCTTTAATACATAAAGACCAGTGTGCAACACTACAGGAATACAGTATTTTCAAAGTTCTAATCTTATCTTCATGTATGCATGCTGACATTTGGCCTTCTTTAGTGCATTACTACAGGGCCCAAATCAAACAGAAGTTTGCCTGAGAAACAGAAGGCAGCAATTTAAATGCTTCTCCATTAGAAGCATGAAGCTTTAACAGTTCCACTAAATAAAAAAATACTGTATCCATTGTAAGAAACAGGAGGACCAGCTAGGTTATAGTTTGCTTAGATCCTTACAGCCCCGTGCACACACACACAAACGCACACACATAAAGCAAGACATGGTTAAACTACTACATCCTGAAGGACTGGAGATAATGGGGAGAAGGCAGAGTGAGAACAAGACTCAGGTGAAACTCACTGGCTAAGTTATCTTCTCCTTCATCAGCAATCTGCTCTGTGTCGCTGTCATCAAACTTGATGTCTTTGAACCAGGATGGCTCAGAGTGCCCCTCTACAGAGTTCACAGAGTCACTGTCTGGAGATGGGGTTTCGGAGAACTCTGTGCTCTAGAAGACAAGGAAGGAAAAAAGGTGTTAAAAGTGCAGTTCTGTGGAAATATTAGGCAGTCTTAGAAAGTAGCCTGCTACAAATGCAGATCAGATATTTTAAAAATCAGAGGATACTCTCAGTGGGCTGAGCCAGGTTAGTCATAGAGCCACCCCCCCTTGACATGAAATAGGAACTCTGGGGCACAGGAAACAAGTATTTCTTTATACTTCCCACGTGCTTAGTCTCTGCCTCCTCCCCACAAGTTGTGACTAAGCAGCACTAAAGGACAAGTTTATTCTACTGGACATTTTCTGTCACCACATCCAGCTAAGCAGTTTTGAATACTTCCTATACCCAGCCAAGGTGGGTGATGACCATATCCTTTACCTAGAAACCAGCACACACAGCTTTTGGTGGAGGTTAATTCTAAGTTACTGGAGCAATTCTGTGACTGACCAAAGTAGCTCTAAGAGTCTTACTCACAAGTCAGGCTCTAGCTGGGGCTACTGTGTCAAAACAAAGCCTGGCTAGAGTGCCAGAGAACCCAGAGAGCATCTAAGCAATTTCCATCAGCCATCCTGATGCCTCCAGTCACCTAAGAGGAAGTTCTCACTATCAGTCCTTTGGCTACAGTGAGTGCAGCAAGCAAACTGAATCAACAACACTGTTTCTCCTGACACTTGTCCAGGAGAAATGAGATCACACAGTGCTTTCAGCTAATGAGAACAAGAACTGGCTTTAAGCCTTGAATAACATAACCCCTCTACAAACAAAACCCCTTTACAAACCCCTTTACAAAATGCTTTCACAAGCATTTTCTAGATAAGGGCAAGATTTTAACTGCACTGTCTCAGTTTGCTAGTAACTAGCTGAGATGCCAGAAGAAACACAGAGCAATCTCAATAGACAACCATGTGACTATGGCCAAGAGCTGAAATGCATGAGGAAGACATGATGGTAATGGCTGCAACCTTCCTGGCTGAGGTCCATTGGACAGCTGAGCCATTCTTTATTGTGAGAGCTGCAGAACACAGAAGACTCTCAACTGAGTGCTTTTAGGTAACGGAGAGGCTACAGAGATATATTGTTCAAGTTAAAACACAATCCAAACACTCAGGCCAGTGGAAGATGTCCACCATGAGAGGCACTAGCCTAGATTGGAGACCCTTTCCTCCGCTTCAGGCAACGCTACATGTAACACCTCATCCTCCAGAGAGGATAGACCCGAAGCTTTCTGGGCAAATGTGGCTTCCTCAACTTCCTTAAACTACTAAGAAAAAAGGCCTGGACCCCAATTCTCTGTACAGGAGAGCTGATTTAGAAAACATACAATGGTTACTGAGAACAGGATTAAAAAAAGATTCTAGTCAGCAGCCAAACCCAGCAAGAACCATAGCTTTCCTACTCCTTTTACCTGTAATGGTCTGTAGAGAGCATACTCATCTCTGAAGAGCTGATCATGATGACTGACACATTCTAGCCAGCGTCCATCAACCAATGCTTGTCCAATTGCAATGGCTTGGACCCTGGAGGTATAAGAGTAGAGATAGTTTTTTAAGTCTAGTTCTAAATATACATGGTTTATGGTAAAAGCATGCTACAAAAGGAAACCGTCATTTGCTATGCAATATCTGACTCATCCGTATCTCATCGCCATGTTTAAGGGGACACAACATACTGTGGAGAGGCAGCAGAGTGTACTGGTTTGAGTATGGAGCTAGATGGAAGAGACTGCCTTTACCCTAAACTCAGCTGAGGTCTCTAACAGACGATTAAGACATACTGTTTGTGCTCCTCCAATATTGTTAGCTTGAGTTATACATTCAGAGCACCTCTGATGAGTGAGGACTGCTGCTCTACACTTAAGACCCATCTCAGCTTTATCCCCCTCTCACATCGTTAAATACACCAGATTATTTATACTCACTTACAAGGTTAAGAGCCTGCCACCCCCACCAAAAATTTAGCTATCAAACACTATCTCTGATTCCAGGGGCAGACTTGCCCTTTGGAGTATCGGTGAACATTTCTAGAGTATAATATACTCACTGTTCTCCAACTGTTTGAGTGATACTTGTCCCATAAGCTCCCTTCCACACTGGCTCCCAAACCAGTCAGCCCCCTGTGCCCTTTTGTTTTGGGCCACATGGAGTCAGAACCCTACCTGCTTTGATAGGCAGTAAACATCAGATCTGAATTCTCTATCTTTCTCATCTCCTTAGCAAAGGGGTCTATCTCTGTAGTCTAAGGTACCCTATAACAGCTAAAACTCACAACCTCCTGTCACAGAGACAGGAGACACCTGCTGTCCTAAAGCATCAGGGTTACCTTGTGGTTATGTGCCCATTTCTGATGAGCCAGTTGACCAACTCTTTTCCCACAATGCAGTTGGGATGTGTCCGCAGCCAGTAGCGATGGTCTTGAAACTCCATCCCACTGTTGTGATGGCAGATCTTCTTCCACAGATCTTTCAGCTGGACCGAGTCCTGGACAGGGAGATGTGCAAGTTACTTAGTAGTCTGACCTTAGCACTGGTTTCAAGGGCATCAAACTGGGTCCTCAGACCAGCTTCTAGATCAAAAGCCCTCCACAAACAGGTATAAAATCTAAGCCATTCTGCACAACCTATGCAAAAACGCAAAGAGAAACAACAGACAGGAGATCAGCTCCTCATATCCTTCCTCTTACATAAAGTTGAGAACAAGGAAGAAAAGGAGTACCCTCAAGTTAAACGGGTTTTGTTTTTAATGTGGCAAGACGTTGTACTGCCTACAAGATACTTATGTCCTCACTGCTGTCCTCTTGCACCCTATTCTCAAACTCAGGTGTTGTGTGTAAATACAGAGCAGAGTGAAAACTCATCCTTTGGAAGAGGGTTTTTCTATATAACTAGATAAAACTAGGTTTTTCTATATAACTATTTTTCTATATAACCTAGGCTTTGTGAAGCACACTAGTCCATTATCAAGCCCAGATATAAAGCAAGTGCTTGACACAGCAATGCACGCTGCTATGTTTCAAGTTCTAGGATACCATTTCTTATTGAGGATTCCTTTTTTGTTGTCCAGTATCAAGCCTTTTTTAGGCACTGCTAGCTTTGGATACTAAGCAAAAAAAGGCATGTACCCCTCCCAACTCAATTAATCATTTTTGAATCTGTGGATCTCTTCTCCCTCACGACTTGGAACACTTCAGCCTATACCTCAAAATTATTTTGGGGCCTGTTAAGCATATGCACCAACTGTTGTGTAGGCTATGCTCCACCCAAAGTGAGCTGTTTCTCTGCATCTGGCCCCTCTTCCTTTCACATATGCCCTGGCTTGGCACAGCACAATCCATTGCTGCAGAGTGGAAACTAGGACCAGTGATTATTTTGAGAGAGCAACAGAGCACCTCAAGGCATGGAGAAAACTCACTGCAGCTCCCTTTCTCAAACGCCTTAGTCGTTCTAGTTTTGTGTAACAGAAAAAAACCACAAAAGCTTCAATTATATTTTAAATGGTTTCAGCTTTCCAGTTAACTGCCAGATCCACATTATTGCTCTTTCCCAAGGGTGCCCTGAGATCCAAGAGTTTTGTTCCACTGCTGTTACTGGACTGGCTTTCTGCTTTTATTTGCAGCAGTGGCTGTCCTGGGTATTATCCTAAAAGCAATGTCAGCAGCTCCCTTTCCATACCAGGTATAGAGTCAAAAGGGTTAGTCACATGTCATAGGATCATAAGATTTGATGCAAATGGTGATTCCACAGTTCAGCTGCCTTGTAGTTTACCATTAACTCACATGGTGAATTCAGCAAACTGGACAAACTGGCAGAATACAGCAAATCCTTTTAACTCAAGGATTTTGACCTCTAGTTCAAGGAGGTATATGCTTACCCCAGTGTACATACATCCTCCCCTACCTTTTATTTCATAAGCAAAGTTCATTAGTCTTCTGAATGGAGTATGTTAAACTTGAAATTAACTCCTGATATACAGTCAGCCTCACATGCTGAGGGCATGAAACAAACAGTAGAAATTCACAGAAAATACTACATTAATTGACACTGCTTCTTCTGCTCTTACATGAACAGAAGCAATACTTCCGATCTTCTTCTGCCCCAGGACAGGAAACAGAAAAAAAAAATTAAACAATGTGAAGATGAAGCGCACTGGGATTTGATCATCTTAGTCTAAGTTGTATTCACAGCATTTTGAATTTCATTTTTCCTGCATTAACATACACGCACAGGGCATGGTGGTGTAAAGACATGCCTTAAAAATGTTTCTCCGCCACGTGGTTATCCATTCACAGAGCACCCTGGAAAGGAGTTGTGCAACTGAACAGGAGCTAAAGTGTTTCTGCACCCTCAGGAATACTTGTATGCATTTTGCTGACAGCAGACAAATACCTGACAACACAGAAATTAGCCTTCCTCATTTCAAATTGGCAACAGGGAGCAATCCTGTATCTTTTAATGTGTGAAAAACTTCCCTTCCCTCAAAGAAAACAAACACTGTTTTCTACTGAACGTTGTACAGTAGCTACCACCTACAACAATGCCTCTGTGGGGAGAGATAATAGGATTACACAGAACACTGCTGCACATTGATTTTTCTTTGAACGAGCACGTCACTACAACGTTCTACAAAATGTTATATTTATTCTGCAAACAAGGGGAGAGGCCAAGTTATGTTTTGGCCCAATGAGATGTATCAGCTTTAACTCATTCATCATGGTGTAACTATTTTGAAGTAACCATTTATGTGGCCTATGAAAGGGAAAATCTGAACTCTGAGAAATACAGAATCAAATCATTGGTTTACAACTGCAACCATGACAGGTTTAACCCACACGGAGCCACCATATACCAACTCCACACTGCATAACACAATTCCCAAGACTAAAACTGTAAACACCTTTATGCAAACAGCATATGAAACTATGATTTGCTTCAGGAAGACAGAGGTGTCCAAAGCAGCAGCAATATTCTCCATCCCTGCACCACCTGGAGGAGAGGTCCAGGTAAGAGTGCTCAGACAGGAGCATTTAACGGCAGCAAGATACTCCTGCTGCATGGTATAAGAAAGGCAAACTTCATTGCCTTCACAGAGCAAGACAAACAGAGGTCTGAAAAGTACCAGAAGGATTTTGCGCTCATCCTCGCTGGTCTCAGCCTTCATATGTGTGCGACTGGCCTGGGGGCTGACAGATGTCTCATATGCAGGCACCATTGGTGAACCGGATCGATCCAGTGATAGGTTAGTGATGCTGGCTGATCTGTAGTGGAAGAGAGAAGAACTGAAGTGTAAGCGTTCATTGTGTGGTGCTACACCAGAGCAGCCATTGATCTTGCAGCATGTTAAAAAGGAACTTCTTACTGCTTAAAGCTTCCCCCATAAAAGCAGAAGAAAGGATCCCTAGGAAGCAAGTGTATTGCTTTGAACATCCAAGTTAAACTTTTGTAAAGCTCTTTGTAGGAAGCAGTTACAACTAAGTTTAGGCACAGCAATTTATATATGTCTGCATTTGAATAGACTGGGGGAGGGATGGAATGGTGGGTAATTAGAAGCTCCGGTGGTTTGGAGGCAAGACAGATACCAGCAAGGGCAGCCAACACCAAGATCCCTAGTACAGGGCACTGAGATTCCCCCTCTTCTTGACCCATTTGAAATTCCTTCTCCACAGCTCTCTAAAATACATGGCTGACAGCTTGCAGAGTCTGGAAGTTTGAGCATCTCTTCCCTAGGGTGGCTAAACTGTCTGCTGAAGCTGGAGGTCACTCCAGCTGGCAATTTTCCTTGTACTAAGATATGGAGAATCCACCTGATCTCAGCCCAGCTGATTAGGAAATCTTGGCTATGCACTCCAGTACAAATATACCATTTTGCAATAATCATTGCAACGCTACAAATGCAAATACAAGTTCCAGATACCCTCTGCTCCAATAACTCCCAATGAGACAAAATTTCTCATCACGCAGCAGGAAAAAGCAGGCAGTGTAAACTATTCATGCTAACAGTGCTCTAAGGAGTGAGGATAGAAAATACTCCTGCATACAGCAACAGGGAAGCTCAAAATGCCAGTGCTGAACTGACTCAAGAGGCGAGCAGCAGTCTCAGTGATGAGAACTGTTGCCAGCCTCTAGTCTTTAGAATGAAACTCGGGTAACTTCACAGAGCTTGCTAACTGGCTAACAGACACTCCAGTTACTCCCAAAAATTCTCAATGGATGTTGTGGCTGAGCCCAGGCATGAAATAGCAATGCCACTCTATTTCACCTTTTGTACTGCAAGGAAGTAGGTACAGTAGTCTCAAAATCACTGCATTTTCCTCTTTTATCTCTTAAGGAAGAATACTGGACTGGTAAAGGGTTTTAGTTAGGTCCTTTTTAGTAATTTATGCAGAACCTAAGGAAACTATGTTGGCACTACATCCACATACATCTAGGCATGATAAGCAAAAAACTTTCTGTCATAGTCAGGCATTCCAAGCAGGCTAAAACTGTCAGTCTTCTACTGTTCAGATGCTCTCAAGTTAAACAAAGTTAGAACTGGCAGTTACACAGCTTAAGAAAGCATTCTTATGTGGAATATGAGACTGAGATGAAAGTCCACCATTAAGCACTCCTCCCAGTTGTTTTGCAACAGCTACTTTAACTGTGCCACCTACCCCATAAGCAGCAGGGATTTTTAATTCATGTACAAGCACATTAAGCAAGAGTTAGAACAGTCAGATTTCATATCTGTGTCTTCATTGTCACCACTTATACCTGGGACTTGATGGTATTTATCTTTTCTAAAAACAGAGGAGGAGATTTGCAATGAAAATCCCTATCCTCTAGAAGAATCTGTAAAGGAGAAGTCCGAATTCCTTCACTTGCAACATTTGACTGTTGTGCTGGTTTTTCCCCCATAAATGACCAGTCTGAGAAAAAAAAAAAAAAAAACAAATACATATCCCCCACTCACAGGGAAAACACATAATACTAAGTAACTTCTGCTACCTGCATCTAAATGCACTCAATCTGCATCTTTTTTGCTTCATCTCATCTAGAAAGAGGTATGGTCAAGCTTGCTTCAAAGAAACATCTATGGCTGCTTTGAGAAGATCTGAAGACTAGCATCACTTAGCCCAAAGCCAGTATCTTTGTTTCCACAGGTTCAGAATTTTGACAGAGATAGGTTATACTTCATTGTTACTTCTCGAATGAGAGTCCAGACAGGTAAGTACTATGGTGAGTCCATGCATAGCCAGAGTGTTAAATTTTAACTTGAATGAGCGGTTTGGGCCTGCCAGGTCCAGCTTACAACCCTCCTACTACTGCGTGTATGAGGAAACAGCAAAGGCCTTTTAAAATAGACAACATCAATTCAAACAGGAAGCAGGAGAGCATCCTCAAGGTTTCAGTCCTTTCTTGACGTCATTGCAGTTTTTTAGCATTGAACTTTTAACTCTGGACTGCTTGCCATGTTTTCCCAGAATTGATTTTTGGTACTAGTTTATTCATCAGTATTTTACTCCCCCTAGGTGAGATCTTCAGTTCTCAGCTGTACAGTGTCCATGGCACCCTAACTGTCCCCATCCCACAGAAGCTGAAGATTCCAAGCAGTCCATTCCCTGAAAGCCACACCCAGCATCCTTCTCAGCTGTGTTCCCCAGCCTGCACTGGTCCTGCCAGATCCCTCCAAATCGCTAAACATTCTGTATTCCTGTTACACCAGTGCAAAGAAGTCTCTCAATGTGTCCTGACTCCAACAATGAAATTTGGACTATCTTTGCTCTGTTCCTCATACCTTTGCTTCACCTTTATTACCCCAATTTAACCATAGTGGAAGTATGTAACCAGAACAATAGCAGAAGCACTGTGAGGTGGAAATTACTTGTTCTTCTAATACCAGCCTATTTAGTGGGATTAATCTCAAGCATTCACAATTTATACTAAAGCTCTCATGAACATTTCCAAGTTCATTCCAGCACTCTTGCATAAAGATCTATGATGGGATTTTAACCTAAGGAAGCCTGGTAACTTAGACAAGTAACTTAATACTTAATGGAAGAGCAGAGAGAGCAGATTGGGGGAGGAACACAAAACAAATAAACAAAAACTACACCTCTGCTCCTCTATGACCTCAGTCTTTGCCTCCCATTACCAAGTCTCTGTCACTTCCTTTCTTTAGCTTCCTCAGAACTCTACCTTTCTTAACCACTTCTTCTCCTTGCCGTCCTCTTCACCACCACCACCTCTATTTGACTGACTCAGCAGCAAACTACAGGTTCCTCAGAAGTAGTACATAAATGGTCTTTCCTTCCCATCACATATGGGTAATGGGGTGCCCCATTTTAGACATGAAACAGCATGCTCAGTAAAAACAAGCCTCAAAACACAGGCTTTACAGTGAAGAGTGCGCTAGGAGTACATCCAGAACAGAAAATACTCAGATATTATTAGTTTACCTGTTCCTAGCTGGCGACTTCCCTGCATCCTCCTGGACAGACCCAAGGCGTGCAGACAATGTGGTAGTTGAAGAGTCTGGGCGAATCAAACTGCAAGGAAAAGGAGGATGTTAGAGATGTTTGAGAGATTTGCCACATGCAGGAGTGTCGAAACAGCTGGAATTAAAATACAGTTAATGTTACCTCTTTCACACCCATGATTGTTAAATCAATGAGGGAATAGGGAAACCTTTCCCCATCTGTAGGCCAATGATATCTGGAGGACAGTCTTCTTCCTTCAGACTCAACTCTTGGACAATACAGCCTCTTCCTATTTCTCGTATTATCCTGCCTTCTTGCAGTCTTCCCCTATATCCCTTTCTTCTACCTCCAAAGCATGGAATAGCAGCCTGTAAGGAAGGAGGATGTATAGGCATTGCCCCCATCTCCCTAGCACATCATATTTGCAATCCAAGCAATGCTATCTACAGCTACTGCTAGACAGCTTATACCAAGATAGCCTGACAACCTTCTGCAATTATTTAACCTGATGACCATCACCTTTGCCCTTCCTTTCCTTCCACCCCAGGAAGAAGCAGAGCAGGTGTTCATACACCATCAATATAAATTCCTACTGATGAAACTGTATGAGATATAAGCCACTACACTCTGACACAGCTGTACCAGCTGTGCTCTGGAATGCAGATGTTACTAACACGATAAATGCTTTTCATGAGAAAATGTACACAATACAACTTTGCCTCAGTAGCTGTAGTTGCACAGAGTACACCACTCCTTCACTTTTAAAGGATACAGCCCTTCAGGTTAGTTAAAGCAGAAGCCCATGCCTCTATGTTCCAGCTGCTCAAAGAGCAGAGCAACATCAGACAACTAAGCAGAGTTTAACTCCCCTAAATGTTTTTCTTACTGCTTTGCAGCATATGACAGCATGAGAGGCAAGAGCATTATCTCAGATACATTATTTTGGGAAGGGACTCAACTCCCAAGTCTTTCTCTGAAACAAACTACTACACACACAGAAGTCACAGATTATAAAAAACACTTTGCTTCCATTATGAAGCTGTGAGTTGTCACTTTCCACTGTGGTGCCATTTAAGTTACAACATCTTGAGTTCAAACCTCCAAAGGTCAATCAGGAACTTAACAAATACAGTATTTTAAAAAGCACTGCAGCCCACTGCAAAGTTTTACATTTTAAGAGCAACAAGCACTGAAGAATATTTCAATCCTCCTAAAGCAACAATAAATTTCCTAATCCCAATCCCTATCACTCTCCCTTTCACACACAAAAGCAGCCCATGTTTACTCAGTATCTCCCAACAGCACAAGTGTTCTTGTATAGAAAGAGCTATCAACCTTTCAAGAACAGGCAGTATTTTCTTGAGTGCTACAAGCCGCCCAAAATAAAGATTATTTGTAGATACTTTCTTTACATGTTCATGCCTACAAGCTGTTGAATTGCCATAATAAAGATACTAATAACACATCAGAAGACAGAACTAATGATACCTTCTATTATTTTGTACACCTGAAGAGAAGCATTCTGAGTACACATACTTATTCCCTAATTCATTATTTGGTAGTATTTATCCCAAGCATTGCAACATTACTGCTTTAAATGACCATGACATTAAACCACAAGTACTTTATTTAGGCCTAAAGCTGATTATTTAATTGCTTCTATATGAGCACCGTACTCTGAAAAGCAACATGCAAAGCAAGCGTCAGGGCATTTTCTGAAGACAGTCGTTTTTGTGGGTTAATACTATCAGAATCACTAGAAGAGATCTGCTGAGAGGCACACGCCACAAACACTAACCCTTAGTTAAAGAAAGGCTCCGACTCAAGACCTTCTCAGTAGTTTCACACCTGCCTGTTCTTCTTCTTTTAGAGGAATGAGAACAAACACCACATCTGATTATTTCTTCCTTCTCCCACATTAAATTAAATCAAGGTTTTCCGAAATCAACTTGCATACCACTTAAGTACAGTGCTCTCTTATTCCTCTTGCCAAAATAAAGATCTTCTCATTTGAGAGCAATAAGAAGAAATATACTTTGAAAGGAGATCAGAGAACCTTTACAGCTGGCCTTTCAATCCCACTTCAGTTGAAACAGGTGGTTACTTCCACCATTTTTCTTTTGTCTACACGGACAGCATCTCTTAATATTCTCTTGCCCAATCCAAAACCTGGCAGGTAAAGTGTCAGTGTTAGATCAACTTGCTTCCCAAATGCTTGTGACTATAAGGGAAGGTTTTTGGTTTCGCCTTTTTAAACTCTGAAGCTAAAAGCCTGCTCTGTCACTGGCATAGAATCACAGATTAAATAGATTAAAGGAAGAACTGCAAATAACTTCAAACTCCACTTCAAAAGTTTCCACATTTCAACTTGAAGAGTATTAGAAGAAAGCACAGGATTAGATTGTTTTTACAGGAGATATACTTCCAGTTTTCCTAAACGGAAATCATTAGCTTTTGTCTAGGTAAGTGTCAGCCTGAGAACACAGTTAAGATTCCAGACCTCAGTATGAAGCCATTTACTTACCTTTGCCAGGTTAGATCCTCCTCCAGAAAGATGTTGCGGCTGGCTTTACGGCTCCCAACTGGTGTGCGTGGCTCGCCAGGATCCAGCACTGATACAGAACATGCAGAATCTGACAGAGCACTTAAGTCTTCTCCAATGGAGTTACTGTCCGTGGAGTGTGCGTAGCTTAAGGCTATTTTGCGGCAGTAAGTGCAGGCTCGGAGATCCCCTATGGAAAGAGGAACCAGAGAGTTTAAGTGAACGGGAACAAATAGTACTCTGTTCCTCCAGGATCAGAGGTGTGTAGTGGTGGGAAAAGAAGGATTTCCTGTTTCAAAACCTCTTTGCATGTTTAACTCTAGTCCTCATATTCTCTTAAAGAGCAAAACCCCAGATAATTATACACTCAGGGAATTTCTCCAAGTCAAGTGATGCACACCACATGATCGGTAAGAGAGAGGCAGGTTGCGGGGGAAGGGAGAGAGAGCACATGTGCACACTGAAATCATGGTACAACAATAGCCAGTCAGATATGACATACCAGCTGAAGCCTGGAAATCATTACCTCCATCAGGAGATATCTAGAGTTTGGTAACTGATATTTGAAAGAGTTGCCCCTCACCCTCACTTAGAACATGTGGCTCATTACATTTTAAAACTACCATCACTAAGATCAGCTTTTACTTGAGCACACTTTTTGTAGTGAACATCATTGTTAAATAGTGGCCATATTTTATCATCATGGACGTAGTCTAAGTAAAAATAAGCAGGCATGGCATAACACAGGACTGCGCATGAAGAAAACAGTAGAATTAGGTCCCGTGATTCTTTTTGCTTATTTCTCAGCCCACTAAAGACCAGTACAGCACTCTCTAGCAGATGCCAGAATCTAAAATGCAGTAGTCCAAACAGAGCTGAGCATACAGAGAACGTTCTGTTTCTCAACACATAAACCCTACCTGTGTAGCCCATGAATTTTCCAGGGATTTCCTGATTGCAGCATCGACTACAGAAGATCTGCCCACAAAGTCGACAGTGGTGCCTCCGCCGGAAGGTGGTGAATTTCTCACTGCAGTCATAGCATTCTTTGCACTGGCTGTCAGGCATCCAGTACTGCTTCAAGTCACTGTCCTATAAGGGAAGGCAGCAGAGAAAAAACTTTTTTTTGTTGGTTTTTTTGTAAATAAAAAAGCATGTTTAGATTCATGATTGCTTTGTAGACTGTGTCCATGAAAAGAACAATTTCATATATTCATATGTGTGTGCGTGTGCACGCACATTCTTGTGTATAAGCACCCACATGCAAAGAAAGGATTTTTGTGGTTTTATAGGGAGCCAGAAGGCTGAGAGAGTTCTTAACTGTGAGGATAAGTCTAGTAAGCCTTTGTATTCTTGATCCAAGGTGGAAACAAAGCAGATTACAGCTCATGATAGCTTTTGATAGAGGTCAAGAAGAAACAAACATAAAGTACCTTTATATAAGGGGCTCTTCCCTCTCATTTGCCCCAGCACATGACAGGCCCTCAACTAACACAGCTTAAAAAACAACAAAACACAAAACCAACAAAACCCACACATTAGTCAAACCTGTTACCCAGGGGTAAATCAAGTTATCAGGAATTATCAGTGCAGAAAGATCATTTCAACAGCTAATACTGGGATGTACTTTGAAAGAATTATAGATACATGTTTTGTTATATGATCAAATTCTTCAAAACCTCAGTTAACAGTTGTAAAATCCTGTGTCCCAGAATGATGTTGTTTCAAAACTCCAGGTTAACTGCTATGTGAAGACAACTGTGGAATACACATTCAGCAGATAACAACATATACTGATTTACAGCATGGGTGCAGCCACAGGAATTTCTGTCATTTTTAAGGCTTGAAAACAAGGAGTTAAACCTTCCATTTGGTGTTGTAGCTATAAACAAAACAATATAAACAAAACAAGACAAATCTCTCAATTATGATTCTGAGCACACCAGCTACAGTTACCAAGGATGGAGACAACTGCTAATGGTCACATGACAGCTCTGACTGTGAAACACTCTTTGCTAGAGTTCAGTTCTGGCAATAAGCCTTTGTAGAGGGACTGAATACTTTTGGTTTTTCTTAGGAAGAGAAAGTTCTGCAAGAATTTTCTCAAAACAACCCAAGAAGAGAATAACCACAGACAAGAAAGATGATCCATACTCTGATTTTCACATAACCAAAAAAAGCATATCCTGAATTGGGGTTTATTTTTGGATGTTCACAAAGTGAAGTCAGACGTACCTGCTACACTGATTTTGAGACCAAAACAGCTATTATCAACAAGACAACAATTTCAGGCTGTCCTCACCCAAGAAAACTCATACAGAAAGAGGCTGAAGACTGATCAAGGAAGCCTGGTGTTCAAGAGAGTCTAGAAATTTTTATGATGAACACAAAGCTTCAAGCAGGGAAAGATGCAGTGAAGAGCTTTGCCAAGGAACTCCTGCAGAGCTGCAGGGAATGTTGATTAACAGTTTTTGCTGCAGCTTTGTTTGATAATCAAGTCTCTGGTTCTGCCACATAGCGAGTGGCTGTTCCAAGCAGCAGTGCCTCTGCCCTACTTGCACATGATTGGGTGTTTAGAAACCCAGCCAATACTGGTGACACCTTCCAGCTCTCTGCCTTGCCCAAGCCAGAGCCAACACTCATGACAAGAACAGCCTACAAGGACAGGTTCAGAACAGAAGTCTCTGTTAGCAGTAGAGGTTCAATAGAGAAGCACCTTCCAGGATCTGACACATGCTTTCTACAACAGTGTAGTGGTCTTCTGCAGAGACAGGCCAAGCCCACAGTAGGAAGAAATTGTTGCCTGGAGTGACTCAAGTGAGACATAGCTACAGTCAAGGGCAGTGATGCATTACCATTTGTACAGAAGTCAGCATGCTAACAACATACCGCTTTCAGAGAAAGATCTAGACATTCATTTACTGCTGCATCCTGTCCGTTTGAGCACTTCTCCTATAACTTCAAAGATGTCTGAAAATCTCCAGGGCCTTCAGAAGCTGCCACAAACTGAAATATTAGTAGGGGCCACACTCAATACCCTGCTTACTTCAGTGAAAGGCTTTTGTTTCACCCTCAAAAATATCACCCTTTCTACCAAAGCAAAGTTACTCTTACAAGCAGAATAGCACTGGAAGATAAATGAGTTTACTCAAAGTCTACCTGTAAAAGCTTCCAAGCCAAAGCCTTTTTCATCTTTGTTCAGTTTAATTAAGTGTACTTTTGCCTGTTCATGTCTTGCTCCCAGACACAGCTATTTATATCATCCCTTATAAATAGTTGTGGCTTCTTTTCTCAACTAGATCCTCCTCTTAAAGGCACAGTCCAACTCAGCAGAGGGAGGTGAAACCAGCAAGTCAGTAGAAACTGCCAGACCCTTATCCAGCTGAATCAAAATTAACAGGACAAGCCTTTCAAGCAAATATTATTGACCAATATTTACCACAGTAAGCAGCAGATTTAATTCATCCTCAGAATTCTCATTACTATTTGTGAAAGCCAATGTGTTTTACCTGCCCACAGCCTTCAAGTGGAAAAAACATCAGGTAATACTAGATTAAGTAATACAGAAGTGGGAAGGAGTCTAAAGTGAGAGCATGTGGTCCAAGTTCAAGAAGCTGAGCAACTGCAATGTTTCACTCCCGCATGACAGATGTTTGACATGTCAAAAGTCAGCATGAACTTGAATCGTTTCCCCTGCACTCACACAATGATTTTTGAGTTTATTCACTCAACTTTCAAACACCTGAAAAAATCCCTGTGATGTACCTAAAAATGAAGCTCAGAGAAGCCCAGTAAACAGTTCAGTTTCTAGATAGTTTGGCCTACAAATCCCTCAGAAGTACCTGGCTCTTCCCCTCCATGATTTCTTTGAGGCGCTTTAAAACGGTGCTGAGGCTTCTTAACTGAACTGCTGTTCGAGGATCATGACCTCCAAGAGGTGGTTCTACTTTCCTTCGATTGTCTGGAAGGCAAGGGAGAGTAGTATTCATTTCTTCCATGATACATCAACATTCACATCACAACACAAAACCCCAATAGAAGGAGAAATATTCACATAGGTATGCACTTCACAAAGTTACAGTGTGTATCACTTTGTGCCCTTGCACTCTTCTCCCCCAAAAGGAGCTTCTGATGCAGATAGCTTGCTTTGACTGACATTTTAAATAACGTCCTCTGCATTTACAAGAACCGATTTGAGAGAATGAAAACAACCTTTAAAGAAGTGAGGTTATTTTCAACCTCCTATATGAGCCTTGTAAATGTATCTTTTAGAAAGCAGTGGGGTCTCATTTTGGAATGCCCTCTAGGATATTAATACTTACAAAATAATTGCAACAATATTCACATTCATTCTAGGACCAGTAGAAGTCAATGCCTTAACCTGAATTTATTTATAAATTACTACAGCAAGTCTCATGACTCAATTGCTCAGATTCTATTAAAAACAGTAACTCAGAATATAATGCATCCAGAAGTTCACATTTTTGAGGTTGCTTTGTTTTGTTATTTTTTAAGAAAAAAGCCACATTGTTGAGAACTTGCACAGTCATTCTTGATTAACTATAGCAACGAGACTCCCAAATAAGCCAGTAACACAGTTAATTTCTTTCCTATAAAATGCTATAAAAGCATCGCTGTACAAGTTACAAATAGGACCCTTCTCTCCAGAAAGGCCTGCAAACACAGTGCTGTATTTACCTGAACATTTAAACGTTTTCAGAGTCACTTCTCTACATCAAAACCTTTTCTGAATAGTTTAAGGTTTCTTACCAGCTTCGCTGTGCTCCATCTGACTAGCATTCTATTTTGATTCCCTCTAGTACAGGGAGGACAGACATGGCTGCTTTCTGTTTACTGCTTTAGATACCACTGATGTCAGCGGGAACGCTGACAGCGCTAGCAGAGGCATGTTAACTGTTGCCATGCAGTAACAACTAAGCTATTCCTTTGTGTGCAGGAGATCAAAACTCTTTGAGTCATGTGATTAAAACTGTGGTATTCCATACCTCCTCTTCAGGTTCTTAGTATATATTTTTAGTTAAATCAGCCCACATATAGCTGCTTAATGACCTATGTACAACAAAGAATCTGCAGCAGGAGATGATTTTAAAGAGCTTCTAGAGTACTTAAACGCAGTTCCGTGGCTAGCCACTTGGAATTTATTGTTTTTAAAAAAATCAAACAAATATACTTTTGGACAGTACCAAGTTGAATATTTTAGGGTAATTGAAGGGACATTAATATTTCAAGAAAACATTGATAATACCATAGAAACCTTTGGCTCCTCCTTACTTCTATCACAAGGTCTATGCTGCATTTTCTTCCTGGGCTTTCCTGCTGTAACTTTTGAATTCAAGAGTATCTTCTTTCCAGGAATGTTGCTTCCAATTAAAAAAAAAATATTATCAGGCCTCCTGTCTAACTAGCTACAAATCTTGTCAGCCAACTGACTCCTAAAGTAAGAACATCCACAGCACTGAGGAAGTGGCGCAGGTAACTCCACACTGGTTCTCTTTTTAGTTGAATGCCCTTTTCTGTGTTACATAAAATAATATCAGATGTCACCTACATTAGAAAAAGCATGCCATCAGCAGTAGGAGCACATGGCTAACCTGTTATACTACAGAAGCTGATCAATTATCAGATTAAAATTGACTCTTTCCTTTTCAATCATGTGATTTCTCCCTTTCTGAGGAAAACACTGTAGCAACAATGTAAGAAGTTATCATTTCTGCAATACAGGGGACACTGCCTAAATCATCACCTTTATAAAAAGATTTGCATGTATCAGTTTTAGGTTAACTCTTACTCCTGATCCAAATTCCATTACTATAAATACCACAGCCATTTTTTAAGTTAATGCACACACGATTTACAGATGTCTGTTTTCAGCACTGTAAATCCTTATTTCACCATTAAATCTGCAAAATTCACATTCCTTTCCACAAACACAGAACTGTAAGAGTATTTTTCTTGCTTTGCCCACATCATCCCAACTGCCATCAGTTCCACTTCTGAAGAGACTTCATATCTTCTTTTGATTTGAGCCGAAGAGGGTTGACCACACTAACACGTATAAGTAGTGGTAAGCTTTTTTAGTGCTTCTAAAGCAGCAAACTCAGTATATGTTACTTAAAAACAAGCCAACCAACAAAACAAAAGAAACCCTACAACCCCCTCCCAGAAAAACACCATCCCCCCCCCCCAAAAAAAAAACAAACAAAAAAGGACACATATACCCACAGCCACAACTGAAGTCTCACACAAGAATTTAGGTTTTTAAAATAAAATAAAACATCATTTAAGTGTTGTTTAATCTATTATGACAACCAGATCAGCTCCACAAACTTTTGCTTCTCATTGTCCAACCAGCACAAAACCAAAGTGAAGACAGCTTCCTCATGGTTTTGATATACAGAGTCCTTAAACTTTCTCAGTCCACAACTCCACCATATCTTTATCCATTTATTCTTCTTCCCTAGCGAAACACTCATACAAGACAGTCATTTTTCACTTGATATCATTTTGCATTGAAGAAAAGCCAGTTGCATTTCAGCCCTTCAGTATAACACACCAACATGAGTGTGGAGAACATCTTTTCAGGACTATCAATTTATGCAACAACTGTGTTTTTCCGATCCATTCCCTTGCCATCTGCATGTTCACTGAACAAAACCTCAATATACCAAAGGAAGCCCATTTAGATTTTCAATTTGACTTATTTCCAACCTATTTATCCTTCTTAAGCTAAAAATTAACTCCTAAAGCTAGAAAAAAACAATCCTCATATTTCAAACCTTCATCCTTCCTATATGTATTCATGGCTGCTGATCCTTTGCAAAATCTATACAACCTTTGAAATACTGTATGTTTTTCTCCTCTTTTTCCTACTCTTCCCACCTGAATTGTGATCACTGGGAAAGAAGCCGCAATACCATTCCAGCTATGATTACCTACTCGGTACACTTTCTGAGTTCAGGCTACAGAAAGATTTGCTCAGTAAGTCATGCAGTTATTCTGCATCCTCAGTTACTGAATCTCTGAAATACATCTTTCCAGAGTGACTTTCATGACCCTATGTATTTTGGCATTCATTTTACAGTGAATGACAAGTAAAAACACTACAAGAACTACTTTTTTGTAACTTAACTGCTACTTTCAGTTTACAGGAAGAGAGCTGACCATACACTAACACAAGAGGTACAACAGAGAGGTTCACAGTTTCAACAATAAACAAATACCCCCACCAGGGATACCACAGTTTTGCTAATACAGATCAACATTAATTGCTTTCTAGTTATTCACTGCCAAAGCATAAAATTTCATATTCAAGTTCATGCTCACAGTTTAAACATTGCATCTTCCTCAAGTCACTGCCATACAAAGTTCTGACATGAAAAGTGTGAAAGCTATCCTTAACTTCATTTTACAACATGCATTTTCATTTGCCAAAACCCTTTTCAATAGAAAAGATGCTCTGGTAATAAGTCATATTCTTTATAATTCCCATAACCACCACATGCTTTCCTCAGGCTTTCTTCCCCCTCACGTGATCATTAGCCTTTCCTTACTCCTACTAAGCTCCTTTGCCATTCCCTATTACTGCCAGTCTGCTACAATCGTCCAACACTAACAGCATTATCCTGCATGACAGGGTAAGAAGCTCGAAGTGCTTTTACTACCAATGCTCCCTCTCCAATTGGTCAGCATTTCTAGTTCTCCTTAAACTGGATTTGCAAGCTGTGACATTATCTCAGTACAAGACTATTTTAGTTCAACCCAGCACCTTGAAAGAACTCAGCTGAAGCACGCACAGACCCATGTCTGAGTTTTGGAGAACGAAGATGCAAATATTTTTCCCCTCTTCAACTACAGGGAGATGACCAGAAAAATTCCCCTGAAACCTCCTCACCAATCCAGTACACTTCAACTTGCATTACACAGAGTTCACGTTTGTTACAGCACTGAGGTTATTTGGGTGAAAATACTCAATAGCGAGTCAGACCACTCAGCATCCAATATCACGGAAATCTCTTGAAAAAAGCCAGAAATTCCTGCTTGGTGTAACTTTACTTCTCTCCAGGCTGATTCATCTTTACTGTGAGGGTGGCGAGACACTGGAACAGGTTGCCCAGAGAAGTTGTGGATGCCCCATCCCTGGAAGTGTTCAAGACCAGGCTGGACGGGGCTTTGAGCAACCTGGTCTAGTCTGGGGTGTCCCTGGCCATGGCAGGGGAGTTGGAACTCGATGATCTTTAAGGTGCCTTCCAACTCTAACCATTCTACGATTCTATGATCATCACGTATTTCTAAGCATACTTTCATCCAAGCCCAGGGACGCGAATGGAGGTCCTGAAAAGGAGTTGGAACAATGCAGCAACAGCTCCTCCCCAACACCTTAGACTAAGTCTCATCTCCCTGGCTGCCTAGTCCAGTGGAAGTCAAACAGCAAGATTATTTCTGCCTCCTGAGTAGCAAACAACCTACCTCACCTAAAGGTTTTTAACCTGTAAACCCCAGATAATTTCCAAGTGATTTACAAGACATAACTAAGAATGAAGTAAATTGGCAAATCAGCCAAGAACACACTGCTGTACTTGGGGCATCTGAGAAAAAGCTTTAAAAAACAAACAAAAAACCCCAACCCTTAAGTGGTTTGTTGTGACAGGTACAACTGAATAACACAAACAGTACTAGGGGGCAAGGAGGAAGATAATGGATGTCTTTAAGATAGCATGCAAATGACTTGAGGGATGAAAATCCTCGTTATCTATATTGGACTTTTGCCTTGTTACCAAGACTAGACACCTTTCTATAAGTCACATACACATTAACAACATTTAAGATCTGATTTGTTTGCACTAGGTATTGTACTCTTGGAAATACGGTCTTGCACAGGACTTTTACCCAGCTTAGCAGTTTACTCACGGCTTTCACAAATGGCCAACAGCAACCAGGCAGATCTCAAGAGAGACCCCTGCAATCTACTTACTAGCTCTTCCAGATCTTCATAGAGCCATTACACAGCTGCACCTTTGAAATCCCATTCAATTCCCATCTGAGCTAAAAAAGGTTCAGTATGGCATCTGGCAATAGTTCCAAGGTTAGGAATAAAAAAGGGTTAGACAAAAGTTCCTATTCAATTCCCCTCAGAACAACTACAAGCAAACACCTGCATAAATAACTCCAAGACACAAACATCAACCCCATTCAGACTGAGCTCTGAAGTTATAGTTCACATGTGACTGTTAAGAAACTGAAGTCTCTCAAGACAAAGCAGATGTTTTCAAGATCAAGATTCAAGTGACTTTAAGACGTTGGCTGTGTTTTGGCAGCCTCTTCTGTTCCAGACTGTTTTGTAACTGAAAAAGCAGAATCCCAACAAGAGTATCTTGCTGGATCACTAAGAAAGGTGGAGGGAACATGCTTCTGAGGTTAAAGTGCAACCTCACCAACAGAAGCAGTGTAGCCTGATACCAAATTCTCCTATTAATCTAGCCAGTCAACGAACCTTTGTTCACCTCCTTCCACTTCACTCTAAAGCATCCCAGACTGGTTACAAGATTCAAAAAGCTGAATACAACATACAAAAAGCTGAAATTACCCAGAGTTGTAGAAGATCTTCTTTGCAGCTCGCCAGTCAGTTGTTTTTTGTAAGGAACCGGTGACCTCAGTGACTGAGCCCGGGAGGGATGCTGAGGACTGGACCAGCCACCACTCAATGCTTGTGGATCACTCTGTCCTGCCTCTGCTCTCTCTGCTGGGGATGAAAGCCTGGCATCATCTAGAGTTGACAAAAAGCAAGAAACCAACTGTTCAGACATGATAAAGAACAACAGTAGTGCATGCAGAACTAAGGGTAAAAAAACCTGACATAAATAGCTCATTTGGATCATAATTATGCATAACAAAATACGTGAAATTTTTGTCTGAAAAGTACCATACAAAACATGGAAACATGTCAGTATGTAGAACCTGTCTGTCAAGGCTCAGGCTATTTCCTAACTATCCCTAATGTGAAAAGTGTCTAAATAAACAAACCAATAAGCATAAATAATTCTTGCTATATGGAATAGCTACATTTGATTATCAGCTTCTGCCCTGAAAAGAGTTTTTCAGTTATGTTAGAAGCCAGCACTGAAGTCACATTAAAGTTACCACAGCATTTAATAAACCACCCTTTTCCGTGATGAGGATCAAATATAGAGAGGTTCCCAATGATTCCAGCAACATGCCCATTTTATGTGCTCTTTCAAGGTTGTTTTCGCATTCTTTCAACACAGTACTTTGCTGACTTAGCTACATTTGTCAGACAAACAAGTGAAGCCAGTATTGACCACATCTTATGCTACTTTCAATAAATTAATAATGACAGGTGATATTCTACTACGCAAACTAATAGCAGTCATACCAAGTAATTATTTTTCATTCTGCTTAATAAGAGTCAAAACAGATCAGTTTGTTTACGCAAAAAGCAAAAGCCCAAACACTGCAGAAGTATGCTTAACAGAGCTGGATAAGGCACAGACTAAACAAAAGCAGCTGACCGGTTTGCCATCTCCAGCAAGGAGATAGACAGTTTTTGTACAAAACCAAGGCGCATTTATTCACCACTCTTTGCAGTATATTCCTTTGAAACAAAAGAGGGAGAAAAACCTCACATAGTTCTTTAAGAGCTTGCCTACTAAGAATATGTTTCACAATACATGTAGCACAAAGGCCAAAATCAAGTAGTACTTTTTAATATCCAAAACTTTCACAACACTTCAGACCTCTTGATAGGGAACACCTAAGCCACACAAATTAAGGGTGGATTTCTTGTAAACACAATGATTTATTGCAGCTCAGCTATCAGCCAACTGAAGGTACAAGATGCACAGAAAGGTGAGGAGGGGAGGAAGTCCAGAGTAAGAATATGCATTGGGAGGACTGGCACACATTTTGTTTATATAGGCTGACAGAGGCGTTACTCCTGCTTTCAGCCCCAAAAACTTCTTACAGGCAAAGGAAACCCACATGCCCAACTAAGAACCTACACAATACTATTTGCTAACTGGCTTGTCTCTGACCTTCATGGGCAGCCACAGATTTTTAGCTGCAAGATGCTGGCTATCTTCTCCCACAGAAATGCTCTACTATGTCACACAAAAGCAAGATGCAACACCCCTTACAAAAAAACTGACTCACCATCCATTTGTCCAGCCATCTGACATTATGCTGTTATATTCGGAGGTGTTTTTACAAGTTTATGTGGCAGCAGAGGGCATCAATAAAACAGACAGCACACATAATCCAAACACACACATTCCTCCAAGCACTTACCTTTGCTGAAACGGAAGAGATTTACAAAAGAGCTGTAGGCTGATTTAAAAGGAGGCTCATCCTGGTCAGGAGTCAGGGGTTTGAAGTGAGTGAGATGAGATGGACTACTAGGAGAATGAGGTAGTTCACTGGTAGCGTCCAGTGTCGGAGACCTTTTGTCATCTGCGGCCATTTCACATGCCCTGGAAAGAGTTGAGCATCATGCATTACACACAGGGTGGTGAAACAGAACATCTTCAGTCAACTGAGGGGGAGGTGTCTTGTTAGATGCTAGAAGGGGAACATTCACCCTACCTACCACAGACATCTGCTATTAGCACACGTCAAGAGTGTCAGAGTTAGGAGCCCATGTCCCCTGCCTAGTCATTGGCAAGAGGCCAGCATCTCTCCACAGACAGCAATTCAGAGCTTGTAGTTAAACATCCAGAGCAATCAAAGTAAGTAAACAGCCACTACACTGCCTGACTACACACTCCAGTTGCTGTTTTATGGGAACTTGAAATTTTCAAATGGAGACTCTACATGTGAATCACAAGTTTTAACCTCAGCTCAAGAGAAGAGCTGTCAATGCTGTGACTTCTGCAGCCCTTGTAACAAGGAAATTGAAGACAGGCACACCTGAGCAAGCACAAGACTTACTCGTTGTTTGGCCAGGTTAACTTCAGAATGGGAAATAGAACAAACTGCAAACTAAAGCAGGACTGAAAGATTAAGTTTGGTGGCACACTGCTTCCTTCCCCTCTGTGCTACAATACAGGACCTTGTGCAAGTTACCAGGGAAGTAACTCAAACTCTGGTTTATTTGTTGTCATATCTAACACTTCCA
The DNA here is from genome assembly GCF_964106895.1 of Numenius arquata. Taxonomy (NCBI): domain Eukaryota; kingdom Metazoa; phylum Chordata; class Aves; order Charadriiformes; family Scolopacidae; genus Numenius; species Numenius arquata. The sequence goes on from NC_133578.1 coordinate 28,024,071, forward strand.
AATTTCCTTGTTTTCAAAAGTAGCTACATTAAGGGAAAACAAACAAAAAAACCCAAACCACATTCTATATTAGGGGAAGTCATACTCGTTAAGCCTACTTGCTGTGTACCAAACCCTTCATACGGCCAAGAGTCATGCTCTCCCACAGCCCATATCCTTTAACCTCAGTACACACCTGATGTCTTCCACTCCACCTCACTAAGTCTGCACTTCTAGCCTGTTAGGCTACCTTCATCTTTGTTTAAGCAAGACTTAGTGAAATGTTTGACAGAGCAGGAACATGGGGAGTAGACGGAACCTCCAAGTGACAGCTGACTTTTACCTGTGCCAAGGATCAAAACCCTGTATGAGTACTTCCTGCTTAGCAGCTGATACATGCTACTTTATGAGATACCAGTTTCCACAACTGCTCCTTTAGAATCTACAGGCATGTTTTGCCATCTAGAACATTTTCTTCCACATTCTAAGAAGCCACACTAAAAATCTATGCAGTCCAGAGAAAAGCCACGCAGTTGACAAGTGACACTGGCAGTGCTGACAAGCTGCATGCAGCTCATGTGGCAAGGTTTGACCACTCCTACAACAAATGCACAAAAGATGGTATCTGCGAGTAAATCATATGACTTCTCAGTGGACTTTTGCTTGTTGTTTCGTATAAGTAAGCACCTTTAGCTCAGAGCTTCTCCTGATATTCACATATCCTTAAGAAAGAAAACAAAGAGACATCATTCACAAAGTTTCAAGAGAAACTTTGGCCACATTTTTTACATAAGGTTGAGTCTTTAGTCTGGAATGCTTCTGCATCCCTTTCCCCTGTAAGTCATGGTATTTTCTGCTGTTGTGCATTTCAGCGATATTATTCCAACAACGGATGATTTGAACATTCTTAAACACCAGAGTTCATGAAAAATGCCTTCAAGGGGACACCTTTAGGTGAGTTTGGAATTGTTTTTTCAATACTTAAGGCAACTGATAACTTGCTTTTTAGATGTTGAACGTACTACAGGGCTGTGCTCTCACACACGCTACCGCATTAAAAATGCTGTTAGGAAGTCAACCAGAAGTTTTACAGGAAGCTATGTTCATTTCTCAGCAACTGGCCATAGCCCAGCAAGACAAAAAACCAAGGAAGTCTCTGAACTTGCATACCTCATATATGTGATTCTGAAGAAATAAACTTTAGCTTCAAGGGACAAACAAATATACAGTAATTGCTTCTGTGACAGCGGTAATAGTCTAATTAAAACAGACTGAAGAAATGAGCACTGTACCTAGCATTACCTCCAGAAACGCCTATGCTGCGCAACACACTTGCTATGGAGTGTATCACCCTTTCTTAAAGTGCTGTAGTTCTCCCACTAAAAGGAAAATACGCTCTCTCCCCTGCCCAGGAAACAGGGAAATAGTCACTTACTTGTGCGTTGTGGAAAATCAGAAAGCAACAGGTGAACATATCAGTCAAGACGCACAAAACCAGACTACATCCTCCTCAGGATCCTTACCTAGCAGCCACAAGGGATATAACTAGAGCCACTTTAGGCTGCCACACCTTCAGCAATCACCAACTCACCACCGACAAAACACAGAGCGCAAGTACGGGTGTGAACCTCCACACACGTTCAGCAGCTGCATACAGAATTACATCCTGCACCCCACAAAACATCCAAAACTGCTCAGTGCCATTAGATGGATGTCACTCACAGGCACTTGTCTAACACACCCCAGGTGTTAAAACCTGAACGCTCATAACAAACATAACTGCTCCACACACAGAGACACACACTTCACGTCCAACTTCTGCACCAGAGCCGGGCAGGCCGCTCTACTTTCCCTTCTGTCAAAGGGACGCCCTTATCCCCTTCCCTCGCCACCGAAACGAACCCGCCTGGGATGGCGGACCCGGAAGATCACCTGTGAGAGGACGTGAAGGAAGCAGAGGAAAGCTGCTCGCAAGCAGCGACCACGCAGCGCCCTCCGAGCCAGCCTAGGAGCGCCCACCACCAGCCACTACCAGGGACCGGACCAGGCCCCACAGAGAGGGCCCACGCACCCCGGGGAGCCCCTACGGCGGGCCCAGGCGGAATCGCCCGTTCCCGGAGGAGCTATCCTCACCTGCTCCCCACGGCTGGCAGCGGTGGCGCGGGATACCGGGGCGCAGGCCTAGCGCCGCACCGCCTCTTTTCACTCCCCGCGCCGGCACCGGCCAGGCCTCGCACCGGCCCGCCCCTAGCAACCCGCCGCGCTGCCACCAGACCTGCCCAATCGCCCGCCGATGGCGGCGCTCCTCGCCGAGGCATCGCCAATCGAGGCTCTGCACCGATCCACCCGCCGGCGAGGCCCGTGAGGCGGTGTCCCTCGCCCCGCCCGCCCCGTCACTACGCTCCGCCTCCGCGCTACCGGCAGGCGCCTCCCGGGCTAAGGGAGCCGCCGGCAGCCTGGCAGCAGAGGGAGCCCGGGCAGGCGGGTGTGCGCCCCTGGAGTTCCTCCCCGGTTCCCACTCCCCACCTCCCCCTGGCCCCTCAGGGCGGGAAGCCCAGCTGGCCGGGCGGCAGTAGTGCCGATATGGCCGCCTCGGCGCCAGCAAACGGGTCCGTGCCCGCCCGTGTGTCCGCGTATATCCCCTAGGCTGGGCTGCGCAGTGGTTCCGCCGCCACCCCGCGGCCGGGGGCAGGCCAGTACAGCCAGCCCGGGGCCCGCTCCAGCAGCCCGGGAACACTCGAGCCCCCTCGGCGACCAGGCCTTCGTGCCGGCCAGCGCCATCGGCTTCCCAGTGGCGGCGCAGGCCACTTACTGCGGCTGTCTCAGGAGAGCGCGGAAAAGGCGCGGCCCGGCGGGCAGGCCACCGCGCTGCCGGCTGCTTGGCCCAGCGGAACGACCGCGGCGCGGTACGTGCTGCCGCGGCCTCCTCTCAAGGAGGCATCGGCGCGCAAAACCCGGGGAGACCCGGCGGAGTGAGCACCGCCACGGACCGGCCGGAGACCACCTTGGGCCAGGGCCGAGCAGCCGCTCCCCCCACCGGCCCGCCACCGCCCCGCCGCCGGGAGGAGGGGCCGTGCTGGGCGGGCGGGGCCGGGCGGTGGCGGAGGCGCGGCCCCATAAAAGGCCCCGCGCACAGCTGGGCCCCGCATCGCCGTGAGAACCGGACTAGCACTATCCGAAGGTAACGGGGCTCAGCGCTCTAGGGCCTGGCGGGTGGGCTGGGGCTGTACCGCACCTCACTGCGGTATGGAGGGCCGCGGCCTTTGTCTTTCCCCTCGCGAGCGCAGCGTCCCCCGCCCTGCAGAGGGGCCCTGAGAGGGTGGCTTTGTGTTTTAAGTGCTCTTTTTTTTTTTTTCCTGGTGGTTTGGAGCAGGAGTTCTCCTCCCCACCCCCTCCCGCCGCAGGTACGGCTGAAGACGCCCTGGGTGCTGAGGGGGTGCTTGTAGCCTCTACTCGGCTTCCCCGGCCCGGGGCTGGGCTTTCTCCCCTGGCCGTCCAGACGTCTCTTAATAGTTAAAGTAGTTATATATATATATATATATATATATAGTTAAAATAGTTAAAAGTAGTGTTATCTTATGCCAGTTACGTTTAGGGCCCCTCGGTATTTTGGGGCAGCCCTGCTGGCTGGGGGAGCGCCCTGGTGAGTGCCGTGCTGGCCTGGCCCGGCAGCGCCTGGCTCAGGAGGTGCCGGTGCCTGGATTTCAGCCTCCCTTGTGGCACCGGCTGCGGCCCACGGCCTGTCGGCAAATCCTACCTGTGCCAGAGGAGCTAGGCTGCCTGCATCACCTCGTCAGGGGTGGGCGTGGATGGAGAGCAATGCAGCCGAAAAACAAGCACAGGCAAGATCTCGGGTAGAGACAATGATCTGCACTGCTCTGCCCGGGAGCCTACCCGATCTGAAGGGTTCTCATGTAAATCTGAATTAAGGAGTTGTTGCAATAGTTAATTATTGACTGTAGGCCCCGAGTCCTTCCTGAGGACCAAGCAGTATTTGGAAATTCACCATGTTTCTTCTTAGCTGCCTTGGCTAAATGTCTGGGTTAAGTGTGTTTAAAGAAGAGTTGCTGTAGAAGAAAGACCTTGCTAACTTTTGGCAGTTCTGGAGAACGTAAAATCAAAGGGAAAGAGTGACAGAGTTGAACTCTAGGGAATGTGTACTCTCTAGAGGAACCTCTTGACTTGTTGACTGGTACACAGAAGAGGGATGCTACTGCAGTCCTATACCTAGAAAAACTGAGGACATCAGTGTTTGAGGAGGAGAAAAGTACTGGAGCCATGATCAGATAAACATGAAGGATGCCATCAGGGTTCTTTAAGATGCTGCTGTTTCCACATATTGGTGGAGATGTTTGTGTTCCCCATGTGACACAGCACCATTATGGGTCTGAAGCCAGCTTTGCAGAACCTTTTGCTGTGACTGATATAGTCTGATTTGTCTTATTTAAGTAGGGGCCAAACCACAAAACAAGTGATGGTGGGTGGGTGTCTGTGTACATTTTGACTTAAATAAATCAGTCTGTTTCTCGGACTTCATAAGTGCCAAAAGCAAAACTGAAGTCTCCTGGGTAGTAATCCTGTCCCTAGGCTACAGGAGTGTGATACAGTCCATATTTGGATGCTTACAATTGAAAATCGGGCCCAAAATACTTGCATAAGTCAACCGAGTTCAGACAGAGAGTGGTCATGTGAAGTTCAAGTTTTCCATGAGGACTAGAGAGGCCTAATATAAGCCAAGATATTATCTTTCTTTGGGACAGGAGTGCCTTGGACTAGTTAATTTTTCAAGTTTATGTGCTTATAGTAAATAGAGTCTCTGTAACTCACAACCTCATTTTACTTTTTTTTATTATTTTTGGTTTTTAAAAAGTTTGGAAAAGCTTGATGCAGTAGTTAGAACGTAGCTTAGAAAGTTTATTCTCTTCCCAGACTAAAAATGTTTAATGGATTGAATTTTGGAAGTACAGCACAAGTTAGTTTAATTAAATAAAAAAAAATTGAACCGGGGAGCAGTCTCTTCACGTGCTTGTAACCTGGGGCCCTTGAATTGCAAACTTCACATCTCGGAATAACTTCATCTAGGTGAATAGACTCTGTGTTCAGTAGGACCCCTCATTCTGGATAAAACCATTCATGGACCTTGGTATCTGAGGCTGCAACCTCAGGCACAAGGGCTTGGTATCTCACTGTACTATCCCAACAGCTGCATACAAGAACCGGGCTGTCTTGGGAGGAGGAACTTGCCAAGTCATAGCTCTTGCATAATCAGAGCTGAGAACTGAGAAACTGTGGCTGTTAGAAAGCAGAGCACTGTGTTAGAGCACTTCAGTGGCTTGTGGGGTTGGCTTTTGTCAAGGAACAAAGTGCAAATAGAAGGGCAGAGTTCAGTTTGTTTTTTTTTTTTGAGGCTTTGTGAACAAATATCTTGGGAAACCCGTGTTCCATGCAGAAAACAAACCTGTCCAATATTTATTTTAACAGCAGAACTAAAGCTTGCCAGGAGAAAGTACTCTTGATGTGGCCCTTGGATTTCTGTACCTGTTTCCTTCCTTCCTGGGGAAGGAAGCTAATAAAGAAGTTGACAATGTATTAATCTTAATAGTGCCGGCAATATGACCTGTAATTAAAATAATGTCCGTTAACCCATGTTTTTCAGAACAAGGGGGGCAAAATGGGCAACTGGACTAGAACTCATGAAATCTGAAAACAAACAGCTCCCATCTCTTTCTGTGGAATTTGGGGGAATAGTTTGGTTGCGCTTTCAAATTCTTTTGTGCAACCATAATTAAAGCTCATGCACTTAAAACACACATCCTTAAATCTCAGATATTAACCTTTATTTTTATCCTTGGATAGATCTCCCTTGGAGATGGGGCTTTAAGAAAAATACTAGTTAGTATGAAACTATGGATAAACTGTGGTTCTTTTCAAGACTTCTAGGAGAGATCCTGCATGCTGTGTTAGTAACTCTCTTCTAATCGTGTTGCAAAAATGCAGGATGCATGTATTGGTGATGTGTGTTGGCAGTTTTTAACTCAGATTGGGTTTTTTATGTCTATTGCAGCTCAAGATGTCTAAAAAAATCCATGGAGGCTCCGTTGTGGAGATGCAAGGAGATGAAATGACACGGGTCATCTGGGAACTGATTAAAGAGAAGCTGATTTTTCCATACGTAGATCTGGATTTGCACAGGTAATGGCTCTTTATGACACACAGCCACTTTGTACTGCAATTTGCATGTGTCATTAGGCATTGATCATGTTTCACTTACACTGAGAGCCGTATAGCTCCTCCTGCACTAGTGCAGAGAAGCTATCTAGCCCTTTTTATACTGGTAAAGTTCCCAGCAGCCTCCCCTGGTTAACTTACCTAAGGGCCAACCTCACTAAGTACTCTGGAAAACATGGGCTCATGGTGAAGGTATTTTGTCAAAGTCTGTTTGCAGCCCCTCTGGGATTCCTCACAGCAGTAAACAATGAATGCTTAATTGTGAGTTAGCTTTTTTCTGTGCTGTGCTTCTAGGAAGGTCTCTCAGAGACATAGTCTGCGTTTTTATCTCCTCTGTCTTGGCTTTCCAGCACCTGGGCAGTCTGCATAGCTTCCTGCGGCCTAAACAATTTAAACATGGGGTTTCAGCCACTCCCTGACTTGAAGCCTAGCACCTCTGGACTCTGAGCAGGTTTATGGCTTCTTGCCATCTCTGCTTGAAGATCTACCTAAAGGGCAAAAGCGTGGTTGTAGGGCACAGACTCTGCCCTGATGTCTGTAAGCTTGGCCTCTGCTGCTGGCAGTGTGAGCTAACTGTTGCAATTATTACCCAAGCCTAGGCTGTACTCCGACACTCCCTTCTGGAAAAAGCAAATAATAGCAGCTGGTATGGCAAAAGGGACATGCTATCTACAGCATCTGGTCAAGAAGAACAAATGATCTCTTCCCTTTCTAACCACTGAGCTATAATTATTTGAGAAGTATCCAACTGCATTGCTCCTAGACATGTGGACAGAGGTCTTCAATGGTATCTGCCATTATTAAACCCACAAGTCTGACCTCTTCCCCTGCTCCTGGAGTCATTTGTATGCCACCTACATCAGGCTTTCTGCTTGCTGGTGTTGAGAACTAAGCAAACAGGAACCCAGCAGCATAATACATGCACACAGTCTGGAGAACATCCCTTTTCATTGAGGGGTGGGCGGAGGGAAAGGGACCCCTGGCTGAGGCAGCACAATGGCTAGATTCATGTACAGCTGGCTGTGCTTCAGGGCTGTCCCATGCTGGGCACCCATTGTTCTCCAAAAGCTATTAAAACTGTGAGTGTGGGAAACGTGTTTCCTCTGTGTGTTTGAGGGGAACATTGGCAGTTTTGCTACCAAAACAGGATTGTGGGTCCATTGTCAAAGCACTTCTTGATTTGAAGCCTAGTGTAGTTTCATATGCTCAGTATATGAAGGAAGCCAGAACTCAGCACAAGAGGTTTGAAATAAAGGCCCATATTCATCTGGGGATTGTGCTATTCCACACCATTAGAATCCCAGACTGAAAGCTTCCATTGCCAGGAAGCTCAGAAGGGAAGGCAGAGGAGATACTGGCTATGTCCCATGCTGGCTGAGAGCCTCAGCCATAGACTGTAGCTGTCCTGTCTCCAACCTCTTACCAGCAGCAGAAGTACCAGTACGTGAGCCTCTGTTTTCTTCCACTCCAGCAGCATTTGCACTGGAAGAGAGAGAACTTCGGTTATGGCAGAATGCTGGAACTACACTCACAGGCACATATGGGGTCTGGTTTCTTTCCTGTTGGGCACAAACAAATGTCCTGAGCAGTTCTGACCATCTTTGTGGGTTTGTTACAGCTATGACTTGGGCATTGAGCATCGTGATGCTACAAATGATAAAGTAACTGTGGAAGCTGCTGAAGCCATAAAGAAATACAATGTTGGCATAAAGTGTGCAACCATCACCCCTGATGAGAAAAGAGTGGAGGAGTTCAAGCTGAAGCAGATGTGGAAGTCTCCTAATGGAACAATTAGAAACATCTTAGGTGGCACTGTCTTCAGGGAGGCTATTATCTGCAAGAACATTCCCCGGCTGGTGTCCGGATGGGTGAAACCCATTGTCATTGGCCGTCATGCATATGGTGATCAAGTGAGTCACTTCAGTGGTTACCCCTCTGTTTATCTGAACAGGCTTAGTCCTGACTGGTATAGAGCTAAAAGACTTAGACATCACTGTGCTGCTGCATTGTTTCTTGCACTCCACCTGGATGCGAGCCTTGCCAACACTTTGTACAGCACCTGCTGAAGTGTGGGAGAGCGTGGTTCATGCCTCTCTTCCTTAGACATTGTAGCTGTATAAACAGCCTTCAGGGGTCTGTGCTTGGATTAGATAGACCTGTACCTAAACACAGGGTATACATCCTCTAAGTTATTTTTCTTCGCCTCTACAGAATGTCTTTAGAAAATATCCTTTAAGCTGTCCATCTTCTTGCTTCTCAGAACAACTTTTTGGTGGCAAACGTTGCTTGCAGCAAAAGTGGATCTGAGTGAGTGATCTGAGTGATTTTTTTTTTTTTTTTTTTTTTCAAGTGGGCAAAGTTGCCTTCTGTGTGTGGGTGTGTTTTTGTTTTCTTTGTTTTTTAAACTGTGATCTGCTTCTTAAACTTACTTGCACAGCACTCTTGCAGAGTTGGTATTCATACTGGGCACATCAGGCTGTGTATCCCTACCAAAGTAGGGAAATACCCTTTATGAGAGCTCTCCTGGCAGAGGTGGTGCAAGGTCACAGAAAGCCCTGGCAGGGCACTCAGTGTAGAGACCTTTGGGTAGCCCAGAGGACGAGAATCAGCCATACTGTTCTCCATGGGTAGTGATACACTGTAAAGCAGCAAAGCGCTACAAAAGAAAAGTCTTCTAGAAGAGCCAAGTGCTTAAATAGACAGGTAAACCCACAAGAGGGCAAGTCGTAAGATTAGCTGCATAAGATCAGTGGGAAGGTAAAATAATAAATTTCCAAGAGGAAAATAATTGCAGAGCCCTGACACTAAAGAATGGAGTACAACATCCTTAACTGTACTGAAAAATGAGGTCAAAATAATAATAGGAAACGATGGATTAAGGGGGAGGATTGAAACCCTGCCAAAGTATGAGATTAAAGTGAAAGGAATAATATAAGAGCATGTAAAGGACATATGAGCAAGATGCTTCTGTAACTTCAGAACAGCTCAAGGAACTAATGTGCTCAATAAGAGGGAAACTACATGAAAAAGGGTGATGAATTTCAAGGAAATGTAACCTTAAATAGTACTATTCTGGACAGTTGGGAAGATAAGACACTTTAAAAACTTGAAGTGCATGTTGCCTCTTCTTTTGAGTCTGGGTAGCTCAGAGGAGCAAAATGTGTACCCATTTACAGAATTCAAAGAACTCTTACTACAGATTGGCCTTTCAAATGTCAGATGATGGATAGAAATAGTGGCTTTTGTTAAGGTGCTCTATGATTCCCCCTTATTCATGAGATCAGTAGTTGTATGAATGGCTTTTTATGAGGCAGGGAGAGGAGCTTTTCTACTCACAGACCACACAACACTGGATGTTTTGGACTTGAAACTTCAGTGCTTCTGCAAAAATACATACTCTGCCAATTGATGGGGGCCTGGAATCTATAAGCTTTTTCCCTTAAAGAGGAAGATCTCTTCTGAAACAGGCAGACTCTTGACTTCTTGTCTTTCTAATCTCTATTAAAATAATCTGATGACCACATGGCTGAATAAACAGAGCCTGTTCAGTGGAGTTTTTTGGTACAACTGTTTATGCTTTTCTGTGCCCTGCCCTCCCAAATGTGAGTTGTCTTTTATGGTTTGGTCCTCCTGAGAGATAAAATCATCATGGCAATTTTTTTTTTTTTTTAACAGTACAGAGCAACTGATTTTGTGGTACCTGGGCCTGGAAAAGTAGAGATGACCTACACTCCAGGAGATGGAGGCAAACCAGTCACGTATCTGGTCCATAACTTTGAAAGTAGGTATTATCTCTAAGTTGTGATTAAAACTGATATTTTTTGTGTAATTCCACATTGAAGTATCAGTCAAACTTGTGTGATGGTAAAATATGACTTTGAGGTAGAGTGGGGAAGAAGGTCTGGGACTTCCTCATTTATCTAGAAAGTACTGAAAGTTACTTGAAATCTTCCTGGGATCAAAGAGGCGCATCAAACACACAATTGTACTAGATTGACCACCTGTCATGCTCCTTGTATGATAACTCTGGTAGCAGCATGTATGTTTTTTGCTCTGATCAGAGGGAAACTTTCTATCTAAACAGGGCTTGACCTAAGGAGAGATATAATTGAGAACAACTTGGGTATAATTCTTTCTGGTTTTAGTTCGTCTTGCTGGGCTTTGTGTACGTTTGTGGTTTGTACCCTTCTTTATTAAGCAATCTTTTTCTTGATAGAAGTGAGAACTGATGCTTACTCTGCAAAGTTGAAAGGAGATTTGACCAGGATGCTCCTGACTGTGTGGGCTTTAACTGTTTTAACAGATGCAGTCCCAAAGGCATTGGTGTCCCTACTAGCAATATTGCTGTGCTGGTTGAAGACATTGCTAGGCTCAGGAAGAGGAATCCTCATGTTGCTGGGCTTTGTTGCGTGAAAGCAATTACACACGTGTTACTAGAGCCCAGGGTGTTTCTCTAGGGGTGGGATTCGGGAAAAACTCGCAGAAGTCATCTCTCTTGCCTATGAGTGGCCAAAGGGTTCAGGGTTTGAAGCTTTATGGTCACCTGTGTATGTTTTGTTTCTAGCTACAAAGACCTAATACATCCATGTAAACCACAGAATCCTAGTTTTTATGCAGTTGGCTTGGCAAACAGGTATCAAAACTGCTATGTTGACCCTCTTTTGTAATGCTTGATTACTCTGGCATTCTTGCTCACAGAAGATGAAATCTCTGCTATCTCTTGTTGTACAGCCTTTCATCTGGCATTTACCTGCTTTGCTGCCAGTCCTAATCTGTTTCTATTTGATCGATGACTGGTGAGCCTGTATTGGAGACGTCTGGCAGTTCCAGATGCCAGTCTGATTCACTGCTGTGCGTTGCATCAGCAAGCAAGGAAGTGCAAAGATGGCAGATCAATGCTGTTGCTCTGGGGGAGCTCCCCTACCCACAGATAACTGTTGTGCCAGCATATCTCCACAAATGTAGAAGGGAAGCTTGTCCTGTTGCTGTACTAATGTGTTCAACCTTGACACTGAATAAAGAGATCTTAGTGGGCAGTAGGATTTTATGATTGCAACAAGGGGGTTTTTTTGACCTATATGCAAATAAGCATTTGAATAAAACTTAGTAGCTGTCCTCCAGCAAGTATGAAATCATTGCTCCATAGGACACAGTCTGTAGCTGATCAGATCCTGTTCTGTCCTTGACTCACTAAGGGAGGCAGGGGGACAATGTGTATTTTCGCTGGTAACATCAGGAATTTCATTCCCTGCCACTATCAACTTTAAATGACCTTGCTATCTTGGCAAGCAGATTAAAACTCCTCTGGCTTGTCCTCATCATTCTGCATGCATGTCCATATAGTAGCAACCATCTGGAGGTAGGAACAAAGGGATATTAGGAAAGGGTATTTTCAAAAATAAAAAATAATAAAAAAAAAAACCCAACAGGGTGTTTCCAGAGCAAAGACCCGTGATAAAGGCACTGTGCAACAAACTAGAGAGGTGGTGGTAGTGAGGTGCTTAAAATTAAGTACATGGTATCTACTTTTCACTGGAAACACAAAGAGCTGTGCTCTGAAGATGACAAAGCTTTTTCATGAAGGCCTGGACCCTGCTTTCACCCACGATCAGCCTCTCGCATGATCTGAATGTTGCTTTCCCCTAGGTGAGCTGGGCTGTAAGTTTAACGTGCTTCCATTCAGGCTGCTAACACGCAATCTATCTGTATCATACAATCTAAGTCATGTGAGCGTTCATAGTTCCTCAGAGCCTTCTCAGACAACTGGCATGTTCTTCCCACAATTTGCCGGCAGTGAGCCTGAGCAGCTGAAACAAACCTGCAGGGTAGGCCAAACACATGCTGAAAAGATGCAGGAATGCATGCAGGGACTTGTTTACCTGAGCTAGGCAAAGCACCTGACTGCTGGAGTTAGTTCTGAAGTGCAGTCAAAGCCTGAAGGTACAAGGCACTTAAGAAGAGAGCAAACCCATTTCTAGCTTTGACTGACCCCTTCTCCAAACTGCTGCCTGCTGCTTGGATAGACAAATATTCTTTATTATTTATCTGGCTAGTAGGAGTTCAAACATGCTCATTCCTGCCACAGTTTTGCTGCTTAGGCTGGATTAGGAAGAAACTGCTTAGGTTTATTAGATCACAGTATTAAGATGTACCTAGCTGTAAAACAAAACCATCTTCCTGTCCTTGCATCACAGGACTGCTGGAGCTTTGAGCTGGTAGTGCAAAGTGAATCTTCTCCTGAAAGAACCAGCCTTAAACTGAGAACTATATCAAGACATCTGGGGATAACACCAGCCTGCCTGACCGAGTATGCTTTAGGGAGACTGTCAAATCCTTAACCAAAACTAGTTGATTGCTGTCTGGTTTTCCTCCACTAACAGGCTGTGGTGGTGTAGCCATGGGAATGTACAATCTTGACCAGTCTATCAAGGATTTTGCCCACAGTTCCTTCCAAATGGCACTGTCTAAAGGCTGGCCCCTCTACATGAGCACCAAGAACACCATCCTGAAGAGATATGATGGCCGCTTTAAAGACATCTTCCAAGAAATCTATGACAGGTAACTAAGATAGTTGTGTACTCCCTACCATAAATCTGAAGCAGGAACATCCTCTCCAGCCTTGTCAGTATTTTCAGACACTTAGCAGCGCTTTGGGGAGGCCATACACCTTCCCTGTCTCCCATGTCCTGCAGAATGCAGTACTCAATGTTTAAATGGCTGTGGTGTTCACTCCGAAGAGAGTCACAGATTCTCTGTGGGCTCCTCTGTGATCCTGAAGCAGACTTGCAATGGCCAGCAAATCAAGCAAGGAAAAGAGTAAAGTGGATGCAATTTATTATTTTTTTCTCTTACCTCTATGTGCCTCACTATGCACAATTACTCGCACAAATTGTGCAATGCCTGTTTTTATCACTGTGTCAAGGTGTTCTGATTTTTGTTTTGCAGAGAATACAAATCCCAGTTTGAAGCCAAAAAAATCTGGTATGAGCATAGGCTCATTGATGACATGGTTGCTCAGGCCCTGAAATCTGAAGGAGGCTTTGTCTGGGCCTGTAAGAACTACGATGGGGATGTGCAGTCTGACTCTGTTGCGCAAGGTATGAGGTGTTTTCTGTGCTCAGTAGCAGTCTCTTGTGACTTTGTGACATATCTTGTGTAACGGAGACCCAACACCACCTCCTGGGCCGAACTTATGTATCAAACCTGTGGCCATGGACATATCAGGCAAGCAAAGAATTTCTGATTTCACTTTTACAAGAAAATCCATCAAGTGCAGATTGTGTAGTTGTGCTTCTTTACTGGATGGCAATTCCTACCAACATAATAACTGGTAGGCTTTCCATTCTAATGGAAGGTGCCAGACAGCTGGGATTCTGTCACTGACAGCTTGAGTTAAGCTGACTGGTGGTGAGCATACTGGCAGGTGCTCTACAGGTAAGTAAGAAAATCTTCAAGACCTAAGGCTGCTTGTCACGTGTAAAGACAGATTGATATGTTAAACTTTACAGACTTGATCAAAGTCTGTGCTTGATCAAAATACTATGTAACCAAGCTGCCTGGTGCCAAAACAGCCATGGATGCAGAAGCCCAAAGGGCAAGATGTGTGGCTTCATGTAATATGCTCTTTCTAAAGTAATGCCAGTAAACTGCCTCCCATAGAACAGGACGTGTGTTGGACTATTGAACAAAGAAGCTTTCAAAGACACGGATCTCTGAAACCTACAGTGTTAGAAGTGATGTGAAGGTCTAGTTTTGCCAGCTTATGGTTCCTTTCACTAGAGCAGATGCTCTTGATATGAAGTAGGTTTGTTTCCTATCACTCTGCGGGGAAGATAACAATTGGCAGCCCAACACTGCTTATTTAGGATTCTTTGTGCTCATACTGGACTTTTTCAGTAAAAATATGTCCAGCAAGTTAGGTGAGAATACTAATTTTCTTGAAATGGTGCAGAATGCCTGCATATCTATATCTCATGGTTCAGTAGGACTTTCTGTTCAGACAAGCCGTTATTTTGACGTGCTAGAACTAGCCAGTTAGTTGCAGCAGCAGCACTGCTGTTCAGGAATACTTATACCCCTCACTATAGGAAGTACATTGAAGTGCTGGAGTGTGTCCAGAGGAGAGCCACCAAGCTGGTGAGGGGTCTAGAGAAGAAGTCATATGAGGAGAGGCTGAGGGAACTGGGCATGTTTAGTTTGGAGAAGAGGAGGCTGAGGGGAGTCCTCATTGCCCTCTACAACTACCTGAAAGGAGGTTGTAGAGAGGCGGGTGTTGGCCTCTTCTCCTAAGTGAATAATAACAGGACCAGAGGAAATAGTCCGAAGTTGCGGCAGGGGAGGTTTAGATTAGATATTAGGAAGAATTACTTTACTGAGAGAGTGGTCAGGCACTGGAACGGCCTGCCTAGGGAGGTGGTGGAGTCACCATCCCTGGGGGTATTTAAGAAACTTGTAGACATGGCACTTCAGGGCATGCTCTAGTCCCTGAGATTGTTGGTTTGTGTCTGTTTTGGGGTGGGTGTGGTGTGTGGTGTTTTGTGGTTTTTTATGTGTTTTTGTTGTTTGGGTTTTGTTTGGTTGGTTTTTGTTTGGTTTTTTTTGTGGTTGGACTCAATCTCAAAGGTCCCTTCCAAACATGAAGATCCTGCAATCCTGTGATATCAAGGCTAGGAGGATGTAGGGGGATTGTAGAATGGGGGGGATTAAGGGGATCTTAAGGGGGCTGTCCAAAGGAGACACTGTCTATTTTAAACTGTATATTTGGTAGGCTATGGCTCTCTGGGGATGATGACCAGTGTGCTGATCTGCCCTGATGGCAAGACTGTTGAAGCAGAAGCTGCTCACGGCACAGTTACTCGTCACTATCGCATGCACCAGAAAGGCCAAGAAACTTCCACTAACCCCATTGGTGAGCTGTTTTTCACTGCCCTTCTCTACACGTGAAAAAACAGGTTTGAGTAAGAACTTCTGCATCCTTTTTGCAGAGAATTACACCACTGAGTGATGAAACTGGTAGTTCATAATGCATTTTTCTTCCATGGAGACAACTGCAGCCTGGAGCAAAAACAGGCTGGAATGGAGTGAGCATGAGCAATAAGCTAAACCTAACCAAGGCTTTGAGACACGCTCTCACTGTTCAGCAAACAATGGGTTTATAGCCACAATGGCCTTAAGGTTTAGATTAGTTGTTTTTTATTTTAATTCCCTTCCTGATGTTCCAAAAAACCCAGCCACCCTCTAAACCATGTACATACTTAAAGTGTAAGTGCACCTAGAATGCGACATAAGGGAAAGAATTCTCCACAATTGCACAGGGAACAGAGTGTAATGTAGTATCGGGAAGACAACTGCACCCTTCTATCATAAGGACAACTTTCTCTGCAGCTGTGGAGTCCTACCACTGGCCATTCTTTCTGACTTGGGCAGGAACAAAATAAGATAAAGTGGCACACACAAAGAGATTGATAGAGGCAGTGAGTACTTTCTAGGGTTTACTTTTCTTTAGAATTGCACAAAAGGATGCCTAGATGAAGATAAGTCTTCCCTTTCCCATATCAGATTTTCTATCTTTTTTTTTTCCTGTTTTCAGTGTTGTTAATACTAAAAAATAATTACTGTTCCATGTGACAGTTTAGAACAATGTCCAGGGAGTTCTAGAAGGACAGAGTAATCTAGTGTTCTCTCTCAGCATCCATCTTTGCATGGACAAGAGGACTAGCTCACAGAGCTAAACTGGACAACAACACTAGCCTCAAGAACTTTGCAGTTGCCCTGGAAGAAGTCTGCATTGAGACCATTGAATCTGGCTTCATGACGAAGGACCTTGCTGCCTGTATCAAAGGCCTGCCTAAGTAAGTGTACGAAGTAATTGGCTGTGCTTGGAGAAGGCTGTTTTATTTAGTGTTTCTGAACAGCATTTGCTGGAAAATTATTTCAGTATGGTGAAGAGTTGTGGGAATCTGGTTGCAGAACAGGGTCATCTGTACCCAGCGCTGTACAAACAGACTGTGAGACACTCCTTGCCCCAAGTAGCTTAGTCTAGGTTGCTCTGTCCCTGCTATTGTACCAAATGCATGGGGGGAAAAAATAAAGGAACTGCAAAGATTTCTTTTATGACAGGCTGGCTACATTGGCCAGATCCTGCCCTGTCCATTTATTAGGATGGAGACTTAATTCACTGCAAAATACCACCTGGCTACCTCTTCTCTGGAGCCTTTTGGCAAAAGTCATCAGCCTGATGAGTAAGAAATAACTCTCTTGGTTTTAGAGGCAAGATTTAGAGTGCTTTGAACAGTATTCCCCTGCTTTGAGCATTTGAGTGGCTTTACAACTAACATCTGTCTTGTTTTGTCTTCTCCCCCCTCAGTGTCACGCGCTCTGACTACCTGAACACCTTTGAGTTCATGGACAAGCTTGCTGAAAACTTGAAGGTGAAGCTGGCCTCTCTGCCCAGACTTTAAGGCACAGGTTCTACTCGAGCTCCACTAACAAAGCGTCTCCCACTTACACCAGAGTGGCACTGGATCACACTCTGTTGTGTAACACTTCAGATACTAGACAAAAATGAAAGTGTACACTTTTTTAAAATGTTTAAAAGACCATGTTTTCTTAAACCCCTTGAGCTGCTGGACTAGGCCTTACTTTTGCTAAGCAGCTGAATGTGATAGTATTCAAGCTCCATGTGGGTCTGGCTTCCTAATGTCATGTCATTTACAGCAGACCTCAAGTTTCTCTCCATGACTTCATGATCTGTGTTTCTTCTCTCTCTCCCTCTCAGACTGAAAGCCAGTTTGTGTCACAGCTCTGGTCGAACCAGTGGTGACTTACTGTCCAACAGACCTTAGAAATCAGAACCGTCCTTATATCTCCAGTACTGTCCGCTGAGTATAAGTGAGCTCAAAGGGCTATGCCAGCTCTACTGCAGCCCCTCTCTTACTTAATTTATCTTTTAGTGCCAACCAGAGCCTAGTATCCTGATACTAAGGGATTTGGTCCCGTTGCTACAGTCAGGACTGTAGCATTTGAGAAGAAGCACTTAATAAATGCTGGAAACGAGCCCTATAGGCTAAGAGCCTACTAAAGCCATGCTGCAGTGTCTAAATGCAGGCCATGCATTTAGTTATACTCTTCTGACTGGATGTGAAGCATAGGAACTGTTACCTCTTCCCCCACCCAACAATTCATAAAGGTGCAAAACTTCTCTGCAGTTGTCTGGGCTATTACTTATCCTTCCTGTTGTGTGATACAGCAAGTCAGATTATGATTGTGTAAAACTATTCCATCCATAGGTTTGTGTTTGGTTTTGGTTTTGTTTTTTTTTAAGTTTGGGCTAAAATAAAAGCCAACTAACATTCTTTGTCTGTTTCTTTCCTTTGTGTGATTAGCAGATACAGGGAAGTTCTGCCTGGGACTCCAGTACCTTTACAGCACAGTCTGGTACATGCTGGGACAGACTCTTGGAATGTGATATAGACACAAAATCATTTCTCCCTTCTTAGAGTAGGTTTTTAATTTGTTCTGATCCAGGGAAAGATGTGAATGTAGTGTGGTGGTAAGGGATCAGGTGCCATCAGGTAGTGCACAAGAACTAAAAGGTACCACTTCCACTGAAACTTTATTTTGGGACTAATATAAACTCAACAAAGATCAGAAATTGGTTATACATGAGCCAAATTCTCACCCTGCAGCTGACTAGCTACAAGTGTTAGTTAAGATGGTAATTCAAGGTTAGACTCGATCAGCTGGTAGCAACATTTGGTGTGGGATGAGCATGTGTTTGAAATACAGCTCTACACCTGCTGGCAGCTGTCACTGTGCCTTCTGTATGAATGAACACAGGATTCTGTTATTCACACAGATAAGTGAGTGTAAGAAGTGCAGCTGGAAAACAGTCCCATTGCTGACCCATAGAAGCAATGGAAACAATCATCAGGAACATCTGGAGATCTGTGTTCCTGCCTGGCCTCTGACATCAGAAGTTCAAATTACTGTGCCACACTACAGTAGCACCTCTAACAAATTCCCTGTTATTTACTGGCTCCTATCCAGCTTCTGGAGTTAGGGTACCAGAAAACACTTAATACCTTTCAGGAAACTGAACAAATAAAGGGGCTTTTTAAATATCTTTTACTTTTTTTTTTGTTTGTTTTAATGTCTTAACAGTATAGCTTAAGTGTGAGCAACATAGCAGCATTTACCTGACTGCAGATGACACTCTTTTCCCTCTGTACCAACAAAGTTTCCATCTTCTGGAGAAAATTGCAAAACTGCAAAGTACAGCAAGAGCCAGTCTGTCCTCATGAGCTGATGGAAGTTGCTGAAGTGCTGAGGAGGGACAGGAACATTTGTTTCTGTGTTGGGAGAAGCAGTAAGCATGGTCATAAGAACAGAGCATCCTTCTCCTTGCTCCGCCATGGAGAAAGAAGCAGTATTTTTCCAGCTTCCATGAAGGCATATTCCCTTCCCCTTTACTACTAATATAATCACTTTTCCCCACCACTCCCTCAAATATCTAATATCAATAACCTCCAAAGTTAGACACCAGTGGTCCCTAAAAGAGCAAGTGCTGGAGGCCAGTGGGCACTTAGTCTGCCATGAAAACAGCAGAGGATTTCCTGAAACACAATTGATACTTCACAGTTTACCAGCTGCTTCACTGAGCTCTTGGGCAGGGCCCTTGTAGCTCCCACCACCAACTTTGCACCAACTGTCCCATCAGCAGACTCCAGCCAAAATTGTCTTCAAAGTATAGCGCTGATACTGATGTAGTAACACGTGTGCATCTGTGTCCTAAGTATTGCATGCTCAGGGCCGGTGGAAGGCTGTTTTCAACTGATACATCCCCTCACACTGCATCCGTGATCTGACAAGGCTCCCTTCCAGAAAAGCAGAGAGCTCTGACTTCTAGGACTGTCTAAGGCTTCAAGTAGTCAATCCTAAAGGTGACTTCCCCATGGATGCTCTACCCGTACAGAAGCCAACTTTTACAGGAGTTAATGCTAGGCAGTATGTCAGCATCCTTCTGCATGCTGTCAAAGCCTGGGCTGCTGCAACCCTTTCGTACCCTTTCAGCAGCCCTTGTGGGGATCTGCAGTGCCAGATCAGCCCTCCAAGGCGTACTCTTCCCAAGCTCATGTGGGGCCAGGAGAGAGCTGGCGGAGCCAGTTGGCTGGCTGTGGTGCCACAAGCACTTGAGCACAAAGACTTTGCAGGCAAAGGCGGGGCAGGCAGGGAGGGCAATAAATGTCACAAAGTGTTTATACCGTCCACGTAGAAGACTTTAATTATACTTCAAAATTAAAAGAAAAAATAAGCTATGCAAAACATAAGAGATATTCTAGCAAAGATGCACAGGCCCCTAGGAGCTTGGGGACTGCCTCTTCAATCAGTAATTCACTTCTGGCTCCATGTCTCTTCCCATTGTTATTAGCTTGTCTGTCTTGGCACTGGGACAACCTTCAGGAAACCATTCTTTTTCTTCTTTGATCCTCTTAGTCATTTCTTTGGCTTTGGCAGTTTTCTTTTTACAGGGAGAGGAGTGGAAGAACTGCATGTCTGTAAACGGGTCACCCCGCCTCAGTTTGCTGCAGAACAAAAAGGGTTAGGTTGAACCATCAAGGTATTTCTTGAATACGTGCAAGATTTCAGTCTCTAAAATTGCTGATTTTACTGAAATGATTCCACTATAGGAAGACAGTTTGTTTCTTGTCCAGTACAGAAACAGCTATACCAGTACAGAGTACCTTCTGACCCAGTATAACCAACTCTTCAGAGAAAGTTCAAACTGTGACACTTTTCAGGGAAAAATCATTGTTGTTACACTATTGCATAATACTAAGTCATCACTTTAGGAGTTAAATGGTTCTGTACAGTAGCCATTGGATGTACTGAATCTACAGTTTCTTAGGAAAAAGCTGCAGCTACTTGTTTAGCTACTTGTATCTGCCATAAAAAGCAAATACAGATACAGCCTGCTTACAGGAGAGAACCCTCCTCAAGACTAGTATTTTCTTCACTGAAACCCAATTAAAATAGAAGTATTACTCAGTTGTTCTATAAAACTGTGATATCGCAGAACAGCAGCAAGTGAAATTAGGGCTTTCACTTAGCTGTCTTTATTTAACCTGCATTTTATCCTCTAGGCTAATCCCTCATTAGCACTGGAGTACCACAGATGCAGTCTGCTAAGAGGTGTGCTAATTTCAGTGAGGGAAAAAACGTCTTTGGTAGCTTGTTACCAGAAACCTGCACATGCATATGTGCTAATGGTGAATTCTGGATTAACCACGCCGTGGTAGAAAACGAGGGGTCACAGAAATACAAAGCAGAAGAGGAATTTGAAGGCAAACAAAGTCACAGAGGGTCCAGCCCTCGAGAGTAAGCACAACGAGAGCAGAGCAGGAGTTGCAGCATGGCAATGGTCATAGGAAGGAATAGTTTAAAAGCCCAACCTGTTGAGTTTTGGCTCTGTATAGCAGGCTGGCTGCCGTCTGCGCCTGGACGAGCGCTTTGACACTTCTTCCAAGCTGCAGGAAGACACAGTCCTCACATTGGTCAAGTCCTGTAGTGGCCTGATCTCTGCAAAAGGAGACGTTCATACAAGTTGATCAAAGTGTTTCCAAATTATTTCCAGGTATCCTAAGAAATACAGCTGCCAAATACAGAAAGGTTGCATTCTGAACCAGGTTTCTCTGAACACTGCACAATCGTGAATCCAATCACGTTTCCTCTAAACCCAGAAGACCATTTTTATCCAAAAATCCCAGACCTGCTCCTCACAAGTCAGCTCAGAATCAAATTAGGTTCCTCACTGAAAAAGACACAGGTCACTAACACTGCTAGTACCATTGGACCCTGATGGAGTAGAAAAATGATTAAAAAAAAAATTAGAGTTGATAGTTCTAACGCCCAGGAGCTTACAGCCTGGAGGAGCTACTACAAATTACAGTCCACTCTAGCTATAATAGGCCTGGTAGTAAACAGCTACAGGAAGGAAAAACCCCACAAAACAGCTCTCTTTACAAGAGCATCCAATAACAGCAAGCTCCCCAAAAGGCTCATCTTAACTATGATATTATCAGCCAAGGGATACACCCTCCAAATCCTTTTAAAAAACAAACCAAAAAACACACAACAAAGAGAATTTAGGTAGCTCCTGATGAATTTCCGCTGAAGATACCACCTAGAGGTATAGTCTGAATCCTTGCAGCATTAACCATTCTGGACCAAAAACCTGACATCTTCATCATATTCTGTGCCCCACTTTTGCTGAGTCTGGTAGGCAGGGTCAGCAAACTGTACTTTTCAACTGCTTGAGTAATTGCTTTTCAAAACTGACAGGCACCACAAGAGTGGTAAAGTGGGACTCGCAGCACAAGCTCCTAGTCTTTTCCCAATATCCACACATGAACAAAGGGCCAGAAATTCTTACAGGAATGCTGATAAACTAGAAGCAAATGCAGCCACAGAAATGACTGGGCACAAGCAGAAGCATAAAAGGTATATTGGACACTAATCTTTAACTCTTTAAAAAAAAAAAAAAAAAAAGAGGAGGGGAAGAAAACCATAAGCATTTGCTGCATGGATTTCAGCACTCATCTCCAAACCCAGGTTCCCTCCCCCAGCCTACCACCTACCAGGTTCCTGGGAAGGTGAGCTCCGAGAACTTGACTCAACCTGGTTTCTTTCCCCAGGTGTTTCCTCTGCAGTCTTTTCTTTCGATATCAGGGAGCTTTCCAGCCAAACAGAGGATTTCTCTGGCACTCTGTTGCCCTCTGTACTTAAGCTCTTGGAAACTGGTACATCTGTAAGCCTGGAGCTGACAGGCAAAGCTGCAGGACAAGTCACAGAGGAGAATTCAAGACTGTATGAAGTGTCCATAAGATTTTTACTAAGTGATATGTCAGCTATCTGCTCCTCCAGGAAGGCTTCTGGCTTAGGGAGCAGATCTGTAATGCCAGAAAACTTCACCGTCAGGACAGTTTGCTTGGATGCAAGTTCTGCTGAACCTCCAAAGAGCGCCTTGGCACCATCACTTTGTTTGGCCAGGGAATTGGTCTCTGGAGGACTAGAGGTGTTCCTCTTCCTCTGACGCTTTTGTTTGGGATAAGCCTCTTTATTCAAAGCACTCATGTTGTTGCCAACTTTAGTTTGCCCCTTTTCTTGAAGGTCTCCTGTCTGTTTTTTACTGCTCTGAGCAGCTACTATCCTCTGAACTCTGGGGATTTTGCTGGGTTTGCTCCCAGGAATAGGCCTGGAAGGTACAATTTCACCCCCTTCAAAATCTGTCTGGACAAGTTCCATGTTTCCTGCAAGATCCAAAGGACAGATAATGTAAGTTTTCCTGCTACATTTAAGATTACTCGGTGAATCCTTTGCATTCTCCTTAGCTACTCCTTGAATATCTATACATGGCCCAAAAAAATTAACTTCCTTTCTCTGACCACTGCAACTGCTTTTCCTGACAGTCATCTTCCTGCTTGTCTGGCTTCTTTCAGGCTGTTTTTCTGCTTTGGCCTCTGGTGTTTTCACACTGTTTGGCAGATTCTCCTCAGAGTCATCTATTTGCCTAATTACTCTAGTTTTTCTGTTGATTTTCTGTCTGATGCTCTTTGTGTTCACACCAGAGTCCTCTTGCAAAGCACAGGCACTTGAGGTCTCTTTCCTCAAAAGTGAATTTTGTAGATTGGAATCATCTGAGGGAATTTCATTACTTGAGGAGGTATGAACTGGGCTTTTTGACAAGCTCTCGCTTTGGATCTCAAAGATATCTTCCTTCTTAACCTGTTGCAGTAAGTCACCACTTCCAAGATTGTGCAGCTGTGCTGGATTCACCACATATACTCTTCTGAGATCTTGGACTTCATCAGGAGAGCAGGAATGGCGTTCCACATCACAGCCTCTGTTCCTGTTGAAAGCCCCCTCGCAAGCCTTCTGCCTCTTCTCAGAAACTTCAGACTGACTAGCACATGTTGCAACTTTTGGCTTAAGAAGCTTCTTTGCATTTTGAGCTCTTTCTTCACCTTGAAGTAGATCAGGACTACTTTCTGCATTGTTTTTAATTGTATTTTTTTTCTTTTTTCCTGTGCTTGCTTTTTTAACAGTTGTTTTCTCACCAGCTTTACAACTACCTTTGCTTTTAACCTTTACAGGAACAAACTTGGGGACTTGGCTACAGCTGGGGTCTGTTTCAACATCACACCCAGTTTCTTTAGCCTGTGGCTGATCACAGAAAATCTCTTTACCCAAAGATTTTCTATCAGGAATAACAGTGATTTGAGTAGATGAAACCAGAGAGCTAGGAGATTTCAACTGTGGCTGTGTGTTGCTCTTGCTGGGGCTGCTGCTGTCCTTTGTGATACTCCACCGATCAGTCTGAGTGGAACTGACACACGGGAAGATATCCACACCAGATGATGGAGTGCTTGTTGCAAACAGTGTGGAACGCTTTCTCCTCTGAGTAACGTGCCCTTGTGAGAGACGATCAAAGAAATGTTTTGCCATCTCATTGCCCTCATATGAAAGGGGATGACTTTCCCAGGCAAGAACTGGCAAACTGTTGGGATTTTGCTGGGCGGTGCACAAGTCCTCTGTTGGAAAGACAAAATTCATTCCTAAGACTTAGATATGCAGCAGGCAAACGCCAGCTTTCCCAATACCACTAAAACCACGCCCCACACACTGCCAGAAATCCAGAGCATACAAAAAAGCATGATTTTGTCTCTACAGGGGCTCCCCAAACTCACTGCGTAACAGAAATGCTCAGCTGGCTCCCTTCAGAACAGAAAGGCAGCCCACAGCAAGATCTCTTAACCATAATATTTAGGAATGCATCTGTATGAGTTACTATTTATATGGCAAATCCACAAGGAATAGAAGATGTACACCTAGTCAGATTCTGCACCTTAAGACATTTCTGAAAATCTTATTTAAGTTCAGTGCCTACTACACAGAAAGTGACCTTGAGCTATTGCAAACATGCCAGATATCCCAACCAAGACATCCCATTCTGGGATATAAGTAATTCTGGCAACATCAGGGTCACTGAAGCATGCAGTTCCTAACAGTAATTAAGAGCTGCTGGAGTGATGGTTAGGAGCTAACTGGCACTGCACTTATTTCTGAACACAGACAGGCAAAGTCATACCAGAAGAATGGTAGAAGATGCAACTTTACCTCCAAAGATGCCAGAGTCAAGAAAAGCCTCTTGTGCTTCCATTGCTTCAGTCGGCTTCTTCCCATTCTCTTCCTGGTGGGACTGAGGCTTCTCAGCCGGCTGTGGTGGCAAAGTGTCTTTGGAGGCAACAGGCACAGTTTCCAGTGGCTCATTAGAAGCAGGTCTCTGAAGATCTAGTGAGGACATCCGTACTGCTGTGGAGCTACCACCTTGCTGTTCTGCATCACGCAGCTTGGAAATGGGTACCCTCATTGGCATCCCTGCAGCCCTAGTGAGAAGGAATAACAGCAATGGAGCACGTTCCATACCAGTGACAGGCCCCAGAATCCAGCAGAGTAGCTACAGCTTTCACCGCCATCAAAAGTTGCTGAAATACATTTCTGAAGGGTTCAAGTGCTGAAGAACAAACACTGCCCAGCCAGGACAGATTCCCCATTTTTGTGCAAGCACAACTCATAAGGAAAGCACACCACTGCGGACACAGAAGCAGGAGAAAAATACACAACAAGGAAGTAAGGCCTTTCAGTGCACAGGTTGTGACCACAGGTTCACCTTGCTGTAGAACACCAAAGCAGCAGCTTGGAGGTACGTGTGTGAGCAGCTCCATGGTTCCCCTCTGTTCAAAGGGGAGACTAGACAGAGAAGAAAAAGAGCTTCAAATATAGTTTAAGAGATCCTACTCTGTGTTTTCCAAAACACAAGTTTACATCATAAAAGCAGATGTCTGTTAAGCATCAAAATGTCAAAGCAGCCAGCTATGGTACTCACTCACTCAAGGAAATCTTGCAGTGCTCACCAGCTACAAAGAAAAAGCTACCAAAAAGCAATGTGCTTTCAAACAAAGGAGGGAGAAGGACCCGTTTATACATAGACTTTGCATTAGGACAAATAAGACAAGGAGTGGCAGCAGAAAGACACAGAGTGAAAGAAAACATCAAGCAGTGGTGGTTTAGAGAAAATGTCTAATGTAAAACAGACAACTGGGCACACACATAAAACACAAGAGGAAGTTCAGCAGATAGAAATTCAGGACAAGCATGGTGATATCTGACATTTTAAGGCCCACCTCATAAGCTGACCATCTGCAACATCATAGGCCCAGCTATCGTCACTCATGCTGCTCTTCTGGGCATTGGACAAGGGTGCAGAACTTGTATGGAACTGGAAAAGAGAGAAATACAAGGGTGGTTTAAAGCTCTCACAGTATCCTATGCAGCCTCCTACACAGAAACAGCAGCAGCTCAGTTTCACGCTGGAAAGCGTGTCAAATCCTGCCGATGACCTTCTCCCATTTAAAATTGCACAAATTATGGAATAAACTGCAGCATAGTCAGATTCTGTCTCTGCAGGCTTAAGGATGAAGTTAAACTAGTTCAGATAATCTGAGACCAGGAAGCAGGAATATTTTCCCTCCCACTCACCCATGAGACAGGACATACACAAAGTGTCCTAGGCCCTATTCCAATTTGCCATAGCAACACTTTAAAAAAAGAAATTAAAAAGAAGTCACTTAGCAGAAACGCTTAGTGGCCAATACAGCCAATGACCCAGAGGAAGGCAGTTTAAAACTGTAGCCTTTCCTACAGAAGAAGCTACCCTGAAAATCATTAACATCAAGATAAAAACAAGCATACAGCCAGCACAATTCAAGCAAGCAAAGAAAAACAGTCAAAGCGTCAAATACTGAAGTGAGCAGGCAACACAAAGCAAAAGACAGAGATAAACACAGCTCCCTTCCCAGAAGGATGTGCTCACATTTCCCATGGTTTACCTCAGAGAGTCGGGCCACCTTAACTGCAGCCATAAGGTTTTCAACTTCTTTCAAGGTGTTATTCTATGTTGAGGTAATAAAGAGAGAGAAATCATAAAGACATTAAATCAAAACATCTATTCCAAAAAGGATGCTGGTAGCCAGAGCAAGGCATGCTCTGGGGTGAACACAGCTTAGAAGAAAGAGTATGCAAATGAACAGTAACATTTTTTCATATGCAGAGATTATGGACAATCCGTGACAGCTCGCTCCTCCCAAGGTTGGGATGCCAGTGCTGCATACCTCATCCACCACCTCTCCCCATGCCAGCAACACTGTTAGTGCCATACCAGGAAGGAGAGCTTGTGCCGCAGCACAGCATTCTGGAAGTGGCACTGCTCCACCTCCTTCTGTAAGACGATCTTCTCCTGAGTGAGCCGCTGTACATTGGCTTTCTCCGCATTGAGGGCCAGAGCCAGTGCTTTATTGTTGTGTTTTAGGGATAGTTTAATAGTGGAGGAATTGTCTGTAAGTGATAGAGAAGTATTGAACAGAATCAGCATCCAAGGTCTCATCCATGCCTCTTCCCAGAATAGCCTCCCTTGGGATCAGATCCCTACAACTCAATAACCTCTACGCAAAGTCATCAGTACAATTCCTGCCAGCAATAGAAGTCCCCAGAGAACAGCAGGAAAAACGTTCCTGCAACACTTCAGACACCCTCTCCATCTTCAGTGGGTCATGCTCAGTCAGCAAGCTACTGCTTCAATTCTTAATGAACGATGGCACGTTCGGATGCTGAGTTCAGAAAGATAAGTTTCTGACTTTGAACAAGTCACCTATAGCCCCGAGTCCTCATCCCCATCCAAAAGGAGGGAGAAAAACCTACTGTCCTTTGTAGTAGCCCTTGAACACATTTAGATCCGTGTTTCCCAATTTCAAAACAAATAAATAAAAGTAACAGAAATATCTAACTTTTTCAAGGTAGTCCAAATTATCTCATGCACTATTGTTGCATTATTTCCCCCATAAGAACAAATCACAGATGGGCTACCTTCCGCGCAGGATTGCATATACACTAGAATACCTTCCACACCTCTTATTTTTGTTGTTTGGACCCTGAGGACTCAGTTACCCAGACACAGCCATCTAATGCCACCTGTGATGCCCTCAGCTGCTGCTCCAAAGGTTCTGTGTTAAACCCGCCAGTCACAGACACCTCAGACACCTTTGGTCACCTCAAGTGGTAGTTGGCACTCATTTGCAGGGTACTGAATTCACTAGAAACCCACAGGCAGAAAAGCTGCTGTTAAATACAAGATCTGGGTTAAAGACAGTCACCTACCACCACCGCCGCAGCCAAAGGCAGTTATATGCCAACATAGCTGCCAGCTGCACATGCTGCAAGGTAGAATATACACTCACTAATAATTTTCGTTTTGATTTTTGATGCAAGTGAGGCATTCAGCTTTGCAGTCCTCAAGGCACCGTTTTTCTTCTCCCGCATCCGCTCTCTTACACCACTCAGGCTGAAGAAGGACGTTTCCAAACCCTCACGAGATGCCATAGCTGGAGAGAGCGACACCGAGCAGAGTTAGCACCCGCGTTCTGCCCTTCAGCAAGCACTCGTCGGCCAAGGCTTCCCCTCTCCCCGAGAAGCGTACCTGCGGCCTCGCCCCCCGCCCCGCTGACCCCCTCAGAGGAATGAGGCCGCAGACACACGGCACCTCGCCCCGAGCTGCTCCCGGGCACGGCGGCCGCCCTGGACCGTTACAGCCCTACACGGCCTCCCTCACGCCAGCGGCCCATCAGCTCCCGCGGGGAGTGGGGCAGGCGGATCCTCCGCCTCACCTGCGTACGGGGCGGCGAGCCCCGCAGGACAGTGGGCGGCTCCCCCTCGCCGCGGCCGGAAAAGGAGAGTAAGCGAGAAAGGACGCCCTGCTTGCCGGGAGATTTTTGAATGTAACCGGGACGGCGGGCAGCCCGCCCCTCGCCCCGCCCCGCGGGACGGCTGCGAGGGGAGCGGCTGTTCCCCTCCGCCCGCTGCTCGGCCGGGAAAAGCAGGGACAAGACGAAGAGCGGATAAAATCCCCATCCTCGCCGCCCGTTGTAGCGGAGCGGGGACGTTACTCCCCCCGTCCCTCTGGGCGCGGGCGGGCCTGCGTGCGTGGACAGCGCGCGGTGCCCGCGTCAGGCCGCGCCGCCATTTTGGGTCGAGCCGCCGCCGCTGAGGGGGAGCTCTCTGCCCTGACCGAGAAAGGGGGCCCCGAAATGCCGCCTTCTCAGCCCCACGGCCTCGCCCCGACCCTGGCTGGAAGCGCCTAACTTTGAGGCCGTGTTCGTGAGGCGCTAGCGCGGGCCCTCCGCGGTGCTGCCGCCATCTTGCCCCGGGCACGCAGGGTTAAAACGCTCCTGAAACGCCTCAGAAAAGCCCGAGGGTTGTTCTAAAGGACAGATCTTACCCAAAAGTTAGAGTTTGTCCGCAGAATTCAGCACCTGACTTGCAGCTTTCACTTGCGAAAAGGTGACATTTTTACAGTCTTATTAAAAGGATTTTTTTTCTTTAGTAATTTACACTCCAAGTTAATGCGTTGCTTTCCAGACACCTTTGAATTTGTCCTCAAGAAGTTGACATTGCATGGCCAGGTGTGGTGGTGGTGTCAATTTTAAGGACATGACATGTAAGGAAAAAGCAGCCAAATAGGTTGCAGAACCTCAATTTACAGTAGAGGTGTGGAGGGGCATCACAACACAAACAAGGCTGGCAAAAATACTACCAGCTGCCGCATTTGTGAATGGTAGCCCTTTGCAAGAGTCCTAAATCCTACTCCTGTTTCTGTTTTACGTGGTATTTGTTAATACGTTAGCTGATGAGCATTCAATCATGCAAATTATTAAATAAATGTATTCCTTCCAATTTAATTAAGTAGCGCATTGACAAAATATCCTCCATACCAGACCTGAAAATCAGACCTGCAGTGGGTAACACTGTAGATAGACACACAGACCTCTTTGTTGCTTAATTTCTTGCTCTGGGGAACTTGTAGCTGGCATTAAATGTACTATGGTGTGAGGAAAAGACCTAAGTATCCTTCTCTGATACGTTATCTGTGCTCTGTGCATCACAAATTCAAGAGTTTGAGAGGCCCAAACTTGCTCTTACTAAGTTTACTAAGTTACTTTACTAAGGTTATTAAGCACACTGGTTAGCAAATTAAATTAACAGTGGACAGCTTAAAACCAGAGACCCTTTCCCATGCAGCCCTATTGAAACAGTGGTGATATTGCAATGTCAATTACTCAGGTTTCAAAAGTGATTGGACAAGTGTGTGGAAGTAAAAAACAAGCAAAGGCTCTTAACTGCCAAAACAACACTTTTTGCTCACGAAGGTCCTGAGCTGCAGATTAGTGGAGAATGGGGAAATACACTGAGAAAGTTTGATGCCTACTGGTGCAGCTCTTCCTCAGGCATCCACTAGTGGCTTCTATGTTTTTTTCCCCAGGAAGAGCACAAACACAGTGTTGCCCCTCTCCCTGCCTTGCAATGGTACAGAGGCATTTCTTGCTTTTGGGAAAATATCAGGGGTCAGTTCACCTCAGGGCTAGGGAGAAACCTCATTTCCAGAAAGTCCCTTTCTTCATCAGAATATCACACTTGTCACGTAATAGAAGAGGTGTTGGGTTAGCAGGACTTTGGGGCAGCCCTGGCATGTCTGTGTTCACTTTGTGAAGGTCACTTTTCACACTCTCCTGGCCATACCAGCAGATAAGCCCTGGGTAGGTGTAACCGGAGGAGGGGCTGGCATAGATCCGTATTTCTCAAAGCAGAGCAAAGAAACAGCACCTCTACTGGAGAATCAGGGTTGCCATAAAGCCTGCCAAGCATATGCCCTCAAAAATCAAATCCAACTTGATTAGAAGCCCCACAGCGGGAATAAAAGAGGGGGAAGTGCTAAGATTGGTGCTCCTTTTGCCATAGAATTAGTGAGAACGGCCACAAGCATCTAATGCTGCTGGGGGGGCTATTCCCAAACTCAAACCAATGAAAGCAGAGGCAATCATATCATTCAAAAAAAATGTTTCCCTGGTCAGACAAAAAAACACCTTCCAGCCTAACTGCAGAATGAGACTATTTGCTGTCAAACAGCCAATATAAAGAAAAATCAAGGCTGGTCAAACAAAGGGAGGGCAGAATCAATACCATGAAGACCAAAACCATGTAGAGTTTATGCATTATTAGCAGCATGAAACAATACTAGGAGTTCACGTGAAAGCTGTTTCAGATATCAAAGGAAGGGGATATGGGCTGGATTTTATACATTCACTTTAAAGAATACTATTTCTGAAAGCTGAACCTCTCTCTTTACCTGTCTTCACAGAACAGCATTCCTATTGAAAAGATCTTTGAGATTATGAGGCTCTCAGCAACCTCAGAGTTCTGCAAATGTGAGTGATTTGTTGGTTTTTCAGTATCTGTAATAGGGTCTGAGTGAAGATCTCTCTTACCTGTAATGGCCTGTTCCAGCTTATAGTACATTGGACTGGCATTCTGGGAATGTGATCCACAGTTGGATTATTTCTCTTCTTGCTCAGAATAAACAGTGTTGAACTATTCCCTTCTCACATCTGCCATTACAGTTTAGAGCCTTACGGATGGCCTTTCAGCATCATGACAAGGTATACAGCCTCCATGTGCAGTTGTAGTATCCATGGGATACTTCAGTCCTGCTGCAAGTCTTGAGAGTGTGTGTCAAAGCTGCAGTGCAGCACATTTCTTAATTGCTTGCAGATCTTATTGGGGAGTGGTGGGTGGTGGTGGTGTCTGTTATAGAGTGTTTATTCCAGCTCTCCCATACTAATAAAGGAAGGGACTTCATTCTATGGAAAGCAGCCACTACTGTTAGACCAGCAGTGGTTGAGGATATGTGGATGATAGCTGGCAACATCCTACAATAAACTGTCATATATCTCCTTGTTACAACATAATATGAGCATTCAGGCAGCGTTCAAGACCACAGGCTAGGTACAACAGTGTGAATTTTATCTGAAGTTGGTGCTTCCGTTTGGGATTGTCATCTGGCTGCCAAAGATGTACTCTCTCTGTACTCTGCCCAGTCCTCTTCCCCAGTCCACTCAGGTTTCAAACCAGAAATTATTAGGGGACAATACCTAACCTTTGCTAGATCCTGGCGTCTGGTGCTACGTTGCACTGCTTGGCTTCACCAAGGAGCCAAAGTTGCTTTGCTGGGCAGTTGTTGTGAATCCTGATTTAGGATCCTGCTGACTACACCAATCTGTCATGAGTTGGTGATTTAGCTCAACTACAGGTGTTAGCAAAAGTGGTTTTAATATGATGTTGTAAAAGTGTGACCTAACAAAGTTCGATGGCACGGTTCATTCTATTACTGTATGTCACAATCATTTGAATAATGATTCAAAACTACCCAGACATAAATCAAAGTTACCATACTACAAGGTTATGTGTGATACTGGTCACTTACCAAAGATCTGCAGTTGGTAAAAGGTCTCTCTGCCTTGAGGAGCAACCTTGAGAGGCATCCCAGCTCAAGGGGAAATCACCACCATGCAGCCACGCTGCCTAGCAGGGAGAGCTCAAAGAAGGCTCACTTAGGCTATAATATTTATGGAATAAAGTAATTGTCTCATAGTCAAACAAATTACATGTGATGAGAAAGGTATGCGTGAGACTCCTTGTACCTACAACATTCTTTGTTCCTTGATAAACGAGTTGTGGAAAAACCACCTGCTATTCTCATGTTAATTGCATGATTGGTGTTCCAAGCTCATACGCATCAATGCATTACTGTGTCACTCTGCTCCTTTATGGCTTTTCAAAGAACACGTTGAAACTAGAAGAGTTCTTGCCCTGGCTATGGCTCAGGCCATTCCCTCCTTTGGAGCCTGAACCAAACTACTGCTAGTCTGGTTAAAGGATCAAATGCATCCATCACAGTAGTATACCCTGTAAGCAGTTGTATAATACAAGTAAAACTCTCCATGCACAGCCTACCTCTATTCTAGCTACAGGTTTTCTGTCCTCTTTTGTATGGACTCTGCAGATCCTTCATGGTTTCCTTGACTCATTCCCTTGTAAACTGATAAATCTTCCAGCCAAGAAAGTGTGCTGTAAGTCTGAGGATAAAGCATTCGTCAGAGCAAACAAAGATGTGAAATTTGGCTAGACACCTTAACCCTGCAAGACAGAGACTTGCTTCCATACTTCTGTGGTTTTTTGGTAAGCTACTGTATGCTGCTTAGCAGAGTGTACCAACACAGCAGATCTTAATCTGGGGTCGGTCGCGTTTAGGCAGGTTCATACAGTCAGTGCTATCTTTACAGAAGCCAGCTCTCAGAAGGGTACTCTGACTCTTGCATAGGCATTATATGACACTTGTTCAAGGAGATTCAGCATCTACATCCTAGGAATCCCTTCTGGATCCCAGAAAAAAGATCAGAGATGGCACCTGCCAGAGAGCCTTCAATTATCCCTTTATTGCAGCGTGAAAAAGAGGAGAATAAGAAAGCAGTGCTAAGCCAATTTTTACTTGCAGTACGTGGCAGTCCTATGGAAGGTGGACACACAGGTTAAACAGAACAAACCAGCAACTCTGTGACTGCAAGGTCATCCGTGTTACCTGTGCACTTGCAGGGAAAATATGCTCTAGAGTCTGGAAATACCTCTGTGTCAAATCATATAATAGTAACAGAAAACTTGCACAAGGTTTTACAGTTCAATTATTGTAAAGATCAGAGGTAACATTACCCTGATTTGCAGATTAGATTAGACTGTCTGATTTTGGGCAAGTCATTTAATCTCTCTCCCAGACAATCTGTGGCACAGTGGGTCATTATTTGCAGTTACAAATCCTCCAGAGAGAAGGAGGCTATGTTTGTGTTGGGCACAGTGCTCTGACAAAATGATTTGCTGTCAGCCCATACACCAGAGTTGTTTGAGTCTATTCAGCTCTCAAGACAGGCAGCAGAGCGTGTGCCTACTGCTTCCCTTCACCTGAGATTTCTAAGAGTGTATTTTACATAAGCAAAGAAACCCAATACTGTTTAAGACCTTCCAGACAAGTCACATCCCCACTCTTTGGGAATAAAACCTCCATGTTTGCACCTTCAGCAAGTTTGCAACACCAAGCTCGGTGGCATGGTCGACACGCTGGAGGGAAGGGATGCCATCCAGAGGGACCTGGACAGGCTTGACAGGTGGGCTTGTGCAAACCGCGTGAAGTTCAACCAGGCCAAGTGCAGGGTCCTGCACCTGGGACGTGGCAATCCCAGGCACAAATACAGGTTGGGCAGAGAATTGCTAGAGAGCAGCCCTGAGGAGAAGGACTTAGGGGTGTTGGTAGATGAGAAGCTCAACATGAGCTGGCAATGTGCACTGGCAGCCCAGAAAGCCAGCCGCATCCTGGGCTGCATCAAGAGAAGTGTGGGCAGCACGTCGCGGGATGTGATTCTACCCCTGTACTCTGCACTTGTGAGACCCCACCTGGAATACTGTGTCCAGCTTTGGAGTCCTCAACACAGGAAGGACAGGAACAGGTCCAGCAGAGGGCCACGAAGATGATCAGAGGGATGGAGCACCTCCCCTATGAAGACAGACTGAGAGAGCTGGGGTTGTTCAGCCCGGAGAAGAGAAGGCTCCGGGGAGACCTCATAGCAGCCTTCCAATATCTGAAGGGAGCCTACAGGAGAGCTGGAGAGGGACTCTTTGTCAGGAAGTGTAGTGACAGGACAAGGGGTAATGGTTTTAAATTGGAAGAGGGGAGATTTAGGCTAGATATTAGAAAGAAATTCTTTACTGTGAGGGTGGTGAGACACTGGAACAGGTTGCCCAGAGAAGCTGTGGATGCCCCATCCCTGGAAGTGTTTAAGGCCAGGCTGGATGGGGCTTTGAGCAACCTGCTCCAGTGGGAGGTGTCCCTGCCCATGGCAGGGGGTTTGGAACTCGATGATCTCTAAGGTCCCTTCCAACTCTAACCATTCTATGATTCTATGTGGAATGATCCATCACGTCTCAGGGAGTTTGTAAGACCTGAGCAGTTTTAGACATCAGGATAACTTCTGCATACCCAGTTCAAATACCTTTCTATTTATATGGGGCATAAATTGCAGGATTTACTGCTGTCATGCAAGCTCACACATGGGTGCTGTGTTAGGTGTAAATGACAGAGTTTAGGCAGCAAAGGCTGCAGTGGTGGCCTATATGGGAGGAGACCATCAACTGCCCTGTTCCAGTCAACTCAGAAACCCACGTAAGCAGCCAGACATGAGCCCAGACTTCAGCCAGGGGAGCACATGGCACCTGTACTCAAATATATCTAAGAAAAAGCAACAGCTACTAGGGAAGGAGACATGACGCAGATGTGCAGGGAGACAGTTAAGAGAGACATGCTTTTGGAAGGCTATCCCCTCCATGTCATGGCCTGCAGGGACAGAAGTGCAGAGGAAAACTAAGAAGTACAGAGAAATGCTGGACAGAAACCATTTGCCCAAAAGCCAAACCTCCTTTGCTGCCCATCACCTCACAGAAGGAATTGGGACAGACTGAATGTAACCATGAAAAAATGAGGGAACTTGAGACTAGGCAGGGGAGGAGATGTGCTTACTATTTTTAACACCTAGAGTCTGACCTCTTGATGCTTCCCTCATTACACCACCACTGGGATCAGAAATCTCTAGCAGGATAAGGACTACTTTTAAAATCCCTGCTCTGTCTTTTTAGTCTAAAAAGTCACCCGTTGCATGCTAGAATATTTGAATGACGTGCTCCTGGGTTTAGAGGTTTATGAAGGCTTTTTATTGGTGTGCCTCTTTCTGGCTTAAATGCCTGGCTGACCACTGATTTCATGGTTCCTTTCTTGCCTGCAAACTGGTGTGGAACTTTGCCAACCCAAGTAAACAAAGTGGTAGCGCAGAGAAAGCAGAGACACATAAAAATTCTTTGTCTTCAGTTGCTGACCTTCAGGGAGATGGCTTTGTTCTTCAAAGGGATGAAGCAGCTTGTTTGGCTCTGATGTGCTGTTCCTCTGTTGTACCTCTGCTGAAAATTGTCCCCAGGCTACCAGAAAAAGAAACTCTGTATTTGGTCCATGCAAAAGTGCATACAGCAGACAAATGTAACTGAACAACCAGATGGATACCAAAAAAAAAAGCCTTCAGTAGACAAAAAGGAGATACTCCAGCATTACTGGTCAGATCTCATCTTGGCCTTGCACCACCAGTTAAAACTCTTCAATCCTATCCTGACACTAATACCTACACTTAAGCCCCAGTCTAAAAGTGGTATCCCATTCCCAACATACTTAGAAGGTTTTCAGCATTGCTAGCATCACACACCTTGCAGAATCTACCCCAAAATTTGTGATATCTTCTGCCCTTTAGGGCTGAGACAGTCCACCGATGAAGAGGTACCAGTTCAGTGGTACCAGTGTCGCCTACCTTTGGCCATAGCAACGGTAAGCTATTGGCTTCTTCTCCCTCCAGCCTACTGCCTAGACTGGTGTGCTATGAGCAATAAAGTGGAAGGAATCTCCCGCTGCATAAAGACATAATGCATTTGGGTCCTATAATATCTGTGCCTTTTAAAAAAATATTACATTTTAAACTGAAGTCATTTGCCCCTTTTGCTTTTGCCCCATTAGTAAACTAGCTCCAGCCTTCTCTCTTCAGACACAGCAAAAAGCTGAACTATTCACCTGTACCTTGCAGCGTGCCAGGGAGAAGCAGGAAAAGGGCAGTCCAACTACTCACAATCACACCAACTGTAACCCAGCTCCTGGGCGTTTGGCATAGTGCTTTACAGAGGACCATTCCCACCAGGGTGCTGTAATTACCACTAATGAGGAGTGGGGAAGGAGGCTATACAGGTCCAAGGAGATACAGCCGCTTCACAAGGGCCTTGCCTGTGTTCAGAGCAAGTTTTTCTAGCAGCATATCCTTAGTCATATGAGTGTAATTGCCCTTTAAAAAATAGAGGATGTATTATAATCTTTAATTCATGACTTAAATCACAAAAAAGCATTCTGTATGGCCCAGCTATTTAACGAACGAGCATTTGTGCTGGAATATGTAGATTATTTTTTTTCAGTAACACAGACTTTATTGATGTTTCCCAAGCAACCATTAAAAGTTGCTGTGGAATTGTAATCAAACTATAGTAGACGATTCACAGTCTTTCTGGTGCACTTTTTTTTTTTTTACCTCAGTCATGCTTACCATAATATTAATGACGGACTGCCACCCACTGTCCAGAAAGAGCTAGAGCTACACTCCAGCTCACGCTTCCATGCATCAGAACAGCCTCAGCTGTAACCTCTCTTAGTTGAATTTTCCCATGTCAAGAAATAGAAATGCCAGTAGATGCCATGTAGGGGCATTCCACAACATGTAGGTTCGCAGGAGGGATCTTTCCTTCTGCTCCTGCAATAAGTGGGTGCATCAGCTCTCCCTCCTTTTGCTGTGAACATTACACTCTATATTTTTATATATTTTTACTGTCACGCTCCTTATGGGCAGGGATCCTTTTCCCTAGGAATTTCCAACCCAGGATATTTTTAGAAATACACTGCAGAGGAGTGTAAAGAAGTTTTCCAGCTACTCATGGTGTTTCCCGTGGTGGTTTTGGTTGGGGTTTTTTTTTGGGGGGGAGGGAGGCACAAGCAGTGGGTTTTTTAGCTTTGATTTATATTCTGATGTTATGCAAGCAGAGAGAACAGAAACAGTCTTTCTTTTCATCTCCTGTTACTGTGTGCTTGCCTAGATCCTGTCCCTAGTGGACTCAGGGGTACTTCCTTGATGGTCATGAGGTAGCAAAGTTACAAAATTTTCTGAAGAGGAAGATAATCCATTGTTATCAGGATCTCCAGTTTCTATTTCAGCCAACAACACTGATTAATTTTAATCATGGGTTTAAGATCATTCCCAGTCTCTGATAAAGAAACAGAAATGCTTTGCTGAATTTGGAAACTAAGGGTAATTTATTTTGCAAAGCCTTAATTAGTTTAAGAGGTTAAATCTACTGTTTTAATTAACAGTAACTCCTGGAACACAGCTTATACCTCCTTAAAAGTCCTATACTCAAAGACCTGTAATCCAGCCCATCTCAAAATTCAATTTCTGTGGATCTCAGGTTTGCGTATCTTCCCCACTCCCATTTCCCACTAAAGTAAAATGATGGAGATTCCTGTTATCCCCCATCACTTTGAAACCTTGGCTTAGATCTCCTTGAAAAGCAAGCACTAGCTTTACCAAGATATATAGATACTTAGGGAGCCTAAATCACATCCTAGTGGGATTTAGGATCCAGAAGATTTCTAATTCATGAGAAGGGACATCCTAGCCAGAGATGGATGTAATAGTTGCTATCCTGACTGCCTGGTGCTTCTCAGAGTTTCCTACCCCATTGTTCAGACATTTCAGGAGCTGCCACATGAACAGCTGAGCAGCTGCAGGCTGCCTGCCGGGATATTACGGTAGATTATAATCCCTAGGCTGCACCTGTAGATACAGGGTGTGTGAGCCGGTGCAGACAGGATGCAGGAACAACCACAAAACCATGGATGAAAGGCAAAGAACAAATTTAATCTCAATACCTCATGAATCGTGGAATCTCCGAAGTAGCACCCAGGCAGAGGCATGCAAGCAGGGGACACAAGCACCACGGAGCAAGAGAGAGTTCTTATTAGCAAGAGAGTCCTTGTTAGCGAGGGAGTGAGAGAGAGCTCACACTTGCTGTTCTGGCCTGTATTTCAAGGATTCAGGCAGGCATAGTTTTCCACTGTGCTTTGATCTCTTCAACAGCAGGGCAGGAATCTCGTGCATGTTCGATAAGGTGCCCCTGAGTCCATCCCAGGCCTGTGTTATCTAAGTGCAGATGTTCTACTTGTTGAGCACACAAAACTAAACAACAATTAGTCTGATATATGTGTTTTCCAGCATCCCACATGTAAGTCATTTGTGCGTGTTTACAGTCCTCCTCGCCAGTATTCTGTTACTTTCCCACACAGGGCTATAAAATGCAGCAGTTCGGCTACTGTGTGGACAACTGAAATGTCTAGGCAGCAGGGATGGGCTCCTCAAGAAGCTGGGTGGTTCAAGCAGCCAGGACAAAAATTGCCAGCAAAGTTGTGCTCATTTATCCATCAGGACCTCTGAAGCCATTATCTTAGTTTCCACTGACAACAAAAGAGTATGTCCATTTGGCTTGGCACACAGTCTCTGCTGACATATTCATCTATGAATTGTCCTTCCAGGACCACTGAATTCAACCTTTCAAGCTCTCCCTGCATTCATTTGCCATGCTGACTGCCCCTGGAGCTGCAGAGTATGCCTGAAATCAAAGTGAGCACATTTCACCCCAGCTCCCACCACAAGGCCAGGGCAGGGGGACATGGGGCAGCAGCACCTGGCCCAGCAGAGCCACCAAGTTACAGCCAGCTGAGCTCCAACAGCTGCACATGGAAAGGATAGTGTAAACCTTGGTCTGTGCCTGTTCTCTTGCAGGGGAGGAGGTACAGGTGTTTTCTCATTGTAGCCTAGAAATAGTGTCTAGCACTGGCTCCTGAAGTTCATGACAATTGCAAAAGGAGCACGTTGAGGTAAACAATAAGATTATACATTTCTGGTAGAATCAGCCTTCATATCTGACAATCACTTGTTTGTTCTTAAGCTTGGGCTTCTACTAGGACTTTTGCAAAGGTAAGTTATGCTACTGGCCAGTGAAAGAGCAACGCTTCTTCTCTGCTTCTTCTCCGCTTCTTCTCCAAGTACAGCAAAAATGAGAGTAACTTCAGGAGCATTAGAGAATTTGAAGCTGGGACCCCTTACCTACCTGTATTGTAACTGATCCCATGCAGTAGGTCTGTAAACTAGGCCGGTGGCACCCTGTAAGCCCAAGATGATGTAAGGGCTTCCTCTTTCTTCCTCCCAAGGCATCATGTAT
This sequence comes from Numenius arquata, assembly GCF_964106895.1. NCBI lineage: Eukaryota > Metazoa > Chordata > Aves > Charadriiformes > Scolopacidae > Numenius > Numenius arquata. The sequence goes on from NC_133578.1 coordinate 28,063,176, forward strand.
CATTGTACAGTAGCAGCATATCAAAAGACCAACCCTTGTTCAGCAAGGAGAGAGAAAAAGGACAGCAAGTAACTGGACTCACTGACCAGAGGAAAGCAACAGGTTGACAAAGTAGGTCTGAAGAGTTCACACAAGACAGTAAAACACTTTTTGCAACACTACCACTGAATGCCACAGCTAGAGCGGCACTTCGGGCCACCTAGAGCCCACAAAGGCTCTCTTGTCTGCTCTTCTCAGCACTCTTTTAGCATGAGATTTTTCATAGTAGCACTAATATATAATATACTGTCAATCCTAAATTGAACTGTCACAGCAACTGTATCATACCTTGGCAGAAGGTGTCATGAGCTCAAAAATTAACAAAAACCTGACTCCATAAAGAACCCAGTAATATCAGATTAGTCTAGCACGTACAGGAATTAGGATCTGCCTCACTATTTGTCTATGATTTGTTAAAGCCTATTGTTTACTGGAGCTCCACTGAGCAGGAGAGCTAAGAAAACATTCCAGCAGCAGGGCTGGATTTGACCAAGTAAAGGGGCTCCCCCACAGCCTTGAGTTCAATGTGCATCACATGTCACACAGCAGGAGGGAAGCTGATCTGCCATGCAGTCCCTCTCTCTCCTGATGGATTCAGCCCTGCATGCTGTGCTTGCACTTATTAACATTTGCATCCCGCAGGGAGCTACAGAAGCAAAACAAGGAATCTCTCCAGAGAAGCCTGGAAGAGATTCAAAAGCAAGGAAGCAAAGACATAACAAAGACCCAGACTTCATGTACCTCCCTTAGCTGTGGGTGAGCTAAATGATGTTTTCTACCTTAGCTTTGGTAATACATTTGCAACTTGTGTTATGGGGGTTTCTTGTTTTTAAATCTCAGTAGTCGTTCCTTCCTTCCCACCCCTCATATCTTGTATCCAAGACTGACATTCCTTCCTCTTCCCTTAGCCACATCTCTCCTGCTTCCCTGCCAGTGTGTTGGGAGCTTACATTTTCCCAGTGCATCCGCAGTGCTTCTCAACCCACTATGCTACTTTTACAGAGACAAAGAGGATGCAGCACTTCAGAGGCAGGGACTACACACTTCCCTTGTCCACAACGCTGTGCAACTCCCACACAGGATCCAGAGTGGGGCAGGGGTGAGCTTCCCTGCATGTGGCATGAGGATTGTGCCTCTCAGGATGATCCCATTTTCTTCAGCTCTTCCCTTTAACCATCCTGCTTTCTAATTTCCTTAAAGGACTCGGCTAAAGAAAAAGCCTCTTCCGGCAATGCCAGTGTAGAACTGAAGCCTAACCGTCTTCCATTGTCCATTTGTATGTCTCTAAGGGTTTGCCTCTGTTATGTTCATGCTGTGCTGTCCAAGAACACTTCCCTCCTAGACGGGCTGTCGCAATCCTCATCTTTGCACTAACTCTACCTTGGGGTAAGAGTTGGGTGCACATGGTTCTCTACCACATCCCTCTCTTCCTCTGTCTGGAAGCCCAGGCACGCAGCATGGGGTGTTTCTATAGGACTCTTTCTACTTAATTCCATAGAATTTTCAGTGCTCAATGGGGTAGTATAAGTGTTCACTGCCAAGAGGTGTGTTTAACACTAGCTGCAGGGCAGAAAGACTCTATTTGAGCTCTTTACATATAAAAATTATAGAAATTAAGATTCTCAGCTACTTCTACCCAGAGCATAGACGTCCATCCAAAGTATGGTCACATATTGTACAGCTGCATTAACCCATGCCTTGGAGATGGACCTGTTCTCTAATGCAAAATATCTGCTTAAGGAAAAACCAACAAACACTTGTGAAGCAAAACTTTTTCTTCTGCCTGCTGATTCTCAATCACTGAGCCTATTTATGGAGATGCCAAAAGACAGCACTACACAAGAAAGCCTGGGAATGGTTAAAATTAATCAGGGATTCAAAGGGTCTTTTAGAAGTACTCATGGACTCAAAGCTTGCTTTCAACTCACCAGGTTCACAGCCTTGTTGATTTTTTTTTTTTAACATATCACAAATTTCCTGTTAAAATCAGTCTAAAATAAAATGTAGTTGCTATAAACACCTGTCCTTTCAATTCTGAGCTGTCCATGGGGAAAAGCCTAACCACAGCTTGGTACATTCAGAAATTACAGATTAACTGTTGAGTCTTTGTGGAGCTTCTTGGCCATACCATGCATCTCCCCACTTTCCTTTCAAGCCTTGTGAGCCAAAATTCAAGGCCTAAGGGAGTCACATGAGAAGGCTAGAGGGGATTTAAGATCAACATCACCCTCCCTTACACAGGAACTCTGTAGCCGTTAATTTCTGCAGCATCAGCTGTTTTGGCCTGGTTAGTTCACTCTGCGGGAAGAAGGATGCTGGAACGCACTATCCAATCCCATTTAGCAGTTCCTACCTCTCCTCCATGGCTTGTGTTCACTGCTGGGACAGACCTACCCTGTCACATTCAGCACAGGCTCATTCCTGGAGCTCAGAGCATCCATCAGCTTCTAAACAGAGGCTTCTGTTCTTACAAACAAATTCAGTAGAGTAGTAGGCAGCAGCCAGTGTCAGGACCTGAGCAAATTTCATTCCAACTCAAAGACCATCAGTCTGACCCCTTGAAAGCCAAAGCAGGGAGAATTTGTACTTTGAAATGAGGTCATTACAAGAGGGAAGGAGGGGATATTGCTGCTGAGCACTTGAGTAGGAGAACAATGGCAAGGGGGTGGTTAAGCTAGAGAGAGATTAACATCTCATGACTGATTTTTGTTCACTGACCTGCAATAAAATAAACAGTAAGACTTTTAACAAATAGTTGATTAGCCATGTTATTCCAGTGTTATCTTTGCTATAAGAGTACTGCCATGGTCTTCACTTTTCATTGGCTAATACTTCCTAGTTTTTATAGATTAGGCTGGTGGAGTTAAGAGGAGTAAGCAACAGAAATCTTGCTATGCTAATAAGCATAAATCCAGTGTTTCATTTTCAGAGTGAAAGTACCTGCCCCTTCGCTACTCTCTTCCCCTGTCGATTGGCTGGTGTCTGATGGTCTGCACACAAGAAAAGCCCAGCAGATTAGGTGGTTTGCTGTTCACATGCTCACATTTTCAGACAGGCAAAATCAGGGAGCTGAAAGGTGCTTGTAGATGTGTGCATGGTGGGATTGGTGAATAGCCTTCTGCCACCTTGTCTGAAATTCCTCCTTTCCTGAGCTATATTGTCTCCTGAATAAAAAAAGGTTTTGATGTGACCAGACCATTTATCCAGAACAACTTCAAACTCTTTTCTCAGCTGCACAAAAAGCAATGGACATAGTTCAGAGCTCAGATGAGATGCAGAGTCACACATTTGTCCTACAGGACCCAGAAGAGACCTCTGATCATATGTGCACACTTAGTGCCAGTTGTCACATGCATACGGTTGGTGCCTACCATTGCACTGCAATACCATCCACAGTGGGAAATGTGAGAGACCATTCTGGGTCTGTTCTTTCTAAGTACCTGAAATCATGGTACAGAGGCCTTGTGCAGCAAGTGGGGAACTGAACAGGGCGTCATCCATTTTCCCTTTGGCAATTTAAGAGCTGCCCATTGTACCCCAGAGACTGACTCCAGTAGCAGAACTCATGGTGGCAACTTGGTGTTGTTCACAGCCCAGTTTATGACACTGAAATCAGATGGTCTCAGCTAACTCTCTTGGCTGTGAATAACACAGCAGCTGAGGCACATACTGCCTGCAAGACCAGAGGTACTAACTTCTTAAATTGCCCCACACAAGCTTGTGAGTCAGAGTCTTTAGATCGTAGCCAGAGTTACTAGAGCACTGCCCATGCAAACAAGCCCCAATTTCCCCCTCATTTCCACTACAGTAATCCTGACTTCAGACACGTCACTGTCTCTAGCTATTCCTGAAAATTCTCACTCATTTTGGTGAAGAGCTTTTTCCTAGTCAAATGTCAGGTGGAAACATTTAGCATCCGTCTTGGAATGGCAAAATACTGATTTTGTGCAAGAGAATAGTTTATCTGTAGATAAACTGTAGAACAAAAATATAACCAATCTGTTCTGAAAAGAAATTATTTTGTCAGGATGCAATCTAAATTATTAAGTGCATAGGACTATCTATCTTCAAGAGGCAGCCAACAGCAAGAGCAAATACCAGAGTCAAAGCAATGAGAAATTTGGTTTTACTCAATCTCTCTAAAACAATCTTAGAATCAATCAGAGAATAGTTTTGGTTGGAAGGGACCTTTAACGGTCATCTAGTGCAACTCCCATGCAATAACCAGGGACATCTTCAACTAGATGAGGTTGCTCAAAGCCCCATCCAACCTGACCTGGAATGTTTCCAGGGATGGCGCATCTACCACCTCTCTGGGCAACCTGTTCCAGTGTTTCACCACCCTCATTGTAAAAAATTTCTTCCTTATATCTAGTCTAAATCTACCCTCTTTTAGCTTAAAACCATTACCCTTTGTCCTATGGCTACAGGCCCTACTAAATGGCTGTCCCCGTCTTTCTTATAAAGCCCCCTTTAAGTGCTGAAAAGCTGCTCTAAGGCCTCCTCTGAGCCTTCTCTTCACCAGGCTCAACAACTCCAACTCTCTCAGCCTGTCCTCCTAGGAGAGGTGTTCCGTCTCTCTGATCATTTTTGTGTCCCTCTTCTGGACCCACTCCAACAGGTCCATGTCTTTCCTGTGCTGAAGGTTCCAGAGCCGGACACAGTACTCCAGATGGGGTCTCACCAGAGCGGAGTAGATGGTCAGAATCACCTCCCTCGACCTGCTGGCCATACTTCTTCTGATGCAGCCCGGGATACAGTTGGCTTTATGAGCTGTCAGTGCACACTGCCGGCTCATGTCTAGCTTTTTATCCAACAGTACACCCCAAGTCCTTCTTGGCGGGGCTGCTCTCAATCCCTTCATCCCCCAGCCTGTATTGATATGAGGGGTTGCCCCGACCCAGGTGCAGGACCCTGCACTTGGCCTGGTTGAACCTCATGAGGTTCACACTGGCCCACTTCTGTAGCCTGTCCAGGTCCCTCTGGATGGCATCCTGTCCCTCAGGCATGTCAACCACAGCACTCAGCTTGGTGTAATCTGCAAACTTGCTGAGGGTGCACTCGATCCCACTGTCTTATGTCATTGACAAAGATATTAAACACTACTGGTCCCAATACAAACCCCTGAGGGACACCACTTTTCACCGATCTCCATCTGGATATTGAGCCATTGACCACTACACTCTGGATGTGACCATCCAACCAATTCCTCATCCACCAAACAGTCCACCCATCAAATCCGTATCTCTCCAATTTGGAGAGAGGGATGTTATGGGGGAGCATGTCAAGGGCCTTACAGAAGTTCAGACAGACAACATCCGTAGCTCTTCCCTTGTCCACTGATGTAGTCACTCCATCACAGAAGGCCACTGGGTTGGTCAGGCAGGACTTGCCCTTGAAGAAGCCATGCTGGCTGTCTCGAATCACCTCCAATGTAAATGGTGGCTCCACAAGGGGAGTCATTGAGCATGTCTGCTGCATTTTCTGTATCTAAGAATCTTCTGTATCTAAGAGGTGCTCAAAACAGGAACATATAGGGCCAAATTTCATCACCTTTCATGGGGACTTGCATTAACATCCCTTGTTCAAAGAACTCATGTGCAATCCACGCAGCAATAACTGTTTCTCTACATCATTCATCCTCCCGAAGACCTGCCCACCAGGTTTCCATATGGTTGGACTTGATCTTAAGGGTCTTTTCCAACCTAAGTAATTCTATGATTCTGTACACAAGGGATTACACTTTGAAATAGAGTCAGATGTGACATTAAAGCACTGTGACAACTTCGCACTAACTTTCTGTATGAAGTATTTCTTGCATGCTCACTCTGCCTGTTGCCAGTTCTGTTGAGTCCAGGTCAGCAACCCAGCAGACAAAAATCAAGCCCTGAACAGCGTACTTATAGTAATAGCAACAATACATCAAATGAAGAACAACAATCAAGCAAACATCATGACAAGGTAATCAAACAGTTTGAAGGCAGGTGGTCTGAGCTAACCATCAGAGTGACAGGGAGAATGAGGCCCTCTATAGACAGATAGGAGCAGCATCGCAGTCGCGCACCCTGGTCCTTCAACCACCCTGATACCTGTTGGAAGGACAAAACAGCAGGGCACATGAAATCCAGGAAGTTCTTGGAATGCATTAACGATAACTTTCTTCTTCAAATGAACTGGAAAGCTTGGAAGAATAGGGCTGAATATACTAAAAAGGACAGGAGGACCTTTCCAAATATAAGGACTTTTCCAGGACCTTTCCAGGACCTTTCCAAATATAACCTATTTCCAAATAGGTTAGATACCCTCCTGTCCTCTTTAGTATTTTATTTTAGTATTTTATTTTATTTCATTTAGCATTTTATTTGGAAATGGTGAGTGCACATTAGCCCCTGTCATTTAATAAGAATACAGTTAAAAGTCATCAGTGACTCAGTTAAAAGTCACATCAGTGAAGTGATTTGTGATGGAAGGATGTGAAGGTGGAGGTTTCATATTCCCCCTAAATATTTCCCCAGAAGATACTCTTGTCTTTCTCTTTCCTTTCTTGCTACAGCCCTGAAAGCCCTTTTCTTTGGCCTGAAACCTTGTAAGCAAAGCCGCGCTCCACTAAGTCTACTAAACCTTGCCCTGCTCTCGCTCCTTACAGCCACAAACACTCATTTGTTCCACTGGAGGTGGAGACTATGTAGTTGCAAATAGAGTGCTTTTAAATAAATTAGATCTACAAAGGTGTTCATCTGCCTGCCAGGTTAACTGATGAATCATGTTGACAAGGTCTTTACATGCTTGAATGAGTTTGCCCAAATACATAAGATTATAAATCTGGTTTTGGAGTGCAGTAGTTTCTTTTGATCTGAAGCCTCACCTACTGGTGATGTAAAACATTTGTATAACCAGCTTTGCATATTCCATGAAGCAGTTTGTTTTTAAGAGTCTAAGATTTAGGTGCAAGAAAATGATAATCAGAATAGAACAAGTCAAGGTTTGTTCCAGCCCTGCACCAAACAAGAAAAAAACGACAGAGGAAGAGTTCCAAAATGGAGAAATACAGTTTTCCATTACCTACTAGCTGTGCTTTACTGTTAAAACACGCTGCTTTAGCATTAAACAACACTCCTTCCTGGTTCCAGCTAGAGAGCAACTTCAGTTTAATGCAGCTTGCTTCCTTTAAGTTTTTAAAGCAGACTTTCAGAGGGAAAAAATTGAACCAACTAACCCAAACTGATTTACAATGTTAGCCAGTAATTCAGATACACTGATAAACATCTAATAAGAACTATTTGATTTCAGTCTTTTTAGTCTTCAGGGATGCAGCAGTTAACCACACACGAGGAAGGGACTGAAGCTTTTAATCACTATTTCCTTCTAACGCGTCTGTGTTAAAATCTGTACACAATAGAAGGGATTAGCAGGCAAAAGCTAGCAACACCACATGAGACTGAGACTTTTCCTGTTCCCAGGATAAAGTGGGTGACAAAGTATTGAAATTGAAGCAAAGTTCACCTGCTCTCACAAAAGGAAAGATTACCGTGGGACAAACTTAGGCAAGAGGTAATCAACACAGAGTGGGTAAGGAGAGGAACAGAAACTGTCCAGAAACTGCTCAGATCTGCTGAATTGGGTAGCTTTCAGGCAAAGGAGGTTCTGTAAAGAACTGTCCTTATACACACACCCCGAGTTGGGTCAGGTGCACCACATGAAACAATTGATACCAGCTGAAAGTGTAGTCCACTCTACAGTTACACAATAATTCATTTGCATGTAGCATCAGCAAATGCAGCCCAAAACCCAGAAAAATAAGGGTCCCACATGGTAAATGCAATAAATGCCATAACTACAATAGACAAAACATGAGATCTCCCCACAGCTAAGAATGGGCCCTTTTGTGTTACTTTTTGCAGCATTATGACTGTGGTATATAAAAGCAACCACAGTGTTTCATTGCAGCTCTCAGCTTTCACTCCAGCAAACTGCCAAAAATGGGAAAGGTAAGTGGAAACCCCAGTATGCCGGTACCCTGCTCTGACACAGACACTGGGATGGGATGGAATGGACTATAAGTCTTTGCAAATGTTTATATCGCAGATCATTTTTTTATGAAGACAAGAATTTCTGGGGCCACTGCTATGAATGTAGCAGTGACCAGCTTGACCTGCGGTCCTATGTGAAACAATGCAATTCCATCCAGGTGGAAAAAGGCAGATGAATGACTTAGGAGAACCCAGATTTCTTGGGACACCAGTACTTTTTAAAAAAGGGAGGCTATCCTGACTTCCAGAAGTGGTTTAGTCTCTGCAACTCCATCGGTTCTTGCCATGTAATCCTGCAAGTGAGTTCTGCTTGGAAGCGTATCACAGTTTAAGAAAACGGGTGTTGTTTATCCTTTAAGAATATAGTTACACAGTCTCTTCAAGTAACTCAAGAGACAGGCAAAGTTCAGTAAGGCAATGCAAAGTTTCACTGGAGATGAAGGAAATAATCTGTTTCATATCAGTGCTATTTCTAGGGCCTGTTCATAACTTGGAGATGCTAAAAGAAAGCTGAGTGACTACTTCTAGGTAGATAATGTTTTTGCATTGCCCAGGGAAGGGCCAGCAGGGCCAGCTGAAATAAAATTCTGCTGTGGGCTGATGTATGCAACTTGCTCATGACCATACTATGTTATGGTTCAATGGCACAAAAGCATATTAAATCAGATTTGCAATGGGTATATCTTTCCTCACACAAAACCTGTGTTGGTTAAAATCAGGCAAAGAATTAATACTTGCTTACGTACTTCTCTGGTTAGTAAGATATACTGTACACTATAAGCCATAGCAGCAGGAACACTCTACATGCTTGTGCTTCACATAGCTCAGCAGTGTGCCATGTGGCAATTGCCAGCACACCAGTGTGTAATGGGAGCATGCGGAATAACATGGTAAATGTCTTTTAGTAGCATAATTCTGAAAAGGCCACACTATTAATGCCTGGTCACAAGTAACCATCACAGATCAGCTCAAAGTCGCATGAATACATTGTCTCCTATTGTCACAATATAGAGTCCTTATAAATCCTACTTCTTCAAATCATAAAGCATCCTCAATTTACTTTCTACCACTCATGTGATCACACCCATTTGCTGGCGCTCCTGAGCTTCTCTATGTGGGTAAGAATAAAACCTTCTCTATTAGTTTCAAAAGAGTGAATCTCTTTTCAATCCCATCTCCAGAACAGAAAACAATTTATCAGAAATGCACACAGTAGCTGGGAAAGTTGACTTTTTCTGTACGTCTGTCTTGTTCAGTAATGTCAGAATCAGTTAAATTTCTGTCTTTCCTACATTTTTGCTGTGTTTTGCTACTGCAGAATTCTATTTCCCACAAGATTCAGCTCTATGAAAAAGCTCCAAGGCCAGATATTGGAGCTCACTGATGATTGCCCATCAGTCCCCAGGCTACATCCCTCTCCCCGAGATCTGCTCCCTCAATGTTTTAGGTTGCTCTTGAATCTTGTATGAAATGCCCAACTTCAGGGGCTGACAGGACTTACTGAATCCCAGAGAATATAGAAGATTCCTTGACTGGGGTGCAGTAAATGCCAAAATTGTCTCTGCAGAGGCTGGCTGACTTGCACTGAGTTCTTACTCCCATGCTAAATACTGTGGAACAGAAAAGTAAGTTCCATTAATAGTTATATCCAGTGAAGTACTGACTGAGGAGGAAAAGGACAGAAAGATGCAGAGGAACTTAGAACACGGTGAACACTGTACTTGACATCCAATTCTTCCTGCAAACAAGCTGCTCCATGCTACCATCAGTCCAGCAAAGTTTTCCAGTCTTATCGCAGCTGTTTTCTCCAGAAATAATTTTTCCAGATCTGGAAAATCACACCACCTTCATATAGCATTTTTTAGTGAACCCGTACTTCATGAGCTAGGTGTTTAGCTGGTGTCAGTCACACTGCCTCTACTAACTTCAGAGATGCACTGATCTGCTGCAGCAGGAGACTGAGTGCAATCCCTCAATTGCCAGGCTATTCTGCATGCAAAAGGAATTAAATAAGCATGCCAGTGTGGATTAGAAACAGGAAAACATCTTGTTGTGCTGGAAAAAGTCTACTGCAGTATTAATTACCATTCAAGTAATTATGTATATGCCTACTAATCATCGCTGAATCCTGTGCCAGCAGGCACTTTGCGCAACAATGAATGAGAGCCATAATAAAATATAAAAAACCACAGTTAAGGGATCTCACATCTTAACATACCTCTGCTCCTTTAGGTAGTGGAGTCTAGATTTATTTTTTCACAGGCATAGTTAGGCAAATATACCACTGCTCTTCAGCAAGGTGCTGGAGCCTTTTGGAAAGAGAAAGCAGTACAGAGAGCACAGAACTACTAGGACATTCTGCAACATTATCTAGTATATGTTTAATTTTAAATCATTTCATCCGGGCTTTAAATGGTAGGGTTTGATTTTGTTTTGCCCAGTAAGCATTCTTATAATGGAGTCCTTATGTAAAACCAAGCAACTTCTACAGCAGTGAGGTAGGCTGCTTAAAACTCACATCTCCACTTGCTAATGCCAGAGAACTCATTTAGCCATTATTTCACACTCACAGGACCCATCAATAATAGCCTGTTAGTGATCCTCACCAGCCTTTCCCTGACAACACTGGAGAGAAAAATAGAACTATTCTTTGTCCTTCTTGTCCTTTCTTTTGTACAGGGGACACTATCTCTGCTCTTCTCCCTGTCCTTTACTGCACAAAGTCGGCTGTTCAGCTGCTTGCAAATGTCTGGTGTACCTAGGAACACCCTACTTCAGCCAGAGAGAAATGGAGCATGAACAATTCAGCTCTCAAGGCAGAGGTGTGAAAAAGCATGTTTCCTCTTGTTCACAAATGCCTAATATCGTTCATGTATAGGAACTGCACAATGTAAGTAATAGGTGAGTTAACATGCTTAGGTTAGCGTGCTAACCCAGGTTTGCAAAATAACATAGAAGCTCAAGCACAGTATTTACTTGCCTGCTTAGAACAGGGAACTAAAATATTTCATTTGCCTTCAGCAAAAATAAAATAAAGAAAAAAAAAACAGTGCCCCAGACAGCAATTAACATATGCCAACGTACTTCAACAAAGCATCTAGTTCAATTAGTGCAATTGAGAAATATGGCTAGCAGTGATGTGTAAGTTACATGCTGGCATTCCTTTGGTCAAAGGCAAGAATGAACAGAAATGTACTATTCAGTGATGAGAGCGATAGTTAGATGTCTGGATTTTTGATTCTGCTGTGTCCTAGACTTTGGGGGTAGCTAAACCTCTCCAGATTTCTCCGAGACAGGAATGGAGGCAATTCCTAGTTTTCAAGGAGCACTGAGAGGTTTTACTTACTTTTGTTTGCAAATGCTCAGAGAATATCAAGCAGACATTAAGAACAAGGGTGCTAGAGGAGAGGAGCACTGGGAATTCACAGAGAGCATCCGCGTTTTTGCTAACAAAGTTCTAGGTTCTTGTAGCTTGTTTTATGCTTGGTAGCAGGCACTACAGTTGCTGGCAGGCAGGGTATGTTTGTCTACACAAACACTCAGTGCTATTTTCAGGTTATCCCTACGCTCTTCTGGGTTTTTCTGGGGTGTAAAAGCAGTCAACCTCCATGTAAAAGCAGCTGTCATAACAGCATACTAGTTGAGGGCAGTTGGAACAGATGTAAATAACCAGACTCCTCAAATTGTGGATATCGTTTGGCTAACAAGATATTTTGGCTCCAGAGTTTAAGACCAACCCACAGACAGTGCAGTGCACAGCCCATCTGTGGCATAGGGTCCTAGGAGGGGAAAGTCTACAGGATTCAATGAGAAGCTGGATGAGTACTTGGAAGACAAATCCACTGAGGGCTATTAACCAGAGAGAAGTAACCTCCTGCTCAGGAAACCACTTAAGCTAAAAATACTTGTCTTGAAGTCTGAATGAGGTATCATATGTATTTGCTTCTTATCTACCCTTCCCTCATTGCCTACTCACGGCCACAGTGACTGCCAAGTTACTTGACTAGCTGGACCGCTGGTCTGACCCATGATGGCTGCTCTGTATTTGCAGCTACTATAAGGAATTCACATATCACTGCCTCTACTCTGGACTCTCAAATTCTAAACTTCATCACCAAGCCCACTGCCCACTGTGTTAAACTATGAAGGACCATGTGGGACCCAAAAAAAAGCTGGTTCCACAAAGCAAGTATGATCACAGAAAGAACAACAACAAAAAAAATACTTGTAATACTTCCAAGCCTGTCAAAGATCTTTGAGAAATGCAAGTACATAGAAGTTGTTCCTGTAAGTGAATTCAATTTGATTAGCATTAGCCATCAGGAAGAAGTTATTTTTGATGCAAAGAAAGCATGGAGGCATTCAGAAGCAACTGCTAGACTTGAATTCACACTCTTCCCTCAGGCTGCTTTCGGTGGTAAAGGCTAAAATTTCCTGGCTGAGGAAGCACCTCCAAGAGAGAGGCTGACAGTAGTGATACCATTTACCCCACCCAGTAGAAGCACAACTAGATCTGTGTAAAAATAGGCCAGCTAAAGATTTGCCCCTGAAGTTTTCTAGCTTCGTGAAATCACCATACAATACTCATAGTGAAAGACACATGCAAGAAAGCACAAACATGTAGCGTTTTGGTTGAACAAGAAGCCAGTGAGAAAAAACGCTCCACTATTGCTCCCTGCACTATGAGCAGGAAATACGAAAATGTGGCACTACACATGATAGGATTTTGTGAAGGTTAGTTCAAAGGTGGGTGTGGAAGGAGAGAAAGGAATGGTTCCTGGAAAAAAACACCAAGTTATAGAGAAATATTTAAAACTCCAGAAGAATAACTTCAAACTGTGCTGTTTATCCTTTGAAAAACATTCTTGGATTATTGTTTTTATTTTATATTTATATTTTATTTCAAATAGATAACATTTCTTTGATATTTTGACACTGATTTGTACTTAGGCCTTGTAATTACTAGACTGAATGGAAAATGCTTAAAAGGCCTGATCTAGCACGGGTAGCACAAACTTTTACTCCCATTTGGTTAATGGGGTTACTTCCCATTACTCAAATGACACATAAACTGAGAAAAAAAGATCCTGCTAGAACCCAAAGATCATCATCAGCAGGGTAACTTTACCTAAACAGCCCCAGAGTACATCAGCTTCACCCTGCCCTGGCAATAAATTCAAAACAGCTCTGACTTTGAGTCTGCCTGTTTCCCCGATTTCTAAAGACCACTGCAATGTATTGCTTGACTGAGAATTGCACTATGCCATATCGAACAAGGGCCCAGAATGAACACAGTCCTGAGCATCTTTGGGATTAATCAGATCAGACTGAAAACTTACCACAATGTTCTTCCTAAGCAACAGGGTTTTTTTTAAGTTCAACTGCAATTAAAGTTTCTTCAGCTGAAGAAATTACTGTGCTGTTGCATTTTGCCGCAATACTTGAGCTCCAAAAATCCATGTATCTCTCAAGTGAAACATTCCTCTGTGCAGATTTAAAAAGGCTCTTCTCTACCTTAAGCAAGTGGTATCCATTCTTCAACTTCTAGTCTCTATTTATGAACTCTGAATTATGTTAATATAGAATTTCAGCAGTGAAGCCTGGACGGATGTAAACATCCATTACCACACATTTTTTATTACATAATTTTCTCTCTCATACACATACTCTTAACTGTTAAAGGAAACAAGCAGCAATACCTCGTCTGAAGGCTCTTGAAAATGAGGACAGTTTTTATTAGCATACTGTGAAAAATGTTTTACAGTATCATCACTGGGAATCCATGTGCATTAAAAATCCTTTGTCTCATATAGTCAGGGAACAGAGAGAGATTAAAAATAAAGGGACATTAAACAATCCTGCTGCAGTGCTGCACATGTTCCACCCATAAGATTACAGAAATACTGCTTGACGTACCCTTTACTCTCATCCTCTGCTTACTGACAGTAACAATAAAGTTGGTACCCCACAAACTACTGCTATTGCCTTTTGTTTAAGGAATGACAATGGAGAGAGGGAGGGAAAAAACATTCATTCCCTTTACTAAACAAAAATTCTCTTCTATCCTATTTCTGTGGATGCAACACTGTGCATTCTATATAGAGGACTGCTGACTCCTGCATGCTGAAGTCTCACAGCTAAAGTCTGGCAAAAAAGGCAAAGATAAGAACAGCTGGGTGAATGGAGCACTGACAAACAACCTAGCAAATGCATAGCTCCTTGTAGGCAAGTAAGTCTGCAAACATAGTTTGTTGGTCTACCAACAAATTAGCAGACGGGAAACCTCAAGTGGTTGTTTTATTATCTAGCTCTTTGATAAGTTTCCTAAAGGAAGCCTATAGTGTCTTGGAAGCTTTCAAATGCTACAACATATACACATAAAAATATTTTGTTTTTATTTTTCTGCCTGGCTGGTTTCCCTTTGTCAGCTGCTGAAAGAGACCTAAAGTTTATATATTCTTAAACTTCTAAGATGAACATGAAAATAAGGTTGAAGTACACTATTCCAAATAAATGTAATAAATGTCACCAAACAATGCCACTGAATTTAAGTATCTATAGCTTGATTTTACTGCTGCTGATTTTATAGCTATTTTATAGCTGCCCAAGAGGACCTAGAGTGTTCAATGATTAACCGGGGTTACACACAACAGTCTTATTTTGTTCCTGCATCCTTAAGAGAGGTGAAAGCTTCAGCACAATTCAAATGTAGGAGAATTCTTCCTTCCTTTGTAGTTTACATGGCAGAAGATTTCCAGGAGCCCAGAACTGGGTACCCTGAGAGACGGGCACAAAGTTGAATGATTGTGTGATACGCAGTCAAAAAGCAATTTGCGTTTCACTTTCTCCAAATGCTCCCAAAAACTTGTCATGAAGCTGCTGACAGGCTATTTGCAGCATAAAATCATGATGAAAGTTGCCCCCCACTTCCCAGAGTCCCAAAGGGACATCCACCTGTCGTTTCTAGTACTAGAGAAATGAAGACACCAGTAACTATGGATCCCATAGAAAATGGACACAAGGGCTTTGCTAGTCTTCAGGCCTGGTGGAAGTGTCCCTATGAACCCTTGCAGTTTTCTGATTGTTTTGTACAACCTAGGCAAAACAAAGCCAGCTTTCAAATACTTTCCAGTGTGACTGGGGTTATTTTTGTTTTATTGCAGATCACTTTCTTTGACGACAGAAACTTTGCGGGCTGCTCCTGTGCACCCACCACAGACCAGCCTGCCCAGCTCAACCCCTGCAACTCTGTCAAGGTGGAAAATGGCTGCTGGATGGTCTATGAACATCCCAACTACATAGGCCATCAGTTCTTCCTGAGGAAGGGAGAATATCCTGACTACCAGCACTGGATAGGCTTCAATTACTCCACTAGGTCTTGTATCAGCACAGCAGAAAATTTTCCATATTGTCTCCAGGTATATGTTACTGCCTATATTAGAATGAGACCCATTTTGACAGCTCTGGCACAAGTAACAACTTCCCCAGAGACCTCTGTGTAGAAGGAGGGTAGTAGAAAGGACAGTTACCAAGTTCACCTAATAGGGTTTATACTCCCAAAGAGGTAGGTAAGTCAATTGGGATTCTCAGCCAAATGAATGGTTGGTTAGTGCTCGGAGGGGGTGGGGGGTGGGGGTGTGAAACTGGGGGAAAGGGAAGTTTATTATATTAATTTTTATTTTAATAGTATGTTTATCTATTATTTTATATGTGTATATGAAAACACTTAATGTCACCAATCTTCTAAAGCTACTCTGGCTATACGTGATCTACACAAGAAAGCTTAGTACAGAGCTAAGAACCAAACCACATTTGCCATGGCCCAGGCAATGCTCTTCTTTCAAGGTAGGCAAAGTTGGTGACTGCTCTATTAAGAAGCAACCTGACACATCTCATTGTAGAGACACCATCGTGTATCTGAGCTGCAAGTGAAGGCGTATTTGCCTTACGGTACATTTTTTTCAGAATACTTCAGCCCAGAATAGATCTCTGTTTTTCCCTCCTAGACTCATTCCCTGGAAAAGTTTTACTAAGAGAGGAGAGGTTGCCAAGATGTGAAAGATTTCAATACTCACACATAAAGCTAAGGAATTGATATTTCGCCCAGGAATAGCCTTGATGCTGGAATGTGTCCCTCCAATGTTCATGAAAAATAAAGTTAATCCATGTTGTAAGCTTTATGTACAATTCACAGTTTCCCTGTCCAGTAGAAGCTCCATAGACCATCACAGTAAGTTTACAGATACATTCCATCTGCATAGGATAATGCAGCTATTTTTTTCACTGACATGCAGTTCTGGGCTTCACTTAGCTAAGCCAGCTTCTGGATCCAAGTGCTGATAGCTAGTGCAGACGCTCTTGTGCCCTTTCAAGTTGTAGAGGGAAAGAAGTCACAGATGAGGAGGGTGGGAACAAGATGGACTGAAGGGAAGTTGATTTGGGAAAATGATGGGAAGTATCTGAGAAGGAGCAGGGGAAAAAAATCCTAAAATTAGGACACATTTCTGCACACTTTACAGATTCAGAACAAACATGTATAGAAAGTTTGATTCCATAAATGTAGATACTAAAGTATTGTTGGGTTTCATTGTGTTTGTGTTTTTTTCTAAACTGAGTAAGATGTTGGTCCTTGCACAGCAGCAGTACTCTTGTGTCTATACAACTGCACTTGAGCACCTGCAAAAACTATATTGAGCATTCATGCAAGAGCAGAAAGTATTTTTCTGTATCAAATCTGCTGTGCTAGATACAAGAGTCAGAGAGTGTTGAAACAGTTTAGCATCTTAGTAGATGAAAAGCAAGAAAACCTGCCCACCTAAAGCTGTGCAACAAAAACAGGATAAGAAAAAGCTCCCCTCTATCCCAGCCAGTTATTACATCAACATCTAGGAACAGTGAGGGCACGTGACTGCTATGACAATCCAGGTATATCACTGGTCTGCATGTACAGTTGAAGTGTGGTGATCTTGGCAGGATTCCACTCGTGATTTCTGCCCCACTGCAACTCTTTCAAAGACGCTATAGTTCTGCTCTCACTGGAGCAGAAAGGACTCACAGCACTACAGCTTTAAATTAGGACCCAGTCAGATTTATTCCTGTTAAACTGACTTTTCTGCACATACTAGTGGCTATTCACTGCTAGCATCAGTATTGCATCTAGCAAGCTGTAGTCACCTAGAACTGCCACTTGACATCCTGTGCATCCATGTCTGGATTTGCCTTTGCAGCCCCAGGAGCACAGCCGACTACAGATCTATGAGAGGAATGCTGTCAGAGGCAGGATGTTGGAGTTCATGGATAACTGCCCTTCTCTTCAGGATGACTTTACTGCAGGGACATCTGGTCTTATATCATACTTGAAGGAACCTGGGTTTTCTATGAATCGCCATACTTCAAAGGACAGCAGTAGCTCCTGAGGCCTGGCAAGTACATGTGATTCACCAACTGGGGTGCCATGACTGCCAAAGTTGGATCCTTCTAACCAACAGTGAATATTTCCTAACCATCACTTTCCTAAGATATATGTCAATGAGTAGTGCCATTAGTAGATTATTAAAGCCTAGGAGTTTCAGAGCCTACATGGATTAGGCTCCCCTTCCTTGCAATGCTTTTAGCCTTTGATTTAAAGCCCAGCAGTCAAAAAGTATCTTGACTACAGTGGGCTTCAGAGCCTGTGCTTGCTTTACTGGTAGGAGTAATTCCCCCGAAGTCAGTGGAGATTAGCCAGTAACACCCAAGCTCAGAGAAAACCCACATCTAAATTGCCAAGCTGTATTTTTATCTGCAGTCTCGGATCAATTTAAAAATAGCATCTTTGAAGAAAAATAATATTTCAGACCTTAGAGGAAAAAAATGAAATACATTCTTCATTTATGGTAATGAAAATCCAAAAATCCACCTGTGACTGAGTCCACAGGACCAACTCCTTGCTTGAATTTATTACAGGGTGTACCTTACAACTTGAATGGCCTATGAAAGCAATGTCCTTCTCAGAAGTAGTTCTCCTGTGAATAGACTGGCAAGTTCAGTATCATCATGGAGGTACTTCATACCAAACCTGCAGCTGTGACACTAGATGACTTAAGACAGAGAAAGGCATTTACAGAATTTACCATCTTTATTAATAAGAATTAATTCTGTCAGTGACCATTTGTAATGCTACAGATGTCAAAATAAATCTTTCAGTTGCTTATTCACCACATGATGAAAAAACAGTCCCGGTGCCCAATAATTCCTGCTCCCATTTGGCATTAAGTCCGGAGTTCTGCACAGGACTGCATTGCTCCTATTTCCAGCTCAGGGCCTACACTATGCTCTTTTGTTTAGCCACGACCTCACACTGTTTGTAGATCTGAACTCATGTTGACCTTCCATAGCACAGAGAAGCAGCAACTTTCCGTAGGGTCTGGGGTTAGAAACCAGAAGAGAGACCCATTATGTTAAAGAGTCTACAACCAGTTCAGTGTGTGAGTGGGCCCCAACAAGTCTCACACATACTTTAACAGCATGCTGTTTACACAACACTGCAGGATCCTTAAAACTCTGCTTTAAGGTTTTACAACACTGGCCATCATTCACCCTTTCTGTGTCAGCAGTTAGGCTAGCAGAGCCCCTGGAGAATTCACAAGGGCACAGCCTTGGTTTCACATCCCACACAGAAGCAGGCACTGTGCTGCAGCCAACACCTAATTTCTGGGAGGCGGTGGTGCTAACATTTTGCAAGAATCCCACCTCTAGCAGCAGTTGGAGCTTTCCTAAGCCCATTTCCCTTTAGTTACTTCCCTTCATTTGCTTTCCTCCCCAAATCAAGAGGAGCGAGGCTCCGAGTTGCTATAGCATATAGTGGGCATTCTACCCTGTCAGCTGAGAAGGAATTAAGTTCAGACATATAAGACATAAAGACTCCCAACAGCTAGACATCCTTATACCTTTGTTGCTGACATGTTGGGTTTTTTTCTGGTACACTGATCGCTTTTGGGAGCCGTGCTGCAGATCCAGGTCTGCTGAGCACTGCAACATAATGAAATCATTCATTAAACAGTTTCTTAACTAAAGGAGAATGATTTGAAGTGCAAGTATGGTAACTTCACTGGCAATAAGATGATGGACAGTAAGGGATGGCTTACTTTGAGTGAAAAGTCAGTTTGGTGGAGGAAGGAGAACACTTTTACAAGGCAATCTTGTGCAGTGGCAACTGGTGTCATCAAGCATCTGCAAAACAAAGACAGCTGTAGCATAAGTCCACACATACTGGCTCTAGCATAGCTAATCTAAATGACAGCAGAGGAGGTGGGCCTGAACACCCATCCAAGAATCTTTACTGACTGTTAGAGCTTGTAAGAACCTAGGCAGACCAAAGAACATAAACACATACTATGTATTTAGTCTAAAAGAGTCTTTAAGATGTACCCTACATAAGAACATTCCTAGAACAGTAGCAAACCTCAGGCCTGTGGTAAGGGAGCCTCTGCTACAGAAAAGGAGCGAAAGAGATCAAGTCACTGCCTGGGCTTTTTACAGCAGGGAATTCATTATATTGAAGCCCCCTGTAGAAACAAGCTAAAAGGACAGAGAGGGACAAAACCACTCATGATGGTCCCAGGCTTCCCTGGGGCAAATTCCTTCCTGAATTTAATTCTGGTGAATGGTTTAACCCTGCATATATGAAAGCAGAGCAGCCAGGGGCCAGAGAGGCTCAATGCTATCAGCCAGACCGTCACCTCCCAGCTTTAGCTGTGGCAAGCCTCCAACACTTAGAAAGTAACTAAAATCCCTAGATACGAGTTTATGTGTCAAGCAGCAAACAAATGCCTTCCCATTTCCAAATTTTGCAAACAACTAACAAGCCCTGAACTACCTGAGGTACAATGTGAATATAGTGACAGAAGATTAAACACTAATTAAGTTTTCAGGCTTACCTAATAGAACAATTGTACACTCATTTTGTGCAATCATAGCCAGAGAAACTGAAGGCAAGCTGAACCTGTGCTACCCTCAGGGAAACACCATCTCAGAGGCCCTGGCATCTTGCAAGGGCCAACTTGCTCCTTTCCAATAGCCACACTAAATGCAATCTCAAGTTAATTTGCCTTGAATGTCTAGAAACTAGCATCCACAAAGTCCTATTTCTTTACATACAGTAAAAGTTATTTTGATAGTGCTTACTTAAAATGCAAAGATTACTCCTTGCTTCTATGGAAGGGTCTGTTTGTAAAGGAAGATGGAAGAGTTGAGAGGCAGGTTGATTTCTAAGCATGTTTCAGGTCTTCATTGTTAGCAAACAAAGCATTAACCCTAAGACAGCAAGCAAAACCTCAGATAAAAGCTTTTCCATAGACCTATCTCAGCATAATTTTTGCTGGCCTGAGGCATGATCTCAGTAGAAGCCTTAGAGCCAAACAACAGGTTTGAGAAGATCTGAAAGTCAGATACAGATTTTTGCCTTTTTCATTTGCTTTTACAGAAAATAAGTATAGCTTAACAAAGTATTACTATAAGGAGCTTAACAAAGTATTACTATAAGGTGTGTGTTCTTTCCTGCCACTTCAGAGGTCCCTGGACTCAAAGCTGCAATCTAGTGCAGCCCATTCTTTTGCTGAATCTTTCCTTAACATCAAATTCATACCTGCTCCCTACCCACACCCTTCTCTCTACCCATTCTGTTACCTGAACTTGCTGGCTGACAAGTTCGGTCCATAGTGAGATTACTGAGTTACTCATGTACAGCTACTAAAGACAGATAAAGTACAAAACCACAAGTAATGAACAAAGTATGAGAAACAACCACTGTTGTAAACAGACAGTTACCACAAGACAGCAGCTAAGGGACAATGAAATACAAATGAACACCTCCTACCTGGCTATTTAAGGTCCATTAAACAATCGGTACATAATTATGGGAGAAAAGGTAATGCAAAGTCTAATAATTAGCTTTCACAGCTGGACCAGTCCATACACACTGACATTTTAAGGGACGCATACATAGCTGGTAATGCTTCTTTTTACATCTTCTATTCTTTGACCACTATATCCTCATCTGGGTCTTTATGAAGGTAAGTACACTGAGATACAAGTTCACCTAGAATTGTACTATACTTGTGGGGACAAAGCTGTAGTCCACCTTTCTCTACTGACTTCTCTCATTACTGCTCATACTTACATGTGAGCAAGAACTCACAGTGAACACTGAATGTCTCTACTGACAGGGAGAGAGTAAACTTGACCTGCACCCAGTGATGCAGATGTCCAAAAGCCACCTTAACAACTTTACAGTGAGCTACCTGGCTTAGAAAAACCTCTAGAAGGTCAGACCAGGAGAGCACTTTACCCTGTATGCCACCAGAACAGACCATCCTGTTGCAAAACATAAATGCTTTACTTTCCCTCCAGAGCACCTATATAAGGGAAGAATTGGCTACACAAGCAGCAGGGATTGCCTGTGCCCACTGGAATAACTATGTCACTACAACTCCAGCAGAGTGGAAAATGGCTGCTTTATAGTCCGTGAGCATCCTAATTACGTGGGCAGCAGCACTTAACAAGGAAAGAGTCTCCCATTTCTGTTAGAGGATGGGTTTTTGTTGTTTCGTTAGAGCGTGTTGCAGGGCTTCTGTATGTGGAAACAGCTGCTATCACTTGCAAAAGTCAGGAATACAAGAAATCAGACTATCTCAGGGGAGGATTGGGGTTTGTACATGGCCTTGCTTGGGCCTGACTTCTTCAAAGTGGGCAAGTTGTAAGAATGGTTTGAAATAAGCTGTTGTTAGTCTAGAAAAGGTTGTAAGAAGAAGCGATAAAAATTTGTAACTCAAAAAGCATGTTACATCTTCCTTTTCCCATACTACTGTGGAAGGGACAAATAATAATGGTTTGCATTTGCTTCAAAGGTGATGCAGGTTGGCTGTTCGGGGGAGCCCCTAGCAGTGACTCAAGTCCCGAGATCAGTCTCTCAGGGAGGAGGCAGAATCTCTTCTGTTCCTGAAGGCTGCTCACGAGAGGGGTCCAGGATAGTTTAAGCAAAGCATATCCTGCCCTGGGAACAGAGCTGGACTCTGAGCTCTTATTTTTTAATTGATGGAAAAAATCATGTTGCAATCCCAAGGCGGGAGACTATTGTGGCCAGCAGCAAGTACCAGAGCACACGTATCACACAACTAAAAATAATTTTACAAACTCATTTTTGTCAGTGTCCCTCCATCCGTGCTAGGAACTATGTTTAGTTATTGCAGTAAGATACTTCTCCCACTCCCACAGTGCTAATCCACATGCTACAACACCGAGCACAGATTAACCCTTAAATTCCTCCAGGGAAACTTCACTAATCTTCTCAAAGCAAGACAAATTTGCGATTTGCAATTTGCAATTTGCAGGGACTGATCTCAGACTGTCTCTGGGCTCTTGGTGACACTTATCCATCCATTTTAGTGCTTAGACACATGGTTTAGTGATGGTTTTTATCAGAGTTAGGTTGGTGGTTGAACTAGATGATCTTAAAGGTCCCTTCCAACCTAGACAATTCTGTGATCCCTAGCAATTTTTTATAGAGCAGACAATATAATGATATTGCACAGGCAATTCCTTCACAAAGGATTTCCAAATCTTTCATGAAATCATTGCAGCAGTGTGGAAATCCCCTGCAAAGGAATCAACTGTGCAATGACTGGCAACGAGTGCTTCATCACATGAAGCACAAGATATACCCAGGTGAGGAGACGACCCAGCAGCAGAAGGCCCAGGGGTGCAGCCAGAGGTTGCAGGGCTGTCATTCTCCCAGCAAACTGGGGAGAAGGCCCAGCTCTCCTTAAATCGCCCTCTCTCTGCTTTAGGAACCTGACACGGCATTATAATGTTATTTCCAGCCTGACTTTCCAAGGGAGCGACAGACACGGAGGGAAGCCCATTCCCTGGGGAGTGCCCTGTGCCTCATGTTAAAACGGTTGCGTTGTTGAAGGAGGAGGAGGAATGTCCTTTGCTGGAGCGCTGTGCCTCGGGAGGGTCAGCGCTACCAGAAAGAGCCACACCAGAAAGCTGAGGAATGCCTTTTCACATTCCTCTTTTAGAAAGCTGACTTATTTCAGGAGTGTTTTCTTAGTCTAGGCAAGCTCAGCATACGAGGCATGGGCTGCTTTAAAGCGGCAGCAGGTTGTACATATATGTGTGTACGTCCACGCTCCTCAGCTGCGCAGACAGGCTTCTCTGGAGCACATGGTAGTGCTTGACAACATTTAATCGCTTGTAACGCAGTGCGACGGTTTCCTGAGGTGCCCTGTCCCACCAGGAGGACTGGGAATGCCGATCCTTTTACGGGCAAACAGACTCCTCGGGCGGTAGAGGGACGCGCCGCCTGATCGGGGCCGGTCGATCCTCAGGTGAGGCGCCGTGGGCTGCGGAACGGCTCTGCCGCCGGGGCTGCCCGCAGCGGCGCCAGCTCGCCCCGCTGGCTTCCCCCATGTCCAGCCAGCGGCCCCGACCCGCGGTGCTGCGCCACGGCCGCCGGGCCGGCTCCGGAGCGCTGCCCCGGGCGCTCCGCCTGCGGGGTAGGCGCTGCCCTCCCTGCCCTCAGCCAAGATGGCGCCCGCGGCCTCCCCTCCCCTCGCGGCGGCCCGGGGCGTGTGCTGGAATGAGGGCGGGGCGGGCGATGTGGCGAGACTCGGCCTCCTCCGCCGCCCGGCTGCTGCGCGGCGTTGCCCGGCCGCCAGCCGCCGTGGCCCGGGTAGGCTGCGGGGAGAGGCCACGGAGCCGCGGGGGGAGCTGGGGGAGGCGGGGGGCGCGGTAGGTGGCGGTGCGGGGCAGCCGCTGTGGCCCGGGAGCGGGCGGCGGGGCAGCGCCGGGGCTTCTGCCGCGCCCCGCGGGGGACGGGAAAGGCCGCGGCCGGCGCCTCTGCCTGGGCAGCCGGTAATCTGCGGGAGACGCCGCTGGCAGGGCTCCTGGGGCCGGCGGCGGAGATCGGGGGTGGGGGGAGCAGGGCGACGGCTGTCACTGCCGGGTCCCCCACGGCGGGAGGGTGAGCCGCGGTACCACCGCCTCTCGCCGCGCCCTCAGGGCTCCGGTGTCCCCTCAGCAGCCCTGCCGCTCCCCCCCCCCCCCACCCCCGGCGCTGACTCCTGAAAAAAAAAAGAAAGAAAGCGCCACGAAGATCACAAACTAGGCTTCTCCGTTTTGGGCGGTAATAATGTCAGAGCCGAAAGCAAGGCGACCTGCCGCCGCGTGATTCCCGAGGTCGTCTGCGGGCTTTGAGTACGGATTAGGTTTTTTTTTCTTCCCCCACCGGGGGACTGAAGGGTATGTTTTCACTTTCAGAGATTAAAACCGAAGCAGCGCTGGCGAGGAACCGACATGCTTGACACTTGCCCGCTGTCGCTTGTGTTGTGCGACGCTGTTTACCCGAAAAGGAGAGACTGACACCCTGTTGTTTTCATCCTTGACTTCTTCTCGCGTTATGATATAACTGTAATAATAAAGCAAAAACTGCGGAAAGAGCACCTGGGAACTGAGCATGGTAGGATCTTGAACAAAAAGTAGGTGGTAACGACGGAAAGAGGAAGGGAAGGAATGGCATCCCGAGAGAGGCTGTATGAGCTTTGGATGCTTTACTGCAATAAGGTAAATATTTGGCGGGGAGGGAGGAGAACGGCTGTTTGTGTGTCTTTTTCCTCTTTTGTTTGGAAGTCAGTTATTTAAAATGTATCTGTAACATCTTTGAACATTTTTATTTTTTTTCTTAGAAGTTACATAGACTTGTCTGGCTTCTGAAAGGCTATAACTGCACTTCTTAGGCTATTTACAACCTCATCTCTTGATTTGCTGTTCAGGTTGGACTGAGGTGTGTGAGGTGTGAATTGCACAGTGTTCATGACTCTACTTAAGCAGTTATTGTATATATCTTTTAACTATGTTAATGCATATGTTCACATAATTCTTTGTTTTATGGGGCCGTGGCTTTAAGATGTACTGTATTAATTTAATTCACTGCTCTCTAGTATTTAGCTATATACTTACTGGTTTCTGTGCAGCTCCGATTTCATTTAAGCTATATAAGCCAAAGCCTTCCCAAAGAGTAGATTTAAGTTAGTCCCGAGTCTTCCTTTGCTGGTTATCACCATAACAGCTAAGTAGTCCATTAAGAATAATGAATTTCCTTCACCTGGCAGGAATGTTACTAAAGTACTGTCCTGTATCCATTTGCATTTTACAGTGTGAAACAATTCATATATTTAAAGCACAGATCCTAATTGCTGCTGGGTGCGCTAAGTATGTACACAAATTGGATTGCAATTATCTAAATAGATGTCTGTAAAAAAAAAAAAGGAACATAACAGAAAAATAACTGTGGCAGTGGCAAGGATAACTTTTGGTGGCCTTATTTTCTGGCTTTGTTTTGCCTTTCCTCTCTGCAGTCTCATGCTTCGTATCACAGTTTCTTCAGATCTTCGAACCAGTAGGATGTGAAGGGTAGAACAAACATTCTGTTGTTCTTCTTCCCAGTTAATTTCTAGGGAAGGCCCATCTCAAGAGCATAGAATGTAAGATTTTAAGTACAGGCCATCTTAACAACGCAAGTGCACAGAGCAGTGGATGAAGGTTGCACAAAGTGGTCTTAATTGTAGCATTTCTTAATTTTTGTGTGTGTGAATTTGCAACCCTAATGCTTTTTACATGTAGTTAAAAATAAAACTAGTGCAAACATAACGTATGGTATGACTTCTTACTGCTGCTTGTGTGAGTGATCTGTTGGTTGAAACATATTTGCATAAACCTTTGCCATTTAAACTAGTGCGGTAATGCCACTGGCAGTAGGAAATGGACTAGCACTGGAGGAGATGGATGTTTTGCCAGTGAGTTCATCGATATGAAAAGAACAAAGACAGTTGGAACAGACTCCAAGAATCCAGGCTTTCCTCAGCTTTGGGAGACAAGGGCTGCAGAGATGAGCCAAGCTCTGAATTTCTTTGCCCAGCCAATGTTTGTCTCTTTCTGCCCTAGTTCTTTATGAAATTCTTTTGTGTGTCTTTATACCTTCTCCCCGTTTGCTTGAACCTTTCATTCAGATTGTATGCTTTCCATCTCCATGTTGTCCGCATGCTTGCAGGAAGTTTACATAAATAAAGGAGTGTTAGTTAAAATGTGTGGTTTAGATCACTAAGAGGATGTTCAGTTTCTTTATGGGAATGATGTGTACACAGTCTAGTCAGCTCTCAGGTGGCAGGGGAGGGACTATTAGAAAAAAATATCTTTTTATATCCTCAGTCTCCATGAGCTGTTGGTGACTTTTTTGGCCTTTTTTCTTCCAGACCCGTACATTAAGGGCACAATTAGGTGGATTTGTATGTTGATAAGGATTTGTTCTTAAGTAGGAAAAATATTTTTAAAAAATAAAATAGCTTGTCTTCAAAATTTGAAGGCAACTAGAGTCAGTCCAAAATAGGAGTTTTCTCTTTTTAAAAAGTGCTAGATGCAAAAGTGATTTTTCTTTCTGGCTCTCTCTCTTTCTCTCAACTGGTTCAGGTTAAAATGATACCTCCTTCTGCTTGAATCAGGCATCCAGCATAACCACGTTTCATCTTGGATTAAGTTTGGTGAAGTTAAGAGCGACTGAAGAAGCTAGGTCTTAGGATGTAAAATGTTGTGAAGCCTTAGTGTAAATTAAATTGTTCAGTCATGTACATCTGTGTGCTGTACTTTGTTCTGCTTGGAGCATCTAGCACAACAGGAAGGTGTAGCAATAAATAATCACCAGTGACAGGATATAGTGGTTTAGGGAGAAGTGTCTTTATACCTGGGACTACCCGGTGAAGTGTGGTGTCGTATCCTGTACGTTGCACTGTCATGACTTTGTTGTGGCTGACATCCTGGGATAGCTAGGCAATTTCTCCAAACTGCAAAAACTGCTGGAGAGTCACCGTTGAGTAAGGTGGGAGCTTGCTGTGCCACAAATCCCAAATATGTGGCTTTAGCTTTTGCAGCCTTTTTAGCTAAAGAAACCGTGAAATCCAAGCTCCTTTTTCTTTGTGATGCTTCAGATTGTTGCCAATAAATAGCCTTGTTTGTCTCGCCTTTTTTAGATAATCAGGTCCTTCGTGATAGCGTGTTAAATATAGCACCCTGTGCTACAGCAGCAAGGCTTTTCACGGCTTTAAAGTGATGGATAATGCTGTGTTACTATCTTACCACTATCCTGGGTCATGACTCTGTGATCACTTGACATCTCTGGCAGCGTCAGGTGTCAGTTGTAATAATTACTTTTGTGCAAAGTAACATTAGGAAGACATTTCTCTATTTTCATTGCCTCTTGTGCAGTTTAGCAACTGGAGGTTTGAGCAGACAGCAGCATGTAACTAGGATCTCTGCAGAAGTGGTCTTCGGATGACACCATGTATCAGGTGGTTTCTTTTTTTTTTTTTTCTTAAGGTTATGTTTGGCTGCAGAAGTTCACTTTTAGTTGGTATTCAGTTGTTTTCAATCTGGCGGTTTCTAATCTAAGGACAATAGCTGCAGAGCTGCAGATTAGAGTCTGCTGTTGAAGATGCCCAGTGAAAGTAGTAGCCACACATGATGTATAATGCTTCTGATGTTGCATGGAAGCAGTTTAAAAATTCAATAAATCTAGGGAAGTTTAGATTTCAGTCCCTGGGATTGTATCACAGCATTGTATTGTTAATAGTCTGAGCTGTTCCTGCCCTGAGTTTTTTGTTGTTGGTTGGGTTTGTGGGTGTGTTTTTTTTCTTTTCTTTTTAAAATGATGATGTCAAACTTTCTGCAAAGAAAGCATTGTAAAGGATGCAACTTGTTAGCATGTTTTTTAGTGATTTTCAGTTTCAAATGATTGTTGTTTGTTTTTTTTCCCCTGTTTAATTCTCTGTAATGTACAATGCTGTTATTCACTTCAATGTTGATATGGATGTAAGCTGTTGTCCTTTCACCTAGACATAGGAATGTGTGCATTTTAAAATAATTGAATTATGTGTAGAATAAGTAACACAGGTCCTTTTTACACAAGTCACTGGGACAATTTTTCTCCAGTAGACTAGGTAGACAATGGTAGTATCAAGCATACTGATTGTCAGTTCAAAGTTGTCAATAACCTACACAGGAGCATGAAACACTTCTTACATAAATGCATATGCAGCACCTGAAAATGCTTTGCTAACGTAAGTTGGCAGAAGAGGTTTGTTAGGTGAAATGTAGTCTGGGAAAAGGACATGCTTTCATGTGTGTCTGTGACCTTTTCATGTTCATGTGACTGAGGTAATCTCTACCAGTTTTGCCTTGTAGCCTTAGACCAGAGTGGCTGTAATAATGCTACTATTGTAATATTAGTTGATTAACCTTTTTTAGGTGTTAATTACGTATCAGTATACAAAGTTAATTCATGTTTTATAATCTTCTGAAGTAACTGTTACTGCAGATTCAAATTAAAGAGATTCAACCTCTATCTTATCTGTAAAATTATTAACTATGTGTATTTTATCTCTTCCAGTTGTTCTGGTAGGTATTTCGGATTCTTTGACATAAAGCATGTCAGGATTTCTGATATTTTTATTTACTCAGAAAGTGATCAGACATCCTTTTATACGGAAAGAAATTTTTCTCTATAAAAAAAAAAAAAAATATATCCCCAGTTGCATTCAGGAGGGGTTTCAAAAGCATAAATGCAAGCACTTAGCTGCCTTATGCACCTCAGAAAATCTTCATTTTTTTCACTGTATTACAATGGTTTTGAGCTTTTTCTTACACTCTCATCTTCAGTAAAGCCCTGATTTCATTTATACGCTGCCTTACCTTGTAGGTGATATAATAGTTAGAAGGGAAAGCTGTGAGTCTGTTCTTCTGCCGACTTCTAGCCTGTGCTTCACGTTTCAAAGAGGGAACATTGAATCTTAATGTCATTAATACAGTAGGGACTCCATGTGTTAGCAGTTGTAAAGCTAATAATAACATTCTGGTCTTTAGTAATGCAGATAGCTGAGACGGCGACATCCCTTGCTATGTTAAAAGCAGAAGACTTGTGAATAAGCTGTCATTTGAAATGCACCTTCTGATGTTGTGCTGTATTTCTCATTTGTATTTACAAAATCAGATTATATCAAGATAAATTTGTTGTAGTTTTCTCTCTGGCATAGTGAGGGCTTTCTATATATTATAAAATCTTCTTGTTTAATATTGTAGCATAGAAAGAGATGTATTTTTTTTTTATAGGAGGGCATTTTCTGGTACTAGATCAAAAGCTGGACAGAAAAAAAAACCTAAATGTGACTATACGCATTATCCTAAAAATGTCCTAAAGTGGTTCAAGTCCTGTTACTTTGAGTTATTTTTTCCTCATTTGGGGTCCTTATAGTCTGCCTTACAGGAGTCAGAGGAAGACCTGAATGAGAAAATAAGTGGTCTTGGGAGAAATGATGATTGTTAGTCAGGAGCAGACCACCGTGATGAGTGAAGCGCTACAAACTGTGGTGAGCCAGCAGTGCTAGCTTTTCTGTAATGACACGGCTGTCTCTACTATTGGAAGACTGTTGCAATGTGAATACTTAGAAGCTGAGTCTTTAACATATAAACATGTGCATTTAATTGGCTTGAGTTAAACTTGCATTCGCATTACGAGGACTAAACAGGTCATTTAAATTAATGTGTACTCTGTGCTGTAAGTGAGAAGAGTCTGGGAAAGAGAATAATTTCCATTCACTCCCTGTTCCTGTGTCTTAATCCTAACAATACTATGTAGAATTGAGATAAATTTATTCTGATAATTCAAGATCAAATTTATGTGCCTTTGAATCCTTTCAAGGATGTGGCCCTTGAGGGGAATTCTGTTAGCATCAGCCACCTTGTGTTGGGCCAAAACTAGCGTAAAAAGGACAATCTTGATAGTCAAAGAAGTTGGCTTGGAGCGAGAACATACCAGTGTTCTCAGTGTGTGGTGTTACGGTCTTGCTGAACTGACCTACTAACTGGCTGTCACTGACAAAAGGGGTCCTGCCGTATAGTCAGCATCCCTTCACTACTGTTTTACAAAGTACTGCCTCGCAGACCATATTTTATAGTTCAATTGAATCTGTCAGTCATCTGCATCAAAAGATTGGGGTGCTTAATGTGATGTGCAGCAAGTGACAGCAAATGTATACATTCTGGAAGAGTATTATGAAATCACAAGGGATGATTCATGAGTTTATATTAAATAATCTCTTGCAAGCAAAAACTCACATTAACTTCTGTCCCTGTATAAAATTGAAAAGTATTTGTAAATAAACTAAAAATGTTTATGATCACATCAGCTTTTAGACATGACTCTTGTAGGGCTGCATAAAGCAGTATGATTGAATTGAATTTGTTCGCCTAAATGATGTTGTAGTTGTGTTTCTCAAAGAAATGTGGTTTTAGCAAAATTATGCTTAGTTGTGGTGAGACGTGTGTAATTCAACGAGAATATAATCTTTGATGTTAAGCTGTAAGCCCCATTTGAAACACTGACCTTTGCATCCTAAGCATGATTTCATCCTGATCTAGCTTGCGCTTGTCTTCCTTCTTGTGCAATTGCTGATTTGTCAGTGATTCATATCACATCACTATATATCGCCTTTGTTATATTAGATAAAGAAGTATTCAGCTTACAGCTAGATGAATGCTTGAGCAAACCAAACGTTCAGTAGAAGTAATTTTTCATAAGTCACTGTCATGTAAATTCATGCCTCTGCTAAAAGTAGAGTGAAGACTTATTAAACAATTGCTGCGTAAAATACCTTTTCTGCAGATTGTTTTAAATCTCTGCATTCTGAGTGAGAGTAACTTGTAAAAGAGCATGTCACAAGTCACTTGTGGCCATGTGTTGGTGAAAATATCTTTGTCCTGTCTTTATGAGATGCTGAACTAAGAGTGGTTATAGATAAACAAGAACAGTTGGTCTTCAGTTCTGAATTTACTGTCTGCTATTTAAAGAGGTGTCTCATAGTCGAAGAACTAACATAATTCTGATGTTTACAAATATAGAACTTTTCATATAAATAACTGATGTGTATATGGGAGACATTAGTCAAGTTATAGTAGCCGTTACCTTCCTTAATTATGGCCTTGGGGGGAGGACCTTGTGCTGATGGTTGCCCTGACACAGAACAGGGACTCTGCCACAGAGAATGCAAACTTCAGGTTGAAATGAGACAGCAGATAGGTGTAAGAAGACAGAGAGAGGTATAAGAGGTGTAAGAAAAGCATAACGTTTTGCTAGCTATGGAGAAATAATTTTTGTTTCTTATCGTTCTATAATATGTTTGGCAATGCATATATGTAGCTGGTACTTCTAGGTGAAGCATCATCTAAGGTTTGTCCATTCTTTCGCTCTAAGATTCAGGGTTTTACTGGTGTCCAGCATGGGGTTGTAATTCCTACATTTCCACAGGTTTGTGAATTAGTGCTTTACAGAATTAGTGGGAAACATCCCATTCTGAACGTATCAACAAATGTATTCCAGATCAAGCTTTTACTGAAATGAAAGAATCAAGTGTCTTTTAAATGGAATGATTTATCACAAAGCTAGAAATGTAGGCTTCTGGTTCTGTGTGTTGACCTACTAATATAAGAGCAAATTTAACAAACACTGGGCTGTTGTGTAGTATCTGACTTATGGCACTTTTAACTTGGTCATCTGGTTCAGATCCGGGGATAGCATGTGTCCTGATAAAAGAATATTGCAGAATCAACTCAAATATGCAGTATGTTTGTGCTGTAATACGGAAATGGGAGAAAGGCTTGCCAGCTGCCCGATGAACAGCATTGTAGCTTAATGCCTGAATCCAAACGTTGTCAATAGATACTGTTAAAATATTTACATGCTCCAGAAAGGTTAAACAGCTGCCACAGAAGAGAGAAGAGCTTCTTTAATTACTGAGCTTTTCTTGATGAAAGGAATATATATGAGGGAAGAAAACCCACCAAAAAAAGCACGTCTCAACAACACAGATAAGCATCTTATTTTTTTTAAAATTGATTTGTTCAGGTAACCTTTCCAATTGATTCTGGTAAATGGGAGGCTGCTGTTTTAAGTTTGGCATCTCACTAAGGCTCCTCCATGCCAATAAAATATTTGTGTGTGTTGATGCTTTCTCTGATATTTAAAGCATTTATGATAATCTGTTTCTCTGATTTATGATTAAGGGTTGCATGTACTTGCGATAAGCAATAGGAATAAGTGGCATTAAATAATTGTTTGACCATTGAGTAACACTTAGTAACACTAAATTTAATTAGGAGTTCAATTTAACTGTAAGAATGGCTAATTAGACTAATATCTAAAAGCAGAGCATATTTTAAAACAGGATATTTAAGAGATTAAATTCCAAAGGCTTTTGAATACTTTATCTAAAGGACATTTGAGGGTGGCACAAACAGAACCTCAAAATAAATTAATGGTTAAATAGTACTCTTAGCACAAAGAGAGCATAAAATCAAAACACGCGCTAAACCTTTAATTATCTTACAGAAAGAAATTTAACGTAGAAAATACACTTTTATTTAAATAACCAGCCCTAGTAATTTTGACTTTTAGACTGAAATTGTGGGGGGGGGTTAAGGATGAAGAGAAATCTTCAAGGACGTATTCCTGAAGTCTGAATGAAAACATTGAATGTGTTTGCTTTTAACTGTTAACGTAAGGAGAATTGGTACTCTATTTATTGTCAATTATAATTCACCAGAATCTGACTAAGAACCTGTAGGATTATCCCATAAGATACTTAAAAACTGATAAGGAAGTGAAGGCAGAGGTTGAAAAGGCAGCACTTGCATTGGAAAGAAGTAGTTAGCATTAATACCAGAAACATCTACAAAAAAAAAGTGAAAAGGAAGCAGTTTGAGTTTGACTGCTTTAATAAGGTAGCACGATTATTCTTTTAGTAATGTTAGGAAAACATCGTACTTTCATATAGTTTACTGCCACTTCTCAGTTGGAATATGGAAAGAGAATTTAGGAACTGAAAAAAAGTTTTAGAAGTTATTGAAACTTCTTATTCTAAAAGCATCATGCAAAAAGAGTAAATGCTTGAGTTCTGTGGAAGAGTGATTGGAAATGCTAACTAACACTGTATGCGGGGCATCAGCACAGAGTTTCCAGTGACATAATGCTTGTAAGTTTTGTAGAAAGTGGTGGTGGTAGATGCAGGCTGCTTGTAAACTGCCTTACCAACTCTGTCAGTAAATGTTTGGCTCATGCATTCAATTATATGAAACCTGGTATTCATTTACCTGTGCATTTGCTGAACTTAGGACTCTCTGGAATGAACAGTTTTCTTGATACATGACTGAAGCTTCATGGGCGCGGTAGGCTAAATGGTTTAGCATGTTCTGAGAAGCAAGGAGCGAAAAGGTTTTATTTGATGTTTCTAATTTATTTTTTTTAAAATAAAAATTTTGGTTAGATCTGTAGTGTTCATATGCTTTCAAGGGCAAACTTGGAATTTGGGGGTAAAATACTGTGATGAGAAGGATGATCCTTTAATATTTGTTGTGTATAATAACCTAAAATGCAGAAAAAGATCTCAAAAATGGCAACGACAGTGGCTCAGGTATACAGAGCATACAGCTTTTTCTCCACAGGACTTTGCATTATTCACTGTACCGGGTGGGTACATCTCTTGGGAATAAAGCAGGGAATAGAGAACGAGGGTGTTGTTGGCAGAAATCTGACCTCACTATTTACCAGTGCTAATCATTTAAAAACTACCAGCAGAAGTGCAATGGATGCCAAACAGCAGTTGCACAAATAAAAAAAAAATCAAAACTTGAAAACTAGGACATAGCAGAATTTGTGTTATGGGTGCTTTGAAAAGCAGAGTTGGGTTTTTTTTATACCTTCAATATATAGTTCATCTGCAGTACCATGTTAATGTAAGGCCTGGTGAGGCTGAGAAAACATAACCAAACAGTTAAATCCATAGCTAAAGAAATAAAAATTTACTTTAGTTAAATTCCGTGTAAATTTATCACGTGACACTTTGAAACAAATACAGACTTCTTTTTGATAGGCTGTACACCAGTTCTCAGCTTTTTTCTTTATCTGCTGAAAGACTTGATATAGTGAAATAATAGGCTGATGTTTTTGCTGTTGCAGCACCATCCTGCTTCCTTTCAGTCTATCTGTGTTAAACTTTTATTGTCTCTTGCATCACACTGAAAGTTAGAAACTTTATGGGGCAAAAGCTGGCTTTGTTGCTAAAACTCAGCCCCTTTCTGCTGTAAAACAATGGCATAACTTCGAGTTTCAAAGCAATCTAGCATTGAACTCTAAACATTTCCTAAACTGAATTTTTATTAAGTTTAGGCTTATCTTGGCACTGTAGACTCTTGAATTATTTAGGATGCTTCTTGTTTCCTTAGGCTTAAAATACAGCTTCCAGCTTTTACTACTGTTGGTTTGTTACGACAACTTTGATGGGAAAAGTGAATGTTAATAGAACGGAATATGTCACAGTATGGTAAATTCCTGGTAAGTCACTGTGCAGTGGACTCCAGAAGGCTGAAATACTGTATGCCAGCTTCTACATGGAACTTGCCTAGTGGTATTTTCTGTCAAACGTGAAAACATTACAGTCTGAGTTCAGATTAACTAGATTTGTGCCATGGATGACATCAGTGACATGCCTGTTCCAAGCTACAAGGCTGTAATTGTATTGTCATTCAAAACTAACAACAAAGAGCAAGAGAAACTAAAACAGAAGTAAAGCCTCTATTTTTCTAAGAAGACTCTTTCATTTTGTTTTTCCAGTTTTGTTGGGGATCTGAAGTAGAAAGGAAATTAAATAACAGGTCTCAGATAATTGTCTTTTTCTTTAACCTAAGGCATTAGTGGTAGATTATAATTATTTTTCTTGTTTTGAAAAGAGAAGAAATATATTAATTTTGACTTCTAATGTCTGTGAGCTAAATTTTATCATGATTGGTGGCTATAGGTATATTTTGGTATAACTCTCTATGTCAAATGGAAGTTTAACTTGTCTCAAAATAGTTGTTTCTATCATGAAACATGTCTCATGTCATTCTGTTGAAATACGAAGCAACGTTTCTATCACTCTCTCCCATTTATAAAACAAAACATTCCACCTTTTTCTTTTAATTCCAGAAACGTAACAGAATGCTTGTGTGAATTTTGAAAAAGGAGGTTTATAATTACTCTCC
Source organism: Numenius arquata (assembly GCF_964106895.1). Lineage (NCBI taxonomy): Eukaryota > Metazoa > Chordata > Aves > Charadriiformes > Scolopacidae > Numenius > Numenius arquata. Next base: position 28,098,404 of record NC_133578.1, read on the forward strand.
AGGTGCCTTTCTGCTTTTGGATCAGCAGCTGATTCAGGAAAACTAGTGTTGTGATTAAAATGAAAAATTGTATCCAAAGGGGATTCCCTTGATAATTATAATTGATTGATTTAATTTATCAAGGCAATTTACCCAGTTTAGAATGGTTTATCATGACGTCTTTTATTAATTCTAACTGTAGCGTTGCTGCTATAACAAAGTTCTTCAGATTTTTTATTTTGGCATTTTACACATTTGAAGAATTTACAAAAAGCATAGGCATTTTGGCATATTTCAGAATAAAGGCTGCTAGGAGATATCATGCTGCAAATATGTAGAGGAAAAAGATCCCTTAAAGCAAACCTCCTAATCCCCCAATGAATAGTTTATTTCAAACAGTGTTGAGAAGTGTTCTACAATTCTGCATTATGCAGGCTACTTCAATTAGTTTTAAGACTATTAAACTCAACAGTGATCTAAAGGCAGTATTTAATGTTTAGTTTCCTGACGTTACTCTTTGTAGGTCTAATGCAGCCTTAACACCAAAGGATTGTTTTTATTTTAAATATAATGCTTGGGGATGGGGGATTAGTTACCATAATACAAGTGCCAGTGAGATTTTATGGTAGTCCTTTTAAGCTGAAATCTACTTTGAAGGTTGACTGACTGCTACACACAGTAGTCAGACCAGGCTGGCTATTTTATGACTGCATGTTAAATTTAACGACTTCAAACAACTGTCTTGTCAGACAAGTCAGGCTTGTCTGACAGTCGGACTCTGAACTGCCCTGCAGGGAATTTTTGCCTTTAGAGGATGGAATGCACACTGCAAATAGCTTGGGGTGGATCCAGCTTTTGTTTTTAGCAACTAATACTTCCTGAACGGAGCTATACAAATCGTACTGAGCTTTGCCCTTCTAGATGCATCTGAAGGCATAGTAGAAATGGAAGTTACTGTTAAATCTAAAAGCAACACATGTATAACTACATAAATAGTGTTAATTTGAAACCTTTGGTAAACGTGCCTGTGTTCCACAGCTGCAGGTCTAAAGACTTTCAGTGGGAGGACTTCAGTGCTAGTATTGTGTAAAATGTTTTCATTTAACTTGGAGTAAGCTGTAAGAGTTCACTACTACCTGGCTTGTTGTGAATTTTTAAAATGTTATTACTGGTGCAAAAAATTCTGTTTCTTGTTGACCTTCTTGAGTAGGCAAGCTAGTCACTGGAGAACATGGCTGGATTAGAATGTTTCTGTCATTAATATAATCATTCTTCATAAAGAGTAGAGAAATCTGTTGTAATTTCTAGAGAATTTAGAATATCAAAGACAAGAGCCTGTCCCAACGTAGTATAGGTTTTGATTATAATTTCTTTCCACTTCATTGCCATAGGAAATGTCCTATCTGTCAGAAGGGCATTACACTAGTCCTCCTCTCTGCTGTTGGCTTTGTTTCAGTGTTGTTAAATGCTGAAATTGGTGTTAGCATTGAGAGCTTGTTTCCCAGTTGTGCCAAGTTTAACGATGGCCCTGCTAGAGTTATGTATATATTGCAACTGTGGAAATCTTAGACTTGATGAGAAGCTTGCTAATTGTTTGGCAGTGTTTAGCCACAGTATTGCTATGCATGCTGTAGACCAGTAGACTGATTTTATTTAGCACTTTTTTTTCCTAGCATTGTAATAACTGTGTTGGTAAACCTACCTCTCTTTAAAGTGTGAAGTCTTTCTCTTTAAAGTGTGAAGAGCTGTGAGAACTATTATTGTGCTGCGAGGATTTTATGAAAATGGAGGCCTAAGGGGTGGTGTGTTGTTTTGCATATTTTTTCTTTTTCGAAGCATTTAAGGAAGAGAAGGAACAAGGAAGTATTTTCGCTTTCAAGTGCTCTGAGCTACAATGGATTTAATAGGCTTAAAATATTTCGTTTTTCATTAGTGCAGGTGAATGACTGTTGCTATAGCAGTTTCATGCGCCTACATAAGTTGACCTCAGAAGCCTGAGCTTAGGCTCTGCAGATTTGTGGCTTGCTTCATAATTATCAACTAAAGGACTTTTTTTTTTCTTTTCTTCTTCAGATTCACACATATCCTTACAATAGCACCCTTAAGATAGCCCCTTTTTAAAACTCTGGTTGTTTCAAGTTTATCACTGTGAAGATAAATGGCTAACTTAAGTTGGATTTTAGTTTCTGGGAATTTCAAGCGTTGGAGAAATTATCTTCCAGAAGTTTTAAGGCATGCAGTTTTTATATACAAAGTATTATTCAAATTAGATACAGAAATTTGTCTTGTTCAAAAGCTAGGCAAGTTTCAGGTAAATAAATTAAATGCTTGTGACTTAGAAGCAGCAAGATTTCTAAAATCAACATTTTCTTATCTTCTAGTGATTGGAAAGTTGTAACTAGTGAAAGGTGTTTTATTACCACTTACAGCTTCTTTCTGCTTTTACTGCTGTTGTACAAATCAAAAATTTCCTTCTGCGTTTCTTGCGGATCTCAAAGGGCATGTCTGCAGGGTGTGGGTGGCAGAGCTGGGAAAGGATACCAATCTAAAATTGGTTTATGATGGTTTGTCCTTGCGGTGCATTATCAAAACATATGTTGTTTTGTCAGCTGTGCTTTGAAAGCATGGTGCATCTTCAGCCAGCACCACGGAAAACAATTTGGAGCTGTTGTCTGACATACAGCCTCCAGCTACCTGTCTGCAGAAAGACAACAAAAGGGTAATTATGAAAGTGGGGAATAAGAATATATTCCACAGGTTTCACTGCTTTTACTAGTAAGAAGGCTTCTGAGTATTTAAGATGCTTTATTATGGTCTGGCTAGGTTACACTGCTTCCCTGGGCAGATGCAGATACAATGGAGTAGCCAACAATTTACAGTGAATCAGTTGGAGCCAGGGTTGCAGTTCAGCAATTTGTTGCTCTCAGTAGCAACACAGATCTGAAGTCTTGCCGTACCCATGGGGTGCAATCTTCTGCCACGCAGTAACACAGGTATTTGTCAGATTGCAACAGGTACTGGCTTGGAAAGTTGAACTGGCCTTGAAGGACACAAATGTGTTCATGTTAAAATTAGGTCAATTTGCCTTCCACTGTTAATGTGTTTTACCACTTCTGTCATGAGAAAATAGAAGATAGTTGAAAAGGTGGGTGGGAGGAGAACTCAACAGAAATAAATTCTAAAATCCATTGAATTTAAACTTCAGATTAAATGGCAGTAGCTGACCTCAAAAAAAAGTTGGGTTCAAGATGGAGAAGATGCTGGGTAGAGTAATTACAGTGTACACGGTACACAGCTGATTTCCATTACTACTGTCTGTTTTTATTATGAAATTAAAATTTTAAACCAATGTAAAATGACGGTTTTTCTCCCAAACCATCACACTTCTGGCTTGGGAAAATATAACACGCATTTTAAACATGTAGGCTGGCCTTCAGAAAGGTATGTAGTTAGCTATGCTTTAGGAATGGACATTTTTTGTGTACTTTGCCATGTGTAACACTTACCTTTGTAAGTCTTGTTTCTTAAAACTGCTTCAGTTAAATTTCGATTTCTTGCAGCTTTCAGTGGGTGACTGGACCGTGGGGTCTGGACTGATTGAATCAGGCTCAGGTTTTTCTTTTCTTTATTAGCAGCAAAGTTTGAAAGCTGTTTTTAAATTCTATTTCTAACATCTTTAACATAACTTATATGTCTTAATTTGTAGCAAAACTGTTAAACCTTGGTTCACTTTTTCCTGGAATGACGTACTCCTAGTTCATAAGTCTTCATTTTTGTTCGTTTCTGTGAAGGCTGCATACTTCTATTAGGTGGTTTATAATGGAGATTTATTTCTTAGTGTTTCTTATGTAGATTCAGTTGCTAAGTGATCTTGTTTACTCTTTTGCCTTGATGATTTTTTAAAAAAATTTTTTATTTTCCCGCATGGTGTTGAATTAGTGCTGTTCCTTGGATGGAAATCTCTAGATTTGACCCAGAATGAGTCAGCTGTTGTGTAAGCTATTTTCTACTGGCACATACCCATAGTGTTACCTGGTATTTTGATATCAAAGCTGATTAATAACTCAGAATAATAGATAATTAATTGGCTGGCAGGGAGTTGAGGTAGAAGAGAGTTGGGTTAGAGTGTGCTACAGGTAATGATCGAACTGTACTGCAGTTCTTGGTTTCTACCAGAATTGGGAGGAGTTTTAGTGGCAAAGAGAATCAAACAGTATGTGCATTACAGGTAAGCAAAAACTTTTGGCAATTTATAACATCCGTGGCCTAGTCTTGTCATCTACATAATTGCTTTTTCCTGCATATTTTGTCTGCCAACATTCTCTCTTACTGCTACTCCTTAAGAATAAGGTGGTTTAATTTAATCTTAAGCTTGTAGCTGATTTAGGCTATATCACTAAAAAGGAGCAAGCAGACATTTAAGCTAATTTTGTCTTTTATCCTCCCCTTATGCTTCTCTCATTCGTAACCTTTTGTTAAAGCAATTTTAATTAATTAGTAAAGTCGGATAATGACGTTATTTGCACAGCTTCCTTCATGGTACGTAACCAAGAAAAACTGAATTTTCTTATGAAAGTTTGCTGTCAACAACTAGCGATGAGCCTTAGCTGTGTCAACAAACTATTTTAATTTTAGAATACGAATAGAATCAATTTAGTAATTCATGTTATATTTCAAGGAGAAGTTGCTTATGCCAAGAGAAAACAAAGCAGTTCATTCAACAGGGAAAAAAGTCAAATAGGTTCAGTTTTTGCACATGCATGGCCATTATCATTAGAGGCATGGACACATGTGGTAAAGTTTATGTTGGTTGCTCCTCCATGGATGCTATTGCTTTGTCCTTTGTAGCCTGAGCTATATTGTAATTGCTAAAATCGTATTCTGGTTTTCCTCATCTTTACGATCTTGTGAAATAGCTTGCATGTGGCTAATATAACTTGCTGTGAATTACAAGAAAGTTAAGGCTTTAAATAGGCGAACATTTTTAAAAAGCTGTAATGTCTGAAGACAGCATTTTCTGCTGCTTCTAGGTCATTCTTTTAGGATATTAGCAAGTCTTACTTCTTGCCTATCTTTTGGTTTGTTTTTCAAGGTTTTTGATTTCTGAACCTGAGAAATGTGTATTCTGTACTCATCTGGTTCAGATAATATATACATCTCTGTAGCTTAAACCAGTACATTGGAGATCTTGAATTTATTCTTTATCTCAATGGCTTTCTTCATTCGGTATGTTGCAATTTCATCTTGAGGACACTTAATGGGTGTGTGTTTAAGATAACCGTTTGGTAGTTCGATGCACGTTAAACACGAGGACAAGGCTACATTACACTTACAGGACATAATTTTTTTTGACATATTTTTAACAGAAAAAGAAGGGAGTGATTACTTCAAAAAGACAACCATTGAAAGGGGAAGAAAAGTAGAGATGACGAGAAGAAAGGTTTTGAAGGAGTGAGAGATCAGGAATGAAGCAGAAGAAGGGAAAATAAGGAAAAATGAAAATGCAGTAAAGGCAGTGGAAGCAAATAATCAGCCAAGATACATATCTGGCTGGAGGTTTTATTTGGCACCTGTTGTCACAGTATCTAAATGCATTTCATATATAATTAATAGTGATAGTGAAGTTAATTGTGTCTGGGTGTTTCTGATACTTCTTGCTTGAGTTAGAGGGGTCTTCAGGGGTACGGGCATGGCTAAAGTCTAGAACGAGAAGGGGATTTCAGTGCTTTATAACTCCTGTACTTGCTGTGGAAAGATGCTCTGAGAAGAGTTTTACAGCACTTCAGATTCTGGATTTCCATTTGTGTTTTGTTTGGGTTTGTTGTTTTTTTTTTTTTTACCTACTTTGTAGGTACCTATTTTGCACTGACAGGATTCTTTGTGTCAGTCTTTCTTGGTAACTCACTCTTTTACATTGACATTGCCCCAGAATACTGTGTGTGTTAGTTATTCACAGATTTTAACACTGCAGGGAAATAATCTGTTATTTGGAACTTCTATGGTAATATAAAGGCAATAAGCAAAAGATAGGAGATACAGAAAAGGGAAAAGAGAAGGATGAACAAAAAAGTTTAAAACTTTTGCAAAATTTTATAAATTATGGAGTAGATCTAGAAATAACTTAAAATCTATAATACTTTAGGCAAATATTTTTGAAGTTTTTTTGAAAACTGTTTATAACAGAATGTGAAACTGCATGCATGTGTATTAATGGACATGACTGTATAGTCCTTGCTATAGTGTTAGCTATGGTCTGACAGCCTGCTTTGAGAATTAAGCAGCTTGACTTTTAAAGTCAGACTATCTCAAATGTCATATTTTGACAGAATTTTCCTGTGCTGGTTTATGGTTTAGTATCTGTCCTCCCTGCTGGCACAGTACCTAGCCCTGAGGAACTGCTGGTCACGAACAGAGTCTGTCTGCTCTACTAAAGTAGGAAGCCTAAATTTAAATTCTGTTTTCTAGATATCTAATATACACGTCACATGAAAGTATCCTCCTTTCCCCCATCTGTAAGCCACTTGCTTTGAGCTTTCAGATGGGGAACAGTGAGAGTGACAAAAGAATGTATTAGAGATTGTTCAGTTTCATTAGACGTTAAAATGACGGCAACTGCTGCCTCAGGCTTCTTAGGATGCATTGATAATAACATTTCATCTTCAATCAGAAGACAGTAGTCTAATATACTGCAGTGAAGCTGAGTTATTACAGTGCTTTCACTAAAATGGGTTTCCTTGATAATTCCAGGTTTGGTACTCCCACACTGTAGTAATCCAGTTGCAAAGTGCATGGAGTGGAATTTTCTGTAAGAATAAGAAAAGAAGAGGGGGGGGGGGGGGGAAGAAGGTTGAAAGCACCTTAGCATCTTTCCCCAGCTCCCCAGGGGCAGACGTTTTGCTATGCAAGTTTGTGTTGCAAGGTGGCTCCTTCAGAGCATATTCCTAATGTCCCTTGAATTTCATCAATGTTAGAATATCCTGTGGTACTTTTCTCGTAATGGTCTGGGGTAAATGACAAACGGAGGTGGTTTTGGACATGATTTCAGGTTTAGGACTATCAAACTCAGAGATGACTTTTCTGACTTTCTTGGGTTTGCCTGGGTGCGACCCTGAACGTGATAACATTATGTGGCATAAGAGAAGTCTTGTTATTACATCAGATAGATTAGTAGAAGCTAGAAGAAATTATTTTTTTTTCTAGTGTTATCTTAGTCCTAAATTACCAAAATCTGATTAGCCAAATGCTTCTCGCATACAATTTACCTGTTACTTTTGCAAGTTTTGTCTGTTTGGCAATCCTACAGGTTCTAATATCTGTCCTCCCTGCTGGCACATTACCCAGCTCTGAAGAACTGCTGGTCATGAACAGAGTCTGTGTGCTCTACTAAGAAAAACTATTTAGCCTAAATTTACATTTCTATCTATTTTATAGATATCTAGTATACAAGTCACAGGCTCTGCATTGTCTCTTGAACACTTCATCTGGCTCTAATCTGCTGCTAGCTGCCATATTGATCAATGAATGAAGTAAAAAGCAAATTATTTTGCGATTAGGTTTGGTGTTGGAGTTCTGATTTAATTTTATAAGCCATAAAGTGTTGTGTACTAACGTCTATGCTCTCAAGACTAGAATGTATTAGTGATTTTGAAAAGCTGGTATGTATTTCTCTGGAGAGTAAGTAAAGATTGTTGGTGAGGGGAGAAGCTAAAATGCTTTACTTGGCATTGGTACCAGGAAGTGGAAACACACGAACTAATAAATAGAGCAGGAATGTCACATCAGCACAACATGGCTGAGAATTAAAGGACACACTTTTTTTTTTTTTTTTTACTTCTAAAAATCTGTGTATTCCCTCTTTTCTCTCAGTTGTAGTGCATTAAAGAAAGATTTCCATTCAAGTTAGTACTGCAGAGCTGTTGACCTTGCATGCAACATTGCCTAATGTTCTCCTCTTCTTTTTTTTACAGAAAGATCCAGATTACCTGAAGCTCTGGTTGGATAGTTTTGTTTCTAGCTATGAACAGTTTCTGGATGTGGACTTTGAGAAGCTGCCAACTAGGTATGTAGAATTACAGAGCTTTGTTAGATATCTGAAACAGACCTGGCTGAGAGCCCAGTCTTGTTCATGGCAATACTGCCTTTAAACAGAAGAAAGATTTTTAGTTGTTAAGTGGCACTCCCATTCTTTCGAAGGTCCAGTTGGGTTGGGAATGATGAAACTAGGTATTTGCATTATATCAGGAGATGGCATGAGTATTCACTTGTTCTTGCTCATAGAAATATAATCATTATACCTTGTGCATTTTTTTGAATAAGTATTCATTAAATGTTGCATATGACCATGTTTTCAAGACTAACTTTGCAAATGAGGAATAGAAATTTAGGCACTGGGTGTTTTCTCTTGCTTTTGAGATGCTTGCATGAACTAAGGGTTTTAAGAAAAAAACCAAATTTTATAGGATTCAGAAATCATGAGAACTGGTGTCAGTATTATAACTGATACCACTCCTGGTGTTTGAATGCAAAGAATGGCTCTCCCTGCATGATGGCTGCAGTCCAAGCCCTGTTGAAATCAATGGAAATTCTTTAATGGGCTTTGGATCAGATCCTGTTTGAAGTGCAAGTGATAGCCTCTACTGTTACAAGGAAATGAAGAACGCTGCAACTGGATCTCAGTGGATAAAATCTGGTCTTCTTGGCTCTTTGTATTAAAATTTTCCTCATAATGCCTATATAAATGCAAAATGAATAGTGCAATTACCAATAAGCAAGACCTTCAAATTAATTCCGTGCTCTTTCAGAAGATCTGTTTTCTTTGCAGTGTCAAAAATGTGTCTTACTGTGTCTAGTTAAGGAAAGAAGTTTATCCTTTGACACAGGTCATCTTTAACATACTATTTAATATTGAAATCTGAACAGTAGAAGAGAAGAGTATCTTGGTACTTTGTTTTTTTAAGTGTTTTTTGGTTTATGTGTGTTTGTGGGTTTTGGGGTTTGGTGTTTTTTTTTCACAGCAACATAAAGATAAAACCAAACATGAAGCTTAGTTGTGCAGAATAATAGCAGCATCTTCATTGTGCTTAATGATGGTTTTGTGAGCATGAAAATAGTGTATTTTTCTGAGGTTAATGACAGGATTAGTGATTTAGTCTGGAAGAATAGGCCCATGTGGATTTAGACTCATTTGTGTAACAGATGTAGAGAAAATGTATCAAAACAACGTAGGGATGAAGGCAGATCATTCCTGTGCTTTAATGGCTGGATTAAAAATTACACAGTTTGAGAGCAGACATTAGAATTAACAAAGAATTGCAGTTTCTGCCCTTATTTGCATTTGTGAGATAATAATGTAATGTGAAAACTGGTACCTTTCCGGAGTTTGTCAATTTATATTGCAGGCATTTACATTGTGGAACTGATACTACTGAGCCTGGAAAAAGAACAAGTAGGTCAGTGTGGAACCACAAAATGCTCATTTCCAGTGACTCTTCTCTTGGGGCCATAGGACCCTGTGGACTCAGCCTTTTTTACCAAGTTGCTTATTAAATAACTATTTCTGTCTTTTAGTCTTGGAAATAATATATGATGCCAGCTAAAAAGAGAAACTGAGTGGACTAACACTTTTTTTTTTTTCTCTTATATGAATCTTGGTATGCTTTACAGCTATGTGCCTGTAAGTCATCGTTTACCAAAGGGCAAATGCCAGGAAATAATGAAAAACTGTGTAGGGAGAAGAAAGCTTGCACAGATTGCTGGACAAAAGTATCCTTTTAGTAGACAGGCATGAAATTGTGTGTCAGTGTAAAACGTGGGGTTTTTTAGCATCCAAGAAACACAATTTAAGAAATGAAATGAAACTGTTAGTGGGTGTTTTTTTTCTGAAAGAAGGACTCTTTAATTGGCACTGTAATTTGCTGATCTAACTGATAAGAGTATTTCTTCTATAAATTAAAATATATCATTTCCTGAGATCTGCTTTGGAAATCTGAAAGATGCTACATAGTGCAGAATTAAGCAATCTGTAAATATAGAGGATATCCAGTGGTATGATTTGACTTCATAAACTGCATAACTCTATAAGCTCTACTTATAGGCTTATACAGCTTCAGTTCTACCTCCATCTTTGTGCATCTACCCTGTATTTTTAAGTGAAATGGTTCATTAATAGTGTTTTCAGTGATTTTACTGAAAAGGTGAAAATAGCAATGCTGACAGCTTTGAGCATTGAGCACAAAAGATTAGTGCACTTGTCTGTTCTTTTCCTAAAAAAAAAAATAAATGTATTCATCTCATATGTATTTACCATGAAAAGGATAAAACCTATACCAGCTGGTGGGAGGTTTTTCCCCCTCATTGAGGAAGAGGAATTGTCTTTTGGTTTAATACTTTCAGAAACAACAAAGGCCTCCAGAGTGGTGTTGTGCTCTTTTTCTGCTTTTGGTTTGCATGATCTTGAGCGAAGGAGCTTAAGGGAGCCTCATGCAAAGTACCGTAGAAACTGTACTTTATTAACTTATTGACTTCAAATCCACATAAAAATGATGCAGGAATCATGATAAGAATGCTGATCATGGTTCGTGGTTGTTGAAAAGGAAAGCCTGTTTTTTACAGCACTTTGGAACAAAAGTGGCAGAGGGGAGGCTGAAAGTCCCAATGTGTGAGTTTGCACTCTAGTAGGTCAATACAACTTAGAAACTGATTTAACTTCCTTTCAGATACCTGAGATGGCAGTTAATATTGCTGCATAACCATGTTAATTGTAATGCAAGGAAATTATAAATAAAAAAACCCCAAATATGTCAAGGTCTTTCTCATATTTTTGAGTTAGGGTACCAGCAGTCAAATAAGACCAGCAGTTATGTTTTTTGAGATTATTTTTTTTCCTTTTGGAATACTTAGTTCACACAGCTAATCTTGTCAGGAAAAATTGATATTACATGTCCACAAATTTAACTTTTGGGTTTTTGTGGTGATATGGTAGTAATTTGCTCTGGGGTGAAAAGAAGTTCGATTCTTTATAAATATTTATTTGTATACTCTGTAGTATATTCAGTTTGAGTAATCCTGATAAGTTTTTCTTGTGCCAGTCTTGCATAAGGCAGTAAATTCTCATGGACTGTGCAATAGCACAGACAGGCAGCTACTGCAGAGAAAACATTCTTTGCGATGTGAGGCATGAAGGGTATGCTGTTTGCTCTCTTGTAAAGCATTTTATGATCTTACTGAAAAAAACTTGGCCATTTTAGGGAAATTACTTCTGGATATATGATTTCAGCTGTCAAAAATTATGGGATTCCCAGTAGAGATGGTGAAATATCAGATTATGAGGAGCCATGCTTATGGTCCTAGAGGGTATAGATCTGCTGGCATCTTGAGGGGTGAAGCTGCTGTCACAGAAATTGGAAATTTCTTTCTTGGCCATTGTGTTGGAAAAAAGCAGTTGCTCTCATCTTGTGGTTAGTGTCTCTATCAGTTTACAGCCTAAGTCTTATAAAATTTGTTAAAACTTATTGAATCCCTTGAGATTCTGAATCCCAGGATCTGAAAAGCAAATTGTGCAACTTGGAAGAGGCAAGGGAGTGAACAGTATTTAGTCCACTCTATATGTACAGATAACACTTGTTTTCTAGGACATGGGAGCTTGCTGTCGCTTCCACCTATCTAGTTGTTTTACTAAATTGGGTCTCAGTTTTTCCCTTCTATATAGGCTTCCTTTTCAACTTTGGAAGTTAAACAATGTATTGTTCCCCGTTTGCCTCAAATAATCAGTATTGCAGTGTTTAGTGTCAGTCATTGCATTTCTCCACTTTTTTTTGCTGCTTATTCTTACACAGATGTATGTAAGCAAGCGTCCTATTAGTGAGTTTTTGAGCTAGTTGAATATTTTGTTTGGTGTGGGTTTTTTATTTTATTTTTTTTCCCCCTGGCTTTGGCCATGTCGAATGCTTTTGTAAGCTGTAAGGCTCTTGCTTGTATCTTCCTTTTCCTGTGTAGAGTTCATAGAAAACGTGTCAGAGTAAACAGCTGATGCCAAAGGCAAACTCTTTAAGCGTGTGCAACAGTGGATAAATAGTCTTCATCCCAGAGAATGTACTAACACATCTATATATTTCTATACTATTGCTGAGATGGGTTTCTGTATGGCTATTTCTGGAGCATTGGCTTAGCTACTGATTTTATTTGTGGGTTCTTTTTTCTTCTTTTGGTTCTCACTGGTGTATTTCTAAAAATGTTTCAGTTTAGCAAAAACAATAGGTAAGAGTACCTAACGTTCTTTAGGGCCATGACTGGCCTTGGTAGAGTTGTTACTTTTAACACCAGCACAAAGCAGGTTCACGCAAAGCAGTTGGACAGGAATGCATCCAGGTGGGTTTTGAATATCTCCAGAGAAGGACACTCCACAACCTCACTGTTCCAGTGCTCTGGCACCCTCAAAGTAAAGAAGTTTTTCCTCGTGTTCAGACAGAATTTCCTGTGTTCCAGTTTGTGCCCGTTGCCCCTTGTCCTGTCACCAGGGGCACCACTGAAAAGAGTCTGGCCCCATCCTCCTGACACCCGCCCTTTAGATATTTATAAGTATTGATAAGATCCCCTCTCAGTCTTCTCCAGGCTAAACAGACCCAGGTCTGTCAGCCTCATAAGAGTGGTGCTCCATTCCCTTAATCATCTTTGTAGCCATTCACTGGACTCTTTCCAGCAGTTCCCTGTCCTTATTGAACTGGGGAGCCCAGAACTGCACACAGTACTCCAGATGCAGCCTCGCTGGGGCAGAGTAGAGGGGGGTAGGTGACCTCCCTCGACCTGCTGGCCACACTCTTTTTAATGCACCCCAGGAGACCGTTGGCTTTCTTGGCCGCAAGGGCACATTGCTGAATCATTTCCTTGTGGTTCATTAGAAAGTGTTTGTTCAGTAACCTTATAAAGGTTTATTGGAACACTACGTGAGCACGTTGAAATTGATTAATAACATGTCATTTGCATGATTAACAATTTTTTTGTGTGGTTTTTCTCTTTAGGGTGGATGACATTCCTCCAGGAATATCACTGCTTCCTGATAACATTCTTCAGGTCCTCAGACTCCAGCTTCTACAGTGTGTCCAGAAAATGTCAGATGGACTAGAAGAGCAGCAGCAGGCTCTGTCACTTTTACTTGTGAAATTTTTTATCATCCTCTGCAGGTATTTGTTCTGATTGTTACCTCAGCGAGGCTATTGTTTTGTTTAAAACATCTTGATGCAGCTTTTAAATATAGATGCTAATGACACATACAGTATGATTTGACACCTTCCAGCAGGAACAGAGAAATACCACTTCTCACAATATTCAAAATAAAGGAAGAGGGAATAAAAGAGAGAGGAGCAATGCAATCATTTTAGCAATAATGTTTGACACGAGAAATGGAATAGAAGGGGATTAGACGCTAAAACCTTGTAATTACATAGGATATATCTATGGGAATTCAAGATATGGTGTACCTGGTATAAGAAATACTTTTTAAAGAAAAGGCATACTCTACCAAATGTTGGATATGAAGTAACTCAAGAGAATTGTACAGGAAGAACTGTTTTGCATTCTTAACATGCTTATAATTCCATAAACAGCTTAGGAAACTGACTTATTACACTATTAATGTAGCTGGCTTCCTTCTGAAACTTATGCCTTATTTTGTAATTCTTTTGAAGCAGGTGAATGAACTGTTTTTAGGGATCTATTCCTCACTACTTCTTCAATCTTCTATTGTGAACTGCACTGTGAGAGGAGGGGGGTAAAATGTAATAGCAAATCTCCTTTTCTAAGGAGTATTTGGAGCAGCTTTATTTGAGTCCTGTGGCTCTCCTTACCTCTGAAAAAATACAAAGTGTTGTAGGCAGTGTTTGAGTAATACTAAATATACATATATGGAATATTAAGTAGAAGCTGAGTAGACAGTGGTAATATGTTTCTGAATTACAAACTGTTGTCAGTTTTATTTAACTGCTGAAAAGTTCTCTTTACGTCGTCACTTCGGTATCTGATCTTTGTGACTTGTCCTCAAAGTCACGAGGAATAACATATGCACACTATTTCTTTGTTGCTGTTGATTCGTTTATGTTCTAAAATAATTTATTAGAAGTTTGTTTTCCTTGGGAGTATGTAATGTGAATAAATGCTTCTGGGTAGTATATTTGCTAAAATTTTAGAAACTGTATGTGCTAGTAACATGGGAGAAGTCAAAGTTATTGTCTTTGTTATCAGATGCCATTTCTGATCTTTCTATTTAGAGTGTCCTGGGAATCTGCTTAACCTCTGAAACCCCAAATTCCAGATAGAATTGGCCTACAGCATAGTGTCTCAGGCCTTTCTTCTCCTTCCTGTTAGATGAAAACTTGTGAGCTCTGTTACTGTGACAGAAATAAACATTTGAGTACATGGAGTCTTTTGGAGAGTATTTTTGAAATGCTGATACACTTTTGTATGGTTATAGACAGAATGCTAAAACAAACATTGTTTGAACTAGCTTCAAATGGTACACTGTGTACATTTCTGTGGTTTCTATGTTGTCTTCATAGAAATTTGGCTAATGTGGAGGAGATTGGGATGTGTTCATACATTAACCATGTTATCACTATGACTACGTTATACATTCAACAGGTATGTGGTTAACAATTTTCATCTGTTATTTTTTCCACCTGTTACTTCCCGCTCCTGCTTATGTGATCTGCTTTTTCAATAATAATGTTGTGCGGGGAACAGTTTGTGGGCTCAGAACTGTTCTGGAGGAGATCAAGATTAATTTTTAACTTCTAGAAATCTTCTGACTACAGCTTTCTTTTTTTCCTCAGTTAAAAAGCAAAACAAAAGAAAAAGAAGTGGCAGATCAGACCCCCATAGAAGAATTTGTGAGACACGCATTGGCTTTTTGTGAAAGTCTCTATGATCCATATCGAAACTGGAGGCAGCAAATTGCAGGGTATGTGTGGATCTAGTACAGAATTATAAATACTGTGGTTTATGATAACTTTAGATAAACAATATATAACTTTTCTGACAGAACTACTGCTGCCTGATGTCAAACTAAAATAAAAAGTAGTTGCATGTATATTCTTCTGCTGTTGCCTTTTACAACTGTTAGAATTGATAGCCTTAAGCACCTGATACTGTGGTTTAGGTGGTTTTTTTGCCCCCCCGAAGATACACTCTTCAGATTAGCATTAATGAAAGAGTTTTTCTACCAAAATTAGCATCAAGAAGCAGGTGTACTTGAAACTGAACTTCATTGCTATCAAAGTTGTCAGACTATTAATATATCGTGTTCCATTTAGTGCAAAGCTGAGGGCTTTTTAAAAGGTAGAGGGCATAGAGAGCCAGGAAATGGGATTTCCAAGATGCTTGACTTCTGTCATTCTAGGCCCAGGCCCTGTTCTTTGAAACTGCTAGTCATTCACTTTATCTGCTATAACTGGCAGTCTAGCTGGTGGCTTAGTTACAGTAAGCAAGGACTAAGAACAGATTGCTGACCTTTTTCTTTTTTTTTTTTTTTTATCCCCGAACTAGACCGTATTGTAAAAAGTTAAGGTATTTCTAGGAGCAGAACAGTAAATACAAGATTAGCTGTGGTTCATTTTTTCAGGATGAAATACTACTTTACTACTTTTTTAATACTGTACGCAAAAGATAAATCCTGATTTTTGGCACTATTTTCTACTATGAAGTCATAAATCAATAAGTAAGTTATAAACAAAGGTATAATCTATTTCTTTTGTGTATCTTTTTTAATGTAATTGCAGACGTTTCCTTAGTACAGTTGAAAAGAGCAGACAGAAGTACAAACCAGCTTCCCTCACTGTTGAATTTGTCCCTTTCTTTTACCGTAAGTATTGTTGTGGCATGTTTAAAAATAGTCATTTTTGGAGGAGTGAATGTGGTGATTCCCAGTTCCTTTCCCCTAAGAATGTCCAATAAATGTAAAAGCCCCTTACTTGCTTTCTGAGGCTGAATGAAGCAGGTTGCTTTGTTTGCTTGTTTTTCGCTCTGAGCGTCACTATCTTGCGATTCTTACTCATCATTGAAAGCCTCAGTTTTGTTAGACTTTAAACCACATTAGGCACTGAAATAATAGGGTTGGTTCTCTGAATTGCCAGCTTTACCATGTATTAGGGTACATATAGTGATTGCACTGAGGTCTCTGTAGCAACTGTAATGATAACTCACATGGAAAAATAATCTCATGTGCTTTTGTCTCAATATGATTTAACAGCTAGAAAGAAGGAAACTCTATGCCATCCAACTAGCAAATGCTTCTCGGACTGCAGTTTGGGAAACTGCATGTTTTATTGTCTGGTTAAGTCATTAAATATCGCGATGGCTACTTTGGAATTCATGTGTTCTTAGCATTAGAGATTGGCTGTGTAGAAAAGGAGGACTTCTGTGGCCGATTTCTGTACTTAAATCTTGGGAAGGAGGGATGCCCGGCTAGTCTGCCAGTTTAGCACACCAAAGTGCTGGCGCCAACAGAATTGAAGCAGCAGGAATACACTGGAGGGGTGGGGATATGAGTGAAATCATCCTTTTCTGCATCTGTCTGTTAATTCAGCTTTAATTGAAAATAAAAAAAAGGAAGATTCTGTTCCCAGGGTGGTAGCATTTATGAATTTGCTTTGTCTAGGTTTGAGTCACATAGTCCTCCTGTTCCTCAAGATTTCTTCTCTATATATGTGAAATAGGCTAGTTGCCAAAAGATCAAAGAGCTGATGCTGGTAAAATGCCATTATCTTTGTGCCAGAGCACTGGGAACCCACTCTAAAGGTTGCTACTGAGGAATGTGATCTGCAGGTTCTCTCCTCCCCATTCAGTGCATTGCACTCTGGTTGCTCCTAAATCCCTTAAATATTATATACTGTGACTGAGCTACAAGTGTACTAATTAGCTGGCAGATACTTGTCTGCTGGTTGGCCAACTGGCAAAAAAGATAGAACAAGAAATAGCTTTAGATATTCTGCCATGGCAGCACTAATTTGAGGCTTTTTTTTGGTCTACCCAGCGTAATGATTTATTCAGTCTGCTAGGTACTGCTCTTTTGGATTTGTCTGAGGTTTTGGAAAAGATTCAGAGGCTAACATCAAGGGAGTGGTGAGACTATCAGACTAACAGTGTGATCATCTAAGCCTTGTTTCCTTTGAAGACCAGATTTAAAAAATATCTGTGCAATTTTCTTTTTAAAAAGGCTTATACATTCAGTATACAGTCAGAAATCTTACTTGCCAATAATTGGTCTTAAAAGTCATATTATTATTTTAATGAATATAAAATTCTTGGGTTTTCAATTTCTATTGTTTATTTAAAATATCAGTTTTTACAAACACAAGTCATTATCAGTTCTATCTCATAAATTAATTGGAAGTTTTACGATGGTTAATTCCAAACAATCCTTTGTAGTTTGTTACAGCTACTTTGAGTCTAGTGTTATTGCTATAGCAACAATATCCAGGTTATATCTATTGCTAAGAAGAGTTCCTGAGGCTGTTTATAACTAATTTATATCAGATATGGCTTGAGAAGAGATGCAGGATAATTGTCTTTAAAAGAGACTACTGCTAGAAGGGTTACAGACCTGCACAGGCTTTCCTGGGAAGTTTGGCTTGAAGGGAGCAAGTTCAGGGTGTGTTTTTCTGAGCTACCTGCACTGCATGTAACATTAAACTTTCTGTGCCAGAATTTCTCTAACCTTTGTCATGTTTGCTAACTGCTTGCATGTTAGCATGTCCTTCTGTTTCTCATTAGAGTGGACAAAATGAGCTCATTTTACATTATTGATCAAGTCAACAGTTGCAGGCTGACAGAACCGTAGACATACAACATGAAGAGTTTTATTTGAGCTGAAGGTCTGGCTCTGTGAATTCCTGATAAACGTGGTCTTGTCATGTTACTTTGATAATGTTGGAATTGATGTGTTTGTGTCTGATTTTTGTAAAAGAAAGTGGAGATTATATAGTTGAATTTTTTTTTTAAATCTGTGTGATGACAGGGAGAGGAGCTTTTTTCATTATTTCATTTGTTGATGGGTTTTTTTGAGAGGAAAAACTTTGTATAATTTATATGACCAAAGTAAGGAATCCTCCTTCTTTGTGTTTACTCCAATCAGAATGCTTTCAAGAAAGTGAACATCTCAAGGAGAGCCTAAAATGTTGCCTGCTACATCTCTTCGGAGCTATTGTGGCTGGTGGTCAGGTAAGGATGTTCTAAACTCTTTTCAGCTGCTGAAGCCTCCAAAGGTCTGGTCATTCTTTAAGGCTTATAAATAACCTATAACACATAAATGAGAAGAATTTAGTATTGACTATGAATTGTTTGCTTGTCTTATGAGGTGTGGGGTCATTCTGTTCAATAGTATCTAAATGCTAAAAGCTAGGTCCTGCTTTCAAATAAGAGTAGAAATTTGTTGGGTGTAATAACTACATGTTCATATAAATGTAATATTTTCATATCATAAAGAAAAACTGTGTGTAACTAAATTAGGCGTCTCCACCTGCAAAGAGTTTTGTATCAACACATGACATTTATCTAGCTTACTTTCCAATGTTGGAATAAGCTTTTTCACTGAGGCACAGGGCCTTTATAGCTTGGAAGCTGCTAAAAATGTTTGAAAGAATGTGAAGAAAAGAGGATGTTCATCATCCACAAAGCCAACACCCACTCTCGACTGACTTCTGTAATGTGCTACTTAGTCTGGTCACAAGCAAATGTTACTTCTGATGATCCAGAAGAGAGAGCGTTTTTAAATGTTGGCAGGGAGCAGCAAAGCCAGACACTTCTCCACCAGGGAAGGCAAGCGGAGACTGAGCATAATGACCAGGCGGACAGAGGCAGTTGACCTGACTGGCAAAAGGTGCAGTCTCAATATGCTTGAACAAGGTGATCAGAGCAGATCTTGTGGTAGTAACCAGGATCACCCAGCCCAGATCACTAGACGAGTCTGTGATGATGAAGCCTGAGATCAAGCCAGGAAGTCTGGTCAGCACATCACGGTGGGGATTTGGTCTAGTGATGGTAACTAGCATCAGTCAGTCAAGAGTCCAGTGGTTGCCAGGCCCATCCATATTGATGAGGCAAGTCTAAGATCGAGCCAGGCCATCAGGTCTGTGGGTCAGGTTCAAGACATGTCTAGGCACGGGCATGGCTGCATTGTAGCTCAGGCAGGTAAAAGGTTCCCTAGACAAGGCATGGAGTCCCTGACAAGGCTTCTCAAAGCTTACTAAGAGTCTGGGCTCCTGCACAAATTTGAGGTGTCCCTGAGCGTATGCTGTCAGACCCCCAGGAAGAGAGGTGAGGGAAATGCACTCAGGGCCAAGACAAACATTTGCTAATTATTATGTTCTTTTCAAAAATTTTAAAGTATGAATCTCATGATCTAAAATGAAAATTCAAGTGAAGGTTTATCTAGAATTAGCAGTTTATCAAGGCTACCCTACAAAAATTTTACAACATGCATTTATATTATTTTTCCTTTTCCCTATAAGCGTTCTCTTTGAAGAAGAAAGCCTAGTTAAGTGAACAAGATGGGATACGTTTCATTTGTAGCCATCAATATAATCCAAGTAGAATATTTCATATTTATTTATCGTGGCATTAACAGGCATAATAACGCATGTTGCATGATTCAGATAACTCAGAAACTGCTGGTTTGAACAGGTTCCATTTTATTTATTTATTTATTATTATTTTTTCCTTAATCACTTCTTCCCCAATGGGTTTCAGAGGAATGCTCTTCAAGCAGTATCTCCTGCCACCATGGAAGTCTTGATGCGTGTTTTAGCAGACTGTGACAACTGGGATGACAGGAACCCTGAGGAAGTGAGCAGGAAGGCAGAGCTGACCCTGAAGTGCCTGACAGAAGTTGTCCATATCCTTCTAACCAGCAGTTCTGACCAGCGGCAAGTGGAGACAAGTACAATATTGGAGAACTATTTCAAGTTACTTAATTCAGACCATTCAGCTTTACCTAATCCAAGGCGATGCAGGCAGTGGGAGAGCAGGTTCATAGCACTACAGATCCAAATGCTGAGTGAGTACCCTGTTGTGCGGTTCCTTTAAATATCTCTTGACAATAACTCCAAAGCAAGTCATGGTTGAACCATGATAGTAATATAACTGAATGTTCTACCAAAAAATGTTCACTTGGCTAAGCAATTGAAAAATTTCAAATATTTCTTCATTGACATTACTTTGATGTATTCTTGTTTAATCATTCACTACACCATTTAATCAGTGTGAAGGTTCATGGACTACCAGTCTCCATTAAAAAAAGCCAAAAAACTTTTGTTAGGCAACAGCTGACACTTATCAGCAACTTAATAATTACAGAATAAGATGGGTCTGTAATAAAATACCAATGTGGTGGCTGTTTTGTAATAGTTCACTTTTCAAATGGCATTATTGTAAACATTGACCAAAGCTGATAGTCTGAAACAGTTGGGTGTAAGTCGTTAGATAAGAATTCAGGATTTGGAGTTTTTTCTACTTTGATGTTCAGAATGGGAAGTACAAATAAAGGTATAACTTCCAAGAAAACTGAGGAATAGTAGTGAGGCAATGAAGAATGCTTACAGTATAAGGCTGCTGTATAATGCAGAGTAATTGCCTAATGAGGAAGCAAATGTTTGTGTGCTTTAAATAAAAAGCATGTTGCTTATGTACTCACAAATGGCAATTACTTGAGACAGAGCCCCAAAGCAATCAAAGATATTTGGTAGCTGAGTTTTTCTCCGGCTATAGTAGGTTACATGATAATTTTTACAGCATCAAAATGTTTAGCTTTAGGCCTAGTGCTCTGTGCTTAAAATGCATGTCATTCTTGATCAAAGAATTCATAGCTTATAGTTTGTTGTACAATTCCCCCCACCCACCCACCCCCTGTGTTTATTATGTAATATGCAGAAAAAATGCTTGTGAGATTTGGGAAGTGTTTTGTCTTTGATGCCAATTCTGTTTTAATTTTATAGATACCATCACATCCATGTTAGACTGTGCAGATAGGCCTGTTCTGCAGGCAATTTTCCTTAACAGTAATTGCTTTGAGCATCTCATTCGACTGTTGCAGAACTGCAAGGTAAATTTTCCCTTATCAGCATATTTTTAACAAAACCTGTCTTGTAATATTGCATGTGTATTAATTATCTTCCTTCTGGATTAGATGCAATTTTATAGTGTCCACATACTGGAAATAAAACTTTGGATCAGTTAGAGCCACTAATGCCATGAAAGATCTGAAAGATCCAGGTTACTCTAAAATCTTTTAGTTTCTAATGAAGTAGAGGTGTTTCTTGTCTGTCTTGTGGTTAAAGCAATGAATGTTTATTTTGAGTCTTGAGCAAAATACCTTTTCAGACCCTGCTCAGTCTCTAAAATCTGTTAAGGTTGTACTGGAATCAATTATGTTCCCCCCAGCTTTTTTAGTTTTGTTTTGTTTTTTAATACGCTGTCACTGGATTTCTAGGAAGTCACTTACAACTGCTGCGAGATGGAGGTCTGAATTCTAATTTCAGAGGCATATTTTTCCATTTTATAAAAAACCTTGCTGGTGTGCCTTTGTAAGTGTTTCAAAATATTTGAGTCTTGTGTAGCTGACATAAAGCATGGGCTCAAGCTGTTACAAATGTTCTTCGATTGTTCTTCTCCTTCTACATAGGATTTAGTGTTTATATAGATGTGTTTTCATCTCAGTCCCTGACGGTCATAATTTGCAAGCTAGTGTCTTCCTCTGATTGCTTTGTAGATTTCATTTTTTCCTGTGCAAAAGAACATAGGTATGATCTAACTCTGTGGAATGTTTTAGTTCTCTTTTTGTGGTATGTTGGTGGCGTAGCTATTTCGAGCTTTTCTAATGCTAGATAATTTAATGCTAGCTACAGTATGCAATTTGATTCAAATCCATTTAGATTTTGGATTAGAACATATTTCAGTGAAGTGATATATTAAGAAAAAATGTATTTGGATTATGTCTTAACTGTAGTTATAATCAGTGGCAGAATGCCAACTGGCAAGTGTTCTGAATACTGTTTGTAGCTTTTTATCTCCTCCTGAAAATACATTGTTTGACCTTTCCATTCTTCTCCTCTGTTTGGGAATCCATGCCTATTTTTGTACTGACCTTGTACTCTATAAGAAATGTCTTTTTTAGTTTCTTCTTAAATCATCGAGCAGTGTGGTGTTTACCTGCTCATGTAGACTCTAGCTATGTTCCTGCTCTCATATAAATAAGTGGTGGAATTTAAGAAAGCAGGAACAGCTACTCTATTTTTGCAGCTTGCTCCTTTTATTTTTATTCTGCCTGTACATATGTCATAAGATATGTTCGTTTGAGGTTTTTTTCCTGTGATACAGTCTCACATACTACTGTGATTGACTGGATATCAGTCCTGCCAGTTTGCTACTTAGTGGATGGGTTTTTTTAACATTTCATAGTCAAAATAATCCCAAGAATGAGAAGTGGGGAGAGGATGGAGGCTGGGAAGGTGTTGTATATTTGTATTTTCCACTATAGTGTATCTCTGTTCTTTTTCAAAGCCAAATAGCAAAGATTAATTTAGCTGTGGAATTAGGATTTTGCCTTATTAGCTGGAAGTGGAGACCCTATTTCTAGATCTTCTTCTCTTTACCTACAAATATCTTGCTACTGGATTCACAGAAAACTGTGTAAAGCATGTTTGGCAGCTCTGCAGATAGCGGGAGAGTCCATACACATATCTGAAACTCAGGAAACTATTGGATATTCAGCAAATTTGAAATGCAAGAAATTTCCATGGGAGAAGGGGTAAATAAAATCCATACCACTATTTTTGCTATAGATATCAGAAAGAATTTTGAATATTCAAGGCCATGCTTCTAGTCATACTTCCTGGTCATTTGCATTTCAACAATCTTCTAAAATTTAAATCTTTTTTTCATATTTGGTGGTTTTAAGGCTTATGGGCAATCTCTCTTCCCTTAACCGTGCTCTAGGGTTAGAGATCTGCACAAAAGCTTTTCAAAACTGTTCAGTTAAGTTTTGATGATCTGATGTTGCTTTTTGCCTGTGATATCCAAAGAGGGACCCTACTTCAGAGGTATCAGGAGGGTGCTTATTCTATACTGAGAGTCATTTAACAAGCTGCTTTGCTGGTCCTGAATCTTTTCTCATCTATTAAACTCTCCAAGAAGTCAGACTTTGAGCAAAGCACAATAACCTCTAGCAGTATGCTTGGTTGAAAAAAAAAAAAATACATTTTTTTCTAACCAGCTTTTAAATCATACAGACATTGTAATAAAAATCTATTTTTCCATTTTACATGTGTTACCAGAATTGAAATAACTCGTATGAAAAATTTGGTGGGGTTTTTTTGCATGTCTGCATTTGATCCTGTTTAATATTCTTATTTCCACTTGTTAATGTTATAACCCTCTGAGACATATTATAGTTATTTTGCAGTGGTAAGTGCTCCTGACCATGACATACCTTTCAAAATTACTTATGTTTCTTACTATGTGCTTTCATACCTGTGTAACTCAAAGTACCCTTCTTCCTGTCCTAGAGACAATGTGCCCCAGAAATTCTGCTGCTGTTGCTGTTTGAAGATTAAAATATTCTGTCTAGGTATCTTCAGTTTTCACCTAGGTTGAAACAGAAGTGGGAAACGGTGAAACATCTGTATCCATTTCTTTGCTAATGCCCCACTGTTGTCTTTATTTCTTACAAGTAAATTTTTGAGAACCTACTTTCATGTTACATATTGTAAATGAAATCAGGGTTGCTATGCCAGTGACAAGTATAAATTCCAGTTAGATGTGTTTCCTTGTCTCAGTGATTACATATTTTCATTTAATTCTGGAGGGGGAAAAAGCAATTACTATTTAGCAAAAATACAATGTAATCTTTGGTATTGTAAGAACTAACAGAAGACTAATATTAATGGAGGATTTGTGTCTCACCAGTGTGAGAACACTTTTTTTTTTTTTTTTTTTTAAATGTGAAATACCAATCCAAGGCAGCCTCCACAGGTTTGGCTGCAGGTAACTGTTTAATACAATTATTTCCATTATTCTTGTCTCTAACAGCTGTTTTTAAATGCTAACAATAAAGTGGCAGACAAGAGTGAGAAAGACCTTGCCAACAAATTACTGACAGAAATGAATGAGGACCAGGTACCTACCTAACCTGTATTTTGCTTCAATTGAAGTCAAGACACAATCACAGGAAAATTGATTCCTGTGCTTCACCTTAACCATCCACTTCAAGCCTTCTGCAGCAAGATGAAATTGTGTTGCTGCACACATCAGTATTTCCTGTCTCTGGAAAATAATTTTTCTGAATAACAGATTCAATTCAACCTTGGTTTTACTAGTCTGCTTCAAATTGCAGTTATTTACAATAGATTGAGCCTCAGTTATGCTTCTTTTAAGGAAAAGGTGAAGTACATGAATGGAATCCAAATAAATTCTATCAACCTGGTGGTGATTTTTTTTTTTTTTTTTTTCCCCTCCCTTTCCTCTTTTTTGCTTCTTTGTCTCAGCACTGTGGTGTTTTGGATTCTGGGGCCTTGTTTGTGAATCTCAATGGTTGTATTTGATGTCCTGATTCTTTGCTTGTCATAAAGAACAGATTTCACAAAACAATGGACAGGCTGAATCAGGGAGGTAGGAATAGGCTGTTGCTTTAATTTTTCCCCAAATATTGTGGAAAGTTTCAAATGCAGATTGTTGTTGTATTAATTTTATAGTAGAATGATTTGTTCTGACTAAAAATGTAAAGAAATGCTAAATACAAGGTACGGTAATCTACAAATTGTGATTCTAACTAATAGCTTTGGCTTTTTTAGAAACTCAGTGGAACACTAACCACATGTAAATGTTTCTTCACATGTAACACCATCTTTAGTTTTTGACATTTCATTTTCAAAATATGTCTGATATGCATATAATATTTCAGAGATGATGAAACAGTATGTTTGTTTGCACAGTTTTGCTGATTAGGTTTACTGATGGATGTGAGGTAGTGCTCCAAAGTTTTTTGTCCTTAAACCCACCATGGAAATATCAATATAAACAAGAATTACAGGAATAAAAACTCAAAAGATGACTTAAATTGGAAAAAGATACGTTGATCAATGCAATGAGGCTATGGGTGAGGCAGCCACTTTACTGTACTGGTGTGACTTCTCTCTTACAGTTTGTGTGTGTGTGTGTGTGTGTTGCATTGGTGTGTAGGGACTTGGATGGAAAAGAAAACACTTTGTATGAAGTGCAGGTGCCTGACTGTCCAGCAGCGCACACACACATACTGCAAGAAGTTTTCTAATTTGTTTTCCTCCCTCCCTCTTGAGGTTGTCCATTAGCCGCATGAGGAAAACCTGTTTGCCTCTCAGAATATTTGAAGTACAATGTGTGTTGTGAATGCTTCTCTCCTCTTGGAAGTATGTGGCTAGTTGTCTACTGTTATGTGATTCCTTGTAGGCCATGGGGTTACAAAATCTTGACTGGTGGGGAGATGATTTTTGAAGCATGTTAGCAAACTCTTGGTTTCCGTCCTGGCAGGAGGCACAGTATGGATTTTGGAGCTGAACTGTCTTTGTGCATTTGTATATAACTTCTGTACCTACCACTTTCAGGTGTTTCAGGGACACCTAGACTGCTTGGCAGTATCAACCATTCAAGCCCTCACAGCAGTAATGCACAAGTCTCCGGCTGCTAAGGTAACGTATATACAGAGGTCTGTTTGCAGAGGTTTTTTGATCTTGTTTTCAGTTACTGTTTTTATCACAATATCTCTTTGAATCTTCCTGGTGAAGAGGAACAGATTGCGGTCACGCATTCCTGCCAGATAGGAATACCTGATTAGCAACCCTTACCCTTTTATATGTGTCTAATGGCTGGACACTGAGCCATCTTTCTATCAAAACTAGAAGATCAGAGTGTTAGCAGCAGTTGGAACCTTTGTAAAGGAAGTACTTTGTTACTTGTCCCGTGAATACGTGAGGTAGAATTAAGGGGTATTTTCAGGAATTTTCAGGTAGGAGTTTGTGTTGTAGTTTTATTAAGGCTTTAAAGTAACCCAGCACGGTATCGCGGTCCAAATGGTGTTCTTGCCATTCTCCTGCCCTTCCTTTGTAGTTATTCTTGTCGTTTGATAAATGGACGGGTTGTGGTTAGTTTGTTAATCTGACTGGAATCTGTGACCACAGAAAAATAGTGTATTTATTCTTAGATTTCAGAGAGTTTGTTAGATTCACCCCGTGGTTGAATGATTCTATAGTCGTGGCGTAGGGAAAGGGATGTGGCTGTACAGTGGAGGCTAAGGGAAGAGTGGGAGTCATCTAATTTGGTTGCTACTTGCAGTACAGTCTGAGAAATGACAGGGTCAGTTGTGCTCTTCCAGAGCATTACTCAGAGGGCTTATTTCTCCGCTGTCTCTGGAAAGTCTGGGAGGAGTTGTATGTTGGAGGTGGGGACTGGCTGTGATTCACAAAGGATCAGTAAGGTTTTCAATAGTACTTTCAGTGCAACCTATGTATTTTTTTCTTTCTGTATTTACTTAAGCAATCATCTCCCTTCTGCTGATAGCTTTTTGAAAAAAAAAAAAAGTCAATTTCAGTGCAGAATACAGCTGTGAGAAGAGTATCCAATCCATATGTGTTGGCTGTTTACTAACTAAACCATAAATGGATGCTACAGTGGGGATTTTACTGTTTTGGTTTTTTTTTTAATTCATGTAAAGTCAATTAGTTTTCAGAAAAACTTCATTAAAACACATTTATAATTTTTGAAGAGTTTAGGATTTTTTAATCAAGCTGGTGTAGAAAAATCTTTCACTCAGAAATTAATACCTGAATGCTTCTATTTCTCAATGTTATCACATAATTTCATGCTGTAGTTTGCATTAAAAAATTAAGCTATTTGTATTTTGTGATAGAATTATCAATCCTATTATACCAAAGCAATTATATTCTTGTATAGGTAATTATTAAAATGTAACTGATCTTTTATTTGTTTATCTGCATGCTGCAGTGAGATCGTTCTCATCTGCAACATGCTGGAGATAGCAAAATGGACGTATTATCAAAATGAGATTTCTAGCCTGTAAAACATTATTCTTACATTCTAATTATTTTGTGTCTAATACTGTGTCAAATTAGAACCTGCTGCAGTGGATGAGCAATTTTTGTCCATTTTATTTGTTAGTGAGACTGGGATTTTTATCCTCAGGAGGTCTTCAAGGAGAGGATTGGTTATGCACACATATATGAGGTACTAAAATCACTGGGTCAGCCCTCACGGGAATTGCTGGAAGAACTCATGAATATGGTGAGATGTGCTTGCTTTGAATGCTAAAATGCTTACATCTTTTCAACAGTACTTCCAGCCCTATTTTATCATATTTCATGTCTGAGTTCTCTGCTGTTTTTCAGGCTGTTGAAGGTGACCACATGGCTGTTGGAATGCTAGGCATTAGTAATGTCCAGCCCTTATTGCTGCTTATCCAGTGGCTTCCAGAACTAGAATCACATGACCTGCAGATTTTCATCTCAAATTGGTTGAGGCGAATCTGCTGTATTAACAGACAGAGTCGTGCCACGTGTGTCAATGCGAACATGGTCATCCGTATCATTAAGACATTAAATTCCCACTCCGCGCTCCATGGTACTTGTGCAGAGAACCTGATTGCCATTCTAGGCTCTTTGGGGAGCCAGTCAATGGGCTCGGAAGAGCTGCTTCAACTAATACGGCTCCTGAGGACCGAGGAACCAAAACGAGCTCACCCCTATGTTGTTCCAGTGATGCGAGCCATTCTAGCAATGGCCCGGAAGCAGGGCATGGATAGTGCCTTGCAGTATTTCAACTTGTACCACAGCATGGCCGGAATTGCTGTTCCATCCATTCATAAGTGGCCAGGTTCTGCATTTTCTTTCAACGCTTGGCTCTGCCTTGACCAGGACCGGGTGGATCCTAGCACGACTAGCAAAAGTGGCAAGAGGAAGCAACTCTATAGGTATAGTCACTATAACTACTTCAAGCAGCACAAATGTCGGTCAGCTGTTCCCTGTGGCATATGGCACCCTATGACATGTGGTACTTCTGCTTATCTTCATAGAATGTAATATATAGCACTTAATTTGTGAAAGGGAGCAGTTTTATCTGTCACCAGAGCCAGGCTGTTTTACAGAAAGAAGCATGTAGTTTCTCAGTTATAATGCTTTTTTGTCTACAGTTTCCATATCTGTAACTCCAAATGGTGTAATGGCTTGTAGCTTAAACAAACAAACAAAACAACAACCCCAAAAAAAGGCAGAAAAAAACGCAAACGCCACCCCAAAACTGAACAGCCTTCCCACTGTTTCCTGTAAAGGTAATGAAATCTGTTTCCTACATGAGAGTGTGCTGAAAAGGACACCTTTATTTGCTTAAATAGTAGACATTGACATGGATGGTTCTTTGTATAATTTAGCTTTCTGGGTGCTAACATTCAGCAGTAAACAAAATGCAGAATGAGGAAATACGAGTTGAAGAATCTCCTGCTCCCTTCAGTCCGTTTTACTGCACTGCAGTTTCAGGGAAAATGTTGAAGAAAGCAATTTTAGTTTAACAGAGTTAGTATTTTCCAAACCCCTGTGTCTTGGAGTGTTACTTCTTTTTATTAATAACCATGGTGGCAGGTGGAGACCCCTTGGATATCTGTGGCTGCCCTGTGTATTTGTATAGCACAGCCCTGATTAGCTGCTGCAACACCGTTTCCTGAGTTCATCAGTGTGTCCCACTAAAGATCTTAAGTAGACTGGAGTTCTAGAAAACTGGGCTGGAATTGCATCACAAAGTAAAAAAGCTGCAATTCAAAAAAAAGAAAAGCTGAAATTTCGATGTGATGCTATTATACCAATAACCAACTGGTTTTCTATCATTTTATGTACAATTTTGAAGATGTTATTCTAGTTTTGGGAAGCTAAACCAGTAGTCTATTGAGATTAATACAAAAAAAAGAGGAAATGTTTAAAATCCCAGTTTGACCTTGAAATGTTAAACACACAACTGAGCTAAAATAATTAAAAATTGATCTAGCTGCTATGTTTTCCAGTGCTTAATCGTAGGATAGCTTATGTCTGTTGAGGTTGTCTATAATATTCATGCTCTGCGTGTGTGTATTTGTGTTTTATATTGATACATGCAGGTATTTGATATTACAGGAGTTAATGTATTCACTTGGAATAATGGTGCTGAAGGGTGTGTAGCAGGTTTTGATAGCAGTTTGCAATTTATATATAATTTTTTGTATTCAAGTGCTTAAAAAATGAAAGGTTTCTCAATATTGGCAGCTTTACCAGGAGCTGACAGACACAATTTAATTGATAGAAAACAGCACAGGTTGCAGGCCAGTCTCTTCTTCATTACAATATTGTAGATTCCAGAGACTGCAGCAGACAGGACTTTGCAACAGAACCAGCTTAAGCCGTGTGGGTCAAACAGAAGCATTACTCGTTGTGACCAAGGTTGTGTTTTCATGTGAAATATGGATGCCTACAAGCTGCTTTGAGAGCTTTGCGGACCACCTTTGGCTTGTGTGTCCTGTGCCTTGGAGTCCTTTCCTTGAGGCAGTTCGTCGTCTTTGGGTTTTTTTGGTTTTTTTTTGAAACAAGTGTAACAGCCAGTCAAATAGTAAATATTGGACCAGTGACTTAAGTTGGTTCTCTCCTTAGTGAATGTACTGTTAGGTGCGTTCTGATGAAGTAAGTCCTTGATTGTATGTTTTGTTGTCTTTTTCTGTAGCTTTTTTACAGGAAGTGGTATGGGGTTTGAAGCATTTATTACATGCTCTGGGGTATTGGTGGTTGCAGTTTGCACGAAGAGGGAATATGCAACAGTGATGCTGCCTGACCATTGCTTTTTTGACTCTCTCTGGGTAAGATTTGATACTGAAAAACACTTTGTTTAGGATAATAAAGTTAGCTCAGAAGTTAAAGTTCACTTTTTTGGTTGTTTTACAAATGGTCTATTTTATCATATTTTAAATAATTCATCATGTAAGAACAGGTCTAATGTCAAATAATGCAACCAGTCTTCCATGTAGACTAGTGGTTGATTGAGTTAAATTATGCCTATGTTGTTAGACATTTGTTATTGACAGTCTGGTTGCAGCATTGTGCTTAGAATTTTTTTTAACATGCAGATTTTTTTATATTGAATTATAACAAGCATAGGTGGCTGTGGTGCTATGTGAATGAATAAAATGTGCTACTGTGTTTCTGCCTTGTTTTTTTCAATTCTCATACTTAAGGATTGATGTGCATTATCATAAAATAACCATATCTCTTCTCTTCAAAAACCTGTTTACATGTAAACTACTTTAAAATGTAAGCAGCTGATAATTGGTCTTATCTTCTTGGTGATGCTTTGGATTTACTTTCTTAAGTGGTTTACTCACCAGATTAGTAGAAATGAAATTAAGTATTTCCATACACTTATTTAACTGCTTTTTAATAATGACTTAATTATTTTATATTGCTTAACCAGCACAACATAACTATTGTTCACATGCCTGGAAAGAGGCCCTTTGGTCAGAGCCTTGTGTACATCTACGTCAATGGACAGCAGAAGGTCTCTGCCCCACTTCGATTCCCTGCCATGAATGAAGTAAGTTCATCTTCTGAGTCATAACCCCTGTCCTGATGAGCTCTTATGGAACAATGAGAACATAGTTGGCTTTTTCTCATTTGGAAATTGTGTAAGAGTTTAAGATACTACTGCCTATTGCTAGTAGGCTTCTGTTCAACTTTGGACGGTGTCCAGAGTATCAGTTTGGAGTATAACTAACCATTAATTAATGCTTGTTTAGTCACCTCAGTTTAACAATAAAACAAAAAATCCCCTAACCTTAATTAGATTGTGAGGTTTTCCCCAAGGTAATCACCTGAGCATACTGATACAATTTGAGTAAATCATAGTAAATCACACCTCTGCCAGTAGGATTGGTGTGACAGTACTCAGAGGAATATTCCCTGTTGTTTTCAGCAGTAACTTTTTTTACTTGTATTTTCTGTATGTTCCCTTAATATGCTAATCTTGTACCTGCTTTGTTAGCTGGATAAGCAGTTTACATGCAGGTTACCTAACCATTTCAAATGTGTACATATTTGGCCTAATTCCCCATCCCTGGAAGTGTTTAAGGCCAGGCTGGATGGGGCTTTGAGCAACCTGCTCTAGTGGGGGTGTCCCTGCCCATGGCAGGGGGGTTGGAACTCGATGATCTCTAAGGTCCCTTCCAACTCTAACCATTCTATGATTCTGAAAAAACCCCACAGTAGCCATCAAAATTAAGTATGTCATCTTTAGTTTTCTTTGTAAGCATTGTCCATTCTTTTTGTGGAGCAATTGCATTATGAACTGGGCCACAACACTGAACATTCTTCCCTCTTTTGTAAGTCCTGATTTGATATTTGTTAAATATGTTAAGCAAACACTTAAATTGGACACAGTCATAGTAAAATCAGTGTAACACTTAAAAAATGAGAGTAAATGTAATTTCCATTGTGAGATAAAACTCTGGATTTTGGCCCAACTGTAGAGTAAGCACTACAAACATCAAGATAGCTAAAAGTAGGACAGGTAAGCTTCCTGTGAGAGCATCTATTTAAGTGAAATAACTGATATGAGAAATGTACACTATCGGGTATGTTGAGCTAGTATTTTGGAATATAATCCAGAAGAGAAGTGTTCAGCGTGGTATCTGGAGCACCGTCCTTCCTGGCTCTGCTCCTGCCAGAGGTCATACAACAGTTCAAGTGACCAAATTGCTCTTAATTGGAGAAACAACACTGTTGTTGTGGAAAGTGTATGCTCTTTCTTTGACTTACTGTGCTGGATTGCTTCTTTTCCAGGGCATGGCAGAACTTGTTGCTTCTGGTTTAATTTATTTAGTTCAGGTTTGCTAGAGAGAGTCTTCAGATTTACTTTGTAAACTGTGAAAATACGAGGATAGATTTACAGTGTGTGTTTTGTTTTCTTTCTTCCATGTGTGACTCTTCAGTCTTTCACTTCTTGCTGCATTGGTTCAGCTGGTCAAAGAACAACAACTCCTCCTCCATCTCAGATACCAGATCCACCTTTTTCCTCCCCTATTATGCCCCATCGGACATCACTTGGGGGCATTCTGTCTACAGGAAGCTGGGGTGGGATGCTTGGAAAACCAGAGCTCGTCACCAAGATGATCTCAGCAGGGACTCAGGACAGTGAATGGGGATGTCCAACATCTTTAGAGGGCCAACTTGGATCAGTTATCATCTTTCATGAAGCACTGCAACCTCCTCAGGTGAAAGCATTATATTTAGCAGGTAAGTGGTGATTTTACTGGCTTTGTTCTACACAGACACATAATGAAGAAGTTACAATCCAGAAGAATAGCAGAGCTAACCTAAGAGAGAGGGCCTTATAACAAATAAGCTGAAAATAGAATTATAAGTATTTTATGAAGTTTTATTTAAAGTGTTATGTTTGCATAAGCTCATCTATTTATCATATATACAGACCTGCCGAAATCAAAATGTTAGGTAGTATTTTCACTTGTAAGTTCTTAATTTTTGCTACTGTTTGCTTATATGTGAGTTTACAGTTGAGACTCTTTAAAGTATTGCCCTTGTTTTGATAGGCCACTTAAAGGTGATTTTTACCTGAGGATTTTTCCACAAGAGTCAATAATTAAGGGGGCATTTTGAAAAAAAACAATCTGATAAGCTATGTCTTACAGTTCAAGGTGTTAAGTTCCATAATGACTTGAGGTTGTTAGAGATTAGCATAAAAACACTTCCATCATTTAAAGAAAATATTTTGTATTACTAAACAAAAATATCTTGAAGATTACTCATTTTCTGGACATTTGGGCTTAATGACAGAGAGATTGGTGACAAGTATGAGATAGTTATTTGTGAAGACAGAAACATTAGAGCTGTTTGAATGTATAAAAAATCCCAGTCTATGTATATTTTAGCTTTTTATCAAGAATGTATTTCTTTTTAACCAGACTTTGTGGAATGAACAATTTAGGTCATAAAGATTACTTCAAAGAGTATCTCAAATAGGTATGGTTCAGTGTCCTATTTGTTGTTGCAATGAAGTACAGTATTACAAAATTTATGCAGGTCTACATCAATGTCCAGTGGACTTTTAAATATTTATGTTATAAATATATAATTTTATGTATAATTTATATATTTCTTCTCTAATAGGTCCAAACTGTTTAACTCCATGGAAGTCTCAAGAGGCTGAAGTAGCAGATCTCCCCAGTAAGGTGCTGCTTCATTACACACCAAAGGTATGAAACAATACATAATTTCTCATTGTTTTCACACTGTACAGTAATTTCAGAATATGTACTAGATGCTTTTTCTTTGCTATTCCTGTTTTGTAGAACAGGTGAGCGTGCCACCTTGACACTGTGGTTATTATGAGAAGCTAAAGAGCAGTGAGAGCTTTCTTAAACTGTGGTCTTGTGCAGAGATGGTAGATTTTGTTCTTGGTTAGCAAAAGGACACAATTATCTTGTGCAATTGTGAATGTTAAATCTCAGATAACATGTATGATGCTCCAGGGGTTCCAAATTGTTTAAATACTTTCATATCAACACAATGGCTCTAACTTCCTGAAACATATCAACATATGATCATTCAGAAATCTTATGTCTTCAAGGATCTCTAACTTGTTTCCTAAGTGATGTTGTAGCCTCTTCATTTGTTTAACAGGCCTGCAGAAACCCGATTTGTCTTGACCTGTCTACAAATCTTTTACATGGAAGGCTAACTGGAAACAAAGTAGTGAACTGGGACATCAAGGTAAATGCATACTACTGAAGAAGCAGAACCTGATGTAAATATGACAGTAGTTGTATATAGTCACCTATCTTTTGGAATGCTGGAAGTTATCATAATGCAAATGGCATTTAGCAAATACAGCATGGTTTTGTAATGAGAATTAATGGGTGAATGCTGTAGGTGAAGTAGTATTACATTACACTATTTGAGAACTTAAAAGGGCTACTGCTCTTAATGTCATAGATTATGCAGGAAGATATTTTGTGGTAGTGGATTACTCTTCATAATCTGTTCTATGCGTGTTGTGTATTGAAAGCATTTTATCATCTCTAGGGCATTCTGTCATTGTTTTCTTGCAGTCTTAAACTCTGAATTAGATTAAGATTAGTAGGGTTAAGTTAACGCTGGTGACTTTTTTGCTGTGGTAGTCATATAAAAAAAATTATCCAATTGCAGACTAACTCAGAGGAAAAAAAAGGTATGGAGTTAAAATATTACAAGAATCTAGTGAGGTTTTTTAAGAAATAAGTTAATCTAGTTATCTTTTTGTTTGGGTTTGGCAGGACTAGATGATTTCACAGTCCCAAAACCTCACTTCATAGAAAAACAAAATATTCACTAATGTGTTATACCTTATCCTGTCTGCTATACACTAATTGTCCAATATTTTTTCCTTACTGTTGGATACATTGGGATATCTAATGGTTACAGGCTATGCAGATCATCTTTGTTCAATTTTTGCTAGCGGTTGTAATCACAGCACTATTGCTATATTAGTATTGGAGCTTAAAATTTAACATTTTCTGGCTAAACCCGTGTATAGTCTTCTGGTCAAACATTCTATTATAGCAAAACTGTCCTATATTTTGATTTTTCATTTTCTTAACCAACACATAGGGTTCTTACATCCTTCTGGTTAATCAGTTAATTTCTTAGTCTCATGCCACTGACAGGTCAGATCTGACTTTATGCTGTAAAATGAAAACTCATCATTTTGTCAACTCAGCACTGCTGAGATTTAGTATTAGTGGTTTAGACTTTCTTGTTGCTCCACAAACAGAATACCTTTTAGGCAAGTTACATGTCCATTAGATGTCTTCATGTAAAATAGCAAATGGTCTTTTACATGCTAGTTCACAGAGAAGAATAGAGAACCATAAAATGCACACCAGCTTAATAAATAACTTTGTGTGTCTGCCTGCTGATTTGTTCCCTGATCACTAACACACATTAATGCCAAAAATCAAAGTCAGGCTTAGCTCTGTACATGAGGAAATAAAGTTGTTTGCAGGGTCAGAGTTTCATCCAGAAACAGTGATATGAATAAGGATTTATTTCTTTTAAATTTAGATAGAATAGATCCCGTTCTGGTTTATAGGCAGAATCTTTGATTAAGGGCTCTTAGCTTTCAGAAAAACTGAAATACCAAGTCAGACTGTAGAAAACTTGTCAGCAGAATACCACGTCTTTTTTGTCTTGAGGAAAAATGTATGAATAAATAAATATGAACGATATGAACTGCTTATTTTTTTTAATAACAGTAATTAGCAAACTAATTAATAAGGCAATATTGTTCGAGCTACACTGTGCATATGCTGACTTGTGGAGTTTAATGTTAAGAAAATTCAGACACTTGCTAGTTAATTTTGATATGATACACATAGTTCGAAAATACTGCAATTTGTTCGCTTTCCCCAGTAGTGGGAAGAGCGGTGGGTGAGGAGTGTTTATATCTCTAGCTTTATGGCAAAGCATATTGTGAGTACAAGTTTTAGGAGAATCATTCATTAACAAATATGATGGGGTTTAGCACCCTCTTGAGGAGGACTGGAGCGTGGAAAAAAGCTGATCAGGAGCTCATGAGGGGATTGGTACAACCTAGAAGGAGCTACAGCTACTGCTGTCTTGTGGTTCAGACAAATCCTGTTTTTCAACTTTAAGTTGATTTCTGTTTCCAAAAGCTGCAGGTCTGTGCTGCCTCTTGTTTCACTCAACAAACGTAGAAATCTTCATCCATGAGGTAGATTTTGCAGATTTAAAAAACTTTGTCAATTTAACTGGTCAGTTTTGTTAAATTCACCTTAAGTGAGGTGGGCTAGAGAGAGGGCATCATAAAGATACATAGGGCAGAGTAACAATTGAAAAAGTAGAAAACAATGGAGAAGAAAAGGATTATTTTCTCCACTTCTCCCCAGCATTTCTGACTGGGAAGGGAGAGTGATAGCCCACATGAATAGATTACAGGATGTTGGGGTTTTTTGGCTGTTAAAATTTTACTATGCTATAGTTTTCATTGCACTAATCTGGGCAATTGAATAGGTGTCTCTGGCTCACTTGCCGAGACCCTGATTTTCTAAGTAGCATTGTCAATCACTTCTAGAAATCTTGTGATTTTAATCTGTTACACCTTAGCACCAGAAGCATTGTTTGAAGTCTCATACTATCCCTGCTTGTAAGGAGGGGGGACAAAGGGGGCTTAGGAGACTTGAATTTTAAAAAGAGGCTTAGAATTGAGGTAAGTGTAAAGTTGCTTTTAAAAAAGTAATCTCTTTTTTTTTTTTAATGGCTTGAAGTTTAAATCTTGCAGGAATGTGATTAAAGCACAGATGTGTATAATCTTTTCTTACTGCTTTCTGCAAGTAACATAAAAATCAGAATCATAGAATCATCTGGGTTGGAAGGGACATTTGAGATCATAATGTCCAACCATCAAATAGTTGAAAAAGAAAATAAAAGAAAAATATAAAGAAAAAATTCTCATGTTTTTAAAATATATTTAGCAGAAGATTCTTTCTGAGTTTTGTATCCTTCAGTTTCCCATGTGAATGGGAATGTGAAACATTCTGATAAATTTGTGAGTAGATAAGGTTCTGTTACATAGTCTAGGGGGTTTCATTTATGGTGATGTTTTTCCTCATTTTTCTCTTGATTTAGGATATGATCAACTGTATTGGTGGAGTAAATGTGCTCTTTCCATTGCTGGAGCAGATCAGTTTTCTTGGTGGACAGATGCCTGAAAAGTCTGAAGGGGAAACTCTACCTCCAGAACTAGTTACTCCTGTAGAGGAAGACTGGGTGGTATTGTCATCCACAAAGGCGTCAGGTAGGAAAGTACAGCTGAGCTGAAATAATTTTTAAGCTTGATTTTAAAAGTTTTCCTGTGAATGACTGAAAGCCATTTTATTATGTGCTAGCTTTTCCAGAGTATGTATGTAAAGCTGAAAGGCTCTTTCTGTTCCTAGATATCTGACATGGATACTGAATACCAGGAGTTCAGCACTATGTAAAATTAACTTATTAACATATTTCAAATATAGATATATTTAATACCATTATTTTTCTTCTCATGATTTACTAGTATGTTAGTGTAAAGGTATGCAGTTTTTTTATTTCTGTTCCAAAATATTTTTTTTCTGATTATTTTGAGAAATTATGTTTGATGCAAAGCCTATTAATATCAGTAGGAGGAGCTTTCTTACAACTTGAGTGCTGGATCAGCCAGCCACGTGAAGACTTTGCAGCATCAGAACAATACTGTTTAGCCTTTAGCCAAACCTTTATTTTCTTAGGAAAATGTTCAGACTCCTTCCTCTTCCACACATAGTCAGATTTTAGAATTAAAGCTTCCTTTCCTTTTATTTTTTTATTTAAGAATAGATTTTTAAAAACTGTGCTAATGAGAGAATGAACTTTGATCTTCACAGAAACCACTGGGAAATCAGAATTTGCAAGGGAAAATAGCATTTTTTTGTTTCAAATATGAAATGGTGGAGTAAAGTGAAAAAATAAGTCTTTTCTGTCTGTCTCTTAATTTTTTGCATGTCATGACTAGAAAGTGTCAGTTTGCCACTATAGAGGGAGAATAACTGCAGAACACGTAAAAGATTAAGTGAAAGAGAAATTTGTAACTTACAGCCAGATGGATGAAGCAACTGAAATCAGCGTTGGGGTCACTTTGTTCTGTAGAGTTATGGAATGCATATGACTCTGCATTGGAAAATTCTAAAGACAGCCTACAGCTAGGGAACAAACAGAAAAGGAGCTGAGAAGTTCAGGAAATACTGAGGAATACGAACACTTGATTTTTACTTCTTCCCCTCTACTTTTATGCAGTGGTCCAACAATAAACCATGAGACTTTTGCTACTGTTGTTCTGTTTTGCAGAAGCACGCCTGGAGAAGAACATAGTCGCAACTTTCATCTTGATGATAAAACACTTTATTCAGAGACATCATGTCAATCAAGAAAATCTCATTCACTCTCATGGAGTTGCCACCCTAGGAGCCTTGTTACAGAAGGTGAGCGGATTCGAGAAACATCCTTTTGTAATGAATGTTATGGATGAAGTCCTGATTACTTTGAAACATTCTTAGTTTGCTGGGATGCGAGTGTCTTCAAAGTTTTCCTTAGTACGTGCTTTTCTTTCTCATGTTTCTGAAAACAAAAAGGTGTGAGGAGTTGGTCTTGATCTATAAAGTGAAACACGGTGTTTTGTCTTTTTTTCATGTTCTGCTTTTTTTGATAGATAATGTGTTATATGGTTTCTTCAAACTGGACTGGTTTCGTGTTTCTTGTATTCCTTTAATGAAAGCAGATACTGCTCCAGAAGATAAAAGAATTTTAAAATTCTTTTATTTTTAAAAAATGAAGTTTATTAGGATATTCAGTATTTTGAGTGCTAACACCTGTTGTTACGTTGAAAGGTGCCAAGCAACTTAATGGATGTGAATGTACTGATGGCTGTACAGTTGTTGATCGAACAAGTGTCAGTAGAAAAGAACATGCAGCTTTTGCAACAGATGTATCAACACTTACTTTTTGACTTCAGTATCTGGAACAGTGGGGACTTCCCCTTCAGAATTGGTGAGCTCTTGGGCAACTGTGCAAAGACACAGCACTTCACGTAAATCTTTATCTAGGTTCTAATAGAAAACTTTATATTGTAGGGCATATACAATATCTTTCTACAATTATCAAAGACAGCAGAAGACTCTTCAGGAAGAAATACGGTGTGCAGTTTCTTCTAGACACACTGAGGATTTACTATGGGTATGACTTCAGCCTCTTCTGTTTCCTCCTTATTATTGTATGTGGTTCTTTGGGGTTTTTTTCCACATCATCTGAGTGAGAAAATAAATAAAACTGCAGGTTGGCTTTTGGTGGTTGAATTAATTTTTGAAATTGCTTTAATTTTTTTTCTTATTTGACTTGCTCCTTTTCCTAGACTTTGATTTTTATAATAGGATTAGATAAGATTTATGTCAATGATACTAGAAATGCCTGGAAAAATCATTATAATTACAAAATTGAAGGACATATCAACAAGGCAAATTAAGTCAAGATCATTACCATTATGAAAAGAGAGCGTGTTTATCATATTAAACTATTTTTTTCTTTTATATCCTTATAGAATTTGAAGTAGGATGTTTTTCGGAATTTAAAATTTTAGCTTTTGGTCTTGATGATTTATATCTGCTTATGAATATAGTTATGTCATTGAGGAAGATTGGCTAGAGACCTTGCTCTTGCCTGTAGAGGGTGGGAGGGGGGAAACCTGAAATCCTGACCTGCATCCAGATCGATACAAGTCTACATTTCAGGGGTTTTATAGACTTGGTAAGTCTGATCTGCTGTTGCTTATTACTGTTCAGTTGCTTTCAGTAAAAATTGATAGGTTGTGCCATGATACCTGGGTAGATGAAAAATTACAAAACCAGCACAATCAAGTTGCTATTCATGAGTCATGAAGAACTTCTGTAGGTTGCTTTTTGTCTGTTGGTGTATAGGAGTGGCTGTAGAGACAGTGACTTGGCTCCTGATGACCTGAGAACAATACGGACATCCCTCTATGGACTGATCAAATATTTCCTGAGCAAAGGTGGAACACATGAAGAAATACAGAGCATTGTAGGATACATAGCTGCCACCAGTGAAGAGGAGCAGGTATCCAATATGACATAAATTAATAGTTTAATCTGTACAGGCTTTGGTTTTGCTTCTTGGTGTTAAGAAATCTTGTGTGCCTGAGAGGGGAACAAAAAAGAAAAAGACTGCAAGCAAAGTGTTGTTTGATGTGTGGTTCTGTTTAGATGTAGCTGAGACAAATTAGAGAAGCACGCTGGAAACATGACAAGGTGATCTGCAGGTGGCTATATTTTTACTGGTTATTTTTTTTCCCCCAAAGAGGGCAGAAAGCACATGATATATAATACTGCCATTAGAAAAGTTCTCTTATTTTACAAAACCAAATGAATTGGCCTTCAACTGATCAGTAGTTATAATGATGCAGTTCCTATTTTGTAGACATTAAAAGAACTTGAACTTGCTTTGTAGATCTAATTACAGTTTGATAAGGTGTTCTATATGTAGAAAAAATGTATCAAAAAAATCTAATTTTAAATGCAGTAATATTGAGCAGACAAAATGTCCATTTTTTGACAAGCAAAGGGTAAAATTTAAAAGCCAAGAAAACTTTCCCCGAACAGATCATGAAGTCTGAATGAACTGTGGATTAATTTAGTTGCCTTAATTTTGTAGCTCTGTGGAATTCTGGATGTTCTCTTCAGCCTACTTCATTCCAGCCCAACCCCAGACCAGCTTTTTTTATTGCTTTTTGAGCCAGGGAATGCTGATATTCTTTACGCTCTGTTACTACAGCAAAGATACTCTGACAGGCCTAGAGAACTTGTGTTCAAGGTAACAAATTGAATTATGTGTTCTTTAATTAATCAATTGAACATAAATTTGTATTTTTCGGTAGCCTGACAGCAGAAGTGTATGCAATTGCAAATATATTAATCATCCTAGTTTTATTTCTTCTCTTTTCTGTTACATTAGCTAGATGTTATTGTTTACTGCAATAGTCAAAATGGAATTAGTGTTCTCTTGAAGTGTTGGAATATTAAAAAAAAAAAAGTCTATGTTGTTTGAGTTGGTTTTTAAAGTTTAGTTTGTAAGCTCTGGACAGCATGTTATATCCAACACAATTAAGTTTAACAGGCCTGGATGCTTCCTCGTGTTTATTTTGCATTTGTATGTACTTTTTCTTGCAGATTGTGGAAGAGATGCTGAAATGTACTAAAGTTTATGAACGTAGTAAACACCGTATGAGACTCAGAGAAGTGGGATACTCTGGACTGGGGCTTCTTCTGAATGAATCACCAGTTACAGTTTCTCTCATTAAGAACCTTCTTAACCAAGTTCTGTATGCAGGTAATTGGCAAGTGCTGTGTCTACCATTTAGTAAACTGCTGCTGCTCAGAGGCAAACGTATTTGTTTTTTCATTCAGGAAAACCAGAGCAGTTACCTTTCAGAGCTATTCTGTTTGAAGTTCCCATTGGTCTCAGCTAACATTTAACGTTTTCTTAGTTCCCTGAAATTTATTCCATTTACTACCCCTGGATGTAGAGGTGACCTCCAAGGCAATTTTTAATATTTAGCTGTTACATTCTCTTGTCTGATATTATTTGTGTTGTTTTTTTCTTTCTCCCCTACAGATCCTGCTGTGAATTATAAAGATCTCATAGCTGTAGTGCATCTGGCTCATAGATCAGATATAAACATGAGAGTGGTTATCTGTAGAAAGGTTAGTTGTCATCTTTAAAACTGGGATACTGTCCTTTAAGCCCCTAAGTTGTACGGTGTGATATCTTTATTTGAGAGACAGCGGCAGCATTTGTTGCAGCTGCTTGCTTTAGCAATGATTTATGTTAAAGATGAAGCTCATTTGTCACTTAATGTTGAATTTTATGCATTCAAGTCCTTTTAAAAACAAACAAAAAACCGCAAAGCCTCTATCATGATTCTCAAATAGCTTGTATTTTCTACAGGTTGAAGATAGTAGACTCCTTGAATTACTAAGTTTTCTCAAAGCATGCCTAAGACCATTATCAAAGTTTTGTTTGTATTCTTAATATGTTATTTTGATAGAACATATTATGCTTCAAAAGAGCGGTTGTGGCTGCAGGGAAGAAATAGAGAAGAAGCAGTGACTTTTTCCAAGACTGAGCTCTCTGGCTTGTGTCACTGGAATTAGTAGTACTGAATGTAGATGTGAGGCACTATATTGTCTATTAAGGTTTCTCAAAGTGAAAAAAGTGAAAAGATGTCTACTATCAGTAAGCTATTAATACTGCAGCTTTCTTAATTTTATCTATTTAATAGTTCCTAATCAAGCATATTTTCTGGGTTAGATTTTCTTTTTTTGTAGACTAGTTGGTGAATAGGACTTTTTGTTGTGATAACTGGCTCTTGTGGGAATTGTTGCAGAAGAGTGGCTGACGTTTGAGAACTTGTTGATATGCTTTGATAGCTTCTTTTCTGTCCTACTCCTCAGAATTTTTTCTTTTTCTTCTTTTTTCTCAAATATGTATTTCTAATGAGAAAAATGATTTTGTGGTTGTTTGCTTATTATTAACTGATTGTGGCTCATTTACAAGGTTTAAAAAAAAACCCCACAAAGTTGTAAGAACATAAAATGTCTAATTGAAAAGCTAGAATAAATGCAGTTACAAGTTTCTCCTACTCTTAGGTTTTGCACCTTTTGCATTCCCAATTGGATGCAGCACAACAGATTTCTCAGCAGTTGGGCTGGCAGGACACTTTGATTAGACTATTCCTGAAAGAAAACTCAGAGGTCCGGATTAGCTTTAAAGAGAACAGGGCTGATTCCTCAAGGGAAGAGGAAAAAAAGCCTCCTGCTGAAGAGCTTCAGAAACATCAACCTGATAAGACAGAAGGAGACAAAACTGGCAACTTTGCATCTGTTAATGGTCTGTTTGATCAGTGGAGTTTAGAAGACAACAAATCCCTCGATGTCCCCGCTCATTTCTCTGTTATGCCAGTGGAAGATGCATCCACAGCAGAGATGTCTTTTAGGTCAGAGGACCGAGAAGAATTGTGGCACAGTAATCCTTCACATTTGAGTTTAGATCTGTCCAGCGTTGATTCTTATGAGTTGGGTGACATTGTGAATCAGATGACAGATAGCCAGCCCAGCACACCATCACCTATAGAGAACACAAAACCATTCTCTGGGCAGCCTGACAAAGAGCTGGGCGCTATAAGTGATGTGGGCTTCACCGCTGACCTGTCTTTATTTGAAAGCCAAGGAGTAAGTAATTCACTTCCTATGTGGTTGATTTCTCCTAATGTCTGCAATTCCTTTTTATTTTTTTTATCATCTCCTTGATGGATTATTACTGGTGGGATTTTTTGCCTCCCATCTTCCAACACAAAAGCAAACAATATAGCTCTCTTACAGTGAGGGGGGCCTACTTCCTTTTGTAATGTGTCTTCTTTTTTGGTTGTCTGGTTGGAATAGCTTGATGTTAAAAAAAACCCCAAACCTAAAGAAACAAAGCAAAAACTACAAACTGCCCCCCCCCCTTATGTATTTCAACGTTCTTTATCTTCCAGAGGAGGCATGGAGCAGACTTGCTGGCAAAAAATCAAAGGTAGCTAAAAATCAGGTTGAAATAGTGATGTAGAAGTCAAGTCAGTATTTATTACAACATACAAGCAAGTCAGTCTCTTGTATTTGCGTTTTCATGTATTTAGCAATTGAACTTTAGACTGCAGAGTTTTCAAAAATGCTGAAATGTGTGAGCATAGGGACTGTGATGAATGAGAAATGTTTTGAAGATTTTTCTAGATGAGGAGGGCTCTAAATATTTCTCTTCTTTTGTAGGGGGGTGATAATGAACTCATACAGTTACTTA
Organism: Numenius arquata; assembly: GCF_964106895.1. Lineage (NCBI taxonomy): Eukaryota > Metazoa > Chordata > Aves > Charadriiformes > Scolopacidae > Numenius > Numenius arquata. Next base: position 28,141,903 of record NC_133578.1, read on the forward strand.
CAGACATTCTACTTTGTATAATGTGGAAAGGCATTGAAAAATCTGATGATGCTGCTTGGATTGAGAGAGGACAGGTGTTTTCTGCACTGACCAAACTGGGGGTATCTAACGAGTTGCTGCGACCTTCTGATGAAATAAAACTCAAGTGAGTGTACAGTTCAAGGATGGGTTCTTTCATCTCTTTTGAGGAAAAACAGAAAAAGGGGCATTAGTGAAGCTGGGAAGGGGAGGATGTTCCCAAAAAAATGTACTTTTCTTTGCTCTGTCTTCACATACTGCCAGAAGCATATTCCACTACCTTTTTAGTAGTGTTATGTGGCGATAGTGTCTTGAAACTGTATCATTGATTTCATGAGCTTCTCAAAATCTCTTTTACCTCATTGGCTTATTAATAAGATGGCAGTTATGTCGCTGTAGACTGAGCGATTCAATTAAATACTTAATTGGATTTTTTTTAAAGCCACTTACACTTAGAACATGGAATAATTAGTTTGGGACTTTGTTTTCTGTGCAGCTTGCTGGAGAAGATGTTAGAATGGTCAGTCACTGATAACAGAGATTCAAGAGCTCTCCCTACGCATGCTGAAAATGCCTTCAAGCTCTTGCTGATTGTACAAGATTTCCTGCAGGCAGAAGGACTCGTTAATTCAAATTTATGGACTGAAAAGGTACAGTAGCTGCATAATGGAAGTACTGTATATAGGCCAAAATGAAAAAGTTGTCATCTTGGATACTGTCATGCCTTCTAGGCATGTGTTTTTAAACTATAGATATTAGAGTAAGGGTTCATAATGGATTGGATTAGATTTTCTCTTTAATGAGTAAACAAGTGTGTATACTTACTAAAGGGAATATAGTTAATTTTGCAAATTAAATAGGCCTATAAGTAGTATTCGTTATTGAAAATCCAGGTCTCTTCAGACTGGAGAAATATTTTAAAAATGTAGGAGCTAATGAAACAATGTCAGTTGTAGCCTGAACAGATTTTCCACTGTTTATCACATGTATGAGTCCGTGTGTGTGTCCTGAATAAAAGATCAGACAAAATTCTGCTCTCAGTTGCAAGCTGAGAAATGTCACTTCTGGGCGTTGACCCATATTGGAGTTTCAACATGAATTTGTGCATATATGTGCAAATAGCTCAATTTTATATATCAGTCAGAAACATGAAGTCTGAGGAAGAAATGACTAACAAATACAATAAGTAGTAGAGTAAGAGTAAGAGTTGTCAACACAGAGTAATTCCTAAGTTATTCTCCAAAATGCCTGCTTATAAGTAAACATAACTTAATCTTAAAGCTTTTAATTGTTTGTTTTTAAAAAGTCACCTCTTGGTAAAATCTTTACCTTCTGTTGTGATCTAGCTTTGTGAAATCTAGTTTGAAATGAGATCTGAACTTCGGAGCAAATGAGAGTTGTGCTTATTGCCAACTCTGAATTGAAAATAACAGTCCTTCCATAAGTTATCTTCCACCGTGCCTGAGGAGAATTTAAAGCACCATAATATTCTTAGCAGGATAGCTTTCAGTCAGCCACAGAAGCGTTCATGTAAATTTAGGGCTTAACAAAAGAATGATTTTACATTTGAGTAGTTTATTAGGGAATGTATCAATGTTTTAAGCAAATATGTGTGGATAGTGAAATGTGCCATTTGCCTTGTAAATACCTACCTTTCACAAGGTTTGTATCACTTCTGGTATCAAAATACTGACAGAAAGGAGTGCCTCCTAATTGTGTTTTTATTTTTTAAAAGACATTAATAGTTATGAAGCTTCAAGCATTTCACTAAATCAGATATTCATGAAAGAAGTCTGGTTTTCCTTCTCAGGGCACTGCGCATATTGCTATTGCTGGTAAATTATATTAGCATTGCACTCTAACTTGAAATACAAAGCAAAAGAATGAAATAAAATCCTATATATACTGAACCAAGAAATTGCAAGTTGGTATGGTATCCGCGCTATTAATAATAGTGTCTTTTCAATCATAGTAATCATGCTCATGGAGTCTCTAACTTTTCTAAGGAAATGGCATTTACTGGAGTTAAATTTTAGGAAAAAACATAAGCATATCTACTATATGCTGGTTTGGGCTTTATTCAGGGGAGATACTTGAGTTAACCTACTGGCTAGATAGGTTTTTGTAGTCAGGAATTGTTTCAAATTACTTACTGGTTTGACTGCAGTGTTCTGGTGTGATTTTCTGGGTTTGGATAAGTTAGAAATGTGAACATGGCATCTTCTTCAGTGCTTTGAAATTATTGTGTCTCCAGCTGGAGTAGCTGTTGTTAATTTTATTTGATGCAAGTCTTCTGTTTTTACAATAGCTCTTGGAAGAACTAGTGACTCTCATGGATAGCCTGTCAGTCTGGTATTCTGCTGGCCTAGAAGCAATCAGGCTTTCACAGGTGCAAGTCCAGTTGCTCCTTGGATTCATTGCACAAGATAATTTACAGGTTTGTTGCAAATTCTTGCAAGGGGTACTGTGTATTAAGTGCATGTTTGATGTAACTGTTGTGGTGTATGCGGGAGCTGCTCATACCAGTGAGCAGGCTGATGGCAGTCCTTCATCCTTCTATTGGGAAGATGTTTTATTGGTTCTTACCATTTGCAATTTTACTCTACGCTCCTGTCAAGTGTGCACCTCCTGAGCACAAGAAAGAGGTAGAGGGCAAGCTGTTTGAAGATGGGACTGTGTAGGCAGTAGTGGCAGTAAGGTAGTGATTCTGATCATGACTTCTTGTTTTTACCACAAAATACATTTGTTCACGGTTTCAGGTTTACATACATTAAGTGCACATGAACCTGGACTGTTCTGCCAAATCAACATTTGAAATAAAGTTAGCAGATCTGTGCCTGGAATATGACCCCTTGAGTAAAGCCAGGTTTCTTAGTTTGGGTATGTCATTGTCTTAATGCAGCTCTGTGACTTTGGGGTTGCAGCTGACTCAGGTTTGGTTATCACAGGATGAAGAAGTGATCAGTGCCCATATTGGATGCATGTGTGCCTTAAGGCTACCTGGGATGCAGCCAGAATATGTACATACTCCTGTGCTAAAAAGATGGGTGCTCAAAATCATTATTTTGAGGATCGCATTCACTTTTTTGTTGTTTGTCTGTGTAGGTCTGTGCTATGGCAGCAGCCAAACTAAACACCCTCCTTCAGACCAAAGTAATTGAGAGCCAGCCTGAAGCGTGCTACCTCTTGGGAAAGCTGGAAGGCATCTTGAGTAGATCAATTGAAGAGAAGACAGAAACTTACTCATTTTTGATTCCCCTTGTTCGGACATTGGTATCCAAGATTTATGAACTTCTCTTCATGAACCTTCATCTCCCTTCATTACCTCCTACCAATGGCAGCCCTTCTTTCTTTGAGGACTTTCAAGAATACTGCAGCTCTGATGAGTGGCAAGTTTATATTGACAAATATGTAAGTAGCAGATTCTTTTTGTATCATTTTCCCCCTCTTTTTAGCCATGAAAGCATAGGAACTCATTCAGAAATCACGTTATGCTTTTTGTTTTGTTTTTGGTGGAACCAGATTATTCCAAATATGAAACAGTATGAAGAGAATTCATTCAGACAGGATCAAGAGCAGATGGCACTTTATTGGAAAGATTGTTATGAAGCATTTATGGTGAACATGCACAAGCGAGACCGGGAGAGAGGAGAAAGCAAGCTTAAATTTCAGGTAAGGTTTTGAGTGAGTGTAAGTTGCTCTTAAAAGAACTGTCTGAGGAGTTGCATTCTAAAAGATGGAGAAACTGAATTCTCGGATGATCCAATTCAAGTGATTGCAGGCAGGTTGATTGTTTTAAGATTTTTGTGGACGATGTGACTATATACACTTGTAGGATATGCTTTTTAATTCTGTTCTTTCTATTTAAGAGTCTTGCCTGTAAGTAGAGTTATTTCAGGACAGTAGGCCTTTCTCTAGGTACAGCAACCTAGATTTTTGCTCAGCTGTGAGCTGCATCTTCTTTTACTCTATGTTTTGAATTATTAAAACTTCTTCATTATGAGATGAGCCAGTGTGGTTTTTTTGGGGCTTTTTTTAACACTACTTCAATAGTGAAGTAAATGAAACATTTTAAATGAAAACATTTTAAACAGTGAACAGTTCCTATTTAATGTATGGAAAAATTGTTTCTGAACTGACCTTTCTGTATAAGGTCCAGACTCAGTTTAAGCATAGCTAAGTTACATTTCTCTTGTTTTCTCTTAGTCTTCTTAATAACGATACTTTTAGTAAGTCCTTTTTATTCAGGAAGCTAAAGGAAAAATATAATGAGTCATATTACAGAACAGCAGAATTGAAAGAAAAATCATAGGTATTATAATAGGATTTCTAATACTGACCACTTTGATGATGATCAAGAATTGCTTTCATATGGATTCAGCATTGATAACCCTTTCTTCATGTCTTTAAGTCAAAGTTTGGTGCCATTTCTTCCAATACTAAGCTTTTTAAACTTTTCTCTTATTAGCATTACCTTAAATTTTAATAAATTTTTACTACTAAACTTCGTTGTTCCTTCTTAATTTATGAGAATTGTTGCAAGCCACAAAACTGTGCTTTTAAAGATCAGAGTTATTTCAGTGCTAGATTTATTTTTCATGGCCTTTCAGGAGCATTTTGTGGAACCATTCAGAAGAAAGGCTCGGCAGGAAAATCTGCGGTACAATAGTATGCTAAAGCAACTTAATAGTCAACACACAGCTACTATGAGACAGTGGAGAGCAGCCCAGCTTTACTTGCTTTCTGAACGTGGTCCTTGGTCTGAAATGTAAGTGAAATTCTTAAATCAAACTGTATATGATGCTTGAAAGGAGTTTGCTCGCATGACTAACTGTTTCACATGGATAGAACCTAGACACATTGACCCTGACCTACATTAGTAAATGACCTACATTCTTGAGATGTGAAGTTAGTATTGAATGCATCTGTTATAATGTTTTCTGCACTTAATTATCGAAATGCAAAGTTTGAAATGTAATGCTGAACTGGTTACTTGGATGCTAGATTTTGTTGCCAAGTAACAAATAAAAATTAGTTATCAATGAAGAGATGGCAGAAACTTTTTGAGATCCTACGAATTGGTGGCTCTTTTGGAAAAGAGAGAGTAGACTTTGAGTTTTTATGCACGAAGCTAATTTCAATTTAAAACAATACAGTTTGCCTGTCTTAGCTTTTGGGGAATTTCAGGATAAAGATATTTTTTTCTTTAGTCTTTTAGATGTCATTAACTGAAAGTGTAAACAATTTGATATATTTCAATAGAAAATAAATACTGTCTACAAATTGCTTTAGGATGATCACAGCTGCAATATGAAATATAAAATTAAAATGCAGTTTATTGCTTTTATGTTTTACAGTATACAAGGGGATGACCAGTGTTTTTCTAAATATGTACTCTTGTTTAATCAGTTGATTCATATAGGTCTTTATCTTCTGTTAACTGTTTTTATGAATATTCTTGTTTTCCTAGGAAACAGCATCTTATTCACTGGAAACTTTCAAATGTGGAAAATTTTTCCCGTATGAGACTAAAACTAGTGCAGAATTACAACTTCAACTCTCATCAGGATGCTAGTGATCTGAGAGATAATTTAGGTAAAGTTCTATCGTATTTGCTATTTCACTTGGGATTCTTTAGTGAAGAAAGATACTTACTTTACTCTTTGTATTTAAGAATCTGCGTATGGTAGATACTTAAATCTTGATTTTTCTTTATTTTCTTTATGTTAAAATGTGTAACATGAGTGGTGCTTTGACCTGAAACAGCATCTTTTTACTGAATAGAATTAATTTCCCCTTCTTCATTGAAATGTGTATTTTTGTTGACAAAAAAACCCAAACTCCTTTGTTTTAAAATAAGCAGTCACATAGATTTCTTGCACAAGATTATTTTTTTTCATGAGAAGGAAACAACAAGATCAGAGTAAGCAGGCAGTATTTTTTTTAAAACCTTTTAGAGTTTATGATTAAAATGTGTAGATATGTTCTTTGTTTCAGAAGTGTGCCAAACAGCTGATGTAGTGGTGTAAACTGTTTTTTAAGTTGGGTGTTTTGGATATCAGGACTCAAACAACAAAAAATAAAACTCCTGTAAACCCAAGTAAGCAAGAAAGAAATGCGGTGTATTGCCATGAAACCTGTATGCTTTAGCAGTGTCTGGCAGAACACTGCAAAATATTTTATTGGAAATGTCCACATTGGAAAATTTTAAACTGAATTCTAATGTGTTTATGTCTTGTAATACTGTTATATATTGACATATATTTCAATGTACTTCAGGGAGTATTTTTAGTGTCTGCTTGCCCCTGGAAGTATTTAAGAAGTCTGGTTGCTTCTTACTCAGTTAAAACCAACATTCAGCCATAGAAGATATACTCAGTAGTTTAGCTTTCTAAAAGTGCTGTTGCAAAAAAAAATCTGATCCGAAACATCTGTTTATGGTAGGTGTGCACCAGACACAGCCCTCTAGTGAGTCTCTGCTTCTGGAGGCGGTGAAGCAGGTGAAAGTGAGTGATTTGGAAGATGATGTTCTCGAACTACCAGAAGATGACACAGCAGCCAGTTCCAATTTGTGAGTATGGCAGAACAGAATGGTTGAAATTTGTTTCTGTGATAGGGATGAGGAGTGAGAAACAACCTCTGGAGTTGACTAGCGTACAGAGCTTCCCTCTTTCTTTGTCTGACCTTAACAATCCAATTGAGGGCTTCGTAGTAGTTTTGAACAGGAGAAAAGTTGCTGTTGGATTTATCATTGTCAACGAGACAAAGAGCCCCAGGGAAAAGAAGACAGAACAGATGTTTGTGAGGATCTGTTACACAGTTGGTCTGAAGGTGAAGCTATAGAATTGTTGAGGCTTTTCTACGATGTATGTTGGCTATAATTCTCAAGAGGCGGTTGGCTCTGCAAGGGCATAGATCAGCCTGGGACTGGCTCTTGTCCATAGACGCCAGGGTTATCCCCTGTGCCATCAGCTGCATAGCATGGGTATTTGCTTGATTGGTATTAATCTGCTAGAGAGTCCCCTGTGTTTAAGAGCATTCCAGAGAGGTCGTCTGCTGTGCTTCCTTCACTTGTGTGACTTTAAAAAAAAAATAAGGGGGGCTGGGGGGTGGGGCAGCAGGGGGAGATAGCAAATGCTTCACTCCAGTAACCAGAGGTGATATTGTGCATGCATCTGTGTGTGTCTATGCTGTTGAATTCCAGTAGAGATGTGGCACTACTTTGAGGGATACCAATGCATTTTTTTGTACCGTAAAGGTTATTAAATGCTTGCTTTTCATGTGTCATATCTATACACTTCTGAGCAGCCGTTATTTCAAATACTCCTGAAGATAACTTTAGTCATATGAACCAGGACTCAGCTCTGCTCTGGGCCAGAAAATTTAAGCACCTAGCAATTAAATAAGAAGGCGAAATGCAGCCTCATGTTTTCATGCTTCAAGGGTGGTCAAGTCCATTGTACCTGAGACTGAAATATCAAGCCTGAAGAGCAATGCTGTGAAATGATGTTGGGTCATCTAGTCTGAAACATCCAAGACTGCTGATGGAAGTAGCTTCATATAATCATTTATGTTGTACTTTTAATGCCATTCAAATTTGATTCTTTTCTGAACTGTACTCTTATCAAGTACCTAAGCAACTGTATAATCTACCCAATCCTGTAACACTTAGTGGTATTTTTGCAGGGATGAGAAGGATGAGCAAAGTCAGAAAGAAAAGCTAATACTGTCTGAAGACTGTGAACTCATTACAGTAATTGATGTGATACCTGGCAGGCTGGAGATCACTACCCAGCACATCTATTTCTTTGACGGTAGCATTGAAAAAGAAGAAGGTGAGAATGATCAATACCTCTTTCTTTTAAATACAGTTCAGCATTCTGTTTTTAGTAGGCTGAGTTTGATTTTTTTTTTTTTTTGAGAATGAGTGCCAAACTAATTGTGAAGAGACAAGTTGTAGATCTGTACTTACTGTTGTACTTGGCGGTCAATGGCTGGCTGATCCCTTCAGAAACGAGAATCTGGATCTGTACCTGCTGAGCTGTTAAATTGGTTCATTATTCTTAGTATTTCTTTAAAAAATTAACTTATTAAAAAAATTAATTTAGTTCACTGACTGGGGAAAAAAAAGTCATTACCTCTAATTTGCAGTTTAAGTGGCACATCCCTGTTCTACCTGAAAAATAATGTTTCACTCATACATTGATTAAAATATAGTAGTAACTAATGGTTAAAAGTGGTAGTATGTAAACTTGAATCATCTACATTAATTTATTGAACTTTAATAGAATACACACAGTTGAGTATAAAAACACTGAATTGAAATGCTTGACCAATAATGATAAGATTTTCAAAACCAATATATCAAGGAGTTGGCCTTTTGAGAATTCTAAACGTAAGAACTGCTATTTGAGCCTGTTCCTGTTCTTTGCCAAGAAAATACGTTTATAATGTGGTTTTGATCAGAAAGCAAAACCAAATTCTGCACTTCATGAGATATTTCATGATGCCTCTTTCTTTCAGTGGAACAATTGCTGAAGTTATTTCCTAGCAAAATGATTAATCAAGCCACATATAAAATTTACCTTTTCTAGGAGAGACTCTGAGGTGATTGGAAATGATACTTCACTATGTCTTTATGAAAAGTTTTTGGTATATTCCAAGTCACTAATCAAAGTGCTCTTCCTAGGGGTAGGTTTTGATTTCAAATGGCATCTTTCTCAAATTCGAGAGATACATTTGCGTCGGTACAACCTGAGGAGGTCAGCTTTGGAGATCTTCCTTACAGATCAAACCAACTACTTCCTCAACTTCAATAAGGAGGTATGGGTTTCCCAAATTTCCTTGATTTGTATAATTAGTATAGGTGTCAATTTTAGTTCATCTATTGTGTCTAATTTTAGTCTGGTGTCTTTCATAATACTGTAACACTAGTAGCAAAAGGTTTGCTACAATGAGCCATTATGGGAAATTAGACTGCATTCTGTGAAAACCTCAGTCTGGCATCTAGAAACTGATTAATTGTGAAAAGAGGGATAAAACAAGATTCTTCTTTTTCCTGTCTCCATCTCTGTCTCTGTTATGTTACAGAATGATTATTCAACAAAAATTACATCAGTAGTAATCTAAATATCTTGAAGCCTGCACGTCTTTTAAAATATTCTCAGCAAATTAATTACAAAGCAAAGGAGACTTCCTATTTTACCCCAACATTGGAAATCATTAATACTCTATATTCCATGGTTTAGGATTAGTGAACTTTTTTTCCCCCTGGATAACGTAAGTGATCCTTTGTATGTGGGACAAAGATAAATATCAGAACTTGGGGTGAGTTACATACTAGTCAGTCAGTTTATGAATAACACCTATAAAATGCTGTGGGTTGTTTTGTTTTTAAGTAAATAAATCTTTGCAATAGTTTTGTAGGGAAAACATTTGTGTACTTTATTTGAACAGCAGCATTATTTCCTAGAAGACTTCTGTGGGAATAATGATTTTCTGTGTAACATCTACACACACACAAGAAATCACTTTATAACATGTTGCCTTTATATCTTGTAAGGTTGTCACGTCCATCCATGTGCAAACGTTTTATGCAGCAAGAGACAAAAAAGTTTAAAAATGTGACTGGGTTCCATTTATTTCACATTTTAAATAGCAGAGAAGTTGTTTACGTGTCAGCTTCAGTCTCCAGAATAATTTTTTTATTAATGCTGTTTTCTAACAGGTACGAAACAAAGTATATAGTAGAATATTGTCACTGCGTTCTCCAAATATTTCTGGGACCAGATCTCCCCAGGAACTTTTTAAAGCTTCAGGTTTGATGCAGGTACGAGACTTCAGTATAAATGGTCCAGAGCATTCCTCTGCTTCTTGAAGGAGTCCTGGAAGGTCCTGAACTGCTGATTTTACTCCCCACCCCCAGTGTTTAGATGGTAACTGCCAACTGCTGTACCCTCAGTCTGAGCCCTGAACTTTCTCATGCATATTTTTAGAATTGCTGTGTTTTGTGTTTACACTTAGTGAGGTAAACGAATAGAGCCAGGCTCTGTTGATGTGATTATGACAAGTGTTCCAACAAGAATGGAAAACATGTAGCAGATTTGCTTCTGTTTTTAGTTCATGATCTTGAGTGCACATCTTGGAACCTCTTTCACTACATACGCAAATAAATTCCCTGCTACCTTTTCATTATGGGGCTTTCAACAAAACCCACTTGAAGTTTAAGCAGGAAATACAGTATTAAGGGAATTAGTAATATCGGTATAAAAGGAAAATGTCAAAATGTCTGTATTACTGTAAACTTGGATAATTTTTTTAACGTAGTAAATGTATATTTACCTTGCATCTCTTTATGCCAAAATTACTGTTTTCTCTGAGGGAGGAAGCTTTACAAATGACTTTTAAAATATTGGAAATACTTTGGTTTTTCTTTGTTTCCCTAATGATAAAAGATAGAATGTTGTATATTTAAGTAGAGAAAATATCATCTGGAATTAAATGTCTCTGTCACACTACAGACAGATATTGAGCCCTTCTGAACACAGCTGTCTGTTCTTTGGTTTAAAAGATAATAGTGGAGCAAAGGTGCAAGGACGATGGTAGTTCACAAATTCCTGTATCATTAACCAATGGGACAACAATTTATAAATAAGTTTTGATCTTAGAACTCTAATGGATTTCAAAGTTCTGTTCCCCTTTTTCTCATTACCTGTTTACCTGCCTTTTTTGTTTCTTTGATTTCTGTTTTTCTTCTCCTTTTTTATTCTGAGGATGCTAGTTTTCCGCTGCCTTGTATTTAAAACAGTACTGGCATCAATCAGGGACATGATTTCAGTTAAATACAGGTAGCACAGTTACTGAATCAAAGGAAAAATAAACTTTATTAGGAGGAATTAAATTTGGACTTTAATACCATTCTTAGTATTGTGCCAATGCTATCTTCTGGCAGATAAATACTGGCAAGGCATGTAATTTGCAATAGTGGTATCTTTGATATAGTGACTTCCATTGTATCTTCTTTTGTCCTTCAGAAATGGGTGAACAGAGAAATATCCAACTTTGACTACCTTATTCAGCTGAACACAATGGCAGGACGAACTTACAATGATCTTGCTCAATATCCTGTGGTAATTAAATTAATTTTTACATTTTTGACAGACTTTTTTTTTCCATTTTAAGATGGATTTTTGGTCTCAATTTGATCTATGACTTTTTTCTTTTTTTTTTCTTTTTGCAGTTCCCCTGGATTTTACGAGATTATACTTCAGAAGAACTGGACCTGAATAATCCGGCAGTCTTTAGGGATCTGTCCAAACCCATAGGGGTAGTAAATGAGAAGAACGCTAAGGCTGTGAAAGAGAAGTATGTATTTGAACAGTCAGTTACATTTCTCTGTCTTTTCTGAATCTCCAGGCTAATAGCACATTTTAAAAATAAAGTGACAATGACATTTTTAAAAGCTAGTTTTATAACATCACAGAGGCAATTGCAAAGTTTGTTGATTTGTCATTTCTGCTGCATTCAGATTAGTTAGTTTATATGGCACTGAAATGACAAAATTTACTGTTGTAAATTTTCAATTGTTTCTTGGATGAGGAAGTGAAAAACTGAAAGGCTGTAGAAACACTTAATTTAATGGCCCAGCAGCCTGAAGAGGCAGTGTCCCATGTCTGCTTCAAGACAAGGAATGTGAAATCATACTGGTGAGTTGAGTGGCCTTTGCTGAGAGCTAGCATCGATCCTAAATCTGTTCTTCCTGCTCTTTTTTTCAAGCATAGATCATTGTCTTTGAAATAAAATATAGCTCGGTGACTTCCAGCAACCCCTCTGTAGGTAGCAATGACAAATACTTACACCCACACGTAAGTGTAGCAATACTTCTTTTTTCGCTAGTGTAGGGGGTGAGTGTGCTATCATACCAGATTGCACTTGTCAGGCTTCTTCCAAAACCAGCTTTCTTCTGAAAACTTGGAACGTGGAGAATTTTCTTTGAATGATTAGGCTCTGTCCCTGACTATAATGAAATTGGTTCTCTAGCAGTATCTTTAACTATAACTTCTCTTACTAGCCTTGTGACACTGAGAAATGTATCAGCCAGATGGTGGCGTAGTAACGTAGAGTGAGTTTGCCAGTAGTAAATGAAATGGGCATGAGTATTAAATAAATCTCTTTTCTGAATCCTGTGTTAAAGGAGAGTCCACTGCCTGAGCATTCACACACCATTCAAGGAGTTGCACACACACCACCCAAATCCTTAACTGCTTAGACCAGAGTTCCCTTCACAGTGGCAACCCCGGTGGGCCGATGAGTGCCCCTTTTGACTCCTCGCTCACACACTCTCTGGTGTGTTCCCTCCTTCAGCCTCAACCCTAGGTTTCCCACAGCAGAGTGTCAGGAGTCAGATTTTATAAAAATAAGTAATTTAGTTGGAAGATGCAGCAGCAAGGTCAGCCTGGGCTGGGTGCTTCTGAAAAGGGAGGGACCTTGAACAAAGAAATCCCTGAGCAATTGTACCCTTGTGATCTACACAGCTGCCCCTCACATGCTGTTCACACATTTTTTAGTCCTGTGGTGATTTTTGATTTGGGGTCTTCTAAAACTTACTATTTTTCTGTGTCCAGACAGGCAGGCCCTTGACTGCTCTTATCTTGTTGATTTGCAGTCTCTGCTAATGGTTGTAGCCTCCTTATATTCTGGTTTATGCTTCTTGTGCACCTGCGCTCGCTGGCAGAACATAGGGGACTGAAAAGTCCCAGACTTAGGGAGAACACTACCAAACATCAGTGTCTTATCAACATTTTTTTATACTAAAAGACTAAACACAGCACTAGGAACACAGCAGTGCCAGCTGCTAGGAAGATTACTAAGAAAATTAACTCTATTGTGGCCTAAAACCTTCAGCAAATGTAGATACTCCTGCGAAGTAAAGCCAAGCAAATAGCATAAAGCACAGCATATTATAACCCTAAGTAATTTACTTTCGTTAAAGCTTACTTATTTAAGCTAAACAACTAATATTTCTCAACACCTGATATAGTCACACACACCCTCTTTTTTTTTTTTATTTTTTTAAATCTTGAGGGAAACTGTCACAAGTCTGGACATTAGGAAACAATTCTTCACAGAAGAGTGGTCAGACACTGGAATAGGCTGCCCAGGGAGGTGGTTGAGTCACCATCCCTGAATGTGTTTAAGAGTCATTTAGATGTGGTGTTGGGGGATATGGTGTAGGGGAGAACTTTGCAGAGTAGGGTTGATGGTTGGACTCGATGATCCCAATGGTCTTTTCCAACCTGAATGATTCTATGATTCTAAGTCACTTCAGTGACAAATACTCAGCTTAGTGATGTGTGGTATTTTGTCTGTTGTATAAAGTCATGCTAAATCAGGCCTGTGTTGCCAATTATCCGGTTTCTGACAGCTAATGGGAGGTGCCTAGGGAAGAGTATAAGAGCAGATATGCAAAGGCTTCATCTGGTGTACATTTCTATCTTTCAATAGTCTTTTGCTTAGGGACTTTCTAAGTCAGAATTGGAACCGTCATGTTTAATAAAACTCAATGTATTTTTCTCTTATAGATTGCTGTGATTGTTTCCTTTGAATCCTTGCCTCCAATGAGTATAATGCACATATATATCAGCTGTAGTACTCAGTTGTATATATAAACATTTATTTATTTTATTTTTTAGATATGAGAATTTCGAGGATCCCCTTGGGATAATTGACAAATTTCACTATGGAACACATTATTCAAATGCTGCTGGTGTCATGCACTATCTCATTCGGGTAGAACCTTTCACAACACTTCATATCCAACTTCAAAGCGGCAGGTATGCTGTGAACAAATAAGCAACACCTTTATTTTTATTCCTTATAATTTTACTGAGGAAATGATCTAAATCTAACCTGAGTTTTCTGACCCACAGATTTGACTGTGCTGACAGGCAGTTCCACTCTATTCCTGCCACCTGGCAGGCGCTCATGGACAACCCCAATGATGTCAAGGAACTTATCCCAGAGTTCTTCTACTTCCCAGAGTTCCTGGAGAATCAAAATGGTAAACTGACTGCTCAGAATATTCTCACAGAAAACTGTTCTTGTATTCTTCAGAAAAGAATTGTTACAACCATTTGTGAATGTGGTGGAATGCTTCTTATTTAAGCTTTATAGTGTGCTTATAGAAATTACTTTAATCATCCTCTGGTTTCAAACTGTTTAGTGAAAACACTACTTGTGTTAAGCAGCAGCCTAAGCATTGTTTAAAATTCAGACTTGGGGCTTAAGGATGGCTAAATATAGTGTTGTTTACCTAATGTGAAATTTCAGAGGTACTCATTTGGATGTTCGAAAAAGCAATAGATAATACTGATTAAATAGCAAAAGTTAATAAAGATTAATTAGTATTTTTTTTACTGGGTTCAGCGGGTGATAGAGTTTGGACATCTTCAAACATGGGAGGTCTTTTATTTGTTCTAGGCAGCCAGCATATTGTCTTGTTACTCTTACCTTCCGATGCAGTGTTAAGTCACCTGATTTCAAAGCCATGTAGTTTCCTTACCCATCAGAAGAAGGAAAAAACAAAAAGCTGTTTCGCTGATACATAATGGTTATTGAAAAGACAGCATCCTGCATTCTGATAGGAGACGCCTAGCTATTTTTTAATTCACAGTTATTGCATAGGGAACTGTTTCTCTACCTATTAGACAATTTTAAAATTGATTTGTACATTTGTGCTGCTAGCCACAATCTACCAGAGTTCTAAGTTATAAAAGTTTACTTTCAAAAGTCATTTAAGTGTCTAGAGTTGTTCTAATGAAAGCTGGTGGAATTTGAGACTTCTTGAAAGCCATGATTCTATGATCATGTAGACCTAGAAGTAACTTCATTCTTATGAATAAGCTAATTGAAATATTTTGGGCTCTTAGTCCTAGTAAAATAAAGCAAATGCAGATATGTTTACAACTAGGTGTGTAAATGATTAATGCTGCTTTTAAAATTGGGGCTTCAGCTTTGAAGTCATTTAGGTGCTTTGGACAATTATTATCCTGTATCATTTAACATTTTAAACATCCAGAGCACAACATAGCCTCCTTTATCAGTGGTAGGGTTATTGGAGATGTACATTAAGAATTTTCCAATATCCTTCTTGGTGTTGAGAAAAGAATGCTTTTTAATCTTTATTGAGAAATCAAAACATTTGAAATATTTTGTAGTAACTCTTAAAATTCTCCAAATTGTTCACTAGGTTTTAACTTAGGTCAGCTTCAAATATCCAAAGAAGTGGTAAATGATGTTATTCTTCCCAAATGGGCTCACTCCCCAGAAGACTTCATTTATAAACACAGGAAGGCTCTGGTAAGATGATGCTTATCTGTGTGAAGTAATGATAAAGAAAGTGCACCTACACATTGTCACTGTGGCTTCAGTGTAAAATAGTGGGACTACGTTCAAACTAGAGCTGTGGTTATATTTGACATTACAAGTACCATTAGAACTTTCAGTTAAAAGCATTGTGCATGTTGATAAAATGCTCAAAAGAAGAAAGGAAATAGCCTCAAGATACTGATCACTTGAGAGTTTGTTACCTAGGAGGTAAAATGCAGAATTAGGTGGGTTTAGGTGATAACGCTGCCCTTGCTTTTTATAGATTATTCTGTATGGAACTAGCAGCTTACCTTCCCTTGCACAGTTGCATTTCAATAGTCTAGATGTGCTGCTTCACTGTATTAATTTTCCCTTTTACCTGGCAGTCACTGCCTTTAACACAAATGGATACTCTTATGCTTCTGCCCTATGCATTGGTATATGCCTGGTTTGTGGATACTCTTAGATTAGGAATTAAATATCTTTCTCAGAAAATAGTAAATACTTTACGAAGGGAGCAGTACTTTTCTTATTCTTACAAGAGCATTTTTTCCTCCTAGGAATCCGAGTATGTTTCTGCTCATCTTCATGAATGGATAGATTTGATTTTTGGCTACAAGCAGAGAGGACCAGCTGCAGTAGAGGCGCTCAATGTGTTCTATTATTGTACCTACGAAGGTAGAAAGCAGTATTCTCTCTTATCATTGTCATCAGACTTGTAGGTTTTCAGTATTAGACAGAAGACACTTGATTTGTGAGCATGCCATCAGTTGCATGTGTTAAGGCAACAGAATTATAGATGAAATATGACAGCATAACTTGTAATTAATCATCAAATAACCAGAATATTTGATGCTTTGATCAGAAGCTGTGAACCTGAAACGTTAATAAAGTTTTTTTTAAAGGGGGGCTGTTCCAGTTGCTTATATTTTGTTTCTAAAAGTGCTTGGAGAGGATTGTTAGTTTCTCATTTGCTTGCTTGAAAGCATCTGTGGGAAGAGGTTTCTTGTGGTTTAGGAGTCAAGGTAGTTGCTTAAAAACAAAAAGCATTGAAATCAAATGTTAAATGCTATTAATTCCAAAGGTGACTTTAGCGTGGCTTTTGTGTGCAACTTATTGCATGGGTGAAGCATACTAAATTCACTTGATCAGACAAAAGCCTGCAATTCTTGCGTATACAGATACACTTAAAATTCCACATGCAGAGTGGAATTTTCAGATCGTATTTTACATGGAGGCATTGTTTGGAGGCTTTTCTGGGGTAAAGGGTGATAATGCTGCAATTAAGGTTTTTTGCAACATTTGTTGACCATATTGGTTCTCTGTACGGATTGGATTATGTTCTTTTTCCTTTTTTCTACCTTTCATTGTTCTGGTTGTGATCCAGGGGCTGTGGATTTGGATGCTTTAACAGATGAGAAAGAAAGGAAAGCTTTAGAAGGGATGATAAACAATTTTGGGCAAACTCCTTGTCAGCTGTTAAAGGTAATGCTGTTTGTTCCCTTTCAGTCAGACCTTTGTGGTTAAATCAAACTGAGTTATAAAGGATGTGTGAAAAAAATAAAAAAAAAATGGTCTGTAAGGTAACAGTTTGTAATTTTAGGAATGTTAAGTCTTTGCCACATTACCATTTGTAAAGGTCACACTGATGAAAATTCAGCATACCATGTTCAAAAGAAACTAATTTACTTTAACAAGGGAAATCAGATGCTTAGGAGTCTGTTTTCCTGTTGATTGCCAATAAGATTTTGAGTATTTTATGTGACTTGAAAAAATTGATAAATTTGTCTAATTTGATATTCCTTCAAATATTGTCTTCTAGGAGCCCCATCCGCAAAGGCTGTCAGCAGAAGAGGTAGTGCAAAGACTAACTAAAAGTGAGACCTCTACTCTGAATCTCTTCCAGCACCTCACTGAACTGAAGTCATTCTTCATAGAGGTAGATGTTTCTTGAAATTGTTTAAAGTCTAATCTGAAACTTCTGATGTACTTGAAACAAAAGGTCACAATGTAGATGAAAATAAACTTGCTTTCTATTTAGAGAAACTATTTTTAAATGAAATGTGTATAGAATGGGCTCTGTCTCTTTAGTTAGCTTCATGGAGGTTGAATCCCATAAATTTGTATCTGCTGCCACTTGTGTGGGTCTCGTTTGAGTTTTAAGTTAGCCACCACACCAAGACAGCTAAGAACATTACTGGTGGCATCTGAGGACTCACTGAACTTGGTAGCTAAACTCACTGATTCAGGACAGAGCCAGGGTTTCATTTCTGGTGTTTCCAACAAAGTATACCTGCATGAACTGAATATGTCTGTACCAGTGCCTTAGAGTACTGGACAGGTCTGACATTGATTCCAGAGGCTTTAGGTCTTACTCTTTACAGGTTCTAGATTTGTGCTTTAGCTCTTGAATATAATCAGACAAAACCCATGTCCTTTCTCTTAGGGAATCAGTGATGGCGTGCCCATTGTCAAAGCTGTTGTCCCCAGGAATCAGTCACGTTCCTTTATTTCTCAGGGAAGCCCAGAGATCTTGGTGAGTTGCATGTGTCAATACTATTCTTAGACTGCATACAGTCAAATAGGAGTATTTTTTCCATGCAGCTTGTAGAGAAACACTTCTTAACTGTTCCTTTTCAAATGTATTCCTTTAACCTATAATGAATGTCAGCTACAAGTTAAATATTTGTCTTCTGAAGAAAAGCCAGGCTGATTTGTTGAATGGCATTTAAGAGCTGATGAGACATGAGTGTAAGGTGTAGTGAGGTGTATTGTAAGCTGCCCACTTGATCCACTTCCATGGTAGCAATCAAATTCCTAATGCAATGCAGCCCAGCTTTAAAATGACAGGATTAAGTTAATGGCATCGTTCCGTTTATTGTTACTTTCCAACCCATATATTAAATTATATGATATGTGGTGTACACACACTAAAAAGGCCTGCACTGTTCCTAAAATTAACTTTTGCACTAATACAGGTGCTGGTACTATAACAGATGGCCAGTTGATGAAATGTATGTGTACATCTGTATGTATAGTCTGCTTACTGGCCCCTGTGCAATAATATCTATGTTTTGCAGGAAAGAATATTCTTTTCCAGTATTCCTATTTTGTAGGTCAAACTTATTGTCCTGGCTTAATGTGGTATGTGCGTATGTCGTTTGGAATTTGGACATGTCTAAGATTCTCATAGGTTTTTTTTCTAAATATCTGATGAAAATAACCTTGAGTATTTAGTTTCCTTTCTTACTTTCTCAGCAACTGAATTATAGTACAATTTTTTTTTAAACTTTCTGTGTTAGTAAGTTAACTCTTAATGATTACTATTTCAAAGAACATAAAAAGAAGTTTAAACTAAATGACTGAATTGTAATTAAAGGTTTGAGAGGGGTTTGTTGGCTGGGGTTTTTTTGTTGTTCTTTTTCTTTCGTTTCCCCCCACCATTCAACTTTTCTATCTCTCCGTCTAGAACATACACTATTCTAACTCGGTAATGTGTATTAGATGGGGATTAACTCATCTGAGTTGGACCTTTTTTTTCTTTTTCTTAATTTCTGAGGATAGGGGTGTGTGTGCTTTTTTTCTTTGTGCTAAATTCTCAAGAAGCCTACGCTGGACTTTATGCAACCTCTATTACTATCAAAGGCAAGCACAAAATATGCCTCTGGGTTTCACCAGTTTTTTCTATCAAATTTTTTAGGTAACAGCAAGTCTGAACTGCATTATTGGAACTCATGGTTGGCTACCTTATGATAAAAATATCTCCAACTATTTTACATTCATCAGAGATACCACAGTGACAAACCCCAAGTAAGCAAATGATGAGGAGAAGTGCAGATGACTGCATCTACAGTAATAAAATACAGTAACTGTTCAACAGTCAGTGGATTATGCTGTTTTCATTCAATGCATCTTCTGATGTTCAATAATATTACCTCTAATCTGTAATACTGTTTTAGAGAAGAGTTATGTAAGTGGCATTTTGAGGTTCTTCATTCTTAGAGCTACTTCTATTATTTATTTTTTTTCTAATTACCAATTATAAAAACTTATCTTGGACTCTGAGATGGGCAGTTCTTCATACTTTCTTACACTTTTTTTAGATAGAGCCTCTTCTGTAGATGGAATTTCTTATTAATTTTTAAGGGTATAGAAAGTGCGAAGTACATTGATTTGAACTAAGATTGCTTTCAACTGCTCATCATTTCCTTACAGAACACAACGCAACATGAGTGGTCCTTTTGCACCGGGCCTGGAGATCACCTCTAAGTTGTTTGCAGTATCCCATGACGCAAAACTGCTCTTTAGTGGAGGACACTGGGACAATAGTATCAGAGTGACATCTCTTACAAAAGGCAAGCTGATTGGACAGCACATCAGGCACATGGGTTAGTAACTCTTCATATTGTGAGATGAAAGGGTTTATGTATTGTACCTTGATATTTGGTCTTTTGGGAAAGAATTATAGCCAGTGCACTTGATATCTGATATGCTGGTCTGCCCAAAGGAATGGCAGCCTAAGAACAGAAGAATACTTCAACTGTGATTATACATAAATACTTGAGCATTGCTTTTTAGTCATTGTAGTGATGGTTTAGTGTAGTTTCAAAACAAGGCTTGACTGCTGTCTTTAGGTAGCAAAGCTAATTAAGTCAGGTGGGTGCACCTGTCTGAACAATGACTTCATTGTTTAATTACAGTCTCATCAGGCCGTATCATAGAATGGTTAGAGTTGGAAGGGACCTTAAAGATCATTGAGTTCCAACCCACTGCCACGGGGTTTCACTTATCAAAGTGGAACATTTCATGCTGATTGCAAATCAGGATACATTGTTGACATATTGTTTGCACATTGTCACTCTATGGGAAATTAGTCTTAAATATCTATGTGTTTTCTTTCTTTATCTAGATATTGTGACCTGCTTGGCAATAGACTACTGTGGAATTCATTTAATTTCTGGCTCCAGAGATACTACCTGTATGATATGGCAAATAGTTCAGCAGGTAGGTTATTTAGGCGTACTCTGAGAAGCAGTTTCTGAATGCTATTTTGTGCTTCTCCATTTTGCAATGACGGTTTGTTGATTTCCTTTCAGATTTGCAGGGAAGATAGTCCGCCAAAATTGATTAGCTTAGTAATTTTGTTGTTTTCTGTGTTTGAAATATTCACTATACACATTAGTTACTATATAGCTAAAGTACAATATTTTAGAGGCACTTTTAAAAATTTCATAGATGTTTTTAGGGTAGGCAAATATTAACCCCCATTGTACAGAGGGGAGAATGGAAGAAGAGAGGCACTACTTGATACTACCAGAATTAGTCAGAACAATGTTTACATTTCTAGGCTGCTGTTCACTCCAATAGTTGTGCTTAAACATTGCATTTCCTCTGTGGGAAGTCATGATGACTACACTAGGAGTTAGCAAAGGTAACACTAGTCTGTTACCTGCATTTATGCTGGCGCTTTGGAATTCTTTAATATTGGTCTTGTGCTCCCACACAATGGAAGTGGTTGTGTGATGCATGTGTGTACTTACACTAAGAATGTGAGGCCATTTCCATTGTTACATATTTCAAATCTTCTTTTCTAATTGCAGTGTTACAGATACACAAGTAGGATTAACTGCAGGGGAGAGCTGTCATGTTATGGGAAGTGCATTTGGTCAGGTCACTTTGTTCTTATCATTGAACTGAAGTCATCACGTTAAACTAGTACAGTGGTGCAAAACTGCATGTGTTTTTGTAGAAGCTGTCTTTATGGTGGGAGTATTTATAATTTTTTCCAATAAGTACTTTGTACCGATGGTCAAAAAGGTGAGACCTTAGTGCTCACAACAGTATTTTTTTTGTCTCAAGTGAGGATAAATGTTGAAAATTTTTAGTTTATTTATCTTTTCACTGTGAGTTAAGTCATCCTCTGCAGATTATCTTCATTTAGAATTGCTTTTTGTTGAGATTTCTAAGGTATTTTTTTATTTAATGGATATATAAGTGATGTTGTATGTATTGTAAATTCTTGTGATAATTTTATCTTGATCTTTACAAAGTGGCAGCAGTGGACTGCATACTGTCAATGTTCTACTTGTCTGGTCTGCGTTGTCACCTTTCCCAGCTCTGTATTTTGACACTTGTTCTGCATTCCTGCATGCTACAGGCTTTCAGGGCTTGGTTGGCAGTCAAATTTCTATCATAGAAATGAGAATAAAGAGTCCTCTGCAGGACTATTTACTGTAGCTTCTCTAAGAACAGGTCTTGCCTTAGAACTGGTTTCAGAGTATGTTTGTATATGCTGACAGCACATTCACTGGAACAAAAGTACTAAATAATTTTGAAACCCTGCAGTCATATGGGAAAATGAATATTTTTAATGAGCATTACTGCAAAATTTCCTTTGCATACCATACTACCAGTACTCACTGAGAAAGATTACTTCTTTACTTTTCCCTAGAAAATGGA
The DNA here is from genome assembly GCF_964106895.1 of Numenius arquata. Lineage (NCBI taxonomy): Eukaryota > Metazoa > Chordata > Aves > Charadriiformes > Scolopacidae > Numenius > Numenius arquata. Next base: position 28,163,746 of record NC_133578.1, read on the forward strand.
ACGGAGTTGCTGTTATTTTAAGCAAAATAGCTTTCAACTTCTTTAAGCTGGGCTGTGAAGATAGTGCTTAGTTCCTGGGTAAAATTTAAGACCTGAACAAGCTCAAATACACACATGAAGAAAAAGTGGGTGGATGGGTGGGTGAACAACTCCTGTTAGGACTGTTCACTGTAGTCCTTGCACACCTGGGCATCTGAAGGGATAGAAACAAGTCAGCTAAGTAACTCTGTCTTTCACATCCACATAGTAACTATATGTTCATTCATTCTTGTGATTTCAGTAAATAGGGCTGCTGACATAATAGGCAATAAATTGAAATTGGAATGGGTGAGTTATGCCTTTGGTTTTGGCCTATGTCAAATATACATCTCACACAACTGACACTGAAGATACCAGAAATTTATTTTTTGTTTGTCCTTCAGCTGCAAGAGAATGTGTCATTGCACTTTTTGTTACTCTCAGGGAGGAGTGCCTGTAGGCCTGGCACCTAAGCCATTACAGATCCTTTATGGGCATACTGATGAAGTTTCGAGTGTCGGCATCAGCACTGAACTGGATATGGCAGTGTCAGGATCCAGGGTAAGCACCCTCATACTTTTCCTTTCTTTGCCTCTTGTCCATAGAGAAACCATAGAGCATGTTTGAAATTGATTAAGAATAATTTTTAAAAAGTGACTATTTCACAATTTTTTTCTTCAGCCTTGCGTATCAGGAAGATATGTGCCATCTCCCTTGCTGCCTGCTTAAATCAGGCTGTCTCAAGCTGCTCTGCACAGGATAGGCCTCAGCTATCCTGTTGTATTATTTTGCACAGATAAGCTTTAATGTGTGTGGACTTATTTGGGAGATCTTAAGCTTTTCACAGAAACAATTCTGTGATGGTTCCTTCCCTGCTTCCTTAACCTTGAGGGTTCTGTGCAGCTTATTCATGCTCTGCCTTACTGTACTACACTGATAGTCTTCTGAGCTCTGACTCTGTACTCATAAATGTGGCCGATGAAATGGCTGATTTGCTGCCTATCCTTCACCTCTTGCCCTGTTTGCATTTGTTTTTTCATATGTCTACAGTATATGGCCTTGAGGGGAAGGCTGCTTTGTGTAGAGTTCCTAATGCTCAGGAGTCGTGATCTCCAGTTAAGGATTTCAGTGCTTTCAAAATATCCCCTCTGTATTTAAATGCTTTTCCTGTGTGTTGCGGTAACTTACCTGCTGAGTAACAATTTGTCTAAATTTGGCCGCTGCAGGATGGGACTGTTATTGTCCGCGCTATTCGGAAAGGTCAGTATGTGAGGACCTTGCGACCACCTTGTGAGAGTTCCCTCCTGCTGACTGTTCCCAATCTGGCTGTGTCCTGGGAAGGCCATATAGTTGTCCACACCAGCATAGAAGGAAAGACTACTCTTAAGGTGCGTAAGTTCATGGAATACCTTTGTTTCTTTTGTTGAAGACTTTAATCATAAACGTACCCAACTTTATCCTTACTGTCTACAGTAATGAGGCTTTTTGAGCATGCTGTGTCTGTTTTGTTATTTTTTATTTTGCTAATTTGCGTGAAATTTAATTAAAAGATAAATCCCAGACATACTGTGCTTCATCATGAAAATCTCCAAACACCTCCAAGGAAGTTGCCCAAGCATGTACTAATGCATCTTCCCGGGAGAGCTGCTTTGAAATGGAAAACTGGGGGAAACAAGTTCCACTGTGCGCAGAAACAGAGACTTATAAGGGGAGCAGTAAGTTCTGGGTGCAAAGTGCCCAGTGACTGCACTGATGTTTCTTAGTTTTGGATTGGAGCGATAGCTCTAAGGTTCACAGGGCAGCTTATTCTGCCTGTTGAGTAGCTGTGTAGTTGCTTTAGTAAGGGTAGAGCTGTTACAATTTGTATGAGCATGGGAAGTTTCTTGGAAGACAAGTTTATTGGATGTAGGCATGCTAGATGCATTGGGAAGATGGGGAGAGATGAGACCAAGGTATTGTCAGCCTGGAAGAACTTCAGATGGTTGTGTTAGCTGCATCTTTAATCTGTCAAGATTAAAGCTTTGTCCAGAAAATGCTTCTAGATCTAGCTCTATGGAAATGTACCTATTGCCTTCTGCTTTTCCATTTGGGGTGGGGAAGAGGGAAGATGGCAAGAGGACTGAAGATAAGAGTGCTCTCTTCTTTCTTCCTTAACAAAAATTCTTATAAAATAGGGACCTGTCCATTAAATCCATGGATGTTTCCAGCAAATTTGGAATTGATTAGATGGATAGGTAAGATGTTACTGTGTTACATCAAGAGGTAACAAGGAATAACTTCGAAAATTTCCATACAGGACCTGGTATACATACACATTACATATAGGCTCAGTAGTCTTGTATCATTCAACAAGGAAACTGTTGTCAGCATTATTATCTGTGAGTTATTGCCCAAGTTCGCTCCTGTTAGTGGGCTAAACATACAAATAGTACACTCTTAATCCAGTCAGTCCTCTGTGACAGATTTATTTTTGATCTATTCAGGATAAGAACGCGTTACATCTCTATTCTGTCAATGGAAAATATCTGGGTTCTGAGACTCTGAAGGAGGAAGTGTCAGATATGTGTGTGACTGGCGAGTATATCGTGATGGGCAGTTTACAGGGATTTCTTTCCATACGGGATCTCTACAGGTAATGTACCACCATCAGCAGTTTATTATTGAGATGCAAATATGACAGCTTATTGAGAAACGGCTGTGTAACCTGGACTTTGCTTGGTGCTGTAGGTGGTAGCATTTTTTTCTGTGTTCCTGAAAAAACCCTTTTGGAGAGAACTAAGGGACAAAAGAAAAATGAGAGGTGTACCAGATCCTTTTCTTCCCAGGCATTTATCCCAATTATATACCTAGAACTGAAAGAATTTAGGAAGAGCTGTGTCTGACATCTGCAAGCTGTGATTGTCCCCATACCTGATTAGTCACTGGGAGCTCAGCAACTGCAGGATCAACCCTCATGTAGTTCTGCACTAAGTTTTAAACTCCACTTACTGCTGTGGTCTGTAGAACACCATTGTTCCTCAGAATGGCAGTGAGCTTTGTCACTCAGGCAGTTGTGGAACTAATGTTACTGTTCTTCAGTGAAAATGTCTTAATTTACTGACTTACCCATCCATGCCATTTCTTGTTATTGGAATTCTGTTCTGGGGTACAATTAGATCATTCCTTAGGAGATTACAATAGTTAAAACTGCAAACTGGATCCTTGAGAAATTGTGCTTTATAGCGCATCCTGGGGACAGCAATTTCAACTGCAGTGTGATTCTTTGCAGTATGTGCAAACAAATACATGATGTGCTTTCTCTATTTGGTTTTGTTCATTTCAGCCTGAGTCTGAGCATCTCCCCCTTAGCCATGCGACTGCCAATTCATTGCATTTCTGTCACCAAAGAGTATAGCCACATCCTTGTTGGCTTGGAGGACGGCAAGTTGATTATCGTTGGTGTTGGCAAGCCAGCAGAGGTAAAACCCACCATCAAGAACTTTTTCTACCGAACAGTGGGAAGTTCACTTATTTCTGCTTTCCAGTTGAGCAAGAGGTCTCCTCTATGGCAGGGTAAATTTAAGAGCAAGTTTCAGTTTTCAGTGGGAAAGAAATAACTTTTGAGACTCCTCTACTGATCTTTCTCATTAAGAATCAAAGGTATGTAGGGATTGCAGATTGGAAACTCAGTTGGACTAACTTCTAGACTCTATCACTCGCATCTGAATAAGCAAAGTCATAGTAACTAACCTTTTCGGAACGTGTTAGTGTTGTCAGCCACTTCTTGATGAAATAATTTTCCAGAAGGATATTGGAAACAAAAGCAAGCAAGATACTTTCTTGATTTTTATTTTTTTAATGGTTTCTGTCAGATGTCTGTTAATATGCATTGACTGACATTGGAGGAAAAAAAAATTACTACTTTATGTTAAGAGTCTCTAATTGCAATGCACAAAGAATCACTTGTGTAGGTTCCCAATATGCTCTGTGCTCCATATGGTGAATATAAACTTGTTGGTACTGCATATGCAATATCAAATACAGAGCATCCATCTGTCAAATAGCTATGCCCAATTTTTCTTGTGCAAAACATAGATTTTGCTTTAAGTACTTCTTGTCATGACTTCAAAGTACTTGTGTTAGCTTAAACCTGCTTCTCTTTATAACCTGATCTCCATTGTGCTGCAGTGCATTTATTTGAAAATGTGATTATCACTTTTGCATGACCTTTAGTACATGCCAGAAAATTGTGTCTTTATTTAATTTATATTTTAACTGTGAAGACAGAGCAACTTTATTTGCCAGTATTTTAAAATGTTTTAGCTAGGAGATACGTAGTTTAATATTTGAAACAGGCTTTACACAGTGGTAGTCTGATTTTGCTTGCAGCGGATGGATGGGAAGGGGAGGTTTCCCTGATTTCCAGTTGGACAGGTTTTTTCCCTACTGCAGAATTAACAAAGAGCTGCTTATGATGTGGTTAAACATATGTTTATAACAGCAGTTTTAAAGTCACTGTCATTTCTAAGCTTCCTATTCCATTGAAAAGATCTCTTGTAGGCTGAAATTTATGTATCTCATTAGACTGAAGGCTTTTTGTTTTCCTTTTTTCAGTTCTTAATCACATCTATTTTTCTAACTATGGAGAAAGTGTTGTTTCAAAGGCTGGATTCCTTTTAAGAACATAGAGGCTTTCCAATGACTTTTTGTTCAGGATTTTTTGTTTATATATATATAGTTCAGATGATCTGCAAGCTTAATATCCATGTAAATAGATATATTTTTAAAAAAAAAAAAAACACAAACACATAAGGAACAACATTATGTCCCAGATTTTCTAGTTTTCTATAATGACATCAATAATTATATTTGAAAAGTGTGTGTATGTGGGGTATTTATTTGTTGATTGATTTATTTGTAGTTTGGAAGGAATATATTAATTACTAGAATTTTATCTTTATACAGAAGGCAAGTGTTTTAGTTCTGGCTTTCAGTGGTGATACTGATCCTTAGGGTAAAGGGAGAGAGCGACCTTCTTTATTGTGCATGAAGTCAAATGCTGCTTGGTATTAAGTTTGGCCTTTAGTGTTTCTGCATTGACACTATCCAATATGAAGTGAAGTACAATAAATGGCTTTTAAATTCTTAACAATTACTTAGTTGTTTGGGACATTGCAGAAGTCTGGAGGCTTATCACTTGTTAGTGTCAGCACTGTGCCTTTTCTAGAACACTGCTGCTGTGATGATACCATTCTTAAGCTTGCTTAATTTGTAGTACTAACTGCTGGGAATTGTTCTCAAAATTGTGCTGTTAAGGCATGCATCTTGTTTATTAAACTTCAAGGGTTTTCGTAAACTAATCAGCTGCCAGGCTGATCACTTTTGGTCAATCATAAGCCTTGTATTTAAGGATTAAATTAAAACAGTTTCTTACAAATTGTTGTCAGATTGCAGACCTACCAGATGCTGGATTTAATATGGCCTCTGGTTGCTTGTTATCTGTCTCTACTTATGGAATACACAGTATGAATTATTTCTTGTTTAAATTTTACTCTGAGCACTTCACCCAGGATCTTTGGAAGACTGTATAAATTTGACACCAGGGGATAACCTTTCTCTCTTTCCTTCATTCTGCCATCACTGCCCTGCATTTTGGTTATCTTTTCCTTTTCACTTCTAGCAATTTCTGTTTGAAATCTCTAAAATAAAATGTTCTTTCTTCTACTTTGGTTTATTTTTGCTTGACATTCACCTCTTTTTTTCCTTCCTATCAAAATAGCAATCTAAACACTGTTTCTAAGCCATTTGAAGTAGGTTAAGTATTAAGTACACATTACTTGGCAATATCCCCTTAACTGTTCAAATTGGAGAAGACTGTGGTTAGTGTGTTGTCTGTTGTTTTTTGTCAGTCCCAAGAATCATCCCTAAGTGTAACTTTTGGTTTGTTTTCAAATAATTTTTGTTGGTGTAATTTTGTTTATGCGGTACATTGTAGTGTCTGCATTTCACCAGAATCAGTGTCTGAATTCCTTTTTAATTTATCCACCTTATCCCTTCCCCCTCCTTTTGTTTCTCTGAATTACTTTTAAACAGATGCGCTCAGGTCAGCTTTCCCGAAAGCTGTGGGGATCAAGCAAACGGCTCAGCCAGATTTCATCAGGAGAGACTGAATATAACACTCAAGATTCCAAGTGATTGCTGCTTCTACCTTCTTTCATGGATTCCAGAAACATGTTTAATCTTTTGGTCACTTTAAATGTATATCTCAACTTTCAGGGGCTTCATTCTTAAGTCTGTTGAAGATGAACCTATGGTAGAGGTACAGTAATAAGCATATGTACTCATGCAAGTTAGCTTGCTTGCATATTTTTCCTTAACTGTGTTGACTTGGTCACAGAATCCCTCTCTAAATAGCTGCTAAAACTGTGTTTCAGATGAAAAAGAAAGGAGAAAAACCAAACCAAACCAAAAAGCCCCAAATCTCCAAACCCAAGCTTGCTAATTGAATTTAAGTAGCATTTGATTTAAAGCTGAATAGGGCCAGATGCTCCTTGATCACAAAGAAGATATTTGGCTTTGCTTTGACAGCTTTGTAATCCCCTGGCAGTAAATTAAAGTTCTGGCGGTTGCAGTGGTCAGATTCAAAATTGAGGTAGCTGACAGTTATGACCTTTTCAATATGTTTTTAGCCCAATGAACAATTTATTGCAATTTGTTCCTGTAAATGGCTATTGCTATCTTCTTCTGTGTAGTTCCAGTTTTAGGCTGTTCTGCAAGGAACATCTGTGTTGCACTACTTGATTATCAGAAATTGTTTAAAGTACAGATATGAATAACTTCAAAGGAGGTGAAGGAGCTGAAGGAGGTAGGAAATACTTGCTGCTGAAAATTATTTATATTGTTAAGTAAGACACACACCAGGAAAACCCATAATATATTTAATATCTTGAAGAAATACAGAGGAAGAATCAGTATCTATATTGGTCAAAGATCAATCTACTTCATTAGTAAGGCAACTCCTGCAAACAAAAGATAAATTTCCACTGCAAAAATCATTTAAATAACATTGCAGCACAATTTAATTAAATAGTACTTGTTTGTTTCTTGGCTTGGTGTTCACCAGACCAGTTGTTAGCCATATTGTTTTTTTTCTTCTGTAAAAACAGCAGGGAAACAGATAATGTATCCATTTTCAAGATGTGTTTAAGACCTGGGAAAAGAAAATATCAGCTATATCCAACAAAATAGTTATGGATTATATGCTATATTTTGAGAAGCCATTACTGATTTTTTTTTTTTTTTTTTTTTTTTAGTGATAGGTGATAATGATAGAAGGTTGTGTGTTTTCCTATTGTTGTGACATTTTTATAATGTTAATGATTTAAGTGATAAACCCCATACTGTTGGAAAAGCCTGGTGCTGAGGGAAAAATAAGAATTTTTGGATCGGCATGTGAAGGTATGTGTGCATGTGTATATATGTGTGTATGTTTGTGTATATATATGTATATACGTGTATGTATGTCTATTAAAAGAAGAAAATACCATGGGGTAAGAAGAGTATAGCTATAAGGCAGAGCTATAAGTGATTGTTAGCTAGTATGTTCCCTTTTGGCTACCCCTTTCTTCCCTTTACCATCACTTTTCTTGTTATTTTTATTTATTTATGGAAATGAATGTGTGTTATATCTCCTATAAATGTTATCAGATACTCCCTGTGGCTGGGAAACTGTTGAACTACCTGAGGAACTCCATAATGTATAATCTCATTTCGTTAACTTTTAGCACAATATTTATTAACTTTGTAGAAATAGTGATACCTCCTTACGCTGCAAAAGGGTAGTCTTTACAAGTTCTGTTAGTCTCATTAAAACTGTTTTCTCCCCCTCAATTTCTTTACTGGAAAAAAAAAAATCCCTCTTAATGACCGATTAGTGTGCTGTGTGAAGAAAGTTATGTTGCTTTTTCTTAACTTTTGTAAATGAAATAATAAATCAGACTAGTGAACAAGTGGGTCTATGCATAGTTGCAATATTCTAACTAATCACTGTGACAGACTGGGTCATCTGGAAAGTTAGGAGAAAATAAGAATTATTTCCCTCAGTCATTTGATAAGAGAGCATTGCATTTCCAAAAGTAGAGCAGTGCGGTTTTTTTCAGACTCCATGTATGTAAAAAAAAAAACAAAAACAAAAAAAACCCAACCAAAAAAGAAAACCCAAACCAAAACCAAAAAACACATCCCATATTTTCAAATAAACTATAGAGAAGTGAAAAATACTATTTTTAATTTTAGCTATCCGGTAAGAATACTAAGGATACTCTGGAAGTATTGTGTGTATATGAGAATGTGAAGTATGTTTGACTGTTATGATTTCATGAAGGATTTCAGGGGAGCTTTTTCAAGTGTAGTTTAGAAGAATTTCAGCTCAGAATACAAGATTTTTCTGTGTTATGGGAAGTTAAAAAAACCCTCATTTTGGGCATTGAGTTGATGGGTTTTATAAGTATGCATATATGTTCTGTTTAAATACGTATATGAGATTAAGTGTTTACTTGCAGGGGAAGGGGACAGGAAATTGTGATGTTTGGGACGAGCAGAATCAAGTGGAAAAATTGAGGATATAGGTCTTTTTTAGTGTTTGGTGAGAGTATACTGTTCTTTTTGTCACTTGCACAGAGGGGCTCGCATAAGGCTTTGAAAATGTCCTACTACGGGTTAGGTATGTTTATACAACAGTTGAATTTATGTTTTTAGTAGTTTAATATTAAAGAATACTGAATACGCTGTGTCAGTTCAACTAAAATATAATGTATTGCAACAATTGGGAGTGTTTATGGTGAAGAGCTTTGACATTTGAATACTATCGTTTCAATGCATCACAAGCATTAGGCCACCTTCACAAATACCCGGGACAGGTTGAAATGTGGACGGTTCTTGGGCTCTAAAACTTGAGGCTTGTTTGTGCTCTGCACAAAGCAGCAGCAGCAGGAGGAGGGAAACAGGTGAGCTTTGAGCGGCTACATACTCTACACAAAATGGCGACATCCTTGAGGATGGGAGGTATACACTGTCACACGCTTGGTGTTCTTGCCAGAGGCCCTCTGGAAAGAACCCTATAGGTTTGAAGGTCTGCACTTTACCTTTGTCTAAAACCAGCTTCATGAAAAAGATATAGGTGGTAAGTGTGAGCATTAGCTGGTGTGTTGTTTCTTTTGGTTTTAACTTACTTGCATAAGTCTTTTTTAAAAGTAGTAAATAATTTTTCTGATCAGCTGTTCAGGTTGGTTGAATTGCAGTCTGTTACGCAGTGCACTGTGAATCAGTGAACTGACTTCCATAATTCTTTGATTTTCTCAAGTCAGTAAAGCTTAGGATCACATTTTGTTTTTCACATAGTATTGGTGAAATAAGGTTCTCCTTTGTTTTTGAACTAAGATTTACTTAAGTGTAAAAAGTAAAGCTGTGAGGTAAGAGAATGCTGATTAGGAATTCACAATAAAAAAAGTCTTAAAGTGACAGTTGTTTCATAACACTGCATTTGTCAAGATCTTCTTGTTGGTATCTTCTTGGATTTAATTTTTGGAATAATCCTAATGATATTTATCAAAGTTTAAGATATGCTTACCTTAGAAGCTGAGTAAGTAAATAGGAGTGTAAATATATATATCTCTAAAAAAACCTGAAAACTGACTCTCTTTTCATACCTGTATATAAATGAGATCAAGTAGTTATCAGTATTGAGTAACTTCTCCCTAGCACAGTTTTGAACTTGCATACCAAAGGATGATATTTAGAAGACATCTCTCATTTATTTCAAGAAAAATGTTTAAGTTTCTCTTTATCAATTTACTTAATTCTTGATAGTATTTTTAGTTGTCTGTTTATCTATAGTGAAGAATCTCATCTAGTCTGTGCAGTTTTTGTACTATATGAGCATTCAGAAAGTGAAATGTTTGCTGTTCAATTAGCATCAGACTTATGTGAATTATTCTCTATCAATATAATTGTTATCTAATGCTCGCTCATAGGCTGTCTAGAAACCATGTCTTCTATCATCCATGTGCCTTACCAACATCAGCACAATATAATAATCCCAATCTTAAACTAACTGCACTTCTCCTGATGGTTAATATACATTGTGGAAATTAGGTTTTAGGAAGCCTGTTTGATTTAAAAAGGGGAAAAAAAAAAAAAAAGAACAACAAAGAAACCAAAAATGGTAACACATACACACATCACAATTGTTTTGCTAATTTGCAACATTGATATAAACAAGCTTTTTCCCCCCTGATATATCTTAGATAATGAATATTATCACAAAACAGGTTTATCAAAATCTTCGCAGGCTTTAAATAGTTCAATCAATTGCTTTCTAAGGATCCTCTTTAAAGTTACGTTTGTGTATCCTTTAAATGAAGTACAAAGAACTAAGTTTCTGCACTGTAAAAATTCTGTGTGAGACTGCTAACAGTCCTACACCAGTCTGCTTTAAGATGCAGGAATGATGATTTTATTTTTATTTGTAATGCACAGTAATTAGGTAGGTCTTTTACCTCTTGCCTTAGTCCATGGGAGCTGTATACCTCACTTCCCAAGACCTTGTCTCCCTCCTCCCTGTTTCCTCTGCAAGTCTTTCCCAATCTCAGTTACAAAATCATTAGAACATACATGTACAGCAACCAAACGCTTCACAAAGCTTTGACTCTATATGTATACTTAGTTGAAAAATGTGTATCTATATACAGATTATGGTAAGGTAGGGAACCTTAGAGCTAGGGAGGGGAGTAGGGGATGTGTCAGCCTCCTTCAGCTCCTACACTGAGAGTCTGCATAAACACTTGCTCTGTATTGTCACCTGAAGGCATTCCAATCTTAAAGGCACGTTGCTGGCTAGGTTAGATGCTGAGGCTAGGTGCTGTGGATTTATTTTTTTTCTTTCAAATAATTTAAAAAAAAAAAAGCACATATACATGCATATCCGAACATGAACCTAAGGCTGATCCAATAACTTCTGTTAGATGAAAGCACTACATAGGGTTATATTTCAGTGAGTAGAAATTCAAGCATGTGCTTTAGTGCTTTCTAGAATGGGCTTTTCATGCTTTTTGTTTTAAAAGCTATGTCAGTTTCAGTTGTGAACATAACACTTGTCAGTAGTCTCCCTTTGGGGAGACTAATAGTTTGTGTGCAGTCATACACACATGGGTTTATTGTATACCAATGTTAAACTCAAAGTGTTTGGAAGATGTCTTTCCTTCCAGCCAAAGCAGACAAATTCTCCTTATTATTACTAATTGCCCTTGTTAGCACATATGTTTAAAGGAAGCAAGGGTTTTCTGAAAAGCTACTGCAGTTTAAAAAAAAAAAAAAAAGTTGGTAAAATTTTATTGTCCCCTTCTTCACTGTTAGTCATCAGATGCCTGAATGCAGAAATGCCTCTGAGTGGCAGCATAGCGTGCTTTGCACAGTTTGAGTCGAATGCTATTCATCTTTCTGCAGACTTGAACACCCCATATGTGAGGAACTGCTTGTAGTGTTTAATCAAAGGTATGCTTTATTCAGTTTTAATTCACCTTACCGCAGTGCATCTCTGGAAGAAAACTGGTGCATCTTTCTTTTCGTTACCATTTACCCAAATGGCCCAGATAAAATAGCTGTTTCACTTCTCTTCTTCAGGAGAGAATACCTCTAGTTGTGTGTTCTTTCTATTTTCATCTACTGGACTTGAGAAGTTTGGCAAGTATTTCCAGAGCTTAGGTTTGTGATTATACTCAGCACAGAAACAATTTCATAATATGTTTTCTGTCCCAGAAGGATGATTGTCAGTATAGATTATGGTTTAAAGCTGCTAAGGTGTTTTGAGATTGAAATATAAAACATCCAGCCATATATATAATAGATCTAACTGAATTTAGAGGCCACTTGTTTGTTTAGCTCCCTATCTAGACAGTATTTTCCTCTTGAGGGAGCCATATTTTTTGCCTTGAAGTAACTTTTTAAAATAAACTTAGTCTTGCACCTGACAGTACTGCTTTAGTCATACATAGCTGTGGGCTGTTGCTTAAAGAAAGCCATGAGGGGAAAAAACAATTCAAGGAAAAATTGTGGTATGTGTTCTGATTCAACCCTTCACTATGCAGGAGAACTTAATATAAGATTTGAGAAATGCTGCTTGTAAGACTGACCCTTTGGTCAGTGTTTTGATGGAAGCTGTGATACTCAGTTTGCTTGATGAATTTTTACTAACACTAAGGAGAGAGTGGAAACAAAGGCCTTACAGCAACAGTTAATCATATCTTCTGATAATTCTTACAGATTGTGCAATCGTGATTACAAATGGATTTTTAAATGCCAAAAAATGCCTTTTTAAAGAGCTAAATGTTAGTTCTGAGGAGTGTTGGAAATACCTACTTTCAAAAATGAGCCTTCAGGCACTGTAATGAACTTGCTGTCAGTCTTCTGTGCAATATCTTTTTCCCTTCTGGGTGCTTTAAGAGTATACTGTATGTCTTATTTTGTTTTCATCAGTATGTTTTAAGAGTGTGTATATTGGCTAATGATGGATTTTTTTTCTGTACAGCATGGTGGAAGATGTTTTAAAATTTTGCACTTTTCTAGGATTTGCAAGTTTGTAACCTGACAATTTTTAACATGCACACTTTTGTACATAATTAGCATTGTATATATTTAACATGAGTCTGAAGCAAATAAAAGTAACTGAATGCATAAAATCTCCCTTTATTACTAAGTGCAAAAATTAAACTAATATTGTGGAAATACATTAAAAGAACAATTCTTTCATTTAACAGGTAAAGCTAGGCAGCAGGAACAGCTGATCTGGTATTCTGTCTTAATTGTGTTAAAGTAACTTTTTTTGGTGGGGAAGGAAAGAAAAGTGGATATATGAATGTACAGGCCCTTTCAGACTAAGAATAGCTATCATTACTCAAGTATTGTGATAAAAATTGCCTTTTTGCTGGGAAGGAGAGATGTCTGAGATGAATTAGGGTGGGGAAGAGAGTCCACTACTGCATATTTGTCTTTATTTATAAAGCTTAAGTTTCTCCACCCTCCCTGGGACTAGAAGCATCTCTTTCATCCTCCTCGTTGTCTTCCCATATAGCGACTTTTGCTGCAGAGTATGCAAGGCTACAGATTCTGGAGATTATTGTCAATCAGGAGGAAACTGAAATCTGTTCCAGGCTCATGTTCAGTTGGTTTCTTACCCCTGTAAACAAGATAAACCATGCTGTGAGCTTTAACAGGAGCTAGGACTACTGCGCTTCCATCTGTTACTAGGGATACAACAAGACATCCTTATTCATAACAAGCAGAGTTTTGACTCCCTTGCCTGCATCACGGGACATATTAGACATCACATTAGATATATCTACGTGTTAGATTTCTTAGTAATGTTCATATGACTAAAGTCATAAGTTCCCTTGTTCTAGAGTTCAAAACATTAAGGCCAAACTGGCATTCCCCTGGCATTCAATAACAGAGCTGACAAACTGGGGCTCCTTCTGTGAACGGTAACCATAGCTCAGAAACATAAGCATCAATGGATGTAATGCCATAGCACTTACCCAGTAAGTTGGATATCCTTCAGAGTGCTGTCGTACTGCCTGCTCCTTTGGAGCATAAAGCAATACTCATGCTTTCCCCAAAGAGAAATGGAAGCACGGGATTAACTAACTTCTGACGCGGGGGACAGGCAGCATGTTCCAGGAGTCTAATAGAAGTCTCTCTTCCTTTCTGTCTGAAGGAGGATATCCATTCAAATGAAGGATTTACCTCAAAAACAGGCGTGCTCCTGTCACTCCTTGCAAGGTGGCTTTGTCTCCTTCCACTAGCAGCATCGCACCTTCCCGCAAGCCCTAATGTAGGTGGAAACATTTAACATTTTCAAGCTATTTGAAAGGCTAGAATGCTTGTCACCAGCAGGCCAGTCTTAGTGCAGCTTGCCATGATTACAAATGAGACTTTCTTGCTCAGATATTTCTAGCAAAGATGTCAAGACAAAATTAGGTGAGTTATCTTATTTTAGAAGCTGGTTTGTTTGGGTTTGGGTTCCCCCCCCTTTTAAAGAAGGAGAAACCATTAAGGAGAAAAGGAAAATGTGGGGTTTTTTCACAGTTGCTTCTGCTACCACCATCCTTAGATCTAGTCTGGGCCAAGCAACAGCCAGCTGGGTGAGTTAAAATACAAACTTTATGCTCCAGGCTTAAGCACAGGGCGAGGAAACCCAGAGGTCCCACTTCCCCCAACAGACATACTATAATTGCGAACATAATACTGAATGAGCAAATTCAGAAACCTACAATTATTAAAACAAAATGTAAAGTTAAGAATATCTGCAAAAAGATGAAGGGGAGGTATCTTACAATCTGCATGTACACCCCCCCCCCCAACATACAAAATATGACTGGTGGCCAGTGACTGGAAAGATCAGAGCTGCCTAAAATACAGCATTTGGCAACAGGACTCCAGGCATCTAATCGGCAGAATGCATTTAATTTTTTCTAACCCATTTTCCGCAACTGCGCAAATTCCAAGGTTGAAGCTCTTAGCAAGGATATACCCAGCCTCCCATGCCACAGTTCTGTAAGGCTTGTCAGGCAGGGGAACCCACACTGAGGGCTAGTGGGAATACATTTAAAATACTCACCGTGCTACAGCCCTGAGCTTCCCGACTGGGAACTACTACTCACCAGAACTGGAGGCGTATTTGGTTCTTCATGATATTGACGAATTCTTTCCTCTCTTGTCTCCTGCAATGATGAGTGCAGATTTAGCTGCCCAGGCAGTAAGGTAGGACTTGGAGCTATCCAAGGAGCATGACACCAAGTAATTTCATAACATTAAACAAAGCAGGCACTTCCCCTCAAACAGAATGCTTTCATTAGACTAATGTATTGAAGGAAGTGGCAGTATTGACTTTAACAGACATGTATTTTACCATTCATCACTAGCAGTAATTGCTGTAGGTTGATCAAATGGAACTCGCATGATCCCAGCCCTGAAAAGCCTTAAAACTTACTTCTACTCAATTATCTAGCTTTTTTTTTTTTTTTTAATTAAATGCTGTCTCTATGTGCCCACCCTCAGAACAAGAGACTGAGGAAGATGGTGGAAGCAAATGCATGAGATGCCACCTTCATGAAAGAGGATAGTGAACCAGATTTCCACTGATTAAATATCTAATTGCTTGTCCTCAAGTAGGCATTACACTGAAGAATTTCCTTCTGTGAACAGCTCTGCCATGTTTCCTGAGGGTTTGCTGCTGAACTGAGCAACAGTAGTTAAAGAAATCAAACCAGAAGGACTTGTTGGTAAGGAAACAGCAACACAGCAGGGACTTGATACAGCACAGAGCTTTCAGCCTCCTCTTGGAGAAATAGCGAAAGTTATTTATAGGGAAAAGACAGTCTGCTTATCTAGCGACAAGCTGATTAAATGAGCACCTACAACTTTGTCTAAATTCCAGAAGCACACTCTGATCCTCCATCTCTTCGGTGTCTCCTAATTCTTAATATTTCCTCTAACCATGGAGAAATTTTGATTACAGGGAGGAAAGTATTTGATCTGTTAAAAGATGCACCACAGAAACTGTTCCCTTGAGGAATTAGCTCTTGACAAGTTATTCAAAAATCAGCTCCTCCATACAGTGGAGTTGTCAGTCCTTGTGCTTGGTGGTTAAAGTGTTTTAGCTATACTAGTGCATGTGCTTGCTCAGTACTGGGCATTACAGGGTGTGCTCTCTGGAGGGACACTAGTGCCTAGGTATTTTCTTACACAACAAGTCTGTATGCAATCTCAAGATCTCCCTCTTCTGATGGTTCCCTCAGACCTTTAGATATTTAAGTATGTTTAAGTTAGGTCTCCAGTAACAGCCAAGACAGACTATGGCAGGCCTTTCCAGAAATACAGTGCATTGCATCTTAACATTTCAAGTTTCTTTCTCTTCCCCCTCCCCCCAGTTCAAAGCCAGGTATGAAGCAACAGTATTTCAGACATTGCACAGCTTCTGTTTGTGAAAAACACTTTGTTCCACCTCAGTAATACTGTTGCCAACTCCTCTTCCCACTCAAAGAAAAGCTCTAGGAGGGAGTAAAGTGTTAGTGCCTCACTGGCACTTCCAACTGCTCTAAGGAGCTGCTGTTCAACCTTCTACAACTTTGTAAGGCCTTGCAAATGCACACTATCATTACACCTCTGCATCCTGGTTACTGTGTGAGCTCTGGCATACTTTACTTACACCCATGTGAGTGCTTTTAACATCTGGGTCCAGGTAGTGGGGGTTAATATTAAAAGGAACTAAACCTAGGGCCTGCAGGGAAGGTGGATAGACGATTGGCATGTCATTGGTAGTATTGATGCTGATGGTAGCAACGTTAGTTCCTGCACTGGATCCCATGTAAGGAATCCCATCCTGAAAGACAAAAGCAATGATTAGAATGCAGTATCACAACTATGAACTGCATTTTACAGCATCTTCTAGCAATCATCTCAGAGACTTAGCAATCAGACCTAGTCCTTCTAGCTCATCTCACTGCTAACTTTACAGGTAAAAAGGAGAACAAGAATTCAGGTTTTGAGGTGGGCAATAGTTTGCATGTGTCATGGTTGTCAGAGAACTAACTGTTGAATGTCCTGTACTCGCAACTCTGTGACCCCATCACGGGAGACAACTGGTAAGGTTGTCGGTGCATATACTGGACTTCACTATTAAGAGAGACGTCTCTACATTGCAGTTGCAGGAAATATCTGAAATAGCTTTTAACTAGCTTCTGAAAAGTGTAGACCATCTGAAGCTGAGTATAATGTCGTCACTGCATCAGCTTACCAGTAACTTGACCAGCCAGCTTAGCACAGTTTAGGTACTACTGCTGTGTAGACAATACTATGTACTGCGCTGTACATGGAAGGATTCCACACAAACACACAAGTATATGGATAATGCTGAACAATTTGTAAAAATAAGCTATTTTGAGAAAACTGGTACCAATATAACCAAATAGCTATTTAGACTTCACTGGGTCACAAGCATTTTCTAGCTTTTCTGCCAACAACAGATACTGAATTTTTGTTAGTTAGGCTGTCCTTGCATAAATCTGCCTGAAGTCATTTGCAGTTCCACATTCCTCAGGGAACACCTTACTTCTGTTCTCTTCCATGGATAGCATATCTTTGCTGTGCTTCTGAGTTTCACCAGCCAGAATGGGGCTGCTGACCGGAAGGGCTCACTGGCACTACGTCCAGCTCAGGGAGGTATCCAAGGCAATTACACCATTTTCAGCATCAACAGGACATTGTCTAAAAGGCACGTATGGATCCAACTCTATTGTTGGTTTAGTAGCAGACAACCTACAACTCGAACACATCTGTATTTATTAACAAGATACAAAGTGGACATCTCAAGCTGAAAAACAGGATTTCTGAATGTAGATTAAATTCTGTGCTGCTCTTCATTGGCATTTTAAGTTGAGGGGCTTACTTTAAGGTACTATGCAGCATTTTATGTCCCAAGGTCTTGCATTCCTACATCTGGGAAACTGTCCTAAAAAGACAGATTGCTGACTTTAGTCTTTTCAGGCTTCAGGGATTAATGACAGCCTTATTTGGCCACAGATTTCAGTTTACCAGGTTGTATGAGATGGCTCAACGTTTGAAATTGTATATTAAAGATGTAGAATCAACTTGGATTTGTCTGAACAAAAGCTTATGTGCAAGATCCTTCCATTCAGGCTTGGCCCGAGTCCTGTAGTTTTTACCTCAAGAACTCTTTTCCTGATCTCCTGTATCAGACTGTTGTCGTAGAGAGCTTTCAGGAGACGGAATGTGTTCCCACCTCCTGCAGAAGAAGAGTCCATCTTATTTAACATGCTTTCACCACCAGTTTTAATTGAAGCCTTTACAAACTTGGCAGGCTCAATGATTTCTATGCTCTATTCAGGGTAGTACCCTGCTTTGAGCAGCAGAAAACCAGAAGCTTTAGAAGAATGGTTATTGGGCAGACCACGGGCTCATGCCCCGAGACCTTTGTGTAGCACTGACACTGGCTGTTTGACAGCGGATGCTGTTCTAATACCCAGGAGCATGTGTTAGGCCTATGCTCAGTTTGAGCACAGTAGCCCTGAATCTTCTTAGACTTGATATAGTAATGATCATGTTTTTAATGCGGAAGTACTGTTCAGATTAATAATTTGAAAGTTGCTAGAGATGAAATTCCATTACTAAATCTCTCCTACTTTCCACCACTAAATTTAGGGTCTCAATTAAAGTACTGTTTTCTGTAGTTTCTAATAATTTTCCATTGTTGTCTCTACAGTGCCAGCTCTAAGCAAAACTAATCCAGTGCCCTACATAAACCCTTATCAAGGAGCATGAAGTAAAACTTACCAATAAATATTGCTTCAGATTTCCTTACAGCTTCCACTGGATCAGAAGATTCATGAATGCTGTCCAGCCCATAACCTTAAATGAAAAAGTGTTTACCTTTGCCACTTCAGTTTGGTGGAAGAATGTGGTATGTTCTATCCCTCCCTGCCTCCCCCCGACCGAGCCACACATCTCGCCAGACAGCCAGGGAAACTTCAGAGAACTCCACAACATAACATAAAACAGAGTATATGTCCTACATTACTGCAGGGCTTTTGCATCCAGCTGTTACCAAAGGAAATGTTTGCTTTATGGATATACGTGCTCAGTGTCTAAGAGCAGAGCGTTTCACTCAGCAGGTGCAGGCTGAGGCACAAAGTCCTGCTGAGCATTACTGGCTAACTAGAAAATTAGGAAAAAAGCTGTCTGTCTTCAGCTTGGCTATGAGTCTGAATAGGATGCACCATCATTGGTCTAGCATGACTAGTGCAAGTATCAGATCCGAGTTTGTTTTTTTTTTTAATAGTTAAAATGCTTGTCTTTGACAGATTTGCCTTGCTGGGGTTCACTGAGTACAGGAAGTGCCAGGAGAGCAGGGACATTTGATAGCAGTAATCTTTCTGCAAGACAAGGAGCAAAGTGTGCTGCCCAGGGAAGTGAGTACTGGTTATTACTCCAGTAACGGGTCCAAAGTTGTCCTGAATGGTGATAAATACTAGGTGGAGGTGTTGCTGTAGGCTGCTCTGGAAAGATCTTTGCTTGAAGCAAAGCTCTGTCGCTGTTAATTATAGAAATATCTGGCTGGTTGAGGCGCATTATAGTAATGGTCTTCGCTTAACACCAGTAGTTGTACGGCTTGAGCAGAGGTTTAAGATGTATGGGAAGAAATGAAGAAATGTCCCCCCTTGTGATGAAGGAGGATAAAAAGTTGCCGCTTAGTATTCAGGAACAAAAAGCTTCCTCCCTGAAGTGGTTAGAAGTGTTTGCAACAAGATTTCTTCCGGAGGCCTCTAAAGCATCCCCTTCTAGGCAGAAGTTAGCTAACACCTCCCTGCTTCTCACCAGCCCGCACCAGAGCCTCCCCGCAGCACTACCCCTCCCTCTTCAGACCCCCGTAAAACAGAGCGGTGCAGAGCTGCTTGCCCAGAGGCGTCCACCGCCCCCTCCCCGCTTACACCGCCGGTTGGGGGGTGCCCGCCCGGGCGCTGGCCTCGCTGGCCACGGCTGCCCGAGGGACGCGGCGCCCGGGGGCGGGCCAGCCTTACCCAAGCTTTCAAACTTCTCCCTGGCGGTCCGGGCGTAGCCATCTCGGTCGTGCAGGGCGTAGGGAACGAACAGCACCCGCTTCACTTTCCTGGGGAGAAGCAGAGAGGGGGTGAAGAGCGCTCGGGGTGGGGGGGTGGGAGAGGGGGAGGCGGCGGCGGCCCGGGGCGGGCTCCCGCAGCCTCTGCGCGGCGCTTACTCCCCGAGGAAGCTCTTGATGTGCTGCTGGCAGTGGCCCAGGTAGCCCCCTCCGTGCAGGGTGGAGTTGGAGACCAACAGCAGGCGCCGCGGGCCCCCCATACTGCCCGCTGACCTGCCCTGCCCTGCCGTGCCCGCCGCCGGTGCGCCCGGCCTGGCCCGCCCCTTCCTGCCCCGCCGGCGGCCCGCGGGGTGGGGCCCAGCTGCCGCCGCCGCCGCTCCCGCCGCCCCGGCCCGGCCATGCTGGACTTCGCCATCTTTGCCGTTACTTTCCTGCTCATCCTGGTGGGCGCCGTGCTCTACCTCTACCCGGTAATGCCGCCGGTGGCGGGGCAGGGGGGGGCTCACGGCCCGGCCCCCGGTGCAGGCGGGCAGGGAGCGAGCGGCCGCGGGGCCGAGCCGCCAGCGAGACCCGGGCGGCCCCGGCCCCCTCCCGCGTCCCCTCCTGGGGTGTCCCAGGCGGATGTCCCCGGGGCCGGGGTTCTGCCGGGGAGGCGGTGACGGCCGCGGTAGCGCTGGCTGCGCAGGGCGTCCCCGGCCCCCCCGAGCCAGCGGGGCGGCCCTGCCCGCAGGGTTGGGCACAGCTCGGGTTCTGCCTGCCCCGGTGAATCCCCCCCAGGAAGGCTTTATCCGCTCACCACGCGTGCACGTCTCCAGGGCAAAATCTACCTGTAAGATCTGTACTGCAAACGCGACCCTTTAATCTTTGTGCAGGGATCTACCATCTAAGCGGGTGAATAATCCTGGTTTAGCCCGTGGGACTGGGCACACGCAGATGATTGGCTTCATAAGCCCTAGCAGGTTTGGGGCCTAAAGATACGACTTGTCCAGCTTTTGTTTAATGTTTGTAAGTAGTAGTGCCGCAGTATTGATGTGGAAAATCCATCTTGCCTGCTGGAAAGCTGTGAGGCTTGTAGAAAACCTAGGTTTAAGGAGTTTGATGCATTTCCTTTTACTCTCTAGGCCTCTAGGCAAGCATCAGGTATCCCTGGGCTGGCTCCAACTGATGAAAAGTAAGTGCTTTCCATCTTCACATCAATCAAGTTCTGCCTTGCCAGTGGATGCTGTTCATGAACAAGTATCCTCATTGTGTTCCTCAGGGACGGCAACCTACCAGATATCATTGCCAGCAGCAGTCTGCATGAGTTCCTGGTGAATCTTCATGAGAAATACGGCCCACTGGTCTCTTTCTGGTTTGGAAGGCGTCTTGTTGTCAGCTTTGGCTCAATTGATCTCCTGAAACAACATGTTAACCCCAACCGGTTGTGTAAGTGTCCTTTGCTTTGTCTGTGAGTCCATTTATTCCTTCTGGCTTTGCAGGGCATCTTATGCCAAAAGAAACTGGGATTTCATTGTAAGTAGAAAGAAAATGAGACTTAGTCTGCAGCTGACATGGTGGTTCAGGTGAGTCCTTTGTCCTGCATATTGGACTTGAATATCAGTGACCAAGAGTTGCTCCTGTCCAGTGACTATCATGAAATTAGTGTGCTTGTGTCTTTTACCATCTCCCTACAGGCACATATTTATGGAAAGCATCGTGCTTATTAGTCATTTGAAACAGCAAGGTGAGGATCCTGTAACAACTTGACATTGATTTTAAATGCAGTTTGAAATACAATTTAAGGGAGGGAAATACGCTAAATAAAGCCTGGAAAGAACTGTACTAGTTTGTAATAGCTCCCATGTGTGGTTCAGTGTGGAGGTTTTTAAAGTATTATTTGAATAAGTTATTTAACTTTTGTTTTCCTCTGGCATGTAGAATTTTGTGCTGAAAGCCTCTAGTGATCTTCCAGGCTTGAAAGTGGTAGTAGTGCTGGTAGCTGAGTTGACCCTCTTAATCCTAGGAGGATATTTTAATTTACGGTGTAAGTCTCTTAGGTAGGTCTCTTAGGTTTTGCTTTCTAAAGTGATCACAGACAATAAGTTAACTCAGTTGATATTTGGGTTTAACCTCTTGTTTTTCCAGTTTTTACCTTAGAAGGTTGAATGAGGTGCTGGTTGCGCTTCTCTGACCTGATACTGTAGGCTGTCTTTAGGCACAGGCAGATGCCTCAGCATCACTTTATCCTGGGGTCATGATGGGTAAGCTTCTTCTACAGTTGCATGACAGACTTAAAAAATTTGGTGATGATCTGGGAAAGGAGTGGGAGTTAACGAAGATCAGCAAGTCGACAGCAATGGCACTCCAGAAGGTGGGAATCCACCCTGAAAGATCCGAATACACTCAAGTGTGTTTGTACGAAACTGAGCAGACAGTCACTGTCTTAAAGCTCAGAGAAGTGGTAACAGGACCCTGAGCAGGCAAGTTCTCAGAAATGTACTGAATTTGGGAGTACCCAAATACTGTAGAGAAACAAATATTGTGCGTGGACTTCAATGCAGGAAATGTGACCTACGTGGTTACAGGCTAGTCTGGTGTCCTTCTATGCCAAGGGCTAAACATATTTTTTAAGCATGAGGATAAATAGGAAGTGCAAACCATACTTCTTTGATAATTACACTTCTAGACAAGGAAAGTGATAGAACTGTGTTTCTGTCAGGGTTTCAGTTGAGCATCTGCTTGGACACTGCTTGGGTCATCACTGAAGCTGGAGGTATGGAATATGAGAAGTGAAAAAGGGAGTGAGGCTGGATTTTGTAGGGAAGGAGGAATGCTGAGTCGGGGAGGTGAAATACGCCCACATATGTTAGCAGCTTGCCCTCGTGGCATCACGCTGGGACCCCTTGTCAACACAGTGAAGCAGAGCGTTGGAGTAAGGAGATGGGAAGCCCTGAGGGCGAGGTAGCAGAAACAGGAAGGGGAGGAGCAAGAGCAGGCTGTATTAATTGCCTGCAGGATGATGTAGCCATGGAAAAAAAGAAAAGGCTGCATTGAGGGTGCATTCTGTAGGGAGAGGAAAGCATCTAGGCTATTGCACAAGATGAACGTGAGCCAGACCTGGCATCCTGTGTACAGCTATGACCTGTGTACTCAGGCATGACTTTGAATAAAGCAAGTGCAAAGAAAGGCTGCCAGTGCTCTCGGAGTGGGGAGCCTGTTGTGCAGGAGGAGCCAGGGAAAGTGTGTTCAGCCCAGCAGAAGGAAGAGCTATGGGGGAATCCTTGTATAAAGGCAGCAGCAGCAGGCTTAAGGAAGGTTCTTGTGATCTGTACTGAACTCAGACCTGAAAAAGCAGTGATGTTCATTGTATTGCTTTCCTTCTAGCACTGATGCTTGTCAGAAGTGCTCCAATTTTATTAGAGTGAGAAGTCTTACTGATTGTTTTTCCTGGGGCTTTGAGGTATAAACAACACATAGTAGCTGAGTGGCTGTAGCAAAACGGTTCCTGTACCATTTCCTGGTGAGTGGGAATAGGTGTTGTGGTAGCTCTCAGCCACCAGCTGGCTCTGGGCAGCTTGCAGTTTTGTTGGAGAGCTGGCCTTGCCGCTACCTCTTCTGTGCACACAGTGCTGTGAGGCAGGAGACAGCTCACCATGGACTGGGTTATACCCAACTCCTGACTCCAGCCCCACCTGAAAACCCTTGCCATATGATGACTCCTCATTCTGCTGGGGTACCTGGGGCTGGAGCTGCCCTTCATAGATGCCTGCTTGTCGGTTTCCAAGTTTGAGGTGTTGGGTTTGGTTCCAGGTACCGTAGAAAGGTTCCTCTTGTCTCATGAGTGTGTCACAGGTATGGTTGAACTTCTTGGAGAGAGAAAGAGGGAGGTGCTGGTAGTGCATCTCTCATGAGAGCCTTGAAGTTGGACTAATTGCATTCATAGTTATTAACAGATTCCCAATGCCAGGCGACTGTTTTTCCTCATGCTTAAACAGTGTTTGAAGTTGGTATGTTTTTATGGCCTCTTAAAGCTTGGTTGAGATTAATTTGCAAGGAGAATTCAAAGGAAGTAAAACTTTGCTGCTGATACTGGTGATTCCTGTGAGAGGCTCTGGGGAAGCAGTCCAGGCCTGCGAAGGGTGTGGATGTGAAGAGGGTGGACTCGTTCAGGATTGCCAGGAGCAGTGGATTCAGAGACCCACTGGGAAAACTCCCATGAGTTGAAGCCACCCTTTGGGTTGGGACAGTGAACCTGAAGGACATGGAATGCTCAAGATGGAGCTATGGGTCCTGGCCTGTTTCAGCAGGACAGCTTCACTGCTGTTCTGTGTGCATTTGTACTGTGCAGCTTCAGAGGTCCTTTCCATCTCTGATGTTCATTTCTACTTGGCATCTGTCTCAACTATCCAGAGTTAGGTCTTTTCTCCATGTTTACTTACAGTGGTGTCCATGACAGCACTCTGAGGTTCTTGGAATGAGGGAGAAGATTTCCTGGTAAGTGGAAGGAACAGTCCAAATTTTGATATGCTTCACTAAGAGGACTGAAAATGTAACCCTAGAGATGTTTTCAAGACAAGGACAAAGGAAGAAATCCATGGAAGTGCTGGCAGGACAGAGCTGTGTCTCTAAGACGTGATTTGTGCCTTGTGGAGTCACTTGCTTCCCATAGCTGTGGAGAAATGGCCGTTTCTCAAATATGGCGAGGCAGGGCCAGCCTTCAGGAAAGGGCAGCCTGGGCTCTGCAATCCTGAATTCACAACAGTGGGTGTATCAGTGGCACAGGAGTGTCAGTTTGCACTAGGGACAGGGGATCAAAAAATGGAGCCTGGGGCTGATCCAGGAGTTTTCTTTCATATGCACCAGGAGATCTTTGCAGTTTTTGTGGATGATGGTGCTAAGCATCCTCTGGCCTTTCCAAATGCCTCTGCTTGCCAGATTTGCTGTGTGGGCTTTACCACCAGCCATGTGTCTTTCTGGCTACCCCAGTACTGTGCCTAGCTCTGCCAGGGCCAGTCAGCAGGGAAACGTGGCATGAATAGCAGCAGCCACTCCATGGCAAAGCACTTTGGAGGAGGAATTGGCAGCAGCGGCTGGAGTCACATAACAGCCTGCTCCACGTGGAGAGCCGCAGGTACCATCTGCTGTGCCAAAAGACACATGCACATACTCCTTGTCCTTCAAAGTGGGAAGGAGGGTGAGATGCCGAGCTTAAAAACATTGGAAGGGAAATAATGTGAGAGAAAAGCATTTAGGAAAGTTTACCATATTCATGCCTCTGGCCTCGTTAGCTGCTTTTGTGTCATTAGGTGGTAAGTCCCTTGCAGGTGGGAATTGTCTCTTGTATGTTTGTCCAGCAGCATAATGAGGCCCTGATCTCTGCTGGGAATCTTAGATTCGTCCACAGTTGGTAGAGTCATATGTGTCTAGCCCAGCCTTGATGTCTCCTGATGCCTCAGAGGTTTCACTCTCCATCTGGGACAAATAACAGACTGTGATAAACAGTGAAAATATCCCTTTTGAAAACCTCCTGATTGCTGCTTCCAAATAATTCTTTACAGATTCTGCTGGTTCTGTAAGACCCACAGAAAAAGTTTACAGAAAGGGAAAAGCATATGCCATGCTTTACTGCACAGTTTTGCATTGACACCTAATAAATTTTCAGAGATTTATTAAGTAGAGGCCCCTGGTGGTGAAATTCAGAGTTAAAAATCCAACTGAAGTGAGCCATAGAGATGGAAGACAGAGGATATGTGTTTTTGTCTAGTTTGTACACTGTTGCAAGTGTCTGTGTTGAAGGAAGATGGAAAGTAAGGCGATGAGAAGTAGAAAGCATTCTGTAGCTTAGTGGGGTACTGTTTTCTGTAAGAGCTTCTCTGCTGGAGGCATCCGTGACTGAGAGAGGTAGGTGTTGGTTTGGGAAGAGCTCATCAGCAGGGAACTCGGTGCATGGAAGAGAAATCACCCAGGAGCAGTAGGGTATCAAATAAGGTTTGCCAGGGCTGGGAAGCAAGGTAAGGAGTGCAGAGCACAGCCTCTGGCTGAGTCTCTCATGTGAGCTGCTGTGTCTTGAGTGCATAGCCACGGTCAGGGCAGGAGGGCGCACCAGGTGTCAAGAAGGAATGTGCTAGAGGGGCTGCAGATCAGGCTGGTGGAGAACGGGAAGGAGCTCACTGTTGTCATTGAGTCAATGGCACAACCAGCTGGGATCTGGCAAGCTGGGAACAAGCTTCCAAGGTGTTATTACTAAAGAGTTACTTGGCAGAGCCAGCAGGCAACCTCTGCAGGGGAGCTGATTGCAGGATGGTACCCTGCTACAGAGAAGAGACTTTATGAGGTCCCAGCCCAAACTGAGCAAGAGAAGCTTGGTACCCCAAAGAGACTGTTCCTGGGTGAAGGAGCCATGCCTTGCTCACTGCCTAGAAGCAGCAGCACCCAATTAAAGAGATTGCTGTTTTCATCATCCCTGTGTGGTGTGGCTGCCTGACTTTCAAATGGTGTTTCCTTTATTTGCTTTCAGTGGACCCCTTTGAGACCATGCTGAAGTCCCTTTTGAGGTACCAGTCCAGCCTGAGTGGGGATACAGGAGAGAGCCACATGAGGAGAAAGCTATATGAAAATGCTGTGACCAAGTCCTTGCAAAGTAACTTTGCTGTCATCCAGAAGGTACGTAGCTGCCTTTGTACAGCAGAGAAGCCCTGTATGGCTCACAGGGGAACGTTTAGTGAGGATGATCACTAGAATAAAGGAGCTGCATTCAAATTAGTGCTGGAACTATATGCATCTGAGACAGTGAACAGCCTCTGCCCATTTAAGCATGGTGTGAATATATGGTTTCTCTTAGCTCCAGTGGATTAGGAGGAAGGGCTGAGCTTGGTAACTTTCTATGCCAAGATACCAGATGCAGTTAAAGGTACTGGAGCATCTGGATTCTAAATTTGTTTCCCAGGACAGAAGGGAGGAGCAAGGAACCAACTATTGGGACCATAAACAGGCGAGGAGCTATTCTGTGGACTCAGTCCAGCAGCCAGAATATGATCTGTTTTCCCAGTCTAGTATTCCCAGTATAGTCCCCTATAGTATACCAGCTACTAGTATTAATGGTTTTAAGGTTTCTTTTGTGACAGAGGGAACAAGAGAGGAGGACAGGGCTGCCTTGTTGGGGGAAAACCTTGGGAAGAGGCAAAAGATCAGAGGCTAAAATGTTACTGTTTAATTTAACAATGGAAGGAAACCCTGGGAAGAGTGTAGCTTCATGCCATAGCCATGAGAGTGTGGTCTGCCATAGGAACTGGGTGGGAATGTCTCCAGGGTATGTTTGGTAAATAGGCTGCTGATATTACTGCCAACTAATGGTTCCTTCCCTCTCAAGCTGTCAGAAGAGTTGCTGGCCAAATGGCTCTCCCTCCCTGAGGCGCAACATGTGCCACTCTGCCAGCACATGCTGGGCTTTGCCATGAAGTCTGTCACGCAGACAGCTATGGGCAGCAGCTTTGAAGATGACCGGGAAGTTATCCGATTCCGCAGGCACCATGATGCAGTAAGTGTCACGAAGAGCCAGGAAATCTCCTATTATATTTTTCCACTCCAACAACACACAACTTGTGTCTGTGTACAGTTGAGTACAAGCTACTGTTGAGACTTTAACGTTAAGCTAACATTAAGCTTAAGAGCTTAAGGGCTCTGCCTCAATTGTCCCACGCTGAAACTATCAGAAAGATCCTACTGCTGATCCTGCTGTCGTTAGTCTAAGGTGTTTCTAAAGGATGTGTGCGGATCGGGAACCCAGATCCAATGGCAGTTGAGATGTGTTTGGTACCTAAGTCAGTTAAACTCTAGTGGGAATGCCAGTGGAACTTCTTCTTTTTAAAGATTTTCTGGAGGCTCTGTGACATTGTGGAGAAAGGAGAATCTGAGGAGGTCTCAAACTTTGTCCACATCTGGGGATTTTAAATCTGATGTTGATAGGGTGAGAAAGAAACAGTTCCATCTACTGTTCAAGATTCCCATGTCTTTTCCCCTACAGTTGTAATTACAGTTGTTTTATTTCAATTCAATTACAGCTATCATAGATGTAATATCTGGAATGGGACGTGGTGTCCCAAAGAGGAGACCAATTCCATATTCACAGGAAGTCTTCGTTTTATTTGGTGTTTTAATTTTCCTGAATAGGGAATAATAGAGAAGAGTCCCAGCAGTCTCAGCCTGTGGTGAGTGATGGTGCTCTTCTCTCTGTCCTTCTTTCAGATCTGGTCGGAGATTGGGAAGGGTTTCTTGGATGGGTCCCTTGACAAAAACATGACTAGGAAGAAGCTCTACGAAGATGGTAGGTTCTTCCCAAAATCACAGTCTTCCTCCCACTCTGATTAATACTTAGAGTTAGCTAGAGTATGGAAACACTTAATTTGCCCAGCTATCTTGGCTTGTCTGCAGAGTTGATCATCGTCCCATAAGCTACCAGGTGTGTCCTCCTTACTCTTGCATAAAATCATTGTTTTGGAGTTGAGTGACAAGTGTGCCATTGTGCAAGAAGTTTGAAGGATTAGAGCTCTAGTTCCAGGTCTATTTCTAGTGTCTGTCCAGTCTGGAGTTCTGATAGAGGATCCTGGGAAGTATCTTGTGCTTGCTTCCTTCCTGTTCTGTTTCTTAGTGTCCACTTTTGACCTCTTCTTGGAGGCAGCTGACTGTGCTAGGTGGAGACAGAGGGAGCCACTTGGTTTGGCCTGTATGGTCCTTCTTACGATGCACCATTTGGTTAACATGCTGACAGTCAGGCTAGAAGACACAAGTACAGAGGTGCTGCTTTGATTAATACCTCCCACGTGATAGCCTCTGATGTGCTATTACAAGGTAACATGATTTTCAGGTCTGTTATGGCAGTGCTTTTATTTCTCGTACGGTTCAGAGTAAGTTATTTTATTTTTCGGTTGTCCTGTCTTTTTTGTTGTTAATAGTTAAAGCCTTTCAGTATAGATTGATAAGATGCTAAATAAAAGTAGCTTGTACCTAGAACTAAGGATTTCCTTGTAAATCCTCCAAACCCAGTGTTTCCTTCTTTACGTTGCTCGTTCTTTGGGTTTCAGAACCTGAGAACTACTGCCCAGTTAAAATGGGCTTCTCCCATGGGCTCTTGTTCAGGACTGTTCCTGAGTTGTAGTAGGATGATGCATTAGGACACAATTTCACAAACTCTGTCTGGATAGTGAGGCTTGGTGTTTAACTGTTGCTGGACTTCCTATGTGGACAGGAGGAAGGAAGGGTAGTTCTAAGACAAAGGGGCTGAGTTGGGCCTTGGTAAATCAAGTTCCAGGTCCGCCTTCTGCTCCATGTTTCCCGGGTAGTCTTGAGTAGATCATTTGGATCAGACAGCCAATGGCATCTTGGTCCCTAATTTCCCCCAGTTCCCACAACAGCCACCAGGAGTTAGGTCATGCAACTAGTGTTATCTGGCTCAAATGATTTTTTTATGGGGGCTGATTAAACGCATTCTCTGATGGTTCAACACTAACTGTTATTCCCCTTACATGATTTCAGCTCTCAGAGTACATTTCTTGGTTATACCTGTAAGGGTGGCTTTTTATAGGCAACCTGTCTTGTTTGGTTCCCACATCTTCAACTAAATTGGAGATACCACCTTCCAAATTGACAGTAGCGTGTAACAGAGGCTGCTTCTGTAAGTGAGCCCAGCAGGGACAGCTGGTCTGAAAATCTGCCTGGGGAGATGGGTTTGCTTCTCTGCAACTCTCAGGATGACCAGGTTTTAAAATAAATATTTCTTTTTGCTTCCAAAGCTCTGATGGAGATGGAATCCACCTTAAGGAAAGTTACAAAGGAGCGCCGAGGCAGATCATTCAACAGGCACGTCTTTATAGACACCTTGCTGCAGGGGAGCCTGAGTGACCAGCAGGTCTGTGCAGCTGTCATGTCATTACACAGTAATGGACTTTTGCTATTAGAAGCTCATTACACTGTAGTCTTTGATTAATTTAAGTTTGTGCATCTTAGGTCAGATTCCTTACTCAAGCAGGGTTTCTTGTTCTTTTTCTTTTTCCATTCCTACAGTGTTTAATTGCATTAGGCTTTAGTGGCTTTCCTTGCCACTGCTTCGTTGCTATTTTTATAAACCTTTTTTTATAAAAGAAGTATGTTAGTATTAAGCATGTCTTATGTGCCATTCCAGTGGAAGTTCTGTAGAGAGTTCAGTCTGTGTCTTCTAGATGTATTTCCTGCTCTCTGAACTGAAGGGATTTCATGCACTTGAATGGAGAATGTGCCACTTCTTTTTTTATCTTTACAGTCTTATGAACTTCATTCTCTGAAGTAGATTTTATTTCCTAGATTCTAGAAGATACAATGATTTTCTCCTTGGCAGGATGCATAATCACGGCTAACTGTAAGTACAGATTGTCAGTAACTTTCCATCCTTACACTCAGCTGTCTAAAACTGCGTGTGATGACACGAGACTTATTCTAGGCTAATAAAAAAATTATATTCATTGTTCTGTTTCTCCTGAGCTACAGACGTATGTAGAGGAAGCTAATTTTACAGCGGACTCTCGACACAGCCTCACAGCTAGTGAGTTTAAACTACGCTGTGTTTGACAACCTTCCCAGTCTTTTGGTGAACCTTAGAATTTCTTCCCATTGCTTTTTGCTTGCACGCTAACCCCAGCCAACTGATGCTAAATTTGATGAAAAAGTACCAAAAGATGTGAACCACAAGGATCATGTTGTAAAATAGGTTCTGGCACATGGGAAGGAAATTAGAGCAGAGTGCTGAAATCTGACTGGCTGCTTTGAATTTCTGGAGGATAGATGTGTTCTATGTATGGAAGACTTTCAAAGGAGCTACTTTGGGATTTGTGTAAAGATTATGGGGAAAAAAAAAAACCCCAAACATGTAAAATCTCTTACGATAGAAGGATGATTATCAGGCCCTGTATCTCAGCCAATGGGGCTGGGACTCCAAAGAAAACCTCCCAGGTGCATCTGGGTGTTAAAGAATGTGGAAATTAAATTTGGCAACTATGATAATACCCTCCCCAGAGAATATCCTCTCCAAGTACTCCAGGAAGACCTTCCTTTTAAGGGGCTTTACTGCTCAGGGATTCCAGATAGTTCTCATGAATAGGTTGTTTGGAGTGGTAGAAACATTCCCTTGTAGCTTTAGGGAAACTGCATCTTACGCACTTATTTCTTATGAAAGGTTTCTTTTTCACTCTGCTGTTGAAGGTATCTCTTGAGTACCTCAAAAAATAGATGTGGGGGAGACAAGTGCTGGCCAGCCTGCTGCAGAGAGTTGTACTGTTCTTGTCACTCCCTGTGAGGAGCCCTAGACATTGGCTGTTGAGCACTCACCTGAGGTGTGCTGGGGAAGCCCCCTCAATAAGGGAATTTTCTGATGCTTTGTACAAACCAGCCTTTCATTTGCATGGTTGGTCTAATAACCCTGGTTCCCCAGGGTTTGCTGGGCTGTGTGATCCCTTCCCCAGAGCTGTGAAGCTGAATGGCTCAGTCTTCTGCACAGCTCCCTAAGCTCCTCATGGCATTGGAAAGAGAATTTTAGCTTGCAGGGTCTCTTGCTGTACATGAGTTCAGCCTCTACTCCTGCCACTGAATACAAGAGTCAGTACAGCCTGCTGTGAATAGAGGTCAACCTTTTTTACATCAGAAAGTAGTACTGCAAATAAAGGAAATAAGAAAACTGAATGCAGTTTGTTTTAAAAAAAAAAAAAAATTGAATTTTCTGGGTCCAATCTTGTCTTGATTTCTTCCCCAGTGTGTACTTGGGCAGTCTATTTCCTGACAACTTCAGAAGATGTTCAGAAGAATCTCTACAAGGAGATGGACCGCGTTCTAGGGAAGGGACCAATTACTCATGAGAAAATTGAGCAGCTCAGGTGGGTCTCATGGAAGGAACCCCAGAAGAAGGTTAACTCATATGGTGGAAAGAGGGGCTTCGTGCTGGAGCCTATACTAGGCTAGGAGAAGGCATCCAAAAGCTACTCCCTTCTTTTTTCTGGAAGTGATCAAACCACAGGATGACTTGCTGTAGGGCTCCAGATATGGGGACCAAGCTGCACTCTTCAGGGCGTCTATAGGTGTGACCCTAAATGCAGCAGGTGACTCAGCTGTCTTTGCTGCCACAAGTACATGGACAAGCTTCTCTCTGGGAAGAGTAAACTAACCAAGTCTTACTGGTTGCAGATACTGTCGGCAAGTCCTGTGTGAGACAGTGCGAACGGCAAAGCTTACTCCCATTGCTGCACAGCTGCAGGAGCTGGAGGGAAGAGTCGACCAACATACTATCCCCAAAGAGGTAGGGCAGTACTCGGAGCACAATGCCACTCTCCTTTCCTGGAGGGGAATTTGCTGTTTCCTCTTCTTCCCGCGGAGGGGTGAGGCAGGAAGACCATTTCTTCTGACACTGTTGAACTTGAGCAGCTGCTCTGTCATCCGAAAGTACAGTTTAGCTCAACGTTTTCCCTGCAGTTCCCCTGCGGAAGAGGATCTGGGAATTCCTATTCTCTTGCTGAGTGGATTCGCTTCTGGTTTTGGGTCCACCAGGGATGAATCATCTTTTGAAGGGACTTACGGGCTCAGTTGTGTGTAAAAGAGCGTGACTTCAGGCCTGATCATATCACCCATGTTTCCCACACAGAGCAATACCTTCCATTGCAGAGAACAAAGCAGTGCATACATACATGCCAGCAAGAGTAGAGGACTGGGATCAGACCCTCTCTAATGACCAACAGTTGCAGCATGGGCCTTAGAAGTTAAAATCCTAACATCTGGGCATGGATTATGGAAATCTGTAGATGAATACAGCATATTGTTTTCAATTGTGCATTTCTTTCTGCTCTGACATACATCTCCTAATTTTCTTTGCAGACACTTGTACTTTATGCTCTTGGTGTGATGCTGCAGGATAGTTCATCGTGGCCATCACCATACAAGTATGTAGAATTGAGATTTTTATTGCAACTAATTCCTTTCCTTTTTTTAATTAATATTCCTTAGATCTTACAACATAGCCTGTTTGGCTGCAGGGCCTGCCTTAAGCAGATTTTGGAGATGAAAGGGGGTCTGTGAGAAAATCAATTTATGAAGGTCTTGGTTTGTTTGTCTGTGGGTGGGAATTTGGGGCAATTCAAGTCATGATCCTCCCATACTCCAGTCTGCATGTGTGTATGTGTTAGAGTTTAGTAACAATTTTTTTTTGCACACACACGCACGTGCGTGCACACACACACAGAGCTTCCCTGGCAAATGCTGGTGAATTATTTTTAAGGTTTTCTGCAAGAGTGAAACAGTGATTTGAATGGCTTTGGAATCACAGCTTGTCATCATGAAACAGTGATGCAAGGGAGGAGATGTCAGTCTGAAGTTCTGTTTTTTCAGTGGAAAGGAAAATGCTACCTCATTACTTCTACCTGTGAAAACGAAACTGGATCCAGGCCAGTATTTTGGAGGGTAAAGAAAAAAATTGCTGTAGCTTCCTGTGGCCTCCAGGTGGCAAATATTAATGTCTATCTGACTTCACTTAGGCTGCGAAAAAATGTGGGTCAGTTATTCTAGAAAGAGAGAACAGACAGCTGAGATTTAGGAGGAAGAATGGAGCCTTTAGAACAGCGCTTGTCCTGTCCTGCAAGTGTAGCTCTTACAAAAGGGTCAGGCATTGATGCTCTGATCTATGAGCATCTTGGCAGGGATTACCCACTAAGATAGGACACACTGTGTTTAGGAAGGATTTGCTGAGGCCTCATGAGAGGGACAGCGAGGACTGCTATGAATCCAGTGCGTTTATTCCAAGGAAAAGGAGGTTGAAGTCTTAGCCTGAGGTAGACATGTAGTTCTGTGATGGAGACAGGAGATCAGCTCTTTGTGATCCTTTCACCTACCTACTGTACAAAAACACTGTGTGTGGCTGTTTGCTGTCTCTATTTTTTTGCTAGGTAGCTGCATTTTCTTTCCTATTATGACATCTATAATTTGCCACTTCAGTGGGAATGTAAGTTTGATGCTGCTTTTACTGAAGGTCAGCACCCACATGCCTTTTCACCTTGGCAGAAGCAGAGCTTGGATGTTTAGGCGGGGAGCCAAAGGCTTGAGGTATAAGCAGAAATATTTAGCGGAAAGTGAAAGAGAACTGTCTTCCATCCATCAAATTTCCTATTTGTTTATATATATATATTTAAATTGAATGATAATTTATTAGTCTTCCTGTGGTCAGTTGACTATGGGAGTCTTGTTTTAACTCATGCCAGCCCTGCATGATAGTTTTTTCATGGCCTCCACCATCCTAATGCTGGAAACCACTTTTCTCACTTGAATGAGTCACCAGCTTCCCTCCCCCGGCACATATACATAGACATACACACACCAGCTGCTTGAAGAGAAGGGTGAGGGGCAAGGAGAAAAGGGAAGTATTTTTGGAAGTGAGAGAGGAAGGGACATGGGGAGAGAGAGAGGGAGACAAATCAGATTGTGTGTGCCCTGGAGGGGAATAGAGGGCAGGTAGCAGTATCAGCTCAGCTGTGTACTCATGCTAAATACTCACTGCTGAGAAGTAATGCATATTAGTTCCAGCCCTGTGTCACACTAACTCAGTTAATCAGCATTTTGACCAAGCTGGGACACAGCTGACCAGCTGGGAACATAGATGGAGAGGATGCATTCATACATCTGTGTGGAATTACCCAGCATGATTTAGAGAGAGCAAAGTAGTGACATTCTGCATTTCATTGCCAGTTTCCTGCTTGTGTGTGTGCACACGTGTGGCCAGGGAAAGGACCCTGTGCCTGCACAGAAAGCCTCAGTGTATTTTGTCCTTCAAAGGTTTGACCCAGAGAGATTCAACGAGGAATCAGCCATGAAAAACCTCTCCTTGTTGGGTTTTTCAGGAAGCCAGGAGTGCCCAGAGTTGAGGTGAGCATAGGGAAGGAGGTCTTTGTGTGTCTCAGTGGCAGACAGGAGAGAAGGTGCTTTCAGCCTCTTCCTGTTACTGCTGAGACAATCTGTCCAAGCTGGCAGTTGTCTGTTGGCAGATTTACATCACAGAAAGGTTTTTATTCTTTTCTCCTGCCTCTTCCCTCAGGTTTGCCTATATGGTGGCCACAGTTCTGCTGAGTGTCCTGGTAAGGAAACTGTATCTCCACCCAGTGAAAGGACAAGTCATGGAGACCAAGTATGAGCTGGTAACCTCACCAAAGGAGGAAGCCTGGATAACGGTGTCTAAGAGAAGCTAAGAGCAAGCAAAACAAGGGGCTAAAAGTGCCCCAGTGAATTTCTGAGCAAAGGTCTTAGGGTGAATCATGCTGGTGCCAGACTGACTCAGCCAAGGAATTTTACATCCAGATTTTGTTACCTTCCACGTTCTTAACCACATACCTCTCTTGGGTACTTTTTCTAACTCAACTAATAGTCATATTAAAGTAGATTTAATCTGTATGCCTTTTTTACATTTGCTCTTGGATCTCTGACCAAACCATTGCAAAGAAAGCAAAAAAACCTTGCAGTGGTGTATGTATGAACTGTTGGGTGCCCTCTAGTCAAAGACCAGACCTCTGGTTAATCCAGCCCCTTTCCAACAGCAGCCAGAGCCTCTCTTATCCAGTGGAATGCTTCTTCATGGATCCTAGCTAGATAAGACCTTGGAGACACAAGGACAAAGCCTTTCTCTCTATATAGGTATTTTTATTCAAAGTGTCTTTTCTTCCCTTGAGCTATAGCTGTAACTGTCAAGAAGAGCAGATATATCTTGTGGGAAGTGTGTGTGAGAGAGAAAGAGAGAAATAAAGTGGGGCGGGAATTGCACCACCGGTTCTTATGCTGTGTAATCTTGCTGTGCTGTGGGATTGCAAGAAAAGATGACTGAGAAATGCTAGTAAACTA
Organism: Numenius arquata; assembly: GCF_964106895.1. Taxonomy (NCBI): domain Eukaryota; kingdom Metazoa; phylum Chordata; class Aves; order Charadriiformes; family Scolopacidae; genus Numenius; species Numenius arquata. The sequence goes on from NC_133578.1 coordinate 28,199,300, forward strand.
AGAGGAATAAAATTGGTGTGGCCCCTGAGAAAACAGAAACATCAGTAATAATATAATGAAATGGAATAAAACCACAGAACAAAGCCCTGAGAAAGCGATTCTCTATCCTGACAGTTCTGAGGGCAGTGTCTAATCTAATCAGCATCAGAAATTGACAGATGCTTGCAATTCATTCAGCACTGGGTCAGCATGAGACTGGTCATGCAAATACTGGAGAGCGCTGATTTTATAGGGCTCTGGATTAGTATTGTACTTAATAACTTAAAAGCCTCTCAAAGAATCCTTTCACTCCTCCAAAACAGGTGCCAGCCAGAGCAGCATCATGTGCCACATGTTCACATGGTTTTCCCTGCTTCTTTCTTTCTCTTTTGGCCATCGTAGGCCAGCTCCTGAAAGATTTTTCAGAGCCCCACTGTATGGTTTCCAAGGCAGGAAGCTCTTACCCCATCATCTCATTGGGGTAATTGCCATCTGACTTCCTTTTCAGGTTGTGTTTCTCCCTTCCTCCCCCCTGCCCCCTTACATAGGTTCACCCTTTACCTGATCTTTATAATTTTTTCCTCATAAACCTGACCCCCTAGCCCCTTTCCCACGTAAAAGCTGTGTGGTGGTAGGTGAGGTATTGCTCAGTCTCCAGCTGTGTGTGCCTCAGCTACTTTTGTACCCAGGTACTGATGCCCCACAGAGCAGGCCAGGAGCGTGTGGCTCCCCTTAGAGCTGCTTTCTACTGCCTCTGCAGACAGGGCACATTTTACATGGGGATACATACCTGGTAGCTGCAGTTCCCATTTCTGCAGGCATTGTTCCTTTCACTTGCACCTTCCAGGTCAGGAAATCTGCTGCTCTTATAGAAATGTTTTGGTTTTTGTATTGCTGCCGAGTGCCGCCCTGAATGCAGTCCTGCCAGCTCTTATGGGGTTAACATCTGATGCCAGGCTCTGTGGGGACCAGAGAAAGAAAATTCTGCTCTTGGGTTAAATGTGTCAGCTCTGCTTTTGGTGGAGCTGTAGATATTCAGATTTCCCCTAGTGGAGTTTGTGTTGGGGGAGAGGTGAGGCAGAGATGCTGTTCTCCTGTTTTTTGTCTGCTGGGCAGAAAAAGGAGGGTTGTGCAGTTCAGCTTGCTGCCTCTCTTGCATTGATTTTTACAATGAACTGCAAGAAAGCTCTTGCTAATCTGACCTCTGTTTAACTGAAGGTTGGTCATGTCCCCAGATGGCAATTCATGTTAGGCTCTGCTTCACTGCTTATGCAAAAAGGCCTGCTTTTTCTTGAAGGTTGCAGATGTTTCCTAAACCTTCTGGAGAAATCAGTGTGGTAAAGGATTTTACTTTAAAGCATCCCTGGTGTGCAGAGGAGGCAAAATGGAGGCTAAATTACTGGCTTCTTGGGTAAAAATGGTAGGATAGCACTGTGCCTGCTAGGAACTGGACAAGGAATAGCTGACTGTAATATAATTGAGTGGCAAAGATCTGCTTTCTTGTGTCATAGGGAGTGGAGCTTTCAGGCACCAGAAAAGCTCCCCAAGTGTAATTGTCCAGACTTCTGTTACAGTGTTTCTCTGCCTTGCTGGAGCTGTATGGGCCAACTGCCTTGCAACAGCCCTTCCCTAGTTACAGGAATAAATAATGGGAGTAATTCCATATAATTTGTTATGAATTTTCCATCAGCACAGGTATCGCATCCTGTAAGACTCTCAGTCTGGGCCAGTAACCAAGCAGGCTACAGGAGTCTGTGACTGATACATGAGAAGAATGTGGCCCAAAGTGCTGGAGAAAGTGATTAGTTTTTTGTTTGCTCAAAACTGCTGTCAAAAAACCATCCTGACTCATCATTTAAGGAAATTTGTTGAGCATGGAGAGAAAGGAGTGGGGTAAGGCACTCTCAAGCATTTGTTACACACCGGTCAGAGTGACACTGAGGTCACAGCCACGTTGTTTGCTGAAGCCTGTAAGTTTCCATTCCTCACTCTCTGTCGATCATTTCAAACAACCTAACTACCAAGATTTAGTGCAATGCTTATCAACCCAGCTGCGGATCCTTTTCTGGTGCAGCAAACCCCCTTTTTTGTATGGGAATGTTCATGGATCAGAGCTTTCTCGTGAAGTTTTAATCTATTTTGATTGGAAGCTTGAAATACCAGTTTTGTCCTATTTCTCCCCTCACCCCTTGTCTAACATACACTGTCAGCTGGTTCTTATTTGGCCTGGTTTCCTAAGGAAGTCTTGTGTGTGTAGAGTGCACCCCTCTCCCCGCTTATTTTGGCTGTTTTCCTCTTTCTCTTCTCACAAGAAGTAACTTCTGAGCCCTTGAGCCAAATCAGCTGCATTTGACCGGAATCGGGGTTTGAAATCTCAACACTCTTATTTTCCTGCAAATTTTTGTGAAAATAAAGATGACTGGGCATAGGGAGTCCATGCTAGACATGTCACAAGATTGCAGGCAAAGCCGAAGCATTGTTAGATGCCAGCCTGGGGAAAAGCCTGAGTCAGCACCTGCACTGTACCAGATAGATAGCCAATCTCAGGAGTCCAGTCAATAGGGAACAGGGTTTTGTCAGTCCTGCTGCTCAGACTCACACACTAAGGACACGTCTAAGGCCCAGAGATCTCTTCTGGCTGTAACATGGGGATGTGGGCAAGCTTTGCAACCTGTGCAAGAAAATGCCTTAGTCTAGGAACAAAGCCAAGAGTGGGAGGTTGCTTCTATAATATAGGGAATTATTGCTTTTTATGCTTCATATTCCTGCTTTACACCAGAAAGCTGCTTCACAAATTCCACAGGATAGCTTTGAAAAGCATACCGAAAAGCTGTCATTTCATTCCTTGGACTCTTACTGTAGAACGAGCTTTTATAGAGAGCTACAAACTCATGAAAGGTAGGAGGCTAAATATATCTCTGTGCCTATGCAATCTGCTGCTCTCAGAAGCAGGCAGCCAGTACAGGTGCCAGGAGCAGCCAGGCCATTGCTAATTGATTGTCATGTCTGTTTCTGGCTGGCAGTCTTGTACTGGTGGCAACTGGTGAGACAGTTGTTAATATAACTTTGAGCAGACCAAAGAGCTTATTGAGCTAGCCTCCCACTACCTCCAAAATGTCCATGAATAATGTTGCCTCTAGATTTCAATTAACCTGGGCTGCATATAGAGCCATTATTGCAAATTACTAATATCCTTCTCCTGTACCTGCAGTTTAAGGACTTGGTGGTAATGGCTGTGGCATGCAGCACAGAGTTGAGGGTTGCATATTTTATTTTCCGTTATTAAATGGAAAAGATGATCTTGGCAAATTCTGTCCTGCTTGCTGCAAAAGTAAAGGTTGGTTGTTGGTCAGAGTGGATGTTTGTTGATTTTAAAATACCTTGGGCAGCTCTTGTGCCAGCTCCCCCATTAGCTGGGCAGTTATGTCAACTTGGGGCTGCTGGCAAGCCCACTTGGGAAAACAATATATCTATCTCATCTGCATAGTTTGTTCATGAATATTTTCGTACTGCTTAACTCACAGGTAAGTAGCGTTGCCTTCTCACTCTGTCTGTCCCAGGTACTGTGCACACTTTCTCACTGACAGCAGGAGATATCTGTAGTCTCACCCCCATGTATGACCTTCCCAAGGTTTCTGTTTGTGCTACAGAAGGGGTTCCCTGACATTGACCCTTGGATACACATGCATCCTGATGAGCAAAGTGAAGTCTGCAGTTTATTGGCTTCCATTCTGTGCTTGGATCCTCTTGTAGCTTTGGGGCGAAAGGAATGGGGTAGACAGTACCTTTGTGAAAGCACTTTGAGCATACAGGACCTAAACCTACTTCCCTACATCTTTTATCAAGAGTGACAGGGAATGGGAAAAAAGGCTTCTAATGAGAAGGAAAATCTTCATCATTCGTGGGTTATGCCACCAGGAAATAGAACTGTTGTGATTGCCGTGGCAGCTCTTGCTGCCTCTTTCCACTTGTCCAAAGCAGGAATTGCTGGAAAATATTCCAGGCATTTTTCTCTGGAGCCTGAGATGTACCCATCTTGGCATCTCTCTCTAGTTGAGTTTAGGACTGTTTTTTACCAGTCACTTTTTAACTAAACAAAAGGCCTGTGTGACATCTCTTAGGATTCAATGCCAGATTTTTGGCAGTAGCAGACGGGGAAGAGGAACTACCACATGCAGGAAAAAAAAAAAAGATTAAATGTTCCTCACATATGTAGGGTGGAGAAGGAGAGAAGATAAGGGTTTCCATGGCAACATTCCTTGAAGATAAGTATTTTTAAATCTCTGTGAATTTTAGCATTCAAAACACAGTTGTGTTTCCCACAGAAAGATTTGGGGGAGGGCTGGAGTGGAAAGAATTTTTTCCCCTACTTTTCAGGTCATTCCTATTTCTTTTACGGAGAAGCCAAACCCAAGATAAATGAAGTACGTGAGATTGCTCTCGTGTTAATGCTGCTGTAAAGAAAAGCCTTGCTTCCAGAAAGCACAAAGCATCAGTCATAGTTCTGTATCTGCACCAACATCTCTGGCGCAAGCACTTGATCATCTCTTTAATGGGAAAAGTAATTTAAATAGATCAATACTAGGCCAGTAAAAAGTCACAAGGACAAATCTTGCAGGATTCCACATTAAAACCAGTGTAACTTGGAGCAAAATCTTAATTATAATTGACATACAGATAAGGGATAGTAGTGGTGATAAGGTACCTGAGGCCTTTTGCCTTGGCCAAAGAGGAGAGGATGCAGAACTGAAAGGGCAGAGGAAACAGGTAAAATGTGTCCCCGGTGAGTGTCTTGGTTACCTCAACGACAGTGAAAGGTTGCTGCAGGTGGGCATGTGATGCTCCAGTGACGCTATTAGGCAGGAAATGTTTGCTCTTTATATGGGGTATTAGTGCTGGGGCCACCTCTGAGCCTCTCTGAAGCTCCTCTCCTCCAATCACTGCAGCGCTGAGCAACTCACGGGCACTGGCACGCTCTGCTCCCACCTCCCTGCTGGCATCTAGGCAGGTCAGCTCTGTCACAAGCCTGCCAGTGAGACATCCAATGCTGTGCCTGCTTGGCTGCCAACTTTCTAGTCTCACCGAAAAAGGCTTTTTTTTTTTTTTTTTTAACAGTCGCTTCCAACTCAGTAATGACTCAGACACTGCAGCAAGGGTAAAGCGATCATCTTCCCCTTCAGAGCTTTACGGCAGAAGGCCCTGGGTATCCTCGCTAGAAGAGAGTTTGCTGGGCCCAGCCATCAGCTGGATTCAGTTCTTTAATTTAACTGATGAAACTGTATGCTCCAGCAGTGCTATCTCCTGGCTCAGGGGCTGTGTTTTAGCAATAGACTAAATGATTCCTACAAGAACTTTGTGTTCAGAAGCCTTGGGGAGGGGAGGCTGGGAGGGAACAAATAGTCATATATAAAAGAGAAGGTGCTATTCACGCATTAAGGTTCTTGTCCTGACCAAATTTCACCTAGGCCGCAAATCCAGGAAAGGAACAAAAATCTGTTTGTTGGAACAGTAAGAGAAAAACAATAAGTCATATTTGGCCATGTATCTTTTGGGGTGAGGGAGGGGAAGCAAATAAGGGTGTCTGAAAAAGCAAAGTTCATATTGTCAAAGTGTGGAAATTGGCCCTTGGCAGTATTGTTTCATATTGGCCAAGAGCCTGATACAGAATAGGCACTACTCAGATCCAGCTAAGGCAATGTCATGGTTTGGGCGGCTTTATTACCCATGTCAACTTCCCTACATCTTCATTGATAAAGCCTACCAGCAGTATGGAAAAAAGCTGCACTTTTCATGTCGCTGGTGGATCTTCTATTGGAATTCACTGCTGTCAGATATATTATTTTTAATTCTGGGAATAATATTCATGCCCTGACGTCAGCACTAACATGAAAGTGCGTACTCTGGCTTTGTAGTTTCTTGGACTGAAAAGCAACTGACTTACTCATGCAGGGCTTGTTAGCTGTGAGTTATTGATTACATGTTTATTCCATCCCTTCCTTTAAGACCACAGCTATTTTGTGCTGCATGCTGATGCTGTAGCTCCATGCATTTGCCTTACAGCTGAATCCCAGGAGATGCAGGAACTCTGTGATACTGAAATAACAGAAATGCAGCAACCTCAATCCCTGCTCAGCAGCCTTCAGTATCCAGTATGTCACAACCTGACTCTTACTCCATCCTTGGCTGCTCGTAAGTCAGTCTGGTAGAGTGATGGAGTTTGGGGCTGTTCCCTGGGGAACAGATGGTGCCATACTGGTGCCATACAACAGCAGTGCCTTACAAAGAATTCCAAAATGCTTGTTAGATACAGTGGTTCCAATGTCTGTAATGTTTTGGTGTCACATGCAGATTTCTGCTCTACTGGTAACTGGCACCAGTCAATGGCTGACCTGAGGCCTGTGGTCCTCGCAGCCACAGCAATCCCTGTTCGGTTGCTGGTGAAGTCCTGAAGTGGGCGTTAGACAGCGGTAACTGGATTGCTGCTGTGTGGGGCAGCGAACTGATGCCTTGTTGCAACATGTGTGAGTGCTCTCGCATGAGTCTAAACTTCCACAAATACAGTTTGCAGGCAAAAAAGCCCTGCCTTCTGGCAGCTTGGCTACCACCTGCCACTGTCCTGCTTTAGGAGAAAGGAGATTGCCCACTGTGTGGCAGATCAGCTTCTCAAAATGCGCTGGCTCTGAGGTAGCTGTCCTGCCTTTGCAAGCTCTTCCAGGAGTCTGAATGGGGGAAAGATGCCTTGGGAGGAGAGGAGCGAGCCGTGTGAGTTAATGGGAGCTGACAGCGATGCCTCCAAGAATACACCATCGCATATGACGGAACACTAACTGGACCAATGGTTGCAGCTGCCCCACATTCATTGGTGAGCAAGATATTTGGGAACAGTGAGGGTGTTTGAAGCACTTAGTCCTCCCACTGTGCAGAATTCATATTAAATTTGCCAGAGTCTATGCCTTGATTTGATGGTATTGTTCTTGTAAAAGGAAGGAGCAAATTGATTGCTTGCTAACAGACTGCTCTAAATTGACCTCAAGTATGGGCCTGGGCCTGCAAACCTTTGTATGACTGTGACTATTATTTATGCTGTGTGATTGCATTGAATACCACTGACTTTCATATATTGGCCTAGCACAGTTGCACGTAAATCTTAGTGGCTTTCAGTCATTAGAAACCAAATTTTTGAAGTCGTTTAGGTGTTTGGATTTTGAACATCCCATTAAGTGCTTACTTGACTATTTAAATGCCTAGATGTCTCTGTAAGTCTAGTATTGCCATAATGCAAAGAAAAAGGAAATTATATAGAGGGTTTGCTGAATCAGGCTTCTAGTTTCATATCGCGGCAGCAATAACTAGGTGGGGTCTGTTGCTATATATACACCATAGTTCCAAGTGAACCTCTTTTGTGCTTGAGGAGATTTGGTGGTGACTTTTACGTGGTAAAGGTAAAAATACTGCAAACATACATCCTGTATTAGCCTTTATATATTTTATAGCTGTACTGTTCCAGTGTGGTAAACTGAGCTGAGCAATCACATTTTCTCAATTACCCTCAAGAACTGGATATCCTTATCACCTCTGTGTTTCTTTCTCCCACTGCTGCAGCACCGGTCTTGAAATTGTCACCACAGCTAAAAATCCTCGTTCTGTAAATTAAACTGTGATTTAAAAAAATTTTACAGTGCAGCCTCCTCATAAAACTCCACCAAGTCTTTTGCTGATGTGACTCACTCAATTACTCATGTGGGCAGACATTCAGATAATAAAAGTAGTTAATGGAAAGCTGTGAGAAATACTGCTGGTTCCTGAGGAGGCAGGGGAGGGGGAAGGCTACTGCGGGTATTTTATCCAAAGAGCTGCTGAATTCACTGAGCTCCCAGGCATTTTTTAAAGATAAGGATTTCTTCATTCTGCTTTTTCTTCTTGATAAAAACAGCTTGAAAAATCAGATTGGCAGTAGAGGAACAAAAGTACACCAGCTGTATATGTTTGCTCCTCTGCTACTCTTTCTGCATATTAGAGATGATAGCCAGTCTGTGCCCTGAAATAATCTCTTTATCCTGGTGATGTAAATACTTAAATAACACTCAATACTCTAATGAATTCTGGATTCCTGAATCAAGGATTACAGGTAGCAAGTGACTAAACAAGCCCTTTGGTTGGAGGTGTCACATATACTGACAAGAACCAGATTTTTCTGGAATAATTAATAGGCCATTGAGATTTGGTGTGCAATAGGTCAGGTAATACAACTGGAAAGCAGATTTCAATGACATTTCGGTGAGTGCACATTGGAGAAATATGGCACCTTTTGAAGCTGGTGAGGCAGAAAGTTGCTGAAGAATAGTAACTTGGAAGTGCAAACGCCCTTATGCAATGAAATTATACATGTGTGACGGCTTCAAAGAGACTTAGAATTAAGCCAAAACTGGAAGTAGTGGAAGTGGACAAACTGATTAGAGCTGAGGGCTAGCTGGCATTTGCAAAACAACCAGAACAGTTAACTCTTGGTTGCATGGCTCTGAGGCTGCGAGATTTTTGGGGGATTTGCTACCACAAATGGCTGTGCAAGCCCCTTCCAACAACAGCGATGGATGTGAAAAAGGAGAGGATACAAAGATGTGCTCATTCCTCATGCAAGATGAGCTGGGAGGGAGACTACGACTTGACTTGTAAAATAGAGCTTCTGGCACAGAGAAGCAATGCATGGGTGTTGCGGCCATGGACCTGAGAAAGTAAGCTGTCAGATTATATTTAGCGAATACATGCTGCAAAGAAGCGCAGAGAGGGAAGGAAGGGAACTAACGCGTAGCTGGGCCCCATGGGTAGTGAGCACACAGAACGGGGAATGAGGCTGTTTAGAGGATGAATTGCCTTGGTGTACCTGATTCAGATAAACCTCTGTGTGAGGCCAGGGATCTGCACAGACTTGTCTGATTACTTTGAACAGCAGAGCTCAGCCTGATTTCTCCTTCAGTAATGGCTCAACCCCAGACTCTGTTAGGTGAAGGGTGACCAACCTGTGGCCTTCTAGCAATTCACCTCTGGCCCCACGCTAGGGATGTCTCCTGCAGCAATTCCATTCCCTAGTTGGGGAAGCAGTAGTTCCATAGGTAGAAACCAACATCACAAGCAGCTGTGCATACCCAGCTCAGCCACAACCCACCAGAAGCTTGTTAGCTAAGGTTGACATCTGCAAAATAGGTTAAATACCCTGCCCATTTGAATTCAGGGGTGTGAACACCTTGCTCCATGGTGTTCCCTGGAAAGCCCAGCCCTAAAGAGGCAGAGGTGGGGAAAAAATTCCTTATACTTGTATGAGACAGATCAAACTTTGTGTGCTAACACATGATAGTTGGTCATTTGGGTCCTGTCTTATATTCCAGGGTGCAGAGGTTGTGACTTTGACTAGTTTGTAGCAGGATGGGTACAGCTTAAGCTCTAACTCTTTCCTGCTAAAATAATTCAGAGATGTCTCTGCCTTTGAAATAAATGAGTCCTTTAAGCTCCCTCTCAGAGGAGACAGTGCAGGAAGGCCTGGCTGCCTTCTGCGCATAAATATTCTGTCAAACCAGATTCAGGCTGAGGTGAGTGAAGCTGCTGCAACTGACGGGGAGCCAGCAGTCTCCATCTCCTGTTAGGCAGTACAGCATCATTGAGATTTGTGCTGTTACCATACTGTCAAAAATAGCTGTAGGTGAGAGAAAGGGCTGAAATGCTCTCTTATGTTAGCCAAGCAGGAGGACAGAGCAGTTAGGAGAAGGACAGAGATGCAAACTGTGATAGTGAACAAAAGCTCTGCAAAGAGGAGCAGCCTTCACAGCCTCATGAAAGGGGATTACTTGACCAGATGCATGATAGAAGGAGGAAAGATGACTTCACAGATGTGATTTATTATCCTTCCCATGCAAGGGAGTTATGATAATTCCAGGAACAACACACATTTGTTTAGTGGCTCCTAAGAACGTGCAAGGCCATAAAAAGCTTTTTAAAGTGGTTTATGTGGTAAAAGCGTGATTACAAACAGGACAGGATTAAAAAAGCTCAGGGCAGGGGGGAGGCAAGTTCCTGGAGTTATGTGAGTACTTAAAGACCTGCACTTTAATTACATACAGGAAGAAACAACAGACCTCAGAGAATGCTTCTAACTGTTGTAGCTGCAAAGCAAGCTTGAAAATGTGGAAAAAAGCATAAATAGGCCAGTAGCATCTGCTCCAGTCTGTAGTGAACCAGAATCAATACGTTGAGAGAGAATGAATTTTCCCATGTGCTGTAGTGGAGCATTAACTCTCCTATATACCCTTTAGGGTCTATCTCCTCAGCAGCTGTATCACACCTTTCCTGGGAGGTTCCACATGAGTCAGGACAGGGTGGGAAAGGACTGGCAATTGGTCTGGGCTGGCATCTTTGAGAAGGAATCAAGGTTGGAAGGTTGGCAGGAAAGAAAAACAAATTAGAGAGGTTCTTTCCCCCCCACCCTCCCCGAAAGCTTTGTCCTTTGAACCCTTGGAGGGAAACTGATGAGCAACTATGCTTTGTGCTGGCTTCTCTTTGAGACCATTTGGTGCCTGTTTTCTTTTAAAGTCTGAAATGTTAGAAAGAGATCATTATTTTTCCTATTTAGCTTGACCTCTTCCTCCCTCAGAGAGTTTCTCCCCCTATACTGGCTCTGTCCTTCTCACGCAGTGTGTTGAAATAAAGTTCAAGAGAAAACTTGTTTTCCTAGAGAAAAAGCTTGGTATTTGGAATGAGACATGTCCTAGAACAATCTGAATCTCTGCAACACGTTCTGTCCCTCTCCGGAGGTGCTGTGAGGTATCAGGTGTCAATCATCACTGCCTCTGTCTGAGGTGGTTCTAAAATAGCAATGTTAGGGCCAGTGCTTCCATGAGATGTAAACTACCCTATGGGTCACTCCTCCTACCCTTCGTGCAGCAAGTGCTTTACCCAGGGGCAGCGTCTCATAAGCAGAGAGGTTATCTGTGGTTACAAACTTGATTACCTAGCAAATAGCTGAATGCCCAAGGAAGCAGGAGGAGAATGTGCAGCTGCGGGGTGTGTGGGTTTTTCATTCTGTTTTACAGCGAGGACTGGAGCCTGAGTGTTTAAGACGCCTTGGGATCCTGATACCATTTGTTGCAGCACTGGCCGTGTATGAGCTGCATTCTGTGCCAGGAGGCCACCCCTGGCATTCTGGGATAGCGGTGGGAGTTAAATAAACTGCCTTTTGCTTCAGGTGCTTTGGATTATGAGGCTGGCAAAGACCCACCAGCCAGCCAGAGGTGGATCCAGACACTATGTGAAGCGAGCAGGATGGCATGACTTTGCCTTTATTGAAGGAGTGAAGGTACATATTTCAGTTACAGATTATTTTCTTCAGTCCTCCAGTTTTCCTTCCCTCCCTCACCCCTCTACTAAATGTTACCTGCTGGCTAAAAGGCATGGGCCTCTGTATATGGTCTGTACACATGACTGTATGTTTGCTGTCAGAGTCCTTTGTTGTTTATCCATCTGCAAATCTGCTCAGCTCCATGTGATGCAGCAAGCACAGGGATTTTTGGCTTCTGTTTCTACCATTTACAAAATGTGGGGGAAAAAAAAAGGGAAAAATGCTCAGAAATGGGAAACCTCATAAAACTAGAGCAGAGTTACAGAAGTGAACTGAAAACCTGCAGCAGGGTCTGTCAGAGATCTGACCTGGTCATCTGTCTAAATGGGATGTTTACTGACATCCCTTGATGTGGTGATTGTGCTGTTCAGTTTTCCATATAGCAAAGAAAATGGAAGAGGTTTTTGATTGTGATTTTTTACTGTGTTGCCAAAAATACGTGGCCTTTGAGCTACCCCATTATTACTCTTCTCTAATTAAGAATTGATAATTCAGAGTGTGGTATGTGGGACACGCACACAAAGTGCCCAGCTGCAAGATTGCACATGACCAAAGGATCTGCTTGTCTGTGCAAGTTTTCGTGAGCAGGGGACTCCCTTGGGTGATTAGCCAGAGGTAAAAGCCTAACGCATGTGAGAGAACTTGGAAGAATAACGGTCTCTCTGTGCTTTTGGATCTCAACCTCCAATGTGGAGTCTCCAGCTAGATGCTTGCCTTTCTATTTTCTGGTGACTGTTTGAACAGCATGTCTAGGTGGAAAATATGTTTGCTTCCCAGTCTTGAAGATATTGATCTAAGGGAAAATCTTGCACAAAAGGATTAAAAAAAAGTTGGAAAAGTTAAAGTGTATAATGCTGTAATTAGCGCTGAGGGAGTATAAAAATTTAAAATTAGTTTAGCACATCACTTGACAGATGGGAAGTCATTTATGTAAATTTAGGGAAGTGGTAGTTGGATTCAGTTGGTCTAATTTAAACAATATTTCTAATTATTTTTGGTATGTGTACAGAGGATTACAGGATGGCCATTATTCTGACAGGAGGGCTCTTCATATTTAAATTTAAATCCACAAAAGAGTACCCTATTAAAATGTAAACATGCTGTGATAACAAGCACCTAATTATGCAGGCAGGTTAGTCCAGCTACTCTGGTGAACAGCTGTGTGCACATATTTCAGATAATGCTTTTTCTTACACCCTAAAAACCACCGGCAGGGCCACCAAGAGGTCAAGAGGTGCCTGATCCGCAGGGTGGGAGCTCCCTGTAAGAAGGCTGGTGATGCTGATTGCAGATATGAGAGCAGACAAGCTCTTGCAGGTTTCCAATGAAAGCAGGCCCTGATGGCACCCAAAAGCACACAGAGAAGATGACACAATTGACAGTTTCCCCTCCCTACACTCCGGTGCTGCTAATCCAAGTTAAAACTCCTATCAGCATCTTTGGAGAACCTTCCTCTTTATATCTTGACAGCTTTCTCCTTTTGCCAAGAGAAAGATCATGCAGGTTTACTGGGGAGCTGCCAAATGTCAGCTTGACTTCACACCTGAGAAGCAAATGAATGAAGAGAGAAGGAAAGCCTCAGCCTGCCTCCAGCATGGTGCAAACGTGAAGGAAGAGTCTTGGGAGCGTGGGTGTGAACAACCCCTGGAGCTGCAGCAGCAGCAGATGCAACGTGAGCAGAGTCCAAGCTGAAGCTACTGTGGAGGAGGGAGCGTGGGGCCCATTCCCGAAGTGTGAAGGTGTTATTCATCAGCTTGCATGCCCTAGGGTGAGGTAGAGGCCTGGCCATGGCTGAGTCTTGGCAGTGTGGGACAAGGCTTGGAGCTCCAAGCTGTACAGCAGCCCTTTACGAGTTGATTTGGTTGGCTTTTCTTTGCTGCAAAGGCTCAGATCAGTTCTCTCAAAAGGTGCATTAGCAATCAGCAGGGGGGCCGTCAACCAGGATTTATTCTTTAACTGCAGCAAAATCAGTATTTTTTGGTGTATAATTCATGGTTTATAAACTTTGGGGCTAGAGGGCACCAAGAGCAAGGCTGCATGACACTTCAGTCCTTGGTCGTTTTAGGGCACGGAGTGCCAGTCTCTGCTGTGGAGAGCTGCAGGCAGTCTGACACCACACTAGCACAGCCCTGTGCTGGAGCGTGGCTGCTGGTTGACAGCAGTCACCCCTCTTCTGCCTCCCCACTGCCCTGTGGGGGGGTCTCTAGCAGGGTCTTTTGTGATTCTTAAGCCTTTTTGTGAGATTAAGGCTACCACAGCTGTAAAATATGATTACCCTTGGCACTTCCGCTGCCTGTAGAGAAATTAAAACACACAATCACGTAGTTGGAAGTTGTGAATTTTAGCCCACATTTAAAAATGGGAGAAAAATGCTTTGCTCATGAGGGCTTTTAAAGCAGTATAATGAACACTCTGCCTGACTCATCCTTCACATGGGAGAACTAAGCAAGCTAAGAGGAAATGTCTCCAGGCAGACAGCCCCCAGGGCAGGAATTTCTATCTCTTTTTTCTTTTAAGGAAAGAAACTTAAAAAGACTGGCCCAGAAACTACATGTTTGTTGCCTGACACCACCAGGTGTTTGCAATCTGTTTGTAATTCTAGAAGTCACCTGGAGGCCAGGCATATCTAGCTGGATGCTGTTGCAACAGCTTTCAAGGCATGAGAACAACTGTTCCCACAGTACCAGGCTGGTGTACAAGGACCGCAGCACTGGATCTTCTCTAGCTGGTGACTACCACAGAAGTGTCTGTAACCTGAAGGCTGGGAAAACATCAGGCTGCAGAGTCAGAGTATGTATGGGATGTCAAATAACCCAGGGCTGCGCTACAGAAGCAGCAGCAGCTCTGTGGAGCCCCATGGGAACATGAGGGAAGTAATCACAGCTGCAATTGATTTCAAAGAGACGAATGAGCTCCCCTAGAGAAAGCTGGGACACTTCTGCTGAGGGCTGGTCACATTTTTTGGGTTTTGGTTTTGTGGGGCTTTTCTGGGGGGAGAAATGCTACTTTTAAGTTCAGGTGAAGGAATCCAGTGGGAAAGCCTTCCACATTCCTCTAAGGGTGGGAATTTTCATCACAATTGTAGAGATACTGAAGGACTTGCCCAGGACATAAAGGAAGTCAATGTTAAAGCCAGGAACTGACCAAACAGAGCTTTTAACTCATGGCTAGTGTGCTTCAGCCATGAGGCTGTCCTTCCTCTGTTTCTGTTGACCCTTCATTATACTCTTTTCTCTGTTAAAAGTTGAAAAGCTGACTACTTGGTGGCTGAGAATTTACCCTTCCTCTCGCCCCTGTACAATAGCATCTTTTCAGACTGAATTCACACAAAAGAAACATTTTGTTCTTCCTCTGCTGATCAGAAGAGCTGAGCAGCAGCTACATTAAAAGCATGAGCGTCTGACCCTAGATCCCATTGTATTCAAAGACAAAGCTTCCAGTGGTATCAGTAGATGTGGTGTTAGACCTATGGCTCTGGGAAGGGTGCTGCTAGCAAGCTGCTATTGAGTAAATTAATGTAAAATGATAAAAAAAAAAAAAAAAAGCCAAGGCTTCCTAAAATGAAAACACACATCATTATTTGGTGTTGGCCCTTTGAACTAACACTGGGCAGCGGCGGCGGGTGCCAGCTCTGGTGCCGGGGGACACCCTGAGGGCAATCGGTCGGTGAGACACTCGCTGCCGCCACCGGGGCAAGAGTGTGAGGGCTGGGCCCCTACCTGCGAACAGCCATTTAAAAAACCCTAAAAGAAGATAATGCAGAAATCGCTCGGTCCAGCGGCTTTTCTAACGAGATGCTCACGGTGAAAGAGGCGGGAACATCCTAGGCCCCCTCCCCTCATCTCGTCTCCGGCCGGGAGGGGGGCCAGGCCCTGCCCGGCCCGTCCGTGTCCCTCTTCCCAGAGACCGCCCGCCGCGCTCCGCCGGACCGGAAGTGGGCACCCGAGGGGGGGGCGTGAGGGGGGCGTGGGGGCGTGCGCATGCGCAGGAGGAGTTGCCCGGCCGCGCCCCGCCCCCGCCGCGGTGGGGGTCTGGCGCGCGCTCCCTGCCCGCGGCGCGAGGCCGGGCCCGGGCGGCGGGTAGCGCCGTGGGGGTGGGGGGTGGGTGGGTGGCAGCGCGAGCGCGCGCGCGGAGGGGGCAAGGGGCGGAGGTGGGGGGGCGAAGAGGAGGAGGGACGGACAGACGGACGGACGGACGGGGTGAGAGGATGTGAAGATGGCGGAGCTGCAGATGCTGCTGGAGGAGGAGATCCCGGGGGGGCGCCGGGCCCTGTTCGACAGCTACACGAACCTTGAGCGGGTGGCCGAGTACTGCGAGACCAACTATATCCAGGTGCGGGGGGGTGGGGTGGGCGGGGCGCGCGCAGCCTAACGGTCGCCGTCCCCGCCTAACGGTCGCCGTCCCCGCCTAACGGTCGGCGGCCCCGGCGGCGCGGTGCTGAGGCGGCGGGTGGTGGGCATGGGGCAGCCCCGGCTGGGCAGGGTCGTGTGTGTCCTCCCCCGCCGTTTGCTGTGGGGCTGCCTCCGCTGCACGGTCGCGGGGTCGTGCTACCCCCGTCCCCTTGGCGATGGGGGGGGGTGACAGGCGCGTGGCACCGGCTGCTGCAGCCCGGGGAGGAGGAAAGCTGGTTCACCTCCAGCATGAACTACCCCGGCGTGACGAGGCGTTTAAATATTTAATTGATTTCTAAATTAAATTCCTTCCACTTTGTGAGCGTGTTGAATATTTATTTCGTATTGTGTCTCTGTCGCTCCTTTTCGTTCCTTTCTCACCTTCCTCTCCCCTTTGCTGACTGCACTGAGATGATGTGATAAACCGAGGAGATACCTGACTCCTGTAATTACAGTATTTGTGCATGTTAATTTAGAGCACATGACATATGTTTCAATTGGGATATGCCTATCGGTTTATATTTCCCTTCCCAAGTAGGGCTGCGGTATTCGATAGGATGGGCAGCTACCAAGTGGTAGGTGCAGGATGAAAGCGTGATGTAGTGGAGGTGATACAAAATTAGGGAGAAAGAGATCAAGTGCAAGTTACTGCTGCAGCGTGTGATTTTTATGGTGACCACTCTGAAGCCAGATTGATGTTAGGACATTGGATTTTTTCTTTCTTTCTACTGGGAAGAGAGGCAAAATGTACTCAGTTTACTTTGATGGTGATTGTAGGGCCAAATGAAAGAGTTACCCCCCCCCCCCCCCCCCCAAACAAACAAACAAAAAGAAACATTACTTGTGGGTCAGTCCTAAGAAGGGTCTGAGTGTGTAGGAATGGAAGGAGGGGGTCGTGGGTTTGTGCTGTTAGTGTTGAGAGAAGTACCAAGGGTCCCAGTTTTATTTTTGCTGTCAGTCGCTTAAGTGGAGAGCGTGTTTCCAGATGGCAAGTAGGGATGAGATCTGTAGTGAGATTATTCTATCAGTGAAAATGGGAGAAAATATTTAACTAGTGACAGAGAGTACTTAAAATGTAAAAATGCTCTGTTCCTTTTGAATTGTTGAATGACCAGCTGCCCTTCAGAGAGAAGACTTGGCATATTTTGGGTCATTTACAAAACATGTCAATTACAGTGAAATTATATAGATGGTTTTTATTATGTAATAACTTTTCCTATGTTGAATTAGTAGGACTTGTGTTCTTTAAGAGAAATAGATTGAAATATTTTCTTACAGTTGTAACCTGACATACATATATTTAAATGTATGCTTTTTTGGAAACAGAGAAATTGATTTTTCTGGAACAAGGGAGAGGAGTCTTGGAATGTAGAACTGGATAGGAAGAAGTGGATGTAATTTGTTTTTTTTTTTGTTCATTCTCTGACCTTTTTTTTTGTTCGTCTTATAAACCGAGGTTTATAAAATCTGTATTGAACAGCTCCACTTTTATTATTTTAATAAAAACTATGGAGGGGAACTCCATGCTGTTTTGTACAGATAGAGAATGAGAAAAGATGGTTATTGCCCCAGACAGCATACAGTCCGTAAGGACAGCCTAAGATAATAGGACATGGAGACAGACAGATGGTGAGTGAAGGAAAAGAATGAAGCACTCTTGGTCAGCCTGATGGATTCTGGCCACCACACAGCAATACCCTGACTGTTGGCAATTTATCCAAGCATCGTGACAACAGAGAGCTTTAATGGGGAGGTGAGAACGAAAGAATGAAATTGTGTTGTGAGTGTTGACGGTCATGTGAAGTGTGGGTCACAGCATGAACATCTTTAAATTTTAAACAAGTGGGGAATGGACGATATCAGCCAAGTGATAGACTCTGGCCTTTGGAATTGGCCGAGAGACCACAGAGTAGGATTATTGTAGAGAAGAGGTCCATTGTGAAGGGATTCTGGATTTAGTGATGTGGGTGCCCTACTAACAAATCTGTAAGCGAACCCACCCCACCTTCACTGTACCAGAGCTACATAAACTGTATACAAACTGTTTTTTTCTTTTCTGCAAGAGTGGGAATGGGCAAATGGATGTAACTATTGGTGAGTTGGATATTGGTGGTTTTTCTTCTAATAATAATTTTTCCAAAGCTATTATGTGCAATTAAGTCCAAATTATATTAAAAACCAGTAACTGTGGATTTTGTGGCAAAGATGGGCTTGTGATAGCTCAGAAGCGTGCAGAAGAGTAATCATGCAGAAAGTCATGTAGTGAAGATGGACTAATTCTATTGTAATCCTTTAGTGTTTCATTGTTGACAAAAGGTTTTGGCATTGATATTCTTGAGACCTCCTACAGGAGGCTCAGAACGTGTCTGAGGTCTGAACTTGATCTGCAGGATGATAGGCAGTGTGGTGATGGGGACATTGAAGGCATTACATTGGCTTGTATTTGCCAGTAGACAAGTCACTCCTCTTTTTGTGCCAGTTGGTGCTTTGAGGTCTTATTGTCAAATACAAAAATTGTTGCAAAAGTCAGTGGAGGTGTAGCTCAGTTTAATGGAGAATTTGAAGTTCAGTGCTAAGGTGAATGAGTTTTTTCTGTCCTCCCATTAGCAACATCATAGCAGCTTCAAAATAATTGAACATGTAATCTCTTACATGTGGAAATTGCTAGTTCATAATAGAGTAGTAGAGTTGTGGCAATTGCAACTCATTTGACTTATGCTTATGAAATGAAAAATCCTTTTTTTTTTTTTAAATTTTGGCAGTGTTTGTCCAAATTATGATTGATACTTGGTGAGCTCAATTACTTTAGCAGCAGGGAATGTTACATAAATTGTTACCTTCCCTTGAGTCTGTGATACAGTAGTATATCAGCAAATTAGCTTAAAATTTGTGGAAAATAGAAAATGCAGCAAATATTTAATAAATGCACCTACAGCATTGAAAGACAAAAAGCTACTGTTTGGTCAAAATTTTTTTTTTTGTTCATTGTTCTTCACCAGTCGTTGTTTTAAATTTTCCCACTGGGTAAGTTGGTCTCCCAGCCTTCCAGCCAATCAATTACCTAGTAAGATGATGTATTTTTCAAGAGACACTACTCTGTTAAATAGGAAAATAAATTGATAGAAGAAAAACTTAAAGTATAATTTCAACTTGCATACTACAGCAATTAGTTTAATAAATTTTCTGTGATTATGATTCTGCTTTAATAATAATAATTCAGTTTTAAGCATAAATGGATAAATTGCTCTTTTTAATCTGCTTGTTACTACATAAATCAAATAACTTTTCTTACTAAAAAGGTCTTATTCTTCTAATAACTTGGAGAAATTATACATATTATTTCTACATCATACTTCTTAAAGAGAAGGGGAAGATACACATATTTATTTAGGAAAATGTTTTTGTGGTATCTGCCACAATGTCAATCACAGGTTAAATTTTATACTGCCTGTTCAACTCTGTACTCGTGCTGTGTCCTCTGTAACCAAGTTCAGGCTCAACTTTTCAACAGAGTAATTCTATAAAATTTGATTATCTGATGTACTTGATACTATTAAAAACATATTTGAAGTCTGCATTGATTTATTTCATAAAAAGCAGAGAATAGTTATACTGGACAATATGCCATGTTTGCAAAATTTTCACAGTCCTGCAATATTTTTGTTCAGGAGTATCCTAAAGAAAAATTCTACTTATGATGGTTTAAGTAACAAGACCCAGAAATTATTCAATTTGCACGTCTTGTTACTGGTATACTGACATAAATTCCAACACTATCTTGGCATGTCCAGTTTCTTTGAGCTTGTCCTATATAAGTTTATTCTGGAATAATCTTTTGTTTGTTACTCATGATCATCGCTCTTTTAAAAAATCAGCTTTTCATTTTGTGCAATGCATGGAGCTTTCTAGAGTAACTGAATGCTTGTGTCTGTTAGCTCTTTGTTGAAAGAGTCAGAAAAAATTACCAGATGGAGCCATTTCAGCCAGTAAGTATCTCTCAGGAACAGATCTGGTGTGAGGGGAAGTCCCACCACCAAAGTTAGCATGAATTGAGTGAAAAATCAAGCCTCTCTGCCCTGCTCAGTTTTCAGAAGGTGCGTAGGATTTCTGTGTGCTGCATTGTCCAGATGCTTCTAAAAGGCTCTATATCTCTTAGCTTTCCAAGATTATTATGCTTTGCTTGTCAGCTCTAGAGACTGAAAAGGAAGGGTGAGCCTCTGATTTTCCTCTCTCCATAGTCTTCAGGTTGCCATGACTGTTGCATTTTATATACAGAAACAGCCTGCAGGGGATTTTTACTCCTGTTCTTAATATTCCCTCCTCCTGGTTATTAGAAGTACCTGCTTTCAGCTCCTGCAGATAGCTTTATTTAAATAGACATAAAGGTGAAAACTACTTGTTTCTCAGTAATTTTACTACAGTCCATAGATCCATGAGTTTCATAGTTGTTTTCCACATACCTGTTAATTTTAATTAGACCTTCTAAGCAAAACCAAGTAGCTGTAGATTTGGAAGCATCTTCCAGTAGGTTAAACAAGAGAATAAGGCATCTATTAGCATACTAGTTTTAAATTACAGAAATGGTGGTCCTTTACAAATAGTAACTTAGTGGTTACAGCATCAGTAATGTAGTGTGAAATTTCTGCGGAGTTGCTTGTATTGACTGGTACCAGTACATAACTTGTGTAAGTATATAGACAAATGCAGATATTATGGTTTATGAACAAGTTCAAGGAAGATCTCTATTCTCTTCACTGAAGATAAGATGTATATCACCTTTACAAGGGCAATTGAGTTAGATTTGTAAAATTTATTTAGCTATCAGAAGATCAGACTATCAGAGGAAAGTTGTTTTCAACCTTTCTGTTCCTTAAACTTGTTTCTTTTATAATCCAGCTTTGATGAAGAGATGATGAAGTTTAGCATTGATGGAATGCTTGTTCTGCAGGCATGAAAGTAGATATTGATTAGCTCCAGTGAACATTAGTCCACAACTTCAGGAAGATGCTGACAAGTTGAAACTCTTTAAAAATACTAGGAAATTAGTGAAACAGCAATAATGGGTATATGGACAATATGATACAGTATCTTACTCCTAAGTATAATGAATGAATACCAGGCTATGGTAGGACTTCATAGAAACTGTATGATTTTAAAATTGAAGTAGTATGCTGTGTTGGGTTAACCTTGACTGTCTGCCAGGTGCCTGCCAACCAACTCTCTCACTCTCGGCCCTCAGCAGAACAGCAGGAGAAAGTAAGAAAAAAAAAACCTCACAATGAGATTAAGGACAGGGAGATCACTCACCAAGTACTGTCATGGGCAAAACAGACTTGACTTGGGGAATACAAATTTATTGCCCCTTAAAAATAGAGTAGGATAGTGAGAAACAAACCCCAAACTAAACCCACCTTCCCCCCACCCCTCCCTTCTTCCCAGGCTCAACTTCACTCCTTCATTCCCAGCTTTTTTGGCTTCCTCCTCCAGAGTGATGCAGGGGACAGGGAGTGGGGACTAATGTCAGTTCATAACACTTTGTCTCTGCCGCTCTCCTCCTCATGCTCTTCCCATGCTCCAATGTGGGGTCCCCCCCATGGGATACAGTCCTTCACAAAGTGCTCCAACACAGGCCCTTCCTGTGGGCTGCAGTCCTGCAGGAACAAAGTGCTCCAGTGTGGGTCTTCCGCAGGCCATAGTTACTGCTGGAAAACCAGCCCCTGCATGGACTCCTCTCCATAGACCACATCTCCTGTCACGATCCTGCTCCAATGTTGGCTCTCCACAGACTGTAGCATCTTTCAGAGCATATCCATCTGTTGCAACATGAGATCCTCCATGGGCTGCAGTGTCAATGTCTGCTCCACCATGGTCCTCCATCAGATGCAGGAGGGAAACCTGTGTCACCATAGTCTTCTCCATCGGCTGCAGGGGAATCTCTGCTCCAGTGCCTGGAAACACCTCCTCCCCCTCTTCCTTCTCTGACCTTGGTGTCTGCAGGGTTGTTTTACTCCAAGTTTTCTCACTCCTCTCTCTCACAGCTGCTTTGCAGTGGTGTTTACTCTTTCTGAAATATGTTATCACAGAGGCACCATCAGCATTGCTGACCGGCTTAGCTTTGGCCAGTGGTGGGTCTGTTTTGGAGCTGGCTTATACTGGCTCTGTCTGACATGGGCACAGCTCCTGATCGCTTCTCACAGAGGACACCCCTGCAGCCACCCTGCTACCAAAACCTTGCCACATAAACCCCATACATATGCCTGAGGGGATATTTCTTCAGTACACTCTGTTAACATTTACTTGTGTTTATCCTCATCGCTAAATCCCAACAATTAAGGGTAGACTAAGCTTAGCGATTAATAAGACTGTATATGGCCACTGTTTTCTTGATTTCAAGAAGTGATGCTTTCTGCAAATTTTAAGTAGCTGGCTAAGTAAGTGAAAATCTTACTACTTTCTTCTGTGTCTCCCCTCTGGTGCTCTCTCATGTTCAGCCTGCAAGTTGTTTCACAGTCCTCTTTTCTCCATGCGCCATTAAGGTGGAAGGTGGAAGTAACTGGATGGTGGACTCTGATGCTACTATAAAGGAACCAGTAATAATACTGAGGATCTCTTTGGGTTCTCTACTTTTTCTTTTCCTCCTTCCTTTTTACGTACTGTATCTCCAAGCGCCTAAGCTCTAAGGACATGGTAATTTAAAAGAAGGTTAGCAGATACTGTTGCTTGAAGAAGAGAGTTAGATAGCCTCCCTTGCATTATCAGGATATATAAAAAGAAAAATATTCTGAAGTGACACCAAATGTTTTCAATATTTATGACAAAATTAGAAAGCAGTACTTAAAGCATGTTGTTTATGAGTCATTCATTCTAATTTTCTGAAATAAAATTCCATGGTAGTAGTTCAGTCACAATATATACCTGTCGGAGTTCTAACTATATTAAATGGTTGCACAAATTGTTATTGCAGGTCTCTCTAAACTCAAGGTTTACAGTGAGCTGTTAGGTTAGTAAGTTTAGTGAGGATAATCTAGTGAGGAAACATTTTGTCTGTTTCCTTTTAGGTGAGTTGATGTAGCTAACAAAGTTGGTGAAGTATTTATCACTTAACCAATCTACTTTTCCTTTGCATTAATGGTGCTGTGTTTTGCCAGGAAAGCAAGTTTAGTGCATTTAATAGTGTCACAAGTTCAACCTGGAGTTCAGGGAGAGTAAGATTGATTCTCTATTGAGTGGATGTGGAAATAGCACAAGCCATTTTATTAGTGATAATGGGAGTTGCTGGTGGTAATACTGTATGTATAGGTGGAAAAAGAAAATTTGTAAATACACAAGTTGCTAACGTAAATGAACTGTGAAACCCTAAATGTTAGTTACAAGTGGCATTCTAGTTGTTCCCTTCCATAGTTTGTTTTCAGATTGTAGTTATTAAATAGTATTGATCAAGAATTATAATTCAGAGTAGCAAGCTTCTGCATCCTACAGTTAATAAGCTCTCTAAAATTTATTGTTTGTTGCTCCTGTTTTACTTGCGTTTGCAGTCATTAATCTTTGTGGTTTAGTGCTGTAGGTTTTAAGGCAGGAAGTGGTGCACCACCATGGTGCACCATGTAAGACGAGCTTTTCCAGTCACTGCTTTAAGCAAGTGAAATCTTACTTTGTTATGTTCAGCAGAATATTTTATTGAAGAAAACATTGATTTAAGTACCAAGTTTTTCTAGCAAATTTTCAGTAGACTCTGTGTCTAGCTGGCCCATTTTTCTTGGGTTTTGTTTTCAAATACTGTATTTCCACACATAATTGTGCACCTGAAATTAAACTCTTCGTTAGTAATCTTAAGTTCTGTAAATTTTGTTGAATACCCATACCTGGAACTTTAGTCATTGGACTACTGGTGCTTTAAGAAGCAAAACTGCATGTCAGTAGATGAAGCATGTCATCACAGCACACTGAATTTAGGTGAATTTCCTCTTTTCAGGGTTCTCATAGGTTAGGTTGGCAATTTTTTCTTGAGGTGAATGAACTAATATGTTCTTGCAAATGAGTTGTGCCTATTTCAGTGAGAAATCTTAATTTTCTGGTTCCCAGGTGCAATGAACAAGTTGCTCTGTCAAATTTATAGTGATACGCTCTGAACTATGGACTCTATATATGCTATTCACTTTTCCTGTAGCTTATTTCCCAGTAGATGTCATTGTAATGTGTATCCTTAGTAGTCTTCCAGTTTGAAATATAAGTGCTTCTTTTATTATTACTGGCTTAGTGTTACTTTAGTGAAGTTGATTTTATAATGCTCAACGAATTGCAGGATGAGGAACAAATATTACTTGGTTTGGGGTTTTGGTAGCCTGTATGTGTTGGTTATACACATAGCCAAAGGTAGTTTTGTGCTAAACTTGTATATTTAGTATTTTTTCTTAAAGTTAAAAGCTTTTCTAGGTAAATGTCAATGTTTTTATTAGGATATTTTGTAATTTTGTTGTGAATTTACTACTTCAATATATATGAACTCTTGTCAAAATTCTTGGGAATAACTTTGGGGTCTTTTGTCTATTTTTGAGCTGGCTGCTGTTTTGTCAAAGTTGATTTATGCTATAGATCACATCAGGTTTTTAAAACTATACTCTTAGAAGATCAGATCATGGCTATTAAATTGCTATTTCAGCTGATACTAGAGCAGATTTTAGGAAAGCCTGAGATGTTTTTATTTGAAGATGCTTATTTCAACCTGCATGCTGTCATTATCAAAATGATTTTAATTCTTTTCAGTTTTCAAACTGATGTTTCAACAAACAGATAAACTTCAGAACTGTTTCTTATATTTTGAAATACTGTTCTTTTATGTTTGTATAACTATGTGTCATGAATTCTGTTGGAAATAAATGATAAAACAAGCTGATGACCCTGATTTTCAACATTTTGTGGGAAACATTTTATGGAAAAAATATTGGGAGGTTGATAAAACTCGTTAGAAACCAGATATTAATTTCTGTTATTCTTTTTGGTTAACCTTTTCGGTAAAGGATGAGGATAAACCTTACAAGAATTTATGTGAGGTTTTGATTTTTAGTGTTAATATGAACAGGTTCACTGGGTTCAAGGAAGGAGAAGAAAGTGGTTTAAATTTGGATTTTAGAGTTGAAGGAAATTTTTCTGTCATAGCCATGTAGAAAAAAATAGGAAGTTTTGCTTTCGAGTGGCTTATGAGAGTAAGGTTTGAAAAACTATTTACTTGAGTGTCAGTGTTAAATACAAAGTTTCACTGGTGGGATTGAGGGTTTCAGAAGACTGCCCCTGTCTTTCCAGCAATGGAGGTCAGAGAGCAATTTTGTCTTTGTCCAGTGCGCTACCAGCTGGGTGGCTCTGACAGCATCTCTGAATTTTGTGCTGGATGCAGGAATACTAAGAGGCACTCAGACTGAGATTTATGAGGGCCTGCCCTAACAGGCTTGTCCAGTGTTCAAGCGTTGAGATTGAATGGGCTGCCTGCTGGACTGTCCTGAAAAGGTCTGGTTTTGTAGATTTGAAAACTTACATTTAAAATTGCTGACTGCATAAATTCTTCCTGTTACCCACCAAGAAACCTTTGGAATGTAAGGTGGCTACAAATTAAAGCAGTGCCTGTCAAAAGCTGCAAATATTAGGCTTTGCTGCTCTTCAGGGGCAAGATTGCTGAGCTGATCTAACATCTTTCTGCTTGTAGTTCCACCTATATTCTTGTCCTGGGTCTCGCCCTTATCTCACCATTTATGAGCCAGTACAGTTAGCTAAACCAACAGAAAACTAACTAGGACAAGAAAAGCATTGTGTTTTTGCTCAGTGATGGTGGGAGTGTGAAAAGAGGGTGGAGGGGGGGGATGAAGTAGTGAAGGAGTGGGACCATCCCTGCTGAGGGCAGTTACATTGACTATTGTAAGATAAGAGAGAAGTTCTTCAAGATACCAGGCATCAAACTTGGTTATTTCAAGTTTTTCGGTAGCAGTAACACTGCTCTTCGGAAGGTTAGTAGTAAAAGTCAGGTGTTGTTTCTGCCCACCCCTCCCCCCCAGTGAAAACTGTGAGCTGTAGGGGCTGACACTTGTTAAACATGAAAGGGTCATAACAGATAACCTTCTGTAATATGTGCCTTTTGAAAGCGGAATTAGTGTTTGTCTTCTTGTATAGTCTGTCTCATAGAACAATCTAAGTCTGTTCTTGGTACTGCTGTTCTTAGCAGACAGGGGTATATAAACATAGCTGAAATAGTATTTCTTTAGTCTGATATCTTTTTAAAGAGAAAATTTTAGTCTGTTTAACAAACAAAATATACAAAGCCATTTATTACTGAGTCATCTAGAATGAATTCAAAGCACACTAATTTGTCTTGATTTGCATTAATAATAATGATTAAATAGTATGTGTTTACTGAATATACAGTGCAAATTCAAAATTATTTTGAAGAGTGTCCTTTTGAACTGTAAGTTTGAGAGGTGTTGGATATCGCAAAGTTTGTAATTCACTCTAATTTTTTAACTGGGTGGTAAGTTTGTAAGTTGGCATGAGAAGAGAGCTTGTCTGTAGCTTTATAAGTGAGGCTGAATGTCTGCTGCAGTGTGCAAAAGTTTGTTTACCTCTTTCATTGGGTAAAAAACACAGGTCTGTTGCAACTTGTGTGGAATGTAAATACATTAAATATCACAAATAAATGGCTATTTTGAATCAGCTAGCATACACTTATCTGTCTGGAGAGTATGTGTGCATGAACACAAATTATTTAGCCAAAATGAGAAAAATACCTCTTACATAATAGGATACTAAAGATACCATGCCATTATGAAAAGTCTACAGTAATTTTCACTGTTTATAAATATATCTAAATGGGCAAATAGTAAAAAGAAAAGCCAACCTTTTATCCCCCACACTGCTAACAGCAAAATAGGAGGCTGAAATGGATGACAGACGTCAGAGAGATTGAAAAATGCCTGTATGAGCAGAATCTCAAAAAGGGGCTGTTATTTTTGACAGAGGAATAATAAATTATAAGAATATGCACATAAGAATATGCAAATGAAGTTGTGAAGACTGTGAACTACATACATTGGTTTTCCACTTTTATTGGGTAAAGAACATGGATACTAAATTTAGTTTGATAGGTAATGCTGCTTAACATGATCTGTGGAATTATTGCTATGAGTTAAGGCTCAGGATTTAATGGTATACTAAAAAAGGCTAAACATTTTAAATAAATAATGAGAATATAAGCAGTTTTATCTTTTTCTCTATATGTTCTTGCATTTGTTCTGAATTGGTCCATGATGGAGTTTTGTGCCCATTATATGAAGTGTTTTGTGTTGTCCACTGTAATCCATTTCACTGGATTATTGGGGATATTGCTTCTATTTGATATCATATTTTCTATATCCCAAATACCATATATCCTGTATCCTTTGAAATGCTTACTGCGCAAATTGGTGTTGGTTTGGCCTTCCAAGGAGAGGGAATTAATTTTTCAAGTTGCTCATGTCAATTAAGTACAAGCTAGACAAATTTCATGTGTGGAAAGAGGACTAAAGATTTTTGTGTGGTGGAGCATATATGTGAGTGCTGAAATGATGCTAGTGAAATTAGTTTGGTTTTCCCACCATGGCTATTAACTAGAGAACTAGAGTGAATGGAGTTGTAGAGAAACATAGAACTGTGACATTACATTTATTTGTTAGTTATGATAAATCAATGTGCAGGGTTTTCTGATATACTTCTCAGTTTTCTCACTTTATTCAGCTGATGATGATCTCAGAAATTATCTTCAAAGATATAGGACTGTTTGCCTTCATGTCCTTTGGGAAATGATGCTCATGGAGTGACTCTCTCAGAAGGGGCAGAGTGATGGAGCATGCAGAAGCCTGAAGGAGCAAACTCTGAATGAGAGTAGTGTGTAATCAGCCTAAACTAGTGAAGGTGTTGATTTTGCAGACTTTTTTTGTCAAGTTCTCAGTGCGTTGTCACAAGAGCAAAAGTTGTTCTTTCTGACTATATGTGCATCTGTATAATTCAGTCAGTTTGGATAACAAGGTAAAAATTTATCTGTAGACTCTGAATCTCTGTTATAGTTGTCTGGTAGTGATAATAGTTAATTTAAACCATCTCCAAATTGAGGACACTTCTATAACCCCTTGATGGGACAAGTTAGTAGAACTGTTGTAAATCTTTACTATGTTGTGATCTGCTTAAAACTTATGTTTTAGATTTTTAAAAATACATACACAGTCTTGACATTTATTTTAGTCAATAGGGTAAATCCGGTATTGATGATTGGATCAAGGGAGAGGGATAAAAGTCTAATTTTTGTTTTTCTCATTTGTACACATAATATAATTACCAAATGCAGAGATCCTTGAAAACAAAAATTTTCACTGTAGTGAGCCTGTTGTAAATATTTGTAGCATATTAAGACCACTCATTTAAGTCAGGTTTAGAGATTGTATGTGTTATGCAAGATAGGCTCTTATTAATTGTCTCACTCGATCAACAGATGGATATTAATGCTGAGGTATAAACTATTTAACCATTTATACATATATGAAAAAAGAAATTTTTCATTAAATGAACACATAGGGAGTACAGTGCCAGTAATCAACTTGTCTTGTGGAAAGGCTGTGCATAAGGGTACTATAAAGATAAGGGGATTTTGCATTTGCTTATTTTCTTATGATGAACAAAGGTTAATATTTTTCTTGTATTTCACCTTTCATGAAATTTTCTTACCTTTTTTAAAGTTGTATCTCATGTTAAGGATCTAGAGACGAATGAGAGATTTCTTTGCCCCTGCTGAAGGTTCAAAGTATTGTATTTTACTAAATTTAGCTGCTTTTATAAGCAGCACGCTCAACTTTTTAATATTCAGTGTATAATCTCAATCAGATTTTCTGTGTGACATCTTAAAAATTAAAAACATACTTAAGGAAATTCTTTCTTCATAGTCTTAAATGAATTATACAAAAAACAACTCCAAAACTGAATGCTAAAACCCAGCAGCAGTTTCTTGCATTTTCTATGCCACCCTTGAGGCTGCATAATGATACTGGCAGCAGTTTCTGTGGACCTGTCTTCTTTCATAAGCAGTGTGATGTGTTTTATCATTTGAGGAAGAAAGGTATTCTGGGGATAAAGCACCAATTTTAGATTTGAAGTTTGGTTTGGGGGTCTACTGCAGAGTTACTATATGGGTATGACTTCAGTTCCCTTTCTGATAAAGAGGACCAAAAATGCACTTTTTTAAAGGTAGAGAAGTGAGTCTTCCTGTGTTATTTTTTGCACTGACTTGACCTTAGTTTTCAGGCCTCTTGGCATTACCCGATGGTAAATGCTATATTCAATGAAACTCTCAGGGCAGCTCTGAAAGGCCAAAATTCTGAAAGTGATATTTGTTGTTTAGGTTCTGTTGGAGATGGGGATGTTAAGCTGTGGAGATTGAAATGAGAGAATTATTCAGGGGATTTTTTGGTTTTGTATGTATTGTGTTAGTTTGTCAAACTGCGTTATTTTTCTTTCTTTCTTTTTTTTCCCCTTCCTAAATAGATGCCATTGTTTTCATTACATGCCTCTGCACAAACCAAATCATGACTTGAACAGTCAGCTGCCTCTACCTATTTCTTTTGGTTTTAAGTAAGGCAGCTCTTATGTGGTGCTCGACATCTCTAGATCTTTACAAATCAGGCTAAGTACTGCTTTTGTTTACAAACAGAATGGAAGGAGTTTTTTCTTCTGAGGACATTTTGGTCTGGATTTCATATGCACTTAAGGCTGGGTTTGAACACAGTCCTTCCAGAATTGTTTGCATGTGTTTCCTCTGCTGAATGTAGGGGGGAAAGAGGATGGTATTTCCTGTGTTTTTAGGGACAAGCTGTTGAGTAAGATGACTGGAAGATGGTGAGTGTTACAAAAAAGCCAATTGCCTCTGTCTAGGAAGGTGGAGGATTAGAGGTTATGCAGTTGGCCGGGCATTCTGCAAAATGAAGGAGAGAATTGCTTGTCTTAACAGCAGCTTGACAATTCCTGCATTCTCTGTGCCTCTGTCTTAAAGCCTCTCTGTCATTCATATTGTGAAACTCTTCTTGCCTTTCCAGGATAGTTTTATTTATTAACATAACTAGATAGGTGAAGAGGTGATACTATTTAAAAATGTCTCGTCAAATGAAAAGGTCATTTGTGCAGCACTTTAATTCACTAAGGTATAGAGAAAATCCCTTTTTTTCTAATGGTAGTAGAACTTGCTGAATATACAGTTGTAACAATCCATTAGGGCAACTTGAAAGCAAATGAATTTATATAAGAAAATGAAAGAATGCAAGGCAAGAGATCCTTTGTGACATAGAAAAGGCATTCATCATTTGAAATGTTCTTATTTTGTTGTTACATCTCTCTAATGTTTCTATTCTTGTGACAAAGAAGAGCTCAGAATTGTCAGAACAAGAGTGTTGTTGAAATTGGGTGAATAAGCTTGAGACGCATTCTGTGTCATAATTATGGTGAATGTAAACACAAAGGTGGGGATTCTCCTTATCTCACTGCTGTGAGAGGAATCTTGTGTTCTTTCACAAGTTTGCAGTGCCGCTTTCTACTTTTATCCTGTAATTTTTCATGTCTGTAACTTCAGTATAGCACTGTTGTGCTCTCTAAGCATAGCGATGTGAGTAGTCACTACATTACAGTATAGCACTTACAGGTATGCTTGTAAGTTGCTGGCACGCTGTTGGTGCAATTTGAGTAGGCTGGCTTCAAGACTGTATGTAATACTTGCATCCTTAGTCATGTATTTTATGTCTGAGAGCTCTTGCCATTGTGAGAGTTACCAGAATGTGTAAAACTATCCAGTGTTGCCGCTGTAGTTGGATATGATGAAATTTGGCCTATATGGTGAACAGCAGAATAGTTCTTAACTGTGGGATTAAAGTTACTCTTTTAGCAAAATATTTGTGGCCTAATTTAGATTGTATAGCAGGAAGGAATTGTTTTCCCTATTTGAGACAACTGTAGTCTGTATATGACTTTTCTTTGAAAATTGTTTGTAAAAATTGACTTTTAAGAATATTGCATCTGAAAGAGCTCATTAGCAGGAATTTTGTTATGCAAGGATAGTAATGGATTGATTTAAAGTTCTGAGTTTAAGTTTTGCTGGGCTACTCTGGATGTGGCTGTTGTTGGAGAAAAATAGCAGTACATTTTTAGCTTCTGCCAAGATGTCTGTGACAGATGGTGTCCTGTCTGCCCAATGTGAATTCTTCCCGCTCTATAAATATTGATTGGAGAAAAAAACTGGTGTTCCATAGCTTTAAAAAAAATGTACCCTGGTTGATATAGGAGTGACTAAGGGATGTTTATACAGATCTTGGGCAGAACAGTACCAGTACATGCAGAAATCAGTATCTGAACAAATCTAAAGTGGAAATCTGGCTCACATTAGACAAACAGAGAACAGAAAAAATGTGTGCATGTTTTGGGGAAATAATCTTAAAATAGTCCCTGCAAGTGCTTCTGTGGTAAAAAATGTTCTTTAGTGGAAGCTGAGGTCTGGAACATGATTAATACATGTGCCAAGATGGGCAGCTGCTAATTTTTCGGTATTGCAGATGGTTTACACTTTCAGAGGCCTTGTCTGATTCATTCATCTGTCCCTTCCAGAAGCACCCTTTCAGCTTTTGTGATAACCAACTTTTTTGGGACTTGGTAGAACTTCTTGTTCCATTGTATGTGCTGCTTATCTTTCATTTTATAGTTGCTGTCAATTTTAGAGAGCTCTACCTTGTGTTGGATCCCAAATAACTTGATTGTCTGATTCTTTGCAAGGTATGCTGATAGAACTATGTCCTTGGCTGCTGCCTCTACAAGGTCCTGAACAGAGATTTGCTTCTGGATCTTGACTGAGATATTGCTGAAGTCATGTTTTTCAAAGTGTCTTAGCATGTAATTTTGTGTGGCATTTGTACAATTTATGGTTAAGTTCTGTCTTCAACTGACATTTAAATGTTAGAACAAAGGAACTTAAACTTTTTAGAAATAGAAACTCTTGTTTGGTATTGCTGTCATTCTCATGGGGTCAGTCATGGTCATTTAAGTTTATTAACCTCCTATCCTCTTCATTCAAAGAAGGTATTTGGTACATAATCTACTTTCTTTGGGTGAATGAGTAAAAACAACCATGTAGAATTCATAGAACTTCTGTTGAGGTGTCCAATTCCATTATTTTGGCTATTAGGTACTGCCAATGCTTTGCTTTAAGACAGCAATCTTAAACATTCATTGTATGAAATCCTTGGTACTGTTATGAAGGAATTTTCAGAAAAATCTAATCTCTTCAGGCTCATACTGACTTGATGTTCTGAACCGTCATCCTTTGT
Source organism: Numenius arquata (assembly GCF_964106895.1). NCBI lineage: Eukaryota > Metazoa > Chordata > Aves > Charadriiformes > Scolopacidae > Numenius > Numenius arquata. The sequence goes on from NC_133578.1 coordinate 28,231,426, forward strand.
AGCTAAGCAAGAAGACCTTACCACTGGAAGATTATGTGTTTCAAGTTCTGGCTTTTCTTTAGCAGATGGAAAACTCTCCATATTGCTGGAGAAAAGTTCTGAAATGGCTTTGTGACCCGCAATACAATCACAGTGTTTTCCAGTCTGAGGAATGTAAGAATTATTGTATGTGGAGAAAAACTTTGCCCAAGTTTTGTTTATCAAGCATGTTGGTTTTTATACCTCACTGTGATACTTTTTAATTCTTAAAATAAGTAATTAGCTAATTTGCAGAGACAAATAATATTTAAATTGTGTGGAGATCTCCTTCTGTGTGATCTCCTTCTATGACAAAATAACCAGATTATTGGACGAGGGAAAGGCTGTTGATATTGTATACCTGGACTTTAGAAAAGCATTCGATACTGTCCCCCATACAATTCTTGTGGAAAAACTGGCTTCACACGGCCTGGATGAGCATACAATCCGCTGGGTCAAGCAATGGCTGACTGGAAGGTCCCAAAGAGTGGTGCTCAATGGATTTAAATCCAGCTGGCGGCCGGTCACAAGTGGTGTGCCTCAGGGCTCAGTGTTAGGACCATTTCTGTTTAATGTCTTTATTGATGATCTTGACAAGGACATAGGGTGTATCATCAGCAAGTTCGCAGATGACACCAAGCTAAGCAGGAGTATTGATTCCCAGGAGGATAGAGAAGCTCTACAGAGAGACCTAGATAGATTGGATCATTGGGCCAAAATCAATGGCATGAGTTTGAACAAGGGCAAGTGCCAGGTTCTGCACTTGGGCCACAACAACCCCAAGCAGCGCTACAGGCTTGGGGAAGTGTGGCTGGAAAGCTGCCTGGAAGAAAGAGACCTGGGGGTTCTAATTGACAAGTGGCTGAATATGAGCCGGCAGTGTGCCCAGGTGGCCAAGAAAGCCAACGGCATCCTGGCTTGTATTAGAAATAGCGTGACCAGCAGAAGTAGGGAGGTGATTGTGCCCCTGTACTCAGCACTGGTGAGGCCACACCTCGAGTATTGTGTCCAGTTTTGGGCACCTTAATACAAGAGAGATATCGAGGTGCTGGAGCGAGTGCAGAGGAGGGCAACGAAGCTGGTGAAGGGCCTGGAAGACAAATCATATGAAGAGCGGTTGAAGGAGCTGGGACTGTTTGGTATGAGGAAGAGGAGGCTGAGGGGAGACCTCATCACTCTCTACAACTACTTGAAAGGACACTGTAGAGAGGTTGGTGCTGGTCTCTTTGCACAGGTAATTAATGACAGAACAAGAGGGAATGGCTTCAAGCTCCAGCAGGGTAGGTTTAGACTGAACATTAGGAAAGAATTTTTCACAGAAAGAGTGGTCGGGCATTGGAATAGGCTGCCCAGGGAGGTGGTTGAGTCACCATCCCTGGATGTGTTTAAGAGACGCTTAGATGTGGTGTTGGGGGATATGATATAGGGAAGAACTTTGTAGTGTAGGGTAGATGGTTGGACTCGATGATCCCAAGGGTCTCTTCCAACCTGGATGATTCTATGATTCTATGATTCTATGAGATGACTGCATTACAGTTGCAGTGTAGTTAATATGAGAGATTAAATGTACATGCTTTTATGCATGTAAAATGTCCTTATATTGCTTTAAAAAATTGAGTTACCGTTGGCATAGAACAATCTCTTTCTGGGCAAGAAGCACTGTAATTAGTGTGAAAGTAGGTCATGCTTAGGCAAATGTGTGTGTAAAATACAGATCTCGCTGGAAATAATTACAGAAGACTTGATGCTGTGGTGTTAAGTTATATGCTGCAGGTTGAATATAGCGACTTTGCCTGCTGTTCTTGGGCTACATAGCAATTGACAGAAGATTTACTTCTAATTTTGAAGTAAATGGACCAAAACTGCTGGTTAAACTGGGGAAAAGAGAGTAACTACTAATTAGAGAGCTTGCAGAAAAGGTTTTTTTTCTGCTTATTTTCTGAGATTCTTAAATTGTAGCAGCACAGCAAAGTTTGAGTCTAGTTAAAATGAAAAGCCTCCTGCAACCTTCTGGTTTTTTATGTGTTGACAACTCTGTTACAAACATGAACAAAATTGATAAGCTTTTGAAAAAACCTTGTTTCTAGCAGTCTACCCTTGGGAATTAGTTTGGGACTCTTCTCTTGAGGTCATGACTTCTATATTTATAAAATGTTCACTAGTTACTCAAGGAGTGCAGAACAGGGATCTAGAGTTTGGCTAACAGTCTCTGCATAGGAGGCTAGAATCCCTTTTCTGCCAATATTTTGTTTTGTCCAGCACCATGGTAATGGGAGCAGAAGGTTGTAAAGACATTCTTTGCCAGAAAAGTGAGCAGATACAGCTCTCGGAGCACATAAGGAACAAATCTCTGTTGAATAAGAAGGTGCTGATTTTGCTTAGCAGTTTTCAGAGTGAACTTTTGCTAACTTTCTTTCACTTCTTTTTGTTAATCATGATAGTTTGTTTAGTTAGACTTCATTCTTGGTTCAGTTATGGCTGGGTATCATTGAGTGTTACCACCACCTTTAGCAGGTGGGCACTACAACAGAGGTCAGCTTTCAGCAGGCTGAACATGAGTATCAAGAACAAGTTAATCTGTTTGCTTGCTTCTGCTCTCTTTCTGGCGAGCTCTTGCAATGAGGGCAAGGCAAGAGGCCTGTGAGTTGTGTGTGCTGTTGTGATTTTTCAGAGTCAGACAAGAGTATATTTGTGTCTGGTCGTGTAATGGGGTGCAAATGTGTGTTTTGGGGGATAGGACTCTGGCACGCGTGATGATGTAGCATTGGAGGAGCTGGAGATTTCGGCCTTTAGATGGTTCTACAATAGGCAAGGAAGGCTGTCCTGTTTGTTTGTGTTTTTCTTTAAAAGTAAAAAAAAAGCAGGAAAGACTGGGGAACCTTTCATGGAGAAATACAGGGAAGCCTCTTGTGATTTTTTTGTTAGTTCTGTGCTTTAGAACTGATCAACTGCTACTGGAGCTTTCCCAGGCTTTGCTAATTTGAGCATAAATTTCTAGGTTTTGGAGTTCTAGTATGCTGCCAATGGTTCTGTTGCCTCCTAGAGGAGTATTGTATATTGCATTTGTTGTATGAAGGTTTCTTATTTTGATCTCTACTTTTTTATATGAAATAAAAGATATTTTTCTTTATTCTATCAGATTGTGAGCATGTATCTGAGGACAGTTTGTTCCTTTCAGTATGTCCAAATTGCCAGCAGCTTTAAAAAGTGCCAAGTAAGAATAATTTCAAATTTAGAGTTAATTGATCGCTGTGAAGGGATTTGTGTAATCCAAGTGTGGTTATTTCCTATAAATGGAAGAATGATTATGCAAATTCCTGCCTCCAGTTAGTTTAAACCCTCTCTTCTATGTATTATCTTTGAATTGGCATACTCCTGTTACCTGGTAGCTATGCCACTTTGTTTCTTTTAAAGATTTTTTTTAGCCATAGTTATCAAAGGTAGGTAATTTAAAATATAATAACTTCTAGAATGATAAAATTTTTGAGCGTGCTCATGTGAGGAAGTAGGGACAGCGAATGGCAATTGAAAGACTTGTGTTAGTTGGCTTGACAATGTGGGAAGAGTTCTGGGGATAACAGGATGGTATTTCTTCAAACGCTTTCCAGCAGCTTGTGTTCTTTGGGCTACCTTATTCCTTTTTACAGTGCCTGGTGAAATGGGACTCTACAACACAGCTCCATGGCAGCCTGATGTGGCTGTGGTGACTGATGTGGATGTCATCTCTATGTTTGCCTGCCTCTCTTTTGGGATCTATTGACTGAATAGGGTGTATATCTTCCCCTTATAAGCTGCAATTACGTTCTGGGAGTTACAAGCTGTCCTGCCATCTGATTAATTACATTAGTACATTAGGCTATAAACTATGACGGTGGATGTCATGGCTGCGCGTCCTACTTAGCTTTTCTTCCTATGAGATTGTAATGTCTGGCAGTGGACACTTGGAAGCAGAACCTGCTTTTACTGCCACAGATAACTCTGCCTGTGATTCTAAATTAAAGCCGTTAGTTGGCCTTAGTCATTGCTATATAATTAATTGAACTGAGAATTTATAGTGGAATGAAGAAACTGGCAAAGGTGGTAAATAACTCGGAGGTTACATAAACCCCTGTGACTGAATAATGTTTGGGAAGCTGAAATAGATATCCTTTCTTAGAAATGGTAGATTTTGTCAGATTTCTTGAGAGATAGAGATAAAATCTGTTCATCTGATATTACTAAGGAGAAAACAATATGTGCGAATAACATTTTTTGTACAGCAGAATGTAATTATATGATTGTAGTTTGTTCTAACTTCTGAAGATCACTTTGCATCTGAGAAGTAACTACTGCAAATGCTATAATGACTAGTTTTATCAAGTAGCTGTAAAATCAATTTTGAGTTGAATTGAATTAATCAGTGATTTTTACTTGTACGCTCAGTGAAAACTCTGCACACCGAAGTGTCCTTAGTGAAGGACAAATTGTAGAACAGTAGATACATGAGATAGTAGAGTTAAATCTGTGATCTTTGCTGTTTCTGAGGTTCTTCGTTCAGCACATTTGTATTGGTGTAGTTTCTTGTGGCCACAAATATGTTGATTTTGTACTGGTATTAAAGCCAAAATTGGCCTTGTGTTTGTATCTCTAATAGTAATTATGTTGTTGTATGAACTATAGAATGATCCACTTCTGTCAGCTGTGTTATTGCTCTGCTAACAGAGTAAGGTAAAACCTGCATTGATTAACAGAATGAGCAGTGAGTCTTAAATGTGCATTGGGAATAGGTTTCTCTCACTGCTGCTTGCCTCTCAAGCAAGAGCTATATCTGGTGCTGTAAATCAGTTATTCATCGAAATGAATAACTATAAATATAACTACATGTTAACTACATTTCAGATGCAAATACATTTGGAGGCTATCATGCTATTCAGTTTCTTGTGATCTGTCATTTTAAACTATATTATTTCTCTGTTGAACAAACTTTATTATAACCTTGTCTAGTAGGTTTATATGAATGCAGAATGCTCTGGCTTTTTTTTGCATAAACAGGACTTTGGCTCTACTTTCAAAGAATCAGAACTTGCCAGTTTTGGAGAACAGGACATTTGCATGTGAAAACTGGTCTTCTGTGCTTGTGAATGCATGGAAATAAATACTAAGTTTCATCCTGGTGACGGTTACGGGAAACAGATGACAGATTTGTTGCAGTGATGCTAGCAGCAGGAAAACAGTGGTGCAAGTGATTAAATGTCAGGGAAGCTGTGCTTGTCCACAGCTATCATTTGTTTTTCTTTTGGGTGCAGTAGACTGATACTCCTGTCATAGTTTCAAATCAGTGAGTTAGTTTTGCCCTCAGTGGCAGCCTTGGAGCCGTATATATTTTAAAAAGTTGCTGTTCCATTTAGGAAGTTAGGCTTCATTTATATTTCTTTGAAAGGTAGCCTTCCAAGCTGTTAATCAAACCTACATTTTGAGGCTTAGCACTGAAATGAAAATATGAAATTAATCAACTGCAATGCAAATAAAAGGCTTCAACTTAATGTGAATGACCCGGTATTGACTGTAGCAGGTTATTGATGCTGAATTTCAACTGGCTTAAAAATTTAGGAAGTCACACTTACGATCAGGAAATTCTAGTGACATTTAGTGCATCATTACAGTTTGTTAGCAATACAAAAACCATAATAACCTAATGTGAAATACTTTACAAAAGCATGAATACTAAGAGTATATTCCTCAGCTAGCATGCTTTTTATTAGTATGCAGGTAAATTAAGCTCAATTATCATCATAATTTAATTATAAAAATGGAAATAACCTTATTTATATTGATATAAGTGGAATATGGTAAAAGCAATTAACCTTGCATTTGGAAATGGCTTTTCTTTTTTAAATATTGCATTAATTGCTTGCTCTCTGAATGTTTTTTGAATTATAATATCTTATAATAGATTTATGCATTTTTAATTCTAAAACTGTTATCTTCTGTAATTATTATGTTTGGCGTGAATGCCAAAGTTTCCTATTGTAATGGTTTAACACCTGCTGGCAACTAGGACCACACATCCACTCACTCACTTTCCTGGTTGGGATGGGGAAGAAAATCAGAAGAGTAAAAGTGAGAAAAAACTTGTGGATTGAGATAGACAGTTTAATAGGTAGAGCAAAAGCCGTGCATGCAAGCAAAGCAAAACAAGAAATTCATTCACTGCTTCCAGTCAGCAGGCAGGTGTTCATCCAGGAAAGCAGGGCTCCATCGCACATAATGGTTACTTGGGAAGACAGATTCCATCGCTCCGAATGTGTCCCGTTCCCCCCTTCCTTCTTCTCCCCCAGCTTTACGTACTGAGTATGACATCATATGGCATGGAATATTTCTTCGATCAGTTGGAGTCAACTGTCCCAGCTGCGTTCCCTCCCAACTTCTTGTGCCACCTCAGCCTGCTTGCTGGCAGCCAGAGTGAGGAGCCAAAAGGCCTTAGCAACAGTCAAAACCACCAGTGCACTGTCACACTATTCCAGTCCCAAATCCAAAACAGCACTACACCAGCTGCTAGTGAAAAAGTTAACTCCATCCTAGCTGAAACCACAACACCTATACAGCTTTTTTGATTGCTGTGCGTAGGTTACTGTGTGATCTTAGCTCAAAAGGTGATGTTTGATTAGATTTAAAATATACAGAATTCACAGCACTATGAGAGTAGTCCTAGTCTAATTTCTTTTGAGTTGTATTCAGAAGAGTTTACTTCAGTAACTTAACATTTAAGGGTGTTTAAATTTTAAAAGCACTGTGTGTGAACAAGTTAAATGCTTTCATTTAGCTACTGAGTAGAGACTTTGGATGCAATTGTGAAGAAATGTACTTTTCAGTTTGACAGATGTTTATAAGGTGGGATGGTTTAGGTGCCTGACTGTAACCTCTGTCTGTGCCAGGATGGTCCACTCACAACTTAAGTTTCATTGTGTGAAAACGCTGATTTTTGCATTGTGTATTGTCACTTCTGAGAGTAGTTCACTAATGAAAAAGGAGTCATGTTACTAGGAGACTAACATGTCTTCACAGGTGGGGCAAAGAGTTGTCAAGCAGGTTACTTTAATTATAGCTAGCTGTCCAGATAAGGTCATGTTAAAGTTATTGTGAAGTAAAAATATTCTGTCTCCAAAATCTAAAGCTACCATTTCTATTAAGTTGTATGCCAAATTACCAGTCTCATTAATCTTGTTGCTTCCGCTGTTACATGGTCTCAGTGTATCTTGCTGCTTGTGTATTCTTTTGAATAACAGAAAGTTGTCAGAGAAGTTAGCAGTGGGTTTGTGGAAGAGTGTGCATGCAGAAGTGTTTCCTATTCATATCCGAAATGTTGTTTGCTTATGTTTCTTGACATTTGATTAATTCATAATGTCTAGGTGTAGAGTACATGTAAATTGACAAGATGACTATCGACTCTCCTTAATTTTAAAATAAACATGTATACATTTGAGTAGGGTCACAAAGCGATCAAGCTAGCCTTCCCTCTTCCTGAAATAATGATAACAGCAATATTTACACGAATAAGCAATTATGTAGAGAAAAATCATAGAATCATAGAATGGTTTGGGTTGGAAGGGACCATGAAGATCATCTAGTTCCACCCCACCTGCCATGGGCAGGGACACCTCCCGCTAGACCAGATTACTCAAAGCCCCATCCAGCCTGGTCTTGAACACTTCCAGGGAAGGGGCATCAACAACTTCTCTGGGCAACCTGTTCCAATGCCTCACCACTGTCACAGTAAAGAATTTCTTCCTAATATCTAATCTAAATCTCCCCTCTTTCAGTTTAAAACCATTACCCCTCGTCCTATTGCTACACTACCTGATAAAGAGTCCCTCCTCATGGCTCCTGTAAGCCCCCTTTAGGTACTGGAAGGCGGCTATAAGATCTCCCCAGAGCCTTCTCTTCTCCAGGCTGAAAAATCCCAACTCTCTCAGCCTGTCCTCATAGGAGAGATGCTCCAGCCCTCTGATCATCTTCGTGGCCCTCCACTGGACCTGCTTCAACAGGTCCATGTCCTTTCTGTGCTGAGGACTCCAGAGCTGGACGCGGTACTCCAGGTGGGGTCTCACCAGAGCAGAGTAGAGGGGTAGAATCACCTCCCTAGACCTGCTGGCGATGCTTCTTTTGATGCAGCCCAGGATGCTGTTGGGTTTCTCATGTCGAGCTTCTCATCCACGAGCACTCCCAAGTTCTTCTCCTCAGGGCTGCTCTCCAGCCGTTCTCTGCCCAACCTGTATTTGTGCCTGGGATTGCTGTGACCCAGGTGCAGGACCTTCCACTTGGTCTGGTTGAACTTCATGAGGTTGGCATGGGCCCACGTCTCAGGCCTGTCCAGGTCCCTCTGGATGGCATCCCTTCCCTCCAGCATGTTGACCACGCCACACAGCTTGGTGTCATCGTCAAACTTGCTGAGGGTGCACTCTATCCCACTGTCCATGTTGCCGACAAAGATGTTAAACATCACTGGTCCCAGTACTGACCCCTGAGGAACGCCACTCATCACTGGTTTCTACTTGGACACTGAACCATTCACCATGTCGTGGTTTTGACCAGATTAACCAATCAGAGCGACAGATGCCCCCTCCCCCTGACCCCAAGGAAAAGAGAGGAGAGGAAGAGATAAAAGAGATTTATGAGTTTAGAAAAAACTAAACTACTTTAATGAAAATATTAATAAATAATGAAATAATAAATAATAAAAAAAAAGGAAAAAAGAAAAAAAAAGAGTATACAGTGTATACAAAACCATATCAAGCTCCCAGGGTGATGATCACATCACCAGCAGGCACAGGGGAAAGTCCCAGGCTGGACTCGGTGATGGACAGGAGCTGGATTCCGGATCTGGAGTCAGGATTGCTCGAATCGGGATCAAAGGCAGACAAACAGACAGGGTCCTCCTCAGATGTCAGCCATTGAAGGAAGAGAGATGACCCTTTGATCCGTCAGCTTTTATACTGAGGATGATGCAAATGGGATGGAATACCCTGTTGGTCAGTTTTGGGTCACCTGTCCTGTCCGCTCCTCCCCACAGGTGTGACCCCTCTACGCTTTTCCGCTTCCAACCATCCAATGGGGCAAATAACAAATTTACCTGACCTTGGTTGTTATAGCAATAAGTATAAACAAGGGCCTCTCTGCATACCATTCCTTGGTATTACCAGGTCTTATCACTATGAGAGCGAGCAGTTTCTGAACAATATGCTGTTAATTTCAGAGTTTAGTTAGTTAGAAGAGGCCCAGCTAAAAAGGAAAAAATTACTGAACAGAAAATTAGTTCTGTTTTACCTCAAACCAGGACACACCACAACCCTTTGAGTGTGGGCATCTGGCCAGTTCCTTATCCACTGAGTGTTCCATCCATCAAATCCATGCCTTTTCAATTTAGAGACCAGGATGTTTTGCAGGACAATGACAACGCTTTGTATAAGTCAAGGTAATGTTTACACTTAAAGATGAATAGTTTTACAATTTACAGAGAACAAAAAAATCTACCGCCAACTCCAGGTAGTTGGTGCTCTGGTTATACTAAAGAACAGGTAGACTGTGTTTCCTTCTGTGTTCAATGTCCCCCTGCACATCCAAAAGGAAATTTCTGAGGCTTTTTGATAGTTCTATGGCATTTATTTTTTCAGGAGCTCTAGGAGATCTCATTTCCTTCCGTTCTTTGTCAGTGATTGCTTCTGCTTTTTCATGCTTGTTTCACCTGTATTTTGTAGACCAACTACAGACAAGTTATATGGTACGTGTTTTTCATGCTCGGAATGAGCGGTTCTGGCAGTGAAGAAGGAGTAAGGGATACTCTTTAGCAAGTAAGTATTTAATGAGGTAGTCTGTTAAAACAGAAAGCTATTGTATTTTTCACTGGCAGTTATGTAACATTTTGGCATGATTTTGGCATAATTATTGGATTAATGATGCTCAGTTTTCTTCTCAATCATTTTTTCTAGCTTACGGAAGGACCTCAGAAAGCACTTGGATGGGCTAAGCAAATACCATCTGTGCAGTTGAATAAATATGTGTAAAATAATTATGCATGAGGCTTTCAGTAACTTCAAGGAATTCAGCAACAATTAAAATGGAAAGGATGATATAAGAGCTCAGTCTTCTATTTTTCACAGGAAAACTGAAGTGTGCTTTGTCAATATCACAGTTGGGCACATTTTGTCCTGAATAACACAAGCTTGTTGAACTCTGTGGCATGCAGCTTTTGTTCTGGGGGCTTCTTGAAGCTGATGCAACCTCAACAGAAACCTGAGGGGTTTTGCTTGCTGGTCTTAGGACAAATGTCTGCTTGGATTTCTATTAACAGTAATCAAAAGAAACAACTGCTGTATTGATTAAATGAAACTAATCTTCTGTCTCATTCTTAAAATTTCACTGTTACTTTTTTGCCACATTTATTAAATATGGGGTTTTTTTCACTAAACAGTACTGTTTTGAACAATAGCTAGAGAATCTGTATATGTTGGGGAAGTGATTATTAGATTTTGGACACACGTTTCAGTGTTGTTAGTCCCATGTCAAACTGTTTAGCCTCAGCTTCCACTTTGACACCTAAATATTACTGCATAAATACATTATACGCTATAGAGTTGTTTTGAGTATATGAGTATGAATTGAGATTTTTCCATTTGGAAGTCTTTTTTCTAAGAAATTTTTATGGTTAGGCTAGTTGTGAGTGATAGTAGGCTCAGGACTGAAAAGTGCTTTTTTTTTTCCCCTCTCAATTCAACACTAGGTGCTAATCTTGGAAGATTCTTTTTTTTTTTTTTTTGGTCATATTGATACTAAAGTCAACAATTTGTGTTAATCCCTAATAAGAAATAATTTCTTTATCAGCTCATAGATCCAGACTTTTTGGGTAATGTAATAGAATTTGTTGTATAAGTTTTGTTAGCCCAACTGAAAACTTTGAACTTCCAAGTTGATGATGACTAGTGGTTAAATCATACATTTATGGGGTTTTTTTAGAACTAGAGCAGGAAAAACCTAGCTACAATAACCAGCTGAACTGCCAGCAGCTTTTAGTGCTTCCTCTCATGCACCACTTTCAGACCTCTTTTAATTAGCTCTTTCCAATTCATAAAAGCTGTATTATTTTTTTAATGTGTTGCTGTCTTTGAAGTCTTTCCTTTTCTTCTAATTTGGTAGCATTTGCAGCAATTGGTAGCGTTTTTTCTCTTATCTAGTTGGGTTGATATTCTATAAATCTTAGTATTGTGCTCATGTTGCCTCTATCATTTGTTTTCTTGTAGAATTTCTTTCTGCATTAATAGGTGTCTTTTTGTACTAAATTGTTCAAGTTCTTAACAGTGGCATAACAGACTTTATCACTATGTTCTGGCTGATCTCACTTTGGGGTGGGAGAATGCATTAAATTCTTGGTTCCTTTCTAGCCCTGCTTTTTGTGTTCTATGTGCATGTAAGATTCCCTCTTACTATTCATATATCCAAATTATTTTGGTATTTTGCGTACCTTACTGCATGTTTTATTTTCTCATCTGCTCCATACTGTCCATATAATTTTTTCTTCTTTGTGATTTGTTTTTGTATTGCTTGTATAAGTTTGTATTTCCATAGGTAGGAGAAGAAACATTGAGAGGTTTAATTCCTGAAGTAAAAGGATATCTTTTACAGCCAGCAGTACAGGCCATTTCTTATTCAAATCTAGTAATGTAATTATGCTATGTAAATGGAACTTTCAGAGTGGCTAGAAAAAGTGATGCCCAGGCTCTGCATCCTGACATGAAAAGTAGTCCGCTTTGAACTTAGTGCAGGTTGAATTCCACATTCTTTCTAATATTAGCAATTTGGGATGTACAGTCTAATACAAAAAAGAGAAATATTTTCAGGTGAACATTTGTATCATCATTTCTGAGTTGTGTTAGACTTAGTGTCCATCTTTGTTTGGACTGGCATTTGGAAGTGGAAAGTGTTAATAATTCTCTGGTGCCTGAAAGCAGACACATGCTATTGCCCTGTGTTTGTAACACCTACCTTTTCTGACTGAATTTGAAGTCTGTGCATTCATAGCTGACTTGAATGACTTCAATCTTCTCCTGTTATCTCAAAGCCACAACTTTGTATAGAGTAGTTGCTGTATTCTGTGTTGTAACTCTCAAGACTGGATCCATCCTGTGAAATATTCCCATGTAGTCTATAGTTTTGTTTTGTTTTTTCTGGAGGAGGCAAAACAACTGTTTTAGTAGGGGATGCTTCCTACAAACGGAAAACATTCTCCAGGGGAGAGCTGGGCAGAGCAATGATTGCTGTTGCATCTATGTGTGTGGGGTACCACTTCCTGCTGCAGCAGAGGTAGCCTCTCCCAGTAGTATCTGACACTATCCTCATCCCATATGTGGCTGGCAGGAGTATCAGATGAGCTCTCTGTGTGAGTTAAAATGGTGCTGTCACTTACTGCTGAGAGCAGGAGAAAAGGATGCTGCTTTGTGACTCAGCGTGGACCACCTGATGTGTGCATTGTGTGGAGGAAAATGATAAACAGAAAGATGCTAAGCTGCTGCATGTAAATTGGATAACGTGGGCACAGCAGACTTCAATGATCCAAACATTTTTATCTTTTTAAGGCTTTGAAGATGATCCAGTTGTTACAAGTATCTTCTTAACATTGTTTGAAAAGTTGAAGCTGGAGGCTTAAGAGGTGGAGACGCAGCAGCGTTCTTAACACAGTTAATGGAAAAATATTAAAGGAAACAAATGAGGCACTGTGCAACTGAGGTCTTGTGAAAAAAAATATATAGGCAGTGGAGGGCTCGCAAAACTGCAGTGATGTCTACTTTCCAGCACATACTCCTTTTCTCTAGCAAGCAGAGCAACTCTGGATAGATCTTCCTTCTTTATTCTTGATTATGTGCTTCTGTGTGTTCTGTGGCTATGCAGTGGTTTGGATGAGGGAAAACTCGTAATTTGGTTTACTGATAAGATAATTTTCATTTGGGACTCGCCTCCTGGTGTATTTCACTACAGCGAAGGGAGGGTGCAATTTGTGTTGGGGATCTCTACTTCCAAAGGTACTGCTGATGAAACAGGAGCCTGAGTCTCCACAATATCGTGATCAGTTGCTCAAACCATAATTCAGCAAACATAATTTGCTCTTTCTTTGTGGCATCTACTTAGTTTTGTTAGGGCAAGTGTTTGCAAGTTGGCATGGCAGGGAAGATAATAGAATTGATTGGAGTTTAAAATAACCATTTGTTTCTTAGGTTATTTGTAAACTAGATTAGGAACTCAATCCACCATGCGGCCTTACAAATACAGTACTGTCACAACGAAATGGATGTGTTAGGACTAGGAATGAGAGGCTGCCTGTGTTGGCAGTGTTGTAGAAGACTTACTTGTCAAAAAATGGCTTTGATTTCTTAAATCTAATATCCATTAAAAACAAGTACAGATGAAGCTGATCTAACAGTTGGAAGCATTCCTTCCCTAGGTAGTGTGTGTATAGGGGTTATGATGTCTGTTTTTTTCATAGGCATGCAGAATTTTGTGTGTGTGAGTGCTAGATTAAAGATATTTAAAAACTTTAAAACAGAGAGATATTAAATGGTCTATTTCATGGCATTTAATTTAGATCAGCTGAAACATTCAAGCTGAAAACATACTTGCTATCAGTTCTTATGCAACATTTCTGAGAACTGAAGGACTTCAAGGACTCTAGTTAATATCCTTAAGTATTCACAGTAACAAGTCTTCATTTTGTTATAGTGAACATAGCAGAATACGTTTCTCTCATTTTCAATATTCTATGTAGCAACAGTATTCCATAGGTTACTGAAACTACTGCAGAGAGGCCATCAGTTGGATTTGGACCAAATTAGCATTTTTAACTTTCTCTAGAGAATTTTGGTGGGTTTGGATATTGAAATAACTTTTTGTCTGCCTTACAGTGAGGTATGAAGCATATTGGCTGGTGTTCTGAAGATCAGAGTATTGGATTGTAGTCTGATGAGGGTTGTGTTTGAATTTGGTTTACTGATAACTTGAAATCATTATCTTAATTGCAGAAATCCTTTAGTTACATAGTTACATATTCAGTAATCAGCATATCATTTAGTTGTCTAAATCCATTGCTAAGTTTGAGCATGGCAGCAGTTGTAAGCAATATAATATGATGTTCGTTGGGAGTATACATGGGGAGCTTGTTATATAGGAGCGTATGGTAAGATACCATCTCTGGAAATCTACTTTCCAAATTAAAAGTTAGATTTTGTGCTAAACACAACCTACCATTTCAAGTTAAATTTAACTAATATTTATTATTAAATCTCCACACGGGAACTTTAGGTTTGCTATAAGTATTCCAGACTGTTTTTCCTAGTCATTTTGTGAGACCCAAGTTTTCATCTCTTGAAAGTTTTTAGGGTTGATTATCTTAAAATGCTGTCATTGATTAATTTTTTTTGTTGTTGTTGTGAAATGGCTTGAAAATGGTAGGTTCAAATAGTCATTTTGATTTGAAAATTCAACACATTCTGCATCTTTCAGTATCCAGGAAGCAAGTTCAAACTTTCATTTTGCTGTGCCAAGCATGAGTGGAGTTTGCTTCAGAGAATTTTGGGCTCTGTATAAAGGCATGCAGAGCAAATAATAGTTGTTCAGGTTATCAGCCAAACAAACTAGACCTCTCAATCAAAAGGGGTTTTGTGCTAATAACAGTTACAAATGTGTTTATAGGATTGTTGTTTTATGAAATTTTTAATGTGCTTGAACATTGAGAAGCCTGTTCCGTGTTGCTTTGAACTTGTGTGAATGGGGGTGACTTGAATTTATTTAGCTATGAGGTTATATCAGTGGAAGGACTAACTCTGAACACGTATCTGTATTTGTGCTTCTTTAAGCAGTAAAACCATAGCAGAGGGTCATAATTTCTAAAATGATAGATTGTTTTCCTTTTCTTCTCAAACACTTTGGCTATTAATGAAAAAACGTTGTGTTTGCTGGCTTCTACTCAGCTATTCTGGATGTACAGTGTGCTAATGTAAATCAGCAGTTTCTGCTTCTATAAATAGTCTTTGTCAGCAGCTGCAGAGCAAAACTGACAAGCTTCTGGTCATTTTTATTATTGCCATTCAGAAATTGTTTGAATAGCTGTGAAAGTGCCCAGTAGCATGTATGCCTGCTGTAGTGATATTTGCAGACTGAGCCGAGTTTATGAGTAGGGAGATGGAAAGAAAGAGTGTATTTATAAGCCAACAGTATGAGAGAAGAGGCAAAGAGCTCTGTATTCCTTCGCTTGGGAGTCCTTAAGCTGAATTTGGAGCTCTGTTATATAAAAGACATGCTATCCAGCTGGCTAAAAGTCATGAGTTCTTAAATGGACTCTGGGGAAAGCAGTTATCTAACTTTATAGCTGGATATAAGGCAGCCTTTACAAGTGTGCTCTGTTGGGGAACATCATCATATTGTGCCCTGACAAGCTGTCTCCTAAAATTTTCAGTTCCTTCTGCTGCTGAGTCTGGTTTTGTCTGTTGCATGGGAAAGAAACAGCCAGGCAAGAAAGCTTAACTTCTACAGCATTTCTCCCCTCCTGTACCATTGTGGGAGCTCTTGTATGGCTGAACAGTAGCTGCTGCTGTCCTCCTTTCCAGAAGCAGACTAGGAAGGGGTACCGGTGTGGCCTGCAAGAAGAAGGAATGCTAACAGGCCACATAAGTTACTATTGTTGTTTGTGGACACAGGAGAAGGTGACAGGAAAGAAAAAGTATTGAGTGTCTTTCATGTGAGTGTTTAATTGAAGTCCTGTGCTTACATGTGTATTTTGATTTTTTTTTTCTTGAAAGCTAGCACTCTTCTTTTAAGCGTCTTACTGCAAGGTCTCAGGAAGTATCTTGGGCTTTAAGAATTATTTTTCTGAAATAGAGATATGCTTGCTTTCAGTGTTTCCCAAAGTACATATCATAAACTGGATGGTAGATCCAGCGTGCGCTGAAAGTTATGGCATCGACTTTATATTCACCTTCTAATAAAAGCACATTTCTTGAATCTTGATACCCAACCACTGTGAATAACATATAAAGGAAAGGAAATTATGAAATATAGTGTTATAATTGCAGGTGGGAATAGAGAACATTTGTCAACTGTTGCTTTAGAAACAGCACCATCGGCCTGTGAGGTGGCTAAAGATCACCTGACAGTGAAATTCAGTGTATTCCAAAGCCTTGGAAACTGAAAGTTTTCTTAGCATCTTAATGGTATGTTTTACCAGTGCTTTAATCTGTATTGTTTGCACTGAATTAGATCTTAATGATGTTAACTATTATTCAAGGAGAAACACAAAACCTTGACAACTAGACTCTTATTATTTTTAATGTTGTTTGAAATGTGTGTATGTTTTTAGACTCCTAATGGATATCTTCTGACTTGATAGCCTGAATACTTCTAGGTGGTCTACTACTAGAAAAATGGATTGTACTAATTCTTCATAGAAGAAAATACTGACAATGTGAAAAGCACAAAACATGTTTAAAAAGAAAATGTGGACTTGTTCTTTTTAAAAATGATTCCTCTCACATTTTATTCAGCTACCATTTTAAGGGGTAATTATAGTTCATTCACTGTGAACGACCGTTTGTGGCATTAATGAGGTCTAAATAATTGGGAGAGATGAGGAATATGGTATTTGGCAGATCCTTGCAGGCTGTTATGAGATCTAATTGAAGTACGAAGTTTAGAAGAACTAAAGAATAAGTATCTCAGAGTACTTTTAAAGGTTATTGCTAAAATGCAGTATAAAAAGTTGCACTTTAAGTATTTCAAGAAAAGATGTGCATATTGTATACTAGCTTAATTCCTTTTATAAAGAACAGAAACTCTTAAAATACAAAGTTAGTACCTGTTGTGGAATGAATGGAAAAGAGGAAAAATGGTAATTTTTTGATGTAGAATTAGTTTGACTTGTATTATTCTCTGTCCTTTAATGACAGTCAAAAGGAGTTAATTCCAAGAACTTTTGTGTGAGAGACTTTACTAAATAAACCTTTTATTTCTGCTTTTAGTCAGCAGATAAGCAGCGAGCCCTGGAAGAAACCAAAGCCTACACAACCCAGTCATTAGCAAGCGTAGCCTATCTGATCAACACTTTGGCCAACAATGTTCTCCAAATGCTGGATATCCAAGCATCCCAGCTTCGGCGCATGGAATCTTCAATCAACCATATTTCACAAGTGAGACTTTTTTCCTGATTTTTTTTTTTTCTCTTTGTTCTTGAGATTACACAGCAAGTGAAACTCTCACCTGACATTTTGTGAATGAGAAAAATAGTCATATTTAAAACAGAAGGGTGCATTTTTTCTAATATTAATTCTGGGAATGGGTCTCCTTATGCGATTGTCTATCTGTGTTAGTGTGAGCATTTTACATAGGATAAGAAAGTAAATGTATTCATGGCCAGTTTATTGTTTGGAGGGGGGTCCATTCTGCATAAGTGACAAGGACAGAAAAATAGCTAACAGAAAAATCAGAACATTATGTTAAGGGACAGATTAAGCTTCTTGACTCCTATTCAGTGACTTAATGTACTTGGTATTTATTGGCTACAGCCACTTAAAATTAAAAGAAAGAAATGTGAAATGGGTGGTGGAAATCAATACTTATCATCTTTTTACTTTTCCTGTTGCTGTAATACTGGCATCTAATGACAGAAGCATAGATGACAAAAGTAGTTTGCTTCTGGCTTTTTTTAATAAAACGTACTTTGTAATGACATGAACAGAAGGCAAAATTAATGTGTCACGTTTGTGCACGGCTGCAGAACTCCTGCCATTTTTTGCAGTTTTTCTGAGCAGCAATAAATTAAGCTACTATTATTAGGAACCCATGTCCCATTACCATACCGATGAGAGAATTTTGACTGCCAGAATGGGCTGAGGATGGATGACAGATTTATTGGAGGGTTTACATGCCAATGGTGGATTAAAAGAGAAATTATAAGTAATGATACAGCACTTCCTGTTTTTCTGTTACTGAGGAGCTGGTTTGCATCGTTACTGAATATTTTGTGTCTTATTTGACCAATAAATTTTGGCTGCTAAGGTTTCTTGATCTCCCTGTGATAATGTCATCAATTAAAATCAAGAATATGGTGGTATTTAGAAAGACATTTGAAAGTAGGAGCTGTCTAAGGTAGGAAATAAGCAGATTGGGCTGATCTGTTAACTTGCTGGTGCTGAAAGTGTTGTTAAACTAGTAGAGGTTTGAACCAGCAAAAGAAGTGAATAAATTTTATGTTGGCTTAATGGGCTGAATTGGCTCATTGAGAGGTCAGGTGAATTCAAGAGCAGGTACAAAGGAAGGGATGGGGAGGATTACCCCTTCTGGTAGTAGTACACTATTAGATTGCCTCAGTTATCTCATCTAACTGCATCCTCAAAAATAAGATGAGAAGTTTGATTTCTTCTGCAGCATGCTTGTTGTTAGTCCACGGACAAGTTAATTCATTTCTTTTCCCCAGAAAATGTCACAAATTACTCTGTCTGTGTGTGTGCATGTGTATGTGCTATATATATGCTGTGTATGTGTGTATATGCCGCTGTGTGTGTATGCATACGTGCTTCTTGACAGGCTAGTGCCAGCTGTTCAATTATTTGAGTGCCCGATACAAAAGACAGTATATGAATAAAAATATTCAGAGTTCACTGGATTTTGAATTTTATACATGTGGAAAGTTCATTTTGTCACACAGTTTCTGTAAAGTAGCTTTTGGGGAAACCATCACGGCATTTTAAATGTTTTCCTTCTGAGAAGCTGGGATTTATGCAGATTGAGATGCTAAGTTAGATTTGGTTTAGCGTTTATTCGAAATGGCTAGTTATTTAAAATGGAGCACTAAATGAAGCCTTATGAAGATGTATCTGCCAAAAGTCATGGGCTGCACCTGAAAAAAACAATAAAAATTTGTGTAGTTTATTTTTTTTAGAGATTGCTGTAAAGTTGAAAATTGAGTTTTGCTTTGTTTTTTCTTTTTTTTGAGTCTGCATCATACATACATAGGATGGTCCCCAAATCTTCATGGAAGAGATGGTATGAGAGGAGCAGACAGTATTTAAATTTTGGATATTACATACATTAAGTCTGTTGATCCAAGGAACTTAAGTGGAATTCAGTATGTTCAGAAATGGCTTCATCCCATGATACCAATGCTGTATATGATTGTATTATCTGTCTTAATTTTTGTGGGGGTTTTTTATTTATTTATTTATTTTGTCACCGTTTCTGTGTAATAAATAACTTATTTTCAGGAAATTTGATTATACTTCTCATGGAACAAGAAGATGACTGTTTTCTGTTGGGTGTAAACTTTAGTAGATTGTTTGTAGTACCACTTAAAATACCTCATTGCCAAATTATGATGTCAGTCAGTCTGACTTGAAATGATGTCAATAACGTAGAACAGAAAACAGGTTGGTAATTACCATCTGCTTGCAGTGCTTTATTGCATTAATGCTTTGGTCAGTAGGTATTGATATTTAAGTTTAGAAAATACTAATGCAAATTATGATATCTGGATGTGTAATCCTGCTTTTACTTCTGATTTGGAATTCTACATATTCTTCAAAGAAGGGAGCAAAATCATTTGGCTTTTTGAAAAAGGAATAAAACTTTTTCAAAAGTGCTTGTTTTGTTTGAGTGTAGCTCAAACTGGAAAAGATGTGATTAACTTTAGAAAATAAAATATTTTATTTCTCTGTTCATTGATAAAATGCCAATTTGTATCACTTTCTGTGTTTCCTTCTGTATGCCAACTTAATCAAAGAGCTGAAAAGGAAACTGATAATCATTTGTGGCTTTTCAGATTATGTATAGGTCCTGAATAAGGAAATCGCTACTATTGAAACTATATTTATGCCAGTGATTAAATCCTATTGATTGGAAATTTAGCATTACTTTGGTTTGGTCTGGAAGCTGATGAATCTATTCTTATTTGCCTTCTGGAACCTTGTCCAGAACTAGATGATATGCAGTGTTTCATATTTGGCTGAAAGTGTAAATCCTAAATACAGATCATCTGTATAAATATTTATACTTGTTAAAAAAAATTGTGTTAAAGTTTTCTAAGTTAGCAGACACTGTGAAGTGTTGTTAACATCCAAATTCTTTAACTTAATCTGGCAGACTTTCAGGTTTTAATATTTGTATGATGGGAAATTTTTTTCAGGTTTCGTTATAAAATGCTCTTAGTTAGCTAGGTCATCTTTAAAACACTTCTCTGCTGCTGATTATAAACAAGGGTGTTATCACAAAGATCAGTGATAGTGATGAGTTATCTCCAATGGCACTGCATGATGGACAAATCTGCTTCATGCTTTTCTTACAGAATCTGAGGCCCATGATATTGGCTGTGAGAATAGGTATTGGATAGACTGTAGGCTTGAACTTCTCTGTAGTCAGCATGTGTTGCTTAGCTGAACCGTGGGGACGTATGTGAGCTGGTTGATCTCTGCAGGGAAGTTCACTTGGACCTTCCATTGATAAGTCAGTAAAGGCTTGTAACCAATTTCAGTTGTCTTATTCTGGCAAGTTACAAGAATAGCCAAACTCTTTCAAAAATGTTAAAGCAAGCCTAATTTTTCACAGTATATGTTGCTTGTTTGTGGAGCAACTAGCTTTTCAGCATTTTTTGTATCATTATGGCCTCTCTGTGTATAAATTACATACAACTTGAGTTGAGGCTATTAATGTCACATTTCTAACATGTCAAAATTAGACAGTTACTCATTTTAAAGTAATAGTCCAGTTTTCAAGGTAATTTGCAATTAGTTTGTTTAAATTCTATTGAATTAGATTTTTAAAAAAATAAAAGCCCAGCAACACTGTATGTAAGCAACGTTTTCTTCTAATATTTTGTTAACTGAATTTTTAAATCCCAGACTAACAGGCTGACAATAAATTGATATATTTAAATTTGAATGTTTTGAGAAGAGGAAGAAATCAAGGCTTCTTGAGACTTTTATTTCTGAAATTTCACTATAGTTTAGACTTTCAAAGTGCTGTCGTGGTTTAACCCCTGCTGGCTGCTAAGCACCACACAGCCGCTTCCTCCCTCCCAACCCAGCAGGTGGTTGTGGGGAGAGAATCAGAAGGGTAAAAGTGAGAAAACTTGTGGGTTAAGATAAAAACAGTTTAAGAACTGAAATGTAATAATAATCATGATGATGATAAAGATAATAAATTGTAATGAAAAGGAAAATAACAGAGAGAAATAAAACACTAGAAAGAGAGGTGATGCAAATGAAAACAATTACTCACCACCAACCAACTGATGCTCAGCCAGTCCCCAAGCAGTAACCCTCTCGCCAGCCTCCCCCAAGCTTTATATTGCTGACCATGATGTCATATGGTATAGAATATACTTTTGGTCAGTTGAGGTCAGCTGTCCTGGCTGTGTTCCCTCCCAACTTCTTGTGCAGCCCCAGCCTACTTTCTGGTGGGGTGGTGGGAGAAGCAGAAAAGGCCTTGACTATGTGTAAGTACTGCTCAGCAGTAACATCCCTGTATTATCAGTGCTCTTTTCAGCCCAAATCCAAAGCTCATACTAGCTAATGTGAAAAAAAATTAACTCTATCCCAGCCAAAACCAGCACAAATGCTAACTTAATACTTGGAGTAATTTCACTCAGAAGTAGAAGAGAGTTTTTTCTCAAAACTCTGAGTTCAGTGACCTTTAAGTGATGTGGTAAAAAGTGTTAAGTTTGAAATCCTAGAAATGATTTAATGTTTTTTCTATTTTATTTTGTACAGATCTTGAGGCTATTGAATTCAACATATAAACTCAATGTTTGAAAATAGCCAGAAAATTCCTAATAGAAAAAAATAGAGTGGTTGCCTTATTACAGGCATCTTCGAAGGCATCTGAAAAGATGATAGTAATGAGCTTTTGCCAAAGATAATGGAGCTATGGGGGGGAAAAATGTTTAATAATGCTGTCAGGAGTCTGAAATTTCTTGTTATAAAACAGTGCTTTTAAGTTATAGAAGGGCACAGTGTACCCCATCTGCTTTTCCTGACAGCCTTTCCAAGTCAGATGTTTTGTTAGTCCAGCTCTAACCCCAAAAACTTCTTAGTAGAAGTTTCTAAACTGCTGAATAAACATTCTGCTAGCATTCTGCTATCTCACTTAAGGGATTTATGCTGGTACTGGAGGCAATAATTACCTATATGTTGAGGATAAATGTTTTCATTTTATTTAGTATCAGGTTAATCTTTGTTCCTTCTCTACTAATCAAATACCTCAATGTTCCTTTCTGCTGTTTTATAAGTTTCTTAAGATCTTATGACTCCAGTAGCCTACTAAGTAAGAAAATGAAATTTTTGAAAAACCTGCCTGCCAGCAAAATGCTTTTCAATACAAATTTAGGAATATGTACCAGAATTAGGTACAGTTTTTATAGTCTTAGTCTTCCATAGCTATTCAAGGTAAAAGAGATGTTCTGAATCATCATACAAGAGAATTCCCATTAGATGAGGTAGAGGTTTTAATCAGTTTTTATGCATTTCATTGTTTGTTACTGTAGTCATGCCTCACTGATCTCCATAGTCCTTAAGGAAACTGGTTGTACTCACAACTCCTATGAATAATTAAAAAAACATGCTTTTCATTCATGGAAACAAGTTTCCACAGTGCCAAGGTACCATTGCTCCAATAACATGTAGATTAAATATTTGTACTCACGTTGCATTTATAGATAAACGCATAAGAAAATACTAAAAGAACAACTTCAAAGTTGCGGAGGTTGAGCACTTGAATTGAAGAGAAAGGAAGAAATCTTCTTGCCAACACTGCACTAATTACTTTCTTTCTGATTTGTAGATCAAAATTAAGGTCTCCAAGAGTGTATTGTCCAAGGCATAAATTAGTTTTGAATGACCAGATTCAGACCCATAAGATTTTGATGTTTCAGTACATTTGAAACATCATATAGCATTTGAGGTGCGGCTGCTGTTGCAGCCGAGGTTGTTTGACATTCTAGCAAATGATACCAGAGGCCTGTGAGACAAAGAACATACAAGAGTCAGTGTAATGTTTCTGCAGTTCTCTAGTGACATGTCCAGATCACAGATGAAGTCTGAGGTAATTGTAGAGATTGAATTCTTCAGTGATATTAAACATGAGACTGTCCTCCAAGTTGTTCCTATCACATACCTATCACATACCATCAGCTTATCAAGAAAGTATGTGCTTTCTGACTCCTCAATAGGTGAAATGAGGATTCCGTATACAATCTCTTTGGTATGACTGCTACTTTTTCCAGAACTTCTCCTTCCACTATACTGCAGAAGCAAGGGTCTGGCACAGAGAAGGGATGAAAACCTGATGGAAGATAAAATGTTGAATCTTACCGTGATGCAGAACAGAACGCTTCTGATACTCTGGCCTGGAACATGTTTATGTGTTCTGTTTGCACTGGTGCTTGTGCACTCAATAATATCGTAAGAGCTGTGAAGATCTGATCTGCACTATTGTACTGGGGGATGATATATAGACCTGCCCGTCACAGGGAGCTTCAGGAAGGGCTTTGGCAAAATTGTTTGGAGAGTGGTTTAGTTGTTAAGTAGTCATAGAAATATATGTGTTTCCATTAAGCTTGTATGAACTCTGAATTTCTACTGAGTTTATATATTGGCCAAATCTGGGTGGGTTTGTGTGAGTGATGGAGGATGTGTCCCAGATAGTTTAACTACCCGTATTAAATTTCAAATCATTGCTCAACGAACTCAAGCTTTCCAAAGAGAGGGTTGCCAACATATTTGGCCTTGAATAACCTATTTTTCTGTAGATCTCTTTTAAGAAATAGCTGTGCAGCTTTAGTAGAACCCTTACAGTTCTAGAGGTGGCAGAAGTGTACATGAAAAAGCTGTATTTGGTGCTTAATTTTAGAAAAGTTGCAGGATCTTGAAAATATGTTGCTGGGAAATAGTAGGTAATTTTGATAGATAGTAGTTTAAGCTTCTGTATAATGCCCCTGGTATTTGTGGAAACTCTTCTCTGGAAAGAATGTGAAGAAACAACTTCTTGGAAGTCGTGTTTCTTTAAAAAGTTTTGTAGCTTTTAAGGTTGTGATGATTGGACATGGTAATACAGGGTCCATTTTGCTTGTTTTGCTATCAGTAGCACAAACAAAAGGGTAAAACAGTATAACCAACCCCCCTGTCCCAATCCCTGGCCACAGAAAAATAAAATTTAAAAATGCCTGTTATGAAAATGAGTTCTCGTATGTACCTGTTCCTTAGTTACTACAGTGCCTGTCTCCTCACTGTGAAAAGGCTTTCTGGTACCATTCATAATCACTAAAGCGGTAGCAGAAAATCCTCTGAATGTTTAGAAATCCTAAGGTGGTGTGACTCTGCTTGTTTTTTTACTTTTTTTTACCCTGTAGCTAAAAAGCTTGTTCACAATTCTGGCAATTTTCCTATAAGGAAAGCTGTTTTGTGAAGAAGGAATTCTTTTTGTTTTAAGTAATGCAAGCAACTCTGTGCACCGTGATGTAAGAGATTTTATTTTCCTGGAAGGGATAGATAGACTTTTTGGTAACTTTTCCAAAGTCTTGTTAGCAAACAAGATTCAAGTACATGTTTGTAGGCAATAAATTTTCAGCAGGGCTTTTTCTTACCCTGGAGATTCTCCGGTGGTCCTGGTAATAGGTGGAGGCAGGGATTTTCAATGTTGGCCTTAGACGTTCCGAATGAAGGCACAGGGCTTAGCCACTGGCTTCATTGTGGATAAATTAGTACTGAGCACCTTCTAAAATCCAGTCATTATTTTGTGATGAGTGATTTGTAATGACCTTGTTGATTTGTCCGAGTGAAATTTTATTCCATCATGTAACTACCAGTCCTAGTTTAGCAAACTGTTTTACAGTGTAAGAAAACCTGCTTATGGTTTGTTTTTCAGGTCCTAAAAGTTAAGGTTTGGGAAGGTATCCTTACACTTCATCTAATTGGAGACTATTTCAAAGACAAACTTAGAGAGGAAAAATAAAAAAGGGTAATTTAAAGAATCGTATAAAACAGTGTCAGTAAATTAATGGGAACTGCTATGAATGGAAAGGAGAAGGAATTTTGCTTAACTGTAAAGAGTGAGAGTAACAGTAAACCCAAAGAACCCGTGGCTATTAGTGAGGGGTTAGAGGTGGCAAGTTCAACAGTAAATTGAACAAAGATGATCAAGTATATGTAGTGATATGTTTAGCACAGTATACAGAGATCTTAGAAACGTTGGAACTGATTCAATTTTTTTATACTGACTCTGTATTCAAATGCATACCACTGTTAGTAAATACACTGCGTCTTTTGTAGACGGTGGACATTCACAAAGAGAAAGTTGCTAGAAGAGAAATTGGTATCTTGACTACAAACAAAAACACCTCAAGAACTCACAAAATCATTGCACCAGCTAACTTGGAGCGACCAGTTCGCTACATCAGGAAACCTATTGATTATACAATTCTAGATGATATTGGACATGGAGTGAAGGTAGGTGATATTGTTAAAACAGCCAAACTGCAAATACCTTGTCTTTGTATATTTTCAAAATGACCTGATGCTTTTCATGATAATATACCAGTTTCTCCTTGCCTGGCCAGTGTGTCTATAAACGTTAAGAGGAGTCCTGTCCAATTTGCAGTTGCCCAGTCCCTTGTGTCTAAACCCTTGCCCAGTGTGTCTAAACCTTGCAACCCCACTACATCTTATTTCTGAGCATATTCAGGACTATGAGTCACCTTTTAAAATGCTTCTGAATACCTACTTGTGTGATGCTGCTGTTACTGTTTGAATCAGTTGCCAGGGATATACCTGGGGACTGAAAGGCTAATGACTCTCACTTTTCTGCCTGAATTAGCACCACAAAGTATGATCCAGTTGTAATTGCCACTGGTTTACTCTGAAGCTCACCCGAAGAAAGGGTTTGCATGAGAAGTATTATGTGCTTCCTTTTCTTCTTTCTGTCAGAGTCAGTTATACCCATATCCTGTGATGTGCTTTGTTAAAGTGAGCTCTCTACAACTTTTGTGCCATATGGGGTTTCAGAATGGGAATATTGCTGCCAAGTTCGAAGCCAGCTGGTTCTCCCTTTTAAGACTAGGAAAAAAGGAGGAATTTCAGGGCAAAGATCAGACTGAGACACAACTGGTGGCTGTTGTATGCGTTAGATCAGTGTACACAACAGCAGTACTATCATGTGTGAGATTAGGTATGTGTTTTTTTAAAGCACAACCTGAATGTAAACACAGTCTTAGCAGGTGTGAGCTCATTGTTAACTTGTACTGCCAGGAAAACAAATACGGAAATGAGAACACTGACAGTGTTAAAGTTCCAGGAGAAAAAAGGTAAATAACACAACATGACAAACTAACAAATTTGTGAGCTTGCTAAGTAGCAGTAAGGTGAGATGCTTCTTCCAGTCAAAGTACACCAGAGTTTCTTTTGCTTGACACCAAGATGGATTAGATTATCTATGTTGTTCAATTTAAACTGTCTTTTTGGATAGTCATTTAAATGGCAATAGGCTGTTTAACCAAACTCTTAAAATTCAAAATCTGAACAGCGCTATTTAAATATCTTTCCCAAGCAATTTTACTCAAGGTCTTCTCAATGTCCTTTGTTAACAGAAAATCTTTTTTCCCCCATTTCTTACCAAAAGAGTCAACCTCAGTTTGTAACCCTAAACAGATTTTAAAAAGACAAGTGACTCTTCAGTTTGATTTGGAAAACCAAACCAAACAAAAAAACCCCAGCATTAATAGCTACAGTTTTGACCAGGAAATTATTATCAGTCTTGTGTTAAAATCTACTGCCAGTTCTTATAAATTTTGAATTTATGCAGGTCAGCAGAACTCCTTCTGGATATGGATGGAGCATATTAACCTGTAGGATTACTGTTGCTAATATTTTAATGATCAGTTTTGTTTTAATGAGATTATTTTAGAACTCATTAAAGAATAGTTTTTAATTGCTCTGCAGCACAGTCTTATTTAGCACTGGCTCTAAACCATTATAATTGGTGTCCCACTTACCTCGATGTAGCAGAATCATACTCACTGTGATGCAATGAATTACGTTCTTCTGAAAGAACATAGTTCATCAAATGGATGATGACTCAAATGCGTATTTGCATCCATTCGTTATGCTTGTGATATGCTTGAAACATCTTACAAATGTTATTTACAATGTCCTATATTTATCTAGAAAATGAAAAAGTATTGTGTACTTGTGAAACAATAAGCAGAGAACTTGACATCACACTATCCTTAACATTAAGATCCATAGATCTGTTCCAATCAGGTTAATCCTGTGTTCAGCTCAGAAGAAAGAACCACGCTCTTGCTGATGGAGAGAAAGTGGCTGGTTGTGCTTATGAACCTGTTTGTTTAGTTCTGCTTGAGTAACTACAGATTAGTTGGCTAGATCTCTGGCTGGAGAACAAAGAGAAAAAAAGAAAAAGGGTAGGAGCTTTAAATTTGCCTGTTCATAGCTCTTTATTGCTTGAGCTATGGTGTTTTTCCTTTCCAATGAGTTCAGGAGTTACTGGATCAATAGCATTAAAGTTCCAGTTAGCATCAGGGTGCCTCAGTCTGCATTCTTTGTCTTCTTTCTGCTTTTTCTGCTATAGGGCTTCCCTTCTAGTACTTGGACCAGAATTATGCATTGTCAGGACAATCAAAGAGCTAATGCAGCAAGCATTCATTGCAGCCCCTGAGAGAGATGGCAGACTGGACAGAGAATAATACAGGAGAAAAAGGGAGCATCCTTGGCCAAGAAATCCAGTATGCCATGTTGAGGGAAGTAGTATAGGCACTTGAGCACTTATTCCTTCCATTCAAAATTTCAAAGTATCAGTGGATACCATCTTGAGGAAAAGGTGCTCTACAATTTGGTTTCTTAGTAGATGAAAGAGAACTTAAGTGCTGCTATATCATTCCAGCAGTCCCTCCTCATCTTCCCTTTCTGAAGCTACAATGCTGCAAAAATCTAAAGAAGCTTGTGTTTGGAAGAGACTTACTTTCAATTTTTTCAAATGTTTCCTGAGTTACAAAGTCTTCCAATCTGTTCTGCCCTCCAAAGAGTTATTTAGTCAAGAAGATGGAAAAAAAAAAGTTTGATCCATTCAAAGTGGTGTGTTTTAAGGCACTATCACTGTCAGGCAATGCTGCTGAGGAAAAGGTCTCAGCTCATGGGCCCGCTAATGTAACTGGCCACTCTCTTTGGCTAGTACCGGGGGATTTGGTTTTCCAGCATAGCTGTGTGAAGCAGAGACCGTTTCAGTAGAACTTTAAACTCAAAGACAGGAGGTTTTCTAGTAAATCAGATCATGTTTCTTTTTGAATACATTAGGGTCTATTTATGATCTAAATGGATGAAAGGGAGTAGTCACTCTGGATGCTCCATTGTTGAGATTCTGCATATTTAATGTTTGGTGTTACAAAATGTGTAAGAAATGCAACGATAGGTTTAGATTAGCTGAACTGAAAACAGATCAAATGATACTGAAATGGAAGGACAAGTATTTTTGAAAAAAATGTCAATGGGAAAGAAGATATGGGGAAAGATCTTGGACTTAATGTCAAAAAAGCTAGCACTTAGGCTTTAAAATAAGATTTCGCTGTTGGTTAATGTCTACAAAAATACTGGTATGTGGTGCAGTATCCATATAGAGTGCTATGCTTCTTACAAGATGTAGTGATTTGCTCTTGATCTTTATTCAAGAGATATCTCATGGCGTCAGGTTAAGAGTTAACTAACAGCATTGTCTAGGAAAGAACATATATTAGCTTAATATTCTAGAGGCTTCTGTTTCAGCTACTTGTAAATATGCTAATGCATGTAACAATTTAAATGAGCTCAGGGTTTTGATAAGGCTATTCTTTGACAGCTCAAATAAATTAATCTTTGAAGTTAATCCATCTAGATCTCATGATCCATTCTGAAAGCAGCTCACTTTTTGTTAGCACTGTAAGAACTTGAGTAAACAGTGTACAACCATTTGAGCATTAATTTTAAGTTGTTAATATAAAGGCTTTGTGGTCAATGTATATTAAAATTTTCGGCTTGAAAATCTTTTGTTCATGACACATTCTGCTTTAACCACTCTTTCTATGATCTACTGATACATTATTTTGTTAATGCTGAATGCTTAACTTTTTTCTTTCTTTTTCCTTTCTCTTCATATCCTGAAGTTCCAACTAACCTTTCAATGCTTTTTTTCCTTACCTCTTTTATTTGCTCCATTTATGCATTAAGTGGTTGCTTAGATTTAAGGTAAGAAATCCCAGGGCTGGATATCCATTCTTATTCTTCTGAGACTATTACACATGGGGAGATGATTAACATGAATATTACTGATTGTTTAAAACAACACCCGCTCTCCTCCTGTGTATCCAACCTTCTGTTGAATGATTTCATTGCAGATAAACATTTTGTGATATAAATTGATGTATTTATGTAAGGAAGCCAACACAGTTAATTTTAAAAGCTTTGTGGCAAAGTATTGGCTGCCTTCAGCGTATCTACCAGATCATTTACAAGGGAGGAATGTCGTGCTAACCTTGTGTAGACAAAAAGATACAGGGAATAGATAGCAGCTGAATATGAGCCTCCCCCTGTGTAATATTCTTTTTATCCTATATACGGTGTAAGTTATGATTTGATTTGGATTAATGTTTCAGTGTGAGATCTCTCAGATAATGAGCTCCAAAAGTGTGTAACAAATTCAAATCTGTGTATTATTTTTTAAAGTTGCAGTATCCTTAATTTTTTCAGAAACTGCTTGCACTATTTACATACTGAGGCACTCAAAAATTTTCATAAGTTTGATGGTTTTGTAAAATATTTAATAACCCTTTAACAACAAGCTAAGTGATTTATTTAGTTGAATATTAAATGAATACTGCATCAAAGAGCTCAGACTGAAGTAGGTCAAATTCTCAAGGCTCTTAAAGAGGTTTAAATGTTAGTAGCCTTAGTGGCTACAAAAGTAGCAATAAAAAGCAACAAATCAATTAGGCAAGCAGTTAAATGAAGTTACATGATGCTATGCTGGCGTTCATAGCACATTAA
This sequence comes from Numenius arquata, assembly GCF_964106895.1. Taxonomy (NCBI): domain Eukaryota; kingdom Metazoa; phylum Chordata; class Aves; order Charadriiformes; family Scolopacidae; genus Numenius; species Numenius arquata. Next base: position 28,261,530 of record NC_133578.1, read on the forward strand.
TTAATAGATAGGTTATAGCCTTTATTGAGTATTGTGATATCATCATCCACCTGAAGTGCTACTGGTTTGGGTAAAGAGGGAATGAATGTTTTTTTAGTAGCAGCAGCGACAGTTCTAAAGAGGAAACTGTATTTTAGGACATAGAATACTAATATGCAGGGTGAGTATATTAATTAATGAAGTTCCAAGTTGATGTGAAATGTTTTTCATGACTAAGTATTTTCCACGACTGGAAAAAGCTAAAAGAAAATTCTGCACATTCCTGAAGAGATCGCTTGTAAAACCAGGTATTACTGTAGATATCCCAGTGATGTCCCTATGGAGTTGGCCAGATTGTACTTTTAGTAAGGTATTTAAGTGTATGTAGCACATCTGTTCACAGTGGAAAATGTTTAATAAATGAGAGATTTCTTGCATGTCATTTGAAATTTATTTTTACGTGTGAGGTACAGTATTTCAAATCACATAGCGTTTAAATGCTTTTTATTTGAGAATGGCAAAATAGATCTCCTCCTTGGCTCTTTCTATCTATCCACACAAAATGGATACTTCTAATGCTGAATATGCCTTACTCCTGGCTCAGTTCATATTGGCTGATGGTTTTCTCAGTGATTTAAAAAAAAATAAATTGCAAACTCAGTTTTCTTTGTTGCTCTCTGCTCTCTTTGTTGTTCAGTTATAAACAATGACCATCCTAAAAAAAAAAATTAAAATTGCATAATTATAGATTATGTGTGAACTGTCATATCTGTGCATTATCTGCAGTGGTGATAAGAGTCTTTTCAGCTTTTCAGAGAATTTTTTTTTGTATTTATAGCTTTGAATGAAAATAACATTTTTTTGTTATAACACCAGTTAAAATATTTTTTTATTTTTACCTGGTCAGAAGTTTGATTTCAGAAATCACAGTATGTCAATCACTTTCTCATTGCCAAAATGTGAGGGTTAAAAAAAAAAAAAAAAGAGCAGCACATCTCTGTGGACATAAGTTATTCTTTTAAGTCTCACTGTAGTCACTGTACATCAGCCTGAAAGAAGAAAACTACTGTACATCAGCCTGAAAGAAGAAGCGGCTACTAACCCTAGTTCCAAGTGAATAATAAATTTTGTTCACTTTACGAGAGACTGGATATGAAGTGATTAGCCTGCATTTATCTTTCATGGCTGCAAAGAAACCTTAGTCTTAGCTAACAGTCACAGTATTAAACTGAGTGACTGTAGGAGGGTAAATGTGCTTGTGTCTGGGCAACTTAATTTAAATTTTAAACAGATTTTGAAGAAAATTCCAGTTCCAAGTCAGAGGAGTATCTGTAGCATCTTCTGTCAGCAAGTCAATTGAAAATGGGATTGTTTAAGCCTTTTTGTATTTACCAGACTTGGCTCTTCAATTACTTTACATAGGTGGATGTGGTAAAAATGAGTAAATTCACTTGTTGAAGCTTCTACTTGTGGTCATTTGCCAAGACAGTGTTGAAAGTTAGACATTTCACTTCCATATCAACTGGTTAATCAACCTACAAACATACGGTTTAATTAGACATGCAGAGTAAGTATTTGAGTGGCTGACCACAACCTGAAAAGGAATTTACTTTTAGGTAGCAGATGATGGGCCAAAAATCTGTTTATCCTCTCTGTAGCGTTAACAAGATGAAGCAAATCATGGGAAGGTAGTTTGCATTCAGGCTTGGATTGGTTTTGCAGGAGTCGGCTATAAAATTGCTCGAGAAGGTTGGGTAGCTGCTTGAAGTTTCTGAATATAATCAATGGAACATCACTGATAGGACACTTTTTCTTAGTAGATTTTGGGGAAAAGTTGATTCTTTTGACATTCTGAAAGTTCTAGAAAATACGATATGACTATAAAGCACCACTTTAAAAATTCTGGGCTGAGTCCAACTTTGGCTTTAGAAAGTAGTCTTCTGAGGTTTGATTGTGTGGAATATCTGGTATTCAGGATTTTTGGAAAAAAAACCAACCCACTTTCTTGGAGAGGTTCTTCAGAAGAGTAGAAATGTGGATTGAAACCTTTGTTGCGGGTAAGTGCCTTAGAGCCACCTAGATGCACAGTGCATTGGTGCAGATAGTTTTTGCATGTCTGATGACCAGCTTTTATATCTGACCAACTCTGTATTTCTGCACTGCTTGTTCAGTGAATTATTTCTTTTTTTGTGAAAACACTCCCAGGAATTGAATTGAATGAACTGCAGGATTTCTCAGTTTTAACCAGTTTATTTCATTACAGATTTCTTATATGGTGGAATGCTAAAGAAGCTCAGTCTGTTAAATGATTATAAAAATGTAACTATGAAGGAAACTCAGTCATATGTAGGACCATAAGAAGGTGATTTAATCACTGGGATCTATGACAAACTAGTTGCCAAAACCAGAAATTGGACAAATAAGTCTTAATTATTAAAAAAAAATAAACTTAAAATGATCATTTTCTAAGGGTTGTACTCAGTCACATATTGTGTCTTGAAGTCATCAGATGTTACCTTTCTAAAAACTGGTATTATAGCTCAATATAGAAAATATTGGATGAAATACTGTTGTACCCTTTTTAAGCAGAATGGTCCATAGTGGTCCATTTCTTTACAGTTCATTTTATAGCTGTCACTGTGGAGCTGGATTTCAGGGCATCCTCCAGGATGTGTTACTTACCAAAGATCTGCTTATTTTAAGTTGTTTATGCAGTTTCTTCCTCGGCAAAACACCAAATCTGAGCTACAGTGCTGACAAAGTTACAGCTTTGGTTGGAAGGCATTTTCTTCTGTAGTGTGGTTGCTTGCTAATTCACATATATTAAAAACTCCTGCAAGGTATCCAGTGAAAAAAAAAAAAAAACTTATACAAGATCTCCCTGGAATTATGTGGTGTTCCTCCATGTAATTTCAGCTAGTAATATTTTCTACTTTTTTGCTTCCGTGGGAAGAGGCAAAAAAAAATTGGAAAAATCCTTGCAAGCATTCTGTGTAGACCCTGCACACCACTTGTCTGTTCACAGGCTTGTCTTCCTGCTTTTAGAACAGTCAGCTGGGGGTTTTTCTGAGCTTTGTGCCCACATCATTACTGCCTCTCTTAATTTTTTCTTTTTTTTTTTTTTTTTTTTTTTTTCTTTTTTAGCACAGTGGTTAACTGTTTTGGCAGTTGTGAGAAAAGGCAGAGATACTCCTTTGTGTCCCTGGTTGCAGGCTCTGTTTTGCCACACAGTTTCCTAAAAGAATTTGCAAGGTCTTCAGTACAAACCAACCACAGATCTGTGGGGTCCTGCAGTCAAACAAACCACCAACAGACAGATGTATTCCTCTGCTTTCACCCTCTAATTAAACCAGTTGCATCTGGATAGTTGCAGCTGTCTGGAGCTAGGGGAAGTGTTGTCAGAGAAACAGTGCAACTTCTGTAGAATTCCTACTCCAGAAAATGGATTTTTGAAACTTTATATCAAATGCTAATACGACCTTGAGTTCTAGTGGCTGCTTTGGATTTTAGAAGTTTGTAAGAGGGATGCATATGGATGAGGATTTGAATACAGAAACTGTCTTTGCAACTGAATGTGCAAAATGGAAAAGGCAATAGAGTAAAGTTTTGCAGGGGGGGCATTAATAACTTTCCTTTCTTTTTTTTTTTTCTCCTACTAGAAGTCGTCTTAGAAAGGGACAGTTGGAAACGTTACGATATTTGTATGTCAACTGAAGTTGCAACTTGTATAGTTTTAAATTTTCTTCTTTTTTTTTTTTAATTTTCCTGAAGGCAGTTTTTAACCTTTCTTAGTGTCTTGCATGATATTATTTCCACCGATCTGTCCATTTTGATCAGAACTGTTGGAATAATTTTATATTCTTCATTTCTCTTCTGTGATTATTTGGCCATAAGTCAAAGAGGAAGTTACTCAGATAGGGTTGTTTAACTTGCAGTAGCTGATCTTAAAGCCATCGATCCTGTCAGATTTGAAGACAGCCCTGTAAATTTAGTTACTTGCTCTTTCAGCATTTCAATTTCAATTCAAAGAGCCTGAAACTAAACTTACTGTCAGTGCATTTCCCCATCTTTCTGTTTAGCCTTTCTTAAGGACAGCTTCTTTGTGACTAAAGTTTCTTGGTTAAAAAAGCATCACTTTTTCTTTGGCCACATTTTCTAAAGCTTTCTTCCCATCCTACGTCAAGGATATGTTTGTTCACGGGGTTAGTGAAAGTAACTAGCAGTCACTGGAGTTCTGCATTAGTCAGGCAAGTATTACTTCCACTTCTTACTGTATCCTGTGTGATGTCACTGCATCCTTCACCTCTACTGTCCTTTCTGTTCTTGTAGCTCTAGCCTAGTGGAAGCCTAAAACGCCATTTTTGTTCCTGCAATGATTGTACGCAAATAATAAGATTCTTTATCGTTAAATATATGGCATTTTATATTAACTAAAGTGATAGCTAGTGGTTACATCATCTAGTCAGAAACAATAGTGTAGCCAGTTAAACCACCTAAATTTACTATTCAGGGGTACACAGATGGGTTTAAGTTTTCTGTCATCTAAAGACATCCAAAACCCCTGCCCCACTAGGCTTAATGGACTGTTTGAAAAATAGCAAGTGACAATGCAGTGAGTAGTTAATTAAGGTGGGGCTGTTTTGTTTGTTTGTGGGTTTTTTGGACAACTCAAGGTGGGTGAAACAGGCGTCTTTAATGAAAGAGGAAATACAGGAGGTGCTGCAACTTTAAAAAAAAAAATTTCAGATGTTGTGCTATTTCTTAATGTTCCGTGTATAGAATAAAATATACTTCGTTTTACACTTTCCCTCTTCCCTTCAAGTAGTTGTAGTTCAGTGCTTACCTCATCCCTCACTTGAATTAACCTCAGGTTTCTTGTTGCATAGAGTTGGCTTAAAGGACTTTATAATGCTGTGCAAAAGAATTTTGTCTTAAATTGACATTAGAAAGTACTCTTGCACAACTAAATCCAAACAGATGTTTTTGAATCTGACAAAAAACCCTTCCAACGCTTGGTTTTATTTTCCTCCCAGCAGATTGAAAATGTGATAGCACTGGGATTATTTAGAGCTAGGGAATTGAGTTTCAGTAGATTAGAATACTGAATATATTACTGTTTACACTGTTGTCAATATCTGTCAATTCACAAATCTAAACATTGCCAGAGTTTTACATGAGTTGCTATAGGCGAATTTTAAAGGAGTAATTTGCCTTTAATGATGTATGCAAATACTCTTAGTGCCTTGATCACTGTGCCTTTTTTATATGGGAGATAGGGGCAGTAGGCAAGATTTATGTTTTGGAAATAAGAAACGCTATGAAATAGACCATGGCAGGAACAGCAGAATAAGGGACCTAGGCGTACTTAGTTAGGTTTGTTGAATATATCTGTGTCTAAGCAATAGTTTGACCATTCATAAATCAAAGCTGTTTAACAGAGACTTGTAAGAACATGGTGTACTGATTCCTGTAAGGGTGCACACATTGAGAGAATTATCTGTGGCTGGCAGTATACAAATAAGCAAAATGCCTACATTGGTAATGATTGTTTATGATTCCTAGATTGATCAATCAGTCAAGAATGCAGATGAGTTTTTTAAAGAAGTTTGAGGAAATTCTTTTATATAAACGTTACTTCATTCGTATTTTAACCTGAAAGAGGGAGAGGAGACAACTGCAGTTACATCACATCACATCACTGCTAAATATTTTTCTCCCTGTCCATTTATTTATAAATTCTTAGAGATTAAATTGCTACAGATTTGGTGGGGAGAAAAAGTCCATCTTTGTATTTTTCTCCATATAGCTTTCTCTCTATGTTTGCTTCTACATAAATAATATTCACAGTAAATATTATCTTAAAAAATGTTGATGTCGTACTGTGAAAACATTGAAACATTAATGGATCCTATTTGGAGATTACTTTGATTTCTCCATATTTGTATGAATTACATTAAATTGTGGCCTATTAGATAAACCTTAGTATTTTTAAAGAGTATTCAAGAATATTTTTGCAAATTTACCATTCAGTAGTGCAACCTGAAATAACTGCCTTTATCTCAAAAGATGACTGGGAGATTTAACCAAGTGAGTTACAGTGTCTGTATTGTGTGTGATTTAATGTTTTATGTGATAGCCTAAAGTCAAATTCACTTTTTGTATATACAATTTTAAAAAACCCTATGTAATAAAGAGTCCTTTGAGCACAACTCTTGACTTCTAGCAGAGTGGAAATTGCAAATAAAATGCATGGCCTCTCAATTTTTTTGTTTATTTAAACCTTCCCCTGTTTAGACTTAATTGCTAAAGGTATCTTGGTATCTCTGCCCCTAGAAGCTGAGCTTAGTGAAGGCTCTTTTTCTCCCCGTTATTTCATGCAGGTCAGCACACAGAATATGAAGATGGGTGGGCTGCCTCGTACAACACCACCCACCCAGAAGCCACCAAGTCCACCGATGTCCGGAAAAGGAACTATTGGGTAAGTGCAGTTACCTAATGTTTAAATGGCTTTGGTGAACAGAAGGGAAAAAAGGGAAGATTCTTTCTTTCTCTGTAGTGTGGGGTTTTTTGGGTTGGTTTTTTTTTTGTTTTAACCATTCACAAAGGTCAAGAGGTGCTATATCTGCATCATCTTATACTGATCAACTCTTATAAATTGGTTAGCACATTTCTGCTGAAAGAGAGTGAGCATCATCAGCCTTTCCCAACAGGAACCTTTTTGTCATTGCAGAACACAACTACAAGCTTTAGAGTAAAAAGTCATTAACTGTGTGGCTTTAACAGGTGGTGCTGAACAACTGGAAAATTAGTATGTGGCACTGTTCTTTAATTATTTGTGCTGTGTGTGATAAAAGTACTTTCCTGTTAAGCCTATGAACTTGACTTTGAGTTCAGGAAAATGTGTTATAACTGGGATGAATGCTGTTTGTTGGTATGTGATTATGTGTACATACAGACCGTGGTGCTTTATTTTAAAACAAGATATGGATTATTTTTAAAACAAGAGTGGGATGTGCAACGCAGAGTTTATTAATAGGAAGTTTGAAGCACATGAAGAACATCCTCAATTGTTTTTTCTCATTCTACGAAGTAGATACTGCAAACTTACAGAAAAACATATATATTTTTTTAGCTCCCATTACTGATTAATATGTATCTATCTTTTAAAGAATGAAAAATCTTTGGTTTTGTCTGTATTATCTTAATTTGCTTCTGAAATATGCTTGTCCTTGTGTAGGCGTCACTCTCCCTATCGTACATTGGAGCCAGTACGTCCTCCAGTGGTACCAAATGACTACGTGCCTAGCCCAACACGCAATATGGCTCCCTCACAACAGAGCCCCGTTAGAACAGCTTCTGTGAATCAGAGGAATCGCACATACAGGTATTCAGTGTAGTCCTGTACAAAGCGTGGTTAGTATTGCATAAGCATACGAACAAAAAAGATGATAATTATCAAATCCATCTGCACCTCTACAGTGAAGCTTGCAAATCCATGATATGGACTGGGAATGTCATTTGGCATGACGAGAATGCACTTTAGTAAAACCAGAATAGTGAATCACATTAAGATTATTCACTTAATCCTCTAGTCACCTTACTTTTATTGCTATAATTTAGTTACAGTACTTTTTGAATTACTAAAATTGTTAAGTCTTTCACATAGGTAGATCATGATAGTATTTTACAAAATGCTTACAAAACTGGGAAGACTTTGTACACAACGACTTCTACATGTTGAAGGACTGCATAATATGCTCATAGTTCACATTTTTGTTCAAACAGTCTCTGATGTTTATAGATTGGGTAGCTGAAAAAGAGCCTTGTATTTTGAAGATACCGATAACTTCAAACACAGAATAAAGCTGATCTGTATTATTAAATGTTCTGCAAAAGGCTAGCCTTTCCTCTAGTATAGTAAGAGTTTCATGATGTAACAGTTCTAAATAGTTCCCTTGAAATCTTTAATTTTTAAACATCATAAGTACTTGAGGATAGCTAAACGGACGAATGTAAAATGTAAGAAAAAATAACTTCTACTTTACTATCTTACAATTTCAGTAGTCTCATATGAGAGCATATAAATCAGAATCTAAAGAGTCTACGTGTTTTATAAGTTATAGGAAAAAGGTCTATATTTGCTCAGTAGGGGTTTAACAATATTGGAATAACATGCTTTGGAACAAGGTTCCAGAAGTGTTTTACTTTTGGGCAAGTTCATGAAGACAACTGAAAACCCGTTGTGTTGTAGTCAAAGTGAGGAGTTTTAGGAAAACTAAGCTTTGTATAGATTTTTATTATCCTTGTTTCTTTTCTCTTGTTCCCTGTTACTTCTCTGAATTAGAAAGGTGCTATATGAGGGTCTTATGTTTCAGCATGCACAGCAGCATATTCATACGCTGGGTTATTTTGGTTTCTTACAGCAGCAGTGGGAGTAGTGGAGGAAGCCACCCAAGTAGTCGGAGCAGCAGTCGAGAGAACAGTGGAAGTGGAAGTGTGGGTGTTCCTATTGCTGTTCCCACACCATCTCCTCCCAGTGTCTATCCAGGTAAATGGAAACTTGCTGTTCCTCTTTCTGGCTCAGCATTAACCTTTAGCATTTGCAAGTCTCCTAAACACAGCGCTGAGTAAACCCCAAGAGAAGTCTCAAAGCTTGTTATCCAGAAACGTGTGTCCCTTGAAAATGGCTTGCTATTGATAGTATGAGTTCGAATCAAGTAATGCCTTTTCTGGGAGCACTTGATGTGCTCTAATGCTTCTTTTGTATATTAACTTGTTTATCAGAATTTTTTGCCTGGCTTCCTGCAGGTGACTAGGACAAACCACCTTTTTCAGTGGGCTGGGGGCTTGTCCTTTTAAGCAAATAAGGGACATTTTTTCATTGGCTGCTCGTGCAGTTGTATAGAAGTGTGCTTTTAGAAAACTAGATGAAATTAGAGACAGGCACAGAATAAATCTTTAGTACATTAGTGCAAGCCTGAGTTGTCACAAAAAGACACTTGTTCAAGGTAATCACCCCAGTCTATCCAGAAATAGGAAGTGATATTGGTACTCCTTTTTCCTTTGCACAACCCTTTCAGTGAAGAAGAGTGTATAGTTAGCTTGCAGTGTGATCTGACATACATGATGCTTCTGAACCAAAGAACTGGAAATTTTTGGCTTTCCTCTTCTGTATATTTTCTAATTCATACAAAAGCTAAAGGCAGCTGTGGTCTAGATGAAAGTGTAAATAATGAAATGTAAAGACGTGGCTTTCAATGCAAAGTTCTGGGTTGTTCGCTTCAGACCTGGAAAGAATGGATTCGCTTGACCCTCATTTACCGTCTACATAGGAATGAGCCTTTCTTTAACAGCTCCACTTTTCTCTCATCTCCTCATGCGTTCTAAAATACTATGCATCTAATAAATTGCTAACACTGAATAGTCAAAGGCTTTCTCTAATCCTTGCTAACATATCTCCTTATTAACGCCACCTCTTCCTCCTCTCTTCACTTAGCCCCTGCTGGCTCGGCTGGCACTTCTCCCCTTCCTGCTACCTCTGCTCCTGCCCCCACTCCTCCTGCTCCTGCCCCTTCCTCTGCTGCCCCAGATGCTGCTGCTGCTGCTGCAGGAGCTCAGCCCCTTGCTGATGGCTTCACCTCTCCAACTCCCCCTGCTGTTTCTTCCACACCCTCTGCAGGTGAGTGTCTGCTCCAGCTGGTGGGCAGATGAACCCAGATGTGATCACGATCCAAGGCTTTTCAAAGTTACTTCAGAAGCACTGATTTTTAAAATTTTTTATTTTTTAAGATATAACTAGAGAATGTCTGCTAATACCCAACTATAAGGGAATGTTTATACTAGACAATTCAAGGTGTGCTAGTTTTATAAACAGCAATTATTTAATTTTATACCTTCATTATTTTTACATTTATATAATTATTTATTACATTATCATTTTATTGTGGTTTGGATACTGAGAATCTCATAGAATAATTATGTTTGGGGGGAACCAGCACTGATAGTTCTGGGTCTGATTTTTCTCTTTCAGTAATGGAATAAAAGAAAGTGCATCTAGCAAAGTATAGTTTATATGACTTGTCTCTTTAGTGCAAAACAAGTCTCCTTCCAGTGAACTGATAAAAAGGGCAAATTTTGTGTTCAATGTCAGGTAAAATGGAAGTTCTTATTATGCAGAACAGTACTAAAACATTTTGTTTTAATAGGTGTAACTTATGGTATATATTGCAACTTGCTTTTTTAATGCTTATTCAATCACCCTACATTTTTCATTTTCTCATATGCTGAAGTTGCAGCATGTAGTACTTACTAATGATAACACTGTTCTGTATCAGCTTTTGATGAGGAATTACACGTGCATTATAAAGATCACCTTTAGACAGCCAAATTCATATATAGCTACCTACATGTTTTGTTTTATAGTGGAGGCTGGTCACAACAGTGTGAATTGGTTTGTGTGTTTCTTAGTGTCAGCTTCTTTTAGTAAGAATTTCACCGAAGTGCCAGAAGCATTTATTTTAAGGTGCTGTGATTCATATAAAATTGGAAAATACATACATTAGAATCCATGACTACGACTAGAAGCTTCCAAACTGTGATGAATTTTGGTATCAGAAGACGATCCTGATGTCTAAAGTACGTTCATGTTTAGAAGATGAGCTGTGTCATATGGGGCCTCAATCAGTTTTCCATTTTTGGTGCACTGTCAGGATCCCAGTTCTTAAGCCATATTGTTTCTGTATTTTTGACAAATTAAAATCAAGCAGAGATTAATATTTTAATGGCTATAAATTCACTTTCACAATTCCCTAAGATAAATTTCAGGTTACTTAGTATTTTTAAGATCACTTGTTTCCCTGTGCTATTAGTGATGTTGCTTGCATGGCTTCTCTGAAATAAAGTACTTGAAGAGACTGGATAGTTTACTGTTTATGAGGTTGTAGTTTTTTGTCCTTAAGGATCCCTTGTCCCTCTTTCTTCTCTCCTCCCTTCTGTGCAATCACCACCAATTTCTACCAGTACATTAAGTAACAGTGAGATAGACACATTGGAAAGATGCATAAGGAAAAATGTGAAAAAGCCTATGTGCTAGGTGGACTGCTTCTTAACTGTTCTTCTTTCTCATCTGTAAAAAGTGCATTTTTTGAGATGAACATAGCTGTACAAATCACGAGGAATGTGAATCTCTAGTTCATGCATTTGCTTTAAGAAGCAAGTAACACAGCAAGCAACTAGCATTTTATTTACTGACCTAGCGTGGAGTTTTGCACAGTAATCAAAACAAAGTGGAGAACAATGCAGGTTTTAAAAAATTTGCTCATTCATTTGTTCTGTTTCTCTGTTTACTTCCCTGCATGGGTGTCTCCTCAACCACAGTGACCATCCTTTCTTCTCTTGTTTTCTTGCAAGCTCTGAAATCTACCTCTAGCACAAAAGGTGGAGGCAGAATAGTTAGGGAGCGTAATAACCCATATGGGTATAACAAATCCAGTTTACTGTTATATACAGTATATAAGCCAGAGAACTTTATCTGAGCACAGAAGATAGCTTGATGGTCTTGCTTCACACCTTGCTTGCTTAGATTCAGGATCAATTACTCTGATACAGGAAGCGATTAAAATGGAGAGTAAGTTTTTAAAAAGTTGATTCCATTGACAGCTCCCTGAAAGGGGGTCTTTGAGTATGATTTCATTAAGTCCATCCTTCAAGCAGTTACTAACATTCTCTTCTCCCCATATGATTTTCTGCATATTTCCTGAACAGCATGAAGATAAGTTAGTGTAGTGTTTTTTCAGTTGTAGGTCATAGCTGGCACACGGTTAGTTTGTACGCGTATGTTGCTTAATTGCTGGACTGTGAAGTACTGTATTTTTGCAGGTTTATAAATAACTCAATTTACAAGAAGTTATTACAATACATTATATAAAATGGATAACTGGAAATTATTTTCTTTCATTTTGAAACTTTGTAGCTTAGACACCTTTGTATTTTTATGCTGGCTTTTGTGAGCAGTGCTGAGTACAGGCAGTTGGGAGAGTGTTTTTTGTGTTGCTATTGAGACATCCAGTGTGCTGCCAGTCTGGCAGCTGAACTGGCTGACGGCTCCTAGGATGCAGACTGTTTTAAAAATACCAAAAACCTTTCCAAGCCTTTGATTCTTGAAGGCAGACATAAAAAAGGCAGGCATCATTCTTCTCTTTGCTAATACATTTCTCCTTCTAACCTAGGTCACCCAGTACAGTTCTATAGCATGAACCGGCCTGCATCTCGACACACACCCCCAACAATAGGGGGATCTTTGCCATATCGGCGTCCTCCTTCGATCACATCACAGACAAGCCTTCAGAACCAGATGAACGGGGGACCATTTTATAACCAGAACCCAGGTGAGAAAGTTTTTCTGCTCTGTTGAATTCAAAACAGAGGTGAATGGAGTGGCCTTCAGGTCTCTGAAATCTTACGTTCTGTCTCCATTGCAGATCTTGCAGTTAGTCTCAGGTAACTTCCAGTGTGTTGCTGGTAGCCATGCCAAAGCTGCAGTCTCAGTACAGAGAGTTCAGCTTCTATTATGACAAGCAGCTTAACACAGTACTGGCTTTGTTGCCAAATAAATTACTTTTGATTTCACAGTTCCTATTAGGCAAGCTTTAGTCCCTTTACTACACTGTGTGTTATGTATCTGCTTTGATGTGGGGTGGGTATTTGATTTTGCACCAGAACGCTTCATTAATCAATCTTTATGTTGTATGCTTTTTCCTTCTGATTAATGGACAGTTCAGGAAATTGCACTTGTTATACAAGGGTAAGCATTAGACACCTTAGAGACATCAGTGGTGTTTGGTGTAGGATGCAATGGAGCTGTGTCATCTGCTAAGTCCAGAGGTGATGTTATTTTAATAGGCAACCTGTCTTAAAAAGCAGGATGAGGTCTTAGAGATGAGATACTTGCCTGTGTGTCAGGCAAAACACAGTAGCTTTTCATCTAAGGAGTCCTTTTCCCTGTGCTTCTGATGCGATGTTAAGGTTTTAATACCAGAGCAGGGGAGACTTTCATTTTTGGCAAAGCTATAGAAAGATGTAGGAGACATACTGAGGGTTCCTCATTAGGAAATGTTCTATTACCAGCAAGACTGAATGTTGATTTCCAAGCACTACAGTGCATTTGTGTTTTGTTGATGTGGTGGTGGTGGTTTTTGATGATGGTGGTTTTTTTAACTGAGCACTGAGCTTGGAATTAGGTCAAATGCTGCAATCTGCATTTAAGGGATTTGATCAGGTTCAAATATGACTGCTTGTGAGCTACCCTGCAAGATGCGTGTGCTTAACTTGAGAAGGAAATGAATGGTCCTGCTGGGGACGGGGGTGGCAGAGGTTATGTGACTAAATTGCAGCCCAGTTGCCTGAAATATGTGGTATTTGTTAAGCACATTATGTGCATATTGAAGGCTGAAGGGGAATAGGCAAGAAGGAAAGGGTAATAGCAGTAAAAGAAACCTTTCAGGATTACCTTTGGAGTAAAGAGGATTTTCAGTATATCCCGAGAGTTTCTGACAACTGCTGTGCATTTCTGCTTTAGCAAAGGGATAATTCTCTGCAAGCTACCATTGCATTGTTAATAGGTAATCACAGAAGATGCCAAATAGACTTTAAATAAGTTACATAACCACAATTCAGTCTGTGTGCCCAAAAGGAAGATAATGACTGTGGTGATTAGTCACTTGAGCTGCAAATCACAAACAAAATACTTCAATTATAATAGCATACTTAATACAACATAAATGAGCAGTTGTAGTAAGATACGTTTTTTTATATACCTAGCAGAATATAGAATTTATTAACTTTGCAGTTATACTAAACCAAGCTTTTTTTGGCCTGTACCTTGGAAAAAAGAGGATGCTCAAGCATGTTGATGAAGCATTGATGAAGACCGTAAGAACAGAGGGTCTGTTGTGTCTGTAAGGAGTGGGGTTAGTAGTGACAGGACAGGGGCCACGATTGCTTCTCAGCATTCCTGAAGAGAGGGAGAAAACACCAACTTGAGAGATGAAAAAGAGACCTTATGACAGGCAGAGGAGTGTGCTAGCTGTGGTTTGTTCTTCTTTGCAAGCTGTTTGGCAATAAAGCAGTACTGTTTTTTCCACTTCCATTTTTTAGTGTGTTGGCATAGTCATTATTGTTTATTCACTTCACAGGAGGATGAAACTGTTCTTTTGAATGCCACTTCTAAGATAATAAAACTTTTCCATTTCATGGTGAAACCTTTTTAACAACTGAAAAGAAAATATTCAGAAATGCAGACCCTAAATGATCTCAGTATATCTCTGTCCCAAAGCCACTCTGGCCAGCCATGCCACCTAAGTGTTTCAACTTTGCAACGTTAGGTACCAGTATCTAAGCAGTATAGAGCTCAGCACAGGCTAAAAACCCTGTGGGAGAAACTGGGCAAGTATTGAGATGGTGGTCTGCACTAGACACTATTTGTACAGGTGAATTCTTACCAGGCTGAAGGAATCTAGTGGAAGGTGCTCTTGAGCATTTCTGAATTAATTTACAGCAACTGTGTAGATACCAGTGGTCTATATGGAAGGAAGCTGGGAGAGAACATTTAAGCTCGTGTTAATCTCATCTTTTGAGACAGCAAGGGACAGTAAGGTTCTTCTGATGCACTTTATAAACAAAGTAATAATTAGTAAAATATTTATTGTATTGGCTCCTAAAGGTCAAAACTAGCTTAGACTCATTATATAATATCATATAGAGACAATACGATAGTCCCTGCACTGTGCATAGAGTGAGGCACAAACCAAATGCTTAAGATAAGCAAGGAATGATGTCAGCAACTGTTAGCATCACCATTTTGATTTAACTACACAGCCCAAACTAAACTAAGAGATTTTTTTGTATTTGCTTGGAGTGCTTGTCTAGAGTGATTTATTTTTCTACATGGAAAGCTTTGTTATTTCTTTCAAAGAAACATATATAGCACATGAACAAAGTACACCAAAGGGACCTGGGCAACTGAAGCTAGTCTCATATGATAGATATGAATTGTAAGAATCCATATGACGTTGAATAGAAGAAACATTTTGAAACTGAACATTTTTATAGCATATATAATTAAAAAGGCAGGGACTTCATAATTGCACAAGAATGCTAAGTCCATGGATATTACTGCATTTCAGGAGGACTTCAAATTCAAGTTCCCTTTTCCTGCTTTGAAAAAATGCAACACTAAATCTTTTTCCAGCTACTGTCGTTTCACTTGAAGGAATAAATACCCTTAGAGGTCATGTCATTCAAATCAAAGAACTTGTAATTAGAAATGCATTTCAGTTGTTCTCAAGAACTATCAATTAAATGATGAGATAATGGAGCTTGCTTTATATGGAGGTACAAGGATATTTTTGCAACAAAAAGGATGTTGGCTCTGTTGGTTTTTTTTGTTTGGGGTGTATGGTTGTGAAAGGAATGGGAATGTGAGTGACAGAAGACGTTCAAAGCACTTCAGATAATAGTTGCTGAAATAAGCAAACAGAAGAAACTTTGAGACGTGAATTTTAAATGCCCTGGAATTCTTTTCATTTGCTATGATGATGTGACTTAATTCTGAAAAATACTACATTATACCTTGCAATTTTCTTACTGGCTCTGGAATGAGTTTGAAATTTATTTAGTTCTGTTCTGCAAGCTAAATAAATGTACTGGTTGGTACATGAAGTGTAGACATTTTTCCCCTCATCCTTTTGGACATGACTAAATGTTTTTGTATGCCACTACTAACAAGAAAATTATTTAGTTGTGCTTTTCCTGAGGTGTGCTTTCTGAAAAATAATCTTGTAACTTGCTTAAAGAATATTACTGCATTACTCTTGCAAAGTGATACTAAAATTAGATAAAAGCAGCCAACTATTTGTTTAACATAACTAGAGAACTGAAGCTTTCATTCCTGGCCTAAACCACAGACCAGTGTTGTAACATTTGCAGCTGGCTGATAGCATATTCTTTAAATGTGAATTCACATGTATTGTAAAAAGACAGCTCTTCTGGTGCCAATAAAAGGGCTGTTCAGAGTTCAGTGCAGTGGTGTGTGAAATCAGGTGGGAAGGAAGTGAGGCAGCGCATCTGGAATAGGCCCTGTTGTTGGGCAGCAGCACAGTACCCTTTGTTCTACCAGTAAGGTCAGAAGTCCCGTGTCTTCCAAGTCCGCTCAGTTCTCAAAGGCGTCTTTTTCTGTTTCGCCTAAAATAACTGCCTCATTTGATGGGTTTTTTTGGCCTATGTTTTGGAGAAAACTAGTTATATCCATTTTCATTACTAAGGATTCATGGATGCCGTTACAGAAGTCACCTCTATAAATAGCAATTTGATCTGAAAGGTGGAGGATTATAGGGAGAGAATCCTCTTGATAAATTTGTTAGTTAGGTCTGCTCATAAAGTGCTATATTGCTGTAGTAATAAACTTCAACTTAAGGAAATCTCATTGTCAGATCAGAAAAATACTTGAGCATGGATTCTTAATCTTATGAAAAATAGCTGGGTTGGAAATTTTTAAAAATAGAGCAATCTCCTTGAAGTAAGGATTAGGAATATGCATAGACCACCTGAGCCATTTTTCTTTGAATGTCAGCCTTTTTATCTCAGCTTCTTGGCACACTGATACACTGTCTGAGTGGTGATGATGTCTACTTTCCTGTTTGCTGCTTTGTTGTGTTTCTAATTGAATGCCTCTCTTTTTAATTTCTGTGGCAGCATCCCTTGCTCCTCCTCCCCCCTCCATCCTACAGGTAACTCCACAGTTACCACTAATGGGATTTGTGGCCAGAGTTCAAGAAAACAGTAAGTTTGCTGCTTCCTTATGCTATGGTTTATTACTGGATGTGGCTTTTGTTTTGAGTGGATGAAAGTTTTGTCTGTATGCAGCCAGAATTCTGCCTTCTCTACTGCCTCTGCAAGTTTGTCTGAAATTGTGAAGGGAGGGTAAAGGAAATAATTTTATTGCAGGAACCTGATTCTTCCTTCTCTGAATTTTATTGTCTCTAGTATATTTCCACAAGTTTTAGCTATTGGTCCCAGTGCAACTAATTGGGATAGGAAATATTACTTCAACCTGCTACCATGGTTCTAGAGACATTTTTGTGGTTATACTACTGCTTATTTTCAGTTTCAGATACTCCTCCCCCACCACCGCCTGTGGATGAGCCAGTGTTTGATGAATCTCCACCTCCACCCCCACCTCCAGAGGATTATGAGGAGGAGGAAGCAGCTGTGGTGGAGTACAGTGATCCATATGCTGAGGAGGACCCTCCTTGGGCACCAAGGACCTACTTAGAAAAGGGTAGGTTTAGAGCTAGTAGAGATGGTAGGGTTGTGTTTATAACAACATTTTGTATAAGCTCCTGCTGTCCCACTTTGGACATGGAATCTGCCTAGACTCATTCGTAGCCAGTACTCGGTATTGTGGTAGAGGTGCTCCTCCATATGGCAACTTAAAGAAC
This sequence comes from Numenius arquata, assembly GCF_964106895.1. Lineage (NCBI taxonomy): Eukaryota > Metazoa > Chordata > Aves > Charadriiformes > Scolopacidae > Numenius > Numenius arquata. The sequence continues at coordinate 28,279,004 of NC_133578.1, forward strand.
GAAAGTTAAGCTACTCTTCTGAGTCTGAGTCTTTCACCCCTTTCTCCACAAAGAGGAGATAATGATTAGCTGGCTAATTATCTATTTTTTAAATCCTCTGTAATCTACTTAAGACTCACCTTTCAGGAGTCTGCTTAATCCTAACACTGAAACTTATATGAGGTAAAAAATGAATGAATTGGTGCTGCAATTGAACTTGAACTTTGAACATATGTGTGCATCTGGAGAAGTGCTGCAACGTGTGTTTGGGGCTCTGGAGGCTGCAATGCTGCATCAAGTGTGGGATGCAGTGTGGGTTTTAGTTGAGCTAAAAAGCGCTGGATCTGTGTAGGACTGACTAACTGAGGTGTTGCTGTGTGGCTCCATCTAGATGTCTTCCAGGTGTGCGGAAACATGGTGGAGTAGAATTACAGGTAAAATAAACTGAGTGGATAAATGGCTTAGGGGGACTTGAATATGAAAAAATCTACTGCCTGGTGTTCTGTGTGAAACAGGGTCATGTACCTCTTAGAGAAGGGTGATACAAAATCTAAAGTTGCAAGCAACCAGGCATCTCAGCTGAGTGACTGTTAGACACATTTGGTCTGCATCAGGGAAAAAAATTCAAGAATTCCACAAAGATAAACCCGGTGCAGGACCTGAAGTGGGGGGGAAAGATGGAAGAGGCACTTTCTGCCAACTCCAGCCCAAAGGAAATAATACTATTCCTGACGGAGATGGAAGAATATGTCGGAGTTTTTTTGTTATTCTCCCACCCTTGGTCTAGTTGGTGTAAGTGTTTAGTGCACAGAATATCCAGGCTTTGCTGACAAGCTGAGACCATTTGTCAAAGTGCCTGACCTGCAGGGTGTTTACATGACTCGCTCTATCTATTGACCCCTCCACACCCCTGATTGACAGGAAGTGTCACTGTTATTCTGTTGGTGCACACAGGCTCTTCGTTTGATTAAAAGTTGCTTCAGCTTATTCTTGTCAGGGAAGCTTATTTCCATGAGAGAGGACAGGGAGAAAAGGGATCTCATACAAACTACTCCTGTTGCTGTGCAGTTTGGGGGGTATTCCTGATTACTGATGTGAGTTACCTGGCTTCACAAAATCAGGTTTTGGAGTGGGGTTCCTGATGCTGCATTTCTTTAGTGGAGGATGGCAAATTTTTTCAGGTTGGGACCAGTATAAGTCATTTCAGCAAATACTAGATGTGCTGTACTACTTAATGAACTCCTCCTTTTCAGGCAGTTCTAAGCATGCACAGTATCTGCTCAGTTTCACTGTGGTTGATGTGTTTTGTGTTGGATGAAGATTGCAGGCATGTTACTCTCTGATAGGAGAGTGAATCTCAAGCTTTTTCTCTGTATTTTTCTCGATATAAGACACTCTTTAGCCTAATTCTACGTTTGTATCACTATGTATATTAATGTTTCTGTTATTCCTGCCACATGACCCTCAGCAAATCCTCAGTGGCATTTCAGCCAGGAGCAAAAGAAAAAAAGGAGGACCATGATGTGCATTGCCTGTTTATAGTGTCTCATACTGATGCAAGGAGGGGGGGGGTGGGGGGGTGTATGTATGTGTGTGTATTTGTGGGGAAAAGAAGCTACGAAATCATGCGGTACGTGCCCTTGGAAAACAACTTTCTATTTGAAGAAATAATGACATTTGAATTATAGCATATTTTTCTGATCTGCTTTTCTGTGTGACTTCTATGAGCTTGTGAACTAAAATAATTTATATAGCTTCATATATGCAGAGATCTGTTCCACCTGAGCAGGGAGTCCAGGCACTTGTAGTTTGATATTCACAAGGAAAATCACATGGGATAGCAAAACTGTAATGGGAGTCTTTAAAGATAAGCTGGAGAAAGTCAGAATGTTTTTCTTGCAGAAAAGTAAAAGTATAGGAAACAAAACATTCTCTCATTGATGTAGAGTCCCATGTAAAAGCATTATTTTGATCTGTATTTTGAAAACTAGGAGACTAAAACATCTCAAAGCTTGGTCTGTTCTTAGAAGCACTCATAAAAGTAATTAAAAAAAATAAAGTGCTTACAATGTATGAAGAACTGTTAAATAGTAGTTTTAGGATGACAGAAAAAATGACATATTGACATAGGGGTGGACTGTGTTTTAGTTATATGAATAGCTCTACTTATATTCAGCCCATGTCTTGAGATTTGACTGCTTTGCTGGAGTTGGGAGAAAAGTGCTTGGCTGTGATTTTTTTTGTAGCAAACAAGCTTTAAAGTTAATGAAAAGCTCCATGCTAAAAGAGGACTGTGATACGCAAAGATCTGTATACTTATCCTGCTGTGAACTAATAATGCTCTATCTTCTGAAAAATAATTATTTCGATGGCAACTCCTTAAGTTCCTATAAATAGTATTCTGTGCCACATGATTCAAAGCAGACAAAACTCATGGAAGGAAATGCCTGTTCAAACACAATTAGCTTCAATAAGCAGAGTAGCAATTCTTAGGATTTGTGCTTATTCTTTTGGTAAGACTGTTCACTTATATAAGTTCCTATGAAAGCACTTCTAATAGAGATAGCGTAGATAACCTTTGCAAAAGTGAGACCGTAGAAGGTTGGGAGGTGTCAAATACAGAGGGTTGCTATATATTGAGGTGGGATTCAGTATGATCCTGTTCTGTAAAGGGGTCATGCAGTGTAGGAGGTATATTTAACATTAAGACATGCTCGAACCTACAGCTGAGGAAGGAAGTGAAGAGCAGATCCATTTTGAACAGAGGGAGAAACTCTTAGGTAGGATACAGTTACTGGGGATGTTGAACTTGAGGACGCCACTACATGGCTGTAATAGCAACAGCCAAGCAGCAATGTCCAGGAAAGCACATTGCAATTTTCCACTGAGCTGTGTGTTTGGGTGTGTGGCATGGAAGGGTAAGAAAACGCCCCAACTTTGCAAATCAGATGACCAGAAATGGGTATATCTAGAAGGAGAAATTGACCTCATACCACAGAGAGAAAGTGTGTGGTCACAGCTATCAGATTTCAGTTGGATAACCAGTCTGGCCTACAGTTGTGGTCAGTTTGATCTAACACAGTTCAGCCAAACATTGTGTAATTGTTGAAGAACCAAAGATCACTGATTGGAAGAATATCACCCTAAATGAGTAATTCTGTTTTTCATATCTGCACTGAAATGTGTTCAGATAGAAACTAAGAGGTCCTGGCTCTGTCTCACGGGGAAGGATGCCACATCCTGAGTCAGTATTGCTGCTTCCTGTCTCATCTGGAGCCTTTTTTGCAATACTGGCCTGGGCTCCTAGTAACTCGTGGTATGTGACAAGCTCACAGCTTGAACTGGTGGGACTACAGACAGAAGATTGAAAAAAGATTAAGCAGTCTTTTAGCGAGAGAAACATTGCCAGTACAAAAGTAACATGCAGGAGGAAGCAAAGGGGATATTAAAACAAAACTAGGTTTCAGGCAATTTTATAAGAGGCTTAACAAGAAGCAAATTTTCATCACAGACTTAGGGAAGAGTTTCCTACTTGGGATCATGAAATAATAAATCCATTCAGTATCAGAGGGGACTAGAGTACACTAAAAAATGAGAAAGAAAGGAGTTGGAAGTTACGTGATCCTTGGATTATTATTATCAAGAGAATGAACAACAACAGCACAGTGACTGTAGGAAGAAATGTTTTAAAATAAACAGGTCTAGAAGGCAGTTAAAAGGGAATTTTGAAGGACTTTAATTGAATGTATCACGTGTTCGTATAGTGACTTCTGTTTTTCAAGGTAAAAATTTACTCATTTCTCCGTTTGTGTTTTGTTTGCTTAAAATGAGTTACTTAACAACTGTGCTGGCATAAGTATATAGAGCCAGCAACATCTGTTTTTTAAATATGCTCTGGTCAAATGTTTGGGAGATTTATTTAAAAATAAATCTCTGTACGGACTCTGATTCTCCACCAGGATTGACTTGTGTATTTTATTTTATAATCTCTTCAGGATCCAGGTTTCCTTAGTAAATATTTGTATTATTCCTTTGCTCCCTCAAAAGCAAATGACCTCTTTTCTTTTCAAAAGAGTGAAGAGTTTAATAGGGTTTTTGGACACTGTACTCATGAACACATGCTGTTTGTTTTTTTTTCTCCTTGCTTTGGCTTATCTTCCCATCTATGCCTAGTACAAAATTTTAGGATCTCTGTCCAACATCCGTTTTGTTTCAATGGTAGCACTGCATGTTTCATTGCCAAGTGCTCAAAGAAGTGACTGATGCTATTTGTTAAAGTATTCAGAGTCCCATATACATAATTTTTTGTATGGAACACATAATGTTAGGACTGAAGATGGAAAAACATACCAAGTTGATGTCTATTTTCTGCCATTTCAGGACAGTGCTCTCTTTAATATTTCCCTGTGCATTGTCCAATTTCTTTGACTTTCCTAACAGCTTTCATGCATTCAGTAAAATATTCTGCAGCTCTAAGAAAAATGTCCTGATACGGAAGGCATACATTCTGTTTCAGAGAACCACCTTAACTTCTTCCTAGCTCCTAACTGGGATTCGTCTGCCTTGGCATTGTATACCTTGGGAGTGACTTCTAGCTACTGGGATGGCACATACATATTTTACAGATTTAAATGTGGAGATAGCTAAGGTAGATGGGAGTCTGGGATATTAGCCTTGGCTCATTCTTACTGTGGTCTGAAGAGAGCTCTTACTACTTCTCCCTCTTCCATGTTTTCCTGCTGACTGTTGTGCAGAGATCACATATATCTAACAGATGAATCTTGGAGTAGGTCCATCTCCTTGTATCAATCATTCCACACCAAAAGTTTATCATAGATTTGTAAGCTTTTCCTCTGGAGGGTCTGGAAATACTAAGAATGGAAGAGTTGAAGTAGTCCTGGATCACGTGCTTCAAAGCATAAGCTCTTATAAAAGGGGTTGGAAGAAACTGGCCCTCTCAGCAGGTCATTCTGCACGCATGGAGGTGAGGCAGTACAATTCTCTGAGACTGCCTTGAATGTGGAGAACTTTGTACGAGGTAGGTTGATTTTCCTCCTCCTCCCTGTACCTCTCCTAACAGCCATGCTCTGTTCTTTCCTAGTGGTGGCGATCTATGACTACACGAAGGACAAAGAAGATGAGCTCTCATTTCAGGAAGGTGCCATCATTTATGTCATCAAGAAAAATGATGACGGCTGGTATGAGGGGGTCATGAATGGAGTGACGGGACTCTTCCCAGGGAACTATGTGGAGTCAATCATGCATTACTCAGAGTGAAGACTAGAGGACAGAAAACTGCACCTCCTGCTGCAGGAGCTGTCAGGGCTTCCCAGATCTCCACCAGCCTCTGGGGCCCCATCCAGTATAACTGAATGAAGGATAATTGTAACAACCACTCTTTTTTCCTTTTTTTTTTTTTTTTTTTTCTTTCCCATTATAAAATAATAGTGATTTGAGTTGTTTGAACAAATGGCTCTTCCGGCTGCCAGCAGAGGCTATCCTGAGCTGCCTGACGTTGAATTAAGCTGACCTATTCAAATGTAACAAACTCATTGTGTAGCTGATACTTCACTCCGAATTCCGGCTTCTTCTGACAGGCTTTGGGATCTGTCTCAGGAATTCTGTGTGCCCTTGTGGTACTACCCTTGGCAGCGGTGCCTGGTGTTTGGGATGTCCTGGATGCTTGCGGTGAAGGGTTACTGGCCAGTGGACATCCCTCCTGTTTCTACACTACGCCCCTGTGCAGCTGGAAGAACAGTCGTGCACTAGCAAACACTGGGACTTCTGCACAGAGCCGTTCCTGTAACTGACTTCTAGATAGTTTGATACATCTTTAGCATAAACACTTCTGCAGCTGTTCTGCACATGTAGGCTGACACAGGGGCACACAGAGCTGGCTTTCATTCACTCACCTTTCAGTTTAGACAATTAAGATGGCTGCAGCCCAGAGGACCCCCACCCCCATTTCCTCATCTTTTGAATGCCACAGATTTGTTTTGTGTTCTGCACTGATGTAAATGTGCTCCTCTCCGCAGCGAGCTACTTGCCATGGGTGCTGCCGGTTTAAACAGAACTCATAGATGCCGTTGACAGTAAAGGCAAAACAAAGTTTACAGGTCCTCCTGGTGTCTGAGGATAAACTCTAGGGGCTGTGATCTACGGTTCAAATCTACTCATGCCTGCTTGCACTAGAGAAACTTACCCCCAACTTTAGTATTATGCACAATATAATCTTAAAAATCCAATCAGGTATTGTAAATTGGCTATTTTGTACTTGATGACTAGATTTGCATACGTACTGTGAGAGCCCTGTGCAGAGGCAGGACAAACGGCAATTGTCGTCTTCATGTCTGTTGCCAAAATCTCTTCAGTGGAAGTAAAAAGGGCTGTTGTGTGTACTGGTTTCCCATGGAAATCCAAGCAGTAACTAGTAGTAGTCCTAGCTCTTCCCCTAGCCCTCTCCATTGTTTATTATAAAGAAATAGATATTTTGAGCTGTACTGGTGGACCTGGGGTGGAGCAATACCAAGTTAAGGCTCTGTAGCCCCTAGTGTCAATAGTTTGCTTTTTAATCTAGTCTCAGTTAAAAACGCTGCTCAGTGGTTTTGCCTAGCAGTTTGGTGTGAAGAGAGGGCTGTAACAGTCTGCCCTTAGGAAGGACGAAATGTTATCTTTGGGTAAATGTCATGCATTAACAGAGTGAACTGATTAAACGTCCTGTCGCAGTCCTGTTACCCTGCAAAATGAGCTGACCCCTGTATTGTGAGAGCCTCCTGGGCCAGGGCATCTTCCTGGACAACTCTTGACTGTTGCCTGGCCAAGTTCCAGCTGGTACCAACGGTAGCTTGTCACAGGTGAGCCAATGCTGCAGATGTCTTCTGAGGCCTGTGTGTGAAACAGCAGTGTGCAAGACAGCGCTACTGGGACTGGGTTTGTGACGGTATTGGCAACAATACAGGTAATTGACCTGTAATTGCAAAGCTTGGTAATTAGTGCAATATCAGGACAGAGGTACAGGTTTGGTGCAAACCTGGGCAGGGAGAAGCCATAGCAGCTCAAGGGGGAATAAAGAAGAAACAGAGGTGAGGTGTGTTTGTGGAATATGGATGAATGTGATCGCCTGCTGTGAGCATGTGGAACTCCTGTGACAACACGTAGGGAACTAGGTTGGTTAAAGCTTACAGGAGGTACAACTCCGAAGAAACTGGTGCGAAGATAGAAGTTACTTTCTCCCCTGCTCAGTCCACAGCCGTATAGCCAAGACACTGTTGTCTTCTTTCTGGAAGTTGACAGCATTATTGTTTGGGATACATGTTAGCCAGAACAGATACCCTTCTGCCTTTGGCTGTGAAAACCTTTGTCTTGCAGTAAGACTTAACAGAAGCAGCCGTGTTCACTTCCCTCAGCCCCTCATTTCTCTGGGAGCAAGCCTCGGAACACTGGTTGTAGAGTCACTGTAAGTGTCATAGGGCAGGTCTACACTTTCTGCGCAGGGTGGTGGTGCTGGCAGCCCAGCTAGTGGCCCGGGTGATTGAACAGCAGTACTGCACAAGCCTGTGGTGCTCACAGGGTGGCTGTGTTTTCCAGGACTATTGGAGCTTTCTGGTTTCTCTTGCCATGGGTACGTTTGTGGTAAAGACTGAGCACAAAGTGCTCAAATGCATCCAGTTAGGGCAGCTGAGTGATTTACTAAATGAGAGCCTTGCCTCGCTCCCTGTGCACCCATGCTCCTGCTGGGAGGTCACACATTACTGAAATCTGTCTTTAACTCAGTTTGTGTAAGAGCATGTGCTTGAATACTTCTGACAGGTGGATGGGATAGTGCTTACTTCTACTGTGTGTGATGATACACACCCATGTCCTTGAACTTCATTCAGCTGGTTGTTCATCTTGCAAGTTTTCTGGGTTGCGAGAGCAGAGCAGTGTGAACTCTGGAAAGTGCTGAACACTTGTCAGAGCTCAGCACAGAAGATAAGGCTGCAAAACCTTGAACTTGGAATGTGTGAAGCTCCTTAAAGCACTGGCTTTGGGCTGATGGGCCAGGGGTTAGTTTGGTCCCTGCTGATAGCACGTGGACTTGTTTATCCTGCAAGAACTGCTGTGGATGCAATTTCTGGGTCACCTCCTGCTGGTTTTATGCTTTATTATGCAGTACTAATGTAAAGAAATTTGTTGAGTTTTATGCCTATTTTTTATTTTGTACAGATTTTAATTCTGTGGCTTGTTTGGGGATGATGTGATGTAATGGTCATAGACCAGGCCAAGGTAAACAGGCTTTGTATATTAATGTTACATAGATTGCATGCTAGTTAAGTCAGTGAGGGTTGTTTCCAGTTTTGTCCCTTGTACTTCTCCTTCCCCAAAACCTCTTCCCCTCTCCCTGCCCCTTTTTAATTTACGTGTTTAAATGGGGGGTGGAGAATGGGGGAGGATGCCTTAGTATTTCAAACAGGTGCACAACATCTTTTCACTGAGTTCTGCTGCCACAGCTGAAGGTGTTCAGCATCACAGGCTGTTCAATCAGCAGTGTGTATCCATGAGAGAGAGGTTGGGGAAGGAGACTCTCCAGAATAGCCCAAAGAGTGCTATACAGCCAAAATGAGCAAGTTTCTCCCTTTGTGAGAGCTGCCTTAGCTCAGGCAGCTGAAATCAGTCAGCATCCTCTAGTTATGTATTTTGCTTTGGTTTGCTGCATCAGAGATTTCTTCATACTATTGGCCCCAAGGACAAAGCTATTAAGTAGAGGAGGTCCAACCCGCTCTGTCCCCATCTAGTGCTGAAGCAGGTTATTTTGTTGCCTTCGTTCTAGCCTAAGAGAGACTGCTGAGGTTGTATGTGTCTCACCCATTATCCCCCCCTGCCTCTCTCTTCCCCTTGCCTGCCCCAGCCATGGATTCACGTTCTTTGTTTCTCTCACTGGCTGTTGCAGCAGAGAGCTGAGAGGAGCAGGAGAGGCAAGCAACAAATTTTGCACTTGAGCACCCTGCTGGTGTGCCCATGCACTGGCTGGAGCAGACACCAGGGGGCTGAAGCAATGCCTGACTGGTGAGACACAGGCAGACACCGACGCACTGAAGAGCCATTGCTCTCACTAGAGGAAGAGGTGCAGCACAGCCCCAGGATAGATGGCAGAGCTTGGCGTGTATTACCAGGAGGCTGACCACGTTCCTGAGACTCAGCTTATTCTTGCGGTTAGTGATAAGAGGAACAAGTGACTTAGGTGTTCCTGAAAGTGGCTGGAGATTGCTGCTGGTTTTAACCATAGCTCCCCACAGTGGTCTGTGGCTGGGTGGCTTACCAATGAGTGTCAGGAAGGCTTAGACCCAGCTAGTACTTGCTAGAGCAGTTTATTTTCTCCTTTCACAGCTCCTGGACATTTTCTTTCTTTGCTGCTGAGGGTTCTTGGTGACAGCCAAAGTTGATATTGGCAGTGATGTAGCATCTGAAAAGTGGCAGTTTTATCTAGAGTGTTTCATTTAATCATGAAAAGAAAATGAGGCAGCAGTAGGACTGATGCTCCTTTTCGGGCAGAGGGTAGGCTGCCTGCCTGGTGTGTACGTGCACATCACTGACTGGCGGTGGCAGAGGGTTGTGCACTGATGCAAACTGTTGTGCTTCTGTGGTGTCTCCCACCTGTGCTTGATGGTGACTTAACGCTGTGCTCTTCCCAGCAACTTCTGCCACTTCCTAGCAAGTGAAAGGACATTGTAGAGAGGTTGGTGCTGGTCTCTTCTCACAAGCAAATAGTGATAGAACAAGAGGGAATGGCTTCAAGTTGCAACAGGGTAGGTTTAGACTAGACATTAGGAAGAAGTTCTTCACAGTAAGAGTGATCAGACACTAGAACAGGCTCCCCAGGGAGGTGGTTGAGTCACCATCCTTGGATGAGTTTAAGAGTCATTTAGATGTGGTGTTGGGGGATATGGTGTAGGGAAGAACTTTGTAGAATATGGAAGATGGTTGGACTCGATGATCCCAAGGTTCTTTTCCAACCTGAATGATTCTATGATTCTATGAAGTGCTGCAGACGTGCCTCTCTGCTAGAAATGAGCTCTCTTTTTTATTAGTTAGGTAAACTTTCATGTTTTCCTTTCTGTAAAGGATGGGACTTTATGCAGGGTAGTAAACTGGGAGCATTTACAGGGCTTCTCCTCCCAGAGGTGGACTAGTACATCTTGTGAAACAGGTGGCTCTGTGTTCTCTGCAGGGCAACCTGTTGGACGCTGCTAGAGAATGCTGTTGGAAAGACAATGGCCCTGTGGCTCCTACTGGGAGCATTGAGAGTGTAGAGTCACTGACTGAGCATGGCAGTATTTCAGGAAGCACTACATACTCCATGCAGAGACTTCTGTTCCTCTGGTGACAACAGTGGCAGTGAGAAACATACAATGCTGTTACATTCACTAAGGCAAGTATCTACAACCCTATTCTCTAGAGAAGATGGTGGTGTACAGTGAGCATTAGGAGGTAGATAATGGGCTATAGCTTATGGGGCACCACTTTCAAGCATTTACTGTGGTTACAGGTATAGTCACCTTCCCCACCTCTTGGCATTTCTCAGTATTAGGCACTGTCACATTTTGTGGATGAAATGGTATTACACAGAAGTCAGAATAGTGCAAGAAGGGAACAGTTTGTGGTTTGTTTTTTTCCTTTTGGGGGGGGGGGGGGAGGGTTGGTCCTGTGTCCCCTTTCCCCCCGCCCCTGAGTAGCTGAAGTCCATGTATAGTAACAGTTCTATTGATCTACTTTTGATTTCGGAACTGCAAGAATAGTAGGTCCCCCACCTCATATGCCCGGGAAGGTTGCTGAAAGCCTGGTGCAGCCAAGGTTTGCCAACTGCTGTTACAAAGAATACTTCACAGACCATTGTGTTCTGCTGCTTTCATTCAAAAAAAAAAACACCCACCCATGTGTTCTGTGCAATCTCCTGCCCATGCAGGAAGTGTTTTTTCTTTGGTACTCTAAACATATTAATTTTATTAGCACCTTTGCTTATTACAAATTGTATTACAAAACCATAAAGTCAGCAGCAGCCTGTTGTCCAGAGGTAAGCCTACACTCAGCATCCTGCTGAATACCGACGTGGTGACTCTGCTGAAATGTGTGCAGTACCTTTGTTCCTGTTTCTCTTAAAACCTCAGAAGAATCCTGCCACTATTGACTAATAAGGAAGAGCTGTGTACAAATTCATTTCCATTACAGCGCCTTGCTAAAGTGCTGACATGTCTGAGATTTTTTTGTAAAGAACAAGTGCTTCTTTTCACATTTGAAAAAGTGTCTTTTGCAACTTGCATGGACAAGTAGTTTCTATGAATTCTCTGGAAATGTCAGTGTCTAACATGGATTTTGTCCATGCACTTTTTTCTGAAAGCAGATACCCCCTCACCCCCCACCTTTGGTTTGCAGTCAGAGGAGAAGCACGCTGTGCTTTTGCTTTTGGCACTGCTGAGGCAGTGCATGAGTGCAGAGCCCACTGTAAATGACCAAGCCCGCAGGACTCGGGGGAGCTGTGTGCCGCCAGTAACGTTTTATTGTGTGTGCCATTTGAACCACCTTCCAGTGAGTGCAAAACCCAATTTTTAAATTTTTTTAATTGTACTTGGAATTAACTGTTGCTGTGTACTAAACCCTCTTGTTACGAGCCCTAAATAAAAAGAACAAAGCACACACCATGTGTTCTGTGAGCGTGCCACTACCGCGTCACGTTCCTTGTCTTTGGCTACAGACTTCTCAACACAGTGAGGGCAGGGGTAGCCACTTGTGTATGCAGGAGCCCTGTCCCAGAGGCGCTCCGAGCACAGCGCTTCCCACAGCAAAGGTTTATGATCATTGGCATCCAGCCTGCTGCCTTCAGCAGTGCCTCTCTCCACTTCCGTGTGAGTACTCATTTCCTTGTAGGCACCACTAACATAACGCCTCGAATCTCTGCTGTAGAAGCTGATGACTGATCAGGGCCAGCCTGTGAGCATACCCCGGGAGGAGATGAACAGAGCTGAATTCCCTACAGCGGGCCCCAGAGAGGGGCTGCAGGAACACTTACCAGCCATCAGCTGTTCTTGCGTGAGCACAGCTGTACGGGACCCTGCACGCCTGAGGGAGGAGGCCGATGGAAAAGGTGAGCCTTCACACTGGGTTCTCTTTAGACCTGTAATAGGTGTGCACCATGTTACTGGTACAGCCTGACCCACTGGAAAGAACTGTGCAAAGGAACAATAAAAAGCAATTTTATTGAGAGTGAGCACATAAATGGTAACATGCAGGCTATCAGATATCTGATCCCTACAGAGGGGAACCACTGATGCCTGAGAACAGTGTGGGTTCTGAACTCATGAAAAATGAAAATGCCAAGACAGAGGATTAAAACAGATTATTAAATTTAACTACATCTTTATTGAATTGTGCATATTCCATTGTATAATGATCTATATCGGGTACTCTATAATGTAGTATTTCTTTTGTCCTCTCCCATGCTTAAAAAAGTATATTTATACATATATTTATATATATTTATAATATGGCAAAGCTCCCCCCAACCTGAAGCTATCAGTCTAAAAGAGCTTTGATTTTTCTTTTTGGAAAGGGAAGAAGAGGGGAGGCAATCCCATTGAAAGATAAAATGTGCAATTTTCTTTTTAAAGCAGTAAACATGAATGTATTTACAGCACTCAGCACAAGTTTGCTGCACAGACAAATCATCATTGCAATGACACTTTTTTTTCTTACATTTGCATCCCCAGTATTATACAGAATATCACCAGTGGCTGCAAACAATTAGTGTAAGCCATAAAACAAACTGCTGCTCCAGTTAATTTCTGGTCCACTGCAGCCCACTAGAAGGAGACCTAAGATTTGCAATTACAACTTGTGACAAAGCATTTAATTTTCCTTTTAGAAGTACAAGCTTTATAGTGCTGCACCAAATCATCAGCAGGGAGCCCTGAACACAGGTTTGCTTGCTAAACTGTCCTTTGCCCCTGCCCCTTGCCGGTGTGTACCCGGTTACCAGCGCTGGTTAAAGGCAAGAGATGCACATCCAACAGTGGCAGCCCTGTTCTCTTGCCAAACAGCTGCATTTCAGCTCCTGGCAACAGCCTCACGAGAGGCTGGTGCAAGCACATCCGCCTATCTGGAATTTAGCTCTGAATGCATCTTTGGCATCTTAGGAAAGGTGGGAGGAAACTGTTTTCCACTGTAGGGAACAGTTGGTTCAGTTCCTAAGTCTCCTAAAAGACAAGTTGCCTTTAAGCATTTAAATAAGGGGTGGGGTGGGGGTGGTGTCCAAAAATCTGTTCAAGTTCCTCCTCACTTATTTCCCATACTAAATCCCTGCCATGGGGGACTGTGCATATCACACTAGTTCCTATTCCTCCTGGTCTTCCAACTTCTCTAGTTCTCCTCACCAACAATACACGCTTCTGATGAACAGAGAGCTCACTGAGTCCTTGCCCTGTTGAGTGCCTCAGAGCACAAAATAGCCATCAACCCAAAGTACTATTTTTCCCATGTTAGTGGCAATTAATTCACTTTGTGAGAGATAAGAACGTATTGTCATCTCATTTGCAGTTTAGTGTCTTAAACTTTTCAAAACTAGACAAAGCCTGTGACTCATTGGATCACAGTATTAGTGAGTGCTGACCCCTGCAACATAATGCTGGTTTTGTCAGTCTTCATGGGTGGTTTTTTAATTGAAGGAGAAAAACTCGGAAAGGAAAATTACTCTACTTATAATTTCAAAATAAGAACGTAAAACCCACCAGCACATTACAAAAAACAAGTCTAAGAGAAACTGTCCCCTGTAGTGTTAAATCCTCTCTGGTTTGGAGTCTGCCCTGATGATGTGAGGGAATGCAAAGCTAAACCAGGAGCCACAAATGGGCTTTGGGAAACATCTCTCCCAAAGAAGTAAGATTCCCCTCACCTCCAACTGAGGAGCATTGTTTGAACAAGTACATAATCTACACCCTAACAATGAAAAAAGGAAAAAAAAAAACCCACCCCAAGCTCACATGTTCTGGCTGCATTCCCCCACTGCCTTCTGTCAGGAATTTATATTGCTTTCCTGGAATGCAACTGATTTTAACATGACTCCGTATTTGAAGTAATACTCATAGTAAGACCTACTTATAATCTTACTTTGAATAAGAAACAAATTTACCTGCAACGGTACCACTGAAGTAAAACAACTTAGTTCTAGGCAGTTTTCTGTAAGAAGCAGAAAATTCTTTTTTGCCCTTCTGCTGTTGAAATGGCACTTTTGGTTCCTTTAACTGTGGAAAAAATAATTTTAACTCAGAGGAAAACTGGCCACACTTTATCTCTGAGCTGATTTGAGTTATCTGGTTGCCTAAGGGCACAGAAAGAAGAAATTAGAAAACCTTTAAATGTGCAAGTCTAGAACAGTAAATCTTAAAATGCACTTGTTGAAAAAACTGCTCCCTCTCCCATCAGCCCTGAAACCAGAGTGATGCAGGTACCTTCACTTAGTTTCCCTGACGTGTCAGTCAGTCACTGTCGCCCTGCAGGAAACTGCAGCACAAGTTCAGGAGAGGAGCTCTTTGGCTTTGAGGTCACACACCAAGTCAGAGCAAGCGGTGGTGATTTGCCACAGGAAGCAATCACTGCACAGGGGGAAGCAGGAGCTTTCCTCTTCCACGGAAAATAACAGGATTATTTTATTGTGAGACTTGTGCCTAACCTCCTCCCACAACCACAGGTTTTGAAAGACTGAACAGAACCTCCAGCATATCCACCTCAAACATGTTACCTATGGTTTGTTTAGAACCTTTGTTTTTTAGTTTTTTAAAATAGTTTTTCCTATAAGATTAGCGCTGGTATAAAAGCCTGGTTTTCCCTTCCAAAGCAACTCCCAGGGACCTGAATTACAACGGAAGTGTCTGAGAAGACTACCTCTCTGCTTTCTACACCTGTGGTGCGGGCATAGAGAAACCCGGTCAAACGGGAGGGACACTGCTGCTCTCGAGGTGGATGCTACTGCTGCACGGCAGACAGGAAATGAATACCAAACCTGGAACAGATTAACGAATGCAGCTGTGTGCTCTCGGCTGCCTCTGCAGCAGCAGGGCTTTCCCCAACACCCACCTTAACAAGTGTCAAAGGCCATACACTTCATCATGTAACACAACTACAGCTGTAGTATTTTGGGATCAAAGCATCTGCTAGCTTTGTGTCCAGAGTATGAAAGCTCAGCTCTCACGTGCTCGTTTTAACAATGCCGAAAGGATTACAGCCCATGTTTGTAGCAGGAAGCTTCTTGCTGCGTGTCTGAGATCTGGCTCCTTTGTTTTCTGATTTAGGTAAATACATGGTGCAATTATGAGACCAGTACAGTCAGGGGAAAATAACTTACTTGCAAATAAGGCATAAATACTTACTGTCACAAAAACAGTAAATACACTGGGAACGCAAGTTACAATGAGGGGTCTCATAAGCTGAAAAGGCGACCAGGTTGTCTGAACCACACTGTAGCCAAATTTCAGTGCTTGGTTGAGAGAAAGCAAGTTGCAGCCACTCACTGTATTTCTGTATCACTACTGGCTGAGGAAGTTAGTTGTAACAAGAAGGAATACAGGGTGCCACCTTTGCTGACGCTCATTCTTTTTGCTGCAAACTTAAGAGTTAAACTTCTGTCTCCCAGCAAGCCTCGTAGCAGCCCTCAGTAGTAAGCATGGATTCATTGTCTGGGGAGAGATACTGGGTAAGTGAACTTGGACACAGGAAAATGAGAACAAAGCTCAAACACCTCTGAAGAGATTGCACTCAAAACATTGCTCTGCCGAGTCCAAAGCCCAGAGGTACCCGCACTGAACGAGCAAAAGAAAAAGAGCTGGACCTGATACACACCAGTGGAGTTGTCTTGGGGGGAAAAGAAAAACAGATGGGGCAAGCAGAATTCCCTGACTACTCTCATCTGGGAGCACACACTGCATCGGCCCAGATGTATCTTGCCAGGGAGTAGGAGAAGGTGTCCCCTTACCTGCCTGTCATCAATAACAGCTGGGGAGTTATGACTGTATCTGTGCACTTTTTGCCCCGCTGGTGGGTATGAGCCCCAGGAGCTGCGCACAGTAAAAAGCAGCAGGAGGACCAATGTTGAAAATTACAGCACCCATGAACTGCAGTATAGCTTAAACAGCTTCCTGGGAAGTTATTTGCCAGCTACACTGAGCATGCTTAAAATCAACAATGCAAATGCTTTTAAGGACACTTTATAAGCACAAAAATAGTAGAAACAAAACTTTGTGAACAATTTGAAAGATACAAAAAAGTGCCTTTCCATAGCAGTGCTTTAAAAATGCACACAATGGTATATACTCTTATTGCTCAAAAAAACTAGTCTGAAATATTAAAACAATTTCCAGAGGTGCTGAAACAGATTTTAAAAAAATCATATGAAACAGGTCAGCAGAGACAGCACCATTAATTTTTCTCTTTTTGTGATGCACTTATTTAAAACTATATAGTTATAGATGTGTCATTTTTCCCCTCTAATTAGAAAGCTTTTTTCCTATTCATAAATTATTCACAAAGACATTTATTTTATTATTTGGATTTTTTTAAAAACACTTTATAAAAAAAAAAGGAATGGGGGACACTGTCACAATAGTTCTGAAATCTATCAGCCTGAATTACTCTAATGAGAGATTAATTTACATCTTTTTTACATGCTTGAGGATACTGTCAGGTCAAGCCACTTCCTTTGTTTCATTCTTTGGGGGAAGGAAAGCATTTAGAATTTGCTTTTGGAGAACAGGTCAACAGTAACATCATTTGCCATCTGAGCCATGACAGTATCCTCACGGTGATGAGAGAAGTTGTAACAACCGAAGATGGGGTAGGTAGAGTCCTAGTTGCTTTACAAAGGCTGTGTACCACTACCCTGTAATGAACATGCATGATACATAAGACCACTTACGCTAACTACACTACCTTATCACAACGCCCAAATATGCGGGTAAGACTGTACAATCGAGCTACTGACGTACAAGAAAAAGGACTCTAGTACTTAATTTGGTGATTGACAGTGAATTGGAGGCAAACAAAAAAACGAAAGCAAATGCAATAATCTATTTCCTACTCATATGGGCCCTTAAATTAAATTACTAGAAATGTTACTGCCTCTCAAGTTTGGGGTTTTTTCCAGTCTTCTCCCTTGACTGCTGGAAGTGCAACTTTGTAATTAACAGATTCATGCATTGGTCGCAGTCTCTGCTGGGTCAAAGAAAAGAGAGAGAATTCCCACTGTGCTTGGCCCGGAATTACAACTCCCTTCTCTCTTTCTAGAAGGGAGAATTTTCCTGACAGTTTATAATGAATTACAAAGAATACTTTCTTTAAATGTTTCCACACACTTGTTTTTGTAAAGATAATACAGCTTGTCAGGCACAGACAAGGTGAGACTGTGTATGCTCTACAGAAACCTACCTGTTCATTGAGGGAAAGAATTACATGTACAAGTGATGCATCTATCGGCGTGGGTCAGCCTTGTAGGTCGGCATCGATTGCAGGAGTCCTGGCAGCTTTCAGAAGAGGTTAACACAAATATATTCATCTTGAGCCACAGAAACAAATGATCGAGCCTACTGTAAAGTTAGAATGCATAATGGATTGGAATAATATATATTTATCCTCTTACTGCATGGACAAATAACTTTGAAATAATTTGTAGCAGTGTATATTTTTAAACTATTTGGAAGGGAGGGGGAGGCTCTTTATAGTATAAATATATTTCACTCCAGCCCACTATATATAAAATCTATTTTCTTCCTCAGAACATATTCATTTTCAGTAGTATTAGGACCAGAATGTTTTGGTATGTTGCATCTGTACTTTTCAATCAATGGACAGTGTACAGTTACTAGCAGAACACCTCAGCTCTGCACCATTTACCCACCACAAACTGCCAAGAGGTTTGTGGGGTTTTGTAGTTTGTTTTTTTCCTTTCTTTACAGTGCCCCCTACATCTTCATCTTTATGGTAAGATTTGACTAGTTACAGAGTCCGATTCCAGATAATATAGTGACTCAAACAATAAATACGGTTCTACAAAAACATTCTGGTTATCTTCTATAATTGCGACGAAATATATCACAATATATTATATACCTATACTTATAATACATGCACAAACATGTCTCACGTGGACAGACACTACAAAAAATTATCTCCCCCCCCTCCCCTAAATGCAGAAAAAGTAAGAAAATGGGGGTTTGGTCCAATCCATATGAAGGGCAAAAGAAACTGAAAGGATAAGTCAATGCCTCTCTACCCACCTTTCCCAATAAAATATCAACACGCCAAGCCCCCAGCTTTTTTGGCCTAGCCATAAAAGGGGAATGTCTTTACATTTAGCCTTAGCTACAGTTTGAGATCACCTCTTTTGATGGGGCTATCATCTGCGTCCCCACATTTTCTCCAAGTGCGCAGGATCACAGGTTGGCCAATCATGGAGCAGCCCACAAATCACGGAGAGCACCGGCCCCTGGGGACCAACTACCAGTCCCGTGACAGCTTGGTGTTCTGATCCCTTTTGGGAGGTGCAGGGGGAGGCCCCCTCCGTAACGTTGCATAGCCAGATATATGAGTGCCCGCAAAGCTGCTCGTCTTCTGCTGGTCAGCCAGCAGCTCTGGTGGAGGCGGAGGCAGGGCCATGTCGTCCATGGTGGCTGTAGGCTCTGTTCTGGACATCCGCGCGGAGGAGAGGGAGCCATGCCGGGTGATGGATTTCCGCTGTAGTGTCCGGTTGAGGTCTGCCAGGAATCCCGGCTGAACGCTAAGGCTGGACTTGGGTGAAGTGGGCACTTGAGGGCCAGCTGACCCCGGTGGCTCTGCGACCTCTGCCTGCGTCAGCCGAGTGCTGTCATTCCGCTTGGGACGTGTGGGTGGTGGGGCTTTTTTCACAGATGGTTTTGACCATGCCTGAGGCTGGGGATTGACAACAGCAACTTTTGGGGAAGTACTGCCTGAAAACACAGATGGGATCTCAACTGGTGGGAGAGGAAGATCTATTTCAGGTGGTGGTGGTGGAAAGTCTGAATCAGATGGCGGTGAAGGGAATTCGACCACAGGTTCCTTCCCAGACACACCCGGAGCAGGAGCTTTGGCCGCGACCCCTCCTTGTGGAAGGACAATGGGCAGGTTCACCCCAGAAAGGTTGAGCTTTCCTGGCTTTGGAGGGGCTGCAGGAGGCGATGACTCCTTGGAAGGAGACCCTGACGGCTCTGGTGGGTGTGCAAATTTGCTGACAAGGCGGTCCACTGAAGGTCTCTTGGACTCATGGTACTCAGTGGAGCTGGTGGACTTGATGCTAGAGTTCCTCTGAGGTGTTGGAGGTGGTTTCTTCCCTCCAGGGCTTGATGTCTTGCTGGCCTTTTTGACTGGAGACCCTGATTTGTCAGGGGGGGGAGAACCTGCAGAGGAAGCTGGGGAAGGAGGTGGAGGAGGAAACACTAAGCTGCTCTCTGGTGGAGGAGGGGGGAAATCTGGTGAGGGAGCAGAAGTGGGCTGCCATTTGGGCTTTGCCTTCACTGCTGGAGGCGACTGTGGAGCCACACTCAGTGGAAGGGGTTTCAGAGGCTGGGGCTCAGTGGCAGGTGGGGTGGGAGGAGGTGGGAACTGGCTAACTATCTGTTTCACCACCGACGGCACGGGTGACTGAGGGGATGGAGGAGGCTTCACAGAGAAACTCTGCTGCTTCGGGAACGTTGGGGGAGGAGTGGGGCCAGGAGGGGCTGGGGGCAGCGGAGGCAACTGGGGAGAGGTGACACTTGGTTGTTTCTTTATTGCAAGGGGCAAGGGAGCTGGCACGTAGGGGGTGACATGTGTGACCCCTGGTGACACTGCCTTCCCACTAGGCTGTGGGGGCAGAGCTGCCATGACTGGCTTTGGGGGTGCCTGGGGTGGTGGTGGGGCAGGCACAGGAGGAGGAGGTGGTGGCAACGAGGAGGTGGCAGTGGCCTGGCTTATATTTGGTTGAACCTGATGGATTTTGGGGGGTGGTGGTGGCGGTGTGAACTGTGGCACAGAGGGGGCACAAGGTGCCGGCTTCAGCTGCGCCATGGCCGAGCCTGGTGTGGGGGGAGGCGGTGGAGGGGGCGGAGGCGGCATGACCCCGTTGGGGGGCACCAGTATCTGAGGCTTTGCGGAGGGCGGGGGGGGCGGGGGAGGCTGCTGTGCTGCAGGAGCTTTGGAAAAAGGCCCGCCATGCTGGGCAGCGTTCTGCAACCTGGTGATGGTGCTGTACTTGACAAACATGGTGGCGGGGGAGCCCGCAGATGGGGCGGCCTGGCTGGGGAGAGGGGGTGGGGGTGGAGGAGGGGGGGGTGGGGGCGGTGGGGGTGGGGGAGGCGGCGGGGGCAGCGGGGGGGACGGCTGTGATGCTGTGTAGGGGGTTGCCACTTTTGTCTGTGGGGACACAGGAGGTACGACAGACACGAAGGGCCGACCTGCAGGCTCCATTCGGGCCTATTGGGAAGGGATTTTTAGTGAAAGTGGAAAGGGAGAAAAAGATAGAGAGGGAGAGAGGGAGGGAGGGAGAGAGACAAAGAGATTATAAAGTCAAGGTCTAAACGTGCCTGTCATTAAAAATTAAGTGGCAGATTACAGCATGCAGGAAATATTAGCAAAAAATGCAGCAAGAGACAATTCCATACCCTGACAAGCCTGGACCGTGCAGTCTGACCGGGCAGGCAGGGAGGGGAGCTGGCAAGGCTCAGTGGAGCCAGGTCTAGTCCAAGCTAGGCTGAACGTCAGGGAGAAAATACACCAGCCTTGTCACTCCTGTGGGGCAGGCAGCTGTACCCAGTGAGAATCACTGGTCCTTCTCTGGGCAAGTACAATGACCCAAAGAGAGCGCTTCCCAGAACACTACAGGCCGTGACAGAGGACATCAGGCAGAGCAAGAGACTCTGTGGACACCTCCTCAGCTCAGTAAGAGTAAACCATGCGTGGCCTCCCAGAGCGTCCCTCAAGCCTTTAGGGTGGGTTAGCTCAGGCCTTACGCTGGTCAGTGTTACAAAATGCAGAAATCCTGAACTGCTCTAAAACATGTGAAGAGGAAGCTCTACGCAGGAATATTACTGAGATTCTTCCACTCCACGTGCTCTGATATTCAAGACTGGCAAGGAAAAAAAAAAATGAAGAAAAAGAGGGAGAGCTGAGGTTTCCTAGGAAAATTTCCCCACAAAGAAATGTTTTGAGATTTGCAAAAGAAAGTTAGCTTGGGGAAAAAAGCTATACATGCAACTATTACATTAAGCAGAAAAAAGAAAGGAAAAACAGGGAAAAGCTGACTAAGGGAAGGAGCAATGGGAAAGCAGCAGGCAACATTTTAGTCTACTTGGTGGGTTTGGCTCAAGTTAAATTGTTTCTCTGAAATTTTAAGCCTATATTCCTGTTAAAAATTAAAAAGATAATTGCATCACTCAAGTTTATAAACATTCTCCTAATAGAAAGTGGTTTGGCTACAACCCAAGTTGTGAATTTCAGTGCACAGCACAGAAACATGCCTTAGAAATGCAATACCGACATGGCAACTGACCACACTGGGTTCCTGTACTTCATTAGTAGATACTTTGCCACAAGTTAGCCCAGTTATGCTCATTTGCACTGTATGAGTAGGTTTACATATTGCTTTGTTTTTAAATACAGGTGCACAGAGTTTCTCTATGCGCAGAAGAACACCAAAAGGATTAGAGTCAGAAACAACAAACCGTGATTTACAACACACAAGGAGTGTGACTCTACCTGTCACATCAGGTCTGGAAGGCAAGAGTGTAACAAAGTTCTGCAGCTAAATCAAGGTGTTCACATAACAAAACAGGAGAGAAATCTTGGTCTCTTGCAAGTGTTAGTCTGTAAATTACCATTCTTCCAATCACCCAGGTTAATGAATTTTCAAGTAGCAACACCTGACCTTAATTGTGCCCTGTCTAAGGCACCACGGGTGTGCTGACCTTAGCTGTGCTGAGCTTCACTTTTGACACCTGAGACAGCAAAAGGCAACAGGAAAAATAAAAGCGGCATAAAACAGAGAGGGAGACCCAGACATAACGGAATAGCTCTCTCTGAACGGCAAGACCTTGGAGAATCTGGAATTTGTCACTGAAAGCACACACAGCGAGCACATGTTTTGATGCCTGTTGTAGCATCCCATTTGAAATAACGAGTTCAAAATCTAACAAGCAAAGTGAGACATAATGAGATCTTCAATGCCAAACTGTGAAGAATGTGAACAGATGAATAAAGTATTCTTTGGGCAAACAGCAATCTTTCAAAATATGAAGTGGACAAATTACCTGCACGTTGGGAAAGGTGGGGGTTTTAGTCTTAGATATATTTGAAACTGAGAGGAATTTTCCTAATAACCATTGAAGACAGACATTTTCACAGTGAGCAAATCAAACACTCAGGACAGGGAAAAGAATATTGAGCATCTCAGGAGGGGGAAACCCTCCCATCTCCACAGAATCAAATTAAATTTCCACAACCAGAAAGATATTCAGTGATACTTTGTTTATAGAAGAAGTCTGAAATGGATCATTGTCCTTGTTCATCCTTATAACTATGTGATGTCCTTCTATATGTCCTGAAAAATTACTTATTGCATACTATCAATTCATATTTGTAACATGCATCTTAATGACTATCTGGAACTCTCAGAAATGCTATTAAAAGAATAGTATCTATTTTTTAAAACAGTAACCATGCTAATTTTTTAGCTGTTTTTTCTAAGAAAACAAGCTTTTGCAAGCGAACTGTTTGATATCTCTTCTCCTATGCCGGTTGCTTTTGGGTTGGTTAGCAAATTTCAGTCAAATATGACAGCACTAGAAATCTCAATATATTTTCAACTTCAAGAAATTGTTGTGAAGTGGCACCTGGTAAATGAGGGAAGAGCAGGCAGAACTCACCCATTTTTAACCTGTTGTGCAGTTAGCCACTGGCCAACCAGTGTAACATCCTGGCTTCCTGGCCAGCCAGCCTCAATGTCACCTCCCTGCTGAGCCAAAGCATGCTCTATTCTGCCCTAATTGCTGAATGGGATGAGACAAGGGGGACAAGGGGGGAGAGAGCTGCTGCAGAAGGGGAAGGGACACACTGGATGAGTCTCCATTATTTCTGCCACTTGCAGCAACCTGCCTGTATGAATTTCTTATGCCAGCTTTGTCACCAAAGCACTGTGAAAGAACCACCTCTGAAATAACTGCCTGGAGACAATCTTCCTAAACCAGCATGTCTCAGCATCACTGCAACTGCAACTACCTTTTAATTGACATTACGATTTTTTCAACACTGTTGTTTCCTTTCTTGCCACACAGTTTAACATTTTCCACTGCCAGTCTGATTTATTAAAGTTCCTTGAGCCAGACCTATACAGGATGAAAAAGCATGTGCTGTAGTTTCACTGACAGTAAATTTGCCACCAATTTACTCAGAATTTTTTAACATGGCTTTGAATTATCATTTTACATGGTTCATTTCATTTGGATTCTTGGGAAGTTTTAGGGCAATCCATTCACCTCTGTTACGCACAAGGAAGAGAAATATACCTTTTCTTGGATTTGTGCATAGAAAGGAATTCAAATTGATGAAATCTTGAAACATGGATGGCTCTCAACAGGGAGCAGTCTGAATATTTTATTTTTAACGTGGATTTAGTCAGATAACATTAAAATTCTTGGGGTTTATTTAAGTGACCAATTGCCAGCAGCACTATAGTCTTGATAAGAACATCAGTGACCTCACTGTAGTAAACTTCAAACTTTTCTCTGAAAGCTCACAGAAAGTGTAGCAGCAAGATTTTCATGTTAAAACCAAAACTTCAGGAAACAGTAACATTACAGTTCCTGTAGCAGTACTCTCTCCCCTCTGTCAGACACATGCTAGATAGACTCAAGTGCCTTATCTTTTCCACCTACCCCGCTTCTGCAGGAATGATGCACCCTGTACACATACACAAGCCATCTGCTGATAAACATGCATCAGGTGTTGCACTCATGCAGTAAAAAAATTTGGATCACAATTTAGCAAGCTACATTCCTGGGCTGAGTACTACATTACTATTAGAATCAGACAATTTTGAAGCCAGTAGGCACTGCAAAAAAGTTACGAACCCAAAAGAATGCAGCCACATCAGCTTTCACATTGTGCCACATGTGCTTTCTGATTTGAAAATGTGACATTCTGTCTTATTTTTAGTTATTTATCTGATGCACCAATGCCAGATGTAGTGACCTACGGTTTTGGTTTTGAAAAGCTTGCTTCTCTAGCTTGAACCTGGGGTCTTGGAAAGACTCAAAATTGACGGGAGTGAAGATAGCTTCTCATAGCATCCTGCCAAAGTACTTCCACCTGTAACTGCTGCAGTTAATACTGACATCATGGCTGTTCAGGAACCTGTTGAGCTTGACAACAAAACTAGCTTAAGTGGGAATTCAGCTGTGTTTGGAAGTGCTCCCCAGGAATTACACCAGTCAACTACCACAGAAAGGACGGAAAACTAACCAAACCACAACAGACCTGAGCCCCAGGCTTCAATGAGTTAAAATCTTTTGTAACTCAACAAGAGATATCAAATCTGCCTCAATCCACAATTGCTGTCAATTTTAGTACTTTTTCTTTGCCCATGTCTATGGTTACTGTTTCCATTTCCACCAAATATAATAGAAAACATTTGAGTAAAAACTACTGGATTACTTCTTAAAAAGATATACTTGCCTTCAGGTCTCAGTTATTCACTAGTTAACTAGAGAAAGATCTTAGTGAAAGAATTTCATTCAACTTGTTAACAGCTGATCTTTTTATTTTGTCTTTATTCAACATTAGTTAATAGGATTCTATGGGAAGGGCTGTATCATGCCTTCAAAGAACAGAGGGCTTCTGTGCACACAAAAAAAAGCAAGAACAGAAGGTTCCAGGGCTGAATTCCCTGAAAAAGTGATTCCTGAAAAAACAATTACATGGCAGTGTATGTCAACAACATAGAATAAGAAAGAGAAAAAATCCTGAGAAGAAATCCCACTCAAGACAGAGGGGGAAGAGGTATCACACTGTCTCGTACATTTTGTTGGGCGTTGGTTCTCAAACTAAAGTCTTCTTGTTACCTTGCTGGATTCCTCCAGTTGAGTGCCTCGTTTCCAGGCCTCGGAGAACATGGAGCTGACAATACTTTGGGAACGGACATGTCCAGCTGGCTGGGTGTCAGAAACTCCACTGTCAGACTGATTAGAATGATTTGATTGAGATTCTGTTTAGAAGAAAGTTAAGGAACAGTTAGCATATGTTTCTGAATGTAAAAGTAAAATTGGTGTCCTTATAATGCAACTCTGCGTGACATTTATTGGTCACACTTGTTAAACACGTTATCCCACCAAAGGACATGATTCCCACCAACTACTGCATAAGCTCTAGCTCACATCCAGGCCGTTGCTGTCTGGAAAACAAAACAGTGCAACAGATCCCTGGTATTAACCAAATCTGAAGCTCCATGAAGATGACAGCATGTCAGATATGCTGCAGAGTAAAACCACACTGCAGTTATATCGATTCTGAAACATGCAACAGCTCCTGCCCTTTGGGAAAAGCCCCATCTCATACAATGCACGCAGCCTGCTCTCTCCAGCACTCCGTCCCAGCACAACCTTAGAAAGAGGCACTGGACATCGGCTGAGGACAGGCAAACTTCGCTAACAGAGGCTGCAGTCTGCTTCTGACTACTCCATTCCTCAAGGGAAGAGAAGGAATGATATGCATCGTGCACCCAACAAATGCAGATGACGCTCTGTGTCCACAGTGTATCTTAACAGCACAGCAGCAGCCACTGCCAGACCGATTTAGCCAGCCCGGCACCTGCCTTCTATGTAGTCCCAAGCTGTGCTGGGGAAAAAGAGCATCTAGGCATATAGGCACAGGCTGGACTGTTGCTCTGGCAGAACATGTGTGGCTGGTGATTGTGGCTCAGCCACCCACAAGACAAACTTTATCAGAAAAACACCCGAGCTTAGATGGAGAAACTGTCAGTAACCGAGAATGTACTGCTACACCTGGCAAGCTGCTCCACACAGTTTTAAAAACATGACACCTTCCCAGTTAGGCTGAATTTACTTAGCTCATTCTCACAGGCTACTTTCTGGACCTTTCCAGTTCAGTAGCATTACTTCCTGGCTGGTATCTGCGACGGACAAAACATTTTCACACAATAACCTGTTTTCAATAATAAAAATCGCCCCCGAGGGTTCAAAATAACCTGGCAGAGTGTCAGTCAGCTCTGAAGAGTGAAATAAGGCTATATAAACCATTCATCAATTTTTAAAATGTTATGTGCTACACAAGAACAGTCCTGGTCCTGCTGAGAGGTAAACAGGAGCATGTTACTGCAGGCACACACAGTCTGACACAGGAACAGAAACAGTATTTTCAAAGTTTGTCTCTAAAGACGTTGTTTGGAACTTTGCCTTTGGGCAGGGACTATTGCTTACTTTCCAATTTCAAATATTTCAATCAACTATATAAGTTTATGAGCTACACACACAAGTCTCTATGTATCATTAAAATATAGATTTGCTTTGTCTTTTCAGCTAGGTCAAGACAGAGGCATCAGGAATTTGAAAGGAAGATCCCTCTTCTCAATATCGGAAAAACATTCTTTTTTGGAGGTGAACAAGAAAGTACTCTATGTTCCTAATACATACACCACTGTAAGTAATACAATAAAATAGGTTTTTATGTTTCTATATATATATATTAAACATAAAGTCTATGTTTTAGACAAAACATAACATAAAAGACTTTGGAGAAACAGTCCATTTTCTGCAATAGTCTCTCCTGAGGTCTCCAGATAGCAGGTGATAAAAAAGGTAATCAAATCTTCATAATATGAGACAGATCACATTATTACCTGGCAAACTAGATGAGCTGGAGCCTGACTTGATACTGGAGCTAGACAAGGAAGTCCAGTCATATGCTGATTCTGTTCTCTTCAGTGCTTCCTGATAGTTCATGTACAGTTGCTTCCCATACTAAGCAAAATGACAGACAAATTTAACAACTGTATAGGGTGTGTACCCTTTTCATACTGCTGAGCTCCACCTCTGGCTTCTCTGTTCCACCATTTTTCCCCACCCAGACAGAAACAACAGGGTCTTTGTTAAGGAGCTCCGACAACATTAATTCAGTGCAAATTTCATTCTGTTTTATTTAACAAAAGTGGCAGCTCCCTTACCCCAACCTTTTGCCTTTTTATTAGTGAATTACTGAAAGAAAGAAAAACAATTTACTTATGCTAGAAGACATTGTGTCAAGCAAGAAATGGGCCAATGAATATACTAAGCCAACTCGGGATCTTAGAAAACAATTCTGTTTTCTCAATTCTCTTCTTTTCCCATAAGCCTTCTTTTTAAAATCTTTAAGGAAGCTGCGTAAATCTAGCCATGACATCAGTTAGAATTTCGTTGTGCGACAAAGAGGTGCAGCAGAAACAAGAAAAAAGGGCCCAATTACTGAACGATCATAACAACAAAGCCTAACAATTTTGCTAGGGAATGAAATATGCAAGAAAATTGTACAGTTCACGTTCAGAATAGTGAAACAGAGGGAAGTTAGATTTAGCATGTATTTTGCTAAGTAACAGTAAATGGTTTCAAACAGATAATGACAACAACTCATGACAACAGTGCAAGACCGCCTAGAGGAGGTTACCTTAGCAATGCGGATGCCATTGATCCATTGGTGTAGAGTTCTTACATCATCACAGCAAAGATACTTGATATACTGGGATTTCTTCTGGATCTGAGGATGCTGCAGAAAAATTGTTAATCTTCATCAATATTTTAATAGCTAGGAATGCAAGAAAAGCCATTGAGGCATGTTGAGGTCTATACAGACAAACTTAATGCTGGAAGCTCTTCAACAGTAATCTGTACTTACAGCCCACTTTAAAATATTTGAGAGTATTTCAGGAGGTGGCAGTGAGGATTGTTTCACAGACAGATTGGCACTGTGTCCAGTGTGCACCGATTTCAGGTTTGAAACATTAAGAAAGGGTGAATCTTTCGGTATTTTAGTATTTAGTATTTCTACCTACTAACAGAGTCTTATGTACCTGTAAAGCTCTTTAGAAATCTTTATACTCCAAGCCAAGTGGTCAGAACAATCTCATCTTATAAAAACCTTTCCTAAACACAAGCAAGAGACTGCCAAAGCATAAAGAGTTGTCTCCTTTCGCTGCTCTATGGATTAACTCACTGCCTGAGAGATGCAACTACTATTTCACCTTTCTCTCACACCAAAACAAACTGGAGGAAAACACACACACCGGTCTTCTCTGGTTTTGTATGGCTTGAGTGAGACACTTCACAAATGACACGTTATGCACAATTCCATTTGCAGCTTGTAGAGCCTTCAAGGTCTCCACCCTACTTATACAGGGTTCTCATCTAAAATACTTGTTGCTCCCATATGCATGTATAAAAAAAAGAAAAGGCACTGTATTTATCAATTCAGCAGTCGGAAAAGAAATGTTTATTTTTCAAAAATCAGACACTGGAAATCATTCTGGATGGATTATTCAATTCTTTCCTGTCCATGCTGTAGAAGTTATATGTCTCACAGCTGTTGGGGCAATGCTAAATACTCAAGTTCTTATAATTTCCTGTGTTAGCTTACAGTTCAGTGACACAGAGTTTTGCCAGATGATCATAGGTATTTAGGTTTCACTGAAGACTGTCTGAAACATATATCAAATAATTTTTAATCTCTTTTCAGAATATTTTCTCCTGTTGTCTTCCAAACTATTTCAAAATGAACATGAACATGTTTATCTCCATAAACAGAATATATATAACTAACTTTATTATGATGTTAGATAATTGTTTTCATTTTTCACTACCAGCCTCTTTCATATACATGTTGTATAACAAAGAAGAGTCTATAGAAACATAAAAAATTACTTCACTAACAAGCCATCTTTTTCCTCAACTTGTTAAAAAATTTGGCTACATAGAAATAAAGGAATGTCTTAGAGATCTAACATTTACAACCAAGGAGCTAATATTATATACTACAAATGTTATATTTAACAATAGCACATCACCTGTCTTGCACAGTAAGGATTCAAGATAAACAAGGGAAGCAAACATGTAAAGACAAATCTATTCTGGGCTTCAGTGAGAATCGGCCTTTCAGTTTGTATTTGCCATTCACCTCTTCAAAAACATGTTCATGTTTTGGAGGTACTTCTTAGTATCTTTGTGAATCTTAGTGAATCAGCTTAGTGAATCTTTGTGGCACAAAACTGAGAAAATAATATTAACTGAAAAAATAATTCACTATTAACCTGTCAGAATGATGGAGATAGAAAACGACATGTAAGCAGAAGAAATCAATTTTCTTCAAGGAATTTATAAATACCTACAAACACTGACATTTTTGCTTTTTATTGCATTCAGTTAACTGTGCCAAAGACCTATAAGAACATGAAAAACATTTCCCATTTCAGCTGCATGCTTTCTCCCTTAGTATCATGTCCCATATTTGATACTCAGTGTCTATCTCTCAGTGGTTCCAAATGCACGTTGTCCTGTGTATTGGGAGATTAGATTTCTTTTTTTTTTTTTACACAGTGGACAGGCAGCCACATAACTCCAGATACATAAAACATTCTAATGTACTGACATATCCAACATCACATGAACTACAAATCATGAGAGGTAAGAGGTTAAAGGAAACCTGTAAGTGCAACTATAACAGTTTCTTGTTACTTGCACCGTTTTCAAATCCATGAAGACACTTTACTTGCTATGAACATACTGTGAAAACCTGTATTAATATAGCTTTGTAGATAGCTATGCTGCAGGAACTGACATAATTTTGAACACTGTGTGGGAGTCAAGAGAGACTGGGGGAAGAGCTGATGCAATTTAAAATAACTTGAAGTACTTAAGTTATTAATCTCACAGTTTAAGATCAGGTCACTGCTGTCACATTTTTTCTACTTGTTCTTCCTACCTGTCCTTTATACTCAGAAGTTTCTGCCTGTTTCCCTCAGCACCCTGTTTCCCTCAGGTTGGGCAATATGGGTAGACTTGACTCTAATACCAATTTCTGCACAATTCTGGACTTATGCTCTGAGAAAACAGCAACTCCCTGAAATTAGCCTTTCAGGGGGTATTATCACACTGAGCCTGAATTGTTGTAAGGTACAGAGTTGCCAAAGGGTCAAAAAGAGTTTAGTGTTGTTTTAGAGTATGATGAACAATTAAATAGACTGGGACACATCAGTCTAGAAGTAAGACAATTCAGGGCAATATGGAAACATCTACAAATTCATGAGGAGCACGGAGAACAGGCAGCAATTGTTCACTAACTGTTCGCTTCCTATACAAGAATGACGGGAAAATGAAATGGAAAGCAACTGATGGCTCAGAACAAGCACAAGAGCGTACAAGTACCCAACTGCTGCAGCATTCTAAAAGTTTCTTGGAATCCCAAAAGAGACAGGACATACTCAAAGAGTAAGAATGCACCTTTGGCTACAGCCAAGATTCCTGGCTTTCTAAATTTCTAAAGGTTGAAAAAGTATTCTGTGGAAGTATTTCTGCAAGACTGTCCTGTACTTCTAATTTTTCTGTAAGCAACTGACGAAGAAAGGCCACTGTCAGAGAAACCTAGAGTGCTAGATAAATCCAGTAAAGCCATTCTTCTGCTGCTTCTATGATATTTTTTCCTCCCCCACCACATAATCCACATGGACCTTCTGGCAGGAGGAAGAAATCTGTCAGCCTGATGGGGAAGAAGGTGATTCATAGCCTTTTCTTCACTCTGCACTAGTCCCTGCATGGCATTTTCTCATTTGTTTACTATATTTCTGTCAAGGAGGGTCATTACAACAACTCAACAGAAAATACAGTTAAACATAGCTTTCTCATTGTCACTGTAACTTATGGCAATTTAGATTTCTCATGTGCAGAATGAAAACAATTTAGAGACTCACAGAGAAAACTGACAGGCATAGTTTTCCAATTGTTATATTACTATAGGAAGCATATTCCAAAATATAATCTCTCCCAAGATTGTTAATCAGCTTCTTGTTCACCATTAGAAAGTGTAGTTATTATAAGGGACTAAGATTAATGTGGAAATGTTTCAAGCTCTTTAATTGCTCTTTTCAGCATAAGAATTTTAAAAACAATTAACAAGTTACCTTTAGCACTAAACAATAGTCTGTGGGTGCTTTGTATTTGTTCCGATAGTCCTGTCCATAGTAAACATTGACATGATCTAGCTGTAGAAAGCACACGAGATCTCGCGAGACCTATTAAATACAAAAATAATAATTTACAAAACATCTGTATAAGAAAACCACACACACTGACAAAATCAGTCTAGTGTTAAGATCCAATACTAATATAAGGTCTAGTTAAGCCCTAATATTAGTTTCAATCTGATTCAAAAACTACCAATACAAGAAGGAGATACAGCCACGCATAAAGTCTTCCATCAGAAGTTCATTTTTAAGCAGGATATCATTTTCCCAAATTCAGTCTGTTTTTTTGTGTTTTGTCTGCATTTTGCCTTTTGACAACATTTTACATCAGTTTATTCAGAGTTGGTAATCAGTAGAAAGTAAATAGGATTGGTTGATCAGGAACTTTTCAACAGTTGCTAGTTACATTTCATCTTGGTAACAATCAAGGTATCCAAATTCCCATGTGACTGTGAGTACAATTCTAATGATGTTTGGCAGTGATTGTAGGGCACAGAATTCTGACAGGCTATCTTGCATACAGATTGTTTTAATGAAGCAAAAGGCTATGGAAAGAACATCTGAGATGTATTCAGCTCTCAAGGGAGTTGATGCGCTGACAGAGATTTCCTCTTCATTGCCAGCTGTGTGGGAAGTAGACTTCCTGTACTGGGGATCAGTTGACACTGTCAAGAGTCACGGACACCTTGAACTCACAGTAGTTCAGCCTTGAAGCTATAGTGCATTTATATCAGCTTTCTATTTACTTTTCATTATTGGTAACACACAGAACAGCAGTAAGTGACACTGAAGAAATGGTGTTATATTTACCAGTTTCAAAAAACATAGCACAAATTAGTCCAAAAAGAATCCCATTTAATATGAACTAACTGAAACCAATAAAATTATGCAAACTGATTATGGAGCTCGTCTGATACAGGAGCTTCATTTGGTCCTTCATCTGAATTCTGCTTGAGAAAAGACAGCCTCTTAACTCCACCAATCATTTTTCCTCAAGTGCTTCTGAACACCTAACCCCAAGCTCACTCAAAAAGCAGACCTGTGTCTTCTTGTATTTTTAAATTTGGGGTTACACCCTTCACATCAAGTGTTACCACAGTAATCTACACAATATCTCCATGATAAAGCTGCACTTTTAATTAAGGGATGTGGCACTAGGCAAGGCAGAGCTAAGCCAAAATTTAAGGCTGACTCTTGTGTGCATGATTTACCAGCAATAAACAATTCAGGGAAATTGCTTTAAAACAGCATACCTTTGCCTTCCCTTTAGGGACGTAGTAGATTCCAGAAGCTCGAAGAAGAAAGTAACGTTTCTTCCAAGACTTCTTACCATCCTCTTTCAGCCACAAAACTCCCTCAATCTCTGGCACAGTTACAGAACTTCCACAGAAACATTCCTGCCAATAAACACAGTGGTTTGGGAAGAGCGAAAGAGAGAACATCCAGCATGCAGTGATTTGTTCTTAATGACTGAAATTCTCAAATTCTTTATCTAAGGAATAAACACACAACAGGGACGGCTCTTTTTCATGCAGTAGTATGAATTAGAGATTAATTCTAGAAGCTGTAAGGTAATTAAAACACAATAGGGGATCTTAGCGTTTTCTCAATGCAAGGATCGCAACAAAAATATTAGCAGCTACTGTAAAGATTTTCTAACCACTGATTATCAGTAATAGATCCCCAATAGCTTTACAGTCACACGCTCACCTTATAGATATAGCCTCATAAATCTATACACAAAACCTCCTTACATATCCACCAGATACATCTATAATTCATCCCATGAGTACTTTGTTGCTACTAACTGCCAACACTAAAACTTCTGTTAAGGTTCTATTTATAAAGAGCTAACAGAGGAAAACAAGTGCTTTAAATACAGTTCAGATTAATATGTAACAGAGAGATTTATGAGTAATCTTAGAAGACAGAGAGAGTTAGATAGAATTACAACCCTCTGCATGTCATGGCTTCAAGCATCTTTTTGATCAGAAGTATTCACATGACCACTTATTAAAACCCATATTAATAATATACTAAGAGCATGCATATGCTACTTATAAGTTAAATTGTATTAAGTATGATCCAAAATTAAATACGCAAAACATTTACTTTTGTGTAACTATTGAAATCATAGTCATTATTCTGGAAATCAAGTGAAAGCTAAGACCCTTCAGCATCGTTATGTCTCTACAAAAATGTCACAAAACCATTCAGTTTTCAGCTTATGGAGGCTATGTTTACTGTTTGCTTTATATGCTCCACACATTTTTTTTGTTGTCCTTGCTTCTGTAAACTATATGATGAGTTCGATACTAATTAACTTCCTTTTCTGTCAGTCATTTTTTAAATTTAATATTTGATTGCTTATTTTAAAGCGTATTTGAAACAACGTTTAACTACTTTGCTTACTAAGAAAATTTAAAATATTAACATAGACCATTCACTGAATGAATGCTATAGAATTTTGTAGAGAATAACCATTTGAAGAGTACTAGTAAAAAAAGTCTCTGCCACCACAGGTGAAAAAAGCAGGTGACAGTTCTGCAAATTTCCACTGGTTTTACCCACGGTTACAGGTAACTTCATTTTGATTATCACTGTGTATGGCATTTTAGTTATTAAAGAAAATAAAGACATGTTTTTATTAACTGATAGTATCTGAAACACCATAACATCAAAATAGCCATTTATCTCAAATGCAACACATTCCATTCACAGTTGTTCCAGAATTACATTCAGCTCTGTCCATCGATTCCAATCGTCACACTCTTTTAGAGTTTAGCTTCCAACTCTGCAACTACCACTATGACCTTTTTGTTTTGGCAGTCTTACCTCTAGCAGCACCTCTTTATTTCTGTCTGCCATCTCAGAGGTTTCTTTCTTCCCCAGAAGATAGTTCTGTAACAAGAGAAAGCTTAATATTTCTACAGGCATTCTGAAATCAAGCCAAATCATAGAATCATAGAATGGTTTGGGTCGGAAGGGACCTTAAAGATCACCTTTTTCCAACCACCCTGCCATGGGCAGGGACACCTCCCACTAGACCAGGTTGCTCAAAGCCCCATCCAGCCTGGCTTTGAACACTTCCAGGGATGGGGCATCCACAACTTCTCTGGGTAACCTGTTCCAGTGTCTCACCACCTTCATGGTAAACAATTTCCTCCTAATTTCTAACCTAAATCTCCCCTCTTTCAGTTTAAAACAGTTACCCCTCATCCTATTGCTACACCCTCCCTATTCCTCCTATAGGCCTCCCTTTATTTTTCATGAAGAGTTACTAAATACTCCTTGTCTTCTTAAAAGGAAGGTAATTATGCATAGGTACTGTACAGTAAGAAGTTTTATACTCTTCTTCAGCTTGCAAGGGACTGGGACAATGACAATCTTCTGCTTCCTAACCCCTAGCTCTTACACTGGAAAAACACCCCAATATTCACAAACTTTAGACAGCTCAATATTTTAAACCAAGAAGAAATACTGGGTTTATGCTGCTACCTCATTCTTGTTGACAGTGCCTACCATATGTACTGACAGTAAATGTATCAACTACATGCTTTTTAAAAAGAATTTAGAGTTTTTCTCCTTCATCACAAAGCACTTGAGTAAGAGCAGTTTTTCAATTCTTGCTTAAAAAAAAAGAAGAATATCAAGTACACCAATGATGTCGCAAAGGATGTGTGTGCAAAACTGACAGTTTAAATCCAAGACCTTACCACATAGACGCCATGCAGACATAAAAATAATCTATGACACCAAAAAACAATACATAAGGTAAGAGTTAAAAGAGAGATCAAGTGATATTCTTTCCAGGTCTTTTCAATTCAAATTCTTCAAAGGGCCACCTTCTGCTTTTGCATTTCTTTTCCTCCACTCTCTTCCATTACTGAACTGCTGCTAGACATCCAATCTCTAGCTATCATTTGAGAGAAGGGAGGCTTTTAAGGCCATTTGAGAGAGAAGAGGGGCCTTTGTTTTCCTAACCAAGGAACAGGAAACACAGGTGAAGAGACCATGGAGTAGCTATTCTCTTTGATTTTCTCTTCCCCTTCTTGCCAGTAACAGTGGAGAGGCGTTACTATTAGCAGTATCTGTCAATGCCTTTCTTTCATATTTACATCTTTGAACAGCATTAAGTATTGGTGTAAATTCCATGAAATGGCTTGCCTTCATCTCCATTAAAATTACCACAAACACATTAGCAAACAGATTGCTTCAGCTCATGGTTTTCTGCTAGGGACTTGATTTTGTGTTGCAGTGTAAAGTTGCCTGGCATTTTAATACATATGCAAGTACCAAAATAAAAGTAT
Source organism: Numenius arquata (assembly GCF_964106895.1). Classification (NCBI taxonomy): domain Eukaryota; kingdom Metazoa; phylum Chordata; class Aves; order Charadriiformes; family Scolopacidae; genus Numenius; species Numenius arquata. The sequence goes on from NC_133578.1 coordinate 28,314,575, forward strand.
GGAAATGAATGTTACCAAAAGAAGTAAGAAACTGCAATCAGACATACACGCGTGCATGCACACATGCATTCAACGTGAATTTCAGGCTTACCTGGGGATTCTTGAAAAGTGCGTATTTCTCTATACGTTCCACAAACATTAGTTTGTTCTGACTGTCTCTTGTCCAGTTCAGAAGATTTTCAACTAAATTTTCATGATCTTCAAAGATCCTTTCTGCAGCAATAACAAGAGAGCAAATCTATTTGAATCTGTCACTTTTTGGAATAGAAACTACTCTGTGTAGTCATTATCTGGGAGACAAGACATATATGGAAAGAAAACAGAGTTCAAGGCTACTAAAATAGGGAAATTTACACTAAGAAACTAAAAGAATTACTCAACTTTCAGACATGCCTGGTTTAATTTTACACATACACTCACTCAACACTCACTTCCATCTCTTCAGGCTTATAGTTCCATCAATATATGAAGTGTTTTTCCTTTTTTACCTGACAAAGCCTACCATCCCACATGAACACAGCAGACTCAAATGACAACATTTCAAATGTTAATGAGAACAAATAAGAACCTTACCACATTTATATGTACTCTGGTACATACACGCAATCCCTGGAGGAATTTATTAGACAGCTTTTCAGCAGAAAATTTGTTTCTACATCCCTAATCACTATTTCACTCATAAACTATCACAAAAAGACAGTGACCAGAGGGATCACTGATGCCTCTGAAATGCAGAATACCTGTGGTTAGCAGGGGTATGGTAGAAGAAATCTGAAAACCGACACTGTCTATTTCTTACAATCTGTCTTGCTCAATAAATGTGTATCAACAATGGCTTCTGAGAACTCCGAGCTTTGACCCTGTTGAAATATTTACAACTTTTACACTAATACAAAATACTGAAAATAGGCAAAACAGTAGAGAGGAAGTAAAAAGAGAAGAAAAAGAAGAAAAAAATTTACTGAAATGGTAAAGAAATATCTGAAACCCCTTATTCTAAAATAAATAGAGAAGAATATATCTTTGGGAAACCACTAGACCAACTTTCTCCTCCTTTCAAAGACACTGAAGTAGAACTGCACATTCTGCAATTCATTCCCTCTTCCCATAGGTGACACAGTGGCATTGCAGCCAATTATTTCTTTCAGAGTCCTTTGGGACTTGCTTGACATTTCAATCACATCTGAAAGCAGAACATGTTTTTTTCCACAAAATCAATTACACCATATTTTTACAGAGGGTATATGGCACTGATCACATCCAGACCTAGGAGCTATCACTAACGAAGTCTGAGATGACAGATGACATCTCAACATCTTTGGTAATTAAGCAGAGTGAACGCAACAAAATGTCATCTGTAGGGAATGAATTAAGGTTTGAGATGACAACACAATGTTAATGTAGGTCTCAATGAGATCTCTCTAAGAAGCTTCAAGTTACAACTCACGACTTCCATCAAGCTCTATCAGCAACACAGCAATACTGTCTTCCAAGAAAGTAAAAAAGGTGTTACCTAACAGAAGAACAAGACAAAAAACCTTCAGAGGACTGTCATACAAAAGCTTAAATCTCACTGCAGCCTCATTAGTGAAACTGGATAGCTTTCAAAACATATCAACTGTTATTACAAGAACAATAACTGAACTCAAACACAAAGCAACTTATTCACTGAGCATAATGTACCTATAGTATGTAAAACTGCATACAATGCAATATTCCTATTATTAAACATATCCTCTGAAATTAAAACACTATAACTCAGATATTTCATAGATATAATCTGCTCTAACTCAAAAAATTAAAACAACCGTTGTCCCAACAAAAAGAAACCTTCCAGAGCTCTTTCTGGTACAAACCTGCAGGGTAAAACTGGGCAAAGCACTTCATTCCGCATTCTGGAAATAATATTACTGAGTTCTTCTAAAAGTACGTATAAAGCGCCTGGTTAAACCATTAGATAGTAACAGGTGGTCTTCTACTTCAAGTACATGTACCTAAATCAGACTCCTCAATAGTTAACCACACACATTTGAAACAGACCACATAAAATGCAAAGACAACCTGAACTCCACAAGCCTCATGTCTTTCTCCGCATTTTATTAGCTTAAAGCTTTCACTGCATTTTATTGAACTGTTCAATTAATGAGCAATCAACTGACAAGACAACATGGTGAAATACACTGTGAAGGTATGTAGGTCTTCTGTGTCTTGCTAAAGGAAAATATTATAATAAAGGAGTTTCTTCCTCTTGCATAGGCATTGCCAGAAAAAATGTTTTAAAAGATGAGCCACTGGCAAAATAACACAATACAATACACAATTGTACATAGGGTGAGGGCTTTGTTGTAACCATTTTTTCATCTGTTTTTCAAGTTCCAGTATAAAACAGATGAATCAAACTGGCTGCATTTTGGATTGCCTTTTAAAAAAACACATGTATATGAAATCTATGAAAAACTAAAGTTGCTCTACCAAGGAGCAAGGACAGCCAAACTGAAAAATGAAAGAGAAAACTGAATTCTAATCTCTTGCATCTCTCTTAGGTTTATCAGCAGTTAAATCCTGTCTTTTCCAGTATGTCACTGAGCCCATGCAGTAGGGTATGTATATACTTGCAAAACACCCGACAACAAGAGAGATTTGTTAACCCTGGTTTCATTTCAAATATAATTTTAAATTCAAATTAATTAATTTCAAAATAATCTTAATTCAGACGCACTGTTAATTTGGATAAATATCAGTTTATCTTCCTGTCTGCAGCCTAGCTCTTTGTTTCCAACATTAATTGAAAATATTTTTTTCCATTATCTTTTCCTTTTATTTTTTCCAGGCTGCACAGTGAATGGAAGTGTCTTATGAAAGCAAATCCAGGATGGGAAAGACCCCTGGTTGAGCTTTGAGTCCAGGATCCTGCTGGACAGAAGCATAAAACTATTGCAGAACTAATAAGGTTATTTATTCATATTATTCTCACTGGTAAAATATTACAGAATTAGACCTTTGATTTTTACATACCTAATTTGGATTTACATAGAATTTATGAAGTTCTTTCTAGTTTCAAAATTGCACAATGCAAGTTTTCATTTATTAAAATTTTAAGGATTTGAGCCTAGAAAGATGTTATTTTTCATATGGAAGGTAAAACAGTCAAAGGATACCTTGTTACCTTACAACAGCCTTTTCTGTCTAACAATTAGCAAAGTTAACATGCTACATTGCCTGAAATAGAAAAGGTTTCACCAAAAGAAAGAGGAAATACTGATTTGAATTTTAATTTGAAATCAGTTATGGGGTTCTCTTTAGTCAACAGGTAAGAAGCTTAACAACTCTTTGATGTAATTCTTCTCTGATAATGGGGATTAATAACATTGGCTTTCTATCACTTTCCCCCTTCTTTTCTACCAAGATGCTGTATCGTTTGACTAAATGACAACTTACATTGTGGTATGTGCGATGCAGCACAAAGGAGCTTTAATTGCCCTCAGAGATGTTATTGCCAATTGCATTAAAATATTTAACAGAAAAAAATGTAGACAGCTTTTTGTAATAAGAGCTATTAGGATCAGTACAATATTTACAAAGAGGAAGATGCATGGTAAGTGGTAAGTTTTTTATCCCTTATTTCTTTCTTCTATGAGGAATACATCAAAATCAAGAGTCTCAGTGGCTAGACATTAACAAAATTACTATATCACACCTCAGAATTTAGACATGCTTTTAATATGAAAGAAGAAAACATTCCCAGATCATTCTGAAACTACATCCTTCATGAGCTTTATTACATGAATGAAGGTTTACTATATGAATGAATGGGATGATGAACATTACGAAGACAAGAATTTATATCATTCTGAGGACACAGATATAGACAAGTATTACATAAACAGATAAGAATTATAAAAGTTTGTAATTATTACTTACCCATTTGCAATTCAGAGATGGTTTCCACCAATGACCAATCTAAACTGTAACCGCAATGCGATTTGTCCATCAGATTGTCTAATACTTGTCTCACTGTCTGCCTCTCATCCACCATCATTGTTTTTGAGCTGTCATCAGACATGTGGACTCTGATCACCAACTATTAACCAGAAAATCAGAAAAATAAGAAGGATTGATTTCCCACATTTCAAATAAAAACATGTTTTTTAAGATAGTGTTTCTTTCTCTAAAATTTTGTTAAAATACAATAAAATACTAAATTCAATCAAAACCCTCCCTCAAAATGTAAAAAGCCATAAATGGTGCTTAGATATCTGTATCATGGACACTTAACAAGATACTGTTCTCCTTCAATATAAGAGAGCAAATATAAAGGTCTTCCCAATACAATGATAATGTGCTTTCATTGTGTGTTAAGGAGGAAAAAAAATCCCTCCTGCCAAAGTGTCTTGTTTGGATTAATAGTGTCTTTGTGACAATTTTTCTCACATAACTAGGTGCAACAAACACAGATATAGAGTTCTGCACAACCTTATACAGAATCAGAATTTTTCAGATTTGCAATTCAAGCTTTGTGCCCACTTGCTCCATATTTTCCAAAAATGCTATTATGTAAACAATATACCTATACTAAATCCTCTTTTTCTGGGGAGCGTGAAACATTAGCGCGAAAGAAATCTGCTTTTTAAACACAATGGCTTTTCATAGGCACTTTAAAGAGGTGATTGCCCAGAAAGAAAAATGCAGCCATTTTTTTAACCAATCAAAAAAGCTTAAGATAATACATTCTTCTTGCCAATCATTATGCTTCCTTTCTTACACCTCGTTCAGCTGGAAAAGTTAAAACATACTAGTTGTAATACGCTGATCGGCTTGCCAATTCCCATCTTCCAGTCAGGACAGTTTTTTAGCTTTTGATATATAGACACTAAATGTAAAGGGCATTTTAAGCTACTGAAAAACTCCAAATGTAAAATAAGAATGCTAAATTTCAAGGGAAAGCTTTCTATTCTTTGATAGTGCATCAAGTGGTGTCAGTAGACTTTCTCCACTTGGTAACCCCTGACTGTAGTCTAGAATGCTTTTATTCCATTTACCACTAGAAAATCTTGCTATGCATAATGGGAAGGGGTCTATAAAGAAAATAGACCCAAATTTTAAATGTGTGACCGCTTAATGTACAATCTCAGGAGGCTGGACCTTCATTTCAGCTCTGAGTGGAAGTTGTCAAAGTCTTTTGCAGCACTTGCTGCAAAATAAGCTATTCCTTAAGAAAAACATAACGTTATTCCACATACTAGGATTTTCTTGATTAGATCCAGTCTAGACGAGAAAGTACATTATCATTCAAGATCAGAACACTGGAGTGTTCCTATTTCATTTTGGGCAACTTAAGGGTAATAAACAAAACAAAAAGAATTCTGCCTGCATTTTCCACGTGAATATGATTAAAAAACAGTATAAATAATTTACCTTTTTCACTTGTGCCTCTTTAATCTTCTCTAATGCAACCCTGATCTTCTCAGCTTTGAGTTTAGCAGCCTGTTCTTCCTAGGGGGACACAACACGAAGAATTTCAGTTAATGCAAACTTCAGTCAGGTCGTAGTGGATTTAATTTTGATGCTACCATGCTTTAGAACATGAACTGAAATGCTGATTTTACCCACCTATAAATCCTTAACTATTTCTTAGTGATGATGAAGACTATTATTTTTTAAGACAAAAAGTATTACTACATACACCTAACATTTAGAAATACAACTGCCATTATTTCCAAAAGAACATACTGGAGCTATATATTTTGTATAGACATATTTGGCATTTCTCTATTCTTCCATATTGTAAGTAGCCTTGTGCATTACCACCAAATATTTTTAGCATATCATGTATTTACAGACATAGATTTGGACAATACATATTTAACAAGAATGTGCAATTAAGTACACCCAATAGATTTTTGGTTGATCAACATAAAACATAAATAGCACACTAAGAACTATCAGAATTAAACAGCACACAGAAAGTACGGAAAACAAATACCATAAATAGGATTCCACACTATGTGCATTGGTCTGGATGACTTTTAACTATTAAATCCGATTGCAGTAAGTAAATAGCTTGAATGCTCCGTTTACCTTTACTAAATCCAGGCTGTATTTCTCCTCACTTTAGGTATTTTAAGACACATAAAACAAACAAGCATTCTTTTCTTTGATGCTCTTCTAAGTAATTAATTTTTGTTACAACTGGAAATGCATTAAAAATTTAGATAACTTAAATCTGTTCTATCTGCTGATGCTAAAGAAATCTGTATATTGTAAGACTAGCAGTATTGGGTTTTTAATTTCTGGAGATTATTGATATTTCTGTTGAAAGTGGATTTGAAACACACAGCTGAACAAACAATCACTCTTTTTAAGATGCCATATACAGGTTTCAGATTTTAGAAATCGTAAATTGTGGATGTTCATTGCAGCTAATATCTAAAAGCACCATAATTATATTAAAGCCTCTAGAACAATAAGCAAACATATTAAATAAATAAACAAATCCCCTCCAAAATATTACATCTCCTTAGAAAAGAAAAACTCAGATTTTTCTCAGATCAGAAGTAGCACAGCCCATCACAGCATGCCGCAGACATTTAGTTCTGCATTGCTTTCTTATATGAAAGCAATTCCTGGTTTCTTTACCATGTGTTTAGATGGTTGCTCTTCTTGTAAAAGTCAAGATTCAGCTATCTTGAAATCCACAGAGTTTTAAGTTTTCCACTTCTCAGTGAATTACTAATATTCCTATCAACTGCTAAAGTTGCTATTTATTGTACTCTAACTTAACAGCTCTTCCTCCCTCACACCTGTGACCATAATATGCACCGGAAAAAACATCAGCTAGACAGGACACTAGGCTGCCTTGTGAGAAACATAATCCTTTTCAATAAAATGAACCAGTAAGTTGACACGAGCAGATATAATGTGAGCTTGAAACATTATCCGTGAACTCAATTACCTAGGAACATAGGTTTATATTAGTCTACAAGGAACGACAGCTTTATATTCACCATAAAGATGGGGTCACATAGCCTAGAAAGGGTAAATCAGATTTTCATTCTATTAAAAACAAACAAATAACACTGCCATGATACCTAGAATCATTTAAATGTAAAATACACCTAGAATTCTATAATATTCTTCTTTAACGTTAACCTTTTCCCTCTGTAAAAATAGATTATTGCTAAAACCCAAGGTTTTAAATACTTCTGAGTTTCTAAAAGGGATGCTATGCATCTGAGCATTATGAAATCAGCAAGAGTAAAAGATTTCTTATTTTATCACACATTTGGAGAAAATGTAATTTATGGTTTAAAAAAGCTGCTCACTAACCCAACCATAAACCTTTATTGCTGTACAAAGGTTGACAGCACATTTGTTTTCACTCTTCACTAAAGTAAAGCAGCAAAATTTTCCACCCCATTTCACTGTACACCTGTGCAATGCAACTATTCTATACCAAATCTCAGCAGGAGCACGTTATGGCCACAGCGCACAGGCACATGCAGCAACAAGAGAGCAAGCAACAAGGAATCACCTGGAGGCCTCTCATAGAGCTGCACTAACAGCTAAAATATCTTTGTTGATCTTCAAGTTTATAATCCATCATTCCTTAAAATACTTTAAAAAACAAACAAAAAAAATAAAGCTAAAAAAAGAGTTTGAGGATTTACTATTTTAACACTTACCAATTGCTTTTCATTCCCTACTTGATTTTAACGTGGGCCCAGAGATCAGGATTTCTTATTCTTTACTAAAGTTTAACAAAGTTGGTTTAAATTGAAACAGAAAACCAGAATTACAATTATTAAAAAAAGGAACTGGTTTCAACCAGCAACAAATTATAAAAAGAAATCTGAATCTACTTACTGAAAATCCAAAGAGGAAAAGAAAGCAGAAATTAGAAATTTCTGAAAGCACATAGTAGTCCAGGATTTTAATTTATTCAAGTTTTGCTTTATAGTTAAGTGCTCAGGCCACTGTTGCATCATTGCTGACGATGTTTCACTGGAGCAGGAGGAGTAACTGTCTGTTTTGATTACTTAATAAAATAATCAAGTAACTACAGAATTCTTGAAAACCTACAACAATTTACTCTGTTCCTCTTCTAACAGCCAAGAAAACAGCCATACACATCCCCTCCCCCTCAAACCCACCCCAAAACTGCACCCAGACACAAACACAGGCTCCCTCCTCCCCTGCACATGGAACCAAGACAGCTCCCCAGTGGGAGGAAGCATATGCAATCCATCAGCTTGTACTAAGCTAACGACATTTTTCATTGCACATGGCGAAAGGTGACAGGTAGCAAAAATACTTGACTGTACTTGTAAACTATTCACCACAAACTAATAAGGCCAGGACATGCAGTCCAGTCATATTTAGCTTAGGTATTTAATACCTATTTCCCCATTGCTAGCAAATCCTTCTAGTAATAGTGATGCAAGTTAGGTTGCCAAAGGGTCATAAACATGCACATAAAGGGCAGGACTGCTGCCTAGGTCATGGTTCCAGAAGTGGCATATACCAATGTAAACGCCTGATACACCTGAGTCCCGTGCACAGCATTACTTCTCAGCTGTAGCAGCCATAGTGCTGTTGTGGCCACACAGACAATCAGTCAGGGAGCTGATCTGGTTGAAAATTAACACAGCACAAAGATTCAGCAGAATCCACACCTTGATAAGGCTGCCTTTATGGTCACATACACACTATGGAAAAGCATAAAGGAGATACATTTGTATACCCACTGCATAAAAACACCAAACATAAACGACCGTCATTTTCACCTCTGACAGGAAAAGGATATTCTCTTTTAGTAGCAGTACACATTACTGTAAAATTGCAACATAAAAACTTCACTTTAATGGGACAGCTTCAGGAGCATTGCTATACTTGCATTTTAAAGCTTTGAGATAAGGTTACTTTTGGTTGTGGAAAATATCACACCTGACTTAAAGAATGCCTGGCAACATACTTATGTTATGGACTAAATTGAACGAGTACAGCTCTGCAATGCAATGGTCTTTAATTAATGACCTTTTTCTTTGCATTTTTATATCAGAACTCATTTTTTCAATAATTTTAGCCTAAACTGGAATACTGGAAAGAATAACCCCAAAAACCTAAAGTTAAGATTTCCTTAATGTAACGATCATCATAGTCTCCTGCTCCAGTTTCCAGTTAAATGTGCAGTTAAAGATATTCCAGCCATGTTTTAACATAAATTATCCAAGATGTGTGCCATGACAGAGCTGACCTTGCTCAAATGACTTTATGCCTCACATTTCTAGGTTGGGGTTTATTTTTTGTTTCATTGTACATTTTTGAAGTGTCATTAACTGATCCTTTTTACAGAGATCACAGGCAGAATGAAAAAATGAGGGAAAAATCACTTAAGAAAGGTTACAGTATGCAGGAAAGTTAGTAATTAAATGACAAGAGATAATTCATGAAGTCCACATTTCACTGAAGTTAGCAGCGTAGATACACAGATGACATGATGCATAGAAGAATACATTTCTTTTTATGTTTAATAATTTTTCTCTGAAGTCTTTCTTTGAATGCAAATAAGATGATAACTATATACACAAGTGGCATTGACTTTGGAAGGACTAGAAGCAGGTATCCTCTTTTTTTTTTCCTAGCTACAAGCTAGCCTCAGGTAGAAAGTCAATCACCTGTTTTGCAAAGAGTCACCTTCCTGCAGAGTTTTTATTGAAACAGAGGTTCCTGTTGCCTGAGAACACCGTATCAACATCTCAATTTGTACCTGATTCCCCAAAACTTCAAGACATCTTTACTAGTCTGACGTATCATCAATCAGAACATTAATGAAGTGTTTTCTGTTGGTTGTTTTCATTTATTATTTAAAAAAAAAAAAAGGAACACTAGAACAAGTGTGTATGTGATCAGCACTGGAAGGAGAAAGCCGAATGAGTGAATATTAACAGCAGTTCTTCTGTATTAATTGATAAACTCTTTAGGAGAGGCAGAACACCCCTACCCTAAAAAACAATATGTGGCAATGGTGGCACAGCCCTTTTGTTAACAGTGAACTTGTGTTTACAGTAGCAGTTCACAACCATTCTCAAAACATAACTTTTATTGCACTTCTCAAAATAACCCTGAATAATCTACATCTGAGTAAAGCAGAAAGGCAAACAAGACATTACTCTCTTTCAGAGCTCACTAAATATGAGCGTACAGCAGTCATTTCCTGGTGAGGGGTCCATCCTCTTTAATGTATACATATCCCACATTTCTTCCTTCCCAACTTTCTATAGTTTTCTATACCTCTGGCACATTTCTGACTTATTGTCATCATATTGTATTATGTTAAAAAATATGGAAATGCATGTAAAGCAGTAATATTGTTTTGGGTGCTGTGTCTAAGAATTATTCACCAGAAAAGTTTTTAAATATTACAATGACATAACACTGGGGCAGTGTCGTATTTTTCCTTTGTTCTACTTCTGTGCACCATTCACAAACTTTTTGCTATTAGAAGCCTAGCTCTAACACAGAAGATGGCTTCTGAATAGAAACTGGAAAGCAGCAGTTACATTTTAAATGCATCTGACAGTCACACTGGTCCTCATCACAAGTTCCAACAGAAGGAATCTTTTTGCCCTACAGACTATTAGGGTAAAGAAGGAAGGCCAAGAGAGGCAGCAGTTGCTTATGAACTTAAATGCATAACGGCATCTATGAATCTCTCCAGAACAGCCCTTGTGCTTGATCAAAATTAACCAGTACTTAAGCTTTTGTCCTGCTTACAGCTGTGATAGAGTTAATATTTTTTTCCTACTAGATGCTGTGTTTTGAACTTAGTATGAGAATAATGTTGATAACTGTCCTGGTTTCAGCTGGGATAGAGTTAATTTTCTTCCTAGTAACTGCCACGTTTTGGATTTAGTATGAAAAGAATGTTGATAACACATATTGTTTTAGTTGTTGCTAAGTAATGTTTACATTAGTCAAGGGCTTTTTCAGCTTCCCAGAGAAGCTGAGAGCAAACATAGACAGGCCAAAGGACTATTCCACACCACAGACATCATACTTGGTATATAAATGGGGATTGGCTGGCGGAGGCAGGAATCTGAGATCACTGCTCAGGACAGGCTGGGCAACCCATCATGGGGTAGTGTTAAGTCCCAATTGTTGATCTGGGAGGGGCTCATCACAGGTGGTGAGAGCAACTTGCGTTGTTTCTCTTCTGTTATTGTTCTATTAAACTGTCTTCATCTCAACCCATGAGGTTTTTTCCCCCCTCTTTGTTCCCTCTTCTGCTTTCCCTATGGGGGAGTACTGAGCAAGTGGCTGTGTGGTCCTAGTTGCAGGCAGGGGTTGAATGATGACAGCTTTTCACACCCTTCTCCAATGATCTTGAACCATACTACAACAACATATAGTATTTGGCAAAGTGTTAATACTAGAAGCGTGATGCAAAGAAATTTTCACAAATGTGCAAGTGTTACTTCTTATTAGAGAGAACCACTGTGCAACTTCAACAAGATCAGTTTTATTTGCCAGTAATATCATTAAACCAACTGGTTGGGAAGAAAACTGCAATGCTAGTGTCTATCTCAATCTGAAGCTGAAGAAGAGGGGATGCAAAGCTAGTACCTCAGTCACCTCAAAGGATGAGGAAAAGCAAAAGTTAAGTTTGTCCATATCAAAATAAATGTGGATGTCCCTATCTCTGGGAAACTTGTTTTTCCCAGTTTTCACAGAATGGCTGAGGTCATCTTGTCCAACTCCCTTGCTCAAGTGGAGCCACTTAGAGCCAGGTGCTCAGGACCACGTCCAGACAGCTTCAGAGTATCTCCAAGGATGGAGACTCTACAACCTTTCTGAGCAACCTGTGGCAGTACTCAGTCACCCTCACTGTAAAAAGTGTTTCCTGATGTTCAGACAGAATGTCCTGTCCTTCAATTTGTACACATCGCCTCTGGTCCCGTCACTGGGTACCACTGAAAAGAGCCTGGCGCCATCTTGCCTTCTTTATACCCTCCCTTCAGATATTTGTACACATTGATGAGATCCTCCTGAGCCCTGTCTTTCCCAGGCTGAACAGTCACAGCTCTCTCAGCCTCTTCTCACAGGAGAGATGCTCCAGTCCCTCCATCATCTTTGTGGTGCCTTTGCTGGACTCTTTTGAGTAGCTCCGTATCTCTCTTGTACTGGAGAGCCCAGAACTGGACACACTAGTCCAAGTGTGGCCTCATCAGTGCTGAGCAGAGGGTAAGGATCACCTCCACTCACTTACTGGCAACACTCCTCCCATTGCAGCCCAAGATACCATTAGCCTTCTTTGTTGTGAGGGTACATTGCTGGCTCGTGGTCAACTTGATGTCCACCAGGACCCCAGGCCTTTTTCTGCCAAGCTGCTTTCCAACTGAGTGGTCCCCAGCATGGATTGGTGCAGGCGGTTGTTCCTCCCTAGGTGGGAGGAACTTCATACTTCCCTCTGTTGAATTTTGCGAGGTTCCTGTCAGCCCATTTCTCCAGCCTGTCGAGGTCCCTCTGGATGGCAGCATGACCTTCTGGCATCACTGCCACTCCTCAGTCTGGTGTTATCAGCAAACTTGCCGAGGGCACACTCTGCCCCATCATCCAGATCAGTAATGAAGATGTTAAAAGAGGACTGGACTCAGTATTGATCCCTGGTGTGCACCACTAGTTACTGCCCTCCAACTAGATTTAGTGCCACTGATCACCACCCTCTGGGCCCAACCATTCAGCCAGTTTTCAGCCTACCTCACCATCTGCTTATCCAGCCTACACATCCACAGTTTGTCTATGATGGTTAGCTTGTCTATAGGGTTAGGGCTGAGCGAAAGGGAGCACCTAAGAGGGTCCACTGAAGTGGCACTGGAATTGGGCAGCCAAAAGAGAGCTGGAGCAAAGAGATCAGTGCTGAGAAGTAGTTTTTGGTGTTTGGCCAGAGGTGAGGAACTTAGTTCAAGCCTGAGCCAGCAATTAGGGTAAACGTTTGCCCAGGCATCCAGATCATTAATGAAGATGTTGAAAAGTACTGGACCCAGTATTGATCTCTGGAGTGCACCACTGGTTAATGGCCTCCAACTAGACATCATTCCATCTTGAACGTATGCTTCAAGGTATGGCAGAATATAATCTTATTCAGCAAGGGTATACATTCTGCTGTCCCCCTGAAAGAACACTCAAACTAGATTTGACAAAGCTAGTAGCGATGAAGAAAAAAAAACCAAAATGCATTTGCAAGGAATTTCTATATCCCTTGAAGCATCCATCTGCACTAGATTATTTTCCTGCTTGCCTCTAAATAGGACCTGTCTTGTAACAGCTCTATACCAGGCTCTTCACTGGGGCTACCTAAGGCAAATAATTATAGGAGAAAAGGTCCTACATCTGGGAGCAGAAAAAAGCAAGAAAGGGGAGAGAAAAAAAAAAAACACAAACCACCAAAAAAAATAAAACAGGAAGGAAAAAAAGCCTTAGAAACCACAGTAAGGAAGTTTGAGAGTGGAAAGAAGACTACAACATAACAGACGAGGCATTAGAACTGACTGGACAAAAAGCTCAACTGATACTCAGAACAGGGCAGAAACACAGATTTGAGAACACATGCGGCTTGTCTAACAATGTATCCACAATAGCTTATTACAGTTCATTCCAAGACAAAGGTGACATTAAAACTACATAGGAACACCACAATAATCACAGTAGATTAGTACAAAGCAGCTTGTTGAAGAAAAATTTTGTAACTTAACTTTCAGCATTGCACAAAACCCTGCTACTAACCGCCTACATCATTTTTGTGGTTTCCAGGTGTGGTCATCACATGTTCCTCAAAAACTGTAGGAGGCTGGAGTTTTTAGACTGCGCTTACATCCTTTGCAGATTAGAAATCAATTGCTGTATTTTTAAACCGCATTAAAAAAAAAAACTCAAACAGATGCTTCATTGAAGAATGAGCACATCTGAATCAGACTGACTTAAGATGCATGAAGCCAACTTCACAACTGTTTTTATTCAAAGGTCTGAAGGGATGACAGTGTGTAGTAACCGAAGCCCACAAACCAGGGCAATCAACATTCCTAGTACATGACTTTCAGGTCAACAAGAAAAGAAGAACAAAGTACCAGATATTTGGGAAGAGAAGGCATAACGTGATTCCTTTCTCCAGATGCTGACATACATATCTGAAGCATTACATCATTAAATCACCATCATCTGGCTTCCTGAATGTAGTTTCAGCTTCACATGCATCAGAACAGTAGAAGAAATGCTAACTTCAAAATCCAGCATTTTACATTTCTATTTCCTATTTTCATGTCCTAAACAAGGATATACTTGAGGTCTGAATACTCTCTCAAAATTATTTGCAGGTGCTCTATATTTCACAACCATAAGCTTCATTTTCAGTATTCATTTGATGGCTTAATTCCAAACCTATAAGGAAACAAGCTTGCAGATTTTACATTAAAGACACATTGCTTTATTTTCAGTATTCCTCCAACTCACTTACTGATATGCCTTCACTGTTTTAAAAAAAAAAGTTTAAATGCTGTGTGAACAATAACACACAGAATCACATTTAATAATGAAGCGACCACCACAATAAATAGACCATTTTCTGTGCTGAGATGTGCTCCATGCTCAAATAGGAACTATGCTTGTGCATGGTTGTAATGCAAAATTAATCTTAGTCCATGACTAGAATTTTTACAATTAGTTATATTACCAGAGGACACAAATGGCATTATCGTTCCCCCAAAGTGTCTCTAGTCTCAGTATAAAAGGTACACAGATCAAAGAAGAGAAAGAATAAAAGAAACAATAAGACAATAAGAAATATTTGACACACCAGAGTCACCAGCATAGAGCTGCAACAAGATCCTACAGTTAACTGATCTTACATCTTACTACAATTCCAAGGAAAAGCCTCATTTCTTGGGACTGCTTCTTTCATACTGGGGCTTATCTAATATTACAGCAAGCTGAAGAGATCTAAGCAGCAAAGTTGACTTTCATTTAATCATTTTCCTAAAGGTATTTCTCTCCACAGGAGATCAATAGAGAATCAGTAAGTATCCACAGGAAGACTGTCTGCTCAGTAGTCAGAAGTAGAGGGCACAGTTGTACTGAGACAGTCCTAAGCTCAGATAACAACAAACTTATCCTCAGAACATCAGCAAGCTCATCAAAAGCACCTGACTCAATGGGCTACAAAGTCTAATTAGCTAAGATTTATAAATCCAAACATTTAACTTCAGGAGTCTATTAGAAACACTCATATGAGGTAGCCCATGGTCATATGATGCAATGGACTTAATATTTTACACATTTTTTATTGAAGTTCCATATGCTAACCAACACTTATCCCATATATAAATAACCAGAAGGGAGAATACGAAAACACATGGAGATGAAAGAGAGAAAATTATGGTTTCTGTTTGTGCCACAGCTGTTGTTAATCTATTTGCAATCAAGCAAGGGTTGCTGGTTTAGTGGGTGTTCGCTTTGTTGGGAGTGTGGAGGGCAATGGGGTTGATGGGGGGAAAGAGGCACCGACATAAATTTTAAGCAAAGCAATCACAAGAGCAGAAAATTACTTGGTTTTGGCTGTTTATACTCCTCAGAAAGACACCCTGAAAATCTGTTGTCAAGATGCATGCTGAGCATTTTGAGAAGAATGTTGAGGTATTTAAGAAAAAGCAATCAACCGGTTCTAACTTTTTATTGGAAAATACAGACTACTTATATGCCCAGTAAACATTATCCTCATTGTTCTGAAGTCACCAAGGTACATTTTGTCACGTCAGGCTTGCCTGAGGTTTCTCCTCTAGAGTGTCTATTTTAGAAAAATAACTCAAGGAGTGTTCTGCAGTAGGTAGTAGCATCAGACATAACTGACACCTCAACTACTGAACATTCAAAGTTTTCTCAACAACATGAAGCTGTACGGTGTTCATCCCAGGTTGTTTTTTTCATCAAGGAGATTTATAGCTTGCTCCATCCCTCCTAGTCTAGTTTCAAAAGGAAATATGTATAGAAAAATGTAATTCTTAACAAACTGAATGGCAATTTGTGCTCTCTTAGTACATTACTGACCTCTTTCCTGTAAAGAAAATGAATTTACAATCAGGATTTGTACATACCTGGCTCATTATACCACTGTCCTACTAGGATATTCTCCCCACATTATTTCAAGACAGCATTGAAAATGTTAAAAAAAAAATCTTCAGTTTATCTTCAATACAGCAAGTGAATTTATTTTAAGGATACTACTGCCTTTTAACTGTACTGAATACTCCCACATATTTTACATAGTTGCAAACTTTTTTATTATTTTGAACTAGTGAATGGGAAACAGAACAAAAGACCTTGTAACTCAGTACATTTCCTTTTCAGCTAAGGCATTTTACCCGCTGATACGGCTATTATGTATTTGTCAAGAACTTAAACACTTTTATAAATCTGCAGAAACAAACAATAAAATTCAGCATTTAAAAGCACCTTGGACAATCAGGAAAATCATGTAAGTAAATGCACAAGTTCCTGGAAAGGGCAGGGATGGGAGGAGCATAGCACACACCAAAAGCATTCTTTCTACATAGAAATAGTCACATACAGGTGGAAAGAAGAAGCATCACCTTGGTCAGCAAATGAGAAGGCTTTCCTGCAATGTTTCTCAGAAGGAGGGAGGTTTCCCTGTCCAAATAGGAGTGCTTGTGCAGAAAGAAAGAGAAAGAACATAAGTCAAAAGAAGTCAGTATAGTAATTTTATAGTGTCTTGATTACAGAAGATAAAGCAGAGTTTAAGGGAAAAAACCCTACATCACCACTTTATTTCCCTCCCATAAAAACATGAACATTCCCAAATACTACAAGCCTAACACACTAGTATAAAAGCAGTTGTGTTAACAGAGGACGCTATTTTAATCTGCCCCTGTACAAAACATCACACAATAAAATTAAGAAAAGTTTTGCTTACCTTCTACTGCGTTCTTCTCTGCAAGAGATAACTTATTTTTAAAGACATTTAGAACTATAAAAGTAAGAAAACATGAACTTACTTTCAAATTCCTCTCCAGTTTTCTAAAACTGAACATTTTACTTCTGTTACAGAAACATAAAGCCACTAAAAACTGGTCATGAGGACAAGGAACTGGTTTCATGCTTTCTACATTGGCTGCTGCTTCCATAGTTAAAGGACAAAGATGTTACCATAATAATAATCCAAAACCTGACTTAGAATTAATTTTTTTTTTTTTTTAAAGAACTTGAGTCTCTCTTCTCTTGTACAGTCCAAATTATATAATCCAAGAAGTTAGAAACAAATCACCACATTCAGAAATTAGCAGAAAATATATTTTAATCTGTTTAAAAAGGGGAAGCAAAACCAGTATAGAAGGACTTCTCAAAAGGCAAAAATCAGTTAATGACAGTTAACAGAGTGGCTATTTTCTCCAGCATCTGCTACAGAGGAACAACAAAACCATCAGCCCACAGGAACTGCAGAACTACATAGTCACAAGCCTGCTAAGGAAATAAGGCTAACAACGTGGCACTTAACAAGAGCATTAAGTAGATCTCCTGTGTACCACCATGGCACTGCAAATTTTGTCCCATGTGGCTGCATCTGTCTCAACCTTATTTGTGTTGACTGGTCCAATGCTATACAGAAGGCATGACAACTGAGCAGCCTACTTTATTCTTGTTTAATAATTAGCAGCACAGAATCCCCACCTCTTCTTCAGAGCCACAATAAGGTATAGCCTCCTGAAAAAAATGAAGGGACCATGTCTACAACTTCATGCGAGGCAATATCAAACAGCTTGGTGAATACAGTTCCTGCAGGGAGTTTACTTGATGTGACTGCCATGTGCTGGCATGAGTAATTAAGGATCTCTAGCAGGCTTTAAAGGTTACAGCTCAGAAAAGACTCTCCACAGCATCTGAAGTAAAAAACTCAGGCTCCAGCCCAAGCTCCACCTGGTACTCAGCCACTAATACGGACACAGGTTATGCTACAGACTGAATGAAGATTTTTCTGCCTGCAAATTAATTACCGTCCGTGTCTACATCATATGTTTCAGAAGCACAGCAGTGCTGCCTAGTGACAAATTTTTCACACCTCAAGCACACACTGATGAGAGCTTTGTGATGCAGGACCTGGTATAATTAAAAGGTCTCGTGCATTGTCTACAATCATACAGACCTCTCAGATTAGACTTCCTGACATGTGTAATCATATTATTTGGAACTGATGAACAATCTGCTTTTTCTACATACACAGGGTTTCCAGCAACTCCAATGACACTTTAAAAAGCCTATCATTTAAAAGACAGTTCACTTACTCAGTCTGAGCAAGCCTGAGTTGGTACTAACATTGCTGGTGAACAATACAGCTTTGCTTATCTTGAAGGCAGACTGATCCTCTTTTTACGATTTCTGCTAGGTGCATTTTTTACTCTGAATTGGACCCTTTCCTAGACAAGCTCTAACTTCACACAAAGTCAGTTTAGAATGGTCTCATTACAATATATTACTACAGAATTCTGGAATAAATTCGTTGGCTCAATCCAAAGCTCAAAAATATATATAAAAATCCAAAGGCAAGTTTAAGGAAATTCTTTTAAAGAGGTTCATGTCAGATATCATGGACTCCAATTAACATGCATCACTTTTTCTTGGTGAATGGACAACTGCAGTAGAAAGAACATGACAATGTACATTTGTAGCGTCTTCCTTAGGGTTTAGCCACCTTCTCTCCTTAGACGATCAGTCAAAAATAGTGTCAGGATAAAGAGGAGATACTGAATCTCTTCTTAATGGAAATACTATTTACTGGAGAATATTTCTCTCTGTACAGAGACACTCAAGGCAGATCGTTTAACCTTCTTCATATCATTGGTCACTTTGGCTATTGCCATCTTGCATTTAAGTACAGTGGAACTTTTCTCCATTAAGGAACCTTTATTCTATCTGGAAAAGGGAATGCCATATATTTCTTACAAAATAATAACCACTGGGGACTTTGCTAATACTTTTCCAGGTTTTCCAGACCTGCAGCAAAATATGAAAACAGATAACCCCAGGAGAGTTATTTTGGAAATAAAGAATG
This sequence comes from Numenius arquata, assembly GCF_964106895.1. Lineage (NCBI taxonomy): Eukaryota > Metazoa > Chordata > Aves > Charadriiformes > Scolopacidae > Numenius > Numenius arquata. Next base: position 28,333,686 of record NC_133578.1, read on the forward strand.
ATGGTATTTCATGGGAACAGGTGTTGGCCAGAAAAATGTGAACTAACAGCATGATGACAACTACCTATGTCAATTTGAGCTGGAGAGATGTGTCTAGAAACAGGAAGGGAGCAACTCTTTGCCAGACACCTTTTGTGCATGGCTCCTTCCTACTGCTTAACACATTCTGCAGTACTGCAGATACCCAAAAGTTAGAACGAGCAGAAGTAGCAAAGCAACAGGAAAGCCCAAGTTCTAGGAATTATCGCTTGGCTAGACAACTATGTGCACGTATTTTTTAAATATTTGATCTGCACAAACCATTAGAGAAAGAAAAACATTAAGTTTCATTTTAGAACAACAACGTGTTACTTTTCCACAATCCAGAGTTTTAAAACATTTAATCTATGTCAAAAGAAAGACTTCAGCTCAAACATCAAGTCTTGAGGTGAAAAGATGTTGCCCTTTACTACAGGCTGATAGGAATATTCCATTGTTCAGGGGAAGATAAATATTTTGTTATTTTTTCTTAAGTTACTACAATCACAACTGACCACACAGAGGACCTAAACAGCCCAGTCTTCCTCTCTACTTCTGGAGTTCAAATACATATCAAAGCTCTAACAGTAGAAATGCCTGATCTCTCCAAATAAATTCATGTACTTTTCTGCCTCCTCTTTCTTCCAGACTAAAAATAACACCAATGAAATCTAGAAAAACAAAACCAAAATATTAATTACTCCTAGGTAGTCATTTCTAGTCTTTCACCATGAACAGCATCTGTTCTCCTTCCACCTGCTCCCATTACATCAACGAGAACTCATGCCCTGGCAACAAAGAAGTCCCTCCCCCAGTGCATCGTTTTAGGTTTGTTCAGGATATAAACACAATTACAATTACACAAAATAGGATGTCCTATCTCCTGCACTCCCCCAATGCCATGCATTTTTCTATCCTGTTGCAGTAAGCTGACCACTTCCACAGTACAAGGCCATAATTTCTCATAGTGGGTATTTTAATTTCAGTTTTATTTTAAATCATCACGCAACCTTGTGACAATACTAAAAAGATCCTTGGAAAGTAGTTTGAAACATCATGAAAGTATCAAAATTTGACAAAAGTTTCAGAGAAGGCAAAAACGTGCAATTCTTTATACTAAGCATGAAATTATATAAGAGCTAGGCTGAAACACTGTTGGAAGACTATTTAATTGCTGCATTCACTAAAATACTCAGTGAAGCTTATTCAAAATGAGTAACATTGTTCAGAGACATATATAATATGTACAGTTCAAAGCTAGCTGTAATTCTTTACTTCTGCTAGAAGGTTTTTTAAAGCTGTATTTTTTACGTATAGCATAGCTTTCTAGCAGATATTAAAGTTTTCTACTAAAGGGGATCTATAAAACCACTCTGTCAATAAAAAAAAAAAAAAATCTTAAATCCAACGCTTCTAGTTTGATATTTTAAATGATTAATACAGAGTCAGACTCCACTTAGGATACCCGGTTAATCTAAGAACACCACTGCTCAGGCAGAACTCCAAATACCATAGCCTGGTGAGTATCCAGGAAGGAAAATGAGATAGTGCTTTAAGAGGATTCTTAAGAGGGATTAAGAATTTTTTCTCCTTGTCACGTCATCAGATCATGTGATTTGCACTTCTACAGAAACTGTTTAAGTGAAGAATCTGTTGATATAAAAACTGTGTTACAAGACTTCACAACAGTAGCACTGGATAGGCCATAACATAGCCATGCTGGAGACTGAACCTCACTAAGTTTCTTTCTTTATAATCTTCAGAAGATACTCTTCCTTCCCTAAAAAAAGCAAATATGAAGCCTACCATCAGGTATCAAATATGCTTGCAACTTCTTTTCATGGCAAAATCACTTCTTTTGGGGACAACTTTTACATAACACACAAAAAGCTATTAAATTGTATTGTAGTGCCTCCTCATAACATGGAGCAGACTTTGAAATAAGTTTCAGAAGTCAATTTACTTCAAAAGACCTGGATAGAGAAAAAATAGTGAAAACTATTAAAAAAATTGGAAAATTATGTTTTTTAACTCATTTTATACAAGAAGTACATCATTGCAGTGATGACTGTTTTGAACTGTTTTCTACTGTAACTCCCAGCAGCAATTATTCCAAGTCACACTGGAAACTATGGATGTCAAAAATAATAATTTAAAAATCCTCAAAATACTAGACAAGATATGCTGATCAGAACATTGACTTTCTATAAAATAAAAGGCATACCTTTTTCAAGGGATGGGAAAACAGCTCTGCACATAAGTATAAAGTACAGAAATATTTTAATATTAAAAAATGGGGTACAATGATCAAAATACCAGGACTAACAAAAAAGCATATAAATAAGCCTGCTAGTGTCTCCATAGTGAACTTTAGCTGGTATGGATAATCACAAGTTAGAAAACTAGATTTGAATAAAATTAACATTAAAAGTTCTAGATGATGTTAGGACAAAAAATTTTAAATAGTTTTCATGCCCGGTTCATCGAGCAATGACAGCTAGCCTTGATGTTTATAAAAACATGGAATATAGCCTTGTTCCAAATTACGTTTTGGACTTCAAAGACTTCCTATATCATTTGAAGACAGGAACGTAACATCCACTATGTTCAGGCCTAAATACCAAAAGTTCATGGACCAGCTGTTGAATATTGCGTTTCACAACGCAATACTCCTCTTAAATACAAAGTAGCTGCTTATGCTGGGAAGTTTTTTTCAATGCTGAAACATTTTTATAACCATCACCAACCCTACATCTACAAACATGACAGAACAGATGGACTACTAGGAAAATGAAAATACCTTTCAGGATTTCAGAATATAATTGATTGCACTATACTGAATGACACGTAATCCTTCACATGGCCAAAACCTCAAGATTTTCTCCCCTATTACCCTAGTCAGTTCCTTTACGAAAAGTTCAGTGGGTGTTTTAATTCTTGAGGTTCTGAGGTCTTCGGATGAAAGCCAGTTTCAAAAAAACAAAAAACAAACAAAAAACCCAACCGGAAATGATTTCTAAAATAACAAGCATACTGAGCATATTAGAATTATGTTTTGCAGACAGTAACTGATGGGTGGATTTTAAGAAGTCAGGATCATTTTAGAAGGGGTGATAAACCAAGCTGCCTAGCTAGATTCTGAAGGATGCAGGTTGTGCAGCCCATCTAGCAACTGTAGCAGGCTATCAGTTCACAGGTAACATGCTATATACATTGCCTTGTTTCTTCAATTCTACTTGCACATTTTTGCAAACCTTGACAATCATATTCATACAGAACACATCCATTTTCTTGTTACACACCTGATTATCACTTAGTACAGAACTAAGCGGGACAAATTTAGAAAGACTGGATCTCATCGCTAAGACAGTTGCATCCAGTTCCTCTAATTTTAAGGTAAGGGCTCCGAATACATACATGCATCATTTAAAAACAGTACAATACAGTATGAAAGGTGCCAAACGTTTTCACTATACTGTCAATTTACAAACAACGAATAAAAACTGTGTCGGAATTGTAACAAAAAGATGACCTGGCAACCTTCTATGGTATTTTATCTTATTGTTCTAATGCCTTTATTATATTAAATAGAAAAACTCCCTTCTAGTTAAATATTATCTGTAGGTTGAAAGACATCATTCAGTCAAGGTATGTACAACAGAATACCTTACCTCAGTACATAAGAAAACCAAAAGACACTGACAAGAGACTGAGGACTTGTGCATATAAATGTCTTGCCACGTTTCTTGCAAAACTCTTTTAATAATTTAACATTAACACACACATCTAACTAAACCAGCTGGTGGCACTCTTGTGCCACTATTTTGGATTTAATATGACTGTTGAGAAACACCGCAAAAAGGCTTTTTTAAAAGCCTCCTTCTGTCCCTCAGAAACTAACTAGAATGAGGGAAACCAAGTAAGGAGTGTCCAACAGAGACCTACATGCTTGCAAAACTTAGTTGAAAAGATAACTACTATAGCTTGCATTTCAACTACATCAGTGCTTGAATTCTTTAGACTCCAGCTTAAAGAATTAGAATCCACTATTTTCAAAAAAGAACAAAAATTAATAACAGTTTAAACATAATTTTTGTAATTTTGTCCCAAAGGATGACAAAGATGAGAAAAAAAACCTGAAAGTTTTCTTTGCAAACTCTTTGAGATTATGCATTCAAATAGAATGTTATAAGACCACACAATATAAAATGATGAACACCTAATTTTTAAAAAAACTAGCTTCTGCTTTCCATTGCAATGAGGATTTGTTTAGGCTGGAGAAAAGAAGACCAAGGTGAAACCTTGTCGCTTTCTACAACTACCTGAAAGGAGGTTGGCGCAAGATGGGTGTCAGTCTCTTTTCCGAAGTAACAAGTGATAGGATGAGAGGGAATGGCCTCAGGTTGCACTAGAGGAGGTTTAGGCTGGATACTGGGAAAAATTTCTTCACTGACAGGTTTATCAAGCGCTGAAACAGGCTGCCCAGGGAACTGGTTGGGTCACCATCCCTAGAGGTATTTTAAAAATGTACAGATGTGGTGCTTAGGGAAATGGTTTAGTGGTGGACTTGTCAGTGCTAGGTTTATTGTCGGACTCAATCTAAAGGTGTTTTCCAACCTAAATGATTCTATGTTTCTGTTCTATCCTATGATTCTATAACTGCCAAGAGCAATCATGCTTCAGAAAAAAAGTTGTGTATTTCAAATAGTCTTGCCCAATTAATAACTAGAAAATAGTCAATGGTCAACTTAAGACTAAAAAGCTTGACTGTAATGCTATACATGGTTACCTTACTGCAGTGTTGGCATACTAATGAATTAAACTCAAAGCCACTATTTTTTTTAGTGGCTTTTTTTGATTTTTCTGTTGCAGGCAAATTGACACAAGTATTGACATAAACAGAAGCTATATAAATATGTCTAATAACTGGATTCAATTCAGTTTCCTCTTCTGGAAAGTTAATGGGATGCTTGGACTGACTGATAGAATGTCTCAGAGAAACAAAAAAAAAATTGTAGGAAAATGGGGAGGGAAGGATGGAAAAGGGGAGGAGGGAAAAGGGAAGGAGGAGAAAGAAGGCTTTTTAAGGCTCAGAAGAGGGAAGAAAGAAGCAGTGATGATGATTAACTTAAGCAAAGGAAACCCAACTGAATTAGGAAGTTGCAGTGTCCCTCATCCAGATTTCTTATGGAGAAACAATCAACAACTTGAAGACAAGAGGAGATTCAGGTTCTCTTCTATGGGAAGGGAGAAGGAGACACGATACAAGTATGTTTTTGTTCACAGGGGAAACAGTCAATCTCAGATAAAAGCACTGCAGTAAAACATCTGCAGGCACACACAACATGCTTTTTCTGCCTTTGTTGAAACAAATCAGAAAATAAACCCAGGTAACATTCTCTTTGCGCAACCATTTGTTCACTAAGCCAGCAACTGAGAGTTAAATTCTCTAAACATTACAAACAGAAAAAAACATACTGTCACTTTACACAAGCTTATCTTGCTTCCCATGTCAGTTCCTCCATACCAGTAAATAACGTAAGACACTCTGGTGACAATTACTAAGTACATATAAGAAGAATGTCCATTTAGTACAGATTTATCTTATTTCCAGTTGGTTATACTGTTTTAGATCTCTGAGAGCCTTCATACTGTAATTCATTTAAAAAGAAATAGGAAGTATTTCTGTATTTTCGTGATCTTCAGTAAGAGAAGGGGAAAAAAGAGGAAAAAAAAAATATTTGTGGCTCAGGACAAAATGTTCATGATAGTGACAAGCTTCTTAGTGTGAAGTTGTTAAGGGATCAAAAATTGAATATTATGCTACTAAAAAGCAGAGCACCCAAGATTTCCAGTGTGTCATCCAATGCTTGCTCATTTTCCTTCAAAGGTACAAAAGTATTTGTTTCAGGCATGTTAATTTTGGTAACCAAGTTACAGTTAAAGTTTGACAGATGCACAAGGGTTTACAGTTTCTTCTTATCAAAACCTCGGAAGAGAAAAATAGACATTTAGAAATTGAAGCAGCAGCATTAGATGACAGACCTGCCTGATACTTCCATATACAAGATACACTTTCAATTGCTTATAAAAATTTTGCCAAGCTATAACCACTATGACAGAAATTTTCATGACAGGTTACTGTTACAGGATGGTTACTAGTCATTTACATTAGACAAAGTATTTCCAAAAGAAGAAAGAAAGGTGCAGTTCATCTCATTTAAAATATAGATGTTTTTAAAGACCTCTGCACGTCTGACCATGAAATAGATTACTGGCGGGGGCATCCTCAAAGACTTGCTTTGTGCTATCCCATGGGAAGTTGCCCAAATTTGTCAGAGCATAAGCCTTTAGAAGTCTCAGTGAAGTATGGAGTATCACACTTCAAAAAATAAAAAAAAAAACAACCAAAAAAACCTCAAGGCTGCATCGTCTCACAGAGCACTGCCCAGCCCTCAATTGGACTGCACACTACTAACCTTGAACAAAAGATTGGCCAAGTTTGAGAATGCCTGGGTCCACAGTGGGAGAGTACAGCAGCCTTCTTGGAATTGCAATGCTTGGCTGCTGCAGAACATATTGGAGCCAGACATGGGAACTGAGAATCTAGAGCTATTACTCTGTGCTCCCAAGTGGCTAACCCCTCCTCCTGGAACTCATGCAACTCCATTTCAATGCAGGCAACTGGAATTTCCTAACTCTACGTGTTCAACTTTGCAACCTAAAAAAACCCCACAAACTAATCAGGACTAACAAAAAAACACACACAAAAAAAACCCAAACACATTAATTTATAGCAAGTGTTTCTTAACTACTAGGGATGCTTATAGCTTCGTGCCAGTTCTGGTAGTCACAGTATAAATCTATTGAAATTCAATGCAATTTAAGAAACATGTCTGTGGACATTTCAAATTAAGAAACTGCTGTGTTGTGAGCATGAGGTGCGCTATTTGCCAGTCCATGCACCTCACAGGTCAGGTTCCAACGCTTCCCTGTTGAACATAAGTTCCCTGGGACATAGCAGGACATAAAGAATTGCAAAAGCCAATAAACATTTCAGTTCAAGCTTAGTTTCACTACCAGTTTTAAGAAATTTAAGACTAAACTGCCATAAGAAAGATGCAGTCCTGACCTTTCCTCAACAGTGTGCTCTCGTGTCTCTTTTGTGTGGACAGCAGTGATTTTGGCCATGCAGTCCAGTGAATCAATGAACAACAAATTCAGAAGTATTCTTTTTCAGGGCAACCACAAGCTGATCCAAATCACTAGGAGCTGCACAAACACTAGTGTCAATACAAGATGGGGCAAGACTGCCCAATTCAGCAGCAACATGGACCTAAATTAGCATAAACCAAACATGAATTCCCAAATAAAGTGTATCTGCAGTGGAATCTTCCCAAAAGAAAAAACAAAACAACAGGAATTAAAAATGGAGTATAATTTTTACTAATACTAATAATTTTATTAATACTACTAATAATAAAATAAAAAACAAAATAACAGGAAAATAAGATTTCACGGAAAGTCAGATCACGTCTGATCTGTCCAAAAAGGGGTACATTAAGTGGAAGAATGGAAGAAGAAATAAGTGCAAGACTGAAAGAAGGAAGGAAAAACAAACCCCAAACTTTAGTAAGACTAATTCATGCATAATTGCATTAGTTCCACAAAGAATATCAGATACTTCATCCTGTGAAGGGCTCCACATGCAGCACAGAAAATAAGACATCAAAGCAGCTAAGAAACCTAATGAATAAAAGTACACATAGTTTTAATTGGTTTTGTTTGAATCGACTGCCTTTTACACTAAGTAGTAACTGTACTAAGTAACATTTGCTTATATGTCCATTGACTTTGAAACTATTAATCAGTCTTAAAAAAAATGACCACAGACATCAAATCATCCAAAGATCAGTCTCTAGAAGCCAACAGGTATACACAGCTGGGGAGTTAGAGGTCACAAATCTACCCTTTTGTTTAAAAGCAGATAAGCCATACGAAACAAATGAAACCTGCATTCATAAAGCAAACCACTGATGTGGCTGGTCCAAAATCTTGAATAACTTGACTAGTAAGTGTGCAACATGGGAAACTGTAATGAAGGCTGTAAATTTGGTTAACTAGAAATGAAGACTTTTCTTTGTATTTGCAGACTTTTATTATACTATTAACAGACTAAACACAAACCAGCATGCGCAAAACTGACACAGTTCTAAGTTGTTTTATTTTGGAAGTCTCATTTTTTGGGTTCAAACTCCTTTACAAACCTGATAAACCCTAGTTTTCATCCTATAAGTTAGAAGTATATGCAACTGAAGAAAACTATGTAAATTCTTTTCTCCTCTTAAGAGTTTAATGTTCCACATTTGGCTGGTGTGTTCTTAATTTTTGTCATCTGTTCCAAATTTGAATTTTGGCAACCTGAAGTAAGGACAAACAAGTAAGCTGTTGCTAATTTCCTACAGATGTAGTATTTCTCTTCCCTAATCTAATTAGAAGTTGCAGAAAAAGTAAAGGAATTTGTCTTGATTTTAAGTGAACTGGTATATCTACAAAGAAATTACCTGTTTTAAAAGCTCTATTAATTAATCACAATTTGTAGAGCGATATCTTCACTGGAAACTGCAACCAAAGCATACAACTCCCTGCAGTGCATTTGGCAAATTTTGGTAACATCATAAGGCAAGTATTCTCATTTCTCAGCTCAGGTCTAGTGGCCTGGTCCAAGACTGCTTCTTTCGAGAGGTACGTTGCCTAGATTTACTTGGTCATTGATCTATGGTATTTTGTCTCTTGCAGATCAATCTAGTAATAGTTCCAACCTCTGAGCAACCATTTTCTTAGCTTGTCTGTATCACTGATGCAGTTTTTTCTCAGCAAGTCCTATCATAAACACAAGTATTTTTCTAAAGTGCTGTGGAATCAGCATGATAGCAGTGAGATTTATTTTAAAATGTGGCTATTTACACAGCACCCAATTCAAACTGTCTTCTGTAACTGAAGTTTGTGACAGCAACTTAGAATCATAGAACGGTTAGAGTTGGAAGGGACCTTAGAGATCATCAGGTTCCAGCCCCCCTGCCATGGGCAGGGACACCTCCCACTAGACCGGGTTGCTCAAAGACCCATCCAGCCTGGTCTTGAACACTTCCAGGGATGGGGCATCCACAACTTCTCTGGGCAACCTGTTCCAGTGCCTCACCACCCTCACAGCAAAGAATTTCCTCCTAATATCTAATCTAAATCTCCCCTCTTTCAATTTAAAACCATTACCCCTTGTCCTGTCACTACACTTCCTGACAGAGTCCCTCTCCAGCTCTCCTGTAGGCTCCCTTCAGATACTGGAAGGCTGCCATAAGATCTCCCTGGAGCCTTCTCTTCTCCAGGCTGAACAACCCCAGCTCTCTCAGCCTGTCTTCATAGGAGAGGAGCTCCAGCCCTCTGATCAACTTATCTAATCAACATATGTAAAGAGGCAGGAGGGAAAGCTAAAAGTATAAAAAAGGTCACTGGACTGCAGGCAGCTTCCATCAGCAACAGCAGCTATTCTGCTGTTAGCACTGCTAATCAAAACAGCACATGTACATACACACACAGAAGTCTAACCATTTTAAGAAGGTACCAGCTCAGACGACTACCACTGCCACCAGTTCACATTCTTTTCTTCTTAGAGGCAAGTGTCTACTGGAACTGGAAAGTGAAGGCTGATGAACCTTGAACTGTGTGCCTTCATCTTAAAAAGTGAGAACATATGGAAAACAGAAACCATCAAGCATTCGGTATCTCCAGAAGGACACAATGGAAGAAAGGACAAGCACACTGCAGACAAATTCTAACTGATCTTGTATGACTTTGCCAGTGACCACCATTTCACAACTGCCGTATGCAAGTGGCTACCAGGAAACTTTCTGAAGAAGCAGTTTCAACTGCAGATAAACTCTGCATTTGGGATAGCAGAGTTTGAGTCATCCAGTTGCTTGTCCACAAAAGACTCCAACATCACAGAACAACCAGAAAGAACAGCATTTATGCATGGATAATGCCTTAGTATTCATACTTAAGGAAACAAAATATATCGTAACTGTAATTTTTGAGTTGATACAAGCTTTGCCAGCCAGCTGTGTCAAACAAGACATGTATCATACTGTCCATGTTCCTGTTCCTTCCAGTGAGGGAACTTTTGAGCTTATTCATCAGTGTAAGGAAAAACTGACAGGCAATCTCAGAACATAAATTATTCTTACATGTTTTACAGTTCCTGCTACACTTTAATTAGTGACTTCCTACATGGAAAAAAGTTACAGGGTAAATTTTATATTCAGGGCTATGAAATTTCACTGAATTTCACTGAATTTTTTTTAGAGTTGGAAGGGACCGTATAGATCATCTAGTCCAACTCAATAAGTCAGACATGCTGATTGGAGAATCAAGATTTACCAATACAAAGAAATTGTTTAGGTTCTCAGTTCCCTTTCACTTATTTTAAATCTATACACCCCGATTTTTAAAATGTACCATTCCATGCATGTACAGTAATTTAAACTTCTAGAACATGTCCACTGGATTCCAATTCAAAATTCTTACAAAAAAAACCCCAAAATAATGATCCCTTCCCATCATTTGCTTTGCAGATTCCCTAAGTATAATGTGAAAAAAAAATTAGGTTCCAGTTCTGCAGGCATTGGGAAGAGTGTATTAGTAATCTTTGGGTTCTAGCACATCGCAGAATGAAAATTGTTTTACTGTCATGCATAAACTTCATGATGAATAGCCAAGCATTGTTGATTACCAAAATACATAAGTATTGTTTATATTTCATATTGTTTATATTTCATGTTTATCTCAGAGGGTATTTCAAAAGCCTCTAAAATCTGGCTTGTGAAGAGTCATTTTACATGTATTTCAAGAATACTTGAAAACTGGATGGCTCACACTTCTTATGCCAACAAAATTTGAAGCCAAAATAATCCTTCAAGATGATAGATATGCACGGTTTTCCTTTGCTGCTGACTTATTAGAAAGCACCTTTTGACTAATAATTACAAAAAAAAAAAAAAAAAGAAAAAAGAAAGAGGACAATATGGTCTATTTGTTTTCAAATTAAAGTCTTTCCATTGACTATTTTCAGCTTAGGAAAAGGATAACCGGAAACACTCCAGAATACACTTTGTGTACAAAGCTAAGGACATAATAGAACTGGCATAAAATAAAAATAATTTAATTTTTTTAAGTCTCTAGAGGAAAAACAAAACAAATGCCTGTCATGCCTTGTTTGTTGCATATTTGTGACTACTCTCACAAATCACAGACTAACATCCTTAGCATCTGCTAACCACAAAAAACATGGAAATAAGGAGAAGTACTCAAACCTTAAGCTCCCAAAATACAAGAGCCAATAATGCTGTATTCCTCGAAGAGCTAAAATAGACCACAACTGTTCTTTAAATCACCTACAAATAGCATGCGAGGTACAGCAATCCAACTCTATTTTAGGATACTGTTGCCTATCAAAGACCATATTATGGGTTGATTTCTCTGCATACAGAAACAGTTAACTGCATTTAAATACATTGTAACATTTCGTAATCGCACATAAAACATGATCTACAATAACCTTTAATAGGTAGAAAAAGCTTCTACGTTATGTTACTGTGTAGCAAATATTATTTTTGTGAGAACATGTCCATACAAGAACTAAGGCAAAATTGCTATGGAACACAATCTCTGTCTTTCCTTACACCCATTTCCACTTTATCCCATAGGAGTTATTAGCCAATACACAGATTTGTCTCTGTGTGTTGAGCTTATGTTACAACCATGACTAACTGTCATGCCCCTAAAGCTCCCTTGTTTTCCCCGAAAAACTAACATTAACATCTACTCTATACTGCCACCTTCTCAGCCAAGTGAAGCAAATAACCTGTAGTTTTAATGCACTGTCAGTCCCTGTCGTGATTTTCACCTCTTACACCTCAAGTCTAGAACTACAATGAATTTAAGTAACAACGCAAAAAAAAAACCCACCACAAAACAATCATGCAGAATTACCAACTGCTAAATTAAGCATTATTTTCGCATGTTAAGTCAGAATCTCTTAGCTGTGCAAATTGGGTTATGGTCATAACAAACTCCATCGTGCTGGGAGGGAGGCGGGATAATCCTGTACTGTGCCGGACCAGATGGCAGACTTCAAACTTATCTGCAACCTCTTCACTAAGTATACACAGGGCAGTAACAAAGGCTGTCCATGAATGGACCCTTTCACTGATCAGACATAACTAGCCACACTGGCATGATCAACACAGCTCTCTATTCTCTCGCCATTACCTTCGTCTCCTATTGCTCCAGCACAGCTCACTGAAAATAGAGACAATTTCTTGGTGGCAGAGAGACCAAAGGAAGAAGGAAGAAGGAAAAAGGTAATACGAGTGGGTGGGAGGGACAACTTTGTCATACAGTTGTCACTTTCCCTATCGTTACTCATGCTATTACATCACTCATTCAGTGTACGTTCAAGTGAAGTATCCCCACATGCAGAAATCAAGATTTAAAGTGTATGCCACTCATTATGCAACTAAAAGCACAGAAGACAAAGGAACTTATCAATTTAAGGAAGAATACTGTTAAAGCAAGGATTTGGGAAGAAATTTTGTGAAAGAAAGATTTCAATTTAGCAAAAATTACAGGGGATTGGGGTGGGGTGGAAACAACTTTTCTTAGGTAGCAAAGCTTAGAGGAGACTGAAGACAAAAACGTTAAGTGCAGACCAACAGCACTCGGTGCCACCAAGACAAGATCACGAGACTGCAAAGCAATAGTCTTTGAAGACATTAATGTTCACAATGTCCAAGGAGACAGTGTTAAGAATTGTTATGAAAGGGAGAAAAATAAACAAATCATGATGACAACTAATAAAACTCTGATCTTAGACAACCCAGGGAATTCCAACAATCTCTCCTTGAAAGTGGCATAGAGAAATTCAGAATGAGAACAACAAGGATGGTCCTGGCCAACAGGATCACCAAGAGTTATCATCTGGCACGATGCTGATATATCTTCAACCCCAAGAAGTTCCTACAGCACAGACTGCTAAGAGGAAGAGGAAGACAAGGACACTAAGGTGCCTGTCCAATCACTGAGGCAAAATTATTTGAATAATCCACTACCACCAATGGGTATATTCCTGCTCTCCCTTCCAGCCTCCAGTTCTTGGCTACAATACCCCAGTTGTGCATCAGCAAATATCAGACCCCTCTGAGCCTATGCAATTCACCCAAATAACATAGAACAAGCCTCAAAATAAAAGTGGCAAGTTTTCATGTGTTAAGTACCAGTGTCAAAGCTGGGACAAGGGAGGAGATGAGACAATGTAAATAAGAGTTTTGGGGATGGACAGACGGAAGGGAGGAAAGGGAAGTCATATCCTCCCATTTTTGATGACTATAGAATTGCAGCCTCTTTCCATAACATTTGTTGCTATTATCAGCCAGAAAGTGTACCAGACTACAGATACCTTCAGTGGGCCAGTGCATGGCAGTTCTCCTACAGGACTTCCCTACATTTCCAGGTCAGTGAGCTCTTAAATGCACAGCAGAATTACTTTTTAAGATGGAATACTGAAGTTAATAACTACAAAGCTAAATTTCCTTTTTCAGACAAGCATTTCCTCCTATGAAAACAGTCTTCTGTTTTACCTAATGTTATGTTCTTCCACTTGTGATTCCAGTAAAACTAAGTTGTAGAAGAAGGGATGACTTTTTAAAGTCCCTATAGTTCCTGGAGAGAACAGAAAGGATTGGTCAAAACGGCAGAGCTGCCAAGTCATTGACCTCTTTCAGAAGAGCCACAGCAGCATAGAAAAATTTTAAAGGTCAGCACAACTGCAGTCTCAAGGAAGACAAGCAAAAAGAAAAGAGCTAACTTCAAGTACTGAGTAAGAACAACAAATCTCAAAACACATCTGCTATGGCCATGAAGTATTAGCCTCTCCCAGCTTCTGCATAAAAATTGTGGTTTTTGCTATGTGGGCACTAGGTCTTCTTCAAAGGCTACTTCCTCAGCGGGATGTCCTCCATTAGAACAGCACCATTGAGCTGACTGGGCGGGTGGGAGGGTAGAACTCAGCCATACTAAGAAAAGATGTTTTGGTTCACAATCTAGCCATGAAGATTAATAAACTCTAAGCAACAGTTTTCAGGCACTAAATAAATAAAAAAGAAAATAAACTCCTTTATTGGTACACAATGATTTACCAAAGAGACCTTGGGTTTCTGCCATTTATAAGGTGAATTTCATTTAACGACCACCACCACAAAATCTGTCACAAACACCAAACAAATATGATTTTCCCCTTCTCATTTCACCTGTGATGAGAAAAAAAAAAAAAAAAGCTGCTTCGCAGTAAAAAGTCCCATCACATCAAATAACAGTTTCAATACTGAAGAGTTGAATACCAATTCTGTAAACTTGGTGAAAATGTCTCAAAGTTGAACACCTTCCTCAGGCTACTGAAATTAAAAAAAAAAGGATAGAGCAAAAACAAAGCAGCACTGTTAATGAGTGTAGAGGTTTCTGTTCTCAAGAGAGCAGAATTTGGCTCTCAAATTACCAACACTTTCTGGTTACCTCCTTCAAAGGAATCATTCTTATCAACTTATCTGGGCAGAGAAACAATAGCCACATTCTTATGAGAAGCGATCACCAGGTTTACAAAGACAGCTCTCATATTTCTTTGTGAGAAAATCTTTTGGGGGTGATTTTGAGCCTTGCAGTCAGTGGCCAAGAGCTCAGAAAGCAACTGCAACACTTGCAGCAATATAGATTAGCTTCCTGTGAAGACAAAGCAGCTTCTCGAGCTCTCTCGATTCACCAAGTTACTTAAGTACAGCAGGTGGTTTGTTGATTACTCATGCCATGGGAAGAACTGAAAAATCTGGGAGACAAGAAAGGCAATCTTACTGATGCCTTAAGCATATCACTCCTGAAGTAAAAGAGACTGAGATCTAGAGGGAGACCTGCAAAATCAAATGCAGAAGACATCCTACATTTTTAAAAATTAAGAAATGAAAAATTCAAGTTTTTTTTTTTTTTACGCTATGCAAGTTACAGAAGCAATTAATTCAAGTAAATCATCTTTTGAGCCTGAGGAGAGACAAAGATGCAATATTGCCTAACCTTCTACATTTAAAAAAAAAGAGAGATCAGTATGAATAACAGTCAGAGATCCAAAAAATAAAAAAATAAGCCTTGTCATACCACAGAAAGAAAATGACTGACAAACAAGTGACAATATAATCAATGATTGTCATACACTGGCTCCAATAATTAAGCCTACAGCAACAATGCAAAGGCTTGCATTTAAACTTTCCAAGCAGAAAAGGTGTATCTACTTGTGTTTTGCTTCACTCAATATGGATCTCCAATAAAAACATACTGAACCCTAACTTTTCATACAAAAATAAAAACTTTAGGTAAACTGTCACTCAATCAGTTCTCACCATTTCAAATAAAGATTTAAATTTAAGTATGACCTTGATGAGTTGATCATTAGACTGACATGCCTGCATCATCCCCTCTTTACATCAGATGAACTTTTGCTGCAGATGGGTAGAGGCATGCTTTCAGCACAGCTCATTCAAATTAGTGCTAATTATCGATTAGAATAAACTCAGCTTGTTCCAGTTTTCTCCCGCAAAAGAGAACATGCATATTAGTACCACTGACTTTTGAACATGCCAGATTTCTGTTTCAGAGAAGATTTCTACAAGACAGGGTTCAGTTTAAGTTCTCTAAATTCACCAGAATATGTTCCCCATTTCCTTCCACAAGTTACCAGCACATTCAACATTCCCCAAACTGGCTGTGTTTTTACTGAAAAGTTTTCTCTCTGGTTAAGCAATGCCGAGGGACCAAAATGCCAAATGAACATCTGCTATTGCTATATTCCAGCCCAGTTGTTTTTCCTGTGTTGTGCTTCAAAGAGATCTCCCTGTCATACATTAAACAAGAATACTAAGTAGCAGCAAATTCCTGATACAGTATAGCTCCAGATAAGCACTCAAATTGCTCCATGTGTTTCAGGTATTAAGTGTACTGTAACAGCAATGTAATCTTGTCAGTTGTACTTTCTTTTTTCCACAGCTGTGTGTTCCTCAGATTTAAATCAAAAGCAGTATATGAGATTTACTTAGAATAAAAACATAAACTATAAAACATTAAAATCCATTACTAGCTTAGGAGGAAGAAGAAATGGGAAAAGCCCCTAAAAAAAAGGAAGTACACATTCTTTAAAAAGATTCCTTGCAGACAGAAACAAAAACAGAGAAAGAAGTAGCCACAGCACGTGCAACCCATGAAAAAGCAATCTTAATCTTTGATCAACCCCACTGCACTGAAGATGTTTAGCTAGGAGTGTCAGCATGAGGTTTGGGGCAGGGAGGGGGGCGAAGGGAATCCAGATTGAAGAAAAAAAACCCAAATCAAAGTCTTGAATTAATGACACTCTACCTCAGTGATTGGTTGCCCTTGTGATGTCAAGTCCAGTTCCTGAGGTCTTGTCACCTTATCGATATCCAAGGAGTCCATGCTGGAAGCTGCAGAGGTTATGCTGGAACGGGAGGAGTTACTGATTGAGCGCACTTCAGCATCACTCACTGTGCCAGCAGATGCTGTCCTCCTGTGCTGAGCAGTAACTACTGGTTTGGCGTCTTCTGCAACAGACTGTTGGGCTGCCTCATCCATGCTCAAAGAGGCCTTCTCTAACTGTGCAGTGATGTCATCCAAAGATACGTTGGCATGTGATGGTTTCGTCATCTTACCAGATGAGGAGGATAATCCTTTCGTGCTGCTGTGCTTAGTAGAAAGTCGGCTAGCAGGTGGTTTCTGAGCTTTGGAATCTGTGGCAAGGCGTTTCACTGCAGCATTGTTTGCTGAATGAGACCCAATGCTGCTGAGCTCCTGCTCTATGGAACAAAGATCAGCCATGAGGGCATCCAGATCCACAGTCTCCCCCTGATTCAGGGCTTCTGCAATAAACAAGAGTTTTCAATATATGCAGAGTTACTTCATTTGTCTGTGCAACTCTTCACTTTGTGTTATCAAATTTAACAGCTAGGGTAAGGAAGCAAAGGAAGTTGTATTTTTTTTTTCCCATCTGTATTGAAAAATCTCTGCTCACTGCTAAGGAAAAAATTATTTGCACTACTACTCTTGACTGGTCTAAGAGCAATTAAAAAAAAAAAACCAAAACTATTTAGGTTAAATACATTTGGCAACAGAAGAAATCTATGAATGTTCAGATTACATTTGAAAAGTTTAAACTGCTGTCCTGTGAACAGGATCTAAAACCACATTTGTATAATAAAAACAGTACAGGTATTTTGCTTAGCATTTTCTGCTACAGCAATGCAAGGTATGCGACACTGCTTTTAAAAATACCCACAAAATACTATACATATACTGAAACCTTTAAATTAAGGCTTCCTGTATTACATCCACAGGAAGCCATTTTAAGACAGGAAAAACATGATTTTTGTTTAACATGAAGGCACTCTGTAGCTATATTCCTGCATCCAGTCCCATGAAGCAAGATGCTCTTTCCTCCTATTTAAGTGACACACATCAATTCATTCTTTCATGAGACCAGATCCCAGAATTTATATTTCTGTACAAACACTAGGCTGCAATTCTCAGATATTAGGTGCTGTAAAAGATACTGCTTTAGGATACTCAAAATTCTGTGCCACCAGAAAGCAATGCCTTCAGCAAACATGTTCTCACTTCAGCTAAAAGTGTATTTAAATGTTCCTGTAATTTACAGTGTTCTCCTTTGTAGCTAGAACAGGTCTTTTTTCCTAAACTAATATTTGAGGAGGTAAATAATTCAAACAAACCATTCAAATTGTACATGGAGAAGCGATATGAGAAATTGGCAAGATTGGTTTCCTGATGGAGAGGTGATCTCTTCACCGGTGCCATAGGCTTGTCTGTATCCAAACTCTGAAAGAGACCCAAAAAAGGGATAGAATGAAGTTTGACAAGGAACTGGACAAGCAAATCTTCAAGATGATTGAAAATTAATTTTCTCTAAGAGAATTTTTTCAAGAACTCCTGGAATATAAAAAACCCCATACCACAGAGATTTAGCTTCACATATTCAGTGGAGAAAAGATGTTAATCACATTCTGGTTTTTTTAGAATCAAAAGGATAGAAGCATATTTCAAATGCATTTTTAAATGGTGTTACATACTAGCTCATTTTGAAACACAGACTGGCCTACCTATAACATCTTTTCTGTATCTAAACACATCCAAACTGCGGCACCCTCTCTAAGAAATGCATCATTAGCTTATGAGCATAATCATGGCATAAGCATTCAAAAGCATTCAATGAAGAATTCTATTTTATTAAAAGGCATTTGAAATTGGCTAAATTCAGTCATTTTTCTCAATAAGACGTTCCTGTAAGAAATGTTAAATTGTGAAAGTAAACCCCAGCCAGTTTACATAGGATAAGGTTTTTTAGAAAAAACTAATATTTAAAAGAAAAAAAAAAAAAGAGATCTTTCTACCCAATACATTGAATTCTTGTATTATGAAGTCTAACGTGAGCATAATATAATACATACCAGCATTTTTTTAAGTAGCAAGCAGTAGGGCACTATGATCCAGCTGGTGACCCAAGAGATTGTGTGACAGGGTCCAGAGCTGCGGACCCTGGAGTGACAAATGTTACCTGGGGAATCTCTCTCTTGCTGTCACTGAGGCTCAACAGGCCTGCAAAGAGTTCGAATTTAAGCAATGCTTGTACTGATAGTTTTCCTGAAGATGCACTTTTCTGAAAGAAAAGCCTCTTCTAACTCCAACAGAACAACCCCATGCAGCACTACAGACTTGGGGAAGAGTGGCTAGAAAGCTCCCCAGAGGAAAAGAACCTGGGGTTGCTGGTTGACAGTTAGCTGAACATGAGCCAGCAGTGTGCCCAGGTGGCCAAGAAGGCCAAGAGCATGCTGGCCTGTATCAGGAACAGTGCGGCCAGCAGGACTAGGGCAGTGATTGTCCCACTGTACTCAGCACTGGTGAGGCCGCACCTCGACTACTGTGTCCAGTTTTGGGCCCCTCACTACAAGAAAGACATTGAGGTGCTGGAGTTTGTCCAGAGATGGGCAACGAAAGAGAAACTGACATCATCTACCTGGACTTGTGCAAAGCATTTGACACTGTCCTGCATGACATTCTTGCCTCTAAATTGAAGAAACATGAATCTCATGGATGAACTGCTCACTGGATAAGGAATGAGCTGGATGGTCACACTCAAAGAACTGCGGTCAAAGGCTGGATGTCCGAGTGAAGACCAGTGATGAGTGGCATTCCTCAGGGGTCAGTATTGGGACCGGTGCTGTTTAACATCTTTGTTGGTGACATGGACAGGGGGATTGAGTGCACCCTCAGCAAGTTTGCAGACAACACCAAGCTCTGTGGTGCGATCAACACACTGGAGGGAAAGGATGCCATCCAGAGGGATCTGGATGAGAGGCTTGAGGTGGGGCTTGAGAGGTGGGCCCATGCCAACCTCATGAAGTTCAATAAGGCCAAGTGCAAGGTTCTGCACACGGGTTGGGGCAATCCCAAGCGCAAATACAGGTTGGGCAGAGAATGGACTGAGAGCAGCCCTGAGGAGGGCGACTTGGGGGTGTTGGTGGATGAGAAGCTCAACATGAGCCAGCAATGTGTGCTGGCAGCCCAGAAAGCCAATCGTATCCTGGGCTGCATCAAAAGAAACGCAGCTAGCAGGTTGAGGGAAGTGATTCTACCCCTGTAGTCCACTCTCATGAGACCCCACCTGGAGTACCACGTCCAGCTCTGGAGTCCTCAGCACAGGAAGGACATGGACCTGCTGGAGCAGGTCCAGTGGAGGGCCATGAAGATCATCAGAGGGCTGGAGCACCTCTCCTATGAAGACAGGCTGAGAGCATTGGAGTTGTTCAGCCTGGAGAAGAGAGTGGGTCTCCCCCACTCTCTCTGGGGAGACCTTATAGCAGCTTTCCAGTACCTAAAGAAGGCCTGTAGGAGAGATGGGAAGGAACTCTATCACTCACTATCAGGGAGTGCAGTGATAGGACGATGGGTAATGGTTTTAAACTGAAAGAGGGGAAATTTAGTTAGATATTAGGAAGAAATTTTTTGCTGTGAGAGTGGTGAGACACTGGAACAGGTTGCCCAGACAAGGTGTGGATGCCCCATCCCTGGAGGTGTTCAAGACCAGGTTGGACAGGGCTTTGATTAAGCTGGTCTAGTGGGAGGTGTCCCTGCCCAAGGCAGGGGGGTGCAACTACATGATCTTTAAGGTCCCTTCCAACCCAAACCATTCTATGGTTCTTTGAAGTTGGTGAAGGGTCTAGAGCACAAGTCTTACGAAGGGTGGCTGAGGGAACTGGGATTGTTTAGCTGGGAGAAAAGGAGGCTCAGGGGAGACCATATCGCTCTCTACAGCTACCTGAAAGGAGGTTATAGCAAGGTGGGGGTGGGTCTCTTCTTTCAAGTAATAAGCAATAAGACAACAGGAAACAGCCTCAAGCTGCGCCATGGGAGATTTAGATTGGATATTAGGAATCATTTCTTCACCAAAAGGGTTATCAAACATTGGACGAAGCTGCCCAGGGAAACGGTGGAGTCAGCATCCCCGGAAGTATTTAAAAGACGGGTAGATGTGGTGCTTAGAGACATGGTCTAGTGATGGACTTGGCAGTGCTAGGCTAATAGTCGGACTCGATGCTCTTAAAGGTGTTTTCCAACCTAAAGGATTCTATGGACCTGTTGGAACTGGTCCAGCGGAGGGCCATGAAGATGATCAGAGGGATGGAGCACCTCCCCTGTGAAGACAGGCTGAGAGAGCCGGGGTTGTTCAGCCTGGAGAAGAGAAGGCTCCGGGGAGACCTCATAGCAGCCTTCCAATATCTGAAGGGAGCCTACAGGAGAGCCGGAGAGGGACTCTTTGTCAGGAGATGTAGTGACAGGACAAGGGGTAATGGTTTTAAATTGAAAGAGGGGAGATTTAGATTAGATATTAGGAGGAAATTCTTTACTGTGAGGGTAGTGAAGCACTGGAACAGGTTGCCCAGGGAAGCTGTGGATGCCCCATCCCTGGAAGTGTTCAAGGCCAGGCTGGATGGGGCTTTGAGCAACCTGGTCTAGTGGAGGTGTCCCTGCCCATGGCAGGGGGGCTGGAACTCGATGATCTTTAAGGTCCCTTCCAACTCTAACCATTCTATGATTCTATGAAAATTTCTCACCTAAGCTTTTTATTTCCATTTTCTACATATTTACTCATGCCTTTCTTAAAAATCAAATGCACTATTTTTTTTCCCCTAATATTTATCTTCGCTGAACTCGCTTATCAGTTTGGCTTGAACTTCAAAAAAAAATAAAAAAATCACTTTATTGGGAAGCCAGTCACCACTGAATGAGAAGCCAGTAGATGCAGCCTTGTCTTTCATCAAGTGGAAAAAACCTCACCCCTAGTACGTCTGGTGGACCTTACATAATGTCCCACACAAAATAGCTGGAAAAAAGAATTTAAAAACTAAAATAAAAAAATATGTATCTATAACCCTAGAGGCAGCAGAGATGTGCTGCCTCTGAAACTGGCTCATTCCTTCAGACTAAACCCATAGACTGCCACAAAAAGATTTCCTGTAAAGCAAATGTATTCTGGTTAAAAGCATCTAAAATGTGTTTTAGTGAATTTAATAATAATTAAGTTACTTCACATCCTTGGAAACATATGCGATGTACTCTCACTATTATCAGAGCACATTCTCCATAACACATTATGATACTAAAGTATCAGTTTGGAGAATTGCTGAAAACTGCAACAACACCAAAAGCTTAGTTCTGAATGATTATGATAAGCAAGGTTAAGTTTTTCTTCATTTAACCTGCACTATAGAGCAGGATAAATGTTAGTGCACTTCGCATCAGTGCCAAACACTGCTTGCATGTGCTGCGAATTTTGTGACTACATTTTATAATGCTTTTATTGACCAACAGTTCAAGAGGGCAAAGTGAATTCAAATGATCTCATGGGCATCTTAAGAATTACGAATCTTTTAAAAAGCACTTCCATCTGGAAAGGAATCTGGGTCTTACTTTCAATCCCCTCAAAATAAACGTTTAGGAAACCGAAAAAGGAAGTCAATTCCTACTGACCTTTGAGTCCAGCTGATAAATAGCAACAAATGCTGAGACTACAGGAAAATGCACTTTGGAGCTCATTAGCTCTAATCACCCCACCTTTATTGGGATTTTATTGGGTCAGCTGCATAAAGACAGAATCACTTTCCAAACAAACAAACTGAGACACAACTAACTGTATTAACTTGTTTATACAAAACCATATGAGGTCATTCAAAGTTTTGGGGGAAATGTCATTTCTCAGAAGTCGCAAAAGACAGAAGGACAACTGTCAGGCTGTGTTGCAGACTCTGTTTTACAGCAATATGAAAGTGAGAAACAAATAGTTGGGTCCTTCCCTTAACTATCTGTTAGTAGATTTTAAGAATTTCACATGGATCAGCACACAAATTGAGACATCACCATTAAGTCTGTATGTCAAGAGGGTAGCTGTAAGCCCCACATAAAGTATGCTTCTATTTCTAGCTGCTCATACCTGAAAAAAAAATGAGGCAGAGAACAAAAGGTCTAAGACCAATTACATATTGTACTCCTCTGTGAAGATCTCATTCGTAATTTACAGAGCCCATTCCTTCAAAATGGCTCCCACTTACCATTAAAAATCCTTCATAGGAAGTTGAAAAACAATGAGACTTATGATAGACAGATTTATTTCACACTATCTTCCACTTACCTCAAGAGGCAGGATTCTTTGTTGCTCTGCATGCACAAGTTCAGAAAAAAAAATAAAAATAATTTTACTTCTAGAGTGCTATCTACATTTAGATCTTGCAGGCAGAGATTTAACCAGAAGATAATAGAGATGAGCCTGAATTTGAAATGCTGTCACATGATTAGCTCAATTTTCTTTCAGCCTTAGAATAAGATGAAGATGAGAAAAGCTGCCTCTTCTCTAGCTTACCGATACTTGAGGTGTCATACCTTTTCGTAAGTCTATGTGATAGAGTGGGAGAAGATGAAATATGTTATTCAGGAGGGCCAGCTCACACGGCTGAAAAAAACCACAGCAGGCAGTCACAGAGAAATGGCCTATTACCCCAGGAGTCTGGCATATGCAAGATGCAAGATCTGCTTGTGAGGGAAAGGAAAAGCACTACAAAGAAGGAAGTCCCAAAAGAACTCCTATCAGCTGCCTCTCTGATGCACGAAGAGTTCTCTGGAAAAATAGTGAGGCCTCTAGGGTGTATCAGGGCACCTTATATGTTATCAAGTGGCAACATTCACAATTTCTTGTTCCTTATTGCTGTTCAGGTGCAATGAATAAATGCTGCCCAACTATATGTTTGGAGATTAGCTGGCTAGAGGTAGGCTATAAGTCAGTGTTTCTCCATACACATGAGGACAAAGTACCAATTCCATAGTTATCAGAAGGAATCATACTCTTTAGGAAAAGTAAAACTAGCAAGTTGTGAAAAATGAATTTAACAACTTTGAGATGGGGAAAACAAGCCAATTCAGAGACCTTTAAAGAGCACTGAGCTGGTCACATGCAACAGTCTACCTTACTGCAAGTGGCAGTGCTAAGTAGTTAGCATCCAACTGAAAAGAACCATGTAATACTTATAAAGAATTATTCTGAGATGACTGAAACCTCCCTAACCTGTGTGAGTTTGTCCAGCTCCCCCAGCCATGCCCCAAACATCTTGTCCAGATCCTGATCTTCCTTATCGCTATCTTCTTCTGCACCATGGTCAAGTTCTTCATCTGATAATTGCTCCATCTGAAAAGAAAAAAAAAAAAGTTTGATACTCAAAGTTTATCAGTGTCCAAGAAAACTGGCATCAACTACTAAGTTTCTGAAGAAGTGTTCTGAAGTAAAAGTACATGTCTACCCATAAGCTTTATAAAAATTGCATACAATCAGAGTTTATTATCCTGCTTACAAGTAAAGAGTTAGTGTGAAAGATGCAATGGATAATTACAAAGCCATTCTTGAAGCTCACTTTTGTCAGAACCATGCAAGAAAAGATGAAGAACAGAGTCCACAATATTTAATACACAATCAGAAATTATTTCATGCTAGCCTTGCACGTGCATTCATTGCCAGCTATTGTTAGCAAGGTCTATTGACTTTACATTACAAAAATTCAACTCTTGTCCAAGGAATTCAGCTGACCACAGTTAAGCAACACCATTCAACCCACAGGAAGTGCAGTCTCACTGCACTGCAAATAGCTGACTCTACACATCTGCAAACAAAAATGCTTAAGCAGGCCACAGAGAATGCCAGCAATACATCCCATGAGACAGTTTAAATCTTGGACACTGTCCAGATCACTTCAGTGATACTGCACAATTTTTACCAAACAAAGAAACTCCTCCCTGGAAGCAAAAGGTCACCATTACAGCTATCAGATCCTTCTTCATTCAACAAATTTGAGTGACCAAGATAAAAACTTCACATTCTCTAAAGGTTATCTGTTATCACCTCAAAGGAAATTAATCTTTTGTTAAACAAGCCTCTATTGTCTTCCCCAAACATGTCCTCCAAGCGCCTTATATGGAGCTAACACACAGTGCCTTCCCTGGGTACATCCACACTGTTAAGCCCAGGATCTGGTTCAGAAGGAAAATTTACATGCTTGGAGGGAAAACGACATAGGCAACTATTTGGGAGCGATCAGGCACTACAGAATAGTAAATCCTAGAGTTATGCTATAGAACGTCCAGAGAGACCTGAGAACAGATAGCCACCAAGAGCTAAACAAAAAATTCATGGTGTGCTGTACAACTTGATTTGGTGAAGTTGTGGGGTACATAGTAACTTGCTACATAGCTTTCAGAAAGCAGCAGTTTACATTTTGTAGATTTAAAAGCAAACTTCCTAAATGCTAGTCTTCGGGAAAAGATAAATCTTGGTCTGAAAGACACCACAGTGTTGCAGAATTGAACTGATGAGAGATGTTACAAAAGATGATAAAGGTGATCTCAGAGAAAAACTGTTCAATCCATTTTTGACTTTTTATGACAACAGTTCATGCAAAACCTCTCCACGACTTAAAAACAGCCTTTGCTTCTATTTATATATTGCTTATATTTCACTTTACCTTGATAAAATAATCGGGGAACACGAGACTTCAAAGGTAATCTACAATTCTGAGGTCAGCAGAAGCCAATGCCTCCCCCAGATGCAAGATACTGCCATCCAGTTGCTCCAGGCAAAGCCACTTCAGTCTCCTACTGAGATTTCACTTTTGTGAGAGAGCACAATGCAGCTGCTTACCTTAAAAGGGGCAACAATACTAAAGCTAACCTGGCATGGCATGCTGCACCGAGCAAACACTAAACATATTAAATACACCATCTGAATCTCATTTCTTCCAACACTGGTTTTGAGCATTGTTAAATACTTCTAGCACTCCAGAAAAGGGAAGGAAGCTCTTCCTAAAATTTAAGAGTAATTCCGAAATCCAAAAATGCCAAAATGCTTATGTAATAGAGCTGTATCCTTCCACCAAGACAACACCATCTATGTCAGGCATGACTACCCCTGCAAGATTACCTCTCCATGATGTCACCCGAAAGCCCTCCCACACACAGAAATGGAGACGACAGGGTAGCAGCAGCTCATACTCCGCCTGACCTTCTGCAAAACAAACAGAAGCTGGATTGCACTCTCAAGCCCCTCCAAAGCTTTGCTTTACTGCGCCTTATGCTTTTACATCGACCAGAAATATTGTAAATTCAAGACAAAACACATTATATTTAAGATGACATGGTCAAACTGCTGTAACAGTGTTCACATTCGACAATATAGCATTTCTCAGTATCTAGATACACTTGAAGTAAAGAATTTTTATTTGAAGGCTAAGGGAAGCTATTAAAAGCGTGCCTTAGGAAATATGACTACGAACTGGCAAATCAAATAAATGGAAACTATGATATAAAACAGACAGAGCTTGGTATTTACAAATACTTTACACTGCTAGCCTTCCCCCCTTTGAACTGTTTTTGCCATTTACTCTACAGTTAGGTGGGACTTATTTTGCAGGGCGTTCATTCTATGGCACTGTTCATAACTCATCCTTTCATTAAGAGAGGAGCTTGTTCTTTTTACCAATATTTCTGAGGATCTAAGCCGTGGAAAGAAACCAGCATTCTCAATTTCCCATAAACTGTTGCTTTAGCTGTTTTAACTTGGCGTCAGAGACACTGCTTTAGTTCCAGTTACTCTGAAGATAGAATTAGCAGCCTAAAGAAAACTTTTATAAGTAAAGTACTGTTGTGTCAGCAAGTCTGGCACTAAACCCTGTAGTATTTGCCAGCTCCTTGTAGTCCCCACCCAAGCTTCCTAACGTCAGCTGCATTTCCTATGAGCCTGTCAACGTTCTCTTGCAAAAGGCACACAGAGGATAGTGTCTCACTGAGAAAACAGCGAAACAAAGTGACTAACTTTCTAGTTCTGTAAAAGGGATCTCTCTTAGCACAAGTTCCTCTACTAGAAGAGGCATTAATTAAAGGGTTAATTCAATAAATTAAGGCAGAGAAAAAAATGCTTAGTTAACAGTATCTGAACTTGGCATCAGACAACTTTATCTGTTTGAAATGCTATTTAAACAGGCAGACCCATAATTATTATAAGTCAACTGTCTAGTTTCCAAAACAATTCATTAGGTTTGTTCACCTTTAAATGCATTAAGCACAGTATTTTAATATTATTTTATGAAAAAATACTGAGGCTTTCATTAGAAGTCACCAGTTGCAACATGTAATCATAATCTACTCTTTTAATTACACTGTAAGGAAAAAAAACCTTACCAATAATTTAGAAAAAAAGAAACATTTACTCTTTCAAGCTGATTCTAATGCAAGCTATTATAGCTTTTATTATGCCAGGACAAGCATGAGATGATGTATCAAAACGCATGAGGAAGGATGAAAAGCCCAAGAACAATGCTTCAAATATACCATTTTAGCTTTTTCAAGAAAAAGACACCAATCACAATTCTGGAACTAACAAACTGCTGTTATCGGAAAGCAACAGCTTTGGAACAGCAGTAAGTTATAATCAAAAGTGAACTTAAAGCGTCTTTCCCTGAGACCCCATCCTGCAGATCTGCAATTTGAGACGGTAGTTCCTACCTTAATCAACCCAGTTCAAGACAATAGGAAATACTATATTAACAACGTTTCCCTATAATGAAAACACTCTGCACTGAAAAAAGAAAAAAAGTAGTTGTAAAAGAATCAGACTACAGGATTTGTCTACACCACACTTAATTACTGATGGAAAGATTATCAGAGAAACAAAAACAGAATTCTGAATCGAACTGGAAATGCCAATGTACGTAAAGGGTCAGTTACAAGAATGTCTTTATTGACTATAATTTCAGAAGTACTGTAATAAGCATTTTGAACCAGAGATGCTTAAGTATGTTCAAAGGCAACTGAGCATAAAACACCCAAATGAAAACAAACCATCTTTCAGGCAACTGAAATTTTCACCCCAACCTTTCTTGTTTTTTAAACATAAGTTTGTACAAGCTCATGCTTTTTACTGAACTAAAGATTTTCCTCCTAAAAATCACTGTGGAATTTGTTACAAATATATTATAGGGATGCAGTAGACAATACACAAACATTCAAGACACCATCTGAGCAAGTAACTGGATTTCTGCATTTTAAAAATCTTGCCTCAGGAACCAAAAGGAACTATAAAGGAACCATACTCTGGTTTGGAAAACATACTCTGTTTGGAGCTGCTTTGGAAATCAAACTTCTTCCATTTGTGGCACATCATCCATGTGTCATCATGCCAGTATCCATTTCTGTTTAAGAAGTTGTATATTACAGAACACTACAGCAATATACCATACAAGCACACAAGCACTGTGTCCACACATAAATACAACAGTAAAATTCTAGCAGGTTTTCACCTCAAACACTCATTCACCTGACTGCTTAAACAAATAAGGTTACTTATACAGAAAAAAAAAATTGAAATGTTTTCACCAAACTGACAGCCAAAACTCACACCCACCTTTCTACACATTTTCTTGACATTCTGGTAAGTAATGAAAGGTAGTTTGAGCACATAAATTATTTTTCGTATTAATACTTTGTCCACATGACAGGGACCAATCAAATCCAGCATGTTTTTCAGTAAAGAAATAAGTCTTATGCTACAACTGACACTAACATTTCTCCTTTTAATTTAATACTGCAGCACACTAAGCCAAAGATACAGTGCAGATCATTTGCTTTAGTACTTCCATGTTTCTTCTTATTAAGCATAAAATATTCTGAAATTAAGTACTCCTGAAAAAAAGATTTGGAGGGGGATTAGAAAGTTATGGAAAAATTCTTTATGCATTGTCCAATGTCCTATTACCCAGTTTACATTAAAAGTAATCTAGATGAAAAACCTGAACAAAACAGCACTTGTTTTCTTTTAGCTTCAAATAGCATAGTTACTAGCTGAATACATCCCAAGTCTCCTACAGCACACAGACATTCCAACGCATCTCAAATTCAAGACCTGAGGTACAAATCTGTCAGCCAAAAAATTCAAATTCAAAACATCCCAAATAAAAGTCTTATGTCAAGTGAAAGCCTCCTTCAATATACTCTTCTAAGGCAAGTTTGAGTTTTGTTTTTCTTTTAAGCTGTGCTTCAGGCAATAGTTTTCCAGGCTTGTAGTCACACAACACAGTGAAAACACCTTCAATGTCTGATAAAAGATAAAGCTTCGGCCACTTCAGTAAAAGTAAAGAGACCTTTTATAACCAATAACCTCATACGTTTCTGAAATTACTCAGGCAATAGTTTTAATGGTTAAAATTCTGTATTACGGAAAATTAAGTATTATACAAAGATAGCATCTGTTGCCACATTTAAAAAATCCAAATAATGTCTGTGCGTTCCTTTGTACCAGTTAAACAAATAAATCTATTTATGTAATACAACTTTAAAATGGAAAAATATTGAATTTATGCCTTGAACATATGAAAATATTCGTATACTCAGAAGTACTGTGGGTGACCTCTTGAGGTCCTAGACAGCAATATATACCTGCCTCAATGTAAGATCCAAGAAAGAAATAGTTGCACCCGATCACGCATCAATAGATTGAAGATGTAATTAAGGTGTATAAAGCATTCAGAGTTACTTGTGTATTTCAATACTGGGTCACTGGATTATTAAGGAATGTGACAACCTTTGATTCAAATCTATGTGTTTCCTGCCGTTCTTTCCCTCCCTCCCCAACTTATTAAGGATGTTTTCTTTACTTCAACACATTATCTGCCACAATTCAATTGAGCTATCCTGTCAAACTCAACTGCATTCCAACTATCAAGGAAGGAAGCGACTCTGCACTACTTCAGAAAATTTACTTTATTTAATTCCTTACTTATTTCATAAAATAAACTAATGAATGGCAACTTACAAATAAGGTTGGCAAAAAAGTAATTAACAAATGTTTATACACGAGGTTCTTTGAGTTGTTCAAAATTAAAACAGGGCATTGGACTTCAGCAATAAATCCTATTCTTCAAACATCGGAAGTCAAGAGCAGAACATGAAACATACAAAACATTCAAAGCAATGGGGAGAAGGAAGACAAATAATTACAGAATAAATAAAAAAAAAGAGTAACATGCAGTTTCAGCATATTTAATTTTCAAGTCTTTTGCTTTATATCAGGCAGTGGTCTGGATTGCAGAAATCCAGGAAGTATGAAAAGCAGGCATCCCGTCTGTAATGCCTTATTCTCAGGTTTAGATGGGAAGTGCAAAACTGGACAGCCCACAACTTTCCCTCCCTTACTCACTTATCTGTGCAACATGCAAGAATGTATCTTTGAAACCATAGAAAAGAAATCTTCATGTCTGAAAATGTTTTTGAATTGCAGACAGGCTAGAGTTTCAATAAATGATCAATTAAAAGCTGCTGAAAGTAACAGTTATTCAAGTCAAACATATACAGCATGATTTCTAACACTACTCCTAAAATTAGGCACATGCCTGTGCAAGAACTTGTCTTTGCCTCTAGTTGTTTGTACTTTAAGCCCAGTCAAACAACAATAACCTTTTCACTAAGCTCTTAAAAATATTTTTCTTTACATTATCTATAAGTTTGTAATATAAATATTTATAGCAACACAAGTGAACGCCTAACTTACATAAATTGTAGCAACTGCTAATGAAACAATTGTTTGAAAAAACAACTGGACGAGCAAAGTCAGATATCAGATGGTAACATCAAAGCAAACTGTCTCACTGTTACTGGAATCCCACAAAATACATCCGTGCTGTATACAGTGAAGACAGGTTTTCTAAAACTCGGTGCTGTTCATGACGGCACTGTTATGCCCTTCATATTATTACAGGCTGTTCAACAACTACCCCTAGAGATTCTAACCGGGAAAGTCAAACGTATCTCATTTGCCCCCTGGTCTTCCACAGATTCAGCACCAAATCTTTAGAATGAAGCAGACAGTGTTAAGCGGGGATATGACAACACAGTACTCTTCACAGACAATACAAATATGAAAGAATAAAGCTCTTTTTGACTAGCAGCATGAAGAAACAAAGAAACATTAATTTTCCATATTCACATCCACCGCAGATACCGACTCCCTTTGTATTCCATCAGAACTTGTACATTCCCCCTCTAACTTTAGCAGACACAAGCACCCATAATTTCCTGAAACACACAAACTGAAGATACTAGAATGTTTACTTCATCATCTTGATTTCTAACAAACAATGGGAAATACTTCAGATGTGCCACAGTAAAACCAGCCACAAAATACCCACCCTTTTTTGTTTGAAACCTTGAAGACAGAAGTAAAATCCAAAGTGGATCAAGCAGAAGCCTAGCCAAGTTGAGCTGGTTTCTCATTATCACTTAAGCTGTCTTTGTATTATTATTACGATTTATATTGACTCTAGTTTTCATAGAATCATAGAATGGTTAGAGTTGGAAGGGACCTTAAAGATCATCGAGTTCCAACCCCCTTACCATGGGCAGGGACACCTCTGTAATTGCAGCCTAAAATTTTAATTTAGTCTCCACAGGGTGACCCCTTGTATACTACAACACATTTAGAAGATCTTTCTTGCTGTAAGAGGGGACACACCAAAACAACTGAAATGTCTACTGATGAATCTATCCAATTGCATCTGAAATTTGTGCTGCTGAGAAGGCACACAGTAAAACCTTTATTTCCTCCAACATATTTCAGTGCCTGTCTCACATCTAGCCAAACAGATGTTCCCTTGAAAAGAAGGGGCTTTATCAATCATTGTGTCCCATTTCCTGAACCAAGATTCCAGCCAGAGTACCCAAGTGGACATTAAATTAATTCTCATAAAAAGAGCATCCTAGATTACATCATGTCTCACAGCAGATGCGTTATGAAGACAACCTGAAGACAGCTCTAAAAAATTGCTTTGCCAGAGACCACAAAAACACAAGTTGCCTTAGCTAAAATGTTTTTCAAGCAGAGGATACAATGTAGGTGTTCTCTAAAATAATGACACTCATTAGCTACAGGAGCCAACATCTTAGTCCTATCAGCTAAGATTATCTCACTCTTTTCACACTGAAAATTCTCTAATGAAAGCTAGGAAAATGTAGTTTTAATTTATATTAAAGTATAGTCTGTATTCAGTAGGCAGAGATGTACTTAAAAACATACATTAGCTCCAGTTTTCCAGAATCTTCACTATGCAGTTATCATAACACAAACAGTACGGTAGCATCTCTTCCCATTCAGTTTTAGCTTCGTAATGATGCCCAAAAAAAGAACACTAACAAGGTGATGCAGAAAAAGAGGCAGAACTGTTTAATGCAGTAACTTCAAGAAGCGTAGGTCTGTAATTTTTTTGTTACATAACTAAACTTATTTAAAAAATATCAGTAGGAAGTAGAGAGAGGATGCATTTTGTCTTAGAAATGAAACAAAAATCTTAGAGCATTCGCAACCTTGACAAAAGACAGCTCGATATCCAAAAAAGCTTTCATACTCAAGTTAAGCTTTATCACACAATTTGAGAACGTACAAATTCAAAGCTTTAAGGGGGTTATTTATGCTTGACTCCAGACAATATATACTTATGAACATGTTCATGACAGTATTTGAAGAGTACATAATAAATACATAAATACACAATCACGTCAATCTGTCTTTGAGGTTTTCAGATAAATGGCAAATTTTGTCAAGTAAACGATCATTTAAAAGCATCGCTCTCTTACCCACTGAAGAACCACAAATGACTTGCAAGAAGTTCTGCTGTTTCATCCCTGAGTTTTTCTTTCTGAACAATCCTTTCTACAAATCCTCAAGATTACAATTCCTATATGTTGCAGTTCATTATACTTCCCAAGGTTGAAGGAGCCACTACAATAAGTGAAAAATTGCTAAGCAAAATAAATCTCAGATGCCTCTAAGAAGCGGTTCTTAGTCCATACAGATTAGGAAAAAGAAAAGCCCTCGGACATTTCTTGCCAATTTGATCTGAAGGACAGAGGTGGAACACATTTCAGTCAAGTCTAGCCCCTAGCTTGAGTACACAGCAAGACAGACTAGAATGAGGATTCCCTACCTCAGACCACTGGGCTCCTTGCTCTGCTTTCCCAACTCTAGCTATGACCACACATTTCGGGAAAACATAACACCCCTAAATATTTCATTAACTGGGGGGTGGTGGTGGTATGTGCAGCAGCATAGGGAGAAGACAAACATTTGTGATCACAGCAGGCAACTCACTTAAGTCTTGAAGCACGATATTAAATTCGGTTACAGTTATTACCCTAATACACAGCTGCAAATGATATGAGAACACTAAGGCAATCTTTTCG
This sequence comes from Numenius arquata, assembly GCF_964106895.1. Taxonomy (NCBI): domain Eukaryota; kingdom Metazoa; phylum Chordata; class Aves; order Charadriiformes; family Scolopacidae; genus Numenius; species Numenius arquata. The sequence goes on from NC_133578.1 coordinate 28,366,701, forward strand.
TCCCCAGAGTACACAAAGGAAGTGGATGAGAAATCCAGAAGCGCACATCTCCTAATGACGTGGTAGACTCACACATACCAATCAGCCAGCCTGAAGCTCCACTAAAGCTTATATAAAACCTTTAGAAAAGGAAATGAAGAACTTAGATGTCTGAACTTTTACTGAAACTTCCTATGGGCTTAATGATTCAAGTAAAAATGCAAGCCTTTAACATCATCATATGCATTTATCATCAAAACTACACCAGACATGTCGGAAGAACAAAGGAAGGAAAAAAGATTTCCATGTCCTATTTCACAGATAAGGGCCAAAGCAAGGGATACAAAGCAAACCGCTCATGGTTTGGGAAGACAGAACAAGGAAAACTGCCTACATCCATAACTGTACTTTCAGCAACATTCTGCATGTAACAGCAGAACATAAAATCTGACCAAAAAAGCACAGAAACATGCACGGTATTTTCATAAACAGTTAAAGGATTCTATTTTACAGTAAGGACAACATTTTCAGACATACTACTAGCAATAGTCCAAATGATGATCCAAAAGATCTAACACATTTTTCAAATAAAACGTCACCTAATTCTGCTATGTCTCATTTGGCCCTCTCTTTCCTCTGTAGCTGCTAAAGTTGACGGAATTATAATAGATGGAAAAAAAAAAAATCAATACCAAGCAGTATCACACAACAAAATCAAGGCTGCCTTATTCTGTAGGAGGGCCACACAACAGCCTTCAAAAGAAGGATTCAACTGAGACAAGAGCAAAACATCTTTTTGTGATGCAGATCTACTTTCTTCCCATTCCCTCTTAGGCAGTATACAGTTCCATCCCTGTCCTTGCTGTTGAAAATGCTGGTTGCATTGACTATTCTATTTGCAGGCAATGCAAAAAGAGGTATCTCTATGTCAGTGTGATTGGTAACCTAGCGAATGGGAAACTTTTTAATTCAGGATCAGCAGGCGACTGAACCAAGATGCGTGAAACTGCATGAAGGGGTATGCACTCTGTAGGAGGGGAAGTCTCAAACAATACATGAGAAGAGACACAGCATGAAAGAACGGCTTTATATACATCCATAGTTAAACTTGATGGGCTCTGAAAAAACACTTGTCAGCTGCATTTAAAGGAAACCACTTTATTACCAACACTAAACTAAGCACTAATTTAATAATGCAACAGAAGCAGGTGAGACTAGCCTGTGCACAGGTGCTGTAGCTTCATGCTATTCTGGCCACTCCCTGAATGGCAGTTCCACAGGAACCTTATCTACCACATCGCCCTGAGAATGTTCTCTTAAACCCAGAAAAGTACTAGAAGGCACAATGTAAGTTAATTTTTATGAGCTTACTTGCCTCTTGCAACTTCATTCATTCCAGAAAAGATTATGTAGTCTCTCTTCTCCATCAGCAGACTAAGAATAGTAATGAATGTTGTTATAATATTTGGCCTTACGCATAGATCCCAGGAAATACTCAAATATTCTTGCAGCTGTAGCCCTGTAATAACAATCATCAGGCTAACAGGAGCACTTTTAGGCTGACCCTGCACTTGGGAAGGGAAGAAGTTGCCTTCCACTTGCCAACCACTCACTATAAAATTCACATCCCTTTACAGACGGGTCTGTTGTGCCTGTACAAGGTCTTTTTCCACCAGGAATAAATACTCAAAGAAATTAATTTTTACACCGATACTAGGCTGTCTTTCAACTATAAGAAAGCAAAATAAAGCAAGTAACTGCTAACTATCTGTAAAAGCTGGACATCCTAACAGTGCTTATAGAAGATGGTATATATGAAGGATCAAACCAACCAGGAGGAGGGAAGTTTAAGAAAATTATTTAGGTCATAGGTCAAATTACATTGCAGGTGAGAGTATTTCCTCCTAAGACTCTGAGCTACTCTATGCTTTAGTACAGTTAAAAACTAATTTTTGCTCAAGAGACCCTCTCAAAGGTTAAAAATAATCATTATGCTCACTTAAGATACCACACCAGACACTAGCAATTGGTATGATGTGGGTACTATCTAGACTCAGAGGAAGCTGCCAAATCCCTTTCAACAAGGGCCTAGTGACAGCCTATGAACCATGGTTAAAAAATTGGAAGAGCAGTGCTTCAGTGATGATAAACAAACAACATTCTTCACAGGTTTCTTTATATAAACTTTCGTATCAGGGTATATATGCTTTACACTAACCTCAGCTGCAACTGGCTGGAAGTTGATTTCAGATTTCTGGTAAGAATTAAGATTACATTGTGAAGAGCTGCATTTCACTATACCTGGAATTACCACCTCCAAGGCAAAAACAAAGCACACCAAAAAAAATAAAAATCAAAATGCAAAACTGTATATTTTTCAGAAAACCCACAGATAAATTTTTGAAACACCTGAAGTACATAGCTGTTTCATTCTTAGCGTTTATGAGTCAACACATTTTGCTATTTATAGTTAGCCACTACAAAACAGCATAACCTTAAGAAACACTGATGTTTAGAGGACGAGTACGGAAATAATCTTTTGGCTGAAATATTATCAAAGAAGGAAAAAGTATATTCACTTTAGAAGGCACCTGATTTATTTTAAACCCACTCCTAACAAGCTGAGCAAAAGAACAATAACAACAACACTGGCGTAAACCAAAAATAAACATATCTAAACAGGCTATCCCAGCAGCAAGTTAGCAGGAATGGGGCAGTTTTCTATGACAGGAAAAAGGAGAGGATCATGTGGCAGTAAACCAGTACAACTCACTAGGTAGTGATGTGACGCACATGGGCTGAAGGGGCCCTTACCAGACAATGGAATTTGGGAGCAACTACATGGCACGTAAATGAGAAAGTACAGACAAGTTCTGCAAGATATGGATGTAGGTGGAAAAATATGTTTATGAATCTCATGAGGGCAGGAGAACCATTGCTTCAAGAGAGTACTTTACCAGCATCTTCCCTTGGGTCTTGCAGATGATTAGGCACAATTTCAGATCCCCATACACCTCACAATAACAAGACAGAAAGCCAACTTCCTGCTGCATAAGCTGCAGCTCACCTTTTTTCTTGGTGATACTGAAAGAATCCAAGTTGTATTTTGACAACCACACCTGGCAAGAAAAAAAAAATTCCCTTGAAGGAAGTCCTACACTTGCACAACTCTTCTCAGCACTTGCTTTTTTTCTCCTCTAAAAGAGAGAAGCTATTCCAGAAGTGACCTCAATCCACAAAGCAACTTCTGTGAGACATCTGGTTGAGCAGGGTGCCAAAGCCTGTAACAATTCCACCACCACTATTCACTAGTAAAGCCCACACAAATTGCTGAAGAGGAGAAAGTCTATGAGCACATAGAGAAAGGCATGTTCATCACTGATAAAGGCTGAAAATACAACTTAATTCTTATTTGCCATTTTAGTAGACTGTCACTGAAAAACTCTGGAGAGAGTTTCTAAGAAAACAGAGAAAACTGCCAATATTTCTCCCTGCATTTTTTTCTTTTTAATACTTTCTTCACTTAGGATTTTGCTTCTACTGTCAATTCAACATCCTTTCTCTGGAAGGATGGCTTAATTATCTTAAACCAAGAAGTCCACATAATAACTCAAACCAGTATCAGCAATTTGAGGTATAAAGCCATGAAATTTGTCACAGACTGCTACCAGGAATCTAAGCATTGCCTACTGAGAACTGACCTTAATCTCTAGTTTATAAACCTCATGAAACTCATTAAAATTTTTTTTTAATTGAGTTTGTATACTTAAGATGTGCTCTAAAGATATATGTTCATACTTAAAAGCTGCATTGCTTCAGTTTCTAAAAAAATCTTGGCAGCAGACAGTGAGGGAGGGAAGGGGTGAACACCAGTTCTGGACTCAACTCCATAAAAAAAAGCACTTAAAGCAAGAAAACAGCCTCAATATAAAAAAGTTTTGTTATGTCAAGGGTTAGAGCAGTCTAAAAGCCAGTTAAGCATGAACTGATGCATACCAAAAGGACTTCATCTAGAATTTAATTGCAGAGATTAAGAGCAAATGTAAACATTTAACACAGAAACAAAAAAAAAAGCACAAGTTCCTGAAAAAGTACAAAAATCAGCTTTCAGAGGAAAAAAGAAAGCATTGAGTCATGGCACTGAGGAAGCGAACACAAAATTTCTATACAGTAGAACAATCATGGAAGACAGGGATGACAGCTGGGTCTTGTTAAAGAAGGACTTTAAACAGAAGGATTTACATTCATGTGATTAGGTCAGCATTCCTAAGAAACACTGTTCAGATCCTAAGCTGCAGAAGCATTGTCTATACAGCTCAGCACCTGAGTCTCATAAACAACTACTGTAAAGTCTGCTGCCACCACACTTGGTAGCTTTGTGAATGGAACTTTTCTTGCATATGAAAACTAAAGACAGTATAGTGCTTTGCTACTGCAACTGTGGAAAAAAAGAAATAAAATAAACCAAGTGAGTCAACAGACTCCATACTGCCACTCATGAACATGTTTCAAGATTATTTCCACAAAGTTTCTTGATTAAAACTAATTCCCTCCCCAAACTTTTAAACTAATGAATTTTTTTATTCAGTGAAGGCTAATTCTAAGCAGGTGGCTGAGTGCAGCTATTATACACACAGACATATATACCCTGTGCATTATGTTTCACATTACATTTTACTTGTAAACATGCTTGGAAGTTTTATCACTCAGTATTCAACTATTCTTATCTCTAATCTGTTTGATGCTGTGTTATATTGATAAACCAAGGTAAGACAGACTTAGATCATGAGAAAAAAGACTCCAAAGGCTGACTAAAATAGTCTTAAAGTTCACAAAAAAGTTTTTTAAAAGTCATATTTTTTACATCAGACTGATATAATTTATGGCTAGTTTTAAAGCCATCTGAAAGTAACATGGGTACTTGTTTTCTATGCAACTTTTTTTAATTATAAAAAGTGAATGAGCCTTTTTGAGCATCAGGCCCTCTTAGTAAGGGTCACGCTGACTGAAAAATACTGTACAGCAGTCTCATTTTCATGCTAAGAAACACAAGTTCATAGGGATGGGAATGAGATACTCCATGGCATTCGTCTGAGGGACAGATACCCTGCTATCACAACCGAACTGTGAACATCAAGAGTACCTGCAATTTTCAAGAAGTTAAGAAGAATAGTACTCTACAGGATGGCTCATGGTCTTCACCACACAGCGCCTTCCCACAGAATCCTCAGCAGCAAAATGCAGGATATTTCTTTTGATAGCAGCTACTCTGACTGCCATCCTTCCTGACAGCCACAGAACCTCTCCTCCGTTATGCTGTATTTATTTGGAACATGGTACTTAGCAAAAAGTCAGAGATTAATTCATTCTGTCTGTTTCTCAAGATAGACAGGGGAATAACTTTCAAAATAATTTACACAGATCACATTCCAGTTGCCCAGGAAAAACAAAGCTGAGAGCAGGTTGTGTGATACGCTGAAGTTAGTAGATCATTTCTGCTTGCCCCTTCAGAAAGAAATTCACCTACAAGCACACACTGGGCTATGCATACTCAACAGTTCCAGTCATATAGGAAAGCAGAAGGTGCAGCACATGCTTCCTCCTTCTTCCTTCCTGTCCTCTCCTGAGATAAATATACTACCTGTTCAAGTGAAGAAGCTGAGCACCAAAACGTTAAGATAATTCCAACAAATCCTTCAATTTGACCTATTCTCAGGACCTATTGTGAAAGGGGCAGCCTACCTCCTAGCTGCATTTACGCTGCATGATCAACTCATTCATCAAACACACCTACAACTACATCAGCTGGGTAAACCTACAAATGCTTATTTTTAGCAAAGCATTTGAGAAATTCAGGCAATTTATTATTGCTATTGGCATTTAAGAGCTTCGCAACATTAAAAAAAATAAAAAAAAAAAGAAAACCAACACATTTTGGATAAATCTTTTCTTTGCATTTAGAAAACACTGACAACTTTCAAAAGTAACAAAACTTTAAAGTTATCTTTCTTTCTGTTCCAGAGCCAACTGTCTACAGTTCTTTCCAAAGAAGTTTTTGGAAAAACATTTCTACAAGTCTACAAGCTTTCCTTTTTCTTTTTTTTTTTTTTAAAGGTCCTGTCTTACAGTTTAAAACAACAGCTTACACATTAAATTTGAGACAGTCTAATACCTCATTGCTGTCAAGAAAAGGAAGTTCTCTCCTTCCCCCTCCATCCACTAGCACTTTGCTCCAGAACATCACTGCTCAACCTTCTAAATCACTAGAACACTCACTCAACACTCCAAACACCAAAGTTATCTTTCTGCTGAGTTAGCAAGCAGAAATTACCCTTTCCCTGAGCAAATACTAGAGCCAACACATTCTTTCAGTTCATACCAGACAGCTGGGAGAAGGGATAGAGAAAGAAACAAGTGGGACTTCCCCTTTTTGGCAGCAGCAAGTTCACCTGTAACAGGCTCATCTGTCACTTGCAACTCCACTTAGAGCTCACAGAGTGTACAATAAAAAATTCAAACACTTTGCTTACATTCTTAAGTGCATAATAACTACCTTTCCAATTAGTACAGAGAACATGTCAAATGCTAGCTACTGTAAGGCATATGCAAACACATATGCATGACACTGAAAAACAGTTATGATTTTACTGCATTTGCATTTATTTATATTAAAATTGGATCAGTTTTACCAAATCAGTAAAATGACAAGTCATAATGAATTACTTTAGCTACAAATACATTTCAAGCTCAGACTTTTCATTACAAGCATTTAATGCTTTAGTGCTTTTCAGATATCAAGTTAGCCCCTAGAGAAGACTACATTTAAACAGAAGTTGGAACAATTTGGAAAAAAAACAAACATAGAGCATTATCATCCATAAATACAGTAATAATTCTGAATTAAGAAAACTTCCAGCATTAACTTTGCAGCAATAAAGCACAAGATATGAAAACACAGCATGCCCATGCTGTTACAGAGAGCTTCCAAATTAAAGGCTAAATACAGAAATGGTGTTTTCCCTGTTGCACTTTTTCCTTTAATGCTTACAAGCACTGGTCAAACATTTGTGGAAACTAAGAACTTATTTCATAAGCACAGGACTTTGCATATATCTGTGGAATTGGTGGTCTCAGAACCAGCCCAAAGGCATAACACATAAGCACGTCTGTGTTTGTAAATACATATATGCATAAACTTTAAAATATATTATTTATGAAAAAATAAAAGAAAGATCTCTTGCCAATGTAAGTTACTTACCTACAGACTACTCTAGTGAATATTTGTAACACTGAAATGTTTGTGCATGAGCAAAGGCACAGCTCTCAAAATGCATCACAGAACTGATGACATAAAGGTACAAATGAATACCTGTTGCAACACAAATTCCACTAAAAAGTAAAATTTGAAAGGAAGGACTTACACTTTAACAAGCCTGCATTTGTAACAAGTTTTCCCAAATTATCAGGAACAAACAAGACATTCTTCCCTTAGATGTAAACACTCCTTTGCTACATGAAATAGTATAAAGAAAGGGCATGAAGATGCATCAGGGGAAGTTCAGATTGGACATTAGAAAAAGGTTCTTTACTGACAGGGTGGTCGAACAGGCTCCTCAGGGAACTGATCAAGGCACCAAACCTGTCAGTGTCCAAGAAGTGTCTATGTGATGCTATTAAGTCACATCACTTTTAGGCAGTAGTGTGAGGAACAGGGAGTTGGACTTGATGATCCAACTTCAGATATTCTATGAATATCTAAATTGAGTAAAGCTATAATCATGCAGTTTACTACCAATTGCATGAAGTTAAAGTCACTTCAATTTTTCATTGTTTGAAGCATATATTAACTAGTTGATACAGGTTCCTTCTCCTGCTAGTGCAAGAAACATTATGCAGTCTTCATACAAAAATTACGCCATGATACACATGGTCACATTTGTTTCAAAGTTTGTATATGGCTTCATTCAGATGAGTATGCACAATCTGCTGGTACCACCAGCACACAGCTGACTGCCTCTAATTCTGCCATGAGCAATGACAAAGAGAAATGGGGTGACCAGCTTCAGACACACAACAGATGTTACTACCAAAATATTGTTTAAACAAAGAAAAACCAAATAACACTACTTTTTACAGACATATTGATAATACAATATTATTTTTAAACCCAAACATTTTATAGATGTATTACTATTAACACACTACCTCATTTTTTCCTAGAGAAGATAAAAATTCATGTCCTTATATGAAAACAATTTCTAAGCATTAAAAATTTGTTAGAAAAATGGCTAAAACCAAACTTATTGCATACTGAATGCAAACTAATGCATACTGAATTGCATACTGAATGCATAGTGAATACTCAAAGAGCCATGCCCTTCCTAAGGCAAAATACTACCTCAGTTTACAGTATCACTGCAGCCAGTCTCAATTCATTTCCAACATACTTAAGCGTGTGTCCACAAGGCTGAGAACCAGTGCTGTCATTTCCTTCTGTATAATTTGGAAAGCAGCAGGAAACATGGCTCACAACAAATGCAGGAATACCTGACATACACAAACAAAACGGAACCCACTACACACTCTGAGCCCATTTTTGAAGTCTACGTATGCTTTATTGCAACTTAACCACAGTGAACTCCTCCCAGGATTAAGGGTATTCCAGTCAAGAATTCTCACAGATGAGTATTTTTCTGCTACATAAAACCAGGACAAATTCTTATTCTAGACATACATTCTTCTGGCAGGATGAGGGGAGGAGGTTATCTCTAGTTCACAGAAAATTATAAATATAAACTGCATGTTGAAGTTTGTAAGCATTTCATAGGTACTCTCCCTCAACAGAAATTTGGAAGGGATTTATCACAAATTCTGCATACAGCTAGACTAACTATAAATGCAGGAGGAAGGAAGTTTGTATTTACAACTTTAGTCAAACAAAAAACCATTATATGATCTTAACAGCTGTGTAACAATTTGGCACGCCTCAGAGTGAAGTTTTTCTCTGAACATCCCAAAAGAACAATTATTTTTGTTTCCTCAAAAATATCTTCTTTGGTATAAAGACCTCTTTAAGAGTAGAGCCAGATGAATAAACTACAGAATACAACACAAAGTGGAATGTGTACCACAATGACTATTTTTACTGCTAAAGCAGCTGTACCGAGTTGACCACACTGTATAAGGAATGTCATTTGTGACACTAGAAATGGTAATTACTTGGACCACAGTCACATCTTATTAAGGACAAGGGTTGGCAACTAATCGGCATTAATTTGCTGTACCCAAAATGAACCACAAAGCAGGAAAAGCAGCTATTTGAAATGTAGGTGACAGCCACCAGTTTAAAAGCCACACTACAATAAGTCTCTTACCTCATTAGCACCTCAATATTTAAAGGCAAAATAAGCTGTGTTTGTCTACTATGAAAAAGTTTATGCAGATGCAGAAGTTTGTGGAACATTCCATTACCCTACAATCTCATTTCTTCTGGTTGCTAACAGTGAGGTGTGAATTGGCTGGAAGATTTTCTAAGTTTCATTTTTGTAGAAAAGATTATTGCACTTGAATCTTAGCTCTCTATCTCAAGTTGAATTAAATAAAAAAAAAAAAGCAGCACCCTGAAAGGATTTACAATGAAGCTTAAAAAAAATTTATTATTTCATGCCTTTTATTGGTTTTCTGTCTTCCTTCAGATCTCTAAATGGCCATTCAGGTTTAAGTCTTGCTGGCAACTTCTTCCTACTAGCTTTCCAAAGGATTTATGAAGTTTTGCTGACAGGAGCTACAGCCTAGCATACCATAAAGGGCCATCTTGTGACAAAACAGAACAAGTTCACAAGCCAAAAAAAGAAATAATTTTTGTAGAGTTATAAATTTCATTCCACTGGGAGCTTTCTGCACATTCTCCCTGCATCCCAACACATCTCTGCTGTAAAGGTAGATTATAATTACTAGCATATATAATATGTATGCTTATTTATTAATAACTTCTGCCAGGCACAATGTCTAGACTGTAAAGGCATGTTGCATTTGATAGTGCCACATAGCTCTTTCCGTCAGCAGGAGAGGAACACTGGAATGAAATGGAGCTGCTTCTTTGGAGGTCCTGAAATCTATACAGGTGATGGACTTCATTCATCCTCACCCTTCAGAATTAGAGATGTCATTCCATCTCAAAGATGAGATATTACAGCTCTTGCTATTAAATAGCCACCCCTGCTTTTTCTTTTCTTTTTCTTTTCTCCCCCACCCCCCCCCCTTTCTCCTTTTCAGTCACAAGAAGCATGTTAAAGTGCATTCATACAGGTCAGGGCATCTCATCTCGTTCACTTACATCACAACAGCTAGTTCACTTGACTAACTCTAAAGCATGCAGAACGATGAGAAAAGAACACAATCCTGTAGCGAGAAATGCAGCTATTTGTCAAGGTATCTCCCGACATTCATCACCCCCCTTCTTCTACTCAATAGTAAAAGGATACCTGAAACTGTAAAGAAACTGTTTGGTTCCTGACCATCAAAACAAACAAGGAATTTCTTAAAAGCTGGAAAATTAGGGCAAGGTAGAACTCCAGCTTTTCAACTAGTATTGCACATCAGTAAAATCAACAAACATAATGAAATCTGATTTTAAAATGGGTAGTCTAACTTCAGTAAAACATTGTCAGAACATGATCAGTGCCTTTGAGTTTAAGCCTAGCATCCAAGAACACTTTCATCAATGCTTTTCATGAAGACTTCTAGTGATCTAACAGGGCTTATGCCACACTAGACTTCAGATGAAAATGTTCTATGAGGAAAACAGGTTCTCACACTGCAGCCTGACAAAAGACAAGCTGGTTGGTTCTAACCACAAACGAGAGAAGTTAACTTTGGGCCTTGAATATAAAGTAATAGAGGAAGTAACAGACAAGGCATCTGAATTTTCATAGCATAGAGGTGTATTAGGAGAGGAATAAAAGATTGAATAACGTTATTTGTGACTCAATGGCTGAAAGGATTTGACATAATTCAAAGCAATGGTTTTTAAACAGGTCAAATGATAACAAACGTTTTCATTTAAAACAATATCCACCAACATCCTAGCTATATGTGTAAGCTTAACAATCCCTGAGCATTTCTCACAGAATCACAGAATCTTCTAGGTTGTCCAACCATCAACCTAACTGACAAAAATAAACACCCACAAAACAACAAAATGCAACACCATCTCTAAACTGTGTCTCCCAGCACCACGTCAACCTGTCTCTTGAACACTTCCAGGGATGGTGCCTCAACCACCTCCCTGGGCAGCCCATTCCAATGTCTGATAACCCTTTCAGTGAAAAAATTTTTCCTAATATCCAGCCTGAACCTCCCCTGGCGCAACTTGAGGCCGTTTCCTCTAGTCCTGTCGCCCGTGACTTGGGAGAAGAGACCGACCCCCACCTCTCTACACCCTCCTTTCAGGTAGTTGTAGAGAGCAATAAGGTCTCCCCTCAGCCTCCTTTTCTCCAGGCTGAATAACCCTAGTTCTCTCAGCCTCTCCTCATAAGACTTGTGCTCCAGACCCCTCACCAGCCTTGTTGCTCTTCTCTGGACCCGCTCCAGCACCTCGATGTCTTTTTTGTGGTAGGGGGCCCAAAACTGGACACAGTACTCAAGGTGAGGCCTCACCAGTGCCAAGTACAGGGGGACGATCACCTCCCGAGTCCTACTCACCACACTGTTCCTGATACAGGCCAGGATGCTGTTGGCCTTCTTGCCACCTGGGCACACTGCTGGCTCATGTTCAGCCGGCTGTCCACCAACACCCCCAGGTCCTTTTCTGCCAGGCAGCTCTCCAGCCACTCTGCCCCAAGCCTGTAGCGCTGCCTGGGGTTGTTGTGACCCAAGTGGAGGACCTGGCACTTCGCCTTGTTGAACCTCATCCCGTTGGTCACAGCCCATCGATCCAACCTGTCCAGATCCCTCTGCAAAGCCTTTCTACCCTCCAGCAGGTCGACACTGCCACCCAACTTAGTGTTGTCTGCGAACTTACTGAGGGTGCACTCAATCCCCTCGTCCAGATCATTGATAAAAATGTTAAAGAGAACAGGTCCCAGTACCAAGCCCTGGGGGACACCACTCGTGACCGGACGCCAACTGGATTTAACTCCATGCACCACCACTCTCTGGGCCCGGTCCTCCAGCCAGTTTTTAACCCAGCGGAGGGTACTCCCATCCAAGCCATGGGCAGCCAGTTTCTCCAGGCGGATACTGTGGGAGACTGTATCAAAGACTTTACTAAAGTCCAGGTAAACAACATCCACAGCCTTTCCCTCACCCACCAAGCGGGTCACTTTGTCATAGAAGGAGATCAGGTTTGTCAAGCAGGACCTGCCCCTCGTGAACCCATGCTGACTGGGCCTGATCACCTGGGCGTCCTTCATGCGCTGCATAATGGCACTCAGGATGATCTGTTCCATGACCTTCCCAGGCACCGAGGTCAGACTGACAGGCCTGTAGTTCCCCGGATCATCCTTCCGACCCTTCTTGTGGATGGGCGTCACATTTGCTAGACGCCAGTCGGCTGGGACCTCCCCAGTTTGCCAAGACTGCTGGTAAATGATCGAGAGTGGCTCCGCAAGCACTTCCGCCAGCTCTCTCAGTACCCTCGGGTGGATCTCATCTGGTCCCATAGACTTGTTTGCATCTAGGTGTTGGAGCAGGTCCCTCACCACCTCCCTTTGGATTATGGGGGCTTCATTCTGCTCCCCACCCCTGTCTGCTAGTTCAGGGGTCTGGAGACTTAGGGAACCCCCTACTCTACTACTAAAGACTGAGGCAAAGAAGGCATTCAGGACTTCAGCCTTCTCCTCATCCTTTGTCACTACATTACCTCCCTTATCCAATAGAGGATGGAGGTTCTCCCGAGTCCTCTTCTTGCTATTAATATATTTATAGAAGTTCTTTTTATTGTTTTTAACATCCAAGGCCAGGTTGAGTTCTAGCTGGGCTTTGGCCTTTCTAATCTTTTCCCTACATAACTTTACTATACCTTTGTAATCTTCCTGAGTGGCCTGCCCCTTTTTCCAAAGGCCATAAACTCTCCTTTTTTCCCTAACCTGTGACCCTATCTCTTTGTTCAGCCAGGCTGGCCTTTTCCCCCGACGGCTCGCTTTACAGTGCACAGGGAAGGCCTGCGCCTGGGCTTTAGAGACTTCCTCCTTGAAAAACACCCAGCCTTCCTGAACATCTTTGCCCTTCAGGGCTGCCTCCCATGGAACTTTTCCAGCCAGTGATCTGAAAAGGCTAAAGTCCGCCCTCTGGAAGTCCAAGGTGGAACTTGGACTGGTGCATTTAATCTCTTAAATTCTCTCATCACTAAATGCTGGTGCATTTAGTCTCTTTACACTTTTTTATAAATTTGAACATCGAGAAGTTGATTGCCAAATTGATTTTGCAGATTGCGGTGGGACAAAAATCAGGCTTTAAGTCAGGTCAAGGACAACCCAAACATCTAATAAATACAAAAGAAAAGTTTAAAAAAATCCCCTATGCTTGTTTACACCACTATGTAAAATATTTCAGATGCTGCACCCAAAATAACCTCAGAATATAAGTAAAATAAATCAATAAATCTAGTTAACAGTCATGTCTAAACACAGAAATCATCCACAAGTTCAGTTCATAAGTCATGCAGTATAAAAATTAAAGATATTAACAAAACAGTTTAAAAGTTCTACTAAATTTTATTATTAATAAAAACAATGTTCATAAATTAGTTTTCTCCCTACTGTCAAGTCCTGCCTTTAAAACTGCTGAAATTACTAATTCCAATTGTTTAATTATGGTATTGGATATTCCTTGATGCAAAGCTCCCACATAAGTATAAACACATCACTACCCCCCTCTTACAATCAAGTACTGAAAGAAGGCAGAAGACCTCTCCGTCCCATCATAAGAAAAAACTTAAGACTACACTATCTGCAGGGTGAAGCAGACAATCCAAGCAGTTTGTATATGCAAAGTCAGAAAATCCAAATTTCTCTATATAAATCTTCCAATTCATCTAAAACGAATTAGGTTGTCTTTTTCCAAGAGGAAATGATATCAGAAAGAAACAGTGTTAAAAAGTCAAGAAATAGACTCACAGTAGCATACTTGGGATTGAATAACATTACACACGTACAAAAGGCAGTATGCCATTTAAAATTTACAACTCAAAGACTGGAAGGAAAACCTTAAAAAGCTTTTTCTTTAAAAAAGAAAAAAACAAAACACACCACAGACGAAACAAAAAAATCCAAACAAAACAAAAAAAAACCCACAACGAACAACAAAAACCCTAACATGAGACTGCCCACCCCTTTTCAAGTAAATTAAAACAAATGAGGAAAGCCCACCATCTGTAGGAAAAAGAAAAACAAGCCCAAAAGTCAGTGGAAGAAATTTGGGAAAGATTTCCATACATTGCTGTTGTTGCAGTGCTAAACATTGCTGGTCACATGGACCAAGGATGGATTCCTAGTACTCACTGCTATCACTTTCTACTTGCAACCATATTAGAGGTCAGAAAGTTAGAAAAGAAAAAAACTTTACTTTTACTTATACCAGTATACTTTTTGCACACTTGCTCATACAAAGCACTAGACAAGAAGCAGGTTGTATTACCAACATAATCCATTATTAAGAGTCCTCACATACTTAAAACTCAATAAATAAATCTTTTAGAACATTTCCACACAGAATGTAGTTAGGTTTTGGGGTTGGCTTGGTTGGGTTTTTTTGTATTAAACTACTTATACACAAGCTGGGTTTTAAACTGTGCTGGTGAAGCTGAAGTAACTTCTGTTCTAATACAGTTGGATTTGGCATTCTGTTGAAGATGCTCTTTTGCATTTGACAGAAATACACTGCAACACACTTTGAAGGATGATATATATAAATAAGGAAGCAATTACCTGGGCAATTTTCCCATCATATTGAAGGAAGTCGTACAAACAATTCAGTTTTACTGAACTCAGAGAAAGCTGAAGACATGGGTCATGTGTTTTGCCCTCCTTTCATTGTTCAACAGTATTCTAAAACCTCAACATCACATTCTGATATTGCCTGAATATACAGCAGTATATCAAAAGCCTGACAAAACTGTAATCAGGGCAAAGTTAGTGTAATAACCACTCTTTGAAATACTGATCATCAAGGTGCACATGGACTTTTTAGCCAAGAAGCTAGCCAAATTTCATTTTTTAACAGGACAGTAGCTAGAAAGATAAGCAGTGAATGACTCGAGAACTAGGTGTTCTGCTATATACTGCTATAACAGCAGTTGCAGCTGTTCTGTCAAAGCTGCCAGTGGACCTTCACACTTATTAGGGGAACTGACTAGCTACCAGGAATCCATGCCTGGCCGCTCGCACTATTTCTATGTCTTTGTCTCCATCCAATTCGGTGCAACCACTTATGAGATCTGGAGATGAAACAGCTCTATCACAAGCCAGAGGGTGCCCCACAATATCATTTATGAAGAAATACCTGTAAAAAAAAAAAAAAAGGGATGCATCCTAAAACCTTGTTTATTCCTGGCCTTAACTTCTCATTTCATGTCACAACCTTCTCTCAGAAGAAAACAACTATAACAGCAATACATCTGTGGAATCATTCGCAACCTACTGTACTAAGTAGTAACTTTAAGGTCAATTCTAACAGTACTTCTTTCCAGCTCTACTATACATTTTATATTTTTTAAAATGCAATCAAGTAACAGAAGGCAAATTCTGTCTCCTTTTTCAACTCGTGCATTAGCTAAAGAATTTCTCCCAGCTGAGGAGAACATGCACAAAGCACAGGACTAGCCTACCTAATTACACTTTCAAACCTCCCCCAATGTGCATTTGGAGATGGGGAACACAAGGAACAGTATTATGTCCACTGAGAACTGGACAGAATATCTCTTGTGGGACAATTCTAGCCAACAAAACTTAAGAGCACGCAGGCAAACATAAGCCTAAGTGCAGGAAGGAACTGAGCACAAAAAAACCCCATATTTTTTCTACCTATCCAGTTTCAAATCAAGCAGCATTTCAGAAGCAAACATTCCAAGACCAATCCCCAAAAAGAGGACAAGAGAGCTAAACACATAACCTTCACAACCACTCGTCTGCAACTCAGCTAGAGAACTGAAGACTGTATAAAGAAAAAAACCATGCATGTAAGAGGAGAGCAGAAAAAGTATGATTCAAAGATGACAAGGACAGCATTTAATCCATAATATAATGCTTCCTCTGTGGCAGACCTAACTTCCTCTTCTTAAATAATGTCCTATTCCTCAAGACTATAAAAGATCAGCAATACACAAGAGGGCACAAATAAATTTTTTACAGAATGCGGAGTCATGGATATCATTCCACCGCTTATCCTGCTCATCTTTGGAAAGAGAAAAGATCAGTTAGTTACAAACAGATTTTCTAAGCATAATCTGTAAAATGTATTAAGCATAGTGGTGATAAAAACATGAAAATTACATAGTTATCAATCTGAATTCCATTAAATACCAGGCTACTGCATGCACACCTGATGATAGGAAGATCATCACTATTTACTAGTGTTGAAATACAAGCCGCAAACCATACATTCAAACTAGTTCCATGTAACTACATAGACGACTCTTGATGCACGCAGGACCAGACTGCTGCTATGCCCCTGCCCCACCCCTGCTTCTTGGTGAAATGTTACTAATCTCATTACAGATGCAAGCAGAACTTCAGAAATTACAGAACAAATTTTAAGTAAACTTAGGGCTCCTTTTATTGGACCTTCACCCACAAAGTAGCATTCTTTAGTTTAACAGATGACTCCATCACAACACTAGTTATCCACAATGAGTCATGTCAGGCAAAGTTTTAAATTTTCTTTTCCAAAGGTGAACAAATAATATAACTGGTCTTTTAAACTGGTTAACCATCTACGTATTCCAAATTCTACTAAAAGAAACCAACTTCATACCTTAGAAACCACTGTTTTGATGTCACACTGGCTGTCACTATAGTCCAAAGAGTTCAATACCTCATTCAGTCTGAGTGTTTTGGAATAGACATGATAAAAGGTGATGATTTAAGATGCATACTTTATATACAGTATCCAGATAGAAAACAATGTATTTAATCATACTGAAAAAATAAGAAAAGCCCTACTTTTGAATATATGTTAGTTCCACATTCCTGACAATAATACTGCCTGAATCATGCTAAAATACCAACATTGTAAGGAAAGTAGTCCAGCAAAAGTAATTTTAGGAATGAAGAAGCAGCTGCTGAATTTATCAGTAGGCTATGCCTTCTCAACTCTTATGGCACATCATAACATAGTGAAAGCATGCGCAGTTGTAAATCCAGATATTTAAATCCACACTGGAAGGCAAAAAGAATGCAGACAACATAAGGTCAGCTGCAATTTTTAACGTTTTCTTAAGAGAACAACTGGCCCTTTATCTTGCTTTTCAACACACTCTGAAGTAGAAAAATAAAAAATTTAGGAAGCTTTAACTAGAACTACACAAGACATATCAGTATCTTGTAATGTTTTACGATATTTCATGAGATCACATATATACAAATGTTGTTCTCAAATGTTCACAGCCTGTCAAGAGTTGTATCAAAAGACAGACTAACCTTATCTCAGAAGGTTAATAATGAGCACACAGAAAACTAAAGACTTCTGGCCTTCTAGTTTCAGGTGAGGTACATTTTAAACAAAAGGAAGATCGTGTACCTTCCAAGATTGGGGCGGGGGGAGGGAATATGGAGAGGTGGAATCCAAGTTCAGGTGGTAGGGTGTTTTTTTTATCTCTACAAAATCGAGAAACTAAATAAAGTCTTAAGAAGACATTGCTTTACAGCACATTCTCCTCTTTACAAACACTTTAGACCTATTTTATTACTATTTTGTTTCACTTCTCATTTCTCAAATGCTAATGCACCTTTTACTTCACAGTGTACAAAGATATGAGGTTGGCCCAAGGTCACATTATACAAGGACATAATGATTCGTGTTATCATCTTCAAAATAAGAAAGTATACGCTTCACAAGAATTAGTGGAAAACAGTAATCATCAGAAGGTACTAGATATGAGGAATAATTTTAAAAGTCACATGTAATACAACAGCATGTCTCAAGTACTGCACTCAGGTCAGTCTTTAGGCCAGAAAGCAAGCTATAGCAGTTCATTTAAACTCTTTTCATGACAATGACAGCAGACAGCCTGTACATTAAATTGAAGTCATTTGTGTCAAGTGACAATGTTTTTTTCCTACACTACGTGTATTTTAAATGTAAAGGCCACATAAATCTAATATACTTTTGAAGGACCTAGGCCTAGAAAAAAAAAAAAAAAAGAGACACATAAAATCATTCCCCAGACTTTTGGGTGTAGCAGTCTATCCAAGCTAGCTTCCTACATGACACTTGTAAATAACTACCTGGTACTTCAGGAGGATGAAGATTAAGCGAGACTTCTTCTCAAAAAGAGAGACACCCAAGTCATCACATTTCAGAAATAAAACACCACTGAAGTTGAAAGTGCACAGTCTGAAAATCTTTGTTTGCTGTACACTGGACTTTCAACCCCACAATGCACACTAGTCATTCCAGGAATATTCCATTCCAGTTGATAAAAGATAATTTAAGATTTTTCATTACCAAGTAGTAATAACTAATTATAAGGCTTTTTTTTTTTTAATTGTTGTTGGTTTTGAGGATCTTCTGAAGTTTTTGCACAGATTCAAGCTACACATGAACAAGCAATATCAAAATAGAAAAGTTTTATTCAAGCTAATCACAAGCACTTGAGTGGGGCTTTTTGGGGGTTTGTTTCCTATTCTATTTTTAACAAGAAAGTCTCTGATTTTCACTAACTAGGATAGCAAGCACAAAAGGTTAAGTTGTATGCTGCACTATCAACTGGAGTTTAGTTAATACAGAGTAGTCTTCATAAAGACACTGCATATTTCACTTGAAGAACTGTGACATGGATATATGGTTCCTCCTAAAAATTTCACTCATTTCCCTATTACTTCAATTTTCCCCTCTGCCAGCTGCCAGAAAGAAAGACAACATTCACGCTTTTCTATGGGACTCTCCTTCTCCTTCCATGTAATTGCTGAAAATGAGACTTCTTACTTCCACTATGCTTCTTAGAAAGAATTTCTGAGGCCTCTAATCCAGAACAACTGAACATTTATTTACAAAAATAATTCCTTTCCTTCCTCCCTGGGCAGGAATTCACTGTTGGTACTCACATCAATCTGACAAATAACCTTTCAGTTTCACAGAACTGATCATAAGATATCACTAAGTTACTTATTGATAGACATACCTGAGTAGAAGTGAAAGAAAAATTCTGCTACCCAGCTTCAGGAAGAGTTGTTCTCCTGACCCGTGATGCGCTCAGAGATTCACGAGTGTTAGTCACTATTACTACCTTGCAAACTTATTAGTAAGTGAAAACTACTGGCTTTCCCCCTCTCCCCCATAAATAAAATGCCACTTTCTAATAGATACAAGTGCTTTTCTTAAGCCCTCAGGCACAAGTACTGTTAACTAAAATACAAACTACTAGAAATGTTGGTCACTGACGCACACAACAAACCTGCAGAGTGCTTTTCCAGAAATAGTGTGCAATCATCCATGCTTCTATCAAAGCCACTCAGAACTACATGTCCACGTAAAAGGTCATTTTCTTAAGTCATGCACTAAAGGGGTAAGTGATGACTTCCTTGGAGAACAGAGGTCTATAAGGCATTTTTCTTTAAAGGCTCAGAACAACTTAAAGAGTTTTTCACTATGGGAATTATTTTTTTAAATTGCTCTATGAAATTTGTGTGAAAGGTCTTTAGTCACCTGTGAAGAAGAACACTTACAGACACCTGGAAAGTCCAAACTTGCATTGGTATACTGAAACAGATTCCAACAATGATTAACTCAATTTTGAATGGTGCAACAAGATCACAGTGATCCTTCTAGCAAAGAGAAAAGAAGGAAGCAAGAATAAATAAATGAGATAACTAAGGATAAATAAAGAGAGCTTGGAATGCTTGGCTTCTGGCTTGGAATCAAAAATCCTATGCAAGATGCCTCTTCATTATACAGGCATGAACTAGGCAAGTCAGGATGAAATAGAAAACAAGCATACATGAGCGGGAAATTGCCTAGGAACAGCCAAGAGAGCAATACCAAAGACTGAGACTTTATTTTAAGTCCACACACAATCCATCAGTAATGTACTTCCCATAGAACAAATGTGAAGAACCTCCCTGGGCGGTGAACATTGTCCTCACTTCTGAAGGAAGCTAGAGCACATACGCCATTTATTTCACATAGGGTGTTTTCTCCTTGTAGACAGAGTTTCAGAGTTAACAAAAATTTTAAAACTTCAGATCTTAACTTATCTTAGTGTATTTTCAGCAAATGATATGAGAAAACCTGAGGGAATACTGTCATAGTCACAATGAAATGGTTTCATGTTTGTGAGAGAGTACATCTATTCCCTTCAATACTCCTTGTTCTAAACCATAAAGAGGAGTAAAAAGCAATGAGCTCAGACACAAAGGAGAAAAAACACAGGATTAAAATTAAGGTAATTAGTATGCAAGTACAGTATTTCTGCAAAAAGAATAAACTTCCCATGCCAATTTCATCTTTGGAAGATTATCATTAAGCTGCAAATTCTTCAAATGTTTGAAAATATCTTGAACACTTACTGTTTTCAATATTGAGCTAGAACCAATCCCCCTTTTTGTAAATCAGCTTGCCTGAGTAAGTATAGATACCATTTGACATCTAGATATGAAAATGAATTCATTTACAAAATCATGGTGCAAAGTATTTTCTACAACAGATTATGAAAACCTGGATAAATGGCTTTTAATACTCATAAGATGCAAATTGCAGCCTGGAAGGAAGTTTTTTGTTTTTGTTTTTTTTAAATGCTTTTACATCCCAGAGATAAAAGAACCTTTAATTTTGCAAAACTATATAATCATGGTCTAGGAAGATGTACACAAGGATGTAGCTTCTCTTCCTCTCTCAACAACTCCCCAAAGGTAGAACCTTTCACTGCAACTCATCACCCCTTCAATTTTACCAACTTGGCACGCTGTGGACCATGCTGTAAACGGGATCACAGAACTTACAGGCATCAAATCTCACCAGACTCTTATTTTTAAGAGTATTTTTAACACACAACAGTTTAGTGATCACTAAAGCTAAATAAGACTTAAGAATATTTCTGCCAGGAAAAGCGTAATGGAAAAAAATGAATTGTCTCTAATTTCAATTGCATCTCTTAATCTCTAATTGCTCTTATTAGCACCATTTCATTAAGTGACCTACTAGGAAAAATACTGAGTGGAACATACAGTTCCTGGGACCGGGTCAGTGCTGTCGGAGATGCAAGTAGGGAGAACTGCAAACCTGTTACTACTCCAGCCATAACAACACACGGAGCAACTTCACGTCCACCAAAGTACCTGCGCATTTGTTTTGCTAATGCTGTCTTCTATAGCATCTATAATGAAGTCTATCAGTGACATCACATCATGAAGAGATGGAAAGAGGAGAGAGGGAAAGCCAGCAAGCATGTATGCAAGCTGTTGCCTTCTGAACATTTGTATTTCCACCAATGGTATATCACAAGAATCAACTCAGCAACTTTTCAACAAGTAACTGTATTGCACATCTCAACTCTGTGCAGTGCAGTTAAACTTAAGGACAAAGATATATGCCAGGTCCTACAAACACAGCAAATTATTAAGTCTTCGGAGAAAGGGAAGGACGAGATGAAATAATCACAGCACTGGCAGTAGCAAAGGTCGCAACACCAGCAATAGGCAGTGGACTTCAGCTCTCACTACCACATGAACAGAAGTTTCTGCCAGTCCCCACGCCATTGCTCCCAAAGCTTTCTGAAGGGTAAAGTTATCAGTGAGGATGAAGGATGCCAATTAGTCTCCCTCCAGCCCCTTTCTGCATACGTTTTATTTAGCATATTTTTCCACTTCATACGTGCATTTGAGAGAAATGATCAGGTTCTCTATTTAACTCCTGCAAGACTTTTTTTAGAGGAAAATGAAATACAGACACAAGTAGTAAAATTGATGAAAGCCACAAAACTGGAGAATGATGTCACTTTTTGCTCCTGTTTCTTTCAAATCCTGATCTGCTAGAAATCAGCTATTGTGCTGTAATAAATAGTAGGAAATAGTAAGGTGGTTTGGATCTGTGCTTAATATAGCTTAAGCAAAAGAGAACTGTTTTAGTTTATGAACACAACTTACTATTCTAAACACTTAAATTGACAGAGTACTGACACCCTTAGACAGTACAAGACTATTTCAACAGATGTCAAATACAACAATTAGAACAACACATCATTAACATTCCAATAAGGAATGATATTTAAGATAGTTTTCACACAAGATGAGAACAATCCTCATCCAGTTTACCATTCTCTCTATGCAACATCAGTGCATTTTTACCAGTAACAACTTCAGTTCTGGAACACTTTAAAATATTTATTCAAGAAAAGTAAATATATCATAACAGTTTTGCTACTGTGTATAGTAATTCCCTCACCAGACTCACTGTAATACTTTTGTATAAAAACTTTCACCTTACACACTGCTCTCCTAAAAAGAAAGACCAGAGACAATGAAGATTCAATCACCTTTTTGATTACATCAATTTAAATTAATCTGATGAATTTCTGTGACTAGAAATTCAGTAACAGGTAAAAATTATGTTCTATGACTAAAGTTTTGAAACTATTTTTATAGTAGCTCTGGAATTCCTCCTCCCTCCTCAGTCCTCTCTATAGAGGACTGAAATTATTATTCAACATTATGAAATAAATCAGCAAAAATTAATTTTCCTAATATTTAACCTCAGGTCAGTTTCAAATTCAAATGTGTACATCATCTTCCCTTACACAATTACTAACAAATATTGTGATACCTCACAGAACAAGATATTTCAAGTGCTTTTCATTAATAGACTTATAAAAAAACCTCAACAAAAATATTATTCTGTGTAACATCTTACATTAAACACTTCAACTAAGGCCTGTCCTAGCAAATAAATAAAAATTACTACTTAGGACAAAATAGAGAACTGACTTTAACTCATTGAAAAGTCAAAAAATATCATCCAACATATCTGGATCAATTTGCCTAAGAAGTATGCTGCAGATACTTTTCCTAGTCTTTATAAGACTTTCAACTACGAGGATGATTATTAGCAACCTGAACCATCATGGAATTTTACTTGTCTTTCTCACAGGGACGGATATGCTTAATTGGATAGTTATTAACAATTTCTAGTATTAACCTCTTGAAAATAATATGCCATTTTCAATGTACACAGTTTTTAAATGATGATAATGCTTGCAGATTAACAAGAATAAACTTGAATCCCTTGCCAATCTGAAGAACAACTGTAACAGGCAATTATAGTGCAAGTTTCTTCACTGGCATTCCCTAACCTCGTAGACATTCCTAACAGTGGAGAGCATTCAACGCATGTATTCACTCAAAATCTGTGACTGACAATTATGATAGAGGTATTTTTGAATCCTTTTTGAACAAATACAAGTTTGGTTTTGTAAGTTACATTTCCTTAAACAAAATTAACATTACACGTAGAAACACGTTAAATGTGACTACTCAGCAGTCTGCTGCCATTTTTACATATTACTAAACCTCAGTAATAAATCAGATCTGGATTGCCCCTTTTTATAAAGCTTGTTTATCTGAGATTGTCTGATTCAGCTGTAAATCAATACATGTTTTCTTCTAGGAATTGCAGAGAAAGGGTGTGAAACGTCACAAAATAAGCATCCATAAGTGTTCAGTTTATTGTTGGGGGCTGAAATATAAGTTGGACATTTTTGGCTTTGGCAAGTGCCCATAGCAAGTTCTAGATGTAATCAGCAGAGTCAGATGTTAACGGGAAGCTATGAAACATATTATTTCAGTACTACTTGAAAATTCAGTAATAAAACTATTGTTTAACATAACAGAAAAGGCAGTGTGATTATTTTGCAACCTTCAGCTTCATTTTTAACAAAGAGATTTGGATTTTTTTACTATTAAGAATGTGATATAAATTACTTAGCAGCTAGGATCTTGAGCACTATTCTCCTTAGTATTTGCCTAAGTGGCTTAGTCACTCAGATTTAATTCTGTCCCAGTTTGATAGAGTTTCAGTTTCTTCCCTTCCAGTGGCTGAAAGACATTTGAAGAAGGAAGGCAAGTTGTACGACCAGTAAAGATCAGATTAATACAGCATAAAGATGTTCAATTAAGAGCACAAAGAAGTAACTATTTCTGGCTAGAAAAGCTGGCTGATTTTATTAAAAATCTTGATACTGAAGGAAGAGATAAAGGAGCATATGTTTATATTCTTGCAAAATTCAAATAAGGAAACAACATAAGAGCTTAACAGCTAAAAACTTTCAGTGGTTTTGTTGTACCCTTAATGTACATCAGTTTGGGGGAAGGGAGAAATGAGACAATATCCACATATGCTGATACTCAGAAGACTGAGACACTGTCTTGAAAAATAAAGCTTCTTAAAATCAATCAAATTGAACCATTACCTACAAAAGTTACCTTGACAGTGTCATACACTCCTTTAAACCAACAGGTGCTCTCTGTACCACAGCTTACCTTATGAAGAATGGAACACGCTGCAACGTACAGGAAGTTCAAAACACTTTATGCCAATGCACTACTCACCTGGAAAAAAACTATTTCAAAGTCAAACCTGAAGGCAGCGGCCTCAAGATATTATGCAAGGAAGGCAGACTGACAAGTATATAAAATTTGTCAGTGCTCCTTTTCACATTACTTTTTATATTCTTTTGAGAGATTAACAACTGGTACACTACATTGCTTTCCTGAGCTGTGGCTTATCTCTTAGCAATACTTTTCTCTCCGTCATCCCATACTGAGTCAGAGAAACAGTGGTAGAAAGACTTTTCATCGCATGTTGTATGAGTCTAAAAACCAAGCCATTTTAAGGAAATATCTATCTGAAAACAAAAAATTTTGGAGGGCAGTAAATAAATTCCTTAATACCACTTACCTCTTTTTGAGGTAATTTGAGTGTCACCCACTGATAGGAAAAAACACATACCAACTTAGGTGCAGAAAAACAGTTCTATATTCCACTATCCATCACACCCACCCAAGAAGGATATCATTATATTAAATACGAATACATCTACATCTTTATGTGTAAAGTATTCCTTACAACTGGAATTTATGACCTATGCTTTTGATCTTCAAGAAGATTTAGCAAGTGATTTTTCTGTTCCTCTATTTTAATAGGAAACTTCTCAGCAGAGAAAAGCTGATTAAACAGAGTAAAATAGGCAGATTTGCAGTTTTAGACATGTTGTTGCAACAAACATCTAAATTCATTCATCAAAAAAATTCTAAATTAATTTTTCTGCTCAAAGGTGTTTTACAAGCTAATGTGGCCCTATCTGGATGACATGGGAGGGGGAACAGACAAAAAAAGGCAATTTGTTTAAAATAGAGTGGGTGTAATTCTACAGTAGTTCCCCATTTCTCCATCACATGAATGGCAGTGTAAAGATATTAGCCATATGAAATACCATACTTGTGCCAAATCGAGTATACCTGTACTCTTCCAATAACAGAGGAATTATACTACACATAGTGCAGTTTGTCCCTTTCTGAATACCTATAACCCACTAAAAACATAAAAAGACTTGAAATACTACTAAAAATTATGAAATGCCCAAACACAGAGATGCCTATTTTCTGCCACACAAAATAACAAATCCAAAACAAATAAAACCTTCCAAAATGAACAGTTAAGTCACTGGTTTCTTAAAATAACTGTCATTAATAAAGGAGAAAAAGGAGTATACCTATATGAATTTTACACAGGTCATGTGACACTCATGTATACACTCCTCCTTCCCCTCCCAGCATCAATGATTTTTCCCATGAAAAAAAAAAAAAAATCTCTCCCCATCTTCATGGAAACCAATGCAGACACCAGCCTTGCTTGGGAGGCTCTCCATAAACCAGCCTGCCCTCAGCAAGTCGTACAGCTAAAACGCTTAAGAGATTTCAGGTCTTTTTTTTTATATATATATATAATATATATATTTTTTTTTTTTAAACAAAACATTGTAACGAACAATACAAAGCAAGCTTTCCTTTCTGCACCAGGAAAGAGGGGTTTGAGCGTGTTTTGTTCTCCGGCACAGAGAGACTTGACGATGCCTGTGCAGGGGACTCGACTGCCTGCAGCTCCACAGGGTGGAGACTCACCCAAGCTGACATTGTCTGGATGCCACCGACTACATCCCTCGCGCATCCCCGGCTCACTTCCCAGCCTCTTCCGAGGCATGCCTTACACAGGGAAAAGCCGAGGGGAAACACAGGCACAGAAAAACCCTCCACCGGTCATCAGCATTGCAAAGCCGGCTTGAAAAAAATCAGCGGACGATGTTTAGGGCGTGGAGGGGCATAGGGCACAGACCGAGGGGGCGTTAAATCCTCGCCCCTCTCACACTCCTTCACTCCGGTCCTCCCCGCCCAGCCCCCGGCGGTAGCGATCCCTCAGCGGCCCCCGCCCCGCCGGCGGGCTGAGGGGAAGCGGCAGGAAACGCCGCCCCCCGCCCGCCACGGCCCGGCAGACGCCCGCCGGCTCTCCCACCGCCGCCCCCCGCAAAAAAAAAAAAAAAAAAAAAACAAAAAACAACGACAAGGCGGCGGTTCCACCACTCACCTCGCCCTGGCACCGAGGAAGCCCCCGGCGGGCTGGCGGGCAGCGGCGAGCCCCCTCAAAATAAGAGGGGCGAGGCGGCGGGCACACTCCCGCTCGCTGCCGGCGGCGGCACCCAGGCTCCGCTCCGCCAGCAGACCCCCCGGCTGCTGTTCCTCCTCCTCCCGCCGCCGCTAATGGTGGCCGCCGATACCGGTTCCCACTGCCGCTCCCTTCCTTTCCCGTGTCTTGTTTCCGCCCAGCGCGGAACACGCCTCCGCCCGGGCGCCAAAGCACGTCCCTGGCCGACACCGGAGACACCGCTCCCTCCACGCCGCTACCGCCCCACCGCCCGCCGCCGCCGCTCCGGGCTCCCCCCCCCCCGCCACTCACTTCCGGCGCACAGGCCGCACCTCGCCTCGCCCCGCCCTACCGGGCCCACCGCCAGCGTCCGGGGGGCGGCCAGGGCCCCGGAGAGCCAGGGCGGCTGCCGGCCGTTGGGCGCGCGAGCGGCGGTTGGCACGCGCGGGGCGGCTGGCGCGCGGGGGGCGGCTGGGCGGTTGGCGCGCGGGGGGCGGCCGGGCGCCGTACCGGGGTGCCCTGAGGCGAGCTGCCGCCCCCGCCCCGGGGCCGCTGGCTCTCCCCCAGGCCGTCGCGCTGCCGAGCCGGGCGGAGCGGGTCCGCCCGGAGCTGGCGGCAGCGAGCGCGCTTTCGCCGGGCGCTGGCCGTGCGGCGGGCGGCTTGCGGCAGGGAACGTACGATGCGGTTCGGTAGGCAGCTCCGGGTGCTGGGGGGCGTTTCCCCTCCGGCGCCGGTCACCAAGGGTTTCTGTGGGCAGCAAATTGCCAAATGCTGGAAATGCCACGGAAACCCTCGGTCGTGTGTCCCGCAGAGCCGCCGGCGGCTGCCCTGGGCCAGCCTCGGACTACGCCGCCTTGGCCACACTCCATCCCTAGTCCTTATCCTAGCACAACTTCAGGGCCGAGATCACCCCTTTTAAAATTATTTCCGAAATGGGATA
Organism: Numenius arquata; assembly: GCF_964106895.1. NCBI lineage: Eukaryota > Metazoa > Chordata > Aves > Charadriiformes > Scolopacidae > Numenius > Numenius arquata. Next base: position 28,394,464 of record NC_133578.1, read on the forward strand.
AACAGCTGGGTGCGACTGCAAGTACTGCTATGGGAGGGGAGGTTCACTTAAATATAGTTTATTGCGTGGGCTGCTGGGGAAGATGGCAGTGTGCTGGGGCTCCAAGCATTAGCGTGGAAGAGATGACACTCACACTGCCTTCGGCTGGGATGGTACTTCTCCCCTTTGCTAGAACTGCTGTCGTACCATGCCAGAACATAGGCATGTTTTACATGGGGTTTTATCTGCCAGTATTTGACAAGGAGAAAGCTTCAGTCAGCTAAAGCACAGTATTTTCCATAAATGAGAACAATTATGCAAAATCATGTGAGTTGTTTTAGTTCTGTAAATACTAATTTACTGTTGAGGTTATAAGCTAGGTCAAAAGTTACATGAAGAGGCAGCCTTTAAAATACAAGCTTGTACACGGAGAAAATTATTTTCATGTGTACATACAATTAAGTCATTTGAAAGACAAAGTTCACGCATATAATTCTCATGCGTATAGCAAAAAAAAAAATCTTTGCTATATAAATTAGCCTTAGCATGTAATCACTTACAATATCCCAGACAAGCTGAGATCAAAGTTATGGATGCAGAAATATCAGACTGTTTCAATTGCAACTCTGAATGCATTTTATAAATTACCTATGTGGGATAAAAATATACGTGCTCATCACCAAGGGACTACATTAGCTGCCTGGATTTGCAAATAAAATAACTTAAATCCAACCAGTCAAAAGAATAGATAGCTACTGCTACACTGCTTCATAGTTTGTGGAAATGTTCCATGATTAATAAATGTCTGGGCTCACATCATTTAATAAAAGTGATAAGTACTTCAATTTTCAGTTTTTGTACTTTCAATTTTTGCTGTTCTGCGCTTGCTAAATATTGGCAGTGAGAGTGAGCTAGCGGTGACTATGAATCTGGTGTTATCAGCAGGTTTAGACTGTCTCCAGGTTGTATTAATCCCACCATGCTCTCTTAATGATCCTTCGTGACCCTGAATGGATTAGAATGACAGCACCTCCTCCAGAAGCAGACTCACAGAGGAAGCACCAGGAGTGCATGGTACAAGGAGCAACTTGGGTGTCCCGTGCCCAGGTTCATTCTGTTGCTCCATGGCAGCTCCAGCTACATCTAACCCAGCACAGAAGCACTGCCAAGTCACATTCAACACCAGAGCTGCCCAGGAACTGCATGGCCAAGAAGTGTGCAAAGCTTCAGATGCTCAGCTATGAAATTGTATCAAAAGGAAAAAGAGGCTGCAGCTGACTGATGCAAACTCTGCTTTTGGCATGCGGAAATGTTACTCCTTTATATCCAACTTGCTAAGTTGCCCTGAGCCTAAGCAGGCAACAGACAACACAATTTAATGCAGGGTAAAGATCAGAGCCAGACCATTTTAAGCTTGAGGACCAGATTGGATCTGTGTGCACCCTACAGAACCACCATCCAATTACACACAGCAGTTACTAATGTAAATTCATCCCCCAGGCCAGGGAAATAGTACATACCTGCTGTAGATGTTGAGTAAGGTTTTCAAAGTAGTACAGGGGAGTTAGTCATACATCTGCCAATAAAATTAACAGCTAAAGAAATAATAAAAATAGTTAAGTCTTTTGAGAGGGTTGAAAGGTCAGTTTAAAATGTATATCTGCTTCCAAATAAAAACAATGATCCATTCTATCCTTTCTTAATCAGGGCAATAATTCCACGGCTATTGACCCTTTCTTCTCCCTAAATGCTGTCTATCAATCTCAATTTTAAGTACAGCTAAGCAGCATTGGCAGCCGAGTTTAACTTTGAATCCTTCAAAGGCTTCATCTTCTGTATTTAAATAACTGAATAAGAAAACATATATAAACAAAGTTTATGTACACTTCTGGATCCTTGGACAGTTGGGGGAATTCCATTAAAGGACACACCAGGCAAAGGCTGGGAATATGAGAGTTCAAAATTCAAAAAACCCAACAACTCCCATCTTGATTGCTTTGCTGGACCCAAGAAAACTCAATGACTTGTGAAGTAGAAATTTCACATTTGGTGAAGACCAGCTGAGTCTGATCCAGACTCTGTCAGTCAAAACTACATATATCTGTGCATATATAGCTACCTCTATATATACATGCAGCTATCACCGTGGAACTTAAGAGTGCCTCTGACCCCTGCCAGCTCTAACAAGGAGAAGAGCAGTCTGACTGTTTCCACCTGCTTCTTTATCAAATTTTTGCTAACTAAAATGTTCAAGGTACAAAATCATTAAAAAGCCTTTCCTGTGCATCAATACTTGCTCAACCTATATTGTATCTATTGCTGCTCAGTTAGCTGTAATGGCATTTCCAAATGGGAGTTATGACAAAGTATTACAGTATTTCTTAGCAACAGGTATAGCACCCATATCCATTAACATAAATAATTCAGCTCGTGCAGCCTATACGTCAAAAATGTCTTTTCTGAGATCTTATCTACTGTTCAGAGTAAACAAGAATATCTTGACGAGAATCTGACCTTGAAGCAACAGGTGTAATGACAACAGTAGCCCATAACAGGAATGCAGACTGGGACAGGAGCTTCTGGGGTTTCAAGCCAGCCAGCATGATATGGAATCCATTGCAGAAACCACTCATGTTCTAGGTTAAGGCTGCTTTCTCAGGGCTACTGTTCTTAGGAAAGGCTGCTGCTATTTGCTTGTGAGAACAAGTTCAAATAGAGGAGCACCACAAACAGTGGGATGAAAACACCATTTTCTGAACTCATTTCATCAATGTAAATCAGGAAAATCTCGACTAATTCCAGCTAAAGCACTCCTGATTTATAGCAGGATGACAGCTCTGAATCCAAAGCACAGAATGGCTGTGAATGAAAATGCGACCAATCTTCTCTTCTTTATGCACTTTCCCCTCATTCCTCCTCTGAGAACTACAAAAGTACTGTCTTCCCATTTCTCAGGTGATGATTTAAAGCAGAGAGAGAGTAAGCTTCTTCCCTACAGTCAGAAAGTCTTGTTCATAGCCAAGGTCTGAATTCTGCTCTCATCAGTGCCAAACTTGCTTGGGAGATTGCTCTTCCTCAAAGACTCATCAGCTGATATTCTTTTTATGGAAGTGGCAGTATTACCATAATACAGACTAGCAAATAATCTACCTATAGCATTCATTATTGTTATCACTCCTTTTAGTGAAAACTCAAGCCATGCCATCCACATGTCAATAAATCAGCAGGGCTAACACATGGCAAGAAAACATTTCTTCTTGACCCTCAAAGCAATCAGCTTATGCTGCTGAAGCAGGAACCTTGTTTGTCCCCTGCATCGTTGTAATCTAGCACATACAGCTGCAAATGTCATCTTTGGTCACAAAGCTTCCTAAATCCCTTTTTTAATTCTACTAAACTCTTTGCCTTGATGACTGCCTATGGCAATTGGATTCCATAGATAGAAAATATACTGTGTGAAGCAGTACTGAAAACGTGTTCTGGAAGGTTTTTCTCTGTGAATTGGAGCATAGAGGCTGCAATTAACTGACTTCTCTAGACACTTGATGAAGTTTCATCTTAAGTGAAGTTGCCCTTTCCTCCATGATTTATATTACCCTCCATTACTCTTTATTCTGCACAGCTGGTTTGTGGTTCCTTTCTAGGTCCTTTGAGGAAAATCCCAGCCCTCACAAACGTATCTGAGTGCCTGTGCAGCCATGCACATAAATATAGGGAAGCAACAGCCCACACAAAGATTAGGATCTTCCAATATGCAGGGCACCGCAGGGACTCTGGACTCTCCTCCCAGGCTGAAGTCAGTGATTGATTTTAATGGGAGCAGGGCTGAGCTAATGCTGGCACTTTGGAAAATCCCACCCAAGGGATTCAGTGATATTGAAAGTGCTTGAGGCAGGTTAATTGTGGGGCATTTCCATTAATGGGGAATGGCACATTTGTCTTTATTAATTTTCCTTCTCTAAAGTGCGATTAGAATGTATATATTTTTATATCTTTAGGAATAAAATAATGTAAAATACTTCTATTTCTAGAGATTCTTACTGAGAAGCAGATGAGTGGCTTTCTGTAGCACAGTTACATGCCTTAAGATCTATCACACCCCCAAGATCTGTTAATACTCTCTAGCTGCCTTTCTTTTTCCTTCATTTGACTTAATATGATTACAAGGGAACGTACCTGTGGGTCCCAATCACAGTATTTGCACCGGCCATTCATAAAACAAGGTTTTTCATCATCTTCTTGGAGACAGGAGGAGCCAATACTTTTCTATCTGACAGTATCCTTAAAACCAAGAAAAAAAAAAATCTCAGTGGTGAAGATGAATTGGAAAAGGCCTATTAGCGTAAGAAAAAAAAAAAAAGTGACTTGAACTGGAATGAGGTGCCAACAACAGCAAGAGGGGTGATGTAAACAAATGCTAATGTAGAGGACATTGACACTGTTGTGGTCAGTTCTGGAGAAGTCACTTCATGGTAAGGATGGCCAATCTAAAAAAAGAGGCCAAAGCAATGGCAACAACTTTGCAAACAACTCTGCAAATAAATACAGCCTGAAGTATCTTTGCTTTCTTTGAGTGATGCCTCTGAAAATTATGAGGTTACTGATTTATAAGAAGTATGAGGTTCTGGCACATAATTCACTTAAAATACAAATACTGATTCTTTTCCACACAGTCATTCAAACAACACTAGAATTTTCAGCATGGGAGCAAACATCACAGGCAACTTCCAAAGCATTAAAACCATTTGCTATTGTATAATGGCAGAGGTTTGTTCATTAACATCACAGTGAAGTGACAGAACTATACCAAAAGTTTTGCAATCATGAGAACCATTGCTTCACAAAAAAAAACAAGTCCACAATATGTTTAAAATACTAAGGAAGATGAGTGGCAGAGTGGGGTGGGAAAAGAAATTTGTTTCTCCTTGCTACTTCCACTTGGCAGTTCAAATCTGTCTTGTAGTTCTGATGAAAAGTTCTTCTGTTCTTGCAATGACCTTTTTGATATGGCCTTACTGACTCTTTAGGCATGATGGCTCTGCTTGATATCAAACTGGAAGAGTTCCAAGATAATCCAGGGACTGAGGTCTGGATTAGGAATTTCTCTGGATCAGGCTGGAAAGCATTTCTCAGAAGGACTTGGGAGTTCATGTTATCGACGTTACCATTACCGAGTAAGGCATAAAAGAAGAAACAAGTAGTCATTTACCTTTCAGATTACTTTTAACTTTCTGTTTTTACTTCTTCCATGACAACATTTCTCATTTTAAGCTGAAAAGGTTCTATTTCATCTCACTTCAAAAGTCACATCTTTTGCTTACTAAGTTAGAAAAAGAGCAATGTTTTAATGTAAATGTTGAAAGTGTCTTTCCTTCAAGACCAAACACCTTATATGCAGTAAATCCTCATTACAGAATAATTACGTGTTAAATCTGATTTAATAATTATTAAAGTAGAAATGATTTTATGAATGTGCAATAAAGTTATCAGTTACGTTGCTGTCCGAGATAGAAGTGAATTTTGGATCTTCTCCTGCTGCACTGTGAAAAGCCAATACACTACAGTTAGCTTCCTTTCTTTACAGAGTGAAATATTTTAAATTCAAACTCATTTATGCACTGGCCTTAATTGCAGGGGGAAGATTTGTGTGTCTGTAGTGCAGTGATGTTGTACAGTTTCTGGAGCTACAGGAATAGATATACACATCTCCGGTATACTCAGTGCTGGCACTACTCTCTGTTTTTCTCCTTACTATTAACTGTTCTTTCCCAGCTATCTTCAACCATGTCTTGTTCTCAGATCTCATTCTGGATAATGACTTGCTCAAGTGGACTTTTTTTTTTCCTTTCAGGAGCCAGCTGGCACCAATCAAGTTGCAAGACTGGGTAGAAAATACAGCTTTCTCCAGAAGATCTGTGTTATTTAATTGTACTAAATGTTTACAGAGCACAATCATTTTTTCCTGTCATTTTTGTGTATACGTGAAATATTTGACATATGCCTTTGTAAATCATTCATTAGGATTCACTGGAATTTCTCTCTTGACCATTTAAGTGACATTGGCTGGACTTGTCTCGTTTTTTTTAAAGAAGTAGTTTATACTGGTCCAGTTGTTCTTTAACTAGCAAGTGACTGAAAATAGTCACGAGAAGCTTTAGATTCTTTTTAGAACAGCTGTAGATGAATGGACAGTAGATTTCTGAACAGTAAATTTCAGCTTTTTTCTCCTTGTATTTTGAAATTTTTACAATTTATTTAAAAACTTGCATTCTGAAATGAAAAGAGGAAAATAAACGTTTCAGCATGTTTAACATGGTCTGTGTGATGTTTCTGGACTTATCAAAGAGAGCTGTCATGATTTTTTGACTAATTTTAGTGGTGAGGTTATTGGCATTTATTAGGTTATTGGCATTTATTAGGTTATTGGCATAGAGGTAAATGGCATTTCAGAATACCTTTGAAGATTTTTATTCAAGATTTGATGGGTAAAAATCCAAGCAATCCTCATTAGTAATTCTTTCAGAGAGAATTTCCTTCTTGAATCTTAACGTGTACTTTTGAGGTAGATGACTTGGGAGCATCTGTTTAGGAAAATTCAACTGCATTAGCTACCAGTGTGATTTCTTTCTTAGCCTGAGACACGTGAAATGTTACATACTGGTACACACATGCACATAATATATGTTTGCATGTAATTTGTACTGAAGTACTCCGGGATTACCTCTAACTAAATGAAGAGTGGGATTAAGTGAACATATGGTGTTAAGAAAGCTGGAAATAAAATCCCCCTCCATCTTACTCTGCCACACTTATAATTGCTTATTAGAGGATTACTTCTGAGTCTGTGTGGACAAGCTTTCTGAGGAAGGAATTGACAGGCATAAAGTTTTACAGGCTGGCACTGGTTATGAGGAAAATCCTGCAAAATTATACTCTCTAGATGAAAGGTACTTTGTCTTCTGATAGAATCTTGAAACTCAATTTTCACTTGCACTGTATCAATATGTACATGTAGAGAAAAAGAAGTCGTAGTGGTTTCTTTGGGCTAATCATCATATTGTGGCAGGTAGTTTTTCTGTAAGTCAGACTACAGTCCTAACTGGATGCTGCCTTCTTATTAAATGTGACTGGAAAGCTTCTAAGCCTACACTAAATTGACAGATTTTCAGCCAGAAAAATCTATAAATTTATTTTAAAAAGTTGTTATATTAGATTTAAACCCCATGATTTTCCTGGTTATTTACCTGACAACTAGGTGTAAAGTAGATACCAAAAACTTGCAACATCTATTGCATACACCAACCACTAGCAAACTGGATATCACAGGGAGAAAATAGCTTCAAAGCACAGAGCCCATTGTCCCCCAGCCAGCGTATGCCTTTGCATTTAGTTAGTGTAGCCAGCTCACGTTTAGTAACCTCAGCGAATTCTTCTGTACTGTAATTTGGAAGTCACCTTAATAGCACTTCACTTCCTAGAGCTGTATGTATGCTAGATTATTCTGCAGTCTTGCTACTTCCTCTACATCCTCCCAGAGGCCCATTATGTTAACCAATTTGCCCAGTAGATCCTCTTCACATAAGTTTCAAATCCATGTAAAACTCAAAGTCTAACCATTTCCTCCTCTTCTACTGACCAGTTGTCCTTTTCTCCTATAAGTACAAGCTGTCTTCTCCTTTGTGTCCTAAAGGGAACTCCCCGGACAAATACATGAAGCCACTGCATGGTCCCTTACAAATCTCTTCCATACACACTCCATGTTGATATCTGTAAAGTTGATAACGCCACTGCAGTAACCAGGAAGAATACAAGCGTCTCAAAATAGCAATCTGGCAATGCTTACAGTGCACAAAATCCATGTGTGCAACTGCCTGTTTTTATCTTTGCTATTCTTGTTCTTCCTTTCCCATTTCCTCCACGGGATATTCTTCAACTTTTTGTATTGTGTCAAAATTGACTGTCAGCTCTTTAGTAAGACATAGGTCCCCTGTTACATATGTGTGAATTGTCTGGCGTAAAAGGGCACAGAGAGCAGAGACAGGACCAGGGTTACCACACCTATACTGCTGCCTGGGGTGGCAACACTGACTCACACAGCATGCACAAAATCCCATGTATCCAGGCTGCATCAGCTGTATGACAGAACTGCTACCCCAACGGCTAGCATGCAAACAGTACGCCTGATGCTGCTGGACACAGTGGACAGTTGGTCTGGTTAAAGTGGTCAGACTAGAGACGCCCAGCTATTGAGCTACCTGCCCAGAGTGATGATTCCCGCAGGGCTGATTCAGCAGTTCCAGAAAAATAGCCCCATCCATCTTCTTCAGGACAAAATTTCTTGCACAGGAGCCTGTGCTCTGTTACAACACAAACAATAAATGATACAAAAGAAGCCAGTTCTTTCCAGGAACTTACCCCCGCTGATTAACAAAAGTGTTGCAGAACATTCAAGGTGACCAGCTGTGCTTCAGTTTTGCCAGAAGAGACGCCCGGGCTGCAGCTGCAGGTCTGCTCCAGGGGCAGGTTGTGTTGTGGTGGTGGTGGTGTGGGTCACCGCTCTCTAAACTGGGCTGCACGTCTGCTGCTCCTCTGCTAGGACTGGGGAGCAGTGGCTTGGTGGGGAGTGCCAGGCCCTTTGCAGCTGCAGGGGGAAGAGACAAAGCCCATAATGCAGCAACTTCTTCCTGAGAAGCTCTCCTCTGCCACAGCTGAAAAATGGTAATGGGTAGAGTCTGTGCAGCTGGGCCAGGCTGAGGGAGTGGTGATGATTACAGCTGTGTCTCCTTTAAATAGTTTATGAGTGGTGCTCACTTTGTTTTTTGTTTTACAACCAAGCAGAAATTAGGTGCAGCAGCACCCCATATGTTCATTGTCTTTTGTTTGCTTGGGTATGTTTATTGTATGGGCTTACTTAGGATCCAACTGTGACTATGTCAAGGGTTTGTTGTGCACATTCTTAAAGACATGAGACTGAGCCCAACACCTGCGTTTAAAACATTATGGTTGTGTCTGGAAAGTCAGAAAAATGGGAGTATGATCTGTTCTGAGCTATTCTTACACCATTGTAAACAATTTTAGCTAGCTAAATAGAAATCCTGCCACTAAACACAAGCGTCAAATTGCAACCAGATCCTCAGCATGCCAAGACCACATCACTACAGTTCCAGATTTCCCTTTCAGTGAGTAACGTGGTAGTGCCTCGTGTTAAGCAGCTTATAGCAGGACTGTTGTTACCTACTCCATGCTCATCTGACTGTCCATGTGCAGATTCACCTTTTGGCATGTCACAGTGGACTCACAGGAACCCTGGGGAAGCAGCACAACTTCTGTTCCAGAAGAGAATGTAACCAGAGCCTGAATTACTGCTGGTCAGAATGTTGGATGCAGGAGAGTGTAAATAAGATGTATTGAAGCTCAGACCTATCCCTTGGAAACAAATATCCTCCTTCTTTGAAAAAAGTTCAAAGAGACAAATTCTGCCTCTGCTACATCCTTAGGTCTCCAAAATCTTCCTTAACCCCACCTGCCCCTCACCATCTTACCCTTGCTCTCTGAAAGAAATTTGGTTTCTGTTTCTGTTGAGCCCACGTTGACACAACAGTCTGCGACATCCACTCCAGTGTGAAGGTTCAGACTATTTGCAACCTTACATAAATGCTTCCCACTTTAAGATTTCTAGATCCAAATGGCTCCCTAAGTGTTGATGTATTTGTTGCCTCCTTTGAACCTAAAGAATCCACAGATGGCAAGGAGATGTATGCAAGCAACACATGCTGCAAATTTTCTCTGAAAGTCCAAGATTGAGGCTAAGACCACTAAAAGCCTGTGCCATTTTATGAGTATCAATCAGAGAAAGGAAATTTTGGCAGCATTTATAACTCTAACATGTATGACTGTTTTAAGAGGAAAGTATTTTGGTCACTGTAACTAATACTGAACTTGTGTAAGCTATATGGGCTAAGCATATTTGTTTTCCTTTGTGTTAGTTGTCCCTCCAGTAGGATGATGTTTTTGAACAGTTGGCAAATTCAATCTAGCACAGACCTTGCATGTTGTCTCCTGCTACTTGCATTCCTATTCCTTTCTGACCAAGAGTTATGTGGGATGAGCACAATAAATCTAGATCAGAGTCGAGAAGGAGGGCTCATTTTTCATTTTCTAGTGTTATTTAGTTTGTGATACAGTCCAAATATGGTTGGAACCCAGTGTGTGTATTTAACTTTGCCTTTCCCACTGAAATGTGTCATCTGTACTAAAGAGAACAGTTCTGCAGCACAAATTCCCTTCTGTCTAAGTAAATGAGGTCATTCTCGCTGTAAGGAACATTTTTTTAAATGTTTATGAAATAAGTCATTCTGCATAAAAAATAAAAAATAATATTTTAAATTGATGTGGTTTTGTTTGCTTCTGCAAGATCAGCCTTATAACAGCATGCAAAATAGGACTGGAAGGGAGTAGGCCAAGGGTACTTCTTAATGAAAGTGATTTTCTGCTAAAACTGAAGCAGAACTGCATGAAGCTAGAAAAGGTCCCAAACCTGTCTGCTTAAAGTTAGGAATCTATGTCTCAATGGCTAAATAAAATGGCCTGGTTTTCCAAAATGGTTGTCAAGCACCCACATTTCTCATTGAAATCAACAGGCATCGCATATGCTTAACACCCTGGAAAATCAGGCCACTTATATTTAGGAGTTTAAATATGACATTTGGAGCTTAAATTTTATCTCTTAGAGAAAAAACATTAAGCCAGAGTATTTTGAAGTAGGATGTCTGATCTAGTGGTAGAGGTTACAGTTAACTAAGGTAAATGATTCTTATGCTGACCGCCCCACGCCTCTGAAAGTGCTACCCATACACTGAGATACCTTAGCTGTAGCCTAGGTTTCTAGCAGGAAACTTGGTTTGAGAACTCTTTCCAGAAACCCTTCTGACAACAATGTTCTTCATGGATATAAGCCCCAGTAGTCAGTATTTTCACAAGCAAACCCATGTTTGAATGCGATTGTTATCAAAATAAGGATTTTGCTATTTGGTCCATTTAGTTTTAAATTATAGGAGAAAAAGGAGCTATGCAGATTCCATCCTGGGCAGAGGTACCATTACCTTCTGAGAAGAGCTGGATGCCTGGACCCTCAGTGCTCTGCTGACCTGTTGTCTGGACTTCCAAGCTGGGGAAGGCTGAGGGTTTTGGGGAAAGCACCTCTCACAGGCAGTGCTGAATTGGCATAGTCATTCATTCACACTGCCCAAGTCCTTTCCCAGTAAATACCTAGCCAAAAGTAAACACAAGTAAAAGAGTTTCCCTGCTTCTAATTCCTGAAATAGAAACTTTATTTGCGTCTCTCTGCTTGGCCTGGGAGGCTACACAGGTGAGCCAATTTGCTTTTCTGGTTGACCATTATAGTGACCGACTCCTCTTGAGGGAACAGAGGGAGAGGTACTGGGTCTTAGTTTCCACTTTGGTCTAAAAAAAGACCAAAGAACACTTCCCTCCAGTCCTTGAGATCCTTGTGCCTGCATTTGTACCTGGAAAGATCATTATGCGACAGGGTGGAACCTGGCTTCATCTTTCTGTTTGTTGCATGGTACATTAAAAGAGAGTGCTAGTTGCCACAGCACTACTTTGCCAATCACCACTATATGTTAGAGTCCATTCTCTCACGATTATGGAAGAATAATGGGTTATTACTTCAAACATTAATCAGAGCATCATACACAGCTCTGCTCATGGCAGCCAGCCTTTATGGATGCAGAATCCTAACCTGTGCTTGATACTTTGGCCTGTGTTAAAGTATTGTGAATACCAGCAAAACCATGGGCAAGTCTCTGCAGTGCTGTGTAGCTAGTTCAGGGCCTAGCAGCAGCAGCGGTGCAGCCATGGGGATGGGGAGATTGATTTCTGTAGCTAGTTTAAAGCTAAAATTGCAGTCACAGTGTTTCTGGAGGCACAGTGATGCTCCTGCATCTGCACAGCTATCTTTAGCATGAACTTCCAGCGTGCAGCCCATTTAATTTGCATGTTACAAAAAGAAAAAGTCCCTTGAGCAAATTCAAGCCCTTTCAAAGAATTTATCTCATCACCACTCCTTATTTTTAAATGTCCTGGAAATCATGAGATTCCTACGCACAACATTTTCTGTTGCCATTTATTTCCCCCAAGCCCCAACACCTGGTTGTCACAGACCCTTTTCCCTGGTTTGTCTGGTGGAAGGGAATCGAATAAAATCACTACAATGCATGGGGTGTGGTTTGAAAAAGGATTTAAATGGCAAGTACTGCAGAGAGATTGTAGGAGTCTGAATGTTATTTTTTAAATACCATTTGGACAGTGCCCATGGTAGAAAGTCCTTCATCTTCTAGAGGCCAAGACTTCCCTAGTTGTGTAAACATTCTCTCAAAAGGCAGCTGTGTGTGTTAGATCACCACTGTGCTGACCACAAGTGGGGAAGGCTGGGGTTCATGCGTCCTGCAAAACTCTGACTCCAACCCAATTAAATTAGGAAAGACTCTTGCTGATTTTAATGGACTTTGAACCAGATCTTGCCTGTGAGCAGTAGTGAATGTACGTGTGGCCTAGATTCAAGAATGAGGTCTGGGTACATATTCCAGGTAAAGACTGAGTACTGGTGGGGACCATGATGACAATGCAGGCTCCCTAGAGCAAGCTCTGAGTGCTGTGGGTGACTGTAATCTGCCTCAAGCCATGGCCTGCACCTTCAGAAATCTTCCTGACATTGAGTAATTTACCCTTTCAATACATGTGCAGGGAAAACTCTATGACTAGCTTATAGGAAAAGAAATGGCCTGAGAAGCAGAGTTGCATTTGCAGGTGCTGAAGAGCTGGAACTCCTTAGGAGTGGGAAAAAAAGCTGAGGGTGTACCTTCTCTGTGAAAAAAATCAGGCTTCTACTTACTTCTATCCACAAAACGATTTTGTCTGAAAGCCAGAGTGAAAACTCAAAAGTTCCTGGCTTAGACCAAAACCCCAATGTGGGATAGTGTTTCATTACAGAAGTTATTTATCTACCGAAACTATTTAAAGACAGGAAGTCTTATCTGTGGCTAGGATTAATCATCTCTGTCACATAGCCTGTCTTCCGAATGAGAGATTAATGCAGAGAATAGCTTCCTGACAGGCAAGAAGCACGGTATGGATTTTGTTAATTTCTGTGGTAAGAAGCAAAGCCAAGTAAATTGCACAATGCATGGCATGTTGGGACACTGTCAGCCAAAAATATCTCAGCTGAGGCTGCTCATTGTGCCAGACTTGATAGATGGAAACAGGCAAGGAAACCTCTATCAAGCCCCAACATCCAAGCCTACCATGCTGAAAAGGGAGAATGACCAAGACGCTGGATATTCGGCAGAGAGGAGGCAGCTTCCACTTTTCCTGCCAAACTTCTGTGCTCCATCAAGAAAAAATGAGAGTGCAAGAAAAGTAGAGCAACACAGGGAGATTAAGCAAACACACGGAATGGCAACACCAAAGATGCTGGTGGAGGAGCAGAGACAGAATGGCAGAAAATGTGGCAGCTTGAATTGGCATTTGTTGCCTTGTGTGCTCAGGCAGCCCCAGGCACCTTGACCACACACAGCAGGCACACAGAGAGGGCACAGCGAGACCTGACCGCAGAACATCCTCTCTGGGCTCTTGTCATGCTGCCAAGTTGCAGATAGAGTGCATTGCTCTTTGTGCACATTCACAGAGGAGGGGAACTTGTGACAATGATCCCGGGTAAGATTTGACTTGTTTAACTTGAAGGAAGGAAGGAGGTCATCATACATATCTTTTGTCTCCCCAGATGAGGCTGCTTTGTCTGCTCTGCTATTTGTATAGCCGTCTACACAGCTGAAATATTTGCATTTTTTTCCTGGGCCTTGTGGCCAGTGCACCACTATTTGAGCTGGTAAGATGCCAGACTCTTACTCAGTTGTAAGACTGAGCTGGTGATCTAGTCGGCTTTGTTATGTTATTGTCGGCCACAGCAGCAAGATAGCAGACATCACCACCAAGATCATCAAAGAGAACATTCACTCCTAAGAGAAAAGAAGAACAAGATGGGTCATAAATTACACCACAAATCTATTTCTAGCCAAAAATAATATCTATTATTATCAGAACATGTATGCTAGAAAAAGGCCAGGGCTTGACCTGCTCTTGTTGGATGATATGATGTGCTGCAGTTAGTAATGACATGATTGGAGCCATATGGGATATCCAGAAAATTATGTGCTAATTATGCGTTAATGTAATCAGTCCATATGTGCCTAACGACTGGCTCTCTAGTGCTGCTGTACAGTTTATTCCCCAGCAGATAGACTACGTGTGAGAACTTCAGAGATAAATACAGGAATTTGCTATTTGAAGAAAAAGGAATTTGTGGGCTGACTCACTTTTTTTTCACCTTAAATTGGTGATGGGGTTGTTTATTTCAAATGAGAATTATTCCTGTTCTGGTGGGGGAGAAAACATTTTTTGAAGTATAAGACAATAGAGCACTGTCTTGTGTGCTACAGCCTGAGAGTAATAGAACAGGATCAACCCAGTGCAAACATCCTCCGTTTATCTTAGCAGGACATGCAAAGATTATTCTTAATCCTTTGAGTGCTTTGTACCTTTAAGATAGTATTTCTGAAAGCAAGAAGTGCTCACTGTAACATTAAGTATCGATTACTTACAACACAGCTCACATTCAAAGTGTTTTTGTGGCATACTACTGAATTAATGCAGTTTGTCTTTTCACTCTGCTCCTCTTTAAAGGTCTCAAGTTTCAATGAACCCATGGGCAACTTAGAGCCCTGACACACTTCTTGTCCTCAGCCATCCCTATGTGCTCTTTGGAAGGGCTGGGTGGTAGCAAACATCCCCTTCTGGTCCCTGATGGCACAGGCTCAGAGGTTAGAGCTGCCTTGGAGCAGGCAATGAAACGGCAGCGTACTCCCGCTTTGAAGGGCTGCACCATTCAAGTAGAACTGTTTAATGCATTCATTACATGTTATGTTTGTAGAGTGCGCTCAGGATCCACAGGCACTGTCTGGCAGCTCAGCTTCACTTCATCCTCAGCATGACTAATGAGAATAAGGTGTATCTTCTATACTGCAGTAGACGTGACGACTGAAACTGCGCCTCCAGACACAGCTGGCCTTCTCTGTGTTATTTTTTCCCCCTGTGCTGCTTTAGTCTTTTCATCCCGCTCCTTATGGGCAGCAGGCTGTGTGTATCTGTTTCTCTACAAATAGCATTGTTCCCTGCCTTTGAAGCGCCTGTATGTTGTAGTTTGCTCTTTTCTTCACTCCTCCCCGTGTAACTGGAGGGGTGGATGCTTTCTAGATAAGGACTGGGAAATGGCTGAATGTATATGTCTACGAAAGATAATCAAACAAAATGAAAGCTGGGACTGGCCCTTGAAATTTCACTGCAAACATTTTTATGCATGCAAGTGGCTGTGGCTTAGTTGACTTCAGAGACGCTGCTAGTGTTCATAAAGGATATCTGTGTGTATGAGACAGCAAGATGGACGCTTCATTTATTGTTATGGTAATGTAACTAGCTTGAGGCTGCTAGGAGATCATGATAAAGGATTTTGAAGAAAGAAAGCAAGCCTATAAAGTGTTTCATTTTAAGGCATGTAGGGAATTATTAGCAGAGCAGCTGTAGCTTTTTATATCATTTCGTAATGCATATGATGTGGCATTTTGAAATTAAAACCCTCTTTGTGGCTGACTTTTTGTCACGTATATCATGGCCAACAGTCCACCTTTTCCAGAGAATTCTCCAACTGAGTCTGCACAAAGGCTCAGACACCTTTGAAGGGTAAGGACCTTTAGTGTGCAGAACTGTTTTCCAAGAAGAAAGTTGGGTGAGTTTGCCAGATTGAACTAACCAGCTGTAAGGAAGAAACAGTCTGTGTTTCTGCATCCCTGCAGCTGAAGAGCTGAGACATTCCCAGGCGTGGCCCTGGCAAAGTCCAGTGCCCATGTATTTCTGGAATGAATGCCAGCTGCCGCCGTGTCTTCTCACTTGCACATTGCAACGCTGTACAGTAAAAGCCACCAGGACTCGCAGAGAGCTCCGCAAGTGATCTCAGGGGAAAGTAATCTAGGGCCTTTTGCTCCTAAAAAAAGAGACCCCTGAAACTGGAGTCACATTACTAGACGAGAAAAGAGCCTTTTGACCGAAGAACAGAACCTGCAAATTCTTTATGCTTTCACTCCTCCAGGAACTCCTGGACATTTTACCTCAGCCATTAATACTTCCAAACACCACCACTGTAAATTTAGGACTCATCCTGATCACTTTAAACGAAAAGATGGGCACATGGGAGCACACTACTTTTAGGTTACAGAAAGAGTAAAGACTCAGACCTAAGGACTCCTGCCACTAGATTCAGCCACAAAACCTGCCTTCTTCCATTAGAGACACGAAATAGGTTCCAAATCATTGTGCGAATTCGGGAAAACCACTGAATCACTTCTTGTTCTAATTTCCTCATCTCTGAATAAGGAAACCTTTTTGCAGGGAGGGGCTTAGCTTAGAGATCCATGGAAAGCTCCTTCTACTCTGAAGGAAAATATGACAAACATAGAGCAATGTTGTCATATACACAAAGAAAGCAGCACTAAGCCCAGCTCCCGTATAGTAAGCTTGTAAATAATCAACAACTTCCAGTTAGGATACTAAAATCAATGATACCTTCACACATACAGGAAGCCCCTTTTGAGGCTCAGCCACCAAACATGACCTTGTAAAAACATTACATTCCTATGAAAAACAGGTTTGGATGCTGATAAGCACTGCTAGAAAATTACACTTGATCAGGCAGACTGAGAAACATTAGGTTGTTAATCTCTTATCCCTTCAAAAATCTTGTCCACTTGGAAATGAAAATCCGTTGTTACAGAGGCAGGGAATCCACCTTTTCGTGGATTAACTGCTGGCTACCTAATGTCTTTTGTTCATATGCCAAAGCCTGTGCAGGTTAGTACCCTGTCTCCCCCCTCCCAAAGTATTGATGGAGATAAAGCAAGCAACTACTTCCTGAGAGCTTCTACTGCCCTCAGGCCATCCTGTCTGAGCCACCTGTGAAACCAGTCATTTTACCTTCTCTTGTACTTCCTGCAGCAGAAGGCAAGTTCATACAGGCACCCCCAGTCTGCCCCTGCATATCTCTCTCTCCCCCTCTCTCTGCAGTAATACCTCTTTGCCTGATATTTTGATTTGTGTGGGCTACAAATCAGCATGTAACCTGCCCAGGACTGCAGGGTAGGGGTCCAAGCACCACTAACACATTGCTCCCTATTCCAGTGCTGGCCTATGTAATGCAGGGACACCAACTGTCCCCTCCCTCGTCTCTCCTAGGCTCATTCCAATCCCCACCCACCCACACCTTAATCTAATACCTGGCATTTAGATTTGACTGACTGTGGAAGTAAATGGGTCAGGTTATTTAGCATAGGCTGCTGGGTTGTGATTGCAGTTCTTCACATGCTGAGTCACCTTGGCAGCAGATGTCATCTGCTTCTTGTTTGAGGGAGAGGCACATAGTGAATTAAAAATGCAATGTGCACTGCTAGAAATCTTATACAGCTGTATTCAGCAGGGATGAGTGGGAGTAAAAAGACAGTCAAATTACAGGGGGTTCTACTATGAAGGCAGAAATTCAGGGGAAAAGCTTTTGTACAAGCGCTTAGTTCAGCTCTCCACGTGTGTTTCAGTGAACTGGCTAAATATAGAACACCCAAACCATTGGAGAAGCAAAGGAAATGGAGACCCAGGAAAAATAAGCCACTGGTAGTGATGCAGGAAATACTTCTGAATGAAACCATTTCCGCTGTAGCCTTTGTAATGTTCTCAGAAGACCACAGTTGTAAAAAATGAGTCATTCCTGTGCTCGAGTGTAACATTGGCTTTACATTGTTGACAAGGAATCGCAAGGGATCTGTGTGGCAGTAGGGTAAACTGTGTTTGTTTTTATAGAGATGTATAAAAATACACATCACTACAAAATCAAAGCAACAGCCACAACAGACCAAAGACTTTCCATAGGAGACAAAGAGCCTAATTCTCTGAGAGCCAGTGACCCCAGCTGCTCTCAGAACTGAGAATGTCCCTTGCTCTCAAGACCTGATGCAGAAAAAAGGAAATTAGGGCTGCATTTCATTATTTTGGCACAACGGACTTCAACAGCTGCAACTAGGGTTAACGAACTGCAAGTAAACTTCCAGAGGAAAAAACCCCATCAGCTCTCCCCCAGAATCAGGCACATTTGTGTCCCTGAAAATCTATCAAAACTATTGCAAAAACAAGGTCCTTTGTATGTGGCTCAAGCTGCTGAAGTGGAAGAGGTACCCTGAGTAAGCACAGGTCAAATAGGGTTAAGCTTTCTTTCTTCAAAGAGTTATCTGGAAGGGATTATGAATCCAGCAGCAGCACTGGCCATCAAATGTGCTCAGACGTCTCAGCTGAGCTCATGGTATCTTCCAGCAAAAAGCTCAGGTTTTGTTCCCCTAAATGTGTTTGTTCTTGAAGGTGTTTATGGCACTTACTGGCAGCTGACTTAGAAAAAAACCACACTTCTAGACTTGTATTTGTTGAAAAGAGGGAAGTTTTTACTGAAACATTTGCCTCTGTTTTTCACAGAAAAGAAATCAATAGTTTTCTATTGGATTGAAACTTCTGTAAGTGCAGGCTGTTGGCTGACTAGCTGCGTTCATGGTTATATCCCTGTTTCACCCTTCCTACACGGCACTGCAAGTTCTGAAAGCAAAAGTTTTTAAACCTTAAAACAGTCTTGGTTGTCACTGTAAAACTTCTGCCTCATTCCTGCTCCTTTATATCACCTTGAGCCTGGTATTTCACTCCAGTTTACATTATTTCAGGAGAGGGAGGCTAAGAACTATTTTGTCTTTTATGACTTTTAAAATGAAGATTTTAAATGTTTTTATAAGATTAAAAAAAAAAACGCCCAACCATCTATAGCGCTAACTAGGGGATTTGGAATACCTAGATCCAATGAATAAGATTTGAGGCAGTAATTTCCCAGAAGGTGGCTTAGAAATGTTATCCATGTGATGCAGAAAAATCCCCAAATCTGGGAAACTCACATGGATGAGGTTTGTTCAGCTTTGTACAGCTTCATCTTCTCACAGCCTATCTCTGTGCTGACACAGTCCCTGCAGGAGCCAAGCTCTCAGGGCTTCCCACATGCTCTTGGGAGGCAAATTTCATACAGCGGAACTGGAAAGCCCTTCAGATCATACCATGAGCTTTGGGTTATTTAAATTTTGTGTTTTTTCCTATGGAGATCTATTAATTAGGGCATTTGACTAGACTGGAGAAAAAAAGTCTTAGGAAAATAGGCTTCAGGGAACAATCTCTTAGTTGGCAAAAGAGCAAATTAGCTCATGGGTGACTTCTGTCTTCTTTCCAATGGTATTTGCTCTTTCAAGGCTTGGGAGTCTGTTTCATGTTTACCAAAATAAAAGGTATAATGTCACTGAAATCAAAGTTCTTGTAAGTAATTTAAGGTGTGCAACAGTTTTCTTCTTCAAATAGTCACGGATTACATGGTCTTTCCTGCCTGTGAAATTTCTCTGGAGAGAATGGCACAGCCTGCAAGCTTTCCCTAAATTTCCTGCATTTTATTCTGCCAAGGGCAGGACACAAGATGGTCCACAGTGTTCGTCTCCTGCCAGAGAGCTGTAGTTGCTGTCACCCTCACAGTCTGGGTGGAGCACTGGAATACAGAGTCCCTTGCTGCAAAGTGATCCTAAATCAAACCTGGTGCAGCAGACTGGAGGTATTCACATCCGACATTTTGGTTTGAGGCTCATATGATGCTTGAATTTAGTAATGAGCAGCACATGTTAAAAATGACCAGGCCAGTTTCCACTTTGTATGGTGAGATGTACTGCATAGGGTGGTGTTATATAGCTTGAGTACCATAGCACAGATGAGTCCCAGGACACTATCTGTATTATCAGGGAAGAAATGTCCAGGAAACAAAACCTTGAGCCGTATTCAGTCCTGGTGTAAGCGCCTGCATCTTAATTTTCTTTGATTATTTATTTTGCAGCCTAGAGCAGAAGCCTAATCAGAACTCCCTAGCCTCATTGCTTATATAACAACTTTCTCCACTCCCCCTCGCCTTCTGTCAGCCTTACTTTCACAAAAAAAGAGGATGCAAATATTCTAAAAATGCAAGTTGCCCAAGCCTTGCTACCTGTTAGGGGATGTGGGGCAGTGGGAGACTGCAATTTGAGAAATCAGGGCAAGTATAGAGGACCTAAAAACATGTAAGTTCTGTCTGATGGCACTAAGTCTGACTTTGGGCACAGTTAAATCAACATACAATGTGTTTGGCACATTATTTGTTGCAATTTTCTCTTTCTTGCTGTTTGGACTCAGTGCCTCTATGCATCTGACTGTTTTTAAACAGCCAGTGGGTGATTTTCTACATTTTTTCAGCTCTCGAAGTGAGATCACTAAAGCTATTTTCCTTGGATGGGTTTCATCCATATGGACTGTTGACTACCTTCTTGATCTGGTTTCCTGCCAGCGTGAACATTTTTGTCAAGGAGCTCCCTCCTGTAGTGGTGCAAGCGTTGTAGGTGGGTGCTGGGAGGTGTCTAATTAAATGGCTTGTGTGAAGTAACTGGAGGCGTCAAAGAACTTCAGGCTACTCTGAAAACGGCCTGCACTGTCAGTAGCAAATGTGGGACAAACTGCAAGCTCAAAGGTCTGCTTTCTTGTGAGAGGGCTTAGTAAGAACATAGAAATTCAGTCAGTGCGGAGAAGAGAAAGCCCCTCGTGCCAGCAAACTGGGAAAGTTTATACAATGTGGCTCAATCACCTTTGCTCTCTCATACACAGAGCTTACAGTTTTGCAAGAGTCCTAGGAGATTACGTGGTTCTCAAGAAATTAAAACATCCAGTAAAAGTAAATTGGCCTTAACTACTGCTTTCAGAAAGAGTGTTCCTTCTCCTCCCTCTTCTCTCCATCTTACAGAACCAACACGGCCAAATTAATGATTTGTAGTGAGAGGCCCTAGTTTAAATTTAGAGCCATAGGAAGCCATTTAAACCTTCAGAGCAAGAAAAAGCTGGCTGACACAGTCATGAAGGGTTTATAGGGCAGCACCAAAGCTAGCACACAAAGTATCCAGCGTTTCAAATAGCTCATTCACAAAATCTGTGTACTACATTCTGGAGGGAGTCAAATCCTGTTTGCCTTTTGGGAGTTGTCACATTGAAGCCAATTGGATTACTCATTTGTTTGAGGCAAGCAGGATTTAACCCTCCAAGAAACAAAATGGATTTGCTAAATGAAAGGGATTAGTTTTTTCTATATAATTCTGTGTTAAAAAAAAAAAAGAGACAAAAGGCATCTCTCCTCCCTCTCTTCTTTTGGTGCAATATGAGCAAGAAGCTGAACAGGACTCTTCTGTGCCCTATGCATCTTAATTTTTGTTGCCAGGTTCTTTGCCTTGCCATGCTTAAATCTGTATGCTAATGCTAATGGATGCTTTTCAGTATGCAGGTCATACCAGGCTGAATTGTTTCTGGAGGGTGGAGCCACTCTCTTGCTTTGGTGTTCGAGACAGGGTATACTCTTTGGTCTCAGATGCAGACTAATTTGTCGTGGACTTAAAGTTGCGCATAGTTTCTGATTTCGCAGTGCTAGAGTCTGGGGAGCCAGCTGCAGGTTTTTGCCCTTCTTGGGACATGCTGATACTGGAAAATAGACTGCCTATGGTGATGGTTCACAAGAGAACAGATCAAGTGTTTGACCCATTCTTCAAAATGAAATAAAACTTGCATTCAAGGTCTTAGTCTGGGTGAATTCTGCATTTGCATTCATTCAGCACAGAAGGAACCTCTCTGGCAAAGCAGATAGGCAACGGGTCCTGTTGTACTGAAAGGGCTACAAAGGGGGCCTAATCGGGGCCTAGAACATCTCTCTTATGAGGAACAGCTGAGGCACTTGGGTCCTTTTAGTCTGGGGAAGAGAAGACTAAGAGGGGATCTGCTCAACACCTATAAATACTTAAAGGGTGGGTGTCAAGAGGATGGGGCCAGTCTTTTTCAGTGGTGCCCAGTGACATGACAAAAAGTAACGGGCACAAACTTGAACATAGGAAGTTTCATCTAAACATGAGGAGGAACTTCTTTACTTTGAGCGTGACAGAGCACTGGAATAGGCTGCCCAGAGAGGTGGTGGAGTCTCCGTCTCTGGAGACATTCAAAACCTGCCTGGACACATTCCTGCAACCTGCTCTAGGTGGACCTGCTTTGGCAGGGAGGTTGGACTAGATAATCTCCAGAGGTCCCTTCCAACCCCATATTGTTCTGTGATTCTGTGAAAGAAATTTTATCCCCTGAATTGGTGCACATGAGGGATGAAGGTTGCCCTTCTATGAATGGCTTCTGCATGTCTGGAATTAAAGAAATTGCAGCCACATCACACTACATCTCTCACCTTTTGTCATCCTTCCTGAACACTTAAGACAAAAGTCACTAAGCAATTCTAGATTTCCATGGTCTTCTGGAAGATGCTTCCAGTTACATCCTCTTTTGTGGTCAGTGTATATTGAGCTTCCACTCATGAGCTCTGCTGCAGTGGTGGCAGCCCCTGGTTTGAGAAGCTGGGCTCTGTACGGGCAGTAGGAGACAGATCCAGTCCTTCACCTCTCTGTTTTTACAGAACCAGGGAGGGGCAGTCCCTCTGAGACAAACCTGGTGGGCAGGGTGATACCATCCACGACCACATCCAGGCTGAAGGTAACTGCCAGATTAAGACAGCTTGCCTGGTAGTGTCTGCATTTATACCCTTATGTGGCTCAGTAATCTTCCCATTTTTAGCTAGAGCTGTGTTCTATCATGAACTTGCTCTTGCACTTATAGTCTGTTCTGAAACCTGAAACCCTGAGCATAAACTTGGAGCAGCATCTGTATCACATGTAACGAAAATTCTCTATGGGGTAGGAATAAGTTCTTACAGCAATGTCAGGTTTATGCTTCTTCTCAAGACAGAGGACAATATTCAAATGAGTGAGATGAACGTCTGGCAGAATTATAGGGACCTCTGTTTGGAAGGTCCCATACGGATACAGAAGTGCTTCTCTTCTGTCAATATATCTAAGAAGAGTTTCACAGAGAGAGGAATAGACTGCAAGCTTTCAGTATGAATGTTTCTGAATCTGATCAGTATGAATCTGTTACTGATTGTAAATGTTACCTCTGAATTAGTTTTTATTCCTCCCACAATTCAGAGAGAGTCAACAGAGGAGTGGCTTCACAGTGGATGGTCTCTTCAATCAATGCTAAAAAGTTTTGGATGTTATGACAGTTCTTAGCAAGGCCAAGATTCAACACAGGAGGAGGCAGCATATATGGGGAAAAAATTTACATGCACATTAGTTCTCTACATAAATCTGTCTCATTCCTGAAAAACAGCTGTGAGCTCCACAGACCCAGGATAGCTGTAAGACACAGAGGGTGGAAGATTTATTATTTCTTTTAATACTTTAGCAATGATGTTGTTTGTCTGCCAAATGACAGACCTCTTGGTGGCAAGGATTTCATGTTCAGCCAGACTGCCATTTGTAGTAGCCTGAAAAGTTTACAACCTGCTATGCAAATAAGGAGAGAAGGAGTGAAAAGTTTGCTCAGAAACAGCTGTAACCCATGAAGAATCCAAACCAATATCCACTCTGGCAAGGAGCTGCCCTTCTAAGTCCAGCTACTACAATCTGTATAACAGACTGATAACCTCTGTTTTCCCCTTCAGAGGGCCTCTGTTTCACCCATGCTGCTACCAAGGAGGAGGAGAAGGCATGAACTGAGAAGCAAGTGAGGTCAAAGATGGGTGTTCTGAATGAGCCCAATGATCAAACCGTGCTGCAAGCTAAATTCAGGTTAGTGTAATAGATCCCTCAGTCTACACCACTTTTTCATGTTGCTGCTCAGGCAGCCAAAGCCTAAGGCCTCTGTTGCTGAGGAAGAGGCAGCACAGGACAACTTTGCTTATATCTCTGTTCTACTAATTATTTTTGCCCAGTTGCTGCCAAAAACATCTACCCTGTGATGACAGTCCAGTTTGCCACATCATCAGACAAGGTATCAGGAAAAGGCAGCTCTCCTCCCATGAATCTCTAAACATCTCAGAGACAGAGGTAAAGAAGTTCAGTCAGGAGAAAAGCTCCCATCTTGTCACAATGAGTGTTACAGTGTTGGTCTGAGGATTTTCCACCATTCATAAGAGAAGGCAGGGGAATGACTTGTCCTTGCTTCAACAGAACAAGGAAAGCACTGTGTGTGAGGGGATGCAGCAGCTGATGGGAGTGAGAACAGAGGCTCCGTAAAACGTGGGAGGTGCTCTGCTCTTCTGGATGCTGTATCCAGTTCTCAGACAGTTGCATGAGGAGAGAGCGGTGCTCACCCACAGCCAGCACTGAGGGTGCTCCAGCATCAACAGGCTCTTGCTGGGCTGAGCACTGACCCTCCCTGTAGCCTGGGCAGAGCTAAGGCATTTGCCACTGAAGGGTTTCCCTTCTTGGCTCTGCTGCCCGGAGGCGCGGAGGCACCGGCCGCTGTACAGGCAAAGCCCTCTTCAAGATTGGCCTCATCTACATTCAAAGCCAGACGTGAGCGATGCTGCTTGGGGTTTGCATTAAACTGTTTACTTTTTCTTCTAATCTGTCAGAAGACTTTGCCAAGGTATCTTTGAATGCAGCAGAAATGCCTGTTATTCTTGGACCTTACTAGAGTCCTTAGGTCCTGTAAATTACAGGAAGGGTGAGCAACACAGAGTGTGCATTATCTTCTAAAGAGGCTTTTTATTATTGCAGTGCCAAGTTAGGAGAAAGCGTGAAAAGAGCAAAGCAGACAGTGACTATTATTTGAGTTGTTGTGCTGCTCAAGGCTTGAAAAGGGTTGCTCTGAGCCGCTGTCAAATGACCCCTGCTTTCAGTGCGGCTGGGTGGATATTCCCTAGTACAGGGCTACTGGGCTGAATCCAGCCCTAAGTCTTTGAGAACAGGGCTGCTGTGAAGAGTGACATGCAGCTTTTTTCTACATGGGAGTACCAAGACAGGAGTAGCTTAAAAAAAAAAAAATAGGTCAGAGTATTTCTATTTTAAGTACTCATCAAGAAATAAAGAGGTGCAGCTTGGTTTTTCTGGTTTGCATTTCAACATTTGTGAGGAGTGTCACGGTGATGGTGCCAGCGCTGAGTTGGCAGCCTCAACTCCAGGCCACCCTCTATGGGGTTAGACTGCCCAGGGGCCACCCTAGGGTGCTGCCCGCAGCCTGGCCGCTCCCAGGGCCCTGCACACAGAGCTCTGTCTTCCTGGGGAGCAACGGTACGCTTAGGAAAATGTTCGCAATAGGTAAGAATGCTCTTATGGTTTTTGCTTTGTTGATGCTAAATATCTGCCAGGCTGTTCTGGAATGAAATTAAGCACAGTATCAGATCAAGTTCGCTAATAGCAAAATCCTATTAACTGTGCATTTTCTCCCCATACGAAGGCTAGTCATGGGATCCTCGGTAACAGTAGTCTTATTCTGCACAGCAGATCTTATTTTACATTCTTGGGCCCAGACGCTCAGTTGATGCAAGTAAGTATATCTCCAAGTTGTAGCTACCCTGGATTATACTAGCTGCAATGCTGACCCTCTGTTAATTGCACACGGAATTTCTCTTGCCACAGACTGCAATAAAGAAGCATTTTCTGTTGGTGAAAGGTCAATAAACAGATCTGTAGATGAAACAATCTCTTTGTGATTATGGTCATGCTTTAAGAATGATTTTGTCCTTCCACAAACATAACATATGTGGTCTGCCTAGGAGTTTTGATCAAAAATGCCTGTGCATAATGGCTACAAATAAAACAACAAATTTTTTCCATTTCTAAGCACAATTGTTATTCCTGACTTTAAATTTACCTACCTACACACAATTCATCCTTCTAGGAGCTGCTGATGATTACTTGCCTATTTCTTTCACTCATGGCTTGTAAGACCATCCCCAGGGCAATGCCTGTTAATTTCTAATTTAGCCTGGTTTAACTAGCCCAGTTGTTCAGCGACCCTTAGACAGACAGAACTAGATTTCTGGACTTGATTTTCCTCAAGTCAGCTGCAATCAGGCTGAAGGTGAAGAGCCTGTAATCGTTTAAGTGCAATATCAATTTACAGGCCTGCCCCTGCATCTTTGCTGGAGCTGGACGCTTTGGCAGGGGAGGATGTGTCCCTGGTGGCAGGGCAGGGGCTAACTGCCACTCCAGCTTTTACAGAACAGCTTGTCTTCCTCGCCTGAACCGATGTAGTTTTTCGTAGAGCACTGTCATTGTTTCAACCTCATCTGCTGTTCCCATGAGAAATGCTGAACCAACAGTTCGGGGACCATAGACTTCTGTCTTCCCATGAGAGGCAGCAGCAGGATAAGCACCCTTGGCCCGCCTGGCATGGAGGATTTGTCTTGAGGCCAGCCAGCGTGGGCCACCCTCCGGTTTGCTCATGAGGAGCTACACAACAGCCTATGGCAGTGATGGGCAGTCCAGGAGGAGAGCGGCAGCACACCTGAGCTGCTCTGAGTGTCAGGATACTCCATGGTTTCAGTGTCTCCTCTTTGTTTGCTAGGATGCTCCCTTCCATTTATGCCCTATTCTCCCAGAGAGACATACTGGAGAGGCTCGGACACTGACCCTGTGAATGCCAGATACTGTCCCATCCAAACCTGCATCTGCCCCACCATGTAAACATTATGATTCTATTAATATCCTGTGTTCCTTCCACCCTTCATGCCCACCCTGTTTAAGTGCCAGTGCCTTTTTACACAGCTCAGAGACTGCTCCAGACCTACGGAAGCCATGCGTGCAAGTCCCTGTCAGCCAGCTTGCTATGCGATGATCTCAGGCTTTGGAGCAGGGGCTGTCATTTTACTTGACTGGAGGCTGTTTCCCTTACTCTGACCTTACCAGTGAGCATTTCCAGTAACCACCAAACATTTCTTGTAGGACTAACAAGCGGGTGGCAGAAGCAGACCCTTTCTGAGGAACACACACACATATTTATTAGTCTTCAGAATGAAGAAAGAACTAAAATCAGCAGCAGACATTACTACTTAGGATTTCCTCCCTGGATTTCTAACTTGATGGTATGTAATGAAAAGAGACTTTATAAACAGAAGGAAAATAATTAGATCCCTTAAGTTTTTGCATCTAAATTGATGCAGACGCTATAAACAAGTATTAGTCTAAGAAGTCCACAAGCATCTGCAATTTCAGAGCCACTTCAGGTTTTACAAATCACAAAATCTACTCTGGATTTTCATCAGAAGTATTAGCATTGATTTCTTACTAAATCTCCATCTAGTTGCATAAGGGAATAAGTTTAATATTCTCTTTCCCTGTTTTGGGTTTTAGTCCTTCCATCATGCTGCATGGAGGTATGATTTATTTGTCCTTGTAAGAACCCATAATTAAAGTACAGATTGATTACACAATGTCTGACATAGCTGCAGACTCTATGCATTGCAAGTCGGTTTTGAACCTAGGGAGTATGACACAGCTGAGGCTGCATATGGTTTAGTGTTATATGGGAGGAATTTATGGGAGATACTTGGAAGCAGAAATCAGATTAAAAGAGAGAATTATTATTTTTTGCTTGCCTAAATGTGAACATAAAAAAGGCCGTACATAGATTTTCCGCATTAGTCAAGGAAAAGGATTATGAACACTTCCTCTAAGCGATGGCATTATTAAATGTTCACTTGACATGTGAAAAGCTTTATTCTGTGGTTTAAAAAAAAATGACATCGTTATTAGGTCAAACTGACCTGTATTACTTTAAATGTTTGCCACATGCATGGAAAATAATTAGAGCACAATTGAATACGGAGCATTCAATTGACATATGAATAGGTCTGAATTCCTTCTTTGGGGTAAAGTTTCAAAAAGTACCAAAGACTGTAATCAATTTAACAGCAGGACTAACCCATCAATAAAGCAGAGATAGTGTTCATTCAGGCACTGCAAACACATTTGAATATGGAAACATATTTCAGCCTCAGGCTTCCAAGAAATGCTCACATAGGATGGGGAGAAAATGGCTGTAAAATGTCAGCTACCTTGATGGTCTTTTTATTAAGTGAGGAAGTAACCTGAATCTGTTTTGCCTGCAGATCTGGATCTACCTGTATCATAAGAAATGATGAAAAGCCTTTGCTGGAATTTATTAAAAAAAAAAATGTAGAGGCTGAATTCAGTCTTTTTCCTGTCCAACACTTGCTGAGACTTTATTAGCCAGCATTGTTCACATCTGCTTATAAGGGAGCACACCAGAGGAGCATGTGATCCAGCTGTTGCTATGGTATCTAGTGGGATTTTAAGAGAACAACAGAAGAAAGAGTGGCAAGAAACCCTCCAGCTGACACCTGAGTTAAAGGGACATTGCCAAAAATCATGAGTTGAACATACATAACCTTTGTTTGTCAGATTTTTCTGAAAGAATCCAGTATTTAGCACTCCAGTGAGAATTTATAGCACCTGGAGCCTCTGGGGGAAAGGATAACAATACCAATAATAGTCATGCAACTTCTTTTTAAATGCCTCTGTAATTTAGCAGAATGACACCTGCTTTAAACTGAGCTCTGAAAACATTCAGTAAACCTAGCTCATCATCAGTGCAAGATGATAGTACTTAGTTTATTACAGAAATCAATGTGTAGGCAAGGGCACAACAGCTAGCACCTTGAACCAACCTTTCCTTGTCTCCCCCTCATTCCTGCCAGGCTATAGAGAATAGAAAGACATCAAAACCTTGTTTCTGAGATATTTCCCAGAGCAATACTGCTCACCCTAATGCCCTGCTGTTGCATTATGCATACAGCCTATCAGAAAAACAGACATACAAAATGAGGTACACACAAGAATCTGTTTTGGGGACTGTTTTTCCATCTTCTTCTTCAGACAGAGGTTTTCCAAGAGCTGTCAACTAATAAGCAATGAAATTCCAATAAGTGTTTGTTTGGCTGAGCACAATACTCAGCCTTTTGTGAGCCAGCCAGCAATTTGGAGCCTGCAAAGCCTCAGGAGACTGGGCTTTACCCTTGTTTCTGCTGATACTTCCCTTCATCGCGTTGGTCAGAAGTACTGGGATTACTGTTCTGGCTCCGTAGCTTGCCTGCGGCCAGCCAGGCTCAGCCTGTGATAATGTGTTTTGTGAAAGTGAAAACAATGTACTATGCATGGAGCACCTCTTGCTCTGGACCCTGGAAGACATCCATGGATAACAGAGCACCTATTTGAGATGATGTTATATTTGGTCATAAAGTGGCTGTGAAGCAGCTGTTCTTGCTCCTGGGGAAGTTTTCTGGTTTTGCCATCCCATCCTTGAAGTCTCAGGGCTACTTTCTATGCCTGGGCATTAGCCTACAGCCACCTAACATGCTGAGGTGGAGGGACTCTGAGGCAAAAGCCCAACAGAGGCCAGAGTGATGAGCACCCAGGGAGCTCAGTCTGCCATGCTGCTCCACCCTCCTGCTCAGGGGAGGCTATAAATCTCCCCACAGCATGCCTGTCCTCTGCCATGGTGTGGCTGTGGGTGACTGTAGCAGTGTCCAGGAGAGCCAACAGAACTTGCCTTTCTGCAGTGCCCTGGCTGCTTCTTGGGAACCAGTGTACCGAAGGGTGCCAGCATACCCCAGGTGGGAAGAGCTGAGGTTTGGGACTTCACTGAGTTGTGCATGAAGCTTTAAGTGAGGCTGATTTTGTCCTGATGCTTTCTCCATTTCTAGCATTAGCCTTGACCATGGTAACCTCTGAGAGCCACCACCGTGTCCACTGTGTAGCTACAGAACTACTGTGTGTTTCTTGCAAAGACAGAGGACCAGACATGATGCTAATGAAAGAACAATGCACGCTGCATTGAACAAAATGATTGAGAAATCTGCTTTCCTGACTTGAACACAGATAGCTTGCTCTGCCTAAGCTAGGAGAGGGCTTAAAAACTTATTTCTTCTCCCTGGTTCCTTTTGAATATTATAAACTTCATGAATTAATCAGGAGAATACTTGGTGTAGTAGGTGGAGATATGAGAGGCTGTTTATGTTCAGCAGGAACACAAAATGCTTTGTAAAACTCATCTATAAAACAAAGGCTTGCAAGAACTGTATGCAATTTAATAGTCACATACAACTTGATGATAAAATATGCATAATCCAATATTATATGCCTTTTTTTTCCCCTGACAGAATATGAATAATTTAAGATTTTGTTTTTCAACCACAAACCTCTTGCCATGACCCAGTCAAATATTATCATCCTAGAATGTGTTACCCTGCAAACCATCCAGAAGACATAGCACTCTGCACAAGTAGTCCTGCTAAGCACATGGGTACAGAACAGCAGGGCTGTGCTAAGAGCTTGGATAAGATGTGGCTCTCATATGCTTCCAAGATATTTCTTGTAATTGGCCTCTGAAATTTCATCTGTTAATTCCACAGCAGAAGAAGGCAAGTAACACAGAAAGAGGCACTTCACGGCAACACTCCTCAGTTCAGGAGTGCCAACAAACCAGCTTATCAAAATGGTCATAAAGGAGTAACAGAAAAGAAGTTTGGGAACTTCTGCTGAAGGACAGTTCAGCACACTGGTGAATGGAGTGAGCAGAAGGCAGGAACCTCTGCAGTTAGTGAGGCTGCTGCCTAGGTCTTGTCTGCCCCTCACTCTGCCCCCAACCATTCAACCTCTCTTCCACTGCATCTGGCACTAAACCTTCATTTGCAAGCTTCTTCCTGTTGATTCCCACAGAATATTGGTGTCTGTCTTTCTGTCTTTTTCCTTGTTTTGATTAATTTTGGTCATCTAGGACAAAATGACAGCCTTCCTTCAGAAAGGGCGACCTTTGACAGGGACACTACTGAATGTAGAATTTGTCCCTGATATCCAGTTCTTTCTTTTTTTCTTTCTTTCTTTTTTTTTTTTTTTAACAGAAGCTACTTAATTGCACTGTCTACTGGCATCACAAGTGACTATTTCCAGTCCATTTTTTCCCCTTTTTCTGTGTATTTTAGAGTCTTTGCTTTGGCTTTCTTTGCCTAAAACTCAACAAGCAGAAGTGCTTTTCAATAAAAAATGCTATTTAAGCCATGAGAATTTCCTCTGCCTTCTGCTTCTGTACATCCCATGGACTTCTCTTCCCACATCCTCTACACCTTTGTATTTGCCTTTCTGTGCTTCTGCTGCTCAGCCTGTGTACTAGTGTGATCTCATCTCTGCCGTGGTTCTTAGTAATTTCCTCCTGCCCCTTGCAATCCCATTTCCCTTCATTCCCTAGCTGCCAGCTCTCTATATGCAGTAGGCTCCTATTGCCATTTCCACATATACAGTGGGAGGTTACAAATTGATCCAATCAGCTCTTGAGTGGTTGTTCAGCTGCAGAGATCTGTCTCCCATTATTCCAATCAGCTGTGGAACAGAAAGCAATTGACATGGGAGAATATGAAGGTTTAGATTGGCAGTAGCGAACTAGTAAAAGGTGACACGGTGCGTGCCCTGTAAGTCCCCAAATGTACGCTCACATCTATTTTAAATTCCTACTCATTTGGAGACCAAGGATATTACTCTCAATAAACAATTTGCTTGGAAAATATCCTTTGTAGTCTTGATGGTTTAGTGAAAATTGCTCAGCTACCCTAAATTATTTCCTGAGTTACATTTTTATTAAGATGCCCAAAGCATCTTGAGTATGAGGCAGGTTCCCAGGAATTAAAGATTAACACCACCAGGGTTTCCCTGGAGATTTCAGAACATGAAAGGGCAAATTGCTGGTGCACAGAAGGCAAACTCCTGTTATGGCAACGTGTTCACAGCTGTTATGAAGGGAGGCAAAGCCTTGCAAAGTGAGGTCAATAAACCAGACAGTAAATCAAGTTTATGAAAGTCGTGACGGGTGGGACTACATTAAAATGTTATCTGGGAAATGTATGACAGCCATGGATGAAATAAGGTTTGTCACAGGAAGGTGGGTGGGAGCAGATTGATTTAACCTGTTGAGAAGCACGGAAGAAACACTGAATATCAATACTTTGGGAATTGTCTATGGACTAAATGACAGTGAGAGTCAAAGGCAAAACAATGTGTAGTTGCAACACACGCAAGGCTCTGTTTAAAAGTTCTTATGTGGCATAAATGGAAATGAAGTTTTGCAAGGAGGCTTGTTCTTCTGGAGAATCCACTCTTTTTTTTTTTTTTCCTGTGTTTTGTACTTTCTAGAGCTCATAGTGTGTTTTGTTTGCCAAATGTACCTAGTTATTACTCAGTGAGAAGCAATATTTTATTTTTTTTTCAACACAGATAGCAGGTGATATTAAGAAAGGATTCTGAGCAGATGGCAGGGAAGTTAATTTTGTTGAATCTTTATACCAACTTTCACATACGGCTTTCAGAATTAGCTCCAGTGAACATATATTTCTGTTTGGAAGTTAAATTTTCAGTTAGTTCAATTTACAATAACTAACAGTTAAAAATATAAATAATAAACTTACTAAGTCCAATTATTCTCTTTATAAATACTGTAAACAGGCCTGAAATCTGGTAACTGAATGTGGTGATTTACTTGAAAAGTAAGCGGGCAGCTGGCTGGTTTATCAGAAACAAATGATCCTTCCCCAGTACTTGCTAACTTCCTCTGAAGGCTGTAACTGTTGCCATTTTGCAGTGAGATACTCTGAATACAATGAACAAAGTGTTAACTGGCAGTGTTCCAAGCACACATGGTAGTGGCTTTGCTATGACCTAACTACATGCTATGTGAGGCATTGTTTTTAAGGAGCAGTAATGACTTTTATTAAACCAATTATAATTGGAAAACCAGGCAAGTTTTCTTCAATTCTAGAATAAAAGCAATCACTAAAGCTAAATACAGGTTGAGAACAATTGCTGTGAATTTAATTTTCAAACCTCTGTAAGATTCTTTGTTTGAAGTTGCCTTAAGATTTGCAGCTCCCTAATAGAGAATTAATTTAAGCTCCAAGTTTGAGTGTCCGCCTGATTTTTCTGCATGCAACAATTTTTCTGCCTGGCAGCTGTTTTAATCTGAAGGCTTTACTGATACATGTGATAAGCTGTTTTATAAAGACCACTTATTGTGCAGCACTCAAGGTATAAAACATACTCAGCTGACACAAGAATACTGTAGTTCCAACCCCAAAGAACTCAGGCATCTTTAAAACTTATTCTTTACAGCCTATGGCTATGAGTAAACTGCCTTTGTTAGCTGGGTTTGAGTTCAGACTTGTTCTCTAAGCTGAGTGCTATGGAAAGCCAGAGAAATCTACAGAAACAAGACCAGACTGGAAGGAGCACAAATTTGAAGAGGAAAAGGAGGGATGTGCCAATGAGCTCTGTAACCTGTTTCTTCCCCGGAGGGTGCCGGAATGCACTACCATGGAGAGTTCACTACTCTGCTCATACTGAAATTTCAAAGATGTTGTGTTGCCCTCGGTTACTGGAAACCCCTTCTAAAGCAAAGGAGTCATCCATCCTAAAAGCATTAACACTAACGGATCCAGTCCAAGTTCTTTGATCACAGAGTGACAGCCCAAAATATTACCCTGAGTGGCGCCAATTCTATCCTGCTCTTCAAGGGAACAGCAAAGCACCATTATTTGCATTACACATTTGGTCCCCAGGCCACATTAAGCCCTTAAAAAAGGCTCTCAAACTTCATATCCCTAAATGTAGTAGATAAAATAAAGAGAAACATGAAGGACAGGGGAAAGAAAAGAGCTCTACCAAATGAGAAAAGACACATTAGACTATGTTTCTCCTGAGAACGCTGTCTGCCAGGTTGGTATAAAATGCTGGTGTTCAAACACAGATCTGCTCATTTAGAGTTCAGGCTGTACAACAGTGCTTAGCTAACAGATGTTCCTGAATGTAAAAGGACACTATTGTCTGTAGGACTTGCATGCTCCGATGGTATCTAGCTATTAAAATCAAATTATAGAATCTGGAAGAACCAAACCTCGTGTAGTAACACCTGTAGGATCCAGAAGTGAGGCAAGAGCCATTTATAATCATTCTGCTTCTCTTAAATGCTATATCATATTACATCAAGGTTTTCTGTAGATGCTCCAAGCACAAGGAAGCAACAAAAACAAAGGAGAAAGGAGGCAGCAGAATTTAAAAAACTGTGTTCAGCAACATCTGCTCTTTACAACAATCACTATTACATACACACTCACTCATCTTCCCCCTCTCTCCTGAGTCAAAGACTAAATCAGATTCAGCCAGAAGGTGGCCTAATTAGATTGCTGTTATATTCAAGGTAGCACCACCTGGAGTCATTAACACCATAAATTATAGGACTTCTCTCATGACAGAGCACTACAGTGCTTGTTGAATAAGAGGAGGCAGAGCTGAGTGGTTTTAAAAATCAAGACAGAAGGAATCAGAAGAGCATAGGAGACTTCTGGGATTGCATCTCAGTGGGTTTTGTGAAACAACATTATGTATTAAGAATAAGAGGGTGGCTTAGACAACAGAAAACATCAGTGTGGATAGTGGTTATGCTTTATGGACTCAGCATGAAGTTTTAGGCTCTAAATGCGCCTTCATTTTCAAAATAGAGGGGGGGAAAAAGGAAAAGGTTTCTCAGATGAGTGATATTTTTAATATCAAACAATGCTGCTATTTGGATAACTTAGCACGTGCCCGGGCCACGTGTAATTCCTGTCTCCTCATTTCTATGAAAAAGTTCCAGAATGACACTGGGGCAGAGAAGCCAAGAGAAAAAGTCTTTGCCTTTTATTGCTGCTCTTCAGAGGTATGGAAGCACTAATATGTCACACAGCAAACCCCTCAGCAGGGACTGGTGATATGGAGTGGCCAACTTTAACCACCAATCAAGCCCGTATTCAAAAACATCCTTGCCAGGAGATTTACTCACAAAGAGCTTATGCAAAGCACAACTGTCAGAAGTTTGATATCTGACAGATGCACAGGTTAGCCACTCTTATACGAAGCAGGTATAAACTAGAAAATTGAGGTAGATACAGGACAGCATCAGGAAAAAAGAGAAAGGCACAAATATAGGGATGTGTCTAAGGATGGAAATACCTAGCCAAATTACTTTAAGTGGTATTTTTTATTACAAAGCCAACACAGCTATAGATCAGAGAACTGAAATGTTATTTGAATAACTGAAGTTTCCAAATGATGGGAGTACGGGATCTTTTTTAAGACACACAAGAACTGTGTGACCCTGCCACACCTTCTATCATATGGCAGATGATCATCCATCATTCCAGGCAAGAATAGAGTTCTTTTCTTTTTTTTTTTTTTGCAGTGTGGGAGCAGTTGATTTGGATGCCTGGGGGAAAAAAAAAACCATAATGCTTGGGAAGCATTTTCAACATGAAGTTAACTTTCTTTCACAGAACATTAACGGTCATGGAAATGACACTGAAGGCCAAGCCCTGCAGCCTGTCTGTATCAGGACACAACGGTGAGATAAAGAACGAGCCCAGAAGTGGATTTTGAGAAAAAAATGAGGCATTTTCACTATTACCAGGCTTCCCATACAGTAAACGATGTTGTTGTTTCAAAAATTATTTTTAAAGAAAATTGTGCAAATTAGCTCTTTTGGTATTTGCCTTTTTATTCCATTTCCCTTTGCATCTCCACTGCTAAATGTTATATAGCTTTAAATAAATAATAGTCAGTTCTACTGTGTTCGCCAGAGGTATTACAAAGCACAGAAGGGTTGTCATGGAGACAGAAATTCCTAAGTAAAGCAACTGAATCCCTAAAATATTTAAGCAACACTGACTCTGCAGGACAAACATGAAGTAGAATATCTGTGACAAGAAACTAGGTTGGAATTTCTCATGTTGAAAATGAAAAAGAAAATAAACCAAACCCCATCTCGGGCAATAAAACCTTAGTGGCTACTAGGTGTGTTTAAATGAGGAAAAAATGTGCATGGCTACTTTCACATGTACAGAAGGACATGTCAACTCATCACACAAAAAAAAAAAAAAAGCATAGCTACATCTGTGACTTTCACCTTCTTCCTGGCTGAAGTGGTGCTATGTGTCTTTTCTGGTGACGAAGGCCAGTTTCTCTGGGTGGTTCAAACCATCAAGAAGAATGAACTGTATTTTCATTTTGTCTGCCATTTCTTCTTGAGTAACTGCTTAACCTACAGAGTTGACACAGTGGGTCGGTGATTCACGAAGGCATAGGTACCTTGTGAGAGGACACTAAAGAGGTAGTTCAGATCTACAGGAACCTAATTCCTACCTAGTGTTGTTTTAACACTAACCCTTCTCAGACCTGAAATAATACAAGGGGCAGCTGCCAAAGGCAATCTGTTGATTGCCTTTTCCATCACACTTAATTAAGATAGCTTTGACCTGGTAATTACATTTACAAGCAAAAGAGATGCGTTTTATAGGACAAAAATTGGATAGCTGAACTCAAAGTGTACCCACCAAATTGTCTGTGTCTAGCACTGCGGGGAGGTATTAGGAAATGAGTTTTGACCAGATTTTCAGTCTTTTCCATTACTCCTGGCCCTTATTGCTCCTTTCTGACAGATTTCTTTTTCTCCTCTCTTTGTATCATCTAGTCATTTCCTCTCCACGCTTTGCACTAAGCAGCAAGGGGAGAATAAGGAGTTGGAGGAAAGGAGCAAAACACTGGCTGAAAAGAAGAAAGCAGAAAGGAAATCTGAACAGATGTCTCAAGCAAAACTCCTGTGGACCTTTGCTGGGATATCTGCCCAAGTAAGGGAGCATGGGGAGGGCAGGAAAAGGCCTAGAGAGTTCTTTAAAATATTGCAGAGCTTGTAGTTAATTCAGACCAAGTGTTCCTGGGGACAGTTTGTGGTAATGAGGAGAATGTACTGAAGGTGTAGGAGGGGGACAGTTTTTGCAATATCACTGCTTTCCCAGGGTCTCCCGAATTTGTCATTTTGAAAGCTATATGTTTTAATCCTCAGGAGAACACTGACTGGAAAATGAAAGGGTTTGGTGTGAGACAATTCATGGCAGGCCAAATACCACAAATGTATCCATTTGGCCTTAAAATAAATCTCCCACTGATTAATGCAACTTCCTAAAGTTATTGATAAAGGAGCCCTGCTGAGGGCTGCAGCTCTGACAGCTAATATCCACAGCATGCATAATGTAAATGCCTCACCACCTCCTCTTGCTAATTGACAAAGAAAAGGAGGAGATAAGATGTAAGTAAAGGTCCCTCATCTGATAACTGGCCTACTCCCACATAAGCCATTGACAGCTGATACTTGTCACCCAGTGCAGGGGAATATGGGACCCTGAACTTGTCATCCTGTGGCACACCCACAGTAAAGCTGTGTCCTCTCTTAATCCTGGCTTCCTGTTTCCTCTCCCTTTTGCAGCCAGCTCCAGTGGTTATCTTACGCAGCTCAGGGAACTGATTGGCTTTTTAAAGCACTAACCTCTGTATACATGCAGACTGAATGCAAGGATCCACTTCCTAAGCCATGGGCAATGGGGCTTCAGGGAAACAAGTGAGCAATTACATAGTGACTTCACCAGTGTATCACTGTTATGGGTCCTCTGGGCTACTCAAAGTAGTCCAGAGTAATGAGGGTGCACTGTGTTCTGGGTGCAAAGGCAGAACACACTCCCTTCTCCCACACACTCCCGATGCTATTCTTGCACCCTGGGGACTGCCCAACAGACCAGCAGGATCAGCCTGTTCACCATCAGCCTTTACTCCATGAGATTAGCTTGAGTAGTCGCTGTGAGGGTGACATACCTCTGTCTTTGGGACATGCAGCATGCACAAGCCACTACACTCAGAATCAGGGTCTGGATTTCACAACTCACATGAGTTTCTTCAGTCCTTGCCCAGCCTTAAAGCTGATGGAGCTTTTGGGCAGGGTCACACTTTGACTGAGCTAGCCTTAGCATGAAGATGGCACTAATTAAGCAGTTATACCAGTAATAAAAACTTTTGGTTGGTTATCCAGCTCCCAGAAAGCACTCTCTTCTCCTACACACATGCAAACATTGTAATTTTTGTATTATACTGATTCAGTAATGGATCATTCAGTAATCATTCATTAACAACAGAGCACAGAGCAGTATCTCATCTCTGCACCTTCAGAAACTCTTATGAGATGATTAAAAAGCCCCAAACTCTCAGAAATGTCATAGTCTCTGGGAATTCCTTTGTTTTAAATGAAACTAAAGACCAATCATTTCCCTGAAATGCTCAGCTTGTTCCGAATGCCTGTTTAAATCAAATACAGATATGCTCTATTCTTTCTGCAGAGCCATTTGCCTGCTCAGAGACAGAGAAAAGGACATTGCAACATAAGTGCATGCACATCTCCACATAAAACAAACCCCGCACCCAGGTTTGCAATCACTTGGGTGTCCCAGGGGATGAGGAGATATTTTAACAATGCTGCAGCTTGTTGGAAGAGAAAGAAGGGGAGGAAGTGAAGAAGGCATGGGGGGCAGAAAAAGGAGAACAGATTTTTCATTATAAGGGTGACATTTACAAATACCATTCCCTTTGGGTGAGGTTATATTTAAGCTAGACAGCTCAAACAATATTAAAACTGAGATGAAGCTTTATTTCTGAAGTGCTTTTCTTCTGAGGAACCTGAAGCACTTTCAGAGAAGCATGAATTAAGCCTCACAGCAGCAGCGTGTATGAAGCAACGATTATTCCCCATTTAGTAGATGGGGTATAAAAATGCAAAGAGGTCACGTGAGCGGTTCAAGGGTGTACAGGAAGTCTGTGGCACAGCACAGAAATAGAATCCAGACCTCTTGACTCCTAGACTTGTACTTTAACCACAAACTCATCCTTCTTCCCTTAAATATTCAAGAAGTTGAAAGCCACGCAGTGTCAACAAGTCAAAGATCTGAGTGATGTTTGCCTCAGATTTTGTGTAAGTATATACCTAAAATAGTATATGCATAGACAGGAAAAGATAATTACCTGGGGCATTACATAGTAAGTGTAGTACGAATAGCAAATTTGTTTTCTTCCTTGGTGTGCTGTTGGAGTAGGACTCCCTGAGCTCATTCTTGTTCCCAGCTGGGAAAGGATTTCAGGGAATAGAGAGGACAGTTAGTACGTTTGTTGACCGGGACCTTTCTTACTTCAATCAGATATTTACAAGAAAAATAAATAAATATGCATAAGTGTTTTGCGCTCTGATAAAGATGACGCTACAAGGAAAATGCAGGAGCAAAGGATGAGCATTTTTATCTGTAGTAAAAGTTTCTACAGGGTTTAAAAAAAGATGTTAAATTATAACAGAAAGAAACAACAAATAAGCTTGGAAAGATTATTGCTTATTGTCATGGTTGAATGGAGGCATGGCAGCAAAGATCACCTATTTCTGAAGTGTAATTCTTTAGTGTTAAACAGGAAAGGCTACTCTCAAGAGAGATTTCTAAAATGAAAAGTTGCTTGTCTTCACTGTTAATGCTTACAATCTGTCTTCTGGGTTCAATTCACCCAGAATAAAGCATCATACAAAGAAGGCAATTTTAGACAAGTCTAACCTTCTTTCCATGACTAAGGAAAAAAAAAAATCCAATCATGATTTCCAGTGTTTGATCACTGTGCAGGTTTGTGTGACACTGGCTATTTACTTTTGGTCTGAAACAAGGCCCTTCACAGAGACTGGTATGTGCTCTTTACTGAGATATCTTTGATACAAGACCAAAGATATGAGATATCCAAGATACAGCTGCATCTCCAGTACTGTTAGCTTGGTCAGAAGGCATTAGTCTCAAAACCAGGGAGAGAGAAAACATTTGCCTCCCCTAAGTGGTTGGTCTTGGGTGAGGACTAGTAACAGTAAATTAAAAGGAAGAGAAAAAGGAGAGACCTCTTTCTTTTCTTTTCTTTTCTTTTCTTTTCTTTTCTTTTCTTTTCTTTTCTTTTCTTTTCTTTTCTTTTCGGTTTTGTTTTGTTTTCTAGCTCTGGTATTTAAGGCCTATTTGTCTGAATGCATGTGTGTTCTGGGTCCTAATTTCTAGCCTCGCTGTTTTAGTGGTACTTTAAAAAAACACATAATAAATTGTTTTTGATTGCCCAGCTCCCTTAGTGAGCAGCCTATTGCACTCAGCAATTGAAACACCAAATTAAACAAGACACCAATACTTCAAAAGCAGCGCTCCAGCTCAGAGATATGCAAAAAAAAGCTAATTTCTGGGCAGGTCCTTGGACCTAGAAGAACTGCTTTTCATACGGGGTAAAGACAGACCTGCTTTTGCCTCATTCCAAAGGAAAGGAGACTTGAGGCGGTGCTGGTGTGGGACTCCAGTCGTAGCATATCACCTGGATGCCAGCCTTCCTCCCCACACTGAAGCAGTTCCTGGTTTTGTCTATACAAATATGCAACAAGAAATGGACCGACAAATGTGGAGGGAAGAGAACCAGCACAAGACCAACCTACCAGAACAGTCATATCCATTAGGTATCTCCCAAGAGCAGAATTGCCACCCTTCATTAAGCTATGGCATTACTTGTTATTATTACTGAGTTCATATTGCTTCATTGAGATTTTCTAGTTAGTAAGAACACAATGTCTAAGGATTTGCTGGGGGATGGGTTAGATTAATTTTCAAATCGGAACTAGTCTATGCTAGGCAGACAGGCAGTTGAGGATCATTTATATTAAAGAGAAAATGAACAGTTAGATACATTTAGGTAGCAGCCAACAAAATGAAAACTCTGAAATTTTGTCCCTTTCCAAAGCCCCATCCAGATACTACACTGTGTGATTTGATGGCTGTACCCTAGTTATGCTTATTCTGTGGGTTAGAAAACAGTGCCTTTTTGCTGCTCACAGTCATTCATACCTTCAAGCTTGATGCTCATTATAGTCCTGCAAGCAGGTGAACCTCTACACTAGGATCCCTGACAGTGTAATGGCATCACCAATTACTGGATTTACTAATGAGATGTTACAGGAAACTGACAGAGGTAACTTGTACAGACAAGTAATCTGCCCAGATAAAACAAACATGGAGTTGAATTTTTGTACAAAACTCATCGCAAACCTAAAAACAGATAACATAAAAATAACAGATAACAGATAACAAAAAGCTTGTTTCAATTAGGAAAAATACAGTATGGCCCAGGATTTCTAAACAGTGTGTATTTGTCTCTGTCTTATAGACTCCAAAACAGACTAGAATTTCATAAACCTGAACTGACAATAAGAAAGAGGCTAAAGACATACAAAGAATGGTCTATGTTCACAACGTTAAAGGATATGTTCTTTGCTGTTGTGGTGCTGTGACACAAATGACTAAGGTGCTGAAAAGTCAAAGGGACTCTCTTGTTGCATGGGTCTGCACTTGCACCAAGAGAACGATGATCCTGTAGCATGACACATCAGTATACTCAGAGGTACCATCGAATAGCAAGAAGAGGTCACACTGCACTTGGCAGAGGAGGAATGAGTAAGTATGTAGAAGACAACAGCACTCTGACAAGCATTCATTCCTCTGTTAAGTTGTTGTTTGACATAGTACCAAAAAGGCAGGAAGAACAGGGTTCACTTCCTGTGGGATTTTTATTTTTCAACTTAGTAGCACAATGCCATTCTTTTAAAAGACTTCTGATTAATTAACTTTGTAGGTAAATGATATTTCATTTATGCTTTTCAGATGTAACAATCATTTTAAATCACGTTAGTCACCAAGAAAAATCTTCCTTGATATTGCCATTGGGCAATATTTTTTCCATATTGTTTCCAGAAGTTACAGAATAGCTAAAATACATCTGCTACCTATGATTATCTTGATGTGTCCTATTACTTGTATTGCAATCAGTCTAGGTGACCTGGTACAGATTGTGTTCCCCTAGGCTGGCCAGTTCTTGAAACAGAATGATCCTTGCCTGAAGGGTTCTGAGAAGTGGAAGAAGAGAGAGTGAAGAAGATCACCGAGACTTTCAGGCAGAGCTCCTCAGACTTTTCCTTACCATGAAGTGACACAGCAGTGTTTCCCCCGTTACCATGGCATTCTGCAAACAACGCCAGCACACTAGCTAGAAATTAAGTGGGTAAAGCTCTAAAAGTTTGGCAGTTTGAATAAACATCTGTGAGGATCTGGCTGGACTTGGGGACAGGCTGTCCTTTGCAGAAGAAACCACAGAAATTGGTAGAGACGCATTCCTTTTCTAAGGGCCTCTGTAGAGTCTAGAGGAAAGAGTATGAGGCAAATAAGATTTATAACCAGAAAAGGAGAGAGGCTGGGGAGCAGATGGGAAAAAAGTACCCCATGGTGGGGAATCCTGTACAGCGCAGAAAGGTAGAGGAATTAGAAACAAAGAAATGAATGGAGAAGGTGCTCTCTCTTCCACAAAGAAGAGCAGGATGCATATTATATTGCAGGTGACAACTGTAGTGCCTTATGTATCATGTGTGATCACACCATCACAGGTATCTTCCCAGGGAACCTCTCAGAAGGCTTCAAGGCCTGTGGTCTTGGAGAAGGGCAGGTTCTCCTGAAAGATATTGCCAGCTGCAAGAGAAGCTGGGGCCACAGAGCTGTAAGCTGAAGATACTACTGATCTGCAGTCTGGGCAAAATTTAGGAGTTCATTTGGGAAACCACTGGGGGCACAAAGAGGCAGAGTGAACCCTGCTAGAACATTAAATCATAAAAAGCTGGAGTTGTCCAACTTTCCCAATGCTATTCTAATTTCTACTCCTAAAGCTTCCTATCACAGGTTATGTGAGAATTTAGACAGTCCCTTGGTGGGCATTTGGGTGGGTGGGCATTTTTTTTCTGAATAAGCACTACGTATAATAAGACATATATTGCTTCAAGTAATGCCTCCCTTTCCAGTTAGAAGGGCTGTTCAGAAGGGACACTCAGTGATGGTGGGGTCATTGGCCAACCTCCTCTCCTGAGT
Organism: Numenius arquata; assembly: GCF_964106895.1. Lineage (NCBI taxonomy): Eukaryota > Metazoa > Chordata > Aves > Charadriiformes > Scolopacidae > Numenius > Numenius arquata. The sequence goes on from NC_133578.1 coordinate 28,437,392, forward strand.
CATTTGGCTGAATGCAGCAATGTCAGATGTCTTGCATCTGTGTGCTCCCATTCTTGTGCTATTATGTACACATCCCTGTCTCAGCTGAGGCTGCAAGCAGGAGTAACCCAAAATACCACAACAGCTGTTTTGCTGGATTTTATGGAACTGAAACCCAGGAGTACTGGAAATCTTCAAATAAAGCTTTTTCCTCTAAAATAAACTTCCAGATGCATGAGCGCTGAGTGTTTGTGAACAAGCAATGTTTGACTAGAAAGCTTACCCTTTTGATGTCTGCCACTTACCACTTGATTTATAATAAATATGTGATAACTTGCCAAATATCACAGTAACTTATGAGAACATTAATGCATGATTTTGTAGGAAAAAGATGTATAATTTGACTGGAGGGCCACTATCAACCCAACCACATATTTTAGCAGGGTTTCCTTCCCTGGATAGATTGTTCTTGAATAAAAAAATTCCAAAACTGAGACCAGTCCTTACTGTACTTAATGGGCTTTAATTAAGCTTTAATGGGTTTAACAAGCCAGTGAGCAAGTGCTATGATGCTCAAAACTATGTGTGACGTGTAGTATGTTAATTTTACCGGTCAAGGAACCTCCTTTTACGTTAAGTATTTCAAAGAAAACCAGGTCATTTGTTCCACAGGTGGCAGGATGCTGCGCGCAAATATTCTCCCTACATTTATGATCTTACAGTAAGGTGAAAGAGACTTCACTTAGCAAAGTTTCACAAAGTTTTACAAGTGCCATATCAGCTCACTGTTACATACTTTCCAATGGCTATAGAAAAAATAGAAAAAGGGGCATGAGGGGATCATTATCCTAAGCAGGATTTGTATACCATCTAAACCACCCGCGATGGGTGTCTAACCAGTTAAAAGCCTCCAGCGCTACAGATGGAAACCTGTGGCCCATCTGCTGCTCTGCTTGGGTACTCTTGCCTTTAGAAAGCTTTTCCTAATGCTGAAGTGTCACTTGCTGCAGTGCAATCCCATCGCTACTTACCTTGCCTATGAGACATGGAGGACACGTGATTTCCTTCCCCTTTGCAGCAGCCTTTTTACGTATTCAACGACTGCTGTTCTCCACTTAGTCCCCTCTTCTCTGAGTGAACACACACCCTTCAATCCTTTCCAGACTTCTGACTGACCGTATTGCACTCCTCTCACCTCGGCACAGCTGGGCACAGCTTTCTGGCTACACAGTGCCCCAACCACCACTTGCTACTCTAGCTAAGGCTAAGGCCTATACCCTTTAGGGAATTTGCTCATGATGTGAAACCAACCTGAGGGACGAGTTCACATTGGTTTCAGTGCAGTGTCTCAGCTGATACAGCGTGGGGTTTGCCCTTTTCATGATATTAGTGATTCGTGTTTAGCCTGTGATCCATGAATAGGTCCTCACAAATCTTTTTGTTGTTGGTGGTGGTGGTTTTTTTTTTCTTCTGTAGAGCTGCTATCTCACCTGTTGCTCCTCACTGCATACTCATACTGCAGACTGATCCTGCTAGCAAACCTTGTCCTTCACGGTTTCTGTGTAAGACCAGTTCTACAGTTTGTTTAATTTTTACTGTTTGAATCCTATCCCCCAACAAGCCTGCAGTCCCTCCCAGCCAGGGCTGTGTGGAGATTTAAAAAGCAGCCTTTATTCATCATCCAAGTTACTAATGAAAGTAATGAACAGTGCCAGGCCAGACCAGACTCCTGGGGAACTCAGAACTGAGGAGCTCAGTTTATCTTTCTATTTTGACAGCAAATTGTCTGTAACTACTGAGCCTTGTTTACAGTTGGTTTGATACCCGCTTTTCATCTAACCTTATTTCTCCTCCTTGCTTATGTAAAGCTCTGCCAAAGCCTTATGAAAATGAAGATATATGGCATTTACTGCTTCTGCCTGTCATCGTGCTAAGGATTACCTCATCAGATGATAAAATTAGATGGTTTGACACTGTCTGTTCTCCAGAAAGCCATGGGTTTTTTCCTCTAGGTACTTATGAATAATGGCTTGAGCAATTTTTCCAGTATTTTTGCAGGAACTGAAATAAGCTGATCTCTCTATAATCCTCTGACTCTTTTTTTCTCCCTTTTTTAAAGAGAAGTATTATATTTGTCCTCTTCCCTTCTTTAATATCTCACCTTTCTTAAGAGAACCACAAAACGTTCTGAACTTAGGTCAGGAAATTCTCCAAGTATTCTGGGTTATAATTCATCAAGGCCAGTTAATTTGAATGTAGTTGGCTTCTTTACACCCTTTCCAACTCTTTCTCTCCTTATCTTAGGTGCAGATCATACTGCTTTGCTGTGATGTCAGTTGTGTTGGTTACCTGCCTTCAGCTGGCTCCTGAAGCCCACAAGACAAAACCAGCACACTACTTTCTCATTAACATTTCCCCTTTCTGTTCAGTAATTATCCATTTGCCTGGGATTTATTTTACTCTGAGTGTACCTGCAGAAGTGTTTCTTGTTATCCTTTAGGGAATTTGCTCACGTTACCTCATTTTGTGCTTTTGTTTTTGTGTTTCAATCCTATATGCTACTGCCATGCTCTTATACTCATCATTGGCAGTCCTCTAGTTTCTTAATACTTATCTTCACTTTCTTAGCAGGCTTTCCCTTATATTTGCCCAGGGCAGGATCTTCCCAACCAAATCTCTGAACATTTTAAAATATGCCTTCTTGAGGCCTATGCTCTTTATTTTGCTGCCTTCATTCTCCTTCAGTTTCCAAAGGAAGACCATGGAAGCTGGAAGCAGTTAGCTCCTCTGAAAATAAGATTTTAACTGTGTTTTTATTATTTTGACCACAAGGCCAGAATTTTAACTGTACAGCAAGAAGAGTTCTAGGCCTCCTATTTCTTCAGCATTATTGTAGAGACATTTTCTGCCAGACTGCTTTACCATGCGGATGCCTCTCAAGCTTTCTTATCTGTGCGTGGTATCTGATGCAAGGTGCACAGAGTACTTGGTTAAAGTTTTCAAAAATTGGCAGCATCTCCAGCTGCTAAAGTCTCTTGTGCTTCTAGTCCCCATCAGGAGAAAACAGTCTCATATCATCAGGGTTTTTGCAAATGCTACAGAGAAAGCTGATTGTGTCACCCCCAGACACATTTGGTCTTGCTGGGAAACATACAGCTGTCTCCATGGGATTTTAGCTACACCTGTTAAAGTGTGTTTACCCAGTATAAATCACCAATGCCAATTGCCTACAGTGTAGCACAACCATATCTTTCTGAAATTGTATTCCATTTGAACACATTTACTACCTGATAGCAAAGATGTCTTTGAAAATTTAGATGACAAACCAGAGAAGACCTGTGCGTGTGCTCTGTGGCGAGAGGGCGTGCTTAGAAGACTTTAGACCTTACGGTTTCAAGAGCCAAACTTAGCGTATTTTTCAAGTTTTGAGCTGTTTGGATTAGAAACTGATCTCAAGCCTTTCAGCTGGTTCCTACACCTACAACATGTGAGATGATATGCCTGGAAGTCATAAAAATTCAGCCCATGTCTGTCTTGAACAACAGTGATGCTGACGGAGCAACCACAAATGAAATAACAAATCAACAAGCTAATCTACATCCTTCCAGCATCACTTCCTAAACTGTGATGTAACCACATAAGCACACCACAGCCATAGCTTACGTCTTGCACAAAACCTGAGCACTTTCAAACATTAGGGAGTGTGGACCTAAAGCTAAAATTTGCAGCTTTACATTAACTGAAGAACACATACATCTCTTGCCTTGCTTTCATGTTCTGTCCAGAATTAGAAGCAGGAGTAGCTAGTTATTCCAAGAAAAAAAAAAAATAAAAAAAAATCTTTATAACATTTCTGACCGGGATGTAATATAGCAAAAAACAAAATGTGGGGTGAAAGTCTTCTCACATGGTCTGCAGTCCAGGCTTACCAGCTTAACAGAAATCAACAGGTCAGATAATGAGTGGGTATGAAATCCTGGACCAATGAAATCCATGGCAAAACTCACATTGATTTTTCTGGGGCCAGGATTTCAGTGTGGCCAAACTGTGTCCAAATGCTGACCTTTCTTAAAAAGTAGCAAATGTCATACATCATTTTTTACAGGAATATATTCATATTCAGACAAACTGGAATGCTTTTGGGTAAGGAAATATACATGGGGTGACTTTGCTGTCAGGTCAAAAATGGGCACAGGGAGACACCACATGTGAAAGGATGGACAAAGGAATACTCTGCAGTGCAGGCAGATAGTAGCCAAGTAGGGTGCTCTGTGGAGCTATGGATTTTGGTATGAGAGTCCATGACTCTCTAGATCTATGAGAATTATGTTATTCTCAGCAAGATGCAATGAGCTCAAATGCATCTTTGCAGCAGCAGAATTTCCCCCGTTGTGCAGATTAACAGAAGCTGGTGCTGTTTGGAAGAGATGAGTATGAGTTGGGTTTTCTGGAACTCACACGTACCCAGCCACAGCACCTGGGACCCAGATGGTTTGCTCTCTCCCAGTTGCTGAGCCCATGATCACTGCTCTCCTTCAGTGGACGGGACAATTAGAAACAGGCATTCCTAGCATGGGAGCAACCTGGGTCTTGACTGTGGAGTTGTTCCTTCTGCTTTGAAATCTATCCTGATGTCTTAAACTTAAAATACTGCTTCAGCTGATGACAGCTGAACAATATACTCCACCTTAGACTTGTGTACGGTGTGTGCTCTTCTCACTTCCTGCCAGTGTTTACAGCCAGGCTGCAGCAAGAATTCAAGGGGTCCTGCGCTGCCTCTTGCTCTCCACACCTTTGTAGGCTTCTGCCTGTCCAGAACTGACGTTGGGTCTAGTGGTCTGATATTAGCTTCGGTTCAACACATTATTTTAAGTTAATGAACAAATTAACTAGCATAACCTATCCCCAGGGATGAAAGGAAGAGCCAAGAGCAGATGTTGAAATATCAAAGTGATGATGTCAGTTAAACTTCATTACAAAACAGTCAAGTGTAAAGACTGAAAAGGAAGGTTGTTGCACTTTTCCTCCAACACATGTCAAATAAAGAGCTAAACACATTGCAATACTACTAGAGACTGTGCTTTTTCAAATAGTTTTCCTGATATAATCAAAGATATTTACATTCTTTATATAGGTTTACTGCCTTCACACTGTTAATCCTCTCTAGGCATTCAAAGAAAGAGGAATCTATTTCTACTAGCTTTATTAGTGCAATGCAATTTTCCCAGATCCAGATCTGAATGAATTGTTTATGGTAATAAGTGATTTGTTTAACTTAGTCCATTTTTTCCTACTTATGACTTGACCAGCCCATCATCCTGACTTCTATGTTTGTAGGATTAATTGTAAATATTCACCAAACAGATTATACAAACACATTTCAATTGATGAGTTGTTTGCAGACCAATGTCCTTGCAAATACCCAATTTATTTTCTACCCCCAAGGGTATGTGGCTGGTTGCCTAATTCACATGCCATCATTTCTGACAGAGAAAACTAAAACTTTTAAATTTGGAGAATAATGATGGAAGCATATCAGTTCCTGAAGAGATAATACTGCCTCTGTACGATGACCTTCCAGATTAATATTAATCTTTGTTAAAAATTGTTTACAAAATGTATAGGACTCACAAATAAATTTTTAAACTAACACCCTAAATAAACACGACCCCTGCAAACCAGGAGTGAGATCTAATCATGAGAATAGTCATGAATCACTTCCTTCTAGTTCCAAAAGCTCTTCTGCTTATTAATTTGTCTTTTATCCTGCAGGGCTCCTCCGTGAAAACCTCCAAGGATATTACATATAATACAAAACCCACAAGCAACTAATCGCAGAAATTTGACTAATATTAACCAAGGGAAAATTGACTGAACAGGCAAAATGCTATATAGAATAATTTGGTTTGTAAAAAACATTTACAATATTACTTCCAATTATGAAAGGAGGATTGAATTAATGACTGTCTTTTGGATATGCCACACAGACACTTTGGAGGCTTGTGAGAATATTTCTTAATAGAAAGCGTGTGCAAGTACCTTAAGGTGTAGAATGAGGGCTAATGGAGTCATCAACAATAATCTGCTGAAGCCAAGGAAAAATGACACCAGGAAACTTCATGTTTCTGAGGTATAAAAGTAAAAGCTCAGAAATTTAATCACAAAACCCAATTTTATCATAAAACCTTAGTAGACTTGGCTACGAAAGTGTACTTTAATTTTTATAAACTCTCAGACTGTCCTGAAATCAGCAAAACCAGAGTTTTTACATTGCTTTTAATAACCTCCAAAGCTTAGTGAGATATTAAAATTTGATTGTATTTTAATATCATCTGAAAGATTATCCAGACAGCTGCAATAAGCAATATGTAGCAGGACCTCCTCGGGTCAAACTTTGTGCGTAGGAAAAGATGAATTTATTCTGGTTTTATTAGCTAGGAATCCAGATGTATATAAGACAGCAGTAATGTGAAGTGGAAGCCCATATACCTAGCTTTCCACTCCTAATAGTTGCCTGCTGGCTCAGATACAAGTTTCCTAGGTACTTCTAGCACAAGGTGTTTGGTTATTACTCAGTTTTGGGATAATCTCTTGTTTAAGGGCCAGGTTTAGCCTGCAAGAACAATACACTCAATCTGCAGTCTGCTGTCTCCCATGAGCCCTTTAGCGGTGGTCACGCAGGTCAGCCATGCGATACACAAGGCAAAGGATAGCAAAATGCCTGTTCACGTTAACAGGCAGTATATGCGCCTCTTGGTACATGTGATGTGGGATAAGCCCGTGCCATTACATGCCATTTGCATGTCTGGGGTACCAGTACGTGTTGGCTCCATGTCCTAAGATAGGTTAAGGAAGACACCTGAACGTTCAGCACCCAGGTGGCCCCCTAATCGACTCTGTGGCTTGCACCAGTAGACAGAGTGGACACCTCTGAAATAAAGCATGGAAACTTTTTCTGCTTCTTGTGTGAATGTGACTTCTAATAAACCACCATATGATTTTTTTCTCCTCCTCTCTAAACCAGCAAGGACTGCTATCCTCTGAACCCACCAAGATCTTTGTAAACCGCAAAATGGTTATTTTCAATTTCCCATTTAAAGGAATGGTTTAAAGGAATGCTGATGTGTTGCATACAAGTAGATTTATTTTCTAAGAAAAAAATACATTATAAAATTAATAAGTACTTGCCACAATTCACATGCATATCCAAGTGAGTAAGCAGATGCTTCCTACCATGATTTGAAAAGGGCTTCCTACTGCTTTGGGCACTTTTCACAGTTAAGAATCAGGAATTTTGGCCCCTAGTTCCTGTGGAAATATTTAAAACTCTTCCTAGTATATTTATGATGTTTTCCTATGCAGCCCAGTACCAACATTTCCAGTGCGCTATGACTCAGTACTTTTTTTTGAAGTGGCAGAAATACAATGAAAAGCCTGTTTCTCATAGCATTTTGGCAGAAAACAGCTCTGTGGGCTGGTGTTGGCAACACCACAGTCTAAGAATAGGGCACTTCTCAGGCAGAAAGTTGTTGAATTTGGACATAAGCTAGGTTTGCCTAGGCGTAAAGAAGACACTGTCTTCAGGAAAAGGAGTAATTTGGAAATGCTTATCCAACAAGTTAGAGTGCGTTAGTGTCTACCAAAATAATTATTTCCTGTGAGGCCTACTCAGAATGAAGTAATCTCAGAGAACATATTCCATTGTATGAGCGAGGTCACTGGGCAGCCCCTCCAACACTTCCTCAAAGGGGCTGTCATTGTATGGAGTGCTCTATTCTGATTTCAGTTGTTCATAACCATTAGTGACGTTTCCTTCCAAGTTTGTGTAAATGAGAAGAACCATAAATGGATGGTGCTTCACCATACACGTACCATGCTGATAGCACTACTACTGTCTTCATAAAACTTAACATTTGGGTGAGAAAAAAATTAAAACAACAATGAGGAAGTGAAAGAGTTAAAGCTTTTAAAAATGGACCTTATCATGACAGCCTTAAAACCTAATATTCTCAGCCTGGGCTGTCCTGGTTATGCTTAACCCAGTGGAGGTGGAAGTGTTTTCTCTAGCTAAGGCTTTATCCATAAATAGAGGCTATGTAGATTGTTCTCTACAAATAAAGGCAATGCAGACAATTCCCTGGAAACCCCAGCTACAGCATTCCCTTACTAGGGGTAACGTTTGCCAAGTGACTCAAGTGTCTACACTGCCAGTTTGATTTCATTCTTATTTCACCCCCAGGGCTCTGGTTTCCTGATTACCCATACTGTTCACGTGCTGCTTTTGGCGGCAATAATTTTGGTCAATTATTTCTCTCCAAAAGGAAATGCTGACACAGCTGGCAGACCAGGCAGATCATATTGGATGTGTACCTCCCAGACCTGGACTCCTGCTCTATGAGACTGCAGTTCAGCACAGCCTCAGAAAGCCTTGCTCCCTCAGCAGCCCTCTACACACCCTCAGACCTTGCAGGAGCCGTGACACTCCACTTTGCCCTCAGATAAGAAAACACAGCCCTAGCAGACAGAAATGTTGTTACTGATATTTAGAGTTCTATGTAACTTCTCTGGATGAGCTGTAGACAGCCAGTTCTGGAAGCTGTCTTTTTGCACAACGCTGAAGTCTATGAATTTGTCTGTTCAAGATTTCTAGGCCTTGAATTCTTTGGAAGATGCTTTCACTTATTTAAAATTGCTTGTAATATTCCTGCAGCACTCATTCATATCTTTTGTTTTCAGCAGGATAAAGAAGAGAGAAATAAATTGTCTCCCTCTTAAAGAATGAGGCATTCTGAACTCCCTCATATACAGGTCACAACTGCTTTGTTGCCGTATCTTTCATGTCTTTACTCACTATTTTCCAACTTTTCCCATGCTCCTCTCCTTAGGAAGGAGAGTAGATCATTCACTGCAGAAATGGAAGAGCTATCCCGGCTCCCTCCAGCTACCTGGCAGCAGCTCTAAAACAGAGGTTGAGAAGAGCTAAGAATTATTTTTTCAGTGTCTCTTTGCTCTACCAGTCCTAAGCATCAGGTCCTCAGCTGAAGTAAACTGGAACAAATTCATCAGCTTCAGTGGCAATATGCAGGGGTCTCACTACCTTTTCTACCCCAGACAAATAAGAAGCAGGCAGTGCAGTTAACAGAAATTATTCTCCCTCCAATTTTATTCTGAAAACTCTTTTATCACAGAACATTTAGCATATACGTACTCACCTGTGGGCTTTATTTCAGGTGTTCCTACCTAAACATGTGACCTCTAATGAAACAGCATCCATATGTCATATTATAGGCAGGTGATAGATGGAGTTAATCATGCAGCTTTGAGACATTCCCTCTCTACCCATTAATCCACCTCCTTTGAGACTTGTTCTAACAGTCCAAACCAGGAATAGGTACAGCCAGAAGAAACGGTTACAACTTCGAAACTTGGATGAGATTTTTAACTTGAAAAGAGCCAGGAATGTGTGAACTCCTGCCCTTTCCCAACAAACACTAATGAACAGCTTCCAGCTATTGGCATTAAAAATAATCAGCCTGTCAGGGAAATGTTTCTTTCCCCAAACACAGAAGGCTTCCCTCAAACTGTCTCTCAAATGTATATGTGTTTGATGGTGGCACTTAGTCCTATATTAATGACACATTTATGGGCTGCTATCTTGAGGGCTGGAAACAAAAATTTCACATCTTTCCAAGAAAGAAAGCTCCCTTTCCATGGTGACATGTCATATTAAGCTCCGGCCCTGGAAGTTTCCTATGTATCAGACATCAGTTCTAACATTTTAAAGTACAAAAAAACAACTTAAAATTCCCTCTGAAGGAGTATATTGATTTTCCTTTCTAAATGTGATGATTGTACTTGTGGCATGAAGGCACCTGGATTTACAAAAAGAAGGGTGAGAAAAGACTCACAACACGGTGAAAATTCATGGGTGTGCAAGGGGAAACAACAACATAGAACAAAGCCTGTCAGAAACCTGATCAGACCTTGGAAGTTAGAGAGCACAGGGCTACTCATAGAGGTTCCTAGTCATCCGTAAAGTGAAGATAACAACATGTAACTTTATGAAGTGCTTCAAATGACAAATGCAACATTACTCCTTAGGGTTAGCTTACTGGACATAGTAGAGAATGAATAACATAGATCATCCATTGTCTCCCTAGTTAGAAATAACATGACTATTTGTTTAGCTCTTTCTGTCACGCCACTCCTGTGCCTCTACAGCAGCTAGTTAAAGCACATTTTCCTTCCACCTGTACCAAGTATGCATAGCACTAATCATAGCAAATCATTACTTGCAGCAGCAATGGAAGAATAAAGATGTCTCAAGATTTGCAGTTGTAGGAAAGAGCATTTACTCTAGCAGCTGACGACATACAAGCATGCAGAACAAGCAGAATAAAGCCTACCCAGACTACTCGCTCAAGGTCTGTATTATGATTCTTCACAGTGGGAAAGAAAGAGGAAGATTCTCTCAGACAACTGTTAAATTTAGTATTTGTAGGGAGTTGCAGGATTGTCCAGGGACTTAAAAGTTAATTGTCTATAGTACTTACGTGGAAATTTTAGTAACCTACTGTTCTCCCATTAGACTGGAATGCTCAGAAATAAGTGAATGATAGTATAGTGTTGCAATTACTTTTCAAATATGCATGTACATTTTTATTTGCCTGAGAACAGGATTATGTGCTGGGAACAATTACGTCACTATACCACTTCCAATGATTGAAGGAAGACTTCGTTTATTTTTAAATTAGCTTCTAAACTATTCACTTATTTAATCATAACAAATATGGGATCTGTTTCTTGACTTTAACAGTGGAACACTTGGCTCAGGATATGTGGGTCATTACTTCCTCATTCTTTAACATAAAAGCAAACTGGCAGCCTGCTCATGATTTTTTGGGATTCTTTAAAGATATCCAGATAATCCTCTGAGAAACCATACTAGATCATGTCAGCATTTCTCTAAAACTCAGGTTATAGCTCCTGTCAGTGCTTGGTTTTCTAACAGTAGGCATGAAAAGCCTGGGCTGTTATTTTATTTATATACCGTGATGAGTAAAAAGCCCAAGCCCATAGTCTAGATTCTTGTGTACCCTGAAAACCCATTTATAAACCTCTCATTTACTTCTCTTGGACTGCAATTTCAGCCATTTTGTGAAGGAATGCAAACCTTCTTTTTCCCAAACATGGCAAAAATGCATTTTTAGCTCTTTCAGTGCTCTCACAGCTCTAGACCCACTGACATTATAACATTAGTCTGGATTTGCATCACTGTGACAGCAAGCAGAGCCTGTCTGCCAGCATACAGACAGACTCAACAGACAGAAATCTGAATGGAAAATAGAGTAAGAATAGGAGTGAATGGTGCTTGAATTGTTACTGCAGAACACCCTTGCATAATGCTCAGGGTATAGAAGAAGAGATGCTTAGAGAGGTGGGAGAATAATGAGAAATTAAGAGTGAGGGCATATCAAGGGACATTTTCAGGGTTTTTTTTCCTAGGTAAACTTTTATGTGGTTTGTCCTAAGTGCAAGACAGCTTGCTGAAAGCTATAATATCTTCTTCCGTTACCCTTATCATAATTTTGGCAACAGAAAAAGATCATACATGCGAAGTGAAAAAGTCAAGTATCTAAGTGATCGGAAATGAACTGTTTAAATTAGAGCAAGAGCTGCAATTTGGAGAAGGAAAGGAGCCATACCCTTGGGAACACAATGATGATTTGTGCCCTTTTAAAATCCTAGAAAACCAAGAAGTGCAGATGAGCCAAGAGCTATTTTGGGGGAAAAAAAAAAAAAAAAGTCCTTCCTTACTCCAGGGATCAAAGAGGAAACCATTAGGCAAAGCTAAAATCATGCCTGAAGGACCAGAGGCTCTGGAAAAAGCAATACTGGTACCACTGTTCATCAGCAGAGAGAGAAATGATACATCACAGCTTCGTCTCTAGGGCCACAGTGGATAATTTCTCAGTGGTCCCTCTTCCCTCTCCTCTATTCCACCAGTCCAGTCCCTGTTTGCAATCAGCATCTTGGTCTGTCCTTACAATTACACATGAGAAGCAATAAGGGATGGAAAGGAATAAATGGGTCCATGGCCACACTGAGGAGAGTGCACACTGATCCCTCTTGGGTTTTGTTAGTGGTATTCCTAGAGCAGAGTCTCTTCCTACTCTACTAATCTACTGCCAGAATATGTCAGCGTCCCAGGGGCTGGGAAGACAGGCAGAAGCAAGCCGGCAGGCCAAGAGAGGAAGGTTTCTGCTCCTAGGAGTGAGGAGAGATAGAGCTTCCTGAGCACACAACTTCCTGAGGGGTCATATTTGGCCACCAGGAACCTGGAAGCTGCTGGTTACTTCTACAGTGATGATGGGAACAGTCTACATCTGTATCTACTCTTGGTAAAGAAACAGCGCTGCACCTCTAGGGAAATCCATTTCTCCCTGATAGGAGCAACCCTGCAGAGCCACAAACACAAGCACACATCTTGCAATATGGGGACGAGAGTCCCTATTTTGAAAGGCAAGCTTCCACTACCTTTTAGGCGTTACTGAGCTTTGCAGAGGCAACTTCCTACGGCTAAAGTCATCAAACACTTTAACTTCCTGTTCAAGCACTGCCATTACAGTGGTTTCACTTGGCTGTGCATCATGTGCTGCGGAGGGAGGAGGAGAGAAGTTGTGTGAGCAACTGAGGGTGCAGCCTGGCCCCACGGGGAAGGAAGGCTGGTGGAGCAGGGCCCTGGGAGACGTGGCAGTGCCTGCAGGGGGTGGGGACAAGGCACCAGGCCCACCATTAGCACCATGCTCCTGGGGATCCTCGTGGTGCTCTGCTTCATCCCCACTGCTGATGTAACAGGTAACAAAACCCCCCACATTTCAATGCTTTCCACTACTTTTCCTCACTTTGATCATCAGGAGGGAGAAGGTCAGGTATAGCTTTGAATTAATTTTGCACAAATTATTCTGTTTAGATGAAAGGGGAGAGACAGAGCATGCTGCTAAGACTGCACACGGATCAACTTGATGCAACTAAGAGGCTGATTTTTCGCCTGCTACAAGTATCCCTCCAAGATCAGACCCAAGAGCTTTCTTTTAATTTGATTTCTCTTCAGATGCATTTGGAAATTGCATGCACAGATAGAGGGGGGTTTATTTTACCTTTTCCCCCAAGGCTTTACAAATTTTGCTCACAAGTGCCTTCTCTTGGGGGGCAGAGGGGCTGAGCAGACCTGGTGCCAGTGCCTCTACTGGGGCAGCCTCTCCACCACCTTCTAAGTCTCCTGTGCAAAGCTCCAGGTCTCACCATGGCCTGGCTCGGTGTGATGGGCTGCAGAGCTGAGCCCACCCACATCCTCACAGAACTATCAAATAAAAGGACCAAAAGCAGAATTGCTTACCGATCTCAAAGAGGAGAGGATGGGAATTGCTGAGTTTCTGATTTTTGCATTGTTTAGTAGTTTATTGATACTTACTAGGTATCTAGCTTCTTTCTTCAACAACAAAAAATGTCTGTTTGTGATTTTGAAATCCCAAGTCTTAGTGAATCTTTCTGAATCTTAAGTTTTTGCGGCTGAGGGTATTTTGTCTTGATGTTGTCTTGCTGATGCAGTGTTTGTATGTTCAGAGCTAACGTCTTTCCAAGGAGTACATCAAAATGCAAAGCAAGGCAAGGGATGATGGCTTTTTCTAGTATAATCTTGAGACAGACAATTCTTCAGACTGCTGGCCTGTGAACTGTTGTTATTGGGTCTTCACCAAATATCAGTGTTTTGTATTTTACAGGGAAGTATCTACAGATAGGAACAAAAATCTGTTTCCAGTACAAAACTTCTCACATATAGAACATTTTTAAAGAGTTCCTTTTTCTAATATGAGATACTAATATGAGAGAACGTATTTTTCCTTATTTCTGCCTTATTTTTCTATAATTCTTTTCCTCAGTGAAAGCATTGTAATTTGCATGACACCATGATCTACATTTCTTTAGGAGATCATAGGCTTTTTCTTCCTTGTCCTTTTCCCATGTTTATAATTCTGTGTTTGCAATATCGTAATTATTTCCACAGCGGGCCCCTAGGTTGTCAGAGAAGACACTGATTCCAGAAGGGGATAAGTATCAGCAGTGGGTTAACAGTTTTAAAAACATTTCCATGAGGTGCAAACAGCTTTTAAGCAACTCTCTTGAATTGCAACAAAATAAAATACAGTGTGTGATTACCAGACACACGGGTTATGCCATGACTCTATAGACATTTAAACACTTGTTTTGCATGAAGAACTTTGGTTTCTCCAATAGCTTCACAGAGAATGTTCAACTCCTTGAAGAGAAGCACATGAGGTCGCTTGCTTGTCAGGGCTCTCATCTTTCCCCCATATCTTTTCTCCATGTCTTCTCTTCATTTTGATTGAGATGATTGATCCTTAGTATGTGGAAAACATTAAGGCAGGTCAAAACCCTGCAGGACTTCCTCAAGGTGCAAAGTGTATTATAGGACTCAGTTATTTTGTTTTGGGGAATACAAGAGAATTTGTCCCATTCTGCTGCTGTTAGACTGTACCAGTGAGTGCTGCAGGTTGAGTTTGAATCACGGAAAGGGACTTAAAAGATCAGCTTGTTCATTTCCCTTTTGTAGAAACACTAACATTTACAGAGTTTGTTCTCCCTGCCTTTTTGTTGGCTAAATAATTACCTTGCTCTTGTCTGTCAGAGAGGCAGCTAGACCAAGTTGCCTGTCCCATGTATTTTGTGAAATAAGTAATATAAGTGGGTTCCCACTGCAGTGTACCACAAATTACCTCATCTTTTTACTACCCGCATAACCTTCTGGCTTATGGTCTCTGGGTGTTAAAATCAACCTCTAACCCACTAGGGTTACCAGAAGGCAGAAGATGCATGAGGCAAGGTTAGCTGAGATTAGGATGACATCAACAAATTCTTATTTAAAAAAAAAAATAAAAATCACAAACTGACAAGAAAAACCCCTGTGCTCACACTGAGTTTGATTAAAGCAAGAGTGTCACCTGGGCTTTATGTAGTACTGTGCTTCCTGCAGTACTCGCACCGAGGTAGGAAAGATTAGCAGAAAGCAAGTCTATAACGGCTAGAAGGGGCAAATCTCTCCAGCTGCACTTTATACACACAGCGGGGTGGCCTAAAACCAAAGTAAAAGAGAAAGACCCTTGTATCTGGGAAAGAAGAGTAAAGGTAATTGAACAACAGACCACCAGCAGCAAAACTGGAAGAGCTTTGTTTATAACATAGCTGTGTGTCTTTCTGTTTGTGGATTAAATAAATTCCCTTCACGTTTTCCCCTAGCCCTCCAGGAACTTAAGCGGGCCATTTCCTTACAGAAATCCCGACTTATCCCAGATTCTTTGCTCTGGCTAATAGCTGCTTGAAGTCAACGGGCATGGAAAAGAAAGAAAGGGGAGTACAAAATATTTTTAGCAGAATAATTTTTTCCAATAGCTGATGATGATTCATGGAAAGTTCTGGAAAAAAACCCCTCAAAATAGTTATTTTCCGTACTTTGTCGTCTCTATTTCACTTTCTTGGCAAATAAGAAAGAAAGAAAACAAAACTTCAATGAAGTTTTACTTGCATCAGGGCTCCACGATTAGAGAGTCAGTATTTTATGGATATTATATATGGATGGCATTTTGTTTTTCATGATGCAGAAACCCCTCACGTGATTTTAACAAATGTCTAGCATGACAAATAAGGTATAAAAAAGCTTAACAAACATTTAGAGATCTTACACACCATTGCACATGAATCCTAAGATCCTGAGAGAGCTTGCAACCTGTGTACACTGACTTAAATGATTTTACATTTTTAGACCACAGCTTTTTGAAACTGTAGACAATGATTTTTCATAACTGCTGTTTTCTTGGCTGGGTACGGCCAAGATACAGGTATTTATTACTATGCAGCGTGACTGAACACAGCTCTGGAAATGGCAATCATAACCCTATTTAGGGGAAAGCATACACTAATGGAAACACATACTAAATGTTTCAGAGTTTCACCATTTTAATAAACCCAGAGTAACATTTATGAGAAAAACTGTCTCTGTGAAGGCAAAAGCAGCCTCAGCCCAATGTTTGCTCAGAATGGTCCAGATCCTACTAAGAATATAATCAAATCCTATTCAGATCACAATTGAAGTAAGGGATGTTTGGCCTTCCTCTGTTTTCCCTGTGAAACTAGTACACGTTTTGGCATGATTGACTTTCTTCAATTCAAAGAAAATCCAAGCCCGGAGGAGGAGGATGACAGCAGGGCCTGTCTAACATGCCTGTAGGGTAAGCCTGCCTTGCCCCTGCTGGCATTGCAGCCCAACCAATTCATGTGGTGCTAATTAATTCCTATAAATGAAAACCAAAAGATCTTGCTCAATCAATTTAGATTTGAACTATTAGACCCACTTTGTGAAAACGGACTTGGGTGCTTATCTTAAATCATGTAGGAGCAGTCTTCATTTACTGATCCACAAATAAACTTTTTCTCACTGCTTGGCCACCCTTCATCCTAACATTTGCAGCATGGGGCTGGGTTATCAATGCCCAGCCTGCATGCCAAGGCACACAGACTAGACCGTAAATCCAAGAAGTGGAAATAAGTCAAAGGAACTTATTTTTTTAGGTGGGTGTATCAAAAGAGACTGGTTGCCAATTAGCACAACATCATGGCAGGGACACAAATAGTCCAAAGCTGCAGTTAAATAGTGGAGCTCAAGGCATGAAGCTATGTAGTAAACACCAGGAATCCAGATTATCTGACAACAGAGGAACATGGCGGGTAAGTCATAGGGGTCTGCAGATGAGTCTAAATAACATTTGAAGGTGGTCCCTCAGTGATGAGATTTTTAGTGTCCTTTGTCTTTCCTCTGGCCATAGCAAAAATCGGTTCAGGCTGAGCAATAAACATCTATTAGTTTGCTGTAAGTACTTGCAGTGAAAAATAGGCAAGCGTTTTTCTGAAGTGTAATGCTTTTGCAAGTGTCTGTTCCTATTTTGGTTGTAAACTCTGAGGCAGAAAAGGTCTCTTCTGAAGGTGTAGACAGACCCTTTGACAATCAGGGTTGTAGTGGTGGGCACTGCTATGGTGCAAATCAGACTCAAGTAAGATGTGTAGAATTCTGCTGTGGTAAAGGTAGAACAATTCTAATGCAGAGTTGCACATTGCCATTTAGGCCAAAGATCAATTTTCTGGCCAACAAAAATATGACCAAATACCTTGTCTAAAGGGATGGAATCCAAACCTCACCCCTTACTAGAATGCCTTATAAGCCTATGCGAGCACTTTTGTCGGAAAATGCTGATTCGATGAAACTGAAGTGTTTTGCTGAAATGTCTTCATTTCGATGAAAATTTACCACAGGCAGCACCTCCACTAGAAATTTCCCTTGTCTGTTATTAATCTGCCACTCAGTATCAGGATTTCAAGATCCATATCTCTTTCTGCTGGAAAGCCTGGAAATACTCATCCTTCATCAAACCAAAAAGTTTCACCGTGTTTGGGTTTCCCGAAAACATGGGATTTCAGAGCTGTGATGAGCTCTGCTCCACCCTCCCCACTATCTTGAACAAAGAGACAAAAGGAAGATGGACTACAGTCTTTCTTTGCTAAAGACAAGATAGCAGAGTATTCCCTGTCTCACATCTTTCTGCTCTCATGAGAAGAAAGGACTAGTAAACAAGACTTTCAGTGAGAAAACTAACAACTTCAGCAGTTTCATGGGTTGGGCTGGTAAATGGAGACCTGCTAGCCGTGGGTTGTTTTTACTGCCTACATCCTACAACTAGTCCTGGCTACCTCATGCATCTCTTTTTGTTTTACCCTCTGTTAGCATGTTCATCCAAAAGGAGTACCCTAAAGAGGTTGGGGTACTCCATCTTCTTGTGCAGGTGTGAACATACTAAATGTAGCCATTTGGTACTAAATGTTGTTAAACATGGTGAAATACTTGTTTTCTGGGCATTCTGGATCTGGTCTCCTTCCCACTCCTTACTAGACTGTTTTAAGTCTCGTCACATGGATTAAGTAGAAAGAATATAGGTTTTGCAGTAGGTTTTGAGGACAAGAGATACAATTGTCATTCTTACAACCACAGCAATTCTCAGGGATCTATAAAAGGCTGCTAAGAGCTATGTGAGTTGAGCTTGCATGAAGACTTACACAGTCATATACACACACAAAAGGGCTGTCCTTAGTTCTGGCAAGTTCCTATCTTAAAAACCAAAACTCCCTTCCTCTTACTTATGAATTATCATTTGAAAAGTAGGGGCTGATTTGTACAGGATGAATTTCCTTGGAAGAAATTGTCTTTCTGCATAGCCCTTGCAGTGTTTCATTGTTTGGCAGATAGTAGCACAGAGGTCTACATGTCAGAAAACATTTCCTGTTTATGTATCAGTCCAGTCAATCCAAATTGAATTATACCTTTGTGCGATGCGCCTTTTTTCAAGCCATTCAAGTGCTAAGTGCCAATGTAGTGTCAAATTAGTCAGCTCCTGAGTCCTTTGAGAGATTAAGGATCTCCTACAGCTGCTAGCTAGAGAAATGACTTATTTTACATTAAAATGATAGCAGGTCATGCTTTTAGTGCTCATCATTCAAGGTCCAAACCCTTGAAATGGTTCAGCAAATTCAACCTGCAAACTCTTCAAGTCTCGTCCTTGGATTAAAAATATTCTCTTATCTGACTGCTAAACTAAGCATTTAATTCACAGTATTTTCACTCCATAATGTCCCCCATGGAATCTGCTTGCTAAGGAAAGGATAGACTAAGGTAGCTTTCTGAGCTACACACACAAAGTAGCTTTCTGAGCCCTGATTTTAAATCTTAATCACATGGGCCACTTTCTGTACTAGTGTTCTGACTGAAGAAAAATACTCTTGACCTCACAGTCTCCCCTAGTGACTATATAATTATTTATATAGAGGGGGATTGCTGCAACAAGAGCTCCTGTGAGAAACTGCTTCTGCAGCGTGGTGGTTACATACTCCCTTGTAGGAAGCATCAGCAGGGGAGAGGAGATACGGAGAAGAGTTACACGGGAGGATGTGTGGTTCTGAAGTCTCATACTGTATTTTATAAACAAATGTTTTTCTCACTTTCTCCCCTCCTCTCCCTTCCAGAAAACAAGATTTTAGTGGCTCAGCGTCCTTTGCTCATTGTAGCTAACAAAACTGCAACTCTAGTCTGCAACTACACATACAATGGAACAGGGAAGGAATTTCGAGCTTCGCTGCACAAAGGAACAGACAGTGCAGTTGAAGTTTGCTTTATTTCATGGAATACAACCAAAACTAGCAGTAATTCAAATAAAGAATTCAACTGCGAGGGGATTCATGATAAAGACAAAGTAATCTTCAGTCTTTGGAATATGAGTGCCAGCCAAACTGACATCTACTTCTGCAAAATCGAGGCCATGTATCCACCCCCATATGTCTACAATGAGAAAAGCAACGGGACCGTCATTCATGTGAAAGGTAAGCTGGGAAATCTCTGTAGGCCAGTATCCTCCTTATACACACTCTCTACATGACTACTTGAGGCAGTTTGTTGCCTTAAAAAAGAAAAAAGTTGAGTTTCCTGGTAAAACCACATTCCTGCTCCTGATGTCCTGAAGAAGGCATCTTAAAATGATGATTAATACAAATGGTACATTGGAACAAGGAGTAAATAAGCAGAGATTGAGGTTTTTGCTTTCATGTACTTAAAGTTTTCTTTGTTCTTTTTTTTAAAGATACACCCATCCAAACACAAGAGCCCCAGTCTGCAATTCCTTTGTGGATTATGGTGGCAGTGACTGGAGTTCTTGCTTTCTACAGTATGCTAATAACTGCAGTTTTTATAAACTACTGGGTAAGAAACTACTGTTTCCCTTTGCTTTATCTGATCTTTGTCCTTAGTTCATTTCTCAGGCTGTACTTGCCACGTTTACCACAAACTCACTGATACCCCTCACTTCAGGATCACAGTGCTTCTTCACCCCAGCTATATATGCACACCCATGCTATGCCCCAAAGGAGTTGAAACACCAGATGCTCTCCAGGTGGGCAATCAGGCCTCTGCAGCAGAGTTCTAAAGCTAATAGTAATGCCATAGTGTTGGCAGTGCCCTGCACACCAGCAATACTGGGACACTATCTCTAGCTCTGCCGCTCTGCCAGTTGTCCCTGTCAAATCTAGCACAAGCATTCCTGGCAAAACCCTTTGAGACTATACTGACAGAAGGAGCTCACCCTACAGTAAAACAATCTTTAGGGAACCCTCAGTTGGCCCAAGACCATCTGCACTGATGTCTTGTGCCTATCTAGCCATTCCCTCGAGTACCCACTGTTTCTGGCAGCCTGATTGCAAGGGAAATGGAGCACTGGGATCTCAGTAGTCCCTCATCTGCCTCTGTACATTAACCCTAAGAAAGCTGAGACAGTCTTATGGCTCATTATTTTTGCTTTCTAATCTCTCTGGAGAGTTGGCTGGCCCAGGTCACATCCAGCTCTGCCTGCTGGGGTAAAGAGACAGTGAGCCATGATGCAGAGGCAGCAGAAGGACATCTTACTAGACAAGTCTTAGGATCGTGATCTCCCAGAGCTGATTTACACTACTTACTCCACAAGGGAAAGACTTGAACAATAACCATAGAGAGCTCTGTTCCTTGCACTCTGCCTTTCCCCTGTATCTTTGTCATTAAATAGCAATTTTCAACACATTACGAAGCAGCCTGTATAAAGGGCCCAGAGTCCCTGACAGGTTAAATGTCACATGTGTACAGAAAGCCACCCTCACTACTAGCTGAAGCTTGAGATCTGTTAAATGTTTCACAAAAATACACGTGCTCAATATATGGCTATTTCTAATGGAAAACTATCAAATGGGGCATCACAATAGGAAAATACAAAAGCAGGTTAAGTGGTCCTTCTTTGTGCTTTATTGTAGAGGCTAACTCCTAGGAGAGCTCAGAGGATCACAGCAAACAGCTGCTGGTGTTACAGTGCTGTGCCCTGATGAGATACTGTAGCTTCAAATCCATCATTTGCCACATCTGAACCATTTTCTTTCTGCTATATTTGTTTGGTACATAATGGCCACACACTTTGCTACTAACATGTCTGCCCCTAGCAAGAGTGACAAGGCTGCATTGCGATGTGTGCCGTTTGCTGCATTGGTTTTTACCTGCTGTTATCGCTGCTGGTGGTATTCTCCTGGTAATATGTACTTGGAGTGTGGATGTATTTAGAGTGTTGCTGGATGTAAATACAGCTGCCTAGAGGACATTGTGAATTGTACAAAAGGTCCTAAAATATGATACTTGACAGCCATGGCCAGCCTGTTTCACTTGAGTTCCTGAAAGCAGCTAAAGATATGTCTATTTTCATACAGTTCTGCTTTCCCTGGAGGAAAACTGCTTTCCTCTCCAAAAGTAGCAGTCTTTGATGCTGTTACAGTCCAGCATACACCCACACTAGTGAAATGTCTTTCTCCCATGCAAAATTACCTCTTAGGTGAATTAAAAGTCCTATATTATAGAGATAAACACATACAGGTAAAGTTTTTGTATCTAATGATTTACATGCATTGACTGCATTGCATGGCTTAAGCAGTACGTAACTTACGTTCAACACCTTGCACATATATATAACATTAATATAAAAAATGCTTAAAATGTTTCATAGTAACTGCCCCACTCTGCACGTACAGCATAATTCAGCCATCAGATTTTCCAATGCAAACCTCCTCCAATTCCACAGCATTACAAGTAAATTGCAGCATATGCAAGTATTTATGTACATAGGAAGGAAACTTAAGGAGTAAAAAGGAGATTGCAAAAGAAGGTATGATCAGTATTAAGGAAAAAGCATGGAATCACTTTACCTAGCCCCTGATCAATAAAACCTTGAGCTGCACAAAAACACCAACCTTGCGAACAGCCTGCAGCAGTCAGAGGTTCAAATGCTGCTGTAGCCACAAACTTCCTCTGTGATTATAGGCAAATTATTTCACCTGTCTTCTGCTGCTCTTATTTCTGAAAGAGACGATGCTTCCCTCTTCTCATAGGGGCATTGTGTGGCAGGAATTCAACAGTGGAAATGAGATTTTTCAAGCCCAGATAGTGAGACAGATAAAAGATTAATATCAGCTCTGATTCTTTCGTCCCTTGAAGGAAAGCTCAGAAAAACATATACATCGTATGTTACTGCTGTAAATGGTAGGCAAAGCATGATATAGATAGCCTGGACTCTTATTTTTCCTGCTCTTATTCTGTTTGAGTTAAACTAATTTCTTTTTTCCTCCAAATAAATGAAGCCAGCCTTCGCTTCTCAGACTATATTGCTTCTGCTGAGTCATTCCATAGCTGAGAATTGACGGTGAGAGGCATCGGTTTGTATCCTTAGTTTGCAGCATTCCTTTACCTGGAGAACTAACACTGTAAATCTCTCAGCAGATAAGATGGAGACTTACATTCAGGTTGGGCAAATTCCACAGATTATTTTATGAGAACATGTGTTCTAATTCTTCTGTAAATGTATTTAAACCTTAGGCTGCCTTATAAATATGACTGCTTCCCTGAACCAGGGCCTAGGGCCAGAACTGTCAGCAGTTAATATGAGTTGGGTGAGACAATTTGTTAATTCAAAGAAGGAAAATTAATCAAATCCATTATTAACAGTCAAAAGCCCTCTGCTCAAAGGATCCCTGTTCCCTTTCTTCTTCTCCCATTTTGAATGATCACCCCAGGTGAGACAGACTAATTGCAGAAATGTTTTCACACTTTTCTTCCCCCTTCTCCCACAGCAAAAATCCAAAAAGAATACGTACCATCAGAGTGACTACATGAACATGACTCCCCGGCACCCACCATACCAGAAGAACAAGGGTTACCCATCCTATGCACCAACACGAGACTACACTGCATATCGGTCCTGGCAGCCATGATACCCACCAGTAGCCTCGTGTGCTTCTAGGCAGTCACTTGCTCTTGGGCATGGAAGGATAGCTGCTCATTTTCTCATCATTATTGACCATGGAAACCTACACCATAGCAAGTATTGGCTAAACTTTGATATAATATACTAAAAGAAAAAAACCAAACAAACAAACATAAAAAGGGAGAGGGGAGAAGGCGGCGGGGGGGAGGGAGTAAAAAAGGTTTGTTCTCCATGACGGCCCAAAATGAGATACAACTTGTGTTGAGGGCTGCCAGTGGGTAAGACAGAAAGATGGCATCAGGCCTCAGAGCTGATCTCCTCCTAATACTTGTGGTTTTGCTCAGCTGTTGGGAGAACCAGAATTTCTGACCTTTCCCAATAACTGCTGCCTTTGGTTTAACCCCGTATTTCCTTTCCTGTATGTTTAATCCTCAGAAACCCTTGTTGCTGTTAAATGTGGCAAAATGAAAAAAAAAAAAAAAAATTAATGTTTTCCTCCCTACAAGAGCAGGGCACAGTTTGAAGTTCAAAACACATGCTTGAAAGAAAGAGGGAAAAGTCTGCCAGAAGGCATCCAAGCTATTAGGTTATGGCACCAATGGGCTGCCAGGACAAATCAAGCTGATAGAAAACTATGTTTTTCAAAACCTTCACCATGTGAGTCCTTATGTTGGGCACTTCGTAGATGGTCGTAAGGCCATTTGAAGTCATGACCAAGCAGCTTCACAGAGTGAGAAAATAATCAACCTGAAGACAAAATCAGGACAAGCAGGAGAGGAAGTAAACTCTGTTGTTGCCATGAAGAACCCCATTTCTGTTTTGTTTGCCTCCTACAGTGAGGGAACACAAGTCATATGGGAAGCATTAGAAGACAAAGAAGTCAGATTTTGAGGAGAGCTTTACTTTAATTTTTTAATTTTTGTTTCTATCCAAAAGGCATTCTGCTGAGTCCTCCTGAAAATTCATGTGCATCTTCTCGCACCTAGGTTGTAGCAGAGCTCTTTTGAAAATCTGGGTCCAGTTATGAGCAACTAAAGATCACTTGAATTTTTTTCCCATAAGCACCCAGTTTTCGGATGTGAGAGTGTCCTTCATTCCCACCACTGTGAATTGGACCTGCAAGTGCTCAGCTGCCTGCAGGGGCTTCTCTGGGCACTTCAAAGAACTTTGTGTTGACTGGAGGTTACCTTTCTATCTAAAGATGTTCTTCAGGAATGCTCCATGCTGGAGAAGGACAAAGTCTTCAGCAAAACCTGCTTCATTCTTTCAATTAAGCATGTTTACATTAACAAGACATCCTAAACTGTAATTGGGGTTGTCTTGGCATAAAATCTCTTTTCATTCTAAGGAGATGAGGTTTATTTTATAGGACTACTGAATAAATAACTAAATGACAAATAAATCCATATTCCCACCTTGAAATAAGATTTGGATTGTACAGTGTCTACTTTCCTCCAAATTGGGATAAGAAGATTCTTTCTCTCCATGAGGAGACATGACAGAAATAGAGATGTGGAAGTGTGTCAACAACCTGCTTTGACATCTGAACTCTAGAGAAAAACTTTGGCTCTTCCAAATGGGAAGTTTTATTTGAGTTTGCTGACCGTGCCCCAAACCTTTAATTCTGAGTCATATCGCCATGAATCATGTTCCTGGAGGGTGCTGTGCCACTTCTGAGCAGCAGTGAGGTGCCTTCTGTCCCCCCAGCCAGACACAGATCTGCCAGGGTAGGGCACAGGGCCCACAGTGCTAATGGCAAGCGAGGCTTGAGTGCCCACTGCCATGATGCAGTGCTGTGCATTTGGCACAGGACTGTGGTCTTGGAGCCAGCAGGCCCTGGGAGCTTTGTTCTGGGTCAGTTCAGCAAACTCAAAAGCTTATGATTGGGTTGAAGAACTTCAGAACAAAGTCTTTTTATTTATTTCTTCTCCTTTCCCCTCACCACATGCACAAACCCCCCAAGGCTGATATTTTTCCACATACATTTTTTATTCTCTTTTCCTGAAAAGTCCCTTAATGCGCCTTTGTACTACAGCCGAGGCAGCAAGGAGGATGTGCAAGGGGTGGAGGGGAGGGGACGAGGCCGGACCCATGGCAGTCCCTGCATGGTCCCAGCTTGGCCCTCCTTGCTGGCACTGACTGGGGGGGATGCTAATGCCTTGACACCTCCCTCCTCACGTGGAAGGGAGAAGTGGATGATCCTGGCAGAGAGCAGCAGGCTGGGCACAGCCCTCTGTCAGGCTACAGCACTGTCTTGCCATGCTCCATGCCATCTACCAGTGTTGTCACTGTATAACCCAACATTAACAAGTGCTCTGATTACAATACACTGTGAAAAATCACATCTTCTAGTGCAACGGTAAGGTGAGATGACAAATGTGTGTCAAAAGCATAAAACAGGGTAAACATTTTTTTGTTTAAACTGTATATATATACTTTTATATATAGATGTATCTATTTCATTATATCTATATTTGTTAGAGTTTTATTATACATTTTGCAATCTCCTTTTAAAATTATTAAATAGATACAGCAAATTAAATCCTGAATAAATGCATTGGGCCTGAGGCTAGTCAGAGGAAAGTATTACTTTCTAAAGCAAATGTTGGTATAATTTGCTTTCCTTCCCCCAACACTTTTGTAATTTCCATATTTAAAACATACTGATAGCTCCCAGGACATGATACTGGAGAGTAATCCTGGAACATCTGGAACAAGTATTAATTCATTTGACTGACCAAAAGGAAAGGGAGATACAGGGAGACATCCTAAACATACAATGAAAAAAAATGAGAAGAACCAGAAGAGGAGAGGCTCCAGCACTGTGTTAAAATGGACATCGCTGTTATATTAAAGCACTGTAGGGACAAAAATTACAGACTGTTGGAGATAAGATCCCAGTAAATACCTTTTATCCACCACTGTAAGGGACTAAAAGAAAGTGTTTGCAGAGAAGCAAGCCAGTTAAGCCTAGAGTCTGGCTCTGCATATGTGGATCAGCATATATGACAAACAGAGCAATCCTAATTTATTCCATCTGGTTTTAGGCAATGCATAACATACCAGGACAGCCCTGGCCCTCCCTGGCCCTGCCTTTGGGGTCTATATGCTGTTTACAGGATGACGTAAAGAGAAACCTCCCTCTGTTGCTGCTCCGAATGTGGAAACTGGCCCTCATGGAGGGCAGAGAGTCATCAATAGGGTTTTCTGCCTTGCACACAGGTCTTAATTCAAATGCAAATGTAATCCTGCCCAACAGTGATTTAATTTTTCATCCTTCTTTCCCCCACTTCTGGATCTCAGTGTCAAACAAACCTCTGACCTGCAGCCATCATATCTGAACTGCAATCAACATATGTTGCAAGGGGTCAACCAAGGGTTGTTCAGCTCCAGCCCCCTGCATGCTGATTCCTGTTCTGCACGTCTCCAGCACAGCAGAAAACAACAGCCTGGCTTTTCTATGCTTCCAGGAACCAAGCCCCGAGGAGATGAATGCCGAGGAAGTAGCATGTGCTATCTTTACAGTACCTTGAACCTTCACCATTGGGGTAGTCAGGTTTACTAAAGCCAAAAATCTCGGATGCTCTTTCAACTTTGAATCTCCCAAATTCAAATATCCTCCTCCTGTATCAGATTTTTCAAAATGTCTCTTCTTTCTTCTGCAGCTATAAACAATGAACCTTGCATGTCTGTTAAACAGTATCACATCTTCCTTCTTTGCGCATCTGCTCTTTTACTTTCATTTCTACGCTGGATTCGGCAATTCAGGAACCCAACCAATTCGTTAATCTCTAACACCATTGTGCAGCCTTCCACATGTTCCCCTGACTAGTTATTCACTTCACAAAGACTGTCTTGTAAGGTAAGGAGCTGCCATAGGAAGTTGGAGCCATGTAGTGATTGGATAGGTACTTGTTTTCTGTTCGAAGGATTTGGGGCCTTTTGTCCCTTTGATTTTTCCTATCATCTTCAGATTTTCAGTTGTGCCAAACAACCACGTGGGAATCCCACACACCACGTGCTTCCCACAGTGCATGTAATTTCTGAACGTTTCATTTCCTGTGCATAGCAGGCTTTTGGCTATTACCAAGTTCATTATGCCGGTAGACATGCCCTGACAGCAGAAGCAACTTTGGCTCCTGATGGTGTGTTTGATACTAATAAATAACATGGTACAAAAAGCTTGAGTTTTAGGAGCACACAAGCAAAGGCTTCAGTGCTAAAGATCAAATCTTTCCGCTTTCAGCAACGCTTTTGCTGTGTGACTGGAAAATACTTTATTCGAGATGAATCACAGACCAAGACATAATTTTGTTAGTCATTCACACTAACCAGAAAGCAGGTTAGGGTAATGAGTACAATATCAGCTTTGTTAAGGTCCAATAAAGAATGTGAAAGGCTGAAAAGCACGCTAGGCAGTAATTTGTAGCCAAAGTCAGTGTCTGTAAGTGGCTCTGAGAGGGAAACATTACTAGCTGCTTATCTTGATGCAAATGGATTGTTCTTCACAATTAGGTGCTTTTGTTAGAGCATCACATTACAGTGTGTTACTATTCCAGCCTCAAGGGCATGCAGATAGTCTGATGTGGCCAATTTGGCTGACAAAGTATTAGGAGGCTGCCAATTTCATACAACCCCATTTGCAAACAGACAAAACGTTGAATGGTCTCAAATTCATGGTGGTTCTTTGGTTCTTTTTTTTTTTTTTTTTTTTTTTTCCCCACTAGATCTCCAGGATCAGGGCACTGGTTCTTACTTTTTCTCCTTTTGTTGTTAATATAAATGAAGTGTGACTTTATTTTCAGGACCCATAAACTTACAAGGAGCACTTCAGTTTTGGGGAGCTGGCTGTGTCTCATTCATCTGACCGTTGAAATGACGAGGAACTTTGAAATGCCATAGTTTTCCTAGCCATTGTATCATTATGTGGCCACATCGTTCATTTTCCTCACTGGCTTTTTATTCCTTCAAGGGAACGATTTTAGATCAGGTTGAAGTGTTCTCATGGGCTGGAACAACTCTAATTTTTCAGTCAGGAAAGATTACTCCCTAACCAGCAAAAACAAAGACACAAACAAGTAATTTGTAACAGTACAGTTCTGTGGAAATTAACACAGTGGTTTCAATCTGGTAGGAGGATCAAATGGCCTTTTTACAAAATCCTTTTGCTCTAAAATAAAGAAGCTTAAGAAATTACATACTAAAGTACCTTAAAAGAAAGAGATCAGGTTGCAAAATGAAGAAATCAAAGGCAGGAAATGCCAGAAGGAAGCTTTCCAATCCAGCCTCTCTTCTGCCCTCTTGTGTGACTGGAGTGGCTCATTAATTACAACTGCATTTTTTTCCCTGCCTACAGGGACTTTGCCTTCTAATCTGAGCGTACACCGCTAAGAGATGCTGGTCCTCTCCCTCACGCACAGGCCTACAGTAAGAGGCCCCAGGTATTGTCAGAGTAGGCACTCGGTGATGCTACAGGTACAGAGTCCGAGTAACATCTCAAGCACTTCATATGGAGGGCTGTAGCAGGACACAACCATCAATCAGGCTAACTTAGATAACAGCTAAGTTAATGCCTGATAGCCTTGTCAGTGCCCCATTAAATTAGATCACTCTGTTGTGAGTCAGAACGAACTAATTTTCATGCTATGCTTGCTGCCTGTGATAGCCTTTGAGCTACTTTAATCTTCAAACACCAGTGGTCAAGATGACAGCTGATTTTTTTTTTTTTTTTTTCTCATGAAAATTATGAAGTAGGCTGCTTGGATTTCTTCGTTGGCTTCTCAGCCTTCCCTATCCAAATCAAAACTGGCTGGAAAAAGGAAATTGTTTCTCTGTTTACATAGGTCATTGGCTCCTGGTGCACAGGGACAGAGGCTGAAGTCCAGGGCCGAATATTGCCTTTGGGAGCATTAACCCATGTAGCTCTTTCTCTCATTAGCAGAATGTTGAAGCAAAGCCAGTGTTTTACCTTAACAACAACAAAAAGGTATCAAACTATGAAGATACAGAATTGGACAGCAAGGGAATAACCTCTCTCCCTGCACAAAGTTGACACTACTTTCAGGTCCATCCCTGTGATGGAGCAATCCAGCACTAAGGATGGGAGAAGCAAAAGGGGTTAAGGGAGAAACCACTTCAGTGAAATTCTGGAACAGTCCCTCAGGGAATGGAAATGAACAAACCAGCTGCAAAATGCACTACACAAAGCAGACTTCTGCCTCTCCCTGTCCATATACTAGAAATAACAGTATTAAAAACACCCTAGTCCTTCTTGCCTGAAGAAGTACTTTTTACTGCATAAGCTGCTATGCCTCAATGAAAAACTAGCTGCATCAACAGTGAAAGCCAGGTTCAGTCTTGTGCATGGACTTGGGTGCGCTGTTGAGTCCCAGGAAACTCTTGAGATGAAAGCAGCAAATTATATTCAAAGGGCAATGGCCAAGCAAAGCAGAGCAGGCTGGAAAGGCAGGGTGGATGAATAGCTGACTGCAGGAAAAGTGTAGTTAAGCGACTTCAGGCTCACCTCCAGCAGCTAGAGAAATGCAGTAGTTTGGCCTGCAGCTCTAGTAAATTTCCTCCAATAAAAGCAGCCCTTGGAAGGATGAAAGTTCTGTGGTTATTTCCTGAGATTTAAGTCAAAATAACCATGCATATACATCTAACCAAAAAAGATTTTTAAAATACCCTTCTTTCTGCCTTTTTTCCTTTCTGAACTAAATGATTACTTACTTACAAATGCTACATTTAACCTGCAGTATAAGGTTTTAAAATCAGAGTATTCCTTTCTTGTTACCCTTCTTTTAGTATTTGTTAAGGAGCTTCTATTGTCGTTCTGCAATCTGATTTCAAACCACTGAGGCAGAAAGGCAAAATGAAGACCGGGGTATAGGCGGAGGATATATGTACTGCAGCTCAGCACTGCATGGCAATACCCACACACTGTGAAAGATAGCAGGCACAAAATGAAGTTCAAAGAGTCCATAGGTTACATGAGCAACTTGGTGAAGAAATGTCAGTTAGAAACGAGCAGCAGAAAACATCTCTGTTTTCCTATTGCTGTGGCTTTGCTTGGTGATGATGACATACAAAGATTAAGTCTAACTGCATGAGCTCCAGTTGTTTATCTCCTTTATTATCATCGCCAGTAAGTGAAGGAGATGTGTGGGTGTCACCTGCAAAAAAGAGAAGTTGCATTTCTGAGAGAAAAACACCTGCAGATCAGAGAAGGCAAATGGTCTTGTTTAATTCATGCATATCCAGTTTCCTTCCCGTCACTAATCTGCAGCACTGAATTTAGTCCCCTGGACTTCCTTAGCTTTATTATGCTGAGAGAGAGGGCAAGAGAGAGGGAGACAGGAGGACTTGAGCAATATCAAGTACCCAGAATGATTGCAGATCACTGAGGTCATTTGTAAATCACTAAGATAGCCTGGCTCTCAGGGCATGGATTTTGATTTTCCCTCCCCTCTCCTCCCATCTGCTGAACTATGGGGATTTGCAACAGGAAAAGCTATCTATCTGCTGTGCAATCAATTTACAGAAGAACACTTTGTTCGGGCTGCTATTGAGGGATGCTAGCAGAAACTGGAAGCCCTGGGTCACCACCCGTGGTACAAGTGTTAGTGTCTGTGTAGAAGATGTAGAAGATACGGTTCTTCTGTGCTTGTGTGTTTGTGTCTGTGACACAGAGTGAATCTCTGCACACAGTTAAACACTGCTTGCTGCATACGTTGAATAGAAATCACTATTTTAGGAAAGATTTAAAGCAAAGACATCTCCTACATTGGAACTACTGAGGGATACTTTACGTATAGACATGCAAACAACTGTACAAACATAGATGCAAGCTTGTGTCTTTTCTCCCCTTCATTATGTACGTATGTAAAAATAACATAAAAAAAAACAGTGAGCATATATCTTGAATTGCACATCAAGTACAGTATGGTCATTTGGTCTAAAATATCTCTAGATTAATGTTTGACTTGGCTGTGTGCTGACTTGCCTAAGTCAAGCCATCAGCCTCTGAGATATAAAAAGTACCAGAAAAGTGAAACTTATAAATTCAGAGTATCTGTATTTAAAAATAAGACTTTCCTCCACCTCCAAATTTGCTGTAGTTTGCTCTAGCCCTGGATTTGAGACATATTCATAAGACTCTCCCTTTTTCCACTAAGCCCAGTGAGAACACTAGATGACCATTAGGTCTGCATCTAATGTGCAGACCAGTCAACTGCAGATCAGAGAGTGGATTCCCTGTGGCTCTGCTACAGCTGTTCAAATTATCAAGCAAGACTGCATGTTGCACTGTTCCTGTGCCGCAGCTGCAGCCCAAGCAAACCAAGTACCTGACTAATCCTTCTCACCCAAGTGCAAAATATGACATTCACCTTTCCCGCTAAACAGACCTCTTTACAAAAATTAAACTCACTTGTTTTCGATAGCTGCCATAACGAATGCTTGGTCAATAATGATTAATTCCTTGTTCTTGCAAACACAAGTTCTTGTGTCCGTTTACTTAGGGGAGCAATCCAATTGATGTTAATATCATTAGTTGTGTGAGGAAGTTGCACATCTGTGCTGCTTGCTGTGGGAGTGTCTTCCCTCATGTAAATGCTGGGTTGCAATCTGGGTCAACAAACTAATGTTTAGCACTTTTGAGTAGAGAACAGCACAAGAAAAGTATCAGAACCAAAGCCCTGTGAAATGTGAGACACTGATCAATCCAGTACTGCCTCTTGTTGAATGGCATGAGCACTGGTAGCTGAGTATCATTCTCAGATCGGTTAGGAGTGAGGTCACACTGTAACCTCTCCAAGTTCAGGATCTCAGACGCATATAGACTGCAGAAGCACAGCAAAATACTAAAGGACACAAGGCAGGGGGGAAATATAGGGAAGCAACAGGTTTAATTTGCTAAAGGCAAACAGTTTTTGCCCTGGGAACAGGAAACCAAGTGACAGCGCAAAGGATGTTGCGGGTGTTGGAAGGGCCACCACTGCAATTACTGTGTGTACCTGGGTGACTCATCATCACTGTGAACGCTGGCTTGCACTCAAATGTCCCTCCTCCCCTAGCTGAAGCCAGTGGGCTCATCTTGCCTGGTCTCTCCATGCTTCATCTTTGCTGGGGTGTCACCTGGGCTGGCACTGGGCTGGGCTAGAAGTTGTGCTTGTGACATATACAGACTATACATGTGACGCACACAGGAGTGATGTGCCCATATCTCACAGATTTGCAATAATCCAAGATGTCTCCTAGCACTTATGGACAGAGGATGACAACCTTTGGTCACCAGAAGACAGGGTTGGGAAGCACAAGTCCAGTTAGAAAGGAGATGGGTATATCTGCTGCTGTGGGAGTGAAGGAGTAAAGAGGCATGGCAGTACTCTGTGGTGAGGAAGTATGGCAAACTGAAGGCAGCAGAAAATCAAAGATCTGTGTCAGAATTAATCTGTGCCACCAGGCTGGAGCCTTGTGAAGATCATCTGTTCCACTGCTCTTCAGGAAAGATCAGGAATATACCTCATTACACAGCAAGGGGGCAAGTGAAGGTGATGTGTCCAGCTTGGGAGCAGGAGGTTCAGACTGACAGACTGATTCATATTTTTTATTCTTCATGAAGATTGCCAGAGTATTGACAGGCCATCCTCAGCATGCATTGCCTCTATAAACCATCAAACTTACTTTGCATACGAAGAATAAATCAGTCTGCAATTTATTCTTCCACAGATTGCAAGTATATTCATGTACAGCAGGAATAAAGACATGCCTGACCAAAACATTAAATAATGCCTGCAACATACCTGCCAGTCTCTAGAACAGACTGAAGTCTAGCCTTCATCTATTGCTGCAGATGTCCTGAAACTCTGAATCTCTGGGTAGCTAAGAAGCTGGTCTAAGACACCTTCTGTCCCCACTCAATAATTTGGTGGCCAAGATCAACTGGGCTGAGGGATCATCAGAAAAAATTGGAGGAATCTGTGTAATGCAGAGGTGACACAGAGAACCAGAGATAGATAAGCTTTATCCTAAGTGCTGCCTCTGAGCTTTCACTGGCACTTCCTACGTATCTTCCTTATTGAGACTGCAAGCTCTTTGGGCTATGTGTTGCTAGTCACTACATTTTTGTACAGTACTTGGGACCCCAAATATTGGTCAAGCTCCTCATACTGCAGTACAAATTACAGTGATAACTTTAGAAAGTGTTGTATCAGATCCTCACTCCTTCTTCAGCAAATGTCAGCACCAGAAGCCATGGAGGGGAAAGTATAAAACCAAACCTGCAAAGTTGCAGGGTCTGGGACAGAAACACATAAATGTTCTTGTTTTCTTCCTTCCACACATTTCACTTCCTTTCTGATGGTCCTCTTACCACTCGGAACACATATGGCCAGCAGAGCTGTGGTCTTACCAGAGCTTATTTTTCACTTTATCACTTATTTATATGGCTACAGGAGTCATCATCAAAGGGTCAAAGGGAAGCCAAAAAGCAGTATCAACAGAGAGCTCTGTAAGTGGTATCTCTCATTTCACAACTCAGAAACCACAGGTAGTCCCCTCACACAGTATTCAAGCACAGCACTGCTCTGAAGCAGTTCCACAGAGGGAGAGAACTGCTGATGCTGGACTCGCAACAAATTTTGCAACATCACAGTACTAGGGGTGATATAAGGAGGAGGAACAGAGTGCATTTTAAGCACACATACACAAGCCAGAAGACAAATGAAGAGTTTCTCAAAGTGCAGAAGGAAGGCTTTTTTATGGTTGTCTAGCCCCATCTCACCCCCTCAGATAAGAACATACTGAAAATGTTTTTCCCCATGGGGAAGGGGTATATGGCTGGGAGGGGGTAAACACACACACATACAGTCAGTTCTGTGAGTATATGTTTCCTTTACAGTTATTCCAGCATGCTTTTCTATTTCCCCAGCTTTGCTCAGTGTAAGGTCCCTTTGCACAAATAGTCCATGCTGCTCAGTGACTGCTGATTGCCCTGTTCTCCGGTTGGCAAAGAGTGCCCCTTTCTAATGGAAAAAAACATGCCTGAAGAAACTTGCTATTTGAATGCATCAATCAGCCCTCTTACAAAGTAGATCTTACTAACTCTCTTGCCTCATCCTGGGGGACCCAGAGCTCTTGAGGCTTTTCACATGCATTTTGCATCAGAACATAAACACACAGACCTATGCTCCATCTGGCAACGGTGTCTTGTTTCCAACAAACCTAGCTGCTCCAGTGGAAGATATTAAGCCTTCATGATGGACTAGCTTGTCCTGAAAGAAATGTGTTTCTATCATTAGCTAGCAATCATCTCTCGGCCTTTAACAGGAGCTTTGAAAAATAATCTTTAGGATTTCCATTTTCTGCAATTGCAATCATTGTGATCACAAATATGCATTCATATTACAGTAATAATCAAAGATCTTTTTTTTTCACACAGTACAAGCTGAAAAGTGGTATTCCATGCCCTGAAGAGTTTAGAGGGTAAAAGCAAAACAGATGAGAGTTGAATGACTGGGAAACAGAATACAAGAAAATGTAAGGAATTGTAATGTGATTGGCATGTGTGGTTGGTTGCTTTTAAATTGGGTGTATGACCAGGAGAAAAGAAATGAAAAGAAAGGAATATATATTGTTACTGCCTTTTGGGCTTAGCTGGCTTTGTCTTCAGTCAAGCACCAGTTTAATGCTTGAGAAGTGGAAAACATTCTACATCGCTACACAACAATGAACTGTCAGCAGTGTTTGTTTGGGATTTACACTGGTGCAAGAGCATGACATTTGGAACTGGAGCCATCTATTTTTTTTTCATAACAGCACATACAACCTGCCGTAGCCAGCAATTTGCAGAGGAGTGTCTCTAGTTTCTGGCTAATTGGTTGAACAGTCTCTCCCTTCCCCGGCTACTGACACTTTCATTAACTTCCTCTCTGCTCCCATGTATCATACTTGGAGAGTTTTGATAGGATGCTGCCAGATGCATGTGAGGGAGAAATTTCTTTGCACTGGAAAGAAGAGCTGATCCCGTTCTCCTTTCCTGATAAATGATGGTGCTTTCTCCTGCCATCATGTGACTCGGACAGAACCGGGCTCTGCATTTTATGCCTCTACCGTGACCTTGACTGCAGCATTGTATCCAGTTCATTCATTAATTGCAACAGTTCTTTTTACTGCAAGCTGCAAAAGGGGAGTAATAAACCTAATGGCATTACATTCTGTAGACTCCAGATCATGTTGCTACTCATTCTCTCAAAGTAGAGACTGCTCAGGAGAAAGGATTGCTGCTTAATTAACCTCCTTCTGCAGCAAAGAAGCCTTGGCAATTGGACCACGTTAATTTAGATTTCAACACTGATGCTCTATTATCAAATACCTTTCATTTCAAAGGAACCCTCCCCTCCCTGGATCAAAACAAATTTGTCATCTACAGCCCATTGGCCTCCAGGTTGCAGTTGCGCTTGCAAATATTAACCAACAGGATAGGGAAACTGGTTACAGTGATGCTGAATGAAAGCACAAGTACTGTGCCCTCTTTGCAATATGAGCATGTGCTGGTATTTATTTAGCAAATACTGAATCTCACTGATGACATCAGCGGAAGGAAGAGATACCTCTACATCAGAGCAGGAATCTCATTCCCCAGGGAAATAGTATGTCAACTCATAAGTGCTTTGAAAGACTAATACAAAAATACAAGCACCAAGGCTCTCTAACGGTTTTTTTTGCCCTCAAATCTGAGGTCTCTGTTCCTGAAGCAGAGCCCTCTTGACGTCGCTTGGCGAGTCCTGTGCACAGAGAGGATAGCCACGTGAAGAAGAGTTCCTTCAAAACCTCAGAAGAAATTTAGCCATCCATGTGGCAACAGCCTGAAAATCCCACTATGAAGAGTGAGACACACCACAAAGAACAGCTGCACATTCAGAACAACCTCCTGTTACAAACAAGCAAAAGGAGGACAAACAAAAGCTCTTCAAGGAATCAGATACTCTGAAGCAAAACAAAACCACAAATCAATATGGGATCCCTATTCCCCAGAGACAAGTATCTCAAAGTGATTTAAATAAGTCAGGAACTGCTGAGTCACCAGATGTACAGAGACCAATTCAGGCATTATAAGACTGAACTATGCATGCCACCTAAATAATCCATTAAGTTTTTAGGACATGGATTCTTTTAAAAGCCTTTGAGTTCTCCATACATTTTGAAAGAGCTCCACATGAGGCCAAAATGTTGGATCATCTTATCTTTTCCCTGCTAATAAAGCAAATAATTTTGCAAAAAGTTTGCAGATGCTCTTACTTAAAAAGTATTTCAGGAGACAGCTTGAAGCTTGAATCTTTCACCTAATGAGAGCCTGACTGTCAACCTTTTATTTCTTTCACATGGCAAGGAGGATGGAGAGAAAGTGGAAGTTTCTCCCTTATCTCAAAGCTAAAACGGCAACCCTTACCTGTGTAAAATCCGTTTCCTTTTCTATTTAGTTGTTTTCAGTTATGAAGAGTTAAGTCATCATTGTGGAGCAACTCCAATGCTGCAGAAAAAAACCAAAAACATGAGATCTTTTTAGTGCTGTGTCTCTGCAGTGTGATGTATCTGCAAACCATACTGAATTATCTGATTAGAAAGTGTGAAAAAACAAAGGCAGCCTGCAGTGAGAAAATGAGACCCTGTGCAGAATCCATCTGCCAGCAAAGTAATTAAAAAGATGGACTTCTTAGAACAGCAGTGATTGTCATTTGTATATGACACTCAGTGGGCTATGATTTCCTCAGATAATACTCATGCATTGCAGCACCTGGTGAAGACCATGTGATCATCACTATGTAGCCCACTACATATTCAATAGTTAGCACTAGTTTAATCCCAAGCTAAGCTATTTAACAGTTGTGAAAGAGAAAAAGGGTTTACTCTCCACACAGAGAGTGGGGCAGAAAGACGTGCTTGTGT
The DNA here is from genome assembly GCF_964106895.1 of Numenius arquata. Lineage (NCBI taxonomy): Eukaryota > Metazoa > Chordata > Aves > Charadriiformes > Scolopacidae > Numenius > Numenius arquata. The sequence goes on from NC_133578.1 coordinate 28,474,261, forward strand.
GTTTTTTATTTCCTGTAACCATGTTTCTCAGAAGGTTTGTGGGCATGTATCTCCCTCCTCTGGTGCACAATAAAGTAACACCCTAGTGGAAGATACGAGAGATTTGTTGTGGCAAAAAATGAAAACTGGGAAAGAGTCCTCAGTGAAGGAGCACAAATACTTAATAAATCTTATGGGAGATAGTGTATTTCCTTTGCTTCTCCATTTCATTATACTATCATCATATAATATAAATATAATAGCTGTCTTCTATATCTGAGCACCTTGTATTCATGAACATTTTGCCCTAGAAATAGCTCAGCCCCTGATTTGATGTCAAATCTCCATCATCTTTTCTGAACTCAGTTCTTTCATTCCTACCAGATTGACCCTGTTTCTTATCAGGACTATGCAGAGACCCAGTTCCCTATTTTCCTAATCACTTTGTTCACAGAAATGGCATGATTGTAACTTTCCATTCCACATGGTTAAAATGATCTGTATTTCAGTGATTTTATGAAGATCTATACTCGACACTACAGTGAGTCCACACTCGTGGCAAATGACAGAGAGCCTAAAGAAGTGGGGTTAATCTCATCTGACTTCTGACATCTCCAGTAAACAAATAATTACTCTCCACTTATTTGAAGGGGGCTCTGGAGAACTACCTTAGATGCAGACACCTGCATTGGCTAGCAGCCTGCCTTAGGTAGTTCCCAGAGAAAAGCCTTCCCAACTCTCGTGCTCCACTCTACCTTCTCTGTTTGAGCTGGCTACTCTGCCAGAAATCCTAGGAGAATAGCATCATAGGCCTAGTCCACAACATCATCAGGAAAGGAAGAGTGGTCTGGGCAGGAAGTAGCAAGATAGCACTGCTGACATCCATCTGTAGAATCACAGAATCACGGAATCACAGAATCTTCTAGGTTGGAAGGGACCTTCAAGATCATCTTGTCCAACCATCAACCTAACTGACAAAAATAAACACCCACAAAACAACAAAATGCAACACCATCTCTAAACTGTGTCTCCCAGCACCACGTCAACCTGTCTCTTGAACACTTCCAGGGATGGTGCCTCAACCACCTCCCTGGGCAGCCCATTCCAATGTCTGATAACCCTTTCAGTGAAAAAATTTTTCCTAATATCCAGCCTGAACCTCCCCTGGCGCAACTTGAGGCCGTTTCCTCTAGTCCTGTCGCCCGTGACTTGGGAGAAGAGACCGACCCCCACCTCTCTACACCCTCCTTTCAGGTAGTTGTAGAGAGCAATAAGGTCTCCCCTCAGCCTCCTTTTCTCCAGGCTGAATAACCCTAGTTCTCTCAGCCTCTCCTCATAAGACTTGTGCTCCAGACCCCTCACCAGCCTTGTTGCTCTTCTCTGGACCCGCTCCAGCACCTCGATGTCTTTTTTGTGGTAGGGGGCCCAAAACTGGACACAGTACTCGAGGTGGGGCCTCACCAGTGCCGAGTACAGGGGGACGATCACCTCCCAAGTCCTACTCACCACACTGTTCCTGATACAGGCCAGGATGCTGTTGGCCTTCTTGGCCACCTGGGCACACTGCTGGCTTATGTTCAGCTGGCTGTCCACCAACAAAGAAGAGCAGGTATTTCCTCACAAGTGGGCAGAAAACTGCTTGCTGCTCCTCCAAGTGCTGTTTTGACCTTCAGCCCCACTGATGACAGTAGGGGGCCTTTCCTTTATCACCACAGAGACTCTAAGGGACTGTTCCTGTCTGTTGGTACCCAGACCTGGATATTAATCAAGTGCTTGCAGAAGGAAGACTCATCTGCTTCAAGTCTGGAGTGACTTTTGCCTAAGCCAGACTGGGCAAGATGGTACAGAAAATTCAGATCACAGGAGAAATCTTTCCAGCGCAGACTTCATACTTTGTTACAGTTAAGGGACCTATCTTCAAAGGAGGCAGTGTCCCCCTGCACACACACACACCCTCCCTGGATAAAACCATCTAATTCAACGGCTTCAAAAGAAACTGCTATTTTAAGAACTGAAATATCTCACTCCCTTTTACAACTTGATTTTTACATGATTCTGACACTGTTTTGTCTATGTGCCAGACTAACAAGAGATAAAAAAATAAACACATTGCTATAGCACTGAGAGAAGGCATTAACACAAATGTATTTTAAAAAAGGATAGGCTAGTCAGTACCTCAATTAAGATATTCTCCTGGATACTCCATCTTGCAACCACAGCAGCACATCCCCTCTCTTACAATGGGTGTATATTTGTTTAACACAGCTCCTTGCTAGACCCAACGGCTAGTTCTGTGACCATTTACACAACATTAAAAAGGCAATTATTTTAAAATTTCGAGACATTGCAATGATCTTTCTAGAGGGACTGATTCTTCCCTAATTGTTCATTGACATCTAAACAAACAAGAGCTGCAGCCTGAGCCTGCTGTGCCGCCAATGATATCCCGACTAACATCAGGTACTGTCCCCTGATTCACACCACTGCCAGCATGGGGCTCTGCTCTCTGGCTCTGACTCACTGGAATGTTCCAATTGATAATGGCACAACCTCATCCATCACTCCTAATTCCTGCCCACCAAAGTCCAAGTGTTTTCTCTGATCCGTTAGAAAACAAGTCTGGGAAAACAAGTTGCTTCTGCTTCTTGACAGTCAGCTGCTTCTGGTTTGAGCAAAGCTATGCCACCGACCCACAGCAAGAAAATCCTGACCCAGATCTTCACACAGGCTGGTGTGGTTGGGCTCAAGTCTTTGTCAGACTACACAGAAGAAGACGGATGTAAGTGACACAAGCTACAAACTACATGCAAGCCCTCAGAGAAGAAAACCCCTGTGGGCTTGAGTGCTCGCTAAAAGGAAAAGAATTAGAAGATTTTATAGTGTCCAGAGCTTCACAGAAGCAGGCAACTGCCAAAGAGCTACTTAGTTCAAATGACCTCACAAAACTTCCTGTCTCTGTACCATGACTGCTCAGCTAACCATGTCAGTGGTACAGTAACTCATATATGGTCATTTGGGGGACAGGATACACTGCTTATCTAAGCTACTTATCTAAGCCCAGCCATCCTCTAAGAGCTACAACACTCAAACGAGCCTGAGGTGTTGCCTGAAGTTATAATGTCTCACAGTGGGGAAGGCACAAGCCCTATTTAATCTTTCCATTCTTATTTGGTTGCACAAAATTAATCTTTTCCTCTTGAACACAGGAGGATTCTAATCCTCAAAGCTTTAATCATTTCAGGTTAAAATGTTATCCACACAGTATTCACGGGTCATTTGGATTCATGGTCTGACTTGATGATGACGAAAAATAGATGAAAACTGGAATATTTGGATGATGACTCAGCAGTGTTCAGAGTGAGGACTGATAATTACGGTGGAGAGTATGTGTGCTAAAAATTCAGACACAGTGGGCTTCTGCAGTACACCAGTGAGCTTTTGCATGCAAAGGCTGAGCAACTTGATAAACAAGAGAAAGCGAGAAACAGATACAGAGTTGGTCTATTTTTGGTTAAAAATATATAAATATATAAATATAGCCTACCAATATCTGAAGGGAGCCTACAGGAGAGCTGGAGAGGGACTCTTTGTCAGGAAGTGTAGTGACAGGACAAGGGGTAACAGTTTTAAATTGGAAGAGGGGAGATTTAGATTGGATACCAGAAAAAAATTCTTTACTGTGAGTGTGGTGAGACACTGGAACAGGTTGCCCAGGGAAGCTGTGGATGCCCCATCCCTGGAAGTGTTCAAGGCCAGGCTGGATGGGGCTTTGAGCAACCTGGTCTAGTGGAGGTGTCCCTGCCCATGGCAGGGGGGCTGGAACTCGATGATCTTTAAGGTCCCTTCCAACTCTAACCATTCTATGATTCTATGATAAACATATAACCTCAACCCAAGCCCTCACAATAATAACACAAACTAAGCTTCTGTACATGGGCAGCCTTTGAGCTAGAAGGAGATAAATAAATAAAACAGAAGGAAAGAAATGAATCAAGAATTTAAAGGAGTATCTAATAATAAAAGAGGAAATAAGGAAATACAGAATATGATCCTGAAATTTAATGCTCATTTATGCCTTTCTTGCTTTCAGCATAAAATGGCAACCATCATCCTTTTAAATAGATCCCTCTGTGTGCCCAACACTTAGAAATTCAATTGTTTTCCTGTGCCACAAGTGTGCAAGGCAGAGTGATTTTAAATGACTGAAATGACATTAAACAATTCTGCAAACAATTTCCCTGCCTTTAAACTTGTAGAGCTTGTACAGTACTTCAGTGTTGTCCCTGGACTTAAAAAAAAAAAAAAAAAAGGTTCATTCTTGCACGGGAGCTTTTGATTCATGGCTATTAAACAAGGAACGTGCTTATGTGGGTGAAGAGATCATGTTTTTCTTCTTCTAGCTCTCCAGCGAGCAAATTTGGTATGCTCCTATTTGCTGTAGTCTACTTGTGGGTGCACTGATGGAAAAGCACTGGGCTTCATCAGCATCCAGAATTTACAGAAAGCTGCATTCACGCTGTCATCTCCGCTTAACCGTACTGTGGTCAGAGACAGTGAAAGCAGACTGAAGCATGCACTGCCCTAAAGCTTGTACACACAAAGCCCCGCACCCTCCTCCTCTCCCCACACACGGGCACACTTCCCTCCCCACCACTCACCCCCTTCCGGTCTTTCCATGTGCACCAGAGCCCATTCTGCTCTTTGCAAAGGGCACCCCCATTTTGGGGCTAAAGAGACGGAAAACACACTGCACAGGAGAAAGGGAAAATAGGAGATTGGAAGGCGTGAGGGGTGACAGGTTGAGGGGGAAAGGAGGTGTCCTTCTATAAAATCATAAGGGGGTTTCTGCCAACGGAAATGACAATGAGCTGCAGGCATAAACGTGCGCACCCCCGAAGCCCGCCACCGCCGAGGGCCCGGCCCCCTCCCCTCACGGGCGGGCTCCGGCCCGGCCCCGCGGCCTCCCTGCCGCTCAGGCCCCGCTCAGCCCCGCGCACCCCGCGGGCCCGGCTGCCAGCGCGCCTCCCCGCGGCCGCCGCCCGCCTCTACGCCGCGGGGCTGCGCTGGCGGCGGCACCGATCCGCGGGCGCGGAGGCTCCGGAGAGCGGCCCGGGCCGGGGGCCGGGAGTTCCCGCTCGTTTCTGCCCGGCAGGCGCCGAGGCCGGGGGGCTGCTGCAGACTGCGGCGCCGCTGGGCAGGTCCCCTCCTGCCTCTCCCCCTGCCAGGCCGGCTGGAGGACGCAATAAAATGCCCTCTCACAGCAAATGTCTTTGCAAGCCTCCAGTGCGCACACTCGCCCCCGCACACCCCTTCCCCACCCCATACATGCCTTCCCCGAAGGGCCATCCAGAGCCGAAGGCCACATCCTGACTGTCCTCGCACTCACACCCAACCACGGCCCTTCTGCCACAAGCAGCTGGGGGACAGGAGGGCACCGCTAGGAAAGGTGGCAGTTCCTGGTACCTCAATGAGCAGTGTCTCTCCACCTGCTGATCCTTATGGATCAAAATTCTCCTTCTGCCTTTAAAGGCCTGCAGGGAGGTAACTAGAAGTGCCCCACAGATATTGGGATGTGCTTCACCTCAGTTTTGGGCCATGCATCTAATTGCACTGCTGCGAGAAGAAGAGGCGCAAGGGAAAGCTGTGCGTCCCTTCCAGCAAACCACCCGCTCCGGTGTGCTGCTCTGCACCATGGGCTGCAGTCCTCTGTTCACCGTGGGCCGTTTGTGAGCTGAGCCTAGCAACACTGCACGTGGGAAAAAGAGTTTAGAGGTGCCTCTTCTGCTGACATCCCATTTAGCCTCTCCCCAGGGTCCCGAGGAATTTGATGCATTTCCGAAAGTAACAAATGTTCTTGCAAGCAGTGGCTTTGAGGGCTGAGCACCAGAGGTCTCCCAGGACTGGCTTGGACAGTTCCCACATGGGAGGATGTGGGGAGGGGAGAAAAAGGTTGGGGGCCTGTTTGCTGATTCTTTCTCTCTATGCAAAATAAGGGAAATGGGAGCTCTAGGATGTTCACCACAGTTCTCACAACTCCATTCACTCCACAGTGCTCACTTGTCTCAGTCACTAAACAAAGCCCAACGGTACAACCCCCAGGAACAAGCTTTGCTTGATCTAATCAACTATTTCTGGTTTAAGCTTGTGCTTCCCAGTGCTTCCTGTGCAAGACAAAGTACGACGCCAGCCCAGGAGAGCAGGAAATATTCCCCATAAGCTCCCAAATTACTGCTAAACTTTTAAGATTCTCGCCTTACATCCACATGCATGGATAGTTCTTCAGCACTGTAAGAGTTATGATGAGAGCAGTACTGAGCAATGCGTGGTGATGGTGAAATGTTCCCTGGCAGGAGAATTAGGCTCTGCACAAACACATCCAAAGGATCACCACTGTTTTTTTTTCTCTGTGGTGCTCCCACCAGAATAGCTGCCAGGATGTTATACCCACAATGCCTTGCTTGCTGACTGGGGAATGGGCCATGCATGTACGTGCTGTAGTGACTGTGCAGTGAGGAACAAACTTGAAGAACCGGATTGTTCAAGCTCTGGACTGGACCCCTGTGGTACTGATACCGCCTCCTCTTTAACCTATGCAGTGCCTGCCATAATGTGCCTTGTGTGTCTTGTCTGGGGCCCTGTGAATCTCTGCAACCAGACCTCAGTGCAGGACCATGAGCAATACAGAGTAGAAAAAGCAGGGCACACATTCCATTCTTGAGGACATCTGATAGGGGGACCCAGCTGTGCTACACATCCATTCTGCATTAAAGCAAAGACCAGCAGTGCTGAGGAGGGTATGAAAGGAAAGACTTGGCTCACGTGTGTTTCATAGCTACCCTCGCTATTTCGTCATTCCCGCCTGGGGCGCGGTATTGCTGGTTCTGAGAATATAGTATGTCAAATGGCATTTGACTGTGGTAGACCTGTTTTACAATGACGCTTCATACAAACCCACAGCTCTCAAACTGAAAAGGGGGAGGGCTTGCGAGAAATGAATTCTTCAGGAAGATATGGCAGATGCTTTTCTAAGAATACACCACATGATAACACATAACACTCTTGCCAAAGGGGAGAGATGAAAGGATAGATATTGCCCTGCCCACCTGAGGTCTGATGAGAATATCATTGTGTATTCAGCTCATTTTTCACTTGTTTTTGAGTTAATGTTTCATTATCCATTTATAGCAGAGTCTTTACTCAATTGTCTATACTTAATTATTTTAAGGGGATGCTCAATTTAGAGAAATTAAACTGAGATTCACCCCCTCCCTTTTATTTTCCCTCTTCTTTCGGGCTGGCAAGTTAAAGCAGTCAGCAACTGCCATTTCTCGTTACAATGGCAATCACAGCCCCATTTACAAGGCCTAGATACAAGATTACAAAACCCGGCCCCAAGGCGACTGTGAGGATGGCCACACCATAAACATGAAACATGTGTAAGTGGGTGTATTTCAGGGGAGGGGAAAAGCTAGAAACGCTTTTAAGATTTGGGGCCCACTCTTTAATGTAAAAGGTATCTTCTTCCTAGAAGGGGGGGAACCTGGTGAGTTACTTATAAAGCCTCAGGGTGCCAAACCCCAGAGTTACAGGAACATCTGCTCAGAAAGCTTGTAAAAAAAGTTCCCTTTGCACCATTTTCCTGGGGCTAATTCTTGCTTTGACTGTATGACTTGTGTCTGTTGGTAAATAAAATGGATCCAGGAATGCTCCTGGGAAAACCTCTCAGCTTCCAAAGCCAGGTGGCTGCACCCAAACTGCTTAACTGGGGCTGGTACCGGAACGTCCTCGCTCTGCACGTGTGGGGCCCTTCTGAGGGCACCGGCCAGCTCACCCCTGTGCCGGGGTAATGGCTAACTCCCCTCCTGCCAGCACAGTGAGCTGGTAGCTAACACTTGATCTTTGAATTTAAATACCTTACAACACTCAGGCACAGCTGCTGGAGGACACTTGTGGGTGCAGCAAGGGTATTCCTGAAGCCCAGAGCCATTCATTCCAGAACCAAGTACCTTATGGCAAACACCCAAAGCAGTGTCTGCTGCTCACACAGGCGCGTAGCAGGGTTCCTCACATCTCCCTCATTCCTAGGACTGTGACTTATCCAGCAGGATTTACCTTACAAACACAGAGCACTGCAGTAAAATTCTGGGCACCCAGGACTCCTTTTCCCTGAGCTCCCCCTGAGGTCCCCCACATGCCCAGGTTTGCCTTATCCTTTCGAGAGCTCAGCCCTGCTTTAAGCCCATCACATTCACTTGCCATGCCTGTCTGTCTCTGGAGTGAACTGCATGTATCTGCCTCTGGAAGACATTCCCCTGCCCAAATTCAGTATCGCTGATGTTTCTCACAGCAATCATTCAATTAGCCCCTCCTTCAGCCCTTTCTATCAGAGCAAATGTAGCATTTTCATAGACTTGACTACTGCAGTCATTGCTTGGGGCCTCTAAGGTCAAAGCTGAGTAAACCTCAAGTGCCTTGCCAGGCAACTATGCAGAAATAAATTTCAATTTCAAAGATTCATTCCATTGATTTATTCCCTGAGCTGTCACTGCTCACACAGCTCAGCCGTTATCACAGATCACATGCTTAGGATTTAATTATCTTCACTATACGTTAAATATACTATATATGGTGTGCTGGGGAGTCAAGACTTGAAAAGATTTAAACACAAACAAAACGTACGTGGTTGAGGAGAAAGCCTTGAGGAATTCTCCAGCCCTGTCTTGACTGTCAGAAGAGTTTTGTGCCAGGCAGTATTTTAGGACATGTTTTCATGATCAGCTTTACCTGATCTCAGCCAGCATGGTCAGGAAAAGGCAGCGCCATCCAGACTGGCCCCTCTGGCCTCCAGCTGCACCACCCCACCCCCTTGTTCTAGCACTGGGATTAATTTGGCTGTGGGATAAACTAGATCAGGGAAAGGATTTATCTTGCACAGCTGCATAACGGCTAGTGCTGCTACAGGGGAAGGCAAACCACAGGGCTTGGGATTTTGGGCGGCAGGGAATGATCCTGCCCATTTTGCTAGCAGTTGTGATGCTCTTCCATGCGCTCAGGCTGTTGCTGAAATCACACCAGCAGAAAAGGGGCACTTTCTTCTTCTGTGTGATGAGATAATTCAGGCATTATGCACTGTCTTCTCATTCAGATCACAGTAATAAATACAGTAAACCCCCACAAGTTTAATAAATTAAAAATTGGCAGTTTTGGCCTTGCCTGAGGGAAATGCTGAGGTGGGAGGGTGACAGTCACTGTAGCTTAATAGATAAGAATGGGGCCGTGGCAGTGACACACACGTAACTGTTGGACTTGCTGTAGGCCAGTCCTCCCTTGGTGGGGAAGGCTTAGTACTACCTTGGGTGAAGTTGGTGTCATGACAGGAATCTTTCAGCAGTTCAAAAGCAGCACAGCAATGCCTACATTGAACATGTGCCCACAGTGTAACAGCAGAGGTGGCCCTGTTGTTGGTAAACAGCACTGCTCACTGAGGAGAATTTCCTCTTGGAGGTTGATGGTTGCCAATGCAAATTAGAGCTGCCTGCAGCCTGCAGCTGAAGAGCACAAGGACAAACTTTTTGTCGTGTCTTCACCAGAAGTCGAGCCACATGAAATGTGATTGCCCACGAAGACGTGTTGATTGTCTGGGCTTCACAATGTCCCTGAAATGAGCACAAACAGCTCAGAAAATAAGGTGCCACCAGCTACGCCCTTCTCTAGCCTGCTCTGCAAGGACTGGAGCTCTTGGTAGCACAGGGATTAGAGAACCAATCTGTGCTTGATAAAAAAATACTGTGGTATCTGCCCTCGCTTTCCTGCTAAATGGATAATGGTTGCTGTAGGCAGCCACTCTTCTAGATAACTTCCAGCTATCAAGGGGGAAAAATGGCCAACAATTATGCAAACAGCTATGCTAGGCATTTAATGGTTTGGAGTGTACAAACTGTGGCTTTTCTGACATTTGCTATTAAACCAGGTAACTGGGCAAAAGCCTTGAAGAAACTACGGGCATTTAATTAAGATAACAAAGTGAATCCTAAGAATAGCAAATGCAGGTTGTCTAAAAATGTAGTTAGTCTCTGAAAGTGCTGAGCGAGTGGATTACCATGCTGACACGGTGGATTACCATGTGCATGGGGCTGCCGTCCATTCCAGTGCAAAGAAAAGATGGGTGCTCAGCTGGGACACCCAGGACGCCACCCCAGGGCCCTGCTGGCCCTGTGCATGAATGAGAAGCGCAGGAAAGAGAACACAACACGTCTTGTGCAAACTGCAAGCAGCAATATTAAAAGTAAGTGGCAGGTGTGTTCCTCTTTAAGGTCAGCTCTTTAAGATCCTGGTAGTATGTGGGTGAATGAGGCTGGGGTCCTGCTTCAGAGAGGCTGCTGGGGAGTGAGAGACTGTGATTCACTTTAGGAGAACGGTGGTTGACTGTGAGGAGGAGGCTGGCAGCCCTTGCTTCCCACCACGCTCACTCATGCAGCATCTGCAGTCATGGAACACAGAGAAGGGGGAAATGAAGAAAACGGGGTGGCTACATGAGGAGGGAGAGATCAAAGCTTCTTCCTTTCCCCCTTCTGCTTCTGGACCCTCAGTTTGAGCTTCTGTGTCTAGTTTCTGTTGTGTTTCTCAGTGTTTGTTTCCCATGAGGTCCACCTACAAGATGAGACCTCTGTGAGGAGAATCCCTTCCTCCCTGTGCCAAACAAGAATGTCTAGCTCTGCTAGAGATCCTGAGCAAGAGTGGCTGTCAGGCCAGGCCTGCCATCCCTGCCAGGCCTGCCATCCCCGCCATCCCTGTACTCGTGCTACCTGGGGGTGCCATGGGTGCAACGGGGGCAGGTGGCTGCTCCTCACGCTTCCTGCTGACGCCGTCAGAGCGAGTAACTTCATAAACCAAGTCATTTAACTATTTCTGTCCTCCCAGCTGCATTTACCTCACAGGATGGTAGCATGTGATATCTTGAAAGATAAAGAATATTTTGTTGTAAGCAAAGGAAAACTAGAGAAGATCAATGGTGGTAGTCAGGGGAAAATGAGCTGAAAACCATAGACAAGGCAAAAGTCTGAATAATCAGATGAGTGAGGAGGGTTATAGTATGCAAGCGAAGAGACATTGAGTCACATTGGAAGCTTGTACCATAAAATGATCTATACCTATTTCCCAGAAGGTGATTAGTTTGCATAATTCAGAATTTTTATGAACAGTGTTCATTGGAACTTGATGAATAATTAATTTTTTTGTTTCATTGGCAAATTTGGAAAGTCAAGAGGACTCATTTCAATTCGACTGAAAGGAAAAAAAATTGATTTTTTTGTGAATTGAAAAGTAAAACAAATAATAATTTAGAGGCTTCAAATGAGACATTTGTTCCTAAAAAAAGTTAATGCTTCATTTTGATGGTGGCTGTTTAAATATGGTTTGAATATTTAAAAATTACAGGGATTTTTGAAAGAAAATGTTGCTTTGAACAAGAAAAATCAAGTAATTTCATTTGAAAAACAATGAGAACTATTTTATTGGAAATTCTGAAGGTTTTTTTTCTTGATATTAAAGAATATGATCATACTGGCCAAGCTCCTGAAATATATTACTTTCTCCTATCCCGACCTTTTGGTTGCAGAAGTTCTTTTCAAAAACACAAGCCCCATTCTCAGACTTGACAGTTTATCACGAAAATCCAAACTTCTCAAGACTCCAGAGCCTGCAGCTCCATGTGTCTCCTGCTCCTCAGTCACACAGAAACTCAACAAAACATTAATCAGTTACTGTAATGACACAGACAGAAATGATAACTGCACTCTCTCCAGAGCCTGCCTTCACCAGCTCAGTGTGTTATGACTTTGTACACAGTCTACTATTAAATAGCTTGCAAATGAAATTACTCTGGTTTCAGGATGCAGTATTGAAAAAGCAACAACAAAAGCACTCTTAATAGCTTTCGTAGTTAAATCCCTTCAAGTCAGGAAGGGGTGGTGCTGTAGTTTCATAGCTATTGAAGGAACGGAGGAATGGAAATGAGGGGAGACCGAGTCCTGCCTAACCCCTCTAGTCTAAGGACCTTGATACAGAGATGCCATGTATTTTCATTGAATCTTGACCTCTGGCAATAACTCAACACGGGCTGATATATCAGGCAGGTAATATTGCAGCAATGCCACTTACACTTAGAAGGCTGGGGCAGCAAAATTTGTTGATGCAGTTAGGACCTTAGAGTAATGAGAACCTTCTGCTTTACAATAAGAAGGCCTTCTGCTTTACACTTTTTCTTTTACGAGACATAAGTTGGTTGCTGATGCTTGAAAATCATAAAAAGTGGGTTAATACAATGGCCATTTAAATGAGCAAGCATAGCAAAAAACCTTAGGAAGTGAAACTTTCTCAAGAAAGCTCTGCTGAACTGCAGATGCTCTTGCTGCAAAGGGTTCCCTTCACATTTTTCTCATTTCACACAGTACTGGTTCTAGGCAGAAAAAAGACAAAATTACATTTTGTGAGTATATAAAACACCTTTGTTTTCTTTGCAAAAGGGGTGATGATTTAAAAATGAGAAATATTGTTGGTGGGGGCTTGAAAAAAGCTTAGGAAAAGATGTACATGCATTGTCTCAAAAATTTCCCCTTTCCTTCAACATTTCACCAAAATTATAAAATTCAAAACACTTCCCCCCATTTTGCGTAGGGCTTGGTTTTCATTGGACCCCATCCAACACTTTTGTTTTCTTTGTATGAACCAGATACAATCTCACTGTTATCTAAAAGAAAAATTCCCCAAGTGGTGTGTTACCCACAAGCCCATCGTCCTTTTTAAGCCCTCTTACTGATTTTTCAGCCCTGTTTCACAATCTCTTTCCCCCCTAGAAACACATTTTCAAACCTCCTTGATTCTCCCCTTCATCCCTAGCACACAGGGCAACCAAACTGCCCACTATCTGTTATTTCTGTGGCCAAAACATCAAGAATTCTTTTGGATGCTGGATCTGAATTTTAAAATGTAGGATTTCCTAGCTGGGTTTTCAGGTGATGATAGCGGGAGGAGGCATCTGGAGCTGTGAAGAAGCACTTTAGTTGGATGCTCACTGCAATCAGAGGCTTTATAGCAGGCAGTAATCAGTGCTCAACTCAACCAGGAGAGCAAGCTGGCCACACTCACACATCCAAGTTAATAGTCTTAGAGTTGCTATAGAGGTGATTATATAAGAATATGAAAAAGCTTCTAGGGAGTGGTAATATCTGTCAGCAAACAGGTATAGTAAGAAAGAGCTTCTGAACAGAGAGGTAGAGGATTGTCAGCTTTTTCAAACTATCACTTTGGCTAATGAAAGACTCAGCCTCATCTGGCCTCCCTGGCATTTTGGGGTTTTGTTTTCATACCCAGCCCTGGTAGAGACTTTGGGAAAGGGGAATTGCTAAGTCCTAGAAATGTGGTTTCAAGTACTTCGTAATCTAGGGAAGACAAAGGGAGTTTGAGTTATCACTAATATAAGGGTAAGGTTTTGTACATGAGATCAGATTCTGCGGTGAAGAGTGGGTTGAACAACAAATCCTGCAGCTGATACTTTTTTGGAAGGTATAGGACCTGCTTTTAGTTTGCTGACTCACATGATGCCAGTCACAAACCCAGCGCTTGGCTACAGTATCCCATTTGCAGAGGTCTGGGTTACAGGATGACAATTTCAATTTTTTTTTGCAACTGCTATACTTCAAAAGCAATAAGATTCTTGCAAAGTATGGGACTTATTCTACAATCCTCTGCCAGAAATTCCTTACCTTTGCTTTTCAGACCCTCCAGCCTGTGATTTAACACATATTCTAATGAAAACTCTCAAGCCTTGCACACATCACTGTAAACTTTCAATAACACGTGGTGGTCCATGGACCGAAGGCAAACAGATCGAGCATATCACTTCCATACATCAGGGCATCAAGCCTACAGATCTTAGACACAATTCCCAGGAACAGGTTCTTTGACAAGCTCTGAATAGACAATCTATAGTAAAGCTATAGTAAAGTAAAGTGGGTTTTGTAGATAAAACTGCAAGGAAAGAGGCAAGGAGAAGGTGTGGGAAGCAGAAGAGCGAGGCGAGTTTATAGCAAGGAAGGATTCTGAAGTGGTCCCCATCACTCAGTGCTGCGTTTCCATGTCACCTTGCTCTGTCTTGCAAATTTTAAAGGGTATTACTGACAGGCATGTAGGTGGTGTGCTATCTTGTCTTTACTAAAATGTGTTTTCATTGGTAGTGGCTTCTGGGCAGGTTTTGTCTGGGAATGTGCTTCATTCACAGCCTAACAGTGACATCTGAAAGCACTGAAAAGCTACAGGTATCCTTCACTGATCCAGCCACTCATATTCCTCCCCAAAACATCCTTTCACCTCTTGGTATTCTTATTTCCCTATCTCCATCTCATAAAGAGCCCTTTGATATTTCCACACCACATCCTAGTGTGGATATGGTTGAATGTGACAAAGTACCTTTAGAAGCCTTAGCCCATGATCACTATTCACCTCAACTGCTGAAACATTCTCTTCTCTGGCCTTGACAAACTTTGGCTCACTGCTATGTACTCAAAATGTTACTGTGAACTTGTCAATTTGAACACCTTGTTTTTCCCTTTGTGTCTGTCCACTGGCTTCCCCCTTTTGCTATATTACTAAGTTTCCTTCCTTCTTTTAATTAAATTTAACTTCATTTCATTTCATTTCATTTCATTTCATTTTCCAGCCCATCCTATTCTAACCATTGGGTCTCATTCACTCTTCAGAAATGGCCTCCAGAATTTGATTGGCAAACAAAGTGGATCTTCATTACCCACTTGTCATTGATTCAAAGTGGTGCTTTAGAATGTGTTCTGTGTCATCCCTTGGCTTTGAACAGAACTTCCCGGTGTGAGCTTAGGAAAATGCCTTTCCTTGTCTCCTGGCTTTCAAATATCTGGATTCTCTGCATGTCCACTAAGCTGCAGCACTATCTCCTTTATGTAAACTTCCTTCAGTCCTTTGCTTTATAAACTTTAAATACAAAGGTTTAATTCTAGGTTTTCCAGGAGTCCTGCTTTGCTCTTGTAGTTTGAAATGACATAAAATTTTGTTTTTAAAAAATCAGGGACTTAATTAGCCTTGTGAAAACTGGAAGTAGGCTCTTAAGCTCTATACCACATGTGAATTACACTCCTCATCTGTACTGCTTAAAAAGATTTCTCGCGCATCTCATTTTTGAGAGCAGCACTCCTTACATGTCTTCAGCAAAGCTTTATAATGATTTTTTTCTTGTGTCCCTTGTTAAATGCAAACTGCGGTACTGTCAGAGCCAGAGACTATCAGAAATACAGCCACCTTTTGCTGTTTTTCCTTTTTGCAACGCTTTAAGAAATAAAGGGAAGCAGAATCATGGAATCACAGAATCATGGAATTGTCAGAGTTGGAAGGGACCTCTAGAGATCACCTAGTCCAACTCTCCTACTAAAACAGGATTGCCTAGAGCACATTACTCAGGACTGCATCCAGGCGGGTCTTGAAAATCTCCAGAGAAGGGGACTCCACAACCTCCCTGGGCAGCCTGTTCCAGTGCTCTGTCACTCTCACCGTAAAGAAGTTTTTCCTCATATTTGAATGGAACTTCCTGTGTTCCAGCTTGTGCCCGTTTCCCCTCATCCTGTCACTGGGAACCACTGAAAAGAGTCTGGCTCCATCATCCTTCAACCCACCCTTTAGGTACTTGCAAGCATTAGTAACATCTCCCCTCAGCCTTCTCTTCTCCAGGCTAAAGAGTCCCAGCTCTCTCAGCCTTTCCTCATAAGGGAGATGTTCTAATCCCTCAATCATCTTTGTTGCCCTACGCTGGACTCTCTCCAGTAGTTCCCTGTCTCTCTTGGACTGGGGAGCCCAGAACTGGACACAGTATTCTAGTTGTGGCATCGCCAGTGTGGAGTAGAGGGGGAGAATGACCTCTCTCGACCTACTAGCCACACTCTTCCCTATGCAGCCCAGGATTCCATTGGCCCTCTTGGTGACAAGGGCACATTGCTGGCTCATGGATAATTTACTATCTATCAGGACCCCCAGATCCTTCTCCTCAGAAGTGCTTTCCAGAAGATCCACCCCTAACCTATATTGGTGTCTGGCATTCTTCCTCCCCAGGTGCAGGACCCTACACTTGCCCTTGTTGAACCTCATTAAGTTCTTCTCTGCCCAGCTCTCCAGCCTGTCCAGGTCATGCTGGGTGGCCGCACAGCCCTCTGGAGCGTCAGCAACCCCTTCCAGTTTGGTATCATCAGCGAACTTGCTGAGGATACACTCTGTTCCCTCATTCCAGGTCATTGATGAATATGTTGAACAATACTGGACCGAGTATTGACCCCTGAGGGACACCATTGGTTACAGGCCTCCAACCCGACCCTGCTCCATTATATCATAACCATCTGAGTTCTGTCACACAGCCAGCTCTCAATCCACCTCCCCTCATCTAGCCCATACTTCCTCAGTTTCCTAATGAGAATGTTATGGGAGACAGTGTCAAAAGCCTTGCTGAAGTCAAGGTAGATGACATCTGCTGCTCTCCCCTCATCCAGCCAACCAGTTATGACATCATAGAAGGCTATCAGATTGGTCAAGCATGATTTGCCCTTGGTAAATCCGTGTTGACCACTTCCAATAACTTCCTGTAAGAAGTAAAACCTTTCTCCAGTATTTTTCCATGTCTCCACAGCTGCAGCTCATTACAGGATATACTTAACTGCTTTATTTTTAGACTTGGGGGGGTTCCTTTGGTTTCTTTTTGTTTGCTCATGAAAACAGACTAGCTTTCAGTATTCACTCTAACGTGAAGGTGTCTGCTTTATTCCGTGTTCGCTCTCAAACAACTGACCTATTAACAAGAGATGTGTGGTGCTCTCCTTTGGAAAGCTCCTTCTATCAAGGAAAGTCCTTAAATATCTGCCAAGATACTTCAGGGTCTGTGTTCAAATTCCTCCTAAAATCTCTCCCTTGCCACAGTCCCTTCACAGGAAACTTAAGAAGGGTAAGAAAACTGGTGTGTAAAGACCTTTTTGCCTGTGTTGCCTCTCAGTCCTTTCTTCCTTTCCTCTTACTTCTGTCTGTATCTTTCCATACAATCTCAGATCTTACATTTTGATTGTAAATTGCACGGGGCATGGGGAGGGGGCAATACATTCACACAGGCATGGTTGCTATTGGGGTATGTATAGACTATGACAAAGAACATGAAGCAAACCCAGCCAGGCAAGGTGTACAATTCAGACCTTCAGGGCTAACTGGGAACTGTTAGCATGAAAAGTTGGGAGGCAATTTTCCCTCTGTATTAGGTAACTATAGATGCCCTCAGTTTCAGGAAAGTCTGTTGGATATAATTAAATTTACAGTAGGGGAAACAAAGCCTAGACCCCAGAAAGGAAATACCAAGAATTGTAGCACAAAGAAAAAGGATGCTCACACATCTACCCACACCTCAAATCCGTCTGGACAATCTGCTGGTCAGCAGAAGTGCCCAAGAAGACTAACCCTGTGTGTCCTGAGAAGTACTGGATGGAGAATTTTCCAGCTAGTGCTGTTCCCACCTCTGCTGAGGCTGGACTGAGGACACAGGCTTAAGTCTAGAGAGTGGTGTCTGTAAATCCAGGTTAGAAGCTGAAAGAAAGGCCACATTTCTGAGAGACTTAAAGATTGGTGGTTTTGTGATGTGAATTGTGGTTCCTTCAGGAACCAAGACTGATCCACCAAACTTGGTCATATCTAGGCCTTTACTTACACTAATCGGGTTTTAGTCCTTTAATGGTAATGATACATTTTTTTTCCAGTCACTGTGTTATTTCCTTTTCTCTTTACCTATTGTTTTGTAGAAAAGATTTTTTCTTCAGCCATACCACTTCGAGGTCTGGATTTTTTTTTCAAAAGACAGTGCATTTCAAAACCCCAATAGGTTTGTGGCAAACTAACATGGTAAAAACGTGAACTGTTTAACATAATAAGACATGATCTCACATTCTGAGTTTAACAAAATATCCTGAAACCAGATACTTATGCAAATGATAACCTTCTCTTCTCCCCATTACATATCAAGCAATTCACCAAGCAAGTTCCTGTCACAGAGTAAAAAAACATGGGCAGCATGAGACAGGCTTTAAAATGTGAAAATAATTTTGTGAATAATAATTTGAAATGGGAATTCTGACAGGCAGTCAGCAGGAAGGTTTGCCCTAACGAGTGTTCAATAAAGAAAAGCAATTCAAATCACTAAAATGTGAGCGACTAACCCAAAATGAGAAAGAAACTTACATGAGAAACCAAGTTATTTAACTTACTAGCCATCTGACTAATCACAGTACCGTAGTCCAGTGTTTGGTGTAAATTGTATGTCCTTCTCTGAGCTAAGTTCAAAGAGGCCATGAGACCCGAACCACTCCTAAGCTGATTCCTCAGTTTAAGGCTCTGCAGCTTAGCTCTGCAAGGCCCTCCGTCCCCTCCCCTGCTCTGACACTTTGGTATGGCAGCATATGTAGACTATAAAGGTTTCCTGTGACCTGTGGATTAATATCACCCTTAAGAACAAAGAGTACTGTAATATAAGTACATGCATTAAAGGAAAGATTTATCTTACACTGAGCTTTTGGATACGACAAGTGCAAAGGACAGGCTGTTGGAAACAGCATGAGGAATATCCTTCCTGCAAGACCTTCTGAATCTCAAAGTCAAAGGGAGGGCTCTTCTTTCATGCATTCCCTCGCCCTGGCCCTAAGCAACGTGTCAGGTTCTAGTTACTGGGAAAGGGTGGAAGAAAAAAAAGTTCTCCAGAAGAGGAAGTCAAGGCAGCAAGATACCAGACTGCACAGACAAGAAGGCACAGTAACGAGGTAAGATAGGTCCTATGGCTGTAGCCCACAAAGCACAGCTGTGAAATACAGGGAAGGTGGACCAAGCAGAAGTCCAGAGACTCTTCATCAGCTGAAGAGTAGTTAGAAGAGAGGCACAGCAGAGACAAGAGGCATCTCCAGCGATTCTTGTGGATCTAATTTTAGCAGGAGAACTCATTCAGTTACCAATACCTCATTGCATGCCATAACTGAACTGAGAAGGATGGGAACAGCAAAGGAGAGATCTTATTTGGAAAAAGATCTCTGTTTTACTGCATCAATCATTTGCTATCTGCATACATTAACTCAAGATCCAAAGTCTAATTAGCAAGGATAGAAGGCACCATAGCAAGGTGATCTCTATCCATTGGAAGGAGGATACTCTGGGCTCACCTCAGGCTGCCCTGACTGTGAAGACGGAGACAACTTCAAGAGACTCTACAGGGAGACATATTGTGCTTTAGAAGAGCAGTAAGCAGTAACATGAGGTTGTTAAGGAGGAGCAAGGATAAAAAGTGAAAAGTGCTTGATCTGAAAAGGCACCCTGATAACAAAAGAGCCAGGAAAAAAGATGAATACCACTGGAAACAATGTTTGCCAGAGCAGTCTCAATTGCCAGAGAGAGGAGTGCCAGAGAGCTACCTCTCACTCGAGCTGTGGATACATGAGGCAGTGAGCACTGAGTCTAACAAGGCAAACCTTTGCAAGTGTTTAGTGGTTAATTGCACCATCAATTTGCAGTCTCAATCAATTATCAGGAGATGATATTATGGTTTATGAGGCTCAAATGCATCATTTGTTTAGCTGCATACAAAACGCAAGCTCAAAAGATACATAGGACAGGTAATTTGCTTGCAACTCTGGATATGAAAATGTCAGGCATAACCTGGTAATTTCATGCCATAAATCTCACTGATCTTCTGGTACACGATGTTGTAATGGCATTTATTTAATATTAAAATTGATTTAAGCTTGTTTAACCAGTAATACAATATGGGCCTGATCATTATTAGGGTGCAGTTTTTCATTTTCCCATAGCCATATTTTTATTTATCATCAGTTCTGTTTTGAATGCTGGGTAAGATAAAACTGACTATGAATCTGTCATTACAAACAATTGTTGCATCACCTAAGTATGGAAGCAGTAAATTTATTTATATCGTTAGTTGTTTCTGTGATTTCAAGATCAAATATTCATCCTCTATCTTTGGATTGGGCAGGCTACTGTTCAAGAGCTAATGCTGTTAGTTTTTCTAGGTCACAGTCAAAAAGTAGGTCTTTGCAATCTACTAGATCTACATAAATAAGTGATGAAGTACCTTCCAAAAGAACTTCTCAAAGTGTGGGGAAAAAAAGAATGTTGACCTTCAGTGTAACTGAAGTGTAACTTCATTTTTATGAAATTCTTTAGGCAATTATTTGTGGATATGACAGTCTATCACATAAAAAAGCAAAATGATTTTCAGACCTTACAGGACTTTTAAAAGACCAGTGGGTGAAAACTGTTTCACTGAGATTTGAAATGATGCAGGGGCTTTAAGCAAAGATAGCAATAATCAAAGCTCCTGCAGTGTTTTTCATCTGTTGATCTCAAGGTAATTAGACAGTAAAGTCCATAGGTAGCGAAAGTACTGTATATATGTGGAAGTCATTAGCTATAAACCTAGATAGATTTTTTTTTCTTGGAAACAGCAAAGCCTAAAGAAGCTGGGTTATGATTCAAGTCACATTGCTGATATGAAAAGATGAAGTCATTGCAAGTGTAGTCAGCGTTTTGAAGGGGGCAGCAATTTTTCAACATCAAAAGCACTAATATTAAAGTAAGCAAAGAAATTGGGGGTGGAAGTCCTCCATAAAAAAGCTGTCTCGGTGCCACACTAAGCACAAATACAGTTGTCTGTGTGTTGTCCTATTAGAAAATACCTGATGATTGCTAGAATATTAAGTCCTATGATTGTGCAAGCTGGCAGAACCAAAGGGCCTGGACTGCTCTATTGGATGATTACCTTTCCTCCCCCAATTCTTAAAGCAGAATGGATGGCAGTTTCAGATTGAATATATATTTTCCATCTGCTGAATAGTTGTTTTTGTTCAGGCTGTTTGAGGTTAACTGTGCACGTACTAATCAAACCCACTACTTCCTTTCTTGTAAAACCAAAACAAAGCTTCATATTACTTTCAGGTACAGCATCTGGGATCAAAGCTATATATATACACACTGACTCTGTGTGGGTTCAAACATTTCGAAGATTCAGTATCCTGAAAGGTGTCGCCTTTTTTCCAGTCTTGAGAGTTCCAGTTTGTCTTAAACTCTGAAGGCATCAGCCACCTTCAACCCCTTCAGCTTCTGTTCCAGCACAGGAATGCTCTCAATACTGGTCACCGTGGGCTTTCTCTGCACAGCCACTGCCATTGCTGAAGGTGGGTAGATGAAGGAGGCAGGGTAGATGAGGGTGTCTACCTTTTCTCAGTTTCACATCTTTGCAGGAGAGGACTGGGTACAACAGGGAGAGAGAGATGACTGGGACCTCTCCATAGGACAGTGTGGGAACAAGGTCTTGGGGCACTGTGGGGCATCTGGAAAACCAGACACAGACTTCAGAGCAGTAGCATCTGTAAAGAGGCTGGGCAGGATTCAGAGTAGCTCAAGAAGGAGGAAAGACTTTGGAAAAACAGGCCCTGTGAGTGACATTGTTGGCAGCTGATAACACGGATATAGAGGTTTGAATGGATCCAGAAATCCTACTACTCTTCATCCCAAATTCTTGCACTGCAGAACTCAGGAAGATAAGCTCTGCCCCAAAATGGACTGATATAAAATGAAATTGAACAAATAATGCTGAGTCTTCACAGGTTATTGAAGCCAAAGTCAGTGCCTTCCCATTGTGTAGCAGGATATAGAAGTTGTAAAAAGCAGCTAGTGGGGATGTACGTGGTACACCAGTTTCCCTTTAAGACTTGTAATTATTTTTTGCAGTATGTTTATCAGGTTTTGCTGTGTGTTGTTATGCTGTGGCTTGGGGTATATACTGTTCTTGTATTGTGGCTTGGGAAGAGCTGGTTAAAAATAAGAAGCAAAAAGATCAAAACCAAAAATATGCAAACAGGTTTTCCATTCAGTTTTACTGTTATGCTAGAGGTTCTGTTCCATGTTCCATACAGGATGTCAACCTGTTTGTTTCTAAATGTGAACATGCTTCTTCTACCAGGCAGAAATTGTTTAAATGCCTAATTTTAAATTTCAGATTTCAGCTTTACCATCTGAAGTCTATTTTTTTTGCTTTCTTATGTATATTAAAAAGTTTGTGTTGCGGGAAACTGAAGCATGCAGGTCATTGCTCCAGTAAGTGCGCCAAATTACCTACTATTTAAGCAACAAGTAATTGCTGAGATTTATAATATCATTTATAGTAATCAAAGCACTTCTTGAGGTTTAAAAGTATATTAATGCAGTGCCTTGGGCTCCTTTTTTTTGGAAGGGTTTAGAAGCATTTCTAGGAATTACCCATGGATAATAGGAGGTTGTGCAGGTTCCTACTGTGCAGGTTTCAAGTAAATGACTGCAGATCATTTCTTGACAGTTCACTTACCGTTATGCTCTTTACTTCCTTACAGTAATGGAAGTGACTCAACCAGCAATAGTACTGGCCAACAGGCAAGGAGTCGCCAGCTTGGTGTGTAAATACAAGCACATTGGGAATGCAAAGGAAATTCGAGTGACTCTGCTTAAACAGACAGGTGACCAGTTCACTGAAATTTGTGCTTCAACCTACACAACGGAGTTTAAAATGTTCAGTGTGGAAGAGGTCATTCAGTGCCATGTTAGCCCTAGCCGAAACAACGTGACCCTCACCCTCACTGGCCTGCAGGCCAATGATACAGGTCTTTACGTCTGCAAGATGGAGCGGATGTACCCTCCACCCTATTTTATGAACAAAGGAAATGGGACGCATCTCTATGTCATTGGTAAGCCAAGGAGCTTTACAGTATTGTGATATTCCCAGGTTAAGGGAGTTGCTTTCATGTCTCAAAGGTCTTCAAAATTCTGTTTGTAAGAAGCGAGGCTCAAAACTGATCCAAGCTCTGAGAACCGTGATCAGCTTTTATTCCTTTCAGACCTCCCTGCACACACCTAAAGCAGGCATATTCATAACCATGCAATGTATTTAGGGAGGTATGGATGTTTGACAGCATAAGCAGTACCATATATTGTCCATATACATCTAGGCAGTTAGACATGTAAGTGCAGAAACAGCAGAGAGTAACGTGTATGTTCTACAGATAAAACCTATTTTCATTGGAGGTTGAGTGGGCATGGACTGGGATAGCACAAGCTGGAGAAAAGCAGCGTGGAGGCTGACTTATTGACTCTAGGGACTTCCTTACGAGGCTTATGTGTGACATGACCTGTGTGATATCATATGTTTTAGATCCAGAACCTTGTCCAGACACTGCCATATATCTCTGGGTATTAGGAGCTACTGCCTCAGGATTTTTTCTTTACAGTATCATCATCTCAGCCATTCTTGTGGGCAAAGCGGTAAGTCCCATCAACTCAGCCCCATCCTGCTAATAAAACCCCTTTGTGTGATGAGGACAAGGAGAAAGAAATGAGAACAGATTTTTCCTTTTCTCACCATTCACCTCTGTGCAAAGCAAACTTAAAGAGGCTTCCCCTTGTGATGGTGGGGAATTATAACTTACAGCATTTTTAACCTCACAGCTAGAAATGTCTGCACAAAGAATATTGTGAAATGTAAGCCTGGATTGCCTCTTTCCATGGGGGTCTGGAGTACTCACAGTCTGTTAGAAGTGAACCTGATGCCAAAACTTAAAACCAAACAGTATCCCGTATTTTTCAATCCACCCTTGTCCCTAGAAGTTAAATTAAACTGTTTGGTATGAATACTTATAGTTTTGAACCAACACTGAACTCTGCAGCAGGAGCACCTTCAAAGGGCTAAATGAATGGTAGGACTCTGGTTTTTGCTAAATGGCCCCTGTAACTCCTGATTCTTCCTCAAATGGTGTTAACGGATCTTCTACAAAGAGGGTTGACAGGGAAAGGTATCTAGAATACCTTCTACTCAGTAAAGAGAGAACATCCATCGGTTTTCTCTAAAATGTGCTGGTCAATGATTATGCTGTGATCACTTGTTCATTTTACTGTCTTCCTGTATTTTATAGATAAAGAGAAGACGATGTCTCACTACTGGGGTCTATGTGAAAATGCCTTCTGAAAAGCTAGAGAAAAAAGTTATTCCATTCCACATCACTGTTAACTGAAACAAGAAAAGAGAGAAACAGTTTCCTAGCTGGGATGGAAAGTCTGCTAATTCACTTAAGTTAAAGAAATAAAATTAATTGTCTTGTTACAAAGGTGTACGGGAAGGAGAGGGAATATGCTTTGTAACTTCTGCGGTTTGGAGGAGAATAAATAGTTTATGCATTAATATTTCAAGGTTAATCCTGTCACATAAAAATGGCTGCATTAGGCCATTGATTCTTTGAATTGTATTGTACCAATATGTAGTCTATATAATGGTCTATATAATGTATAGCATTAAGAGCTATTGCTGTTGCAGCCGAGCATCTTACTGTCAAATTTCACCAAGTCTACTGATCAACTGAAATCCAAACACTATTATGACAGAGGCTTGTGCGTCATTGCAAGGCTAATACCAGAGGTCTGGGGAGCAGAGGCAGAGGAGCACACTAATGTACAAAGAAATGTTGACTTGTTTCCCTGTGTTGCTATTTATTGGTCCCATTTCTGGCATTAGTGCTCTGTGCTTCCACAGAGGCTTCACCCTAGGCTGACAATGATGACATTGCTGCTCTAAAAGCCTGATCTAAGCTCCTTTCACTGGCATTGTGTCCCAGTAGTGCCGTGCTGGAGTTAACATTGATGGTATCTGAGCCAGTGCTGACAGCTCGGTTGGAGAGCAAGGCTGCCCAGCAGGAGCCCTCTTAGGCTGTTGCTGGGAGGAAATTCTAGCTCTGCTGGGGCCTTGCGTTTTACAAATGCTAAATTAGCATCTATCCAAAAGGCAGAAGTATGTTGCTGTGTTTAACTGAGTTTATTTTCCATGAAAATACTGACAGTGTATAATCTTGTTTATTAGTTATGTACCATTCAATAAAAACCTTGAAGCTTTGCCCAAATTCAAGTTCATTTCTTATTCACCGTTCTCAGAAGAAACAGGAAGTGGCTACATGTTAGAAAGCAGCGATGACAAGATGAACCTTTCCCCTCTGACCCTGTGTTCTGCCCTTCTGAGGGAGCCTGTGTGATCATGCCAACACTTACTTTCTCAGCTCTCCTCCTCAGGGGGCCACCATTAAAATCTGTCAAGTCTTCAATTTTCTAGTTAGAGCTGCTGTGATGTGGTTCAGAGACACTACCAATCACCTTTTCACTTCCAGCAAAGTTACTAGCAGGAGGTAGCTGTAACGACTTTGACAGCATCTCCTGTACATGTTTATACAAAAAGCTAGTCCTAGTTTCAAATCCTGTTTTCTTTGCACCTCTTTGACACTCTCACTCACTAAATGCTAGCCGAAACACAAAGCTGCTGGAGCTTAAAACAATTTTAGTATTCTCAGCTACAATCTACTGCTTTGACTCTTTGCTATCAACATTTCAACATTTGCTATCAACATTTCAACATTTGCTATCAACATTGCAACCCAAAAACTTGGCAGTGTGTGTCTCTGTTTCACAGCTCTGAATCCATGTTCTTGGCTCTGTAACTGTGAACCCAAACCTCACAGCCCTCTATGCCATGTTCCTGCAGTGGCAGCAGCTCCCAGAACACCGAATCTCATTGCTCTTTTGGTTCGCTTTTCCCCTCTTGCCCCTTCCTCTGGCATCACCTCCAACTGTACAAATAAACATTCACATTCTCAATTTGCCAATGTTTGCAGGTGCTAACCGCTCTCTCGGTGTTGACCTACAATTGTAGTGTATTAAGTAAAAGTAACATCTGATGACATATCCTTTCTCTGAAGGCGTTTTAGAATTCTGACATCAGTCTGGGATATTTCACCCAATTTTCCACTAACCTGGTGTTTTGGGGATAAAAAATGGTCAAAGATCACACATTCGATGTCACCGCAAAATGACTGAATTTCCCCCTACTCAAGTGCAGCCTGATCAGAGAAATGTGTTCCATGATTGGTAAAAATAGATTTGACCCACACATCCACTTGTAAGAGCTGTAAAAGTCTTCTAATAAAGTTACCCTGCCAAAGCAAGAATAATTATCCAGGGCAAATTTTTTCTACCACAGCAAGTAGTAGCTCAGATATTCCCCAAATCATGCGTCTGGCTCCTAATCAGGAATCAATTGTTTCTTCTTACTCTTTTCCTTGACAATTCCTATACACTGGGGCCAAGAATTAGTTTTCTTAAGCAATCTAAAAGCAGTTCAAGTAAATTACTTCCTAATTTTTTTCTTCCTGGGTGAAGAGATGCTTTGGACATGTATCACCAACCCCATGACCTCTGGCCACAGCTGGCTGTGAATCTGTGTCACCGTAGAACCTATATATTCCAATTCGCCTTCATTTCTGGCAGCTAAGTTGACCATGGTTAGGCTTTCTACATCCACCTGGACTAATCCCTCTTATTACTCTAACATTTCCTTGAGACATTCAGCCTGTAAACCTGTGAAGAATTCTTCCCTAAATAAGCTGCAGGCTGATAAATTACCTGAATAGTGAAGGTTATGGGAAAGGAGAGCAGAAATTATCATCTCACATATGGCAATAGCAGTATTTTCTGTTTGCTCTTGCACTTAAATAATTCCTGGTATGATGTTTATTAATTATCCTACTGGAAATGACTTTGCTCAAATTCTCTAGCTGTTCTGAACTTCTCTTCATCCTCAGTAGCTACTGTTTCCAACCTTCTCTTATTTCTGCAGTGCTTAATTTTCTCTGGGTTTCTTTACCATTGTAGCAGCGTTCCCTACACTAAATGTTAAATAAGTACGCATTATCATTTCTGCTCCAAACAAGGTTCCCCTTTTGAATTTTCTGGCAGGGTAATAGGTGCGCTCACATCAGCAGATGTAGCAGTGCAAGACCAAAGTGGGATTTCAGTTCAGATTTTATTGACGATGATACCCTCATAATTTATATCTGGCACTACAGAGATGAGTGGAGCCTAAGTGTCCACAGAGATGATATTTATACCTATCTCCATATGGTCCAATATAGCAGCTAGGTCTGAGGAGTGCAGAGCCCAGACCTCGGGGAAATTCCATTCCCCTGATGCCCTGTGCTGCCCTCCAGGACCTTGAGCTCTGTGCTCTCCCCCAATACTTGGAGAGTGTCTTGCCATGATCAGCACTCAAAAAAAAAATAATGACATATGCAAATCAGATACAGTTTTCTGTCAGATCACAGCAGTACCAATATGAAAGGGGCAAACTCTAGGTCAGTGTACATCCCAGACAATGCAATAAGGAGGAAACCCTGACTCTCTGGGAAGAATGTGAAAAGCAAAGGTGAAAGGATTTGGTTTCAGAACTCTGCTCATTAGAACAGGGAGTTTAAAAACATAACTGAGTATCTTATGTGGACAGCTAAATAACAAGACCATACTGCTTGGTGAGGTTCAGGAAGAGTATCTTTTGAGGTACTCTTCACCCAGCCAGGAGATATGTCAGCCTGTTTGTGAAACAGAGATAGTGAGTTTCTGGCTGCATCTGAGTGGGCATTCACAGCTATACTTGTCTGTATCAAAGACAATGAGCGTATGCGTACACCACCTCCCACCCCTCAATATTCTACTTTCATTTTCATCCATTTTTCATCTGAACTAGTTTTCTCCTTGCCATTTTCAATTATCAGAGTCCTAGCTGAGACAGAAAAACTTGAGAAAAAAGTCTCCCACCTGGCTACTCTATAAGTAGGCAATGAGTAGTCCATCATTTTAGCATTAGAGATTTTCCTGTGAAATATTCAGATTCCCCAGTCTTTGGAGGAATATGTTAATCTGAACTCTCTATTCAGTCAGGCCTTGAGATCTGTAGGGAAAATTCATTCATCCTGTTTTCCACAGATCTTTACCAAATGGAAAAAAATTTAAAAATCTAGGCTATGCAAGAGCAGACTTTTGTTGACCTATTCCTATCCTTCCTAATCTCCTGACCTTTTTTCAGGATTCCCCTGGGCCTAATTTCTTGTTTTTCAATAACCAACATTTGCATTGGCCAGGTAATTCCAAACTGGTTAGATATAATTCCTGTCTGAGTACTGACTTGACTTCAAGCTTCAAAGAGTATCAGTACATGTGTGAGGGGCTGAGGTGAGATTTGGAGGCAAAGTACATTGGAAAGTAAGACACAACTGGCTTCTTCCTTTTGCTAGGCAAAAGCTATTGCTGGGGAGTGAGCCCTGAAAAATAAACCAGAAAATTCATCAGTTTTCCGTGCAATAGGAACAGTCTGAACCATGACTAAAGAGCTCTGCCTCTAGGAGAGGCATAAATAGGAATTAGATGATGCAGGCAAGAGTAGTTATATTATGAAATCCAAACCAAAGAAGGCTGGTGTATAGCAGATGGTTTTATGCATTATGGAAACCAATTTATTCTTGACATTTGTAAACTACATGCTTGCTTGAACACATAAACGGTACTTTGAGCTAGTTTTCTATCACAGCTACTGTAGGGCCACTGCAGTCCCTGGGATGGTAACGTAAATTTTGAATGCAGGCTTATGGCTGGGAGGTGTGAAATTCAGAAAATTTTTGAGCTGCAGTGAATGAGGAAAGAATTACAAATACACACCACCATACTCTGCTGATCCTGCAGATTCCTGAGCATCACTTGGACATAATTATTCTTGTACTTCTACACACAGACATCCAACACTTACATGACTGCGTTATCATTTTATACAAATTATTTTTTTTTGTGACTGATAAAAGAACAGGCTTATTTAAGGGTACTTTTATATTGTGTATTGAAGAGGAATGGTGAGGAAGTGTGGTGCGTTTGAGCAAACAGCAGTTACTGATAAAAGATCTTAGGAAGGATCTATAGGAAGCGGGTGTCATGGTTTAGCCCCAGCTGGGAGCTAGGGCCACGCAGCTGCTTGCTCACTCCCCCAGATCAGATGGGGGAGAGAATCAGAAGAGTAAGAGTGAGAAAAAACTCATGGGTTGAGATAAAGACAGTTTAATAGGTAGAGTAAAAGCTGCGCACAGAAGCAAAGCAAAACAAGAAATTAATTTGCTGCTTCCCATCAGCAGGCAGATATTCAGCCATCTCCAGGAAAGCAGGGCTCCACCACATGTAATGGCTAAGTGGGAAGATAAACACCATCAATCTGAATGTCCCCCCACTTTCTTCTTCTTCCCCCAGTTTTATACACTGAGCATAAAGTCACATGGTATGGAATAGTCATTTGGTCAGTTGGGGTCAGCTGTCCTGGCTGTTTCCCCTCACAACTTCTTGTGTACCCCCAGCCTGCTCGCTGGCAGGGCAGCGTGAGGAGCAGAAAAGGCCTTGAGAGCTTAACAACAACCAAAACCACCAGTGCGCTGTCAAAAGTATTTCTCATCCCAAATCCAAAACACAGCACTATACCAGCTGCCAATAAAAAAGTTAACTCTATCCCATCTGAAATCACGACAGGGGGGTTGTAAAAATTGTCCCTGAAGTCAGTGTGAAAATTTTTGTTGTTTACTAGAAGGACAGAGTAAGGAAGAGTTCAGGCAAGTGACAAAACTTCATTTGGAATCATTAATAATTCCTGCTGACGTGACATGGCAAATGCTTCCGTGAATTAGGAGGTTATTAACTACTCAAAATTTCACTATTCTTTCCTTTTTTAACCTTTAAAATGGAGATTTCTTTCTATTTCCATAGTCAGCTGTCTTAACCACAGTCATGGTTTTATATCTTAATGAATGTTTTTTAGTGGTTATGAAGTTACAGTTGAACAAAAAGTTCTCAGTTTCTTCACTGACAGTTTTTCATTTTCATTCTCTTCTGGCTGTTGTTTTGAAAAAGTAGCACTTTAAAATGTTCAGTTTGATCTGCTTCATTTGCTGCTCTAGGGTGGGACGTTTCTACACAACAACACTTCTGTTCAAATATCCACGATACAAATGAGGTCCCAAACTTCTCAAGCTACTTTTATTCACAGGAGCAGCAACAGGCAAGCTTCCTGCAGCAGAAGTGGTAAGACAGAGGCATTTTTCAGTATATTACAAATTGAAAATAAAAATATGCAGTCAAAATTAGGATTAAAGAATCTGGACGAATTCTGTTATAACACAATATTTATAGGCATGATATTTTCTTGAAAACATGCTGTGTAGTACTTCTTTATTCAGCAGTAGAATTGATGATAAGAAAGAAAATCTTACTTATTAGCTATAACACAGCCAGTTCGGTAATTAATGAATATTGACTGTTCAAAATGAAAAAATAATGTATTGACGGCTCTTTGTTTTCATTACAAACTCTTTATACATAGGGCAGCCATTAGAGTCATCCTTTGTCATCATTGACAGTAACTGTGAAGTTGCAGTTGTCCAGAGTTGTGCTGCCAGGAAAATCATGTCACAATCCTGAGAAGCCATATATCAGACAACCTGACAGCTATGGCTTTGATAAAAAAAGTACATTTTGAGATCTGTTTCTTTTGTCATTGGACTGCTTCTGGATTAGCTGGGGTTTTTTCAACAAAAAGAGACTTTGTTTTTAAGGAAAATGAAATTTCTCACATAATCATATGATTCCAATAGGTGGGACTTTTAGAAGACCACCTCCTGTAACAGGATACATGATACAACTGGGAGAGCTTGAAACACTGGGAAACAGCTGGTTGGACTACGCTGTGTCGTGGGTGGGATTTATTGACATTCATGCTCTGCCCTGTGATGCAGCAGCTTGGGTTGAAAGCTGGAACAAGCAGCAGGATGCTTTGTTCTTCCCAGCCAGGATCAGAGCCTGAGATGTGGGTTTTCTATGGGAAATGAACATTAATAATTGGGCCAAGATTGCCATTTACATGAAAATTATAGGATTGCTGTTTTTACATAAATAAAAATATTTACACTGAGCAAATACTCCATGCTTCTTTCAAACTAGAAACTGAGTAGCCAGACCCCAACGACTCCTAGAGTTCAGTACACACTAGCAGTAAATGAGTCCTGCTCTACATGAAATGGGTTATTGTGGACTTACTATACCTTAGTCCTGCTTTTAGAGCATCTGCTTGGTGATTTTTGGCTTCCCTGAACTAGCCTTTATGCAAACTTACTTTTCTTAATTCCTTGAACTTACTTTTGTGTGAACAAGAAAGTCTCCCTCCAGAGCGTGAGGGGATTGGTATTACTAACTTCCACTGTACTGGGCAACTGCATCATCATAAACTGTAAGAAATACCTCAACCTCCTTCCTCCCTGTGAAAATTGTCATTGAAAGTTGGTCCCTGTTGGCCTTCAGCTGCACTGCAGAGGCTTCATGTGCTGGTGTGTGGGGAAAGCTGAGGTGTCTGAAGTTCTGTAGAAGTTCTGACAAGACTTCTTTTCTTCTTGTATGTTTTTTAGAGTTGACCTTCTTAGCTGCTAGACACAATCTCTAATTCCTGCTATTGTCATCTTTTTACTTCATTTGAACCCAAACAAATACAACAAATAGGTGATTAAAAATAGGCTGCCTCTTCGCCTGCACTAGAAACAGTGTTAGGCGGTACTACGGAAAAAAAAAAAACTCGCTCCAATTGATTTGCATCATACAGATTAAAAATTGCGATGCAATGAGCTGGACAAAAATTATAGAAATAGTTGGGGGGGAACAAGAACCAAAAATAATCTGCATTTGAAACTGTCACAAAACGTGGTATGTTAGCAGTACTTAATCAAGATCAGAAAGCAAAACAGTTCATTTCTCTGTAAGTTATCAAATCCTTCTGGTAAGTGACACTCTGGAAACATTCGATAGCTTCATAATTGGCTGACAATGTTTTACATGCAGGAAAGATGGCTAGAACAGCAGTAATCAGCAGAATAAGCTGGTTTCACAGTTGAGCTTTGGTGAGGCGTTACATCGTGTGGGTAGCGTTTATAGAGCTCTCTCACTTTTAATTCTGTAGCAAAGATGACTGTCTGCTTCACAAATTAATAATATTTTCCTTTCTTTTATAATGCCAAACTAATTCATGATATCATATTTTATTTTATGACTATTTGTCTAGTCTCTTTTATAGTACTCTCTCATCAAGGTGGAACATCTTTTAAGCTCTTTTCACTCTTTGTCTCTCTGCAATAATATAATGCTTTTATAATAATTTTATCAATAGATTCCAAACTCATGTAACTCCCCCTCCCATATGTAAGCCATAGGCGCACATCCGGTGTAAAAATTCTTCATATTAACGTCATCATTTGTACTGTAATTTTCAGATTAACTTCCATTATTACTTCTCATGTTTTTACTTAGTATTTTATGATTAAGACCGGACTTCCATATATTTTTATTAAATACAGCGATTGCTCTACTACCACTGATCGCAAGGAACTTGTGGCTCTTTCGTGGGAGTGGACAAAGTTGCTTCACCCTCAAGTTTCAGGTGCCTCAGTCAGAAATACACCTTAAGCACTTGCTTTATGGTTCCTGGAAGTAGGGCAGTCACGATGCTAAGCATGGACATGTGTTTCCTTTTTCCTCTCTTGTTTTTCAATGCTGGATGCTCCACAGGGCCAGATTGCTAGTGTCTCATCCAGTGAATATGTGAAATAGGAGGGAATGCAGGCTATGTCTTATTCAGTAGGTAGATGACATCCACAAGAGGGTAACAACCTGCCTGGCACCTGAATGAAAATCAGGCTACAAAAGGAAAAGTCCGGAGGAAGTGAAAGGACATCAGCCTGTCTGCCCATAGCATGAACACAATCTCTAAATGTGGCACCTTTCTAAATGATTCTCCCAAAAGAGTCAGTTTAGATGTGGCAACAGGGATGCTTCTGGTGTTACTTTCAACATGCAAAACAGGGAACATTCAACACCTAGGTCTGCTCTAGACAGATGAAGTATTTGAACTGAATAACCTCTTCCACTAATAAACTGTTCACATTAAACATTTTGTATATGTCTATTTTGGCAAATTTTTGTGTATAAAAAAAAATCTGAAAAAAATGAAATATATTGGTATTTCAAAATACTTTCACTTTTTTGAAATAGTGTTTCACTTTAAAATTTACTTTAACTATATTGAATTTATAATGAAAAAAATGAAAAAACCACCCTGTTTGTCAAACATAAAATTATGTTTTTTCTCAACTCTCTAGTTTGTCAAAACTTCAGATTCTTTTCAGATTGGACAGTGAAGTTAAAACTCGTTATTCTCATAAGTCTAGTCTTCGCAAAAGAACAGAAGTTATACATGTGGGTGTCAATCTGTAAAGAAAAAGTATCACTAAATCCAGATAAGGCCAAATGTAGCAGAAACTATTGTGTTGATCTTCCTTTCTCCACTTACAATAAAACTAGAAGCATTTTGTGTTAATTATGACAGTTGAGTGGGTAATGATGGTACAAGTATTTTTCAATAACTAGTCAACCTTTTTTTTCTGATTATAATTCTTTTTATGCTATAGGTAGTTACCATTATGTGATTCCAAGTTCAACTCATTATTACGACAAATAGAACTTTAGATACTGCCAGCTGGACCCAACTGGATCTTCACAACTTCCTTTTAACTTAATCCTTTCTTTACTCTATGTATAGTATATGGATTAAAAGCATTGAAATTTGTAGCTAATTACTCAGACTTACACTAAAAGCTTGTTCATGTGGCTTTAAGCTTATTAATAAATCACAAAATCTTACTCATCATACAGTAGTAACAATAGGGTAAAGTTTAGTGAAATGTTTAAGTTCTGCAAAAAGCTACCCCTGCAACAGAATTGGAAGAGCAGAAGCTAGAAATAACTTGTTGTATGCGAAGCAGGTAGTGTGGGAAAGTAGAATCAGGATTTAAATCTATTAAACATATACAATGAAATATAGTAATATAGAAATATGCATATGAAATATGCAGAGCTCTATATTGAGCATTCCTGAAGGCTTCCCTTGCTACCTGAACCCACACTTTATTATAATAAAAACTCTTGAAAGAATCTGTCACTTATTCATAAATACATTGTCTTGACTCTGGTCTGAAATAAAAGCTAGGCTAGCAAATGCAATGCCCATCCACAAGAAGGGGCAGAAGGAGGATCCAGAGAACTACAGGCCTGTCAGTCTGACCTCAATGCCTGGAAAGGTCATGGAACAGATCATCCTGAGTGTCATTATGGGACACATGAGGACAACCAGGTGATCAGGCCCAGTCAGCACAGGTTCATGAAAGGCAGGTCCTGCTTGACAAACCTGATCTCCTTCTATAACAAAGTGAACTGCTTGGTGGGTGAGGGAAAGGCTATGGATGTTGTTTACCTGGACTTTAGCAAGGCCTTTGACACATTTTCCCACAGCATTCTCCTGGAGAAACTGGCTGACCATGGCTTGGACGGGAGTACTCTTTGCTGGGTAAAAAACTGGCTGGAGGGCTGGGCCCAGAAAGTGGTGGTGAATGGACTTAAATCCAGTTGGCAGCCAGTCACGAGTGGTGTTCCCCAGGGCTCAGTTTGGGGCTGGTTCTGTTTAATATCTTTATCAATGATCTGGATGAGGGGATCAAGTGCACCCTCAGCAAGTTTGCAGACGACACCAAGTTAGGTGGGAGTGTTGACCAGCTTGAGAGTAGGATGGCTCTACAGAGGGACCTGGACAGGTTGGATTGATGAGCCGAGGTGAACCGTATGAAGTTCAACAAGGCCAAGTGCCAGGTCCTGCACTTGGGTCACAACAGCCCCCTGCAGCGCTACAGGCTTGGGGAAGAGTGGCTGGAGAGCTGCCTGGCAGAAAAGGACCTGGGGGTGTTGGTCGACAGCCAGCTGAACATGAGCCAGCAGTGTGCCCAGGTGGCCAAGGCCAACAGCATCCTGGCCTGTTATCAGGAACAGTGTGGTGAGTAGGACTCGGGAAGTGATTGCCCCCCTGTACTTGGCACTGGTGAGGCCTCACCTCGACTACTGTGTCCAGTTTTGGGCCCCTCACTACAAGAAAGACATTGAGGTGCTGGACCATGTCCAGAGAAGGGCAACGAAGCTGGTGAGGGGTCTAGAGAACAAGTCTTATGAAGAGCATCTGAGGGAGCTGGGATTGTTTAGCCTGGAGAAGAGGAGGCTGAGGGGAGACCTTATCACTCTCTATAATTATCAAGCATTGGACCAGGCTGCCCAGGGAAGTGGTAGAATAGTCATCCTTGGAGGTATTTAAAAGATGGGTAGACATAGTGCTTAGTGATATGGTTTAGTGACGTTTTTTGCCAGTGTTAGGTTGATGGTTGGATTAGATGATCTGAAAGGTCCCTTCCAACCTAGACAATTCTATGATTCTATAAATTATCTGAAAAAATGAAGTGTTGCCAGTTTCTGTCTAGTTTCTAGAAAATATTTCCATGTTTTGCTGAAATGCTGTTTTCAGTTCTTTCAACATGAAACTGATGATATCTACGATGATAGAGTGATCACTAGAGATACCATGGCATTTTTGTAATTGTAAAGTGTTTAAAGAGAATACCCCAGCAAAATCTCAAATCAAGACATTTTACAAGTCATGCAGGGTTCTCTTTAATTCCTGCCCTAATTTGTTCATTTGGGTATTCATGAGTCCATGGCTGCCATTTTCCAGTAGTGGGTGAGCTGGTCCTATTAGTCACCTTCACATAATTAGAATTGGCCAGAAAGTTCATACAGAGAATGCTCATTTGATTAAAAAACTCTCTGTGTGTGTGCATGCAGCAATTAAACCATTTTTGGCAAAACTTTTCTTGGGTCAAAGTTAGACTTTCTGTTTAGTGCCAGAGAGAGGAATGAGAAGAGCCACTTGCCTGAAGGCTGTGGCACTTAGCTGGGAAGTGAGACACACAGATCACTGCTGCCTGATCCCACATCAAAGGCAGGAATGTGCCTAGACCACTGACTATCCTAGGAGAGTGCTCACTCTCTCTGCACTTTCAGTGGTCTTCCTCATTTTTAATGAAAACCTCTGAAAGATTGCAATTTTGCACTGATACAGATTGGGAAATTGTATTTTGAAACTTCGCAAGACTAATAGTAAACATTGTAATGATTTATTTGTTTGTTGTGCTAAAGCTCTTTGAAATTACTAAAGAGGGTATGTTATTAACACTGTCGTGTTAGAACATGTATCAGCAGCAGATTTTGTGATGAGTACTGTGACTCTATGTCTTGCAACAGAATGAGGAATCATTGTTTTCAACAATTTTGAGACACTTAAACATCCTTTACTCAGTAGATTTTTATGACAGAAGAAACTGACTGTATAAGGTTCAAACCCAATAAGCATCATCCTTTCTTATGCAAGAAAGCCCTCTCATCTGAAGAACTCGCATATAACTCATATCAGCCATTTAGGGGCTGCTACCTACCAAGGATTAGTCTTTTGAATCCATTTGCAGCTGGAATTTTATCTATGCTGGTAATACCAAGTTTAATTTTTCTTTGCCCTCTCCAAGTAACACATATACTGCAATCATGCACCTTTGTACTCTTTGTAGGTATTTAAGCATGAGATATCATAGCTCAACTTTTTGAACCTGGCAAACTATGTAGCAGACTGTGCCCTTGGCTCTGAGCCCTGCTGCAGCTAAGTCACTCTGGGACAGAGATTTCCGACAGCAAGACAGGCTGTATGTGTGTATTGACTGTCCCCAAGGCAGTCTGCACTAGGCACTTATTATACAGAGACTTTTTAATAAAAAAAAAAAAAGGTTGTCTCCTACACTTTTTAAAGTCAGGCAATTCAGGCTTGTTTAATAGGTCTTAAGTTTGCCCATGTAGGTTCCTACCTTTTCCCCATATTTGTTTTTTAATCTCTCAAGTTTATGCCTTTGTGAGTACTCTGGACCTTACAGGCTAGTGTATGGTCACATTTCTGAGTGAATCCACAGATAGCTGCTGTTGCAAAATGAATCTCTAGCATTTTTTTTCTGATGAGTTTCTATTTCTTCCTTCCACTGACACAAAATAAGACAGTCGCTGTTTAGTACTTCCACAGCCAGTGAGTTAAGACAGTTCTGTGCGAGGACAATGCAGCAGCAGTAACTCTAATCTATTTTATCTGTGGTAATATTATTATTTGCAATAATCACAAAGAATACAATATAAGTGAGTACTAATAACATAGTACCTGCTTTACAGTGTCTGTAAGCATGATTCAAGACCAGACATAGCAGTCAGAAAAAAGGTAGGAACGATCCTAAAAGACACTGCAGCAGCTACACAGATGGTGATTTCCACCTCTGAATTCTTACATGGTGAAGCAGAAAGCCCTTCCCCTTTGGTGTTTCTGTTGGAAACGGTGAGTCAGGATGATGCCTAAACCTTTTACAGACACAACACAGAGAATATGAGAATGCCACAATTCAGACTGCCTGGAACAAAGGCATGGAGAATCATGGGATGGTTGAGGTGGAAAGGCACTTTTGGAGACTGTCTAGTCCAACACCCTTGCTGAAAGCAGGGTCAGCTGTTATGCCAGTGTCTGACTACCCTTAATAAAAGAGTTTTCTTATATTTAAATGGAATTCCTTATATTGCTTTTTCTCCTGTCACCGGGCATCACTCAGAAAAGTCTGGCTCTGTCCTCTTTACAACCCCCATCAGGTATTTATACACACTAATAAGATTCCTTCTAAGCATTCCCTTCTTGAGGCTAACAGTCCCAGTCTCTGTGAAATCAGGAATGGCCCTTGCTTGACTTGAATGTGTAATTAACCAGCTAACCTGTTAGGAGACGAGACATTATTCACTTCAAGCACACACTCTGCAGGCTGCTCACAGAATTCTGTGACAATTTTTTTCAAGGCTGCTTGCTTCCTTTGTCTGTACTGAGCACATCTGACTGCTCCCACCACTGACTGTTGCAGGAGGCTGTTACATGGGTGAACTACCTGGCCTACAATGGAAATAGCAGATGAGTCAGAGAACCTGCAGTTGTTGACCTATG
The DNA here is from genome assembly GCF_964106895.1 of Numenius arquata. Taxonomy (NCBI): domain Eukaryota; kingdom Metazoa; phylum Chordata; class Aves; order Charadriiformes; family Scolopacidae; genus Numenius; species Numenius arquata. The sequence continues at coordinate 28,512,203 of NC_133578.1, forward strand.
CAACCACCCCAAAGTAGCACCTTTTTCCTATAAAGCAATAAGCCTGAAAGGCATTACAATCCTATGAGTTTCAAACAATATGCAGGATATTACGCTTCTTAGGCTTCGATGTTATTTGTCAAACCAAATTGCAATTTGCCATCATAGTCAGCAACGAGAGTCTAAGAACATAACTAAGACCATAACAGGTCAGACAAATGATTCACCCCACCCACTGTCCACTTTCCAACAGTGACCAAAAGCAGATGTCAGGGAGGACTATAAAACCAAGGAAAGAATGCTATGAAACCTTCCTAAAATACTGTCCCAGACCTCCCTCACAAGCAGCTCAGGAACTTCAAAGGGTGGTGTCTTTGTATTTAACAACCCTGATGGATTCCTCTTCCATGGGTTTAGCCTGTCACTTTTTGAAACCCTGTGGACTTTGAATCCAGGTAAACAAGGATTATCAGCTGTTCTGTATAACGTAAGAAATGGCAAAACTTGAAAAAACTCAAACAGCCTTGAAAACAGCAGAAAAACCTAGACAGACAAAAGGTGATATCTGAGGTAGTTTTCAAAGCTTGGAAACAATGAAATGTTTCTTTTTGCAGTGGAAAAATAGTTGTTTCCATACCAACTAGAATCATTTGTAGCTGTATTATATAAAGCTAATTAAAAAATCACCACTTGCTCCTCTGTAACCACTAACACTAATCACCTAGTTACGAAAACATCACTAGAAGGAAAGATGCAAATGGCCAAATCAATTTTTTCCCCTTCAAGTATTTTTTTTCTTCAAGCAAAGGAGGCACCAAAACAGTTCATCATGCAAGCATTACAGAGCCCTCACTGATGTCACTAGAAAACGTAGTGTAACCACAGCAACCCAATGAGAAGTGGCATGACTGGCTTGCTTACTTTTTTTTTTTTACGGCTTTTTTCTTACCTAGCATGGAAGGAAAAAAACCAGTGGCCTGTAGAGCTAGAAGCCTAAATCAATATAACGTGAATCAATTACTTGGTAATTAAAGAATCCTACACTGTTTATTGCATGTGCAGTAAGACCCCTAGCATAAGAAGTAATACATTTGTATGCTCCCCATCATACTGTGAACACCAACAAAACAAACAATGCTTAAAAATTCCTGGGCCATAACAGGCACCCCCTAACATCAGGCACAGAGACAAACCTTAGAAAAGATCTGGGATAACCAATAGGAATATAATCATATCCAACAGCACCTTTGAAGAGGTACACAGCAGCACCTGAAGGGCCACTTTTGTCAAAGGGAGGATAGTTCAGCTAACAAAACCAAGCATCAGCTGTGATGCTGATCTCTATGGTATGTACTGAGCACAACTTCATTGCTAATGGCTTCCCAAAGGCTATACCTTGCCTCTGTTGCTGACACAGTATAGTAGACAGACAAGAGATAAAGAACTCTGGCAGCGTAAACAGGGTAAGCACCAAGAAGAGTTGACTTTGAATTGAAGAGAGAGAGGACACAAGCGTGTGGCTTTTCAGTGGTCACCTGAAACAACGGAATGAGCAGCTGATCTATAAACAGATCTGTGGAGAGAAAACTGAGATTGATGACACTGTATTTTCCAGTGCTATCTGATGACACACAGCTCCATTCCTGGCCTGGCAGCAAACCAAGGCAGCTCCCAGCGAGAGGGGCATTCCTGAGAAATTCTGAAGTTAGGCTTGGGAACAGTGCTATGATTAGCCCCACACACTAATGTAACATTAATGTTTAGCAGCAGCATTAACACAGTGAGAACAGAGAAACACCAACTGTCACCTTTTCTGATAGTCATCTAAATAATTCATGAGAGTGTAAACTTAAGGGCTGGCTGTACCAGATGCAAACAAAAAAACAGTAGGTCAAGTATTTTCCCTCCCAGATAAGTATCCAACAGTGAAGAATGTAACAAGAGGAAAAGCATATGGTAATGCTATCCTGAAAGACTCTCATAACCTATAAAAATTTGCAGGTTGAGGACTTTTCTTGGGCTGATGTTTTTGTAACTAACTCAGCTGACTAAGATCAGGACACAGAAAATCCAGGATTCTGTAGTATCTATACAAAAAACATGGACACCTCTACTTACCTGGTTTCACTACGCTGCAGCAGGCTGCTTGACTTCTCCTCTGGATATGGGTGTACTTTGCTTCAGTCAGAATTGCATGAAGCTGCAGATGCCATACTGAAGAAGCACTTTGGCTAGGACAACAAAAGCCCCCTAAGCAAACATTCACTTTTAATGACCAGCAACCGCTGAGCTGAGATCAAAGAGACCAAGCGTGAAAAGCCTGTTCTTTAAAGTTTGCCAGCAGTCAGTCATGGGCAAGCAGGGAGCTGCACGTTTCTATTTAATGTGTATACATCTGCCTGGGCCAACTTGGTTGGGAACAGCTTAGACTGAGCAGAGCTTACTGAGATTTTATTCTGAGAACAAGGGTATATTAGCTACTGCAGAGCTTGCCTGAATGTAACTAGATAACTTCCTGCATTCAGGCTTGCTCTGTGATCCAGTTAGGAGCTAGTTCGAATATGTTCACCCTGAACGGTATAGAGTGTGCACTAGAGATACAGAAGGTCAGCTAATCAAGATGGGAGCTGGGCAGTTGCAGAACTAGTTGCGTTTGCTGAGAGTGCTGTGTCTTGGCCCTATTTTGTAGCTTGCGTGCACTGCAGTTGCACTCTAGGGGTGAAGTCCCTGATAACCAAGCTGATTTGACATGGTAATGCGAGGCTGTGGGGGGCCCTCAAAATGAGGAAGAATGTGGTATCTTGAAAGTCTGCAGGTTCAGCAATTAAGAAGTTGTGCAACTTATTCTTACAAAGCAGCTACGCCTGTTTCCCAAGAGCATGGATGTGCATGGAGGCTGGGAACTTCAGTGAGGAAATCTGGAGTCTTCACATGACAAAGGCCAATTCACCAGAATATCCTCTGGTGATCTGTAATATGATCAATGTGGTTAAAGTGATGTTTTAGAGTAGTCATTTCAATCACTTATGTTCTCTAGAGAATATAGATATCTGATTTCTATTTTTTGCTCATCATCATTGTAATTTTTACTGCAAATTCTTTTTCAAGTGGTGACAGCATCCAAGCTGGCTGTGAGGGGTGTCTAGACCCCTCCCTTACACTGAGATCCTGAAGAAGACAAAAGGCTTTTAAGCTGTGCTTCACTGGATTAAAAGTAGTCAAGGACAAATAGCAAGCACATCAGAAGAGGTTATAGACAACTTCCATCCCATCGCCAGCATTCTTGCAGGCAAGTATTTGCTCCCAGGCTTAATGTTGGTTAACTCTGTTTAACTCAGTGGCTTTCTCAGTGGCAGCAAACTTTACAGAGTTCTCTCTGGCCTCTCCAAGTCTGCATGAGCCACACACTTGCAGTTCCTTGCTGTCATTCCCTGGTCTTTTGCATTCCCTGTTGTCCCTTCAACTGTGCCTCAGCCACAGCATATTCAGCTGCTTGCACAGGGATGAAACACCCTTTACACCCTGCAGGGGTTTCCAGCCAAGCCATCCGTTCTGAAGGATGTCAGTACAACAGCCAATCAGAGGCACCATCCGCTCACACGACTTAAGCAGGGGCTGAGTCTTTCCTCTACACAGGCAGGGCAGACCCCTGCCCAGAACTGCCCTGAGCACCAGTGTGTAAGTGCTCTGCTTGTGCTGCAGAATATGGGTCTGACAAGCAGATTGGAGAAGAAGATGATGCCTGTGACAGAACTCATTTTGCTCTGAATTTCTTTTGTATCCTGGACTTTGTATCAATGCTAGGATAAGGTATTAGTATGATTCTCTTCCTCATTCTCTTGAGGATGTGATATGTGCCCTTATGTGAGAATTTTGTCTTCTTTTCCAATTTAACACAGGCAGGCCAGTACCACATACTTCCTTTAATATGTTTTGCACAATAGATGTTTTTCAGACCCTGTATGGCCACACAAGCCACACTGACCATAGGTAAGTGTATGCTTTATCTTATCAATTAACTGCTGTGATTTCAAGAGGTTCATCAATATAAATAGAGTCAGTAAATTGTTACTGATCATGTAGTAAGGGGGGACCTTCCAATATGAAGCCTCTCTGCTCTGGATGTGGGTAATCACAATTTTACTAACAAGCCAACCTGGTCTTTGGCTGGAACCAGCAATCCCCACCCACTCCCCTGAGGAGGGGCTGCTAACAATCAGAACGAAACACAGTGACACGAAGTAAGAGGCTTCTATTCAAACTCCTTTGCCTCTTGGTCTTTCCTAGCCTGCTAGAAGGATTCATCGTTTCTAGATCTTCTTTCTCATCAAATCAGCAAACACAGATGAACAATGTTCAAATGCCTGCTCAGAAGACCAAACCTCCTGCTCTCAGCCATGACACTTTCAAAACCTCCTGAGCTCCAAGAAACCTGCTCTGTCTCTCCAAATGTAGGCATCAGAGATGGAAACATTGCACCGGTCTCTGCTGTGCAGGTTACAGAATTTCTGATGAAAAAAACCCACCCTTTTAAACATAAAGCCATATGTATGTGGGGAGACTCACGTGGGATTCTAGGAGACCACTGAGAGCAGCCACAGACCAATGCCGAGCCAGTGTGACCGTAGAAGGGCTGCACTGCGAACCACGCTGAGGTCAGGGCAAAGGAGACCACAGCCTGCACCTAAAAATAGTTCCCCAAAACCACAGCTGCGCAGCCAGGCCGGGGAGGAGCCTGGCCGACGCTCACAGCACACCTGGGTTTACTCCGGCCGCCTTTCCCCTCGCCCCGGCGAGACCCGCACCCGTGCCACAGCTCTGCCCTCCCGGCGGCGCTGGGCCTGCGCCAGAGGCAGCGCCCGGCCGAAGCGCGGGCCGGCAGCGCCCCCGTGCGGCCTCCCCGCGGCGGCGGCCCGGCCTCGCCCTGCTCCCGCCGCCCGGGGAGACCCGCCCGCAGCTTCCTGCCTCCGAGGCGGCTACCGGCCGCGGCGGCTTCAGGCGCTGCCCGAGCGGCCGCGTGCTGCTTTCGGTGGCTTTGGCCTACGTGCACAAAGCAGTTTGGTCCCTAGGCAGTAACCTGTGAGATACTGAATGACGGACACAAAAGAGAGGAGACTGAGTTACGTGTTTGAGAAAGCTGTGATTCCACCGTTTGTACTCCTCCAAACCCACCAAGGCCTGAGCTGCCTAAGCCTGGTTTCAGTTACCCGCTAGTATCAACAGCAGAGCCTGGCCTGAAAACACTTGAAAGACAGGGTTTTCAAAAACACTTCAAGTCGGCTGGGAACAGACTGTGGCTTGTATGTCCTCAGCCACCTCGGTGTTTCTGGAAGTCCAAGCCAGGGTTGTGCTGCTTCACCTGTCCTTGCAATTTTCAGCGTGACATTTGATTTACCTCTTATCTGCAAGAATGCATCGTAACTTAGGGGGTTGTTTCTGTTGGAGAAAGTTCCCCTTTGTTATACTGTCAACACAGTGGTAGCAAAAGTTTACCTTTAAAAAGTAATCACAACAATGCTGAGATAAAAATCACACCACAAACCCCAACTACCGCCACAGTACGTGGCTCTTTCAGTCCTAACTCCTCCGAGGCAGCTGACCAGATAACCACATAACAGGAGTCCCCATCCTACTATGAGCTCTGAAACAGCTGGGGTGTGAAAATTTTGCAGAATGTGTTTAATTCATCACTGTCACACCCAAAAGACAATTAATTCAAATCCAAAAGCAGAATAATTTTCATGGTCACCCAGCTCATCGGCATCTATCTGTTATACACTGCTCTACATGTGGCAAGACAGTAACAGTCTGGGTCCCCAGGTTTGCACTTCACTGGGGTTTTGCAGTTTTACTACCCATTCTGGAAGATCTCCTTTCTGAACCTAGATATAAGCGGTGCTGGTGACAAAGTCCCACTCAGCAGCATGTTGGCCATGGAACTGCAATGGCTTCAGAAAGTATCCTCCTCTCTCCGGAGCACTGCCCATGAACCCAGGCCACTTACAGCCCTGGTAGTCTCCTAAATACCTTCTGCACACTCAAGCCTACACCATTGAAAGGTACCTACTGCTCACAGTCCTCTTCCCAGTACACTTTGAAGGGCAGGAACATGGTTGTTGTCTTGATTGTTGTTATTCATGATAGTAAAACTTCCACAGCCATCCTGTAGGTCTGCAGCCCACACCACCAGCATATGCACATGATCTTCATTGGTCCATTCCTATCTATACTCTGCGTCCTGGAGAAGTGTTTAGGTACTCTTTAGGTAACTGTATTGTGGCAGGCACAGGGGCTGGATACGCAGAGGCATAGCAGCTCCTGAGATCAGATGGAGACAGTCTTTTGCCTAGACGGCTCTCAGTGCCTTGAGCCAGCCAGTCCAAAACATTAGTCACAGGGTCTGAAGTGGCTTTTGGAAACATAGAACAGTTTGGGTTGGAAGGGACCTTTAAAGGTCATCTAATCCACCCCCCCTACAATGACCAGGAACATCTTCAGCTAGATCAGGTTGCTTAGAGCCCTGTCCAGCCTGACCTTGAATGTTTCCAGGGATGGGGCACTTACCAGCACTCTGGACAACCTGTTTAGACAGACTGAATTTGCCACTTAGTGCCTGTTGCCTAAATTTATAAGTCAATGCCCTTGCATTCCTTAGATGTAGGCTTAACTCCTTAACATACATGTTTGTTTTCTTCTTTCAAGAAAGTTGATGACAACGAAATATTCTCAAGCATGTTTAAAAAAAAAAAACAAAGACGCAATTCATGGGGTACCTGAGCTTGTACCAAGAAGCAAACCCACACACACACTCCAAAGAGGGCTGTCTCATTAGATCTGCTCTGCAGGGAGGTGTTTGCCCTGCTGCTGAGCTGATCCCTGGTGGCCTCTGTTGGCGCGTTGATGGAGAGAATATTACAGCGTGCCCCACGGGCCTGTGGGAGACATCAGACCAATACATCAGCAAAGGAGGCATCAGAACAAACGAGGGAGCACAAGAGCTGCATTGCAGGCTGAAATCTCTACATCCTGACTGACTGCAGCTTGTTTATACACCTAATGGGGAGTGATGCAGATGGGAAGGGGGATTGAAAGCCATCACAGAACCTTAAAAATAGCAACAGTGAAAGACATTGCTCACTTTCTCAATTAAGAGGACAGGAAATGAAAACGCATGAGTGTGGACGGTTTCTGCTCCAGCCCTGAGGGCATGACCCAGAGTCATGAGAATATAGGCCAGATATTGAAGCAAAGAATGAGAAGCAGCAGGAGACAGCAGAATATGATTTGTGTGGATAGATTGTAGCAGCCTCTGCAGAAAGAATCACAAAACATTTTATTGAGAGAATATTTTATATTCCTGTGGGCAACTGCTCATCATCAACAAGCACAAGTGGAGAACTGCTGGTGAGACCAAACAAGCTACTTCAATGTAAACACCACCTTCGTTTCACGGCAAACAATGCAGTAGCATTTTGTTAACACGGGCATTGTTTAGGGTGATAACAGATAATAAGAGTTATGTGATTAAACAGAGCAAAGAAAAATATATGTTGTGTATCACAGGGAAAATCTGGTGTGAATCAGTCTCCTTAGGGAAGTAGCAGAAGTGTTGCTTTTTGAGTTGCTTGGAGTTAGAAGGGAGAAGCATTGAAGATTGTGTGGTAGAGAACAATGGTGTATGAACCAAGGAATGAGCAAGCCCATTTCTCTTTGGAACTGGGTGTATTACTGGGTACATTTTTAAGGCATAAAAATGACCATAAGGATTTTCCAGGTTGTTAATAGTGATGGTAAGTCAGAAGCGACATGGTCGGAGAATAAAGAGTTTATCACTGTAGGGTAGTGTTGGGGGTAGGACATGAGGAAAGAATGGGGCTTGGGGGAAGGAAGCCACATTCCAGAAGGAGTTACTGCACAGGCTGAAGGGCAGCCTCTGTTTGAGGAGAAGGGAAGACAGGGACTGGGGGACAGTCAGGTTAGAGGAGGAAAGAAGTCAGCTCTGAGAGGCGTATGTGGATGAGAGTGAAAATCAAGACAAAGAGAAATGAGTGAGGATGGAAAAAGGAAACACGTGTTTGTGAGCAAAAATAGTTGCAGTTATAGGAAGCGTGTTGTGGAAACAGCCTGCTTGTCCCAGGTGGTTAACTGTAACTAACCATAGTATTTGCAAGAAACATTTCTAAATTGCAGTCACAATGTCTCTGTGAAGTAGGTAAGCACTGACAGAGGAGGGAGTCAAAGACAGAAAGATTGAAAGGCAACGGAGAAGTCTCTGTTGGTGTGGGACTAGAAGGTGAGCCCCCCTTGCACTCAGCCCTGAACTAGACTTTGTGTCTCTTCGCTTGTGAACATACACTGTGAGTGTCCCAGGCTCTGCTGGCTCATCATCCAATACACTTGACCACCAAAAGAAATCACTGTCTAGATTAAACTTCAGAGTGCTGCCAAACATATCCCAAAGTATACCCTGGGCTGGACCCTTTTGAAACAAAGGGAGCAGTGTGCTCTAGCAATCCCAAGTGCCAGGAAGCAGAAAAGGAGAAGGAGTAATTCTAGACTTGAGGCTATAATGAGAGGAGAAAGAGAGGACAAGTACAGACTGTTTACTGGACAGTGGGACTTGCTCAAATTGTTGTAGCGAGATCTATGCCAACCAAGCTATGCTTGGGGCAGCCATTCTTACCCCAGGAAGGAAACAGATGTGTTAATCACCTCTGCATTGGTATAACTGATAAGGTCACAGAGAGGGAGGGCAGGAGCAAGTTGCTTCAAAATAACTATATTGGTGAAAAATAAATTCTCTATCAAGATCACTTTCCTGGCAAAATGTTTAAATTTTTAAGAAAGACAACACATTTTTGAACCCTGACAATACTGATTTGTTTTAAAGCTTGCTTTCTCAAAAAGTAGCTAAAACTTTGCTCAGAGGAGTACATTCCCCTACACTTTTATTGGCCTGCCCAGCCAGTGGTAGGCTTTATGGGGACTCAATCTTCCATGTGTTGTCAGCACGCCCTCCCAAAGGTGTGGGTAGGGGTACTTTACACATTATTGTCTTCCTCCCTTAATTCTGTAGCAGCAGCAGCAGCAGCTCTTTTTACTATAAGCCTTTCTGGCTGCTTGTATTACGTTTACTTGAGCGGCAATAAAGGTCCTGTCCCAAGAGAGGGCTGCTCTGCTGTTTCAGCACTTCCCATAAGCTGTTATGGGGGGTGGGAAAGATGGTCCTACCTGGAACCTCCATAGATCCCAATATGGGTGATAACTTTGTAGGCAAAGCTCAGGAGTCAGATATATCTTTTTCAGCTTTATCATTGCTTGATCCTCCATATATTACTCTTGAGCTTCAGAATTAAAAGTATACTTCAGAAACTTTCCCTAGTTAGAGTTGCTTAAGTTTGGCTTCAGAGGCCAGAGCTGAAAATTTAGATCAAATCCTGACTTGACTCAGGCTTAGCTCTGATTTTAATTTAACAAAAGGCAAAGATTTGCAGGGCTTTGCAAAGATTCAAAAAGAGTACAACTCTGCCAGTGTCCATGTGAATAGACCTTTAGCAGTAACAGTGAAAGAAATTAAAGAAATTTTTGAGGAAGAGTAAAGCAACACATGAAGATTTATTCACACAGTATAAAGTAGGAGTGAATCTGTAACCCAGTCCTGTTATTCACAAATTATTTGGTACCACTGCATGACCATTGCAAGGACTCAACCCCAGGAGTGTCTGTCAGGCACCACTATCAGTCCTTTGTCTTCTCTTTGTGCAATCAGAAATGCTAACTGCATCTAATGTATTAAACATGATTTAGAAGCTGCTTTTCCAGCATGTTATCTGCACTAAAATTGGTATTATAGGCATAAATACATAGCCAGTTCTAAATGATTGTAGAACATGTTATCCCAAAGGGTCCTAAAACATTCCCAGAATACAGATGGATAGCAGGCCAGTATAGAGTATGCTACACAAAAACAGGGAGAGGGAAGGAGAGAAACTTTTGATCTAAGGCTTTAGGGCACGGGGTCAGATCTCCTCCTCTCACAGAGCTGCGTGAAGTTTCTCATGTCCATGCAGAGCAAACCTGACCACCAGGGTGGAATTCTTAGGTCAGAGTGAGCTTTCAGGAAGTCACAGGGCTGAGGGGATCCTTCTGCAATTTGGACACGTTCTTCCAATGAATTCCAGGACCAGGACACACAAGAGACTCCTACCCTACTGATAAATGTTTTCCACATAGAGCAAGACCATCAGTCACTTAACACCAGCTGAAACTGGCAGGGAGAAATCTGGTTGCCAGTTCCAAATATGCATGTATTGTAAGTCAGTTTAAGGAACAAGTCACTGACCATGGGCCATCTGCAAGAAGTGTACTGTAGATGACTGTAGCCTCTATCGTGATAGATTTAACCAGAAACAGCCTTTGCAGAAGTCAACATCAAATGTAATGTCAGAAAATCTTTCATCTTCCTGTCTGTGACAGCAAGCCATGAGGTAGAAAAAAAACTCCACAGGTGTGGGCGACAGCTAATGCTGACATAGCTATAACGTAGTCAGGGGTTAAATTACAAAGCCCTTCTGATTATCACATAATTTCCCCTATTGCCCACAAACCACTTCCTTTTCTACCCATCAATTCTTCCCCATCTTCACAGTAGGCAGAAGGCTGGTGCCTCTGTGTCAGACAAGCATGAAGTCGGTTGCTGTAACTTTCTGTGTCCTCTGCTTTCAGTTTGAAGCCCTGTATGGTAAGTAGCATTTTGGATTATTCTTCTTGCAGTAGATGTCTCTATGGAATATAACTCACCCAATGATGGGAGACAGTAAATGAGGCATGATAGCAAGGGTTTGGAGGAATAGAGGTAATTAAGGGAAACAGCTGCAAAAAGACCTCTCAACTTTAATATCTCTAGAGTCAGTGGGGAGAGAATTCCTGCCAGCACAGGGCATTTGCTCTGAAACGAAGAAGTACAAGTTTTCATTGTTTATATTCTTTAGCTCATCTGCTCAGTGTTACCCTCTAGCTGTTCAGACTGTAGTCTTCCAGCCAGCTTTCCTTGCTGGGTGTAGCAGCATGATGGTGAAAGGCTTAATAAAGAGAAGGCAAGTTATTGGTATTAAACCTGCTCTTGTTTGAGCAGGAAATTTTTATACTATGAAAAATGCATATGGCATGGAAGAGTGGATGAGTTCATTTTGGTACAGGCTTGAAATGCACACTGACTTAAAAGGAAGTGTAGCATTCCTAATGCTGTGTTTGAGAAGGCGCACAGTGACAGCACTCATCTCAGTCCAGCCATAAACATGGATGCAACGTTTTACAAGATTCAGTGTTTAACCCAGCTATGCAAAGTAAAATACCAGAGCTCATATTTATCTGTAGCCTCTTTGAAACACACATATAACCAGGCCAAGATGGAAATACAAATATTATCTGATTAGGAAGAGTCTTATTTTTCATACGTATACTGTCCAAGGATTTGGTATGATGCATCATATAAGTACGACCTGAGGTTTAGTGCACACAGTTACTAAGCACCATCTAAACATGTTCCTTTGAAGGTCATGCCAACGGCTATTGAATATGTTTGCTTCTGAAATTCTAGTGATTCAGGATAGGTTTCGAGTCCCCCTGTAGAATTTAAGTACTCCTGAGGTTTCATACAAAATTTAAGCTTTCATTTAAATAAAAACCAGTTGCCAGCTCTCAAGGCAATGCAGATACCCTTCTGAAGGTTAACTAATACAGCAACAGTATACTGAGTTTTCAGATAGATTGAAAAGATGGGTGAAATCACAGAGAAGGAGGATTGTGATCAGTGTCTTTAAAGGGACACGAGCTGCTCTTTTTCTCCTTGAGAAGTTATTCTTAAATCTACTAAAAAAACATCCTATCAATTATGTTAAATATTTCTCAGCTAGGTAATTTAGCAGGCATACTTGACCAGCATGCTTTTACATGTGGCTGGATCTATCTAAGAGACCATTCATTGTGTGAAGAAATAGTCTGCAATTTTAAGCATACAAATAATTGTTCTATCCGATACCAGCATTTCTCTCTTCTTTCTTGCTTCCTTCAAATATGGAGGATAGGATTTGGGCAGGGGGCTAGGGAGAGGAGATGGCAGGAGAAAGAGGTTGCCTGTCACAAGTAATGGTGCCTCTCAGGTTTTTTACCTTACAGTGCTTTCAGCATAAAAAGTACTAATCATTGTCATTCTTGCTAAAAAGAAAAGATCAGCTTCATGTAAGACTCATCATGATGTAATTACTCTCATTTAGAGAACAAGCTAGCACTCCAGAGAGCGCTGCCAAGCACTGCGGCAAAGTTTTGGGGGTAAAAGCAGAGTAACTTCTGAGATTTTGGGGTTTTTTTGGCTTAGTGATTAGCAAGCTCTATTTGTGATCTACGAATAGGTTTTTTTTCAATGTAAATAGGTAACAGAAGGTGATATATGTGTGCATATGTGTATTATGATTTGATAACCCAGTTGTGATAAAGAAATTGTTTGTAAGAGCATGGAGCCTCTCTGGTGTCTGTAGAGGAACACAGGCAACGGAATTTTGGCGTATAGCGCTGTAGGATTCTATAGCACTTGAGGCCCTTGCTATGAAACGTTGCACATGAGCTTTTGCACACCAACATTTGCAAAGCATTATCAATGTTCACCCACAGATCTCCTGTTGTCAATACAGGAGGAAATCATGGTCATTTCTTAGAAGGGTGTCTGAAATATTATCAACAATGGCTACAGTGTTAGTGGTATATTTTATAAGAGTTTCCATATTTCACAACGTATGTTATACAATAGAAACAATTAAGATTATAGATGGCTTCCTAGAATAATTCTAGCCACTACTTGCTTTGCTCAGAAGCACTACTTTCCTCTCTTAATCCTTGATTCTTGAAAGGTAGGAACTTGTTAGTTTTAGGCATATGACTAATGACACTGAATTGACAGAGTCATCTTTCAGAGTGCCTTGAAAGGTCAAAGCTACAGCAACTTAAAAAACTGTGTGGTTTCATTATGCATTTAGTATTAATAAAACAAATGTATTTATTTTAAAGGCAGGGTCTGCACTCCCGTTGCTCATCTTTAGAGGCAAATACACCCAAGTGAAATTATGCTTTTTGTTTTTATCAGCTTATTAGTTTTCTGAGAGCTGAGGCAGATAAAACAAACAGCAAGAAAACTAAACAGGAGTATTATATTCTCCTACCCTAAATCTCAAGTTTTAAAATTAATTGAAAGTGGTTTTTAAACTTCTGTTAGGACCAAAATTCATAATGGATTGGTGATGTTTGCAAATAGCATTGGGTCTGCCAAAGAGCAAGCAGAAAGCTCTAAATTGCATTCCCATTAAAATGAAAATAACTCGCCTCTCATTGGCCTCAGTGTCCAATTCCAAACCACAGAAATTCTCAAACTTCTGCTGAAGTGCTTTTCCACTGCAGTAAAGACGAAATTGCGACAGAAATGTATATGACTATAAATACACATATACATAGAATGTAAACACACACACTGTTTCATAGTTTAACATAGCAAGATGTTACTTTCATACACATGTTCATCTCTTGGATTCACATCTGAACTACAATATCTTTCTTGACAGTCTGCTTCGTGTGAGGTAAGCCAGGAACAACTCTATGCAACTCCACAGTGTGACACTGCTATGAAATGAATAAAAGATTTGTTTCCTCTAGTCTCAAAATCTTCATATGCAAATGAATTTTCTCTTTTGTGAAAAATACCAAAAAGGAACCTTACGGCCAAATCTAAGCATTTTAACTGCTGACATCCCAAATGTGTCTGGCCATCAACCACAGAGTGTTACAGGTCCATAGGATTACCTAGGAATGAACTGGTAGAAATGGGCACAGGAGAACAGCAATCAGGCACAGGGAGGGGGGAATAAACCACCTTTTAGTAAGCAGTGAAAGCATTCACATTAGGAACTGATGCACAATAGCTACTGAGTTGGAAATTCATATCGGATCTCACCCGTTGCGGTCATCCATGTAGACAATTTTGTGTTTTAATCTCAGGCGCCATTAATCTCATTTTTAAATGTACTCCCTTTGTACTATGCTAAGCACACTTCTCTATATTGTCACTTGTTTCAGAGAAATACTAATTACATTGCATTTACCCAAATGCTCATTCAGAGGAATACATTACTGAGTCTTTCTTTAAAATAGGCAGTTAAGGCTTCTGGGCCTGAGAGGACAAAACGATCTTTCAGTTTGCCACAAGGTCACATGAACTACGTAGTTAATGACCTCTCTCTGCCCTTTCCCATTAAAAACAAGGCTTAAAACCATGATCTCTGACAAACATTTTAAACCACCTGTTATGAAAGTGTCATTTCACTAGCTAACTGCAAAATTGAACTATTCTCAGAGACAAACAGAGGAATTAAATTCAAAACTGTTTCTTTAGTGCTTGGAGTAGGGTAGCCCCGTGCTCCTCTGGGGCGTTGGGGGAATATGGCACTGCATGGCTCCGTAGCTGCCCCGACAGAGTCAGCATCTGCCTCTCCTCTCAGATGACCAGTGACAACTGTAGAGGTCTCAGCTACAGGTGGATGCTTCTTAAAAGTATCAGATCAGTTTACATATTCACCATGCTCCTGAGCTTCTGCTACATCAATACACTTGTTTTTTTCTTCCTTTCCCTAAATAATTTGTCTGCTGTTGGGCCTAATTTTAAAGGTATATGTTACCAAACTACAGGCCATCAAACTACTGAGCATTTTCAAAGACCTTTATTTCAAATGCTGTTCTCATAGCAGCTGTTTTCTTTCACCAGTCTGCTTTTCAGACTATATACCATTATGAGGGCTTGCACTTTCTGCATCTGTGCCTTCAGCATATCTAGAGCTCTATTTCACTGTGTGTTGGTGAGCTGTGTGTTTTGTCCGTCTTATCTTCACACCAGTGGTACAAGATGACAAATGCCTTGTCTGTTATCACACACTTAAGTAATGGTCCTGAGAGAAGTACAGATATTAGAACTGTCCCTGAATTAGATAAGGGTGCTGACTGTGCACAGTAAAGCAGGAAGAACATGATAACTAGGAAGAGGGTAAATCAATCAAAAAGGGATAACAGTTTCTATTGCTTTCCGACTGAGCATCACAAAGCGTCTTCCAGAAGTCCATTAGCTTATGTGTCACACTAAAAATATTTTAAATGAGTATCATTCACTGCAATGCCCTTGCCAATGGTAGTAATTGGGGAGCAAGAATTCAAAGAAGGAAAAAGCACGGACACTAAAAGATTGCCTTCATCCAGAAAGAGTTGAGAGCATACAAAGGTACCCAAATGAGAATAATCTTCTTTTCCTGTGCATATGTAGGCTGGATGTCAAAGATAACAGGTGCCTTGGGAAAAAGATTATTTATACTGTGTAATCAGTGCAATACCTGGCACAGCTGGGGATCGACTCTGTGTGGATCTACAGTACCATGTAGCAGTAACAAGAAGAATAGGATGGTGCATTGTTTTTTAAGTATAAGCCCCGTTATTTCCTTAGCATCATAAAATCCTGATGTAGAGTACATTTCAGTCTAAGAAATCTCTGAAGAACTTACTTGGGCTACCAGAAAACAGGAAAAGCAGATACATTTTTTTTCTACTTGTCTGCATACCTGTCTGTACCTTTAATTTTAGGGCACTGCAAAAAGAAAAATTCCAAATGAAACGCTGTCAAATGAAACACTGTGCTGTGCTGCTAGTACTGACATACAAACCATTTCAAAGCGGTACATGCCACCAACCCAGCCAGGAGATTCCGCTCTCAGCGTTGCCATAGTGGGTGGTGATGGAGACAGCGGCTTAAAAAACAAATCCAGAATGATTATTAAGAATGCGCCTGTCTCTCGTAATGAGGCTGCCCATGCACAATGGTCTGAATGCAGTTTGATTATCATGAAGAGGAAAAACTACTATTGAAAAAGGAACAAAACCGTATGCATTGCTTGAATCCTTTCTTACTGTATGCGTTGGAACATCTTCCAGATATTAATTCTGGATGTGCCATAAGAAGATGTTTTGATGCAGCATCAAGCAGTAGGGGAAACAGAATGAACATAGGCCAAAATTAACATTTTGGTCTGGAAATGAAGTATAATGCTGGCTCACTGCAGACTCTGAATTCATGAGAAACCAAAAGTATGTTCTTTTGGGGGAGGGGAGGATTTCCTCAGCATTTTGGGGGAAATTTTACTTTAATCTGAGCTTCTATTTATGAAGTTCATCTATTACTTTGTAGAGTTATTTTGAGAATTTGTAAATGCTGTATGTATGATCAATATTCTCACTCAATGTATTTTCTTTCTTCTTTGATTTTTATATTTTGTGTGTTTATCACATCATAAGATTTTATAGTGTAGCACAGACAGGATCAGATAGGCTAATGACACAAATTAGAAAATATCTTCAGCATCTTAACACTGGATGGCTCAGCCCCTCTTCCTACATTTCTCTTCTTGAGTTTTAAACAGGAAACAATTTTGTATTTTTCAGGAGTTGATAGCTGCTCGTCAAGACCATGCAAAAATATAGGTAAGACACATCTGCATAACTTGGTTTATGGTTTTAAATACCTTTCTAGATCAGAAAGTACTGCCCTTGAAGAAAAAAAATTGACATATTTTTACAGCACACTTCAACATATTTTTGTCTAAGGTAGTTTCTCATGCCATTGGTCACTGACTTTACAAAGGCAAACTGTGAAGTAGCAGGAGGTCCTTGGTCAGTTTCCTTTCTTTTTCTTCTCCAAGAAATTTGCAAAATGAGAGTTGCTCAACATCTGAGAATTTTCCAGACAGTTTTTGGGAAGGTCAAATGTGATTTTTGGATTGGATGTGGGTGCATGCACACAGCGACATTTGTCCTCTACTCCTACCACTATGTTAGTGATAAAGGTGCTATAGCCATCTAAGTAATTAGGTTTAAACTTTATGTCATGCCTCAAACCACCATCTACTCTAGAAAGGAAGGATAGGTCTTGTGGTTAAGGTACTTATGTAAGAATTTTGGGTCACATCCCATTTTAAGTTTTCAGCTATATCATTAGGTGCAGATAATGATCCATAAAGCAGAGATAATTATCGTCTTTGTCCCACCCTGTTTTATCTATGAATAGGACAATCAGTCTGAGGCAGGGATTATATGTCCATGTAGTGTTTGATCCAAGCGGGCCTTTAAACATTATCGAGTAACTCATGGATCCAATGTTAACAGTGACCTCTCCAGCCTTATAGGATAACAGGCCAGATATTATCTCATCTCATCTCATTTATTTTCTTGGTAATGTCTGACATGACTAGAATGATGCACTGGTATCCCATTGTACAGGCTGCTTTCCACAGCCAGACTATTCTGAGTATCTGCGTGCCTTAAATTTCAATCACAGGGTTCACTTGCTTTGTTTAAATGAGTTTCTTAATATTTCAGGGATTCTTCTCATTGCTATGTGAGTGACTGCACTTACTGTTTTCATGTCTTCAGATCAGCCTCATGTGTCTGACTCCCAGGTGATGGTGGAATTTGAAAATGGAAACTTCAAGTTCACATTCCCCAACCCCAAAAATGTGAGTGAGTTCAGCATGACCCTCTTCAAAGGGCATGAAAAGAAGGAGATCTGTGCCCTCCATTTGAGTGAGGAGAACATTTTCGCCAAGAGTAATGTCACCTACTGTCAGACAGAGCATTCAAATAGCAGCACCACTTTCATTCTTAAAAATCTGGAAAGAAAGCATATCGACATTTATACCTACTGCCTGGAGATGTTCTTACCCCCTCCTTATATAGAATGCCGTCTGAAAGAAACTTATTTGTACATCCAAGGTAAGTTTACTTCTCTTCTCCCTTCACTTCAGTTTACTGATAAGTAGACATTGGGCATAGCTACACTGCAATGAAAACTGTGACTTGAGTTTGCACAGATATTTCTGAGTCAGCTTGAAACTACTAAGCAGGGGGCTGGCAACAGTAGAGCTGTGTTGGCAGACTGCTCAGCATGGCCTCTCTGTAATTATTCATTTTCTTGGGCAGGTTTTGCAGGCCACGCTGAGCTCTGCATATTGTTGGTGGCACCCAGGCCAGCTAGACTGCATCTGCTGGAGTACTGCAGTCTCACCTTTGCTTGCAGCAGAAATTTCCCATTGTCCATTTTCCAAGCTGCTAAATGTTAATGTTAAGATTACTTCTAGACAGGAGAAAGAAATAATCCATTCTGAGAGCTGTCTTCATGTGCCTAGGATAAAAGAAGCATCGGCTGTCAAATATCTGTGTTAGTAGTGATATACAGAACTCTCTGATGCCACACTGTTGTGAAGAAGATGGTGTTCACCTCTCTGAAGCAAGCCTTCAGGTTTAGAGCCTTCTTAGAGCAGAAGAGATCCACAACTGTTGAGAATTTCTTGCCTTTTACTGAGAAGGATTTGGACTAATTTCTGAAGGCTCACTGCACAGGCTTTTAATTTTGAATTGCCTTTCACTCAGTGCTCTTTGGTATATTAAGCTGAAAGAGTTACTAGTATTTTTGCTCACACCCCTTCTTGGTTCTCCATATAGTTCAGTTGCAACATGGTACTGCCTTTTGTCCTTCCCTCGTTATCTTTACCTACCTTTCAGCACCAGGACTAAACAAAGATAGAAGCTAAGGCTACAATTATGTGGTTGGGTCAATTATCTCTCAGCCCTCTCTGAACTTAAAACAGTTTCTCCTGTGACATCCTTTTTTGTCTGCAGTGTTTCCCAGAGCTGCCTATTTCCATTGGTATGGATAGCCAGATGCTCATAGCTATTGCCTGGGCAAGGGTAATCTTGTATCCCCCAGCTTGGCTTCCTACCCAAACATGACTGCCGAAGTCCAGTCTTCTTCACTAAGCCCTTTAAATCACCTGTGGTACTCACTGAATGTAAGCTTAAGCCTCTCTCAGATCTGAAGTACCATCATGCTCTCACGCCTGGCTTGGTTTCTTTTCAGTCTACACTTTCAGCCCTGCGTACCAACAGTTTCACCTCTCCTTCTGTAAAACTGCAATGTTCTGCTTCCTCTGAATACACTTTTCCAAGGTGGCTTTTCACCTCAGGAAAATCCTTCTCCAGAGCTCACTTTTGCTATTTTATTACTATGAAGAGAAGAGGGGAAAGAGTTTGAAAAGTTATCTCTAGGGGGGAAAAAATGGAATTTATAAGTAATGACTTTTTTTGCCTCCCCATCTCCAGATAAGGAAGACTGCATTTCACTGGGACTTATGTCATGGATAATTATTGGCCTGATCATGTTTGCCATGGTTTTCTGTGTCTTCTGTGTTGTAGCCTGTTGCTTAAGGAACAAGGTAAGCAAGCCTATGAGATTCTGCAGAACCCTCCTTCCAAGGGTCACTGATAGAGAACTTGATTTAATGAGATTTAGAGGGTGGGACAGGCCATACTCAGCACATGATGTCTTTTGACAAAGAGACGACGTTGTTAATTTACCACTGGAATTCAGTAACTGATGACAGCAGCTCAGATTTAATTTTTCTAAGACAGAATTGCTTATTGATTTAAAGGCTGGGAATCAAAGAAA
The DNA here is from genome assembly GCF_964106895.1 of Numenius arquata. Lineage (NCBI taxonomy): Eukaryota > Metazoa > Chordata > Aves > Charadriiformes > Scolopacidae > Numenius > Numenius arquata. The sequence continues at coordinate 28,531,764 of NC_133578.1, forward strand.
AGAGGAGGAATACTGCACAGGTCAGCAAAATTACTTTGGTAAGCAATTCACCTGATTGTTTTCTTCAAGAAGGGGAAACAAATCATCTGTGGAGCAATTCCAGCTCGTTCTGGAGCAAAACCACTTAAACAAAGAACCACTTGGCTCAGGAAAGAAAGGAGATCATGGACATTAGTTATTCTTTTGGACAATGTGTGTTTTTCATTTTCAGTTTGTTTTATTCCAAGTTTTCTACGTGAGTGCCTGTCTATTCTGCCTTCAATATTCCCACTGAAAACAGAGTACCTGCCCTACTTAAATAACAAAGGCAGGAGCGATGGAGATTAGTGACCACAAATTAAATTCATGGCATTTTCTCTCTGTTTGCAGAATCAGCAGTGTGAATCCCAGTCCCATGAGTACAACAGTGAATACATGCCCATGGCAGCAGTGAATGAAGCAAAAAAAACAAGAATATGAGGTTGTATTAAGCCTAGTTGTACCTCTGCTTGTATCTGTTGCAAGGCTTTCTCTGGGAGGGGAAGGGCTGCTTGCTGTGCCTCCCATTGATTCTAGGTGGGTGGGTGGGCGGGATTGTTATAATAGCTTGTTCATAGAATCATAGAATTGTCTAGGTTGGAAGGGACCTTTCAGATCATCTAGTCCAAGTGTCAGCCTAACACTGACAAAAACCATCACTAAACCATATCTCTAAGCGCTATGTATACCCATCTTTTAAATACCTCCAGGGATGGTGGTTCAACCACTTCCCTGGGCAGCCTGTTCCAATGCTTAATAACCCTTTCAGTGTAAAAATGTTTTCTAGTATCCAATCTAAACCTCCCTTTGTGGAACTTGAGGCCATTTCCTCTTGTCCTGTTGCCTGTGACTTGGGAGAAGAGACTGATCCCCACCTCGCTACAACCTCCTTTCAGATAGTTGTACAGAGTGATAAGGTCTCTCCTCAGCCTCCTTTTCTCCAAACTCAACAACCCCAGTTCCCTCAGCTGTTCCTCATAAGACTTGTGCTCCAGACCCCTCACCAGCTTTGTTGCCCTTCTCAGGACATGCTCCAGCACCTCAATGTCTTTCTTGTAGTGAGGGGCCCAAAACTGGACACAGTACTGAAGGTGGGGCCTCACCAGTGCTGAGTACAGGGGAATGATCACTTCTTAGTCCTGCTCACCACACAAGATTAATGGAGTTTATGCTACCATGTAGCAAGGAAGAGGAAATGAAAAGCAAAATCTCTGGAAACCTTTTGAATCGAAATGGCTGGCTAATTCTTAGAATTGCAACCACTTCACATCAGTGCAATGTAATGACCTTATGCATGTGGAAGAGATGTGAAACTGTTCCATTCAGGTTCCTCAGACGATGAGTGGTACCCAGAATCTCTCTGGGGAAGTGATTTGCTAGATTTACTGACTGTTACAGACTAAGGGCAAATAATCTGTAGAGCACAAGGAACTTCCTAACCACTTAAGCCTTGCATAGTAGCCAGAAGCAGTTTTGGATACAAACAGAAGCAGAATTTGGACTGATTCAGACATATTGGGGTTGCATGTACCTAATTCTCCATTCCTATTTCAGGTATAAGTTGCTTGTGGCATGAAAATTCTGGCAGCAGAGGTTTCCAGCTACTTGAACCTGGACAATGGGAAACAAGCATTTCCTCACCTTTCCCGGCCTCCCTAAGCTCTCATGATGGTCCTGTGCTCAGGCATGAGACACCCAATCTAGTACTGTTTGGAGCTGTGTTTTGCTCTAGCCTTGTGTGTTAACTGGCACACTGCCTGATACACTGACCTGTGCATGAAGTGCTAACAATGTGTTAAAGATGTCAGCTTTTAGTTGAAGAAAATGTAGAGATTTAGCTTGACAGTAGATTCCTGTAGTCCTGCTACAGAGGGAACTTTTATTTTCTACAGTCTCCTTTATGATAAACTTTTAACTGGGGACAAAAAAAAAGGACTACCTCCAATGCCAATCCTTGTGGCACAGCCATAAAGCACTGTTGATCTATTGCACATGCCCTTTTGTTAGGGCTAGAATAGCCTATATACTGTCAACCTTCTTAGCACCATGCTAGAAGAGTGTGGTATGCACACATGCTTTCCTGCAACAAGCCGTGGGAAAGCAGAGGAACAAAACCTGAGAAAGCACAGCAGAGATTCCACTGTGACACAGTACCACAGGTATGCACCTCTGCATTTTTCGTATTTGTGCTATTGGTACATCTTTGCCATTCACACCTTGGGGCTCCTCTTATTTAATTAAATTCTGAATTCTTTTACTAACAGAGGAATATATTACTTTCAAGACTGCAATTGTTCCTTAGATCACTTCAAACCTGCAGTATCAGTCCCTAAACTAGGAGGAACTCTCCTATTCATGTCTTGTAGCACAAATACAACACAGTCCATAAGGCCGGTGTATTCACGGGCTCTGCATTGCAATTATCTTCCTCTTATGGTTTGACATGAAACCTTTACTACTTCCCCAGTGGGTTCAGGGGTTACTTCACCTGCTTCAAATTGCTTAGAGCCTGCAGTATGAATGAAATGATCAATCCTTCATGCTCCTTGTGTAATCCATCAAAATTCTGACCATAAATGACCAACTGGGAATCCAGCCTGGATGTGTTGCCAGACACCATTTGGCTGCTGGAAGCAGAGCGGTACATTGATTCTGAGTCTCCCTGTAACTCATCGAAAAAACAAGTATCAGTCAGAGGACACTATTGTGAAGGATACATAGCCTGCTTGTCTGGCAAACAGAAGGCTGGTTTCAAATGTGATGAGGCAAACAGGGACTGTCAGGCATGAAGAGGACATAAGCTGTTATGTCAAGAACAGTCTTTTCCTCAACAAACACCAAAATACATGGAAGTATTGCAGAGAGAAGGTGCAAATTGTTAACTGTGACACTGAGCAAAGGGGACATGAGTAAGGCATCAAATGAAGTGGGGACTACCCATTTCACAGCGGGTACCCTGCTTCGATAACCATCTCATAGGCAGAGATGTAGAGGGGCACCCTGGCATGTTGGGTAACATTACATTCTCTCCCGTTGTTCTGCCACATAACCTTTGCCAAATTACTTGACCTCTCCAGCAAACAAACTCTCCTGTGTACATCCACAAATACACTGACTTTACCATTCAAAAAAATATCGGTGAAATTTTTGCCTTTGAAAATTATTGCCTTTGATAATTATTGTCTTTGAAAATTATTGGTGAAAATAGCTAACCCTACTGCCTGTGAGAAATGCCGGATGCAAGATCCTAGGTAACAGTGAAGAGTCCTATCACCTGGAACCTTTCACCAGACTAAGAAGGAAATTCAAGTTTTGAAAGAAGGAAAAACTTGAGCTTTGCCTTGAGATGCTGCTGGAGAAAGGAGAAATGATGAAAGTCTGAACAACGTAGTTCAAAATACATACATCCTACTCTGGAGAGATAAATGATTTATACTCACTGTAACAATGCTTTTGGAAGTCTCAGGTCCCATCACTGCTTTCTTTTTGGAAAAAGATATTTTTATTCTTAATAAAACTTTTATTTTTAATTATGCCACATGTATCCATAAGAAAGTTCATGCATGCATGCATGTCGTGTGCAAGAAATAATCTCTATAAAATCCACAGTGCAATGGGGAGACAGTTTGGATCTGTTTGGTTCCTTTTATTTTCATGAGAAATTCTTTTTCATGAGAAGTCTTGTATTGTCCCATCTCTTCTTCCTTTCTTTTAATCCCTTATGCAGTATACAGACAATGTTCAGGATTATTTTGGGACATTTTTTCAGTTTCTTTCTGCCATTCTTCAATATCTCCAAATCAAAAGGAGCTGGCAGATAAAGGATGGCAGAATGAGGAAAAAAACCTATGAAAAGTGTAACATGAGCTGAGTCTATAGACTGTGTGACAAGAAAGGATTAAAATAAAATAAAACAAAAAAGGAGCCAGTAAGAATAAACAAAAACCCTGATATTCTAACAGGTCAGTATTTCAAAAAGTAAAAATTCACTTTGGAAATTCTCAGTTTTGGGAAAAGATCATTTTAGCAGGAATAAAATAAAGTAAGAATATTTCAGCCAACTATTCTACAAAATCCATTTCCAAGACAAGCAGAAGCATGAGTAAGATCCAAATAATGTCCAGTGAATCAGAATTTTGAGGGTAAAATAAAATACTAAGACACAGTCTCAACCTCTGTTTTCTCTGTTTGCTATGTAATGGTTTAGAATTGTAACAGAAATTTTACAATTGTACAACAGTCCATGAAGGGGCTTCTAAAATCTGTTCTTCTCCATCTTTGTCTTCTATTGTTTTATGAGGAATATGACTGAAAAAGTATTTTCAGGCTAGGGCTTTTCCAGGAGCTGAATCCCTAACAACAGTATTAGAGTAAAACCAGCTTCTGTCATACAACATGCAACATAAGATTCAGTATCAGTAAGATGCTTTCATCCTTTCTGATTTATTACTGCTATAAGTCATCCCATATGTATTTACACTCAGTAATGCCCTTTAGATCTTCCCAGTCCATGCCAGTATGGATTGAATGAAGTCAGTAAGTCAGTAAACTAAATAGGTATGTACAGCAAAGAACTACTCATAATCTCCTTGAAGGTTAAGACCTGAAATAAAAATTTACAACTTGAGCTAACTTCATCTTGCTAAACAGGTACTATGATCTAATGTGAGCAGGTGAAAGGTGTTAAGGATGACAACTACGGCTACTCCAAAATTTAAGGAAGGATAAATGACAAGGGTATCATAATTTGAACACCTGCATATCTTAAGATGGTTTGAAATCCAAACCTCAATATGTATTTCGCAATCATGTCTTCCCAGTCTGAATTATGAACCCAAATCTGAATGCTCTTGGAGTTTAATGATTAGATTCAAGATTGCAATTTTGTACCTAATATATAGCACTGAGAATGAAATGACACTATGAAAAGTTGTGGGCCATTTTCCCTTAGTACAGGTATTTCGTTAACTTCAAAGTTCAAGTAGTTTGAAATTCTATCATTCTTCTTACAGACTTTGACAAAGTTTATTTAAGGGTGAGGAAAAGAGGCTCTTGAACTAGCATAAAGAAAACAAATTAATTGAAAGGAGGATTTGTAGTGAAGATGTTGTACATCATTATTCATAAAATGTTTTACAGTGTGAAGAGTCCCTTATGCATGTATCTATAAGTTGCCATGCAGAAGAATATAGCAATAATAAAAATAGAAAAAATACAGTTAATTGAAATTATTTAGTTAAAAATAAATACAATCAGTTAGTGGGGACTTCTGCCCATACAAGGTTTACTGGGGAGCTGGATGTAAGTCTGCCTTTGGTTTGACTTTAATTGCAATGAGACACTCCATATACCCAAGTCCCTTGTGTTGTCCAGTCCATCATTGCTGTAGCAGTCTACCCACTGTCATAAAAATTTCCCATTTCCTTGAGAGATGAAATTTTGAGATTTAGATTTATGCTATGATTATGAGTTCAATTCAGTGTGCGAGGTTGGCTGGAGAAGAGGGAGGAATAGGAAGGATAAAACAGCTTTTCTGGCAAAATGAACTGGACAGGTATGAACTGGAGATATGAAGAAGAGGTCAGGGGGTGAACTTCATCTAAATGAGTATGCCTGAGCTATTTAATTCCTCGTGGGAGTCATAAGATCTCGTACAGCTTGAGATCAATTTTTAAAAAGAGATAAATCAGCTCTGATTATCAACAAGAAAGATTTAGCTGCTGCACATATCAAGCATAATAGTTTTTAAAAACTGCAAACATTAACAATTTTGAAATACCAAACATCTTCCACATATTAAATCCTGCATCAGTCCTCCCATTTTTTTAGTATACTGTTGGCCCATCCATCACCAATGATATTTCATCCTCTGTCCCAATGCATTGCAGCTTATATAGTTTGTTACCATCTCTCAGAATTGAGGCTAGGATTTAATGTCTGGATTGTGCAAAGACTTGCAAGGGGGTATTCCCTTTCCCCTTGCTGAGGAGGAAGGCTCATTTGCTGCCCTAGGGTTCTTCTGAAAAAATGTCTGAAACACTAGGAAAAGAGGAAATTTTGTTAGCAGCAGCAGGAGGGAGCATATTGCCTTCCAAAGGTGGCAGTTTAACTGAACATAATCTATGGAGTGTGAGAACTCTGCATCGGCTTTTCAGGCTCTACTGAGGCCAAATTTTGGAGGATGAAGCTCAAAACAGGGATTCTCAAACCTTTTGCTGGCAACTTTCCTCCACAAAATAGAAGGTACTTTTGTTTGTCCAATCAATCAAATCATTTTCCCTTTGTAGGACAAAAAAAAGAAAGACAGGATTTGCTCATTAAGGCTCTTTTGTGTCTGAAACAGGGGACATTGTAGTAAGCACCTGGTTGAGTGCCAGCAGAAGTGCCAGCTTTAACTGATCTTCCTATCTATGGATCCTCCTGTTGATCAGACTGTCATGGGGCTACCACACACATCTGGGCAGGACCATGACCATGAGACAACGGGACAACAGAGTCTCACAAGGGTCAGAGCTGGAAACAGAGCTTAGTACTGCTGTCCTCATGAAACTGAGATATACCTAGGTAGCTCTTACTAGCTATTACATCCTTGAAAGCCAGACCAATGCTTGTAATTCCTTCCCTTCTCTTGGCTGTGTCCCTGCTTTTCACTCACAACCACACCTCCATGGACATCTACCTGTGCCATGGCTCCTCTTAAGGCCTGTGCTTCAGAGGCCCAGCCAGGACTTTTCCTCCCGCAGCACTGGAAGGGCTCTGGGGCATCAGTAGCAGGACTTTACAGTAGCTCCTCTGCGAAGAAAGGGGAAGCTCAGGGGAGATGCATGGCAGACCCCCTGCTTGGCTATACAGTGGTGATGGAACAGAAATTAGAGACTGCCATGGTCACGTTAGAGGGATGTGTAAGTTCCAGGAGTGTAAGGAAGATAAACAAGATTAAAAGATTTAAGATTTGGGGAGGTACAACACCTCACAACCATGACACAGTCCCCATTTGCAATAAAAGTAAGAGATTGCAAGCACTGTCTGTGAGGACAGGTAGCTTCCAGAAAAATACTTGGCATCCACCATGCTATTTGACAAAACCTTAGCCAGGCAGTAACTTCTATGGACTGCAATAGACTAAAATTAGCAAATCTCAAGGCATATGGGCAGAGGAAAAAGTATCTTTGCTTCCAAAAAGCTATGTTTTTTTCTCAAGGGACTGACTAAAACATGCAGCCAGTGAATAGGCATTGCTTTCAAGCACAATATATTTATTCAACAGAAGACTCCGTGGCCTGGGGCTTCATCCCCATATAAAAGTCTGATGGAGAAACTGCCCTCCCTTTTACCTTACTTTTCCTTCTGTGAAGAAGCTGATCAGCTCTTCACAGGGGCATCCTCTGCAGTCTGCAACAGGTTGGCCTGGCCAAGGAGCCATAGCAAGGGAGTGCAAGACCTGCTGCATTTCCTACCACAACATCTGTCTCATTAGCTTCAAGGTAAAGGAAACTTCATTTCCATCTCCAAGGAATCCAGCCCAGATGAAACAATACCTGTCTTTCCTGCTAAGTGTGTTGGTTATCTTTCTATTTAAAGATTAAGGAAAAAAAGTGTGCTCTTTACTGGAAAACATAGACGTTTTAGTACGTACTAAAGTACGTACATGAAGTACATAAATGTACTAAAGAAAATGGCCACCCATGATGAATAGTGCATCATGATTCAGAATTTCCACCAAAAATTTGAGTAAAAGAAATATCCTCTTTAAGATGGTGAAAACGTATGTTTTATTTTGTGAGAAAAGAGGCCTCTCTATGTTTTAAGAAAACTCCTGTCACTAAGTACAGTTATTAATTCAAACACAAGTCTCCAAGTGACCCCAAATGTCTTCAGCACACAAACCACATCTCTGCTTCTATAATTACAACTAGCCAAAGTGTCTTTCAGAGACCTGAACTCCATTCCAGTAATGGTGACCCATTTCCCTTTCCATGAAAAAGCAGTGTTTGGTTAGTAGACACCAATAAAAGCAACAGCTGTGAAGAAAAATGTGCAGAGAAATGCTGCTACAGCTAAGCTAGTGGAATAAAACATACACAGTGGATTTTTTTAAATGTAGACATGCAGACTGATCGCTTTGATGGCTAACCAGAGCATCATACCACGTGACCATGGAATCACTTCTGAGTCATTTTTAAGCTACACTTTCTCTGCTTTCTGTGGTGCTGTCAAATGCAGACAAAGAATATGAGTCTAGAGAAAGAGCAACAAGGATCATTTTTTAGGCATTTAAGTGGTACTAAGCAGTCCGCTGGTGCCTAGGTCTGCCCTTTGAGGTGTCCAGAGATCTTGCCCAAAGAACGTGTTAGCAGAAAAGAGCAATTCTTTTGCCTGCATACAGTAGATCCCTGAAGTCCCAGGAAGAATGGATTTAAGGTCAGAAAGGGATTTTTTTTAAGTGGTTATGACATGTACCTAGACCATGTCTCGTTCTCCAGCAAGCTATTGGTGTCCTGTGTGATCTGAGATCTACCAAAGTGTTGAGAAACTGAAACACTCAGCCTTCTCCAACCCAATGTACAGCTGTTTGGCTTGGGCAGTGGTTGCCACAGCTGACTGAAGTACTGTGGTGTCATATTCCAAGGGCCTGGGGACAGTACTTCACCAGGGGATTCACTGCAGCAGTTCACAAAGCTGGAGAAGGGATGGAGTGTGCAGCCTAATGGTTGCACCTTTGCAATGCCATCCCAAGGACTACTAATGAACTTCAGGAGAAAAATTCAGGCATAAAGTACCAAAATAGATTTTGAATCAGAACTATGGCTTGTCCCTCCTCAGGCGAATGCTAGTGACTTGTGGACTACAGAGATTTCTCTCTCCCACACTATCACTCTCCCTCAATGAATCTTCAGCCTGTTACAGGATATTTAGACCACACCTCCTGGGAGGGGCTGTTTGATACCCAGAAGGATGCTCAGTAAAATACTCTGCATTGGGTAAGCCACATGCCACTGACACAATTACAAATCACCTTAATTAGGCATTTTGCAGTTGGATGCGGGCTAGTCTTTGTGCCTGCAGACAGATGGTGACCCATATCTGCCAAGGGCGAGGGAACACCTATGAGAGTTCAGAATTTTGGGAGGTTTTTTAGCAACCATTTTATACATCCTTGTCTGGTATCTCACATGTTGTCAGTGTTTCCTGTGTCAGACTAATACCGTTATAAGGAAACTAGCAAACATGTTTAGAGCTACCCCCAGTTACTGCCCCTCAAACATACAGGCAAAATTCAAGCCGGCATGGAGGTTTTAGTGTAATGAGGGAAACAGGAGACACTGGAGTTATGGGGGTCTGGCTAATGGAAGGAGCTTTGAGGTTTCAGGCATGCGTAGGAGGAAGAAGAGGAGCCTTTCTCCTTCTTCTCTCCCTTCTACTTCCTCACTCCATTGGGTTACAGAATTCCCACCTGGGACTCTGTGATACAACTACCCAGTTTCCTCCCCTGAAGGAGCCTCTGCTCTGTCTTCTGCAGTTGTGGAGAGAAGGAAGAGGAGAAAGGGCTCTGCATGTAGCTCTGCTTATACAGGAAGCAGGGTGGAAGAGATGAGACCTGCTCTGCAAGCCGGAAGAGAGCTATCCTTTGTCTACATTTTAGGGAAGATTTGCTCAATGCCTGTCAACTGAACTGAGTCCCTTTGAGGGAGGAAGGGATAAGAAAATTATAAGAGGCTAAACAGATGAAGAGAGGTCAAGCTCATACCTTTGGAGAACTTGTATTCAAGTAATGCTTTGCAAAGCCACTTTATTTCACAGTGTAAACTGTATGGGCAAACTTTAGTGAAACTCCAAACTATGCAAAAGTCAAATGATCTGGACTTTCTTAACCAAGGTTGAGATTCAGGTCACATTTGCTTAAAATACAGTTAATCTGTGAATACTTTTGCCACATCCGGCTACTTTTGATTTGACATCAAAATAATGCAAATTTTGCAGTCCTTTCATGATGTGTTTGCATTGTAGTCAAACATTTGATGAAGCACTGTGGTTTTCATTAAGTTTGCTTAAAGTTTTGAGCCAAATTCAATCCCTTTATTTGCAGAGGCAACTTATGTATAATGAACTCAAACAAAATGGATAGTCAAGCTGTTTTTGTCTGGTTCCTAGGTGGTCATGCTAACAACTCTGCAGGCCAATTCCAGCACTGCTGTGGTGAAACTCTCACTGAAGTCTCTCTCCTGCTGTTCTCAGAGGTCCCTCAGAGCTTGCCTTCCAGGCAGCTCTCTGGGGTCCTGTGTAAGGGCTGGACAATCAGAACTCGCTTTCTTTACAAACCTTCTCTGGCTCTTGAAGTTTTGTCAGGGCCACAGATTTCTCAGGCTACCAGCAAGAGACTTCAGCACAGTAAATAGCCTGAGAGTAAACTGACTGTTGTGAGCTTTGAAGAATTCCCAGAAGGTTGAAAGTGGTAGAAAACAGTTTCTGACACTAGCCCCTTTTCCAGCACAGACTTCTAACACGTTTCCTCTGCTGCATCAAAAGGGTTGAAAAACAATGCAAAGAGCATGAAAAGCAGCTGGTCTCTGGACCAACAGCACAGTTCTGCTGACACCTGCACCTATTGATAACTCTAGGATAGTCCACTGAACATATGCAGAGCAATGCTTAGGATCTCTACATAGAGCTGCAATACATGTCACAGATAATGATGCTCATAAATAACAGTAAATAAAAGTAACAGCAATGTGAGTTCACATATGGAGAATCAAACCCTTGTTTGGAAGCTCAGCTGGTGAGGACAGCCAAAAAAGCATTTCTCAATGTGTTACTGCTCTGCAGGGCCACAAGCAACACGAAATAAATGAAATATTCTCATAATGAAACTATGCATATACAATGCTAAACGCACGGAGTAAGCACATCTGCTAGAAGATGGTAGCCTCTCCCCACTTGTATTCAAAGCAAACATACACTGCTACTAGCAGTCTGCCTTCTGAACAAACCCAGACAGCTTCTCGTGACAGCCTAGGATCAGAATCAGCAACTTTAGCAAGACTTATCTTCGGAGAAGAAACAAGGTCAGAATCTTTTATCAAGATTGGCTGTATTTTGAGAATATTAATTTCAATATTACCAAGATAAGATTAGTAATATTGAAATGAATGATTAACCACACAGCTTCCAGGAACTGAAACCCTACAAACTAAATCTCTTTTTGAAAGTTGTATTTTATCTAAGCACACTGAGACTTTGATGATCAAATAACTTAATCTATCAAATATGCAGAAGTGTTTCTGAGGAGCATAGAACTGATGCATACTTTTTATAAGCCTGTCATGTTGCCAAAATAAATACATATATAACCTCACTTTTTTTTTCCTGAAGAACAATTGAAGGAGCCAAATGATATTTCTCTCAAATCGTTTTGATCTCTTTGCTGTTCTTTTTCATTCTTCCCCTCCTGCTCCTTCATATTTGTCTTCTGCCTTTAATTTGGAGTTTCTTCAGTTGAGTGAGTAAGCTTTATGCTGCATGGGTACAGCAAGGCCCTGACACCTCCTTTCAGGCCTTCCGGTACACACAGTGTAAATAGAATAAAAGAATAAAAGCCTTCCCATCTCTACACATCTTCTGAACGCCACCTTCTCCCAAGTCACCCAGCTGTAAATGGGCAATGCTCACTTGGCTGAGAGGCTGCAGCCGTGGAGGTGTCACTTCAGCTGCTGCCTCTGTAGGTACTGCGAAGCCACAGTGAGTGTACCCTCATTACACGTGAGCTGATAGGGCACCAACACCCAGCTTTGATCTTGACCTTCACCTTTTGACTACAAACAACCGCGTGTCAAAATCTGTTTACCACAAACTGTGATGGGTGTATCAAGAGCAACTGGAGTCCACTTACTTCAGGCGCAGACAATATCAGTACTGCACAGAACTAAAAAGTCGCTTCCTCATCACAATCAGCAAAGAGCCTATGACTTCCCTTGGGAACTCAAAAGATCCCAAATTTCTTTCTTCAGTTTCACAGCTCAGTACTCTCCCCTCGGATATTGGCAACTCAGAGTATTGCTGCTTATGGGAAGGAATTCCTTAGCAAGAATTCACGCTACATGATTAAGGTCTTCAGTGACTCCTGTGGACATCTTAAACTGGAGCAAACAGGAGGCAAAGCAGGAATAAAGCTCCTGAATCTGGCTAACACAGCACTGCTAGCAGAGAAACAAGGTCTGCCTAGAACTGCTGTGCTCCACAGGCTCGCCACTCCTTATCTCTTCCAGATCATAGACACCCCTAATCCAAATGCCAAGATGAGCTGAAAGCTGAACAAGATAACTTTGTTCCCTGCCTCCTGAGATACGTCTGATCATTGTAGCAGTGGAGCCACAGCTGTCATGGGAAGGTCCCCATCATAAGAAATCACTCCTAAGACAAACCGCCCTATGGCACAGACCCTTCCCCCTGCAATGACAGGTGGATTTGGAGAACCTAATATATTCTGGGGCCCACGATATATTTGGATCTGCCATAATTATATTCAGGCTTGTATGTTACGGGTTACTCTGCTCTAGCTATTTCCCTGCATCCTGCAGTACGGGCTTCCCACCTGTGGGTCCCCTCCACGGATGCAGTCAGTGAAACTGGGGAGTCTCTCAAGGCAGGGGTGCCCTCCTGGAAGAAGGGCAGGGCAGGTTCGCCCATTCAGGACGAACTACCCCTGTGGAAACAATCTGAGCAGTGGGAAGTGGGGGCAAGGCATTACCGGCTCCATGCCCTCTAATATTCTCATTCTTCATAAAAAGAGAAGGTGTCTAGTGGACTTAAGATAACAGTCAATAATCTGTGTTTTGCAATCATCTCTGTATGGCTTATGCTGACTGGAGATGTGATGGTACACAACTATAAGAATGATCAAAAATGAGGAATTGGAGTAATCTGCTAAAAGAAGTCAATGGACAGTAACATCAAATAATTTTAAAACCCTGTGCAGGTCGATATGGAGATGGTTTCTCTCAATGAAATAAAGGTCCTGTTTGGTTGGTTTTTCATGTGTGGCACTCCCATAGAGTCCAAGACTGTTTTCATCCTGGTATATATGGATCTGTATTATGTTACTCAGAACTGAAAGATTTCCTCAGTGAGCAATGCTGGTGAATAACACCAGATATTATGCTGCTACAGCCATGATTGCTGGTCTCTCCTTGTCTCTGGGTGAGAACGATGCAGACAGCACAGAGTGGCCTTTGAGATGTCCTAGTTGTAGATGGTATTGCTGTTCTAAAAACTGCTTAGACGCATATGCGGTTTTGGCTTCTGAGAATTGGGTTGAATGATGGTTGAAAACTTCAGTATAGATGCCACTCATGTGTGTACTAGAGTTACAGATGATAAGGAAATAATAATAATCAGTGTCTTACATTATATATAGATGTGTACTATATAGAGAGTATGTAATTATTATTGTATATACACACATATGCACACGTACATTATTATAATCAGTCTATTTTGGATGACATATAAACAATAATTTCTGGTTTATGCTCCAAAAAGACCTGGAAAAGTCAGAAAATTATATTATTCACAATTCTGAGTATATGAGGAGACAAGGAGATACATACTTTTTTTTTTCTTTTTTTTTTTTAAATAGTTCCAGAACAGTAAGAATATTACTAATTAGAGGATGAACAATGTCTACCAGCTTTTAGTAAAAGATTTACAGCCACAAAGTTGGTGGGCTGTATTTTCATATTGCCCCATTCTAACAGTTACCGGGGTTATTTCAGTTTCATGAGGGGAAAGACAATGTAGACTTGAGCAGTCTACACTGGGGAGGGTGATCTGGTATGCATAAAAGTAAAGCCTCTGGGCCTTTGGTTCATAGATCAAATTCTTTGCCTGTGAAAAATGGCAAACCCCCCTAGGACATGGGATTTGAAGGCTCTAAAGCATATTGCCACATTTTTTTCTTGCCATTATGAAAAAACTTCATTATGTTGGTCCTTTACTGAGGGAAGAATACATTGACAGCACGATGCCTGGGAAGAAGCAGCGTTTCTAGAACGGTGTCAGAACAACAGGATTAAAAGTTGTGATTTGCAGAACACGGTTCCTAATTGCTACCAGCAGGATGTTTGTATTTTGAGGTGGGCCTGATTCTACAATAGGAAAGAGATCACATCAGTGATGAAGAAATCCTTTGTTACAAAGGAGGAGAAAAGGTACAGCATAAGGACACAATATTCAGAGCCTTACCAGTACATAGCCTTGGTATGTCACTGCATGGCTAGGTACAGATTTATATTTTTAAAGACCTGAAACATAGCACTTTCCCCCAGGCAGCTATCACAGATGGACAAACATATTCAACCCCATCAATACAGAGGCTGTTGTATATCTCACACAAAGAGAACACTGAGAATTGTCATGCATTGAAGGACAGAGTTAAAGGAGGGCCTTTGCCTTTAGACGGTGATGCAGCTGCTATTGGGAAAATCATAGCCTTTGAATTTAACAGATATTTTTCCCCCACGTTTTGTTACCTACTACTGCAAAACAGTGATACTTGCTAATGAGACCAACACACAATTTTCTTACCAGAACAAGGCACAGATTATTTCTATGTATCTCTGCATCTCTAAAGCACACTGTCTAGACCATTTGTGAATGCTAGAATTTGACAGGGAGCCTGTGGCTTTTTTAAAGAAAGCTCAACTACTGTGGCCTCTGGCCTGTAGGGATATTCTTTTTCAGGGAAACAATCAATGCAATATGCTTTTATTACAAGCCCAAACCCAAGAAAGAAATCCATTATTATTATTTTACTGACTTATACCCTCCTTGCTGGATATCTTAGAATCAATCATCATGATTTTGACACTTTCTCAAATTAATCTAGAGTTGCCAAAGTTAAAACATGTCTTCTGAGAAGGCTTTTCTCCCTCATGCCATTTGTCAGAGCAGCTAACAAACATATATTCCCTCTCTAGCACATATACAAAAGAAGGCATCAGAAAAGAGTGAGGAAATGGCCCTCCTGGGGAATCAGAGCAAAGGTTACAGGATAGCTGAAAAATCTACAAGATTTGTCATTTTGAAGAAAAATGTAACTTCCTCTTTTTCATTATGAAAAAGCTCCATCTCAGGCAGAAAAAAGAGACGTCAGGATTTCCCATACAGTATACAACCCCTGAAAAAGAAAGGGAGTATGTTAATAAGTTCAACTAGAGAGAAGGAGTACATTAATGTAAGCACAGGAAACTGGTGAAGTCCACTGTACAACAAACAGGCAAACTTTTAAAAATTTTTCTGTGCAGTAAATTTGGCCAATAAAGTCCTCCCCAAATTCAGCATTGTGAAAGATGCTAGTAAATTCTTCTGATGTCAGTTTTACCCAGAATCCACAGTTTCATCATGTGACGATATAACATTGAAAGGGGGTGAAGAGGTGTCTCTTCAAAACATGCCAGCAACATGCCAAAGACGTACACTGCTGCATATATTAATTATACAAATGTGTTTCGCAGCCTGGTTTATTGCGGCTTATGCTAATTTAGAATGATGCAACTTATCGGACCAGTTGCAAAAATTCCTACCACAATTGTGACACAGATTTGCTGATATTTGAGGTGTCAAAGAAAACAAAATCCTTCCTTGAGTGATAATTTAGGAGAACTCACATATGAGCTCCTGACAGACCAATTCTTCAGAGTTTTTGTTGGCAAGGTGGAAAAAGCATTTACAAGTTGTTAAGAAAAGGCCTATATAAGTGCCACGGGGATTGCTCTACAGTGTGCTACTCAGGAAAATCCCTTGATTTGGGCAGTTCAAAGAAGTTTTTTCTCGAATACAGCTTGGTCCTCAGGAGAAGAACCCTAAAAAGAAAGAGGTTACTGCTGCTTTCTGTGAGAAACCCAAGTCTGAGGGACACTAACATGAGAAATACAAGCCCTTAAGCAGACTAAGAACATGGTTTGACAAGAGGTTTATCAACAAAAGAGTTAAATCTATCCCCTCCACTGACTGAAAATGGAAGTATCCTTTTCCTGTCACCCTCAAAGCATCCAGGAGCCCTGGTAAAAGTTACTTCATAAGAAAGGGTGTGGATAATGCTAAGCATTGCTTGAAAATACCGTTTGATGTTACAATAGTTGGCAACCTTTGTCTGAAGAACTGCTTTGCAAATATTCTCTCATTAATTTTGTAGGATTGACTACTGCTGTTAATGATGATCAATTGTTTCCCAGCCACAAAATAAGCACAAGTATTGCAGATGATTTGATGGACTCTGCTTGTGAAAGTGGTTAAAATGAAAGTTAAAATGAAAGAGTGTCAGCCTGCCAAGTATCTGCTAAGTCCAAAGTTTGCTGTCTTTGGTGTTCTAGAAGTGATGGGTGGACACAGCAAAGATTTTACACCACAGGTTGAAATGCTGTTTAATAAGATTTATCAATGTAAACATACTTTTGGAATGGAAGGCTCTGGGATGAGCAAGTGACAAGAGATCCAGTTTCAGGGAAACACGTCTAAGAATGTCTTCCTCATATTGAAGTATCTTCATAAAATGCAAGTGAGCTGAGCAGTTTCCATATTCCTGGGTAGCCAACTTCTCCTATGGTTTGTACCTATAACATTGTCAAAAACTTCCCACATTTCCACTGGACCCATTAACAGTGGTGGTCACTCTACATCCTTCCAAAGTAAATTTCTGTCCCCAGATTCCCTGCTTTAACCAGTGAATACTGATTAGAACATTCCTGGTAGGGAGTCAGGTCATATTTTAAATCCATGTAATCGATGCCGTTCTCAGCAGTAAAAATTTGGTGATAAGCAACACAGTAAGGACCTTTACATAGAGGCTTTTTCTCTGCTAATTTGTGTGAGTAAGAGTTGAAACAGTTCTAGCTCAGACTTTGACACACACTTCAAAACCACAGTGAATGAGAACCACATTTAACATAAATCTCTGTTACCTATGGGAAAGTTTCTCATCTTTTTTCTCAGCTACTTCTTCACAAATGGTGGGCCCCACGCCTATTGACCTTGCTTCTAAAGGGTTCAGGAGGACATGTGTAATAGGAACTAATTTTTTTTTTTCTTTTAGGGTTCCTTTTCTTACTATACCTCAGACACAAACACTTCCCTGAGAGGACAGAATCCACCTTATTCAAAATGTCCTACCATTACACAAGGCTTGGCAATCTCCAGGCTCTTTCTCAAAAAGGATACAGCTTTTTGAGACAGGCTGTCAGATCTGTATCTGTTGTTGTTTAACCCCAGCTGGCAACTAAGCACCACACAGCTGCTTTTCACTCCCCCCTGGTCGGATGGGGAAGAGAATTGGAAGGGTAAAAGTGAGAAAACTAGTGGGTTGAGATAAAGACAGTTTAATAGGTAGAGCAAAAGCTGTGCACGCAAGCAAAGCGAAACAAGGCATTCATTCACTGCTTCCCATTGGCAGGCAGGTGTTCAGGCATTTCCAGGAAAGCAGGGCTCCATCACGTGTAATGGTTACATCATGTGTAATGTGTTAAAAGACACACACCATCACTCTGAACATCTCTCCCTTCCTCCTTCTTCCCCAGCTTTATATGCTGAGCATGACATCGTGTGGTATGGGTGACTATGGTCCTATAACCCGCTTTGGTCAGTTAGGGTTAGCTGTCCCAGCTGTGTCCTCTCCCAATTTCTTGTGCACCCGCAGCCCACTCGCTGGTGGGGTGAGAAGCAGAGAAGGCCTTAACTCTGTGTAAGCACTGCTTGGCAATAACTAAAACATCCCTGTATTATCAACCCTGTTTTCAGCACAAATCCAAAACATAGTGCCATACTAGCTACTATGAAAAAATATTAACTCTGTCCCAGCCAAAACCAGCACAGTGCTCTACACCTGTCGTGTTCATCACAGTAAATCAGGAACACACAGAAGGACATATCGTGCAATAGTTGTGGCATATGGAAGGATCTTCATAACTTTGACCACAACCAATAACTGTTCTTATTCAAAATCCAAAGGCTTTCTGATGATTTAGGATTTAGTTTAACCATTACCTTACCAAGAAGAAATGTTATGATGGCCTTATTTACTCTGATCAATGCCTATAAATACTTAAAGGGTGGGTGTCAAGAGGATGGGGCCAGTCTTTTTTCAGTGGTGCCCAGTGACAAGATAAGAGGTAATGGGCAGAAACCTGAACATAGGAAGTTTCACCTAAACATGAGGAGGAACTTCTTTACTCTGAAGGTGGCAGAGCACTGAAACAGGCTGCCGAGAGAGATGGTGGAGTCTTCATCTCTGGAGACATTCAAAACCCGCCTGGACGTGTTCCTGTGCAACCTGCTCTAGGTGGACATGCTCTGGGAGAGGGGTTGGACTAGATGATCTCCAGAGGTCCCATCCAACCCCATATCATTCTGTGATTCTCTGTGAACAGCCCCTCAGCAGAATTACTTAAAATAAGGGCCAGTTTACCATCCCTGGAAAACATTTAAGCACTGTTAAAGATTTTCTTTCCAGCCATCTGTTCACTGCTCAGCAGTAGCTCACACAACTTAGCCTACCTGTCCTACCTTTGCTCATGTGGAACAATAATTCCTGAAGGGATGAATAATAGCAGTGCATCATAAATTATGCCCATTTTTTACCTCCCTCAGGAGATCTGAAAGCAGTTTCTTCAGAGATGTTGTTCCAGCTGTACAGATAGTATATTTCCACTAAATCCTCTTCCCAAGAATGTGAGAGATTCAAGGATTTAACTGATGGTACTGTAAAACCCAAGCTCGTGATTTATGCACACACTCCAGCATAGGCTTTTCTGCACAGAGTAGAGTAAAAGCTCTCATCACTTATATTGTCTCCTGAAAGCATCCCTGTCCAAACATCACACACTTCTGAGACTTCCATCCAGCTGCTGGATTTAGCATGCCACCCCAGCTACTTCAGTTGCTATTTGCTTGCTTACAAGCTTCACTTGCTGTTTACTATTGCAACAACACATCATCAGTAAGGTAAAAGCTAACCTGTCTTACGATGGTCTAACCCAGCTCAAGATCCTTCTTCTCTATTTCCTTTACTCCCTTTACAGATGCACCAGTATCAACCATGTAAACCCTGCCATGTTTGTAGTTGACTTTTTATAATTCTTGAAGGTAAAAAGAGCCAGTGCTTTTCACCAGTAATCTTTTATTTGGTACCTTGTTCTCTGTACTCTAATAACTCCATCTGCTTTGAAAATGTCACTGGCCTACGACTATTAATAACCTTTTTCAAGGCTCTTTGGATTTCTAACACACTCACATACCCTCTCTTGGTTAAAGAAAGGCCCTTCCTTTCTTATTTTCTTTCCCCTTCCTTTTTTCCCTTTCCTTAGGGAAGGGCTTTAGAAGGTTTAAGCCCTGGTAGCTCTAAGGCAGTGGCAGAAAATGGAGCCTAGAGCAGAGGCAAAGTTTTTCTAGTCCTGTTGTCAGGTGTCACTGGCAGTGATGACAGCTGGTTTCAGTGCTGCTATCTGAAGGAATTCAGCTGGTTACTTAAGGGCAGTCTGGACCTAGAATGTACTCCTACTCACAGCTGTAGGAGATTTAGTTCAACTATACCTGTGTCTCCTCATTCCTACTTGCTACTTTCAATGGTAATCAGTTTCTCCTCTCACATGTGCATTTACAGTTTAGGTCACTGAGGGAAAACTACAATATGCTGTTTAGGAGACATAAACTTCAGCCCTAATCTGATCAAAGAAAAAGACAGCCGAGTTGGTGGCCAGCCTCCCACGCCATCCCAGCACCCAGCTTGCAGTATCACCACAGCTTGACCTCACTAGAGTCCAGCCCACAGCAAACCTCACTCAGCTGCAGAAGTGCTATTGCCTATGGAACAGGATTGTACCTTTGCTTAATATGACACATCAGGGTGGAAGATGATGTAAGACACAGTCCACTCCATTCCCATGGGTATTAGAAATCTGTTTTGCTCATTTATGGAGTAGACAGCTTCTGCTTTCAAGAGAGTGGAAGATTTAGGGGCAGGATATGGATCTTGCCTTCAGCCCAGAAAGCTAAAACAGGGAAAAAGCTGCTATGGAAGATGTGCTGCCTTGGATTCATGTGGCTTTTTATATTTCTATAAGGCTTTATATGAAGTGAGACCTGGAGAAATCTTGATCTAGGGTCTCTTCTCAGAAGGCTCATAATTTGATTTTATCAGGTAACAGTCTCAATCTAGTTTTAGAGCGGGGGAGGAAGGAACGTGCTCGGATCACTAAAAACCAAAGTTGAAATAGGCTTTACTGGCACACACACTGCCAGTTTCAGCACAGGTGACTCAAGAAACACACAAACTGAGTCACTGTTTCAGTGACATCAATGCTACCTCCAGCAAATAGCCAAAACACATCAAGAGTTGCTGCTTCTGTTTTAACTCATCCTGTCTCTGTCATAGGACAACTAATGGATGTTGTTTTTTTATCTGTGGCAACCTGTCACGTTTTCTAACTGGGAGAAGTGAAGGATGGTGCAGTGACCACAGCCAAGGGCTAAGCGACCTCTCCATTCTGTGAACAGGCACACTGACAACAGTAAAGTGCCTCTGACTGTGGCTTTACTACCTCTGTCAGCTGTGCCCCAGAACGGCCTCCAGTTCTTGAACCAAACAATTTGAGCCAGTTGCTTTCGTGTTGCCCGTAGCCATAGAGCACAAGTGTGCCAGCTGCCTGCCCTCTTCCTGTACAAGGAGAAGAGCAGAGTGAAAATGAATGCTTGGTCAGGAATCTGGATTCAAGCCTTAAACCCCAGTCTAATGTGGTAACCTGTGTGACACGCACCCATCATGGAGTTACTAGAAATTTTCTCAAGTGGGAGCACAAGAGGCATAAATTTACTCTTCTAATTAAAATGAAGGTAACGTATCTTTGGGAGGATACTGACGGTGTCAGAGCTGTAAGAAGATATGGTCCAGTTCCTTACATCATTCCTTTACCTCACTTTAATCCCAACACTTAAATTTAGGATGCAGCAGTTAGAATAAGCTCTCTGTGTGGTAAAGTAGGATGTTTAAAAAAACTCACATTTTGTTTCCTTTCTGCTGGGTTTAAACTTTTAGATCAAATCACTCGGAAAAGATGTTTGTGCAACAGGAAAATGTGGTATCAAGATTATCAGAACAAGGTAGACAATAATATATTTCATGTGACTTGATTGCAAAAAATGACAAGGAAACCACAGGACATCAGTGTGAATGCAATGGAACAAGGCCACGTAGCATGTGTTGTGTGCCACAGACGTAAGGGTTATATAGACTTGAATGAGATTCAATTTAGATCAAAAGGACCTTCAGGGTTTTTTTGTTGTTTTTTTTTTTTTTTAAGATAGAGGCATGTCTTTTGGCATTACACAGCTTGTGGCTATTGAGGCAGATCTGAAGGTAACAGGATACAGAGCACGCACTTCTGATTTACTAGCACAAACGGCTTACACAGGCATGGAAAGTAAACTGTTTTAAGCCTTCAAGATCAGAGATAAGACTTATTAGCAGGACTGTCTGGGGCGCTTTTTCTCTTCACTTCCTTGCCATGCTAACTTGGTATAAAGGTACTTCCCTGACTAGCCTATTTGCACAACATGACACCCAGATTTTGTAACAAATTCTCTGCACTAGTCTCCATGCCATGACCCCTCATCCCACCTTACTCTGCTGTCGCATCTTGCCTTTGTCATTTTATCCTGCTTCCTCTCATATTTCTTGGGTCAGTTCTAGCTGTTCTTTTGATTCCTGTTTTCCTACAGCATCTTCTTCTACCTGCAGGTGGGAAGTAACGACATGACAAACACACCTAAAATACCACAGAAATAGGCAACTTGGTCACTGTGACCTCCTGGTTGAATGGTATTTTGCAGCAATCTAAAATGCTCCTACCTAACAGCAGTCTGCAAGAACTAAAATATACAGTGTCAAGTATTGTGACAAGTAACTCACAAAAGATACTTTACTGAGCTTTTTCTGTGTATTTTTCACTATTCCAGAATTCAGTTCTATATAGTATAACTGCGCCCTGAAGAATTTTGTGCTGAAATGTAATGCCCACTAGGACATCCTAGTACAGATCACTTATTCTGTAGAGCTGGTGCTAGCCAGGAGGCAGTCTTCTCTCTCCCTCAGAAACCTTCATCCATCAGTTCTTGACAACTTATCAATTTTACAGTTTAAGACTCATCATATTTTAAAAACTGTGGATGCAGCTTCTTAAATATCACTACCAAAGCACCCAGAACAAGACTTGCTACATAGCTTAGAACATGCACAAAACACCTTCTCTCAGCCTGATGTAGTTGATGGCTCCTTCATTCATGACTTGTTAAGTATTTCGTGTTCAGCTCTGTGCCCAGCCCCATACATCGAAGCCAGGCTCATGGGGGAGACCTTCCATGTGCTATGGCTTCCAACCAAAGACTTGCAAAGTAATGCCCACTCCTGAAAGCTGTCTGCCTCCAAGGGGACAGTGAGATAGAGCAGATGGTCCTCGAAGAGACTGTTGCTTAAAAGCAATTGCTAAGGAGGAGGGAAATCATAGCTGTCTACCCCACTCCCTAATTTCCAGCTTTCTCCAACCAAGAACCTGCTTTCAACCCAAAAGCTCCCAGCAATCCTGCAAGTTTCACTCCAGAAAAAGAGAAAACTCTCTTTGACCTACTGATTTCTAACTTCCCATCTCAGCTTCTCCCAAGCATCTTCTGGAGAATATTAAAACAAAGACACTTTCTTCAAAGCTCCAACTTTTCCTGCTACTCAGAAGGTCCTGGCATAAAGAATCATTGCCTGGCTAACACCAATGAGAAATGCCAGATGTGAGCACAAATAACCTGGGCACAGAGTCGTTCATAAACAGAGCACAGGTATCACTTTTTGAGAAGAAATTAATTTGAATTTTGCAAACCTGAATAATTTCATAATAGCATATTTTATAATTTTCTGTTCACAATTAAAGATCTTGACAAAATCAGCCAAATGATTATAGTCTTCCCCGGAAAAAATGCAGGCAAAATTACTTTAAACTAAGAACTCTCAAATACACAAAGAATACATAATAACCCCTTTCATTCTATATCTTTCTTTCTCACTTTCTCAGAAATAATTACTTTACATGCCAGATTCTGCTATCTTTAAAACTGAGATCATGCTGTCCAAATTAATAGGCCCATTCTTGAACTATGGTACATTTCAACATATGTGAGTTCCGTATTAAAACACCTGTGTGCTCTGAAGTTTTCTATTGGTACAAGCTGAGATTCTGTGTGGTATACTCTCACTGTGCAGGAACAAAATGTTTTACACCTTATTTTCTCAAATCAAGCTTTTTAAAAATAAATGGCTACATCATGTTTGCCCAAGACAAAACGTTCTGTCTGTATCACAAAATAAACCAACCAGTGGAATGGGTCTCTGGTATGATGAGTAGTATTTGGAAGCCAGAAAAAAAGCAAATCAGTCTAGCCCTCATTAAGTTGTTCTTTTTCAGAGAGTAAACGTTAACAAGACTTTTCTGTGCTTAGAGAAAAGTTTGAATCAGACACTAAACTATTGGAAATACTTATTCAGAAAAAAGCATATACCGCTGCTATACCTAAGGTTTTCCAGTGTGTTCAATACACTCATTTTTTTACAAGAAGCACCTCTCTCTTTCATTTCACAGTCCTAAAACACGTCAATGCAAAAGTGTCCCAATTTTGATTTTGAAAACGTAGTCACCTTTCCTCTTATGTTACAGAATTTTCAAGATTAAAATATTCATTTCAGGTACATGATTCCAATATTTGCTCATATATGTTCCTTCCCCCTAACAAATATGGCTAAATAGTAAAGATGACTTAGATAGCACTTCTAAAGTAATTTTTTCTGGGAAATTTGAAAGGTTCAACATAAAAAATTTAAAAGATTTACAGACTACTCAGATGTGCTGTGGAATTCAGGTTACTCGCTTTCAAACAGCCCTCATTTCATGAAAAACATACATTTTGATCTCTGAAGTGTGTACAGACCGAACACGTAACTGAAAAGTATCTTTGCAATGCACTTTGTTACATATTTAGGGAAGGCTAGGAGCACACATAGATACTGAGAATGGGATTGCATTACTTTATGCAACTGTTGTCTCTCTTTGCTTTTATTATTAAAATTGTGTGCATTGGGAATATAGACACTATATTGTTATTACTCTAGAGCAATTTACTGCCTGGCCTTTTGCAGGTTCTTGTATGCATATTCCTTTTATGTTCTTCATTCTGAGTCTCCATTATGTTTTGTCTCCCCTGTTTAGATCTGAGCAACTTGAAACGTTTACCACAATAATTTATTTAATTTGATTTCTTTAAACAGATGTAATACAGAATTTTTCTAGCTTGTCTGTGCTTGGAAGACATAAAGTTGTGTTTGATAAAAACATAACATCCAACATAACATCCCACCACTTCTTTTGAAAGTTTATTTTGCTAGTTGATCACTTTCAGAATTAAATTCCTGAACCTTTATTTGTGTGGGTAAATCCTTCTGGTCAGGCTCCCTTCTGAACTACTGCACATATGCAAGGGCTACACGTTTGGAATTGGTGTTTGGAATTCAAAACTGCATCTTGAAAAACTTGCTCAAATCTTTTGGGAGTACTGATCTGTTGTCTGCATTGTATTAGCAGATAGAAACTGCAGCTTTCACCGGTATGGGCGTATAACTCTGTTTCTGCTACAATACCAAATAGGCAAAATGGAAGGTGAGAGAAGAGTCCTTCCTCTTCTTACAGATGAAGAAATAAGACACCTTGCATGTCTTTTTGAGCTCTTTACGGATAGTTTTGAACAACTGCCACATGTCAGGCTCAATTGAATTATTTTGAATTTACAAAGAATAAATGAAGATCAGAATCTGGCTCATGAAACTTGCCTGAGAGGAACAGGAAGCTTGTGGGAACTGAACCCAGAAAGAAAATTCATGTCTACAAAGCCCTGGAAAAGAGCCAAACAATTTATAGTTATAATAGATTAGAGCGCCTGTCCTAGTTCTACTTGCTGATACCCAACTGCTTACTGCCTCATATCCTGTAAACTCAGACTGAGCATTGATGCACTCCCACATATGTGGCACCAGCCTGACACCACTTTCGTCGTTTCAGTCTAAGCTGACTACAAATTTGGAAGCTTTTAGTCAGCAGCTAACTTGATAGTTTCACTGTCTTTAATGGATATGAACAATGTATGTTGTGCTTGTTATATACATTTTCTTGCTTTGCCAGTAAAAGCATTCCTGTGGCCAGAGTACTGCATGGCATATTGATTCTGAGTGGGTGTTTGGTGACAAGCTGAACTGAGCTCGCTACCTCTGAGACTGTATAAAATTTTACCTTTTTGTTCAGATTTTCACTAGGTCCTTTCCTGAGTTCCTCTGACTGTCTTTTTCATGTTTTGGCCTGTAACATCTCAAGTGACACAATGCAGCTGCTGACCTCCACTATGGCTGCTGGCTTGTCCATCTAATAATCTGGACCCTGAAATTATGGAATATCCTCTTGGTTGGCCCATGATGGACCACGGACAGACCTAACTAACTGTTTGTAAAGCAGGCTTAGTAGTCTTCATTTTGGCATATCATATTTGGCTGTAAATAGATATTGCTGTTTTAATCTTGCCTTTGTTTCACTGTAATATACAGAGGGTATTTCCACAAATCAGATTATTTAAAAAAAAAAGACGTTTTTTAGTTTGCTATGTGGGACTTTTGCATATATCACTCTTGTCAACTATAATGAAAGTTACACGTGTAAAAACCCTGATGGCAGATGTGATAAGGCAGATTTGACACACATCACTCTGCTGATAAGGATGCTACAAGACTTTGACATTTGTAGTGAAATGCTTCAAGGAAGGACTGTATATAATGGATAATGAAATGCAGATGGCTTGAACAAACTGGATGCCAAAAGGGTGACCAGCCTTGGAAGAAAGTTTGTGGCAGAACTCATACCATGGAGAAGACCAGAGACAGAAAGGGTAGGCCAATTTTGACCCTCTATCATTACGGGAGAATTAGTGCTACTGAAAGTGAAAAAGAAGGAATAGGGAGAAAACAAGCCCTAGAAGATCAAAAGATAGGGTTGGAAGATTTGACAGTAGCATGATAGTTTGCCTGCACCCTTCTTCCCCTCTTTCCATTTCACAATGGGAGTCCTTGAGGGCCTGGTGGAGGTTACCTTAAACACACTATGCCTTTACTGCAGGCTTAAAAAAAAAAAAGTGGCTACTGAAATATTGTACATCATTTCCCATACCACTTGCATGAAAAGTTATTTCTCTCTGTCAAAGAAATGGCATTTTCCATTTATTTGAATGACAGACATACCTTTTCTCTACCTTCTACTTTCAATAGCTTTGGCTACTCATAGCTGGTTTAGAACTATAATACTGATTTCCTTGCTGCTACCCTAGTGATTGGTCATACAGTACAGCTATTGCTTGTGAATCTTGAAATCTAGCCAAGTCTGTAGTAAGTTTCAGGACTCTGCTTAAAAAGATAGCCCCCTCAGTTTAGAGAACTTGAAATGGGGAGCCTGGGACGTGCTTAAAGAAGTATAGTTATAACCTGCAAATGATCTAAGCCAGGGTTTGGAAATCTTCAAGAAATCTTGAAGCCAGAAAAAAGCATTGAGGGAAATCTTAAAATCCTCAAGTCTAGGAGAAGGCTTTAGATTTAGGTTTATGACTTCTTGTTTGCTACTTAATGTTGGTGCAATAAGGCTGTTCTCTATCCCATTAATGTCTCTTAATGCTGCATTCTCCTGGCTTACAGCCTTCTTTCCTGTGCTTAAAGAAAATAGAATCTAATAGCCTGTTACCGCAGGAAGATGCAACTACCTTTTCCCATATATTACCACAGGGAAATCCTTGCATCAAGAAGTTGTTCACCATCCATGGGCATTTTCCTCAAATGGCTAAAACCAGAACTATTAACTGCTGAAAAAAACTGAAGACATCTCAGATAACTGGCAAGGGCACAACTGGCTGCAGGTCAGCCTATGAAAGCTTGGCATCTCAGGTGAAGAACGCAGCTGTTTTAATGTAATACAGTGGTCTGTGCTCATGCTTTCATAAAAAGATAGAACACGGTTTGATAACAAACCAACCATGGGCTCTGAGTTTATGGAAAAAAGAATGGGAAATGCGCAGAGCTGAAATGCAGAGACTTTCTGTTACATTTTATGGACTCTGTTTTTCATAATCAGAAGGGATTTTGAAAAGCCAGAACACAGAGATGCGGGCATAAAATGCCATGAAAAAGAATTACACAGATAAAACAAATAGCTGTACAGTCCCCTTTTGGAGGTGACCCATGTGAGTCAATGAAATGCAGGGCGTCTCTGTGCCATACCGTGGAGTCCAAAGAAATTAGTGTCAGAGGGCACTGAACACCCTTTGCAAACCTGCAGCCACATCAGAGCTGAGCTGGGCCCAAGCTAATGGCCAGGCCCCAAGAGCCCAGGTGAAGCATTACTAACGCAGCTGCCCCACCGCTGTGGTGGGTTTTGGCTCTCTGCAGGAGGCAGTACACTACCTGTGGTGGCACTGACACCAACATGCCTTGGCTGTGCTCCACAGTGCCATGCTGTGCATGTCAGCTGAGAGGTGGGCAGACCTGACCCAGGTGATCTGTTGAAATCTCATTTGGCCAATACCACTCTGGAGCCCATCAATAAATCCTTGAACTAAGTCTTTCTGCGTAACTGAGCGAACTCCCCATCTCCACCCCTTGCCAAAATAATCCATTGTAATCTGTTTCAAACGTTGCCCCGCTCATGTCTCACAATGTTTTTCCTCGCCTCATATCCCTTTTTCCCCCCACAAGAGGGCACCAACACTGCATCCTTTGAGACATTTTATTTCACAACGAAACGTGTCTCAAAGGAAACAGGGGGGAGAGAGGCCAGAGGCACCCAAGCAGCAGGTTTCAGATCTGCAGCAACTCCGTTCCCCCTCAGGGTTCCACAATTTTAATTCCAAGGTTTCAATTCAGAAACATCTCTAGTGACAGCTGCATGAAGCCTCTAATAGGAGGTCGTTGCATAAAGCCACTAATAGGAGACAGTAGTTCATAGGCACATACTTGATTTTATTTCCCCATTTTGTCTCTTGGCCCCTGCTTCAAGCAGTGAGACTACAAAAAAGGGCGTCTCTGGAACTAGAAACCTTCATGGACCTTAAGACAAACCAGTCAGAGAGCTGAGAAATACCAGACAGCAAATGTCTCTTGAAATAAAACATACATGAGGCAGCCAACAGACAAATCTTATTCAGTAAAACATAACTAAAATTGCCGTAGGACAGGGAGAATCTAGTGAATAGAGAACAAGCTAAAAAAGCTCTTGTACTGTATAACCTGACATTGTGACAGCTACGGGTGAGACAAGATAAATATGCAGACAAATGAAAATCAAGGAAGGACTTACTTAGTGTGGTCTATGGGTTTATGCTTAGAAATACAAAAATAATTCTAAAGAAAGGAAAAAAGAAAGCTTCCTGTACAAGGTAGAGAGCCCACACGTTCTCTTGTTGGCAGTGAATACCCACATTTAAGCCACTAATTTGGTTCCCTTATTCTGGAAATTTGTAAACGCTGGGCTAGTCTTCAGGGCCAGGACACAGGTCCCAAGAGGGTGTTACTCTGGCTTCTGCTAGAGCTCTGGTGTATGTAATCTACTAACGGTCATATTTTTACACAACACTGTGATCAGGGAATTTTAAGAAATCCATGTAATGCTCTTTCCTCCTCTCTCCTCCTCCACCTCCACTGCCTGCACACGGCACTTCCTCAGGTAAAGGCAGAACTGTTTTCACCAAGTCCTACAACTTGAGAACCAGGGGCGCTTAATGAAACCAGTAGGAAATGGGGTTAAAACAGATAAAATAAAGTGCTTCTTTACAAAACATGTAGTGAAATTCTGATACTTGATGCCACTAGAGGTTGTGGAGGCAAGCACAGCAGCAGGTGACAAAAGGTTTCAGACAAACTCATGTACAACAGGTACGGATGGAATGTGAAAACTCTGGGCAGGGATATATTCTCTAACATCCTAAGCCAATGATTTCAATGCTCAGGGAGTGCAAGGAGTATGGACTGCAGACTATGGCCAAGCTTGCGTGGTCTTCCTAAACAACTGCTTTTACTGCCACCCGCGGAGAGAGGACACTGAATGACAGACCGTTGGTCTGGCTCAAGAGTGCACTTCTATATCCTCATGTTTTCCCTTTCCACTGTTCTGATTTAGGCAGAGCTGTAACAACTACAACTTGATCACTCACCAAAATGGCTTCCTAGAACCTGCATAGAAAGAGGGAACAGTGCAAATTGGTGCACCTTGAAAAGTTGAGAGTTTTAACAAGCCTCTCAAAGCCACCACCTTGCAGGGGCCCCAAGTTGGATGCTGCACACAGAAAAACTGCTGGAAACCGCAGCATGAAGTGTCGGTGGAACCATTTGCTATCAGAAGATTAAATTCCCACAAGCTAAATGCCCTTCACCAAACTGCATCAGGTTGGCTTAGATATATTTTGGCAACCAAACAAAAGGGGGAAAGGAGGGTACTCCCATTCCAATGCTTTTTGAATGAAACATTTTTATTTTCCTTGTTTTGATCAAGATTCAAGAATATTTTGGTTTCGAGTATAACATATAAAATAAAAGAAGGAAAATCAAAGTTTTATGTGTAGTGGTCCGTGGATTCTGAGTCACTTTGACACTTATGGAACATGAAACTACACTGAACAGTCAAAGAATGGATATAACTAATTTTAACAGGCATAGCAATGGTATAAAAAAAGGTAATGCTCAATGTTTTATGGTACAGGGATAGCCATCATGTCCTCACTGTTTTCATCATATAAAGGTCTCACCAGGGAAACTTGCTGAGAAAAGTTTAGTGTTTAATGCTGTAAGGAGCACAGAGGCAGTAAACATAAGTCTTTGCAGGGGAAGGCCTCAAAAGAAACTCTCCTGGACTTTTCAAGGCTCTGATTGCCCTAATGTCCATGAAGGAATGCCTTTCAGGACCATACATTTATTACATGGAGACCAAACCCTACAATTCCTCTTCACAGGACTAGGCAAAGGACTTCTGTTAGAAACAATTAGATTATTTTGAAAATCAGCTCTGCAAGAAGACTTCAGCTCTGACTCAGAAAAGTTACCGGATCAACTTTTTGTGTGGCCTTATGCAGGTAATTTAATCAGCTCTGTAGGTACTGGCAGTGATGGGCAGATCACACCAGTGCGGTTGCACCTCAGTGTGCACATAATCCAGTGCACCAAACAACCCAATTTTCTCTGTCAGGCTTAACACCTACTTACCTGTGAGAAAGGATATTTCCCTACCTTATGAGGAGGAAGGGGAATAACGTCAGAGAGACAAAATCTACTAATAATTCTGTAGTATTCAAATATTGGAGTAGTGTAGGTGGCAGGAATACAGCTGAATTGTTATCATACTCTATTTACACCTACTCATGGATGTACTGATTCATATTGGGAGCATTTGGAAAATATACTGGATTGTATTTACCATTTTTCATTGCAAGTATGAAAGTGGTGTTTGAATCTAGCCCACCCTTCTATGGTTTTTCATGTACCTCTTCTCTGTTGAGGTGTATTTATTGAAATGACTCTTTTGTAGCTTTTGTTCTGAAAACAACTTTGAATAAAAACTACTGGAAGTTATAGTAGCTGCTGTACTATTTTTCACACATTTTACAGTTCAGTCCCAGGTTTCAAATTAAACAGTTCCACTGCCTGTTTTTAAGGCTAATCAGACAACTTCATTCATTCAAATGATTATTGACATTCCGAGCTGCATAGAAAGAGCTAATAGGAATAGGCTTTTGTCCTAGGATCACCCTATGGAATGTCACGGAACAGATAGCCAGTTAGACTCAATATTTTGGATTTTGCATAATTAGAGGGTTTTTTCTTTCACAGTAGTTATGTGGGATTCATACTGGGAGACGAAAAATATGTAACATGTGGAAAGAAAAGTCTGAAACACTAATATTAAAACACTTACCATGTTCCATGCATTAGCACAGTAAATGCTGTAGAAGTTAAATTGCCTGTGGACTCAGCACAGACAAGGTGCCAGGAATCTGCAAGTTCTAATCTCATCTCGGCAGCTCTAGAAATAAGCATAAGACAATTAACTCATCACACTTTATTGCTTGAAAGCGTCTATAAACTAAAATCGTATTTCAGATATTCTTCCATAATTGATTCACGGTTTTACTACAGTTATTTTCTTAATAGCCTTTCCAGGCCATAACTCTTAATACATAAGCCTGTCCAAAATGTGGAAACTTGTTTCCTGATCCATTGGTGGAAGTATCAGGACAGGGGACCTGTTCCCAGTGAACAAAAAGCATGAATAAAAATTCATTTTAGCATGAATTTTTGTTTGCCCCAGGATTTGCTAGCTGTAACCACACAAGTGTTTCATAAGCTCCTCTTGGTGTCAGAATTCATTACAAAATCTCCTGCCTAGGAGATGTTTCCATCCTTTCTTCTTTTCCCTTTTTCTTTTTAAAAGAAGTGAGATAATGCTTGAGAAAGATGCCAGATCAAAAGCCCTCAAGTCCTCCTTGCTACACTCTAAATCCCATGTCAAGAAACACTCATCTCTCCTCCCAGGCATGACTCTTAACCCTTTGTCTAATAAAATAATTGAAACCTGCTCCCGGGCTCTCCTGTGCTCAGCCATCTCCCTTGAAATTCTCAAATAGGATGCCCGGTTGTTGGCCTTTGAACCCACAATGAGTATATGGAAGTCAAAGTAATTAGTTTAATATATCTAGAGAGCATACAAGTTCCTCTTATGTCTGCGTCTGATCCTGCAAGGGATCCTGCAAAGTTCTCAGCTGCCTTTGACTGAGGATGTCTAAGCATTTCTGAGAAGGCCAAGACTAGCTAAAATTAAAGCTCTGGATGGAAGAATACTGCTAATATAAAAGGAATGATAAAGAAATTTTGCATTAGTAAAAATAAAAAATAAATGCAAAAAATGTAGAAGATGACGTAGAATGATAACAAAAAGAAAAAAAATAATAGCAAGGAATGCTATAAAGGGACGCTGAAAGAATGAGGCTGATAATAAAGACAGAGATGGAGTCATGCTAATCCCCAAGATATCAAGCTTGGCAATAAACCTGTTAGTAAAATCCTGGCTTATCAGAGTAAAAGTGAAATTGTAAGGGATAGCTTTAGGTAGAATTATATATTGTCATCTCATGGGAGGGACAATACAGGTACATGTCACCACTGGCAGCACTTCACTGAGACAGAGGAAGAGAGGGGAAAGAGGTGTCTAAATCAAAGCACCCGAGGCCCTTCTCTTTCCTCCCATGTCACTAGCCATTACATGGGAAGGTAATTTGCAAATGTAGGTCCCAGTTTCAAGGAAGGGGAATTCCCTTTGCTTCCTGTGAGCCCAAAAGGGTATCTCTCCCAGGGAATGTGTTAGCCATGCTGGACTGCTGCCTCTCACAAACTGAACTGATGCCTCCTGATTTTCTTGTGTCTCTTGAATTGGGAGAGAGCTGCTGAGATCTCTCAGGATTCCTGTGCGTATAACTCCTGTCAGTGAAATAAGAATGCCTTGCTGAAGAACATAGGCATCTTCACAAATTAGGAAATAAACCTCACAGGGCAAGGTTTTTCCCAGAATACCAAAATATAAGGGAAAGGGACACAGGCATTCAGAGAACACAGAACAGAGAACAGTTCCACTGAAGAGAGTATCAAGGCAATTTTTGAACAATCTGTACACATTATTGTACTTTCTCTCAGACTTCTTGTTTTTTCCTCAAACTTTTATTGTACTTTCTCTTGTACTTTTTCTTGAAGAAGCAAAATAAGATGGTACTAACCTTTAAAAAAAAATACTAAATTTGTTACGTGCTCTGCCACCTTCCCAAGAAAACAGACTGCAATATCTGCCTGTTTTATCAAGGAGGTGACTGTGTTACTTTCAGAGCCAATTTTTCAAACCTCTTAACTTCCTGTCCACATCACTGTTTAGAAAAGTAAAGACAGACATGCTTTTCATACCTACTGCTGGCTTTTTAATTGCAGTGGCTATAGTATTAGTTCAGGCTCCAGATATTTGAGTTATAGGAGTTGACTGTAGCCTCTTAGCTAACCTGTTGCATAAAGTCTGATTCAGCAATATGTTACGTGCTGGATTCATTCTTTACATTAATGGAAATACAGCTTTTAATGCACTTGGAATACAGTGCTGGAAATTTTGATTCAGCAGCAGATTATGTGCTGGATTCATTCATAATATTAATGGAAGTTTTAAGTGCTGTTGGAACATGTCACTGGAAGATTTTTGATTTTTTTATTCCACACAGTTTTCAAAAATACATTTGAGGGCTTTTTAGAAGTTGCAGTGCATCCAGATGACACAGCAAAGAGATGCAGTTCTGGTTAATGGACAAAAGGCCTTGCATTCAGGTACCTTGACATGTCAGACTTTCATGGGTCTAACTTCACTCTTCCGAATCATGACCTTGGACCACTGAGGGCAGATCTGTTATAACGTGCTGCAAGCCATGGGGGCGGGGAGTGGGTTTGAGCAGGGGAGTAACCTGCAAAGTTAAAATCTCTGTGGTTCCCTGGTTGTTTTGAGGAAGGATTTAACAATTGCAAGGCCACATTTAGCAGAAAGCATTTCATGAGCCTGCTAGTACATCTAGATTGGCCAGTAAATGGGAGCTTCACTTTTTCCACACTGTGCCTTCCTGGAGGGAGAAAAGATGACAGGGCAAGTATAGAATCTGTACGTAGTACCAAGAGTAATATCAGAAGCCACTGTCAGAAGACAGCACGGGCCTGGTAACTGAAAGTGTGGTCTTGAAGCTCCTATCAATAACCTGCAAAAAAAACATGTGAAAAGTGTCCTTTACTTTCCAAAAGCTACTTTGCACCAGCCCTAAGAGGTCTCCAGTGTGGAATGTTCTAGCCTTGAGGGCAAGGTCTGCCTAGCTAACACCATGGTATCGCTAACACCACGGGTATAGCTAACACCTATATCCCCACTGCAGGACAAGTAAGATTTCCCCCAAATGTCCCATATTCCCAGCCTCTCATTCCTTCCCACAAAAGCCCCTGAAGCCTTGCAGCTGCTCAGCTGCTTCGTCTCTAGCACAGCATGTTCAGGGCTGCTCAGAAGCCCAAGCTCATTTTATCAGAGAGATGTGGGATTTTCTCTCTCACACACATCATGATAGTCATTGTGTAGATGCAACTAATATTAGGAGCCACCTGCATGTGGTTTCAGAGCTCTGGAGAATCCAGCTGAGCTTGTAAGATAGGAATAAGGGAGGGTGGGTGTCTGCTGGGGCCCAGGTATCCCCAGTGTATGAATATATAGAGGATAGTTATGAAGTGTATTGATCCTCTTGCTAGGTGCTGGAATAAAGCCCAGACCTTTGCAAATTGAGAACAGAATCTCGATTTTGTGCCAGCAGAGCCACCAGGATGGCTGACTTGCAAATTTGGATCAACTAATGGAAATATGGACATTTTGTGATCACAAATACGCCATTTGGATACAGGTTTTCAAATTAAAGCACACAATAGCTTCTCAGTATTGTGAAATGCTGCAGCATAGTCCTATCTCAGCCTGAAGGTGAAGTTCAAATTGCATTAGAGTGTAAATCAACACTACAGAGATAATTTGGTTCTCAGTGGACATCACAGCTCTTGAGGAGTGGCATCCTGGATGAACTTACCCTATTGCAACCATCCTAACTCTTCAGAGATACGGCCATTAACAACAACATATTTGTAAGAGTCTTTAAGTTACAAAGAATATTGCTGAACATGTCACACTATGCATTTTTGCTGACATCTCATTTCCTCTCTCCTGTTTTGTGGTGAAGGTATAAACAGGGTTTATTACCAAGTCATCCTTCCTGTGGTAACAGATGGAAGTAACAAAAACAGCACAAAAAAGGATTATTAAATCTATGGCAAGCTTTTCAATACTCTGGCCATTAATTTTGAGTACTGCAAGCTGGAAGTTATTATCACATCCAAGTGCACTCAATCTCCAAAGAAGGAAAAATAAATAATATGAACATATGTTTGATAGAATATTGATCCAGAAAGAGACATAAAATATTTGAAAATGTATACAACACTAAAAATATTAGGATAATAAAGTTTTTTAAAAACTGACATAAAAATTACTAGTTTTATGCACAAGCACTTGATTTTACCTGTATTAAGTTTCAGCTGCAGAAGAAAAAGATTGCTGCTGAACAATGGGCTATTACATGAGCTGTCTCCTGCAGCTGTAAGCTCAAAGCCTCCTTTTGGATAGAGAAAGAATTTGGTGATGCTAGCCTTGCTCATTTTTTCATGTAGCTCATGAAACACACTGACAAACTGGCTGTCCTGTTGAAAAAGCCCGTAAGATTGAATTTACAGGATTCAGGGTTGAGGTGCACTGGCTGAACTACAAGATGAAACCTGTACAGAACATGCATTGTGTCTAGTTCAAACCAGAGCAATTAGCTCTTCACTTTCATGACTATTAAATGCACTCATAATTAAAATTTAAAAGTCTGAAGTCTATACTCCTTTTTCCAAGCCCCAATTACGAGTAATAAGATTTAAGTTTAAGTTTAACTTGTTTCTTAATAGAGGGTAAAAAGCTCTTATAAATCAGTCAAATAGGAATTGCCACTGAAGAGGTATTGCTGAAGAATTGCTGTCGAAGTAAAACTAATTAATATCTGTCACTGCAAACAGTTAACTACAGAAAACTTTCCTGCTTAACTACCAGCACTATTAAACCATCAGGATTTATATCATCAAAAGAAAGGCAGGAGAGAACACACTGTCTCTTTTGACATCAGCTTTTATCTTCTGCTCTGGTGAGATTCTGAAGTCTTTTTTCATGAAATCTGACCAGACAGAACCGAAGCCGGGTCTGGCTCCCCAATTAGCTCTAGCAATGTGGTGTCGGATGATGTTCTCAAAGAGCTTTCCCTTAACTGAACTTTTGGATCACAAAAATATGAAAAGAGACAATGTTTAAAGAAACTGATAGGTTGATAAGTTTCACTCAAGTGACCCAGAAACGGCTCTGCCACCCTTGGGCCCAGAAGCGGTACCCAGCTCCTGAGAGTGCACAAAGTAGCCTCAGGTCTCCTCCATGGCTCTGATCACACATCAGCACATGGGGCTGCTTGAAATAAAGGAGCACTATCTACATTCAACAGCCAGAATCAAGCCCACTCATTAACTTTTATCCTGGCAATATACATCTATTCCAATAAAGCACTTGTGCCCTCACATCTATGTATTTCTGTGGCAAAAGAGATAAAAAAACACCTTAGAAGACCTAAAGTACAAGACTTGATGGCTGTCTGGTGCAATATTGGTATTTTCTTCTTGGCTTTGGGACATCTTCTTAGCACTAATTGCAGATTCTTATTTGTGGAGTACTTACTGGATGAGTTTTATGGGTTAATCCTTCATAAAGCAGTAGATTCAGCTTCCCAGGGTCTGTCCCAGCCCTGGAAACCTGCAACAGCCTCTCTGAACAAAGTTTTGATTGCTTATTCAGAAATCGTCATCAGAGATTTAGCAGAAATGTTTGCAGTGTGAACATCAAGGCTCTAAGCAAGCTAGCATAATTTTGAAGCTGACCCTCCTTTAGGAGGGAAATTGGACCAGATATCTCCAAAGGTCCCTTCCAACAAAAATTGTTTTCTGTTTCTATTATCAAGCCTTGTGTTCCACTGCATTTGCAGAAACACATGATGGTAAATGTATGTAACTAGATCAGGCCCTAATTGACCATTTGAAAAAAAAAAAAGCAATCCTACTTTGATTGTACCCTTTTTATAGTAACTCCCCTGGGATAGCTCTCCTGAAAAACTATTTTTATCAGCTGCAAACTGCAAACCATGTATCCCAAATATTTTCCTGACATAAACAAATGGTAAACAAAGTTAAGACTTCACTTGAGCTCCAGATAGCACACCTCCACTGGGAATTCTTTGTCTCTCCCACTCTCCTTTTGCCTGATAACTATTCAGATTTTCCATGCCCAATAGCAACCAGTGCAAGACTTCAGGGTGGTAGTGATCTCCCCTCCGTTGGCACCAAGGCGAGGAGCCAGCACACACTACCATTTCTCCAGGGCACCTCAGAGCCAGGAAGATGTTGGCAAATTGGAGGGATTTACATGAGCAGCCACAAACCTCATTAACAGACCAAAGTGACTGATTTATGAGGACAGATTAACAGACCTCAGGTTAAAAAGTTTGACCAAATGATGACTAAGGAAAGGGATATTTAACTGTACTTGGTATGGCTTTCCTTTCACTTTAAGAAGGTGTCAAGCTCAAATGAGAAAACTGTCCATCTACATAAAGGCTGTAGAAAGGTTCTGATGGGAACTGATTAAAAACCAAAGACACAGGCTCCTCAGATGTGCAAACCAAGACAGTGTCACTTCTTTTAACTTCCTTCTCACAGGTGAGGATCCCAGCCTTTCTGATTTTGATCTTGACACTTGTCTGACCATAGAAGTGACAGACCATGCTTTCCTGTATTATCTCTCCATTGCTAACCTGACTGGCAGCAGTTAGCTTAAAGAATGGCAAAGTAACTCAGTCTTTGGTACTCAGTGTACCCAGTCACTCTTTGGACCTCCTTGCTAAATGTAGTTTTGGTGGCAATTGAACTGGTGCTCATACTCTTCATGAAAATGGCTAGCTGTCCCATAGAAAGTGGAATAAGATGGTCTAAGTGATTTTCAGGTGAAATGCCTGAAAGCCGAGACCTGTGAAACTGCAACTAGTCTTAGTGTAGGAGTGGTGGAAGGCCCATCATTTGCATCTGTCAAACTGAACTGGAAACAGCATTGGTGGATTTTCCTGTGGAAAGAATATGGTGAGAGCTCCTGGGGAGATGAGTGAACTGGCCTACGTTTTTTGGGGAGGGAGGTTACTATAAACCTCCTCCCAACCCAGCCTCAATGTCATAATCCGATACTTCAGATTGTAGTGCCGGTGTTCATCAACATGACTTGAGGCCTGCTGGTTTTCTGCTATTTGGAATGCTGCTCCCTCACCTTCAGTCTGTTTTTCTGCTCTAGCATACAGTGGCTTTGACAACTGCTTCAGCCTGGGGAGAGGCCCTAGTGCTGACTGCTACTCACCTGGCCCAGGCCCACGACACTCAAAACCCAAAGGGCTTAAATACATTCTTCTAAGTAGCTGTGAAAGCAGACAGGATGGAAAATTAAGGAGGGTGATCCAAAGACTAGAAGAAAAAGCAAGCAACTGTTTCTAGTGTAGGAAACACATGAATGGCTGTGAATCTTTCTCCAGTAAAGAATTAGTTTGAAGAAATGGTTTCAGCTGGAGAGCTCTGACAACGGGACTTGCTTAGCTTTCCTACACATCACCTCCTCTAAATTTCATATCTGACAAGCGGTGACAAAGAAGGTCAACCTCCAAGTCCACTATGTCATTTTCCTTTCTAGGCAGTCCAACTAATTGGGACAACAAATCACGCTTTGGCTTTGCAGTTTTCAGCTGACCACTAGAGAGGAGCTGAGCCATGTCCCGTCCATTTGTGTCTTGGAGATGAATTGCTATGCAAACAATGATTAGCTAATCCATTGTTTTGGATGAACATCCCTTAGCTTTCCCAAGAAAAGAGAATATTTTACTTCACCGTTCATAATAAAGACAGTCAAAATGCTCTACTGTTAGCAGTTACTATGGTAACTGCTGGCAATTTATTTTTAAAAGGGGAAGGACTCATTTTTTCACTGGTTACCTGCTTTAGTTTTGTTTTCTTCACTTGCAATCTGTTATTACTTGTAAAACAGCTACCAAAGACCATTGTCATGGTCAGCTCAAAGACCCGGTGATCGAACAGGCCAAATCCTGCCTGCTGATCCTGAACTGAAGTTTCATTGACTTCAACAGAACTACTTGGAAGAGTATCCCAGCAGGACAAAGTTTAAAAACCTCTGTCTTTTGTACGCCTACTTCAATTTACTGTATTGAGAAAACAACACAGCTAGCTCTTTGTCAGATAAAGGTCTGAGTTCAGCTTTAGATCCAAGCTCGCCAACTTGAATTCAAAATTGGGAGTGAGGGTTTGTTACTACTCAGTTTAGTTATCACATTTTCAGTACTAAACCAGCTTCTTTCATTGTTGCTTTGCTAGTTGCCATTATGTTTAAGGTGGCTACTACCTGTACAAAACACAAAAAATATGGAAACCTCTGATCTTTCCATCTCTCTACATGGATTTTTCTTTATATAAAAGCAAAGGTGCTTGATGCTGGAAGCATGAGTGCCATTCTTCATTCCGGAAAAAATAACAGCTTGTGCCTGTATAACCTGCCAAATGAAAACCACCAAACTTAAATTCTAGTCCAAATTTTGCAGCTGGACCCAACATCATTATAATATCATAAGATCAGAGAAGGAAACGTAGAAGCAGAACTATCTTTAATGACAAAGCAACCTGTATGCATGTGAAACTATTTTGCTTATTTTACATGTTGGGAAGGAATATAACGATCATTTAGTCTGATCTTCTATGCTACACAAGTCTTCTATGCTATGAACTTCACCAAGAATATAAAATACATTTCTACTGAAAATATAGCCTATTGTAACATGAGAACATTTGGGAACCATTAGCAGCATAAATGAACTATCAGAGACAGCCTGTGACATCAAGAAGAAGGAAAGCCAAACAGTTTAAATCAAGACAAGGAAAATACCAAGAGACAATGTAAATTCATAGTTGAAAAGAACAAACTGGCAAGCATCTTAAAATGATATTATGAGGGGAAGGAAAACTGGCACAACTTCACGGAAGTTAAGTAGTTGTTCTTGGAAATCAACCGAAATACACTGCATGGAAACACAAAACGATAAGAACTATTTGGCATTTGGATGCTATTCATAGAAAAACCCCATTTCTACTTTAATAAATCAGGCTGTTTTAGGAAGTGCTGACTTTGTACATTTTGGCTTTATCAACAGGACTTCAATAATGTTTAGGAAATAAACTTCACAGTAAAACCTCGGGTGTTCAATTAGTTTTAAATGTTTTAGGGTAGGAACTGAGGTAATGAAATTATAAGGATAATGGTGGCTTAATGCTTTCTGGCTCACATGAGATTTATACATTCCAATATAACCTCAAGCTGTACATATGGCATTAGAGAGAAAAAAAATGAAGGGAAAAAAGAAAAGGTTGCTGGTTGGAGGAACAAAAGCGTAGTATGGAATCTGACTGCAGTGGGCATTTTCTGGCTTCTCAGGTTTTGTTGGGGTTTTTTTGTACTGGAGTTTTGTTTGGATGAAGTGACTAGGAAATGCTGCACTTTCAAATGCCATCTTTATGGATGCCCAACTTCATGAGCAGTGCTAACTGAACTGAACAGCATCTAAACATACTAAGACTTATTTCACAAGATTCATTTCCTCCCCATACAAATTATGCTCAGAGGGAATACAGAGCAAACCACAAGCTTGGAAAAGCCTGTGAAAATATGCCTGGCCCTCTCTCAAATTGCAACTGCTAAAAACCGAGAGGTTTAACTTTTGCTCTGCAAACTCTGAGAGCTGGGGAGGAGTGAGGGTTGGGGGTTGTGGGGAAGGCAAGTGGGCAAGGAGCAAGGGAGAGAGAGTGGGCTCATGCTGTGTGATTTGGAGCTTTGCAGCTCCAATTTAGCAGCCAAGGGTGGCCATTTTCCCATCTCATTCTCTGGCTGCAGCTTAGTCATGCAGTCTTCCTGTGGAGAAGGGCCCCTACTCTGAGTGCTCCGAGTATCTCCCACAAGTGCGCCTGCCAGATTTCTTGGGATGTCTGGAAGGGGCTAGCTAAACCACAATCAAACAGTGAAATATTCTGAGGTTTTAACTTCAAATAAGAATGCCTTGTAAAAGGAGGACACAGTTTCGGGAAAAGAAAAACAGAGGGAAGGCTATCATCCCTGAAGAATTCATGGCAGGAGAATAAACTTTAGGAATCCCTAGTGTACTCTGTGGTGAGCTGGCTTTCTTTTTCCTCTTAAGACTGAGCATGGTACTGGGCCAGCTGGGTGCCTTCTGGAGACCTTGGGCCACCTGGGCCAGAAGCCGCAAGCTTTCAGAACATATAAGGGAGCTGGCCTGCAGTATTTGTGGCTGCTCAGCTCTTCCTCCTTCCCAGGGCAAGGTTGCTTCCAGACAGATTGCCATAAATAATATTGAGACACTGAGGGTGGAAGATCCTTAGCATCTGCAATGTTTAAGCTGTTAACTCTAGGATGGAAAAGAAGAGATGCAAAAAGGGGTCAAGAAAGCCC
This sequence comes from Numenius arquata, assembly GCF_964106895.1. Lineage (NCBI taxonomy): Eukaryota > Metazoa > Chordata > Aves > Charadriiformes > Scolopacidae > Numenius > Numenius arquata. The sequence goes on from NC_133578.1 coordinate 28,573,178, forward strand.
CACTGGAATGAAGAAACTCCTCACAAAGCTAGTTGATGTTCCAAGAAAGAGCCATTCAAATCCCTGCTATCAGAAAATTCATATTATTCAAAGTATGGAAACCTCTGACTCACACTCCCTCTCTCCTAGAGCTTTACTACAGTCTGAGGGGAGCCCTGCTGATCCATTTAAATCAACAGAAATTGGATCTCATGCCAGATTGCTAGTACAGATGTAGACTAAGAGTGCAGAAGAGGAGGAGATGATCTCATCTAAAGCTGGAGGAGATTAAAAGAAATTGTACACGTAGGTATTGCACAACATTCCTTTGATGTCCTTCATGGCAAATCTGACTCCTGTATGCTCATTATATATCATCAGATTCTGTGGAAGAAATCCTATTTTGGGTCTCTTCAAGGTCATAAATCTATAAAGATAGCACCTCACAAACTCCAAGGACTGGCCAGAGATTCATTCATGGCAAGGAAGAATGCCCCATGGACACGGCAAGAGGGAATCTCAGGAAAGTGAGTAACAGTATCTTCTTTGCCACAACAATCCTGAGCAAATCAGCTCCTTTCCCAAGTTTTGGTTCTCTCTTCGAGTCTGCTACAGGCCACTGGAGCAGGAAAACCAAGCTGATGAGGCCCTCTATAGACAGATAGGAGCAGCCTCACATTCACAAGCCCTGGTCATCATGGGGAACTTCAACGACCCCGATATCTTTTGGAGGAACAACACAGCAGGGCATAAGCAATCCAGAAGGTTCCTGGAATGTGTTGATGATAACTTCCTTCTTCAAATGACAGAGGAGCCAATGAGGAGAAGTGCTATACTGGACCTTGTTCTCATCAATAAGGAGGGAACGTGAAGCTCAAGGGCAGCCTTGGCTGCAGTGACCATGAAATGGTGGAGTTCAAGATCCTTAGGGCAGTGAGGAGGATGCACAGCAAGCTCACTACCCTGGACTTCAGGAGAGCAGACTTTGGCCTCTTGAGGGATCTTCTTGGTAGAATACCATGGGATGAAGCCCTGGAGGGAAGGGGGGCCCAAGAAAGCTGGTTGATATTCAGGGATCACCTTGTCCGAGCTCAGGAGCAATGCATCCCAACAAAAAGGAGGTCAGGCATAGCGGGTACGGAGGAGGGCCATGAAGATGATCAGAGGGCTGGAGCATCTCTTCTATGAAGGCAGGCTGAGAGTGTTGGGGTTGTTCAGCCTGGAGAAGAGAAGGCTCCGGGGAGATGTCACAGCAGCCTTCCAGAACTCAAAAGGGGCCTACAGGAAGGAGCGGGGTGGGACTCTTTTTCAGGGAATCTAGTGATAGGACGAGAGGTAATGGTTTTAAACTGAAAGAGGGTAGATTTAGATTAGATATTAGGAAGAAATTCTTTACTGTGAGGGTGGTGAGACACTGGAACAGGTTTCCCAGGGAAGTTATGGATGCCCCATCCCATTGTTCAAGGCCAGGTTGGATGGGTCTTTGAGTAATCTTGTCTAGTGGGAGGTGTCCCTGGCCATGGCAGGGAGGATGGAACTAGATGATCTTTAAGGTCCCTTCCAACCCAAACCATTCTATGATTTATGAAATGTGACATCTCCTACCACTGCTTGCCCTTCTTCTTTAGGCTGTTTGCTCCTCAACACAGTGTCTACCATGTACTATGCATTTACACAATGGCTAGCAAAGCAATACTATTCAGAGCTGCTCTACCAGCAGTGAATGCATTAACTCCCTGATTCACCTTATCTCTACTATTTGACTGACTACTTAGTGGCACACACGCAACGGACTCATTTAATTTCATGTGGATGTGTATTCATGTTGACTCACTCAGAAATGTCTTTAGATTAAATATTTTGTTGTAATGTCAGCTCATTTTGTAGGTGAATGAATACACTCTGGAGCTGCGTAATTTCTTTTTTTACTAGACCAATGCTATTCAAAGGTGGTTATACTTTAAATTTGAGAACAGCTATATGAGCCCATTTAGCAGCCTTTTCACTTATCCATGGAGAGCACTTAAAGGAAAATATTATTCCCCGACTGCTTCAAGTGAAGGTCTCATCAACTCTTTCAGGAATGACAGGAAAGAGCTTTTAGAAAGACACGGACTAGTTGAAGAGAGCCCAAAGGAGAGAACCAAGAATGATCAGATGTCTAGAAATATGTGATTTACAGGGAAAGATGAAATAAATTGGGATTTCTTATTCTAAAAGAGACTTGGAGAGGACGTGATAACAATCTTCCAATACATAAAAGTCTGCTTCACAAACGAGAGGGATAACCTGTTGTCTCATGGTGGATATAATGAGAAGTAATGGATTGAAATTGCTGCATGGCAGACCTAAGTAAGATACTGGGAATTGCTGTCTCTCTCTAAGGATATAAAGCACTGGAATAGATTGACTAGGGAGATTGCACAGTCTCCATTACAGGGGGTCAAAAATAGCATAAGTATAATTCTTCCTTCGTTCCTTTGGGCTGAGGGATGCAATAGATGACCTCCCTCCCAATCCTGTGATTTTTTTGTGCTTCCAAATCTATCTTCACGTATAATGCAGAAACTCTGCACACTAAGCAATAGAGATAATAGAGAAACCAGCATAAAGGAAATCTTGCACTGAATGAAATCATCACTATTTGAAATATAGGAAGTACTTTTGAAGGTCTTCATTTTATTGCTTATTATTAATTTTATTTCAGGTATTCATTTTATTGGTTGCTACACACCAGTGCTGAATCCAGAAAGAAGACATTTAATGGAGATCCTTGGATATTGTTATTTTATGTTAGATGAGCAGAGCTCCAAACTTGCAGCAAGCTTGGCAAAAGCAGGTGCTTTTACACAAACAGAGCCCAAATGGACTTTGTGGACTTCTGCCATTTGAGCAGCTGCCCACATCTGCTTGGAAATCCAGGAGCACCAGCAGACACATTTCTAGTCCTTCCCCCTAGCAACAGCCTTGAAAACCAATCTTGAGCTTTGAGAGATTGTCATTGATTTTTCCTTAAGATCACAGGTTATTCACAGTTCCTTCTGCAACCCCATGCTGGATGCAAAATGCCTTTTTGCTGTATTATTACATTTTTTTTCTCTTAAATAAACTGCTGAAAACATTGTCGATGCTTAACTTACAACAACAGCAGGAATAATAGTGTAGTCAAGTTCAGCCCTCAAAGGATAACACTGAATTGATAAAATGCGAAACTGTGTATTATCTGATGCATGAATAATGCTGGTAAAAGCTATTATTTTTTAATGCTCAGCAGAGTTAAAAATCAATAAAGTTTTGTAAAGGTTTGATCATTTCAAAACTTTACAATTTCAGAACACCATTTTTTAAGAAAAACGCCTGTTGGATATTTGACAGAGTACAAATAGCACTGGTGCACAAGAGTCACATGCCACACTGACTTCATAATTTTTCCTTCTCTCTCTGAAAAATAGTTTCTGTGCCCAGTGGCACGGCTGCCTTGCTGAGACTATCCCTGGCTGCTCTACACACAACTTCTAAGGTCCCCAGGCTGTGGACATAGGCATGTAAGTGAGCTGTAGAACAAAAGTTCATTCTCTATCATGAGGCAAAACCAAAGAGCTGGGAGCTGGAGTTACAACAGGCACAGAGAAATCCAAAGTTACACAAACTCATCCAGTAGCTCCATTCAGCAGCCTGCGCTCCACCGAAACAAACTCACAGGAAACCCACCTGCAGAGACTCAGTGGGTTACACCTCAGTCAGCAGTGAGTCACATCCCCTCTAGTATGAGGGGGCAAAGACTCCTACCCAAGGAGCATGACAGTCATCAACTGGGGGCTGCTTCACTCTTACATCACTCCCAGCTGTAAATCAGAAACAGGAATAGAAACATGGCATAACTGAAGGTACCAATTTTCTCCTAGCTGTTTGACCAAAGTAGGAAGTCAATAAATGAGCAAGAGGAAACTAGAGAGAAGGGCCAAATTCATCCCTGGCATATTCAGATATAATTCTACTCACTGTAGAGGCACAGGTGGCTTCTTCTAGCTTAAGATTTGGCCCAGAGACAGATAATGACCAAAGCAAAACAATTACATGCTGCTGCATAAAAAAAAAAAAAAAAAAATTGTGGAAGAACATAGCTGTTTTCAACCCCATTTTTTTCCTAATTTTTCTTTTAACTCCTGGGAAGACATCCACATATATATAAGAAGGATATTAAAGAAGTCAACATCAGAAGAGACTCCGGGGAACAAAGTCTGTATTCCTCCTATAGTATTAAATGCAATTTGCTACATGTTATCAAAAAGGCTGTGTCAGGAGAGCCAAATTCTTAAGACAAAGATAGAGAAAATTAAGCTTCAGGCAGTAGTTGATGGTGTGTCATCAATTAGACAGGACCTAGTGTGTCTTGAGGAACAACTGCAGCATGAAAAGCAAAGCTAATGACAGTATGAGTCTCACAAAAGGGATGCACAGCAAAGCCATGTATATATTGTCCCCAGACTTCTGAATTCTCACATTGTTCTGATTTTGAAAGGTGTCATATGGCAGCACAGCAGGCTAATGATGTAGCATGTTCAGAGGAATTAGTTTAAGGGGCTTTTTTTTTCCCCAGCCCAGTGAAAAATAGTAGAAATGGTGAATTTTTGGAACTTAATGGGATCATACTGTTCTTTCCTCACATTGTCAACTTCACTTAATTTCCTCCTTCCCATTAATGTGTCTAATGCATATGTCAGGCAGAAGCCTGACACGCTAGTGGCAAACAGACTGTTGTACGAAGGCGGCAAAGTGTTAAAACAATTGAGCAAGTGAGTACTAAAGTTTGCTGCTCTGGCCATATGGTACAGTGTTTAATTTCCCGTAGTGAAAGAACGTGGCTGTCATAGAAAAAGATGATGAATAAATTTACTTGGGGCAACTTATTATAATGAAGAATGACTTCTCAGAGGAAGCAAACAGGGGAATTTAGAGTCTGATGAGAAGCATATGGGAAGCATTAAGATATAAGCAGAGGTAGCAAGGCTGTGTGCTTTAAAAATGAAAGACATTTAATCGATGCTTGTTGCTGGTGTTGACATATGGAAGTGAGAAATGGGTTTTGATTTGGAAGACAGGAAGAAGGTTAATAGCAGTAAAGGTGGTTGTGGAGTGATTGATACTTAGAATAACTAAGGCAGAAAGGGAGAGAGCACTTCATGCAGTCAGGCAACATACGCAGGAGAACAATGTAATCCAGAAAATAAAGAACATGAAATGACTGGGCAGGGCACTTGGTTGTAAAGAGAACTGACAGGCCAAACTAGCAAAGAACCAATAGTAGCCCATGGGCAGTGGGGGAGACCGAGAGAGGCAGGAGTAACAGGGCTGGCTGTGCAAGGCTGGCTGAGCAGAGGAGACTGGCTGTTTCTCAGGATCAGTCTGGTGCAGAACCCCTGTACAGCAAATGATGGAAGGAGATGGGGTGGGAAGGAAACAACAAGAGTGATATATGAGGAGTATCCAGCATTGCTGCTGTCTCCATGTATGTATTTTCCCAGCACGATGCAAGGCAAATGAAGGGGAGTGAATGAGGTTGCATAGCTCTTTCCTTGTAGCAGCTCCTGATTTATGGGCATTTTCGTTCTCAAAACCTGAAGGGCACACTCAGCCTTGATGGCTAGCTCTTCCCTCCCTGCTGCAGTTCTCTCACAGCAGGCAGGTATTGCATGGAAGGAAATGACAAGTGTCCCCAAACCCTTGCAGTATGGAGTGACAAGTGGGGTGAAAGCAGCCTGACCCTGCCTCCCCTGGCTCCTGCTCCTCAAGTAGACCTGCTGGCCACCTGAGCACAAGGCCCATGGCAGCCTTACACTTCCTAGTGGGCTGTCCACCCGCATCAGTTCTAGAGTATATATGGGCAAAATGAGGCTGAAGGCTCCCTGCTCACAGACAGACTTCCTCACATGGTCAAAAATTCTCACCCTGCCCCTTTCCGAAGCCTGAGCTAGTAAGGTAGAGCATCAGCATGTAAGTACTGCTTTTAAACTCCATGAGGTCAGACAGGCCCTGATATCAGAGGCCTCAAAGAGAGCATCCCTGTGGTAGCTGCAACACCTGCAGGAGCCTACTGATCGACTTTGGCATCATCCCCCACCAACACGCACTCCCAATTGCCCGGGGTGTGCAGAACTGCAGAGAGGCTGAGCTGAAGTCATATTTTTCTCCCTGCAATGGATTTCTATTAAATCTAGCTTCCCAGAGGTGAAAGGTGAGCTCATGAGCTGCTATATGATTTAGCATTTAATACCAGCTTATTCTGCCTGTTTCTGTTACTTTCTCTAGACTATAGTCATAACTCTAGCACACAGAATTCATTCTTACTTGTTAAATGCTGACGTTGCATCTAGATAATAAACAATATGTAATATGAATGTGTAGCTAACCAACTGCAGATTCCAGGTACCTTTCATTTTTCAAATAGAGAAATGTGCTAGCCTGATCTTTATGGTATGCAAAGTTAAAGAATGTATTTTAGAATGAAGAGCTAATGACATGAAGTTAAAAGAAAATGCAACATATGGATCTTTCAAGGCAATGATCTGCTTTTTATTAATTGGGTTTTGATAATGTGTTTAATATCACACAATATAGAAAGATATGGGTTTAACTGGAGAAATCGAACAGCTTTAAAATTGTAAGAGATCTTGTGAGAACTTCTTAAAGGGAATGAGGCAATTGTCTCTCTGTGCAGAAGACATTTCTGGTGGGAGGTTGCTTAGTGTCAGCCCTCAACAGCTGTTACTGAAACCAATCTCATTCTGTATCTTCTGCATTTTGATGACCTTGGCATGAAGAGCTGGTGTATGCAGAAGTGATTAACAGTTGCACAAGGTTGAAAGATAATGTCACTATATCAAGTGGGAAGAACTAGAAAAACAGAAATGGAATAAAGCTAAGTAGTGTGAAGTCATGCACTTAGAGACCAGTAACAGAACTCCTACTGTAAGCTTTGGCTCATTAGTCGGAAATGACTAAGAAGGAGAAAAACTTAGGTATATTATTTGATCACTGAAGCATTATGAGCCAGCAATATAATATGGCCACTAGAAGGGCAAGTAAAATCCTAAGAAGTGCTGGGTGAAAGATTTCCAAGGGAAATAAGGAAGCATTGATGTCATCGGACAAGGCTTGAGACTCGGTTTGGAATACTGGCCAAACCTAGTCAAGGCAGCTTCAGACTGGAACAGATCTGGAGAAGAGGGTGGAGCAGACTGCTGTGTGTCAAGACATTGTTGTAGGCATAACCTCACAGGAAATAACCATTTACATTCAAGAATAAGGTTGGCACAAGAAAAAATAGGTCTAAATCAATCAGGAATAGACTTTGAATGGAAATCAGCCTTCCAGAATAAGAGGATTCTTACCTAGTTTCAGGTGGGTTCTGATGTGATTAAGAATCTGTGTATAATGTGGTTAGCAAGTGAGTTAATTAAAGTCTTTATTTCATACTTTGGACACGAACAAATGGTAGGCATGCTAAAAAGAAAAAGATATTGGCTGTGGCACTGTTTCACAAAGACCTGCTTCATACTAACTTCTGGCACCAGACTTTTTAATACGTGGCACGTGCTCCCAGCCTCCAAGTAGTGAGAAGCTATGGCCAGTGCAGGCAGCACTACTGTGAGTCTTTGTTTGCCTGGTATCACGGGAGGAAGAAGATAAAAACTAACAACTCTGGAGTGGATCAGACCGACAGCAGCCGCCGGGGAAAGTCCCAGAATAAGGGAATGAGAAAGATGATTAAGAATCATCTAAATTCACTAAGTTCTGACCCCACAGAGTTCAACAAAAGAAAAATCTCCTGCTTCCTGAACTCAAGGAAAGAAGCAGAGTTGTGCATTGCTCAACCGGGCCTGGAGGTCCCTATAGATCAGAGGAGCTCTTATGTACACATGTGGCAGTGCTACAGTAAGCCCCTTCCCCTATTTCCTTCAGTCAGACCCAGGAGAGGGTAAGGCGAATACAAGGTTTAGCTGAAGGTGGAGTGAATTCATGAGTTACGATTCACTGTTTCTTCAAAAGCAGCGGTGTCATATAGTTGAGCTTTGAAGGTTCACTCTCCTGACAAAACCTTTAGACTTCCAAATAAAAGACTTTTGAAGGTGCAAGGGCAACTCACATGTCCCTCCTCCCAACCATCAATCCATCTCAGCCTGGAATTTAATTAAATATTTAATGAGCACAGCAGACAAAGATGAAATATTGTGTTTAATTTTGGAATCACACTTTTACTTATTAGACCTTTAAAATATCAATTTGGTTTAAAAAGAATATTTCTTTAATTTTCTCATAAAGGCCACAGAACTTAATTAATGAGAAAAAATCTAATTTTAAAGAGTCGGAGACAGGTAGTTAAGGAGAAAAAAAAAGTCACAAACCACATTGTCTCATGAGTGTGCTGAGGTACTAGGAAACTAACTCTCAACCAGTCTGCCTATTGACCAGATAAGCCAGACAGCTTCAGTAAGATGTCTGCTTTATCAATAGGTATTTTTTTCCCCCATTTTTCACCAAGAAATTGCTGGGAGAAGGGAGAATGTTTTTCTTGCAGCAAGCACCATAGAACTTGAATATACAGGAATATTAACAAGGGAGGTGCTGTAACAAGAGATGAAAAAAGGGGGCTAAATCATCAATTGTTACGAATTGGCACAGCTCCCTTAAAACAAATTGTGCAGCTCTGATAAGTAAAACCAAACTAAACTCAATGGAGCAATGAGCTGTTACCACAGCTAAGGATCTGGGTGAAAATCTTACAAAAGGATGGAGGAAAGGGGGAGAGCCACGCTGCATAGTCAGAGGGCAACCAACATTGCGTTTATGAAAGAGCAGCAGGGAATAAAGAGAAGGTTAGGGAGAAAATGAAATAGCCCAGCTCCTTGAGCACTCACTCATGTCAGTGCAGCTATGTCCATCCAGGCCAGCCAAGGACTGAGTCTAGGGAAAGGGCATTCATCTGCCAAAGTTTTGAGAGACAGTCTTCAACTCCCAGAAATACAGCTAGAGAAATGTGCATATTTTTAACTTGAGTCATCCCTGAATAAAGCACAGCTGAAGTTCACCAAAGGTTCAGGAAATCAAACCGGTTGTGCAAATCCAAAAACTAGTTCAAGAATTCCCAAGCACAAAGCAACTGCAGCTTGTTCCTGTCTACTGAGGCAGCCTAAGGAGACCTAGCTTAACTTTCCTGTGTGTACATGCAGTAGGTGCTCACTCCTTCACCTGCTCTGAGGAGGCCCCAGCAAAGCATGTGGATGCTACCACCAGAACAACTCCTCTACTTGGAGATGGGGACACAAAAATGGTAAAGGGATCACATCTGTCACACCAGGAGAGGCTGAGGAATCTAGGATTGTTTAGCCTGGAGAAGAGAAAGCTCAGAGGAATCTTATAAGTGTGATGGGGTAAGTAAAGAAGACAGGGACTTCTCAGTGGTGACCAGTGGAAGGACAAGAGGCAGTGGGCACAAACTAAAATATAGGAAATTAAATTTAAACAAAGAAAATACTTTTTCACTAGGAGCGTGATAGGACAGTCCTGAACAGCCTATTTTGAGCATGGGGGTGGACTATATGTCTCCAGAGATGCCTGCCAACCTCAGTCACTCTGCAATGCTGTGAAATACCGCTCACTGAAATCCTGCTTAGCTACTGCTAGGTTTGTGTGGTTTGGAGTAGTCATCTTAGTAAGTCTAAGAGAATCATAGAGTTCCAGTGAAATTAATTAGCAAGTGCTCCTTTGTCTGAATAGATCCCAGGTCATTTTTCCACCTCTTCCAGAGTCCTTTTTTGCCCTGTCACCTCAGGCCCCTGATAATTATATAACAAGTACACTTCAGGATGAAGTGATTATAGACTGGGAGCTGCAATCACACTCCACACAAATCATATTTTCACCTATGTATGTGCTATCGACCTGTGACCTGGTTGCATTGCTGTCATCCACACTGTGTAAGAACAAAACCTCAGTCAGTACCTCTTCAGCCAGGCAGCCAGTCTGCTCTTTACAAAACAAGCCACGTACCTGCTTTAATGTCTACTCGAGGGATGTAATTGTACGAATATAAGGAGGCTGTATGTATGGGTGCATAGTTGTGTACTTACTGTTCAAGTAGAAAAGCCAGAAAAGCACATTATGTATACACACAAGTGGTTGCCTTGTAGGTTAATAGTGCTTGGAGCATACAATCTGAAGTGTCTAGATAAACGTGCCCAATTACTTTGTAAAATTGAAAGGGACTCCCTTTATCCATGTTGAAATTTGCCTTCGAGAATGTTGAGGCTAGAGATACCTGGTTTAATACCTGTGGGAGTAAATGGTAATAGGCCATAGATTCTACTCTTTATCTTTATAGAATCTTTCTCTCTGACTTGAAAAAGCCAAGAGTGACTTGAAAAAAAGTGTAATATATATTCTAGCACAAAGAGCCAGATTTTATCCTTTGAAGGATGTGGTTTGCTGGGAGGTGAGTGGTCAGGAATTCCTTGAACTTCGCAGAAGACATCAAGCATAGGTTTACTTCACGTTGAACTTCTACAACTACTGAAACTCAGTGATTTCTCATTCTTTTCCCAGACTTATTCCTTTCCTTACTGTTAGAGCAACTGCACTTAATTCTCCACCAGTCAGATCCAATACCTGTTTCGGAAGAAAGAGACTCAGTCCAGAGAGACTGTCAATAACAGTAAATACCTAATTTAGTGCCATCACAGCACAGGCAGCACTGGAGTCTGGACGCATTCAAACTCATAGGGAACTGGGCTGAGCGCAAAAGACCCTCATAACATTAACTCTTCAACACGAAGCTGGGTATATGGAAAGCGACAGCTGTACTTGTCTAAGAGGGATGCCTATCAGCCAATACAGAAAGGTTAAAGAGAAGCATGATTCCCAATACTTTGTCCAGACTTGCATAAGGAGATAGTGGAAGTATATGGTTAACAGCAGAAGACTGTGGGCCAGCAGGAGGGACAGCCAGCTTGGAAGAGTGAGTGTGGGGGAAACCTCAAGGAAAAAGGAATGTAACCTCGCCGCTCTGCAAAATCCTGGGAAACATTAATATTGCAGTATCAATTATAAGTCACAGGAAATTATTATAGCATTGGTTAAGTACATGTGAGGTCACATTTGAGATGTTGTATGCCTTTCTGGTCACCTTATAAAAGAAGGATATTATGGAAAAGTACCAGAGGGCAACAGAGATGACTCAGACACACATCAGTTTTTAGAAAGGTTAGGTAAACTGAATCTGCATTCTTTATGAAAAAGGAGATTATAGGACTTACTAAAGTACTGCAGGCAACTTCTGAGAGAAGAAAAAGCTGCTGTAGCCTACTTGAGATAGGGTGCATGAATGTCATCAACAAAGAACAGACAAACTAAAAGGACTGAGGAGACACTTCAAGGAATAAATTAGCTGGGAGAGAAATGGAGAGCTGCTAAATAAAAATTTGAAATAATATGAAGGCAAAGGAATTACTTAGAGAGGGGGAAAAAGTACAGTCTGACAGGATAAGATAACCTTGGGCTGGTCTTTTTAAATAAGGAATAAAATATTAATCCAGCTGGGTTTCTGTAAGTGGTGTACTGGAGGTAAAGCAAGCCTGGCTGCATAATGTGTGATTGTAGGAGTCAATGATGTGAGTAGTATTAAATGCTACATGATAATCAGTTGACCAAAAGATCTCTTTCTCTCTAGATCATGAAAATGGGATTATACCATCAGCACTAAAAATGTGAGAGGGCTGGGAAGTGCCACAGATTTCCTGTTTTCTGAGTTTCCTATAAATTAGATGGTCTCACAGGACTAGAAGGGATAAGAGTTCTCCAAAATCCATGAATATTACAGACTGCAGGAGGAAATCCCCTGCATATTAGAGCATGTCAGGAGGTATGAAACATTGTTTTTTGGGACTGCCTGCTCTCATGCTGTGCTTCCAGGAACACCCCTGTGGCAGCACAGGTTTTTTCAGAAGTCACGTTCCTCTTATCTTCCTGCAGATGGAGGCACTATGGAGTGAGTTCTCACAGGATGCGTCGGAAGGAAAATCCTTCCCAGCCTCATGATGGCTGATGCTTTTAGTGATGTTTTCTCCTATTCTTTTGTTTCCTTGCCTAACCACATCTCACCAGTACGCTATGTGAAATCCTGTGTGGGGTTACAGCCAGAGATAATGTCAAAATGAAATTTCTCCCAGCAAGACACCTGCCATACCCTCATTTGTGAAGGGCCAGCTCTTAGGTGGAGCTGGGAGGAAGGCTTAGTGAAGCCACGGGGTGGGAATAGTACCTGAGTCAGGCACCTTTAGGTCTGCTCAGAGTCATTCTTATTGGCCTCTCTAGATGTGGGGCAGGCAAGGAGGGCTCCTGTGTGCAGTCTCTGCCATGCAATGAGGGGGCTCTCTGCTGGCCCCTGCAGAAATCAGTGCTGGCTGAGGGGAGTGCAGAGCTAGTGGGGACTAGCTACTTTGAAATCAGCCACCAGCTGAGCAGGGACCAGCACCATGCCTCGTCCAGCCTGGCAGGAAAAGGAGCTCTAACCCCTTGTCTCTCGGCTCACAGCAGGTTTCATGAGGCTTTCGGCCACATCATAAGCAGCTCTCGAGACAAGAAAAATTGGCCACCTCTGTCTGACACCCCTTTTTTTGATGACAGTGGTTACAGAGGTTCCCTTGTGCTTATACAAGGTGCAGAGAGAGAGAGTCTGGGCTACAGACAGGCTTTTGTAATGCAAGACTCATACATTGGAGGACTCTACTAAATTCATGACATAGCAATGGTTTTATAGCACTGGATGCAAACAGAGCAGAAATATGCTCTCTAAAAGCAGTGTTGGAGTGGGTGATAATCAATCTCGGAACTGCTGAACTTCTCCTATCGCTCCCCTAGATCTTATATACCTGGACACGTGCAAATACACTCTTGTGTTTTTCCAACCTCTAATAATGATGGTATGAAATCCCCTGTACCTAGGAAAGGCCAAAGATGGTGGAAGCATCTACAGAAAGGGCAATGTAAGGAGGAATAGTTATTTACATCATTGTGGATAAAGAGCCTCAAGAGAGCAATCTCAGTGGCTCAATTTGTGATATTGAAATAAGTAGGAGCCAAGAAGCGGTAGGAGCTGCTGAGCTGCTTGGGCAGTGTTCATTTTTTGTGCAGATCTTGGAAATTGTTACCACTTTAGGAAAAACATAACTAAATAAAATGGCCGGGAGGCAAACAGATTTGAGTTTAAACAACATGAATTTAAAATACGGATAATGATCTTGGTAGATTAATCAATCCAAATGTTGGGGTTGTTGTTTGGGGAATATTTTTTTTCTCCTCTGCAGCTGTATCTTGCTAAGTAACACATTTCTTTTTCAAGGCTGTTAATGCTGGAGCAGCTGCAACACTCTCTGGGAATTTTTAAAAATCATGATGAAATTAGAGGCAGAGACATAAAAACAAATCCTTCACAGCTACCCTGGCTGATGGCATTATAACAGTAACAGTCATTTTCAGTACATCATATTCTTGGCAAACACTACTTTTAGTCAGTGCAAGTCATAACACTGCGTGTGTCTTAATGCATTTTTCTCTTTGCCACCTAAAGATAATTATCAAATACTAAGAACTTCATGGCCTCCCTTCAAGAACGTACTTTATCTCTTTTTTTTCCCCTTTATTAAATAAAGACATGGAAAAACTGGCTCCCCAAACAGTCGATTACAGCAGGTTTTGTTTACTTTTTTAAAGAGGTCTGGGTTTCTAAACTGTGTGCACCTAATTGCATAGAAACAAGAGATGTGGTTGCAAGCACAAATTAGGTATTAGCATATACAATGATGAAACTGGCCAGTTGCGTTTAGTAACTTGATTGTAGCAGCTGAGAGTGTGATTCTGAGCTCATAACACTTCTCTCAAATACAGTTTTGGAAAATAAAATAAAATGAAACACAGATGTTGAGTGACCTGCCTATGTGTACCTACGAAGCATAAGGCTAGGAATGGAGCACACACAACTGTCCTGTGTCTTCTCTATCATGAAAATAAACCATCTTTTTATAGAAGTCCTATTCAACTGCAGAGCTATAGGATTGATTGCTTTCAATGGTTGTTTGAGACTAAGAGCTAGGAATCCAAACTTTCACACCACATCAATGCTGTTCAGAGAAAAGAGATGAAAGAACAAGCAAATCCTTTCTCCACTGCAAAAGCACTGCCTCCAAGCCACCTTTCTTCTAGGGTGTCAAAAGCCTCAACAGGCTCCAAATAATTTGTAAAAAACCTGAGGCTCTTCCCTCCTGAATATCTACCAGGCATTTACACATGTGAAAATAGAGCCACTGCCACTTGGAGGCACAGTATGCCTAAGACCCAGAATACATTAGCCGTTTAGGGCTGAATTTGCAAAAGCACCTACTACTTCAGTAGCTGCAAACCAAGCACAGATCTCCTTTAGTTATTAAGTCCAGACACTTGAAAATGCATGCTTGCTGCCTGCCCTGAAACTGCAATGCACCACAGGAAGAGTGTAAGAGAAGTCAGAATTATTCCATCAACCTACAGAAACTGGGCCTGTCAGGCAAAAAGGTGCTATGACCCTGGGAAGGACTCTACAGACTAGAAAAAAGCAAAAAAAAAAAAAAGGGTCTCCTTTACCCTTCCCTTCAGAGACCCTCCCTTTGAGCTGGGGGAAAATGTTGTTTCTCTCTCTAAATTTAGCACAGAGCCCAGTCACAGGAGTAATCCACGTAGTTGAGGTACCTGGAAGGGTTTCACAGTGCTCCTCTGACATCCATAGGAGTTGTTGCTTGGTTGTGTGAGCCACATCCTGCTGGTTCGGTTCTTGGTAAACAGAGAACATGAGGCCTTAACCAGGGAAAACAGTCAAGAGATTCTTGGCAAACAGCAGAGTGATCTTGATCTGGGGCTTGCCTTTCTCTTACTATATGGCACTGGAAAATAGACCTGGCAGGACCAGGATGGATGTCTTTCATAGAATCATAGAATGGTTTGGATTGGCAGGGACCTTAAAGATCACCTGGTTTCAACCCCCCTGCCATGGGCAGGAACACGTTCCACTAGACCAGGTTACTCAAAGCCCCATCCAACCTGGCCTTGAACACCTTCAGGGATGAAGCATCCCTCTCAATCTGCTGGAGGGAACAGAGAGGAAGAGGTTATAGAAAGAATGCTCTTTGCTCACTACAAGAAGGCAGAAGCTGAGAGTGAGCAACTCTTGCAGAAGACAGGAAGAAGATGGCTGTTTTCCTCACAAGGTATCACAGAAGTGAAGGGAAAGTGAATCGGTGATATGATTTAGGTAAATAGAAGACACTGGAATCTAGTGTATATGTCAGAGGCACGGGAGAGAGATATAGAAAGTCATCTCCAGTCCTTTTGCTCTTCTGGCATGATTTAGGCAGGTGTTTGTTCTGTGCAAAGCAGACAAGCGATTCTTTGGCCTGATCCTGTAAAAGGCTAAGTCACTTCCAGGACTCAGTACCCCTCATCGTGAAGGCACTGCTCTAGCCAGTTTCCAGGGTATTTTTCATTTAATGTCTTTTGTGTTTCTTTGTTTTTTCCTTTCTTTGGCAGAATGAGTTTCAGTTATTTCCCTATGAATGGTTTCAAGCTTTTTGCCTTCTAAGGCTGATGACAAAGAAGAGAGTGTGCTGACAAAAACCAGCCCTATCAAAGCATGATAAAGTTCTTGCTGTCTGCCTTTATCACAGATCTAAGCAGTGTCAGGCACCCAAGATTTAAACAAGTGGCAAAGCTAAAAATAGATGGAACAAATGCGCTTGTTGTTTTGACTTTTAAAAATTATTTATTACCCATGAAATCTGCTTTGTATGTGATATACTCAGCAGAAAGGGAGGGGGGCTTCTAGGAGACATGGATGCATTCAGCTCTCGCCTTGCAAGTGCAACACAGCTGAGACATGAACCCTGGACCTGTGGTGGTATATTTATTCGCAACTTGTCTCTGACCCAGAAGGGCTCCTGTTCCAGTGGCTGAATCCAAGTGGGTCAATTCCTGCATCTGCACAGTTTCACTGATTTCAGTGTCTGGCAAGACACTGCAGCAGGATCCAAATCCTTGCGGGTGTATTAAGTCCAGGCAGAAGCAGCATCCAAGGACTCTCATCTATCTTTGGAGTAAAAGGCTCATTCCCACGTCCGGGAGTGCTCAACAGGACAAGGAGCCAGCCTGCTCTCCCATCCACACCACACAACTGGTGAAAATCCCTGCAGAGAGGACGAACCACCCACAGACTAACTGGACTGGTATCTACTGATTCTCTAGAGCCCTGGAGAACTGGGCTTGCAGCTCACAACCCACACCATATCACTGTTTGTTCTGCACTAAAAGCAAGACTGCTTTCAGGATTGCCTGTGCCAAGGATAAAAACAGCATGTAATTCAAAACTGGTTTCAACGTTCTGGTTCACACTCTTTACATCACCCAGTCCTTCCATTTCCTATCACCTTCTGTACTTGTCTCCCTCTCTGGACACTGTTCCTTTTCTTGAGTGTCCATCTCCTGCATTCATCCCCTTGCCAATTCGCTTCAGACACTGACTTGGAAGCACCAGCACACAGTAAAAACAAGGCCTGCAGCACTCACCGATTACTGGAACTCACGGGCTGTCTATAAACTTGTACTATCAAGTTTGTGGGGAGGCAGACACACTCTCAGTCCTCAACAGACACTGAAGAAATGAACTAAAGAAACACTGAACACTCCCTGCCTCTGATATTTTTCAGGCATAGATAACAGCATCACTGATGGGATTATATCAAGGTTTCTACTTCACGCTATGCCCGGCTACACTGTGCAGTTCATTGCCACTCATTACTGGTAGAGGCCAAAAGTAGAGATCATTTGAAAAATGGTTGGACACTTTAATGGCAGATACACCCACAGTGGTTTTTAAACACAATGTTTTATAGGCTTACGAGGTCCCTAACCTATTAACAGCTGAAAAGGTTTATAGTAGGCAAGGAGTACCCTGCACTCTCCCCTTTTCCTATACTTCTTTCCTGAACATCTGCTACTGGACAGTGTCAGAAACAGGCTGCAGAGCTAGAGGGATCTTTGATCAAACCCAGTAAGACCATTACCATGTTCTAAAGGACTGAAAACTCCTGCGGTTCCCTTATTCACTCTTGACCCCAGTGAATATCCTTAAGTGCTGCCTGGTCTCTGCTACCCAGCTAATGACCTCATCCTTTCCTTATTACTGGAGGACTACTCTTTCTTTGATTAATCATTCTCCGTATTAATATCAAACAGCCTCTGGCTTTCTCAAGCTGATTACTGTTTCTGTCAGAGTATTCCCTCCCCTTCACATCAGATAAAGAAAATGGATATATGATGACCATCATTCCAATGGGAATGAAATAGATGCATTTTAAATATAGCTTAGAAAAAAAAAAAAAAAAAAAAGAAGAAAAGAAGAAACCCTACCAGTGAGTTTGCTTTTGATACGAACTTGAAATGACTTGTGAAATAGAAGATCAAGAGTCTTAAAAGCTGAGACCTATATTTTGGGTTTCTACAAAGTTGGGTGAGAAAATTGTGAACATTTTTTGTTGTTCGCTTAAAGAAGCTTCAGAAACAGAGCTGAATTTTCTTGAAGAATAAGGAAGAACGTGATAGAGATTTCTAACCTTTTTTTGATTTTAAAGGTGGAGGGAAGATATCTTTTTTAAAAAGCAATTAAAATTGTATTTTACAAAGAACTTTCCAGAGTAGGCTAGCCAAAATGAGAGTTCTTTGTAATTACAAAGTTATTTTTACTCAAAAGATCTCAAACCAGTTTAACTATCCAGAATCACTTTTTATATGCAAGACAGGCAGGTATTGTTATCACGCATCACTGCCAGATAAACTCAGGTCAAATTAGCCTTTCAGTCATCTTGATTACTTGAATGAGTCAGGCAGCAGTGTCATTGGGCCTGCTCAGGTAAAAGCTGCTCAGAAATAGTCCAAGGCAGCAACAATATGAGTCAGGAGTCCTAATTCCTGCTCTATTACTCTAACACTTCACTTCCTTCAGTAAAGCTGCAGACATTTCTTTTGCTACCTTGGCATCTCACATGAGCTAGGGGAATGGAGTTGCTGAAGAGTTGCTTTTTTCCTCTGACAAGTTTTCTAGCAAGTTTAATAAATAGAATTTGAAAGTTTTTTAATATTCTCCCCTACAGCTGTGTGGATGGCACTAAGCAAGCTGTTATCTGCTGGATTTGCAAGAACATGAGCTAATTTCTGAGCTCCTAAAATACTATCTGATTTCTCTCCCTGATCAGGAGACAACTGTCTCCAGCAAAATTTCAGCTGAATTCTTTTGGCAGTTTTCAGAAAAAAACCAACAGTCCCAACATACTTGGAGGTGGGTCAGAATGGGGCTTTGGCTTTCAAAGAACAATGCTTCAACAAAACAATTTTCCTGTGGAGGGAGTCAACATTTATGCTGGGGACTGCCCAGCTGGAAAGCAGATCGGGAGAAAAGGACCTGAGGTCCTGGTGGACACCAAGTTGACCCTGAGCCAGCAATATGCACTCGCAGCAAAGGCGGCTAATGGTATCTTGGGCTGCATTAAGTGAAGCATTGCCAGCAGGTCAAGACAGGTGATCCTTCCCCTCTACTGAGCACTGCTGAGGCCACATCTGGAATAGTGTGTCCAGTTCTGAGCTCCCCAGTCCAAGAGAGACATGAACACACTGGAGAGAGTTCAACGAATGGCCACAAAGTTGATGAAGGGACTGGAGCTTCTCTCCTATGAAGAAAGGCTGAGAGAGCGGAGACACTTCAGCCTGGAGAAAAGAAGGCTCAAGGGGGATCTTACCAATGTATGTAAGTAACTCAAGGGAGGGTGCAAAGAGGTTGGAGCCAGGCTCTTTTCAGTGGTACCCAGTGACAGGACCAGAAGCAACAGGCACAAACTGAAATACAGGAAAACCCCTGAACATCAGGAAAATTTTTTTTACTGTGAGGGTAACTGAGCACTGGCACAAGTTGCTCAGGGAGTTTGTAGAGTCTCCATCCTTGGAGGTAATCAGAAGCTGTCTGGACATATCCTGGTTCAGACAAGTGGCCCTGCTTGAGCAGATGACCTTCAGAGGTCCCTTTCAGCTTCAACCATTCTGTGATTCTCTGAAAGCACTGACTGTGTCAGCAGTGGTAACAAGACATGGGGCTGCTTTCAATTACCCCGGATTACAGGCCAGTGTCCTGGTTTGAGGACAGCAAGTGCCAGCAGCACTCAGAGATCCCAAGCCTATTTCTAATGGTGACCTTCCATGCAACACAGTTCCAGACTTTACTTACTGGGGTATATCACTTAACCACCCCACTGTATGAGTGTTATCTGCTGTGCTCATGGAGGCTTGAACCTGATCTCTGGGAAATTGGTGGGACATTTTCCACTGGCTTTGATAAAACTACAAACAGATCCAAGCTTATACCTATTCTGTGTTCTTCCAGTTCATAGCTGTGCTGCTTTCTGTGCCCTGCGCATAGATCAAAAGATACAGAAATGTCTGTATGTGCACTAAGTTGTTTCCACAGAATAAAAAGCTTTGCCCACTAGATCTTTTAAGTAACACAGATGCAGATGTGACCTCCTGTAATTTAAATAACTCAGGAATTCAAGTCAGAAACCTCTTTGATATGGTTCACGGTCTGTAAACTCTCTGAAACCTTTCACAGAGAAATCTCATTCTTTTTGTTACAGAGGTTCCACAAAATAATTATAAGGAACCAGTTGTGGTCCCTCAGAGTTGGTCTCAATAACCAAGTTGCTGTGTTTGAAAACCAAAAGCTCACTGAAGTAGCAACAGTACAGATTGTACCTGTCTCAAGTCTTCACAGTAGTTTATTTTGATTTCTGAGACGGCTTTGCTTACAGATTTGTACAGAATTAACAAGTCATTGATTGAGTTTTAAGCTTTGTCCCCAGATGCAGACAGCCACAGACAGCTCCCAGGGCTTCTGCATTGTCTGGGAGTCAGTGGAAGTTGCTGGCACAGAACAGATAGCAGAATTTTGGCCTCTGGCCAGCACACAAGTGTGAAAGGCTTAAACCACTGTACAAACAAAAAGGACCCAGTCCCATCCAAGAGCACCTTAAAACGCACATTATCATGCAAATATCCCAACATGGCTTGTATAAAAAGCAAACAAACAGCAGGAAAAAACCCAGCTGTGAAACATAGCTGTGGTCTTAATTGAATGTCTCTTTCTTTCCCCCTCCACAGCTGTAAGAACAGCAACAGTAACATTAAGGCCAACACAAGCAATTTGAGTAAAGAAGCAAGCAGAGGTGAGACTTTGTATGACTAAAAATCCCATGAGTTACGCAGCTTTTGAGGAAAGCCTGTCCACTGTGTTGAAAGGCCCAAGGTGTTAGGACCATTTAGATCAAATGTTCACAAACATCTAAATTCTTCTGTGCACTTCCAAGTGGTCCGCACCACCAGAGGCCCACTCAGACCTGGAAGAAGCATTATAAGCATTTCAGCCAAGTAGAAAGATGTGGGGTGGCCAAGACACTGTTTAGCAGGACTGCCTTTACCCACACCACACCCCTTGTATGCACTCGAGACCAGCAGAGGAGGAGCTGAATAGAACAGAGGTTTGCTTGTCTGTGTGTTGTGATGGAGATCAGAGAATAGGATACAGGGGTGGGAGATTCTGAAATCTCATCTGTAATTTTTCTCTCTTCCTCCTCTAAAAGACTGCCAGGGAATGAAGTATAATCAGTTCAGTGGAAGCTGGGTATCTGCTTCCCTTATCCTATAACAAAATAACCTGAACAGCTTTTTGCAAACAATCACGAAAATACAGAGCAACACCCTTTTATTTGCCACACGCATTGGAGCATGTTCTACAGGTAGACACACACAGCAGTTACAATCATCTAGTATAACTGAGGCACAGACAGAAGCTGAGACTTTTCTAAATAGATGCACAGTTCCTCTAAATTAAATGCAGGCTTTAAATTGTTTAGATGCAAATATATCCAGCCTAATTTTCAAATACATGAGTTTTTCTTACATCTTTAGTGAAAAAGCTTGTGGTGTTAAGCAGTCCGGAAATTTAGGCCCTAAATATTCAGGTGCTTACTACTCTGGGACTTCTAAAGGACTTAAGCACCTAACTATTTTTGAGGAACTTGGACTCGGATCTTAATTTCAGGTAGCAGTTTGACCATGTATCTTGCAGACAATCTAAAGAGAACACTTAGCTAGCAACTCATTTGTCTTCCAGATATTGCTAAAAATTAAAAATCAACGAAACTACAGATTTGTTTTGAATCAGCACGTCTTTCTATGATCTAGAATTAACATGACTAAAACTTGCAACTCACATCAAGGCTGTATTCAGGCCTGGCACAGTAAATGCGGATGTGTAGCTCTTGCACTTGTATGTGCTGACTGCAAAACTCTATAGGCAAGTGAGCGGTAAGACCCTGTGCAGTTATTTGCAGTGCACTGTCACCTAACTTACCAGTGTGCTTGTGTCTGTCTGAATGAATTAGGCACCTACCTGCAGTGTCTGTGAGTACCACAAACCCTTCAACCTCAGAACCTATCAGATCTATGTTAGGGGCCCGAAGGGGTAGAGGCTCTGGAAAAGGCTGCGTCATCCTGCGCATGGAGCACTGAATTAACTCTCCAGAGACCTCGTTTCTTTTCTTAGAAATGTTATTCATGTGCTGTGCTGCATGACCTTCGGAGCATCCCTGCACTCCTCTGCACTCCTACTTCCCCTCCCAGACCTGCTTTCTCTCACTGCAAATTCTTTAGAGCAGAAATTTCTCCTTTTTTTATCCTTCAATCTCATCCAAGCATGATGAGATAAAAAATAACAATAGCAACTGAGGAAAACAAAAGAATATAAATTCATTTTTAGTCCATGGATGTTATAATTTTGTCCATGAGAACGAGATGTAGCATTATATTCTTGTGATTGCCTTTTTAAGTATGCCAAAAAAATGTATGTCAGGTCTTTGGCTGAACTGCTGCATACACTATTAAGAAAAAAACCCCAAACCCTCAAACAAATCTCACATTTTAAACCCACATCGCTCTCAAAGTTGGTCTGTCTTCCTTGTTTTAGCCTCCCACTGGGACAAAATAAAGTGTCTGCTTGCCAAAGAAAACTTTGACTTCTTGAAGAACTGACACAAGAAAAACAAACCCAAGAGTTTTGATGGCTAACTTTCCATTTTTCATTGAAAAACCTACCAAAACTCCTGAAGCAGCGTTACCATTAGTTTTGTGCTTCGTGGCTGCCTGTATATGTCTAGAGAGGCAGATAAAGTGTCATGTGTGTCACTGCTCAAGGAGACTTGTGAGGTCTTTCTACGGCTGGGATGGAGCTCAGGCGGGTGTCATTTGGCCGGGCCGGGGCAGGAGTGATGAACTCAGACCTGGGCTGCCACACATCCCCTCCAGATGTCAGCACAGGACTGCACAGCTCCCACCCATGGCCCGCCTGGGACATGGCTCGCTGCGGTCCTCCTCTATGGCACTGTGTGGAAAGGCAGGCGTCTCTACTTCCCTCTCTGCTAGATTTGTTTTTCTAATTTCTTTTTACTTTAAGGTTTACCAGATGCTTTATTACCAGACTGAGCTTTCCTTGCAGTCTCTCCCTCTCTCCTCCTCCTTCCCCTTTTTTGTTCCTCGAGACAATCACTGTCTCTGGTCCCAGCTGCCACTGCTGATTTTTCATTACAGTTTAATTTAAAACTGGGATTGGAATGGAAATGTCTTTTTGCCATTTGGGGTTTGCAAGGCCTGCGGTTTTATTGCCAAAGGCACAAATGTTAGCTACTACTGTTTTTCCAGAGTACAAGTGTAAGGGGCCTGCCAAAGGGGGGCAAAAGGGTCGGGAGGCTTGTGGGGAACAGTAGTGGGGGGGGGGCAATAAATCCACCTCACAGAGAGAAAATAACCCAATTCTTTGCTTATGCATTTATGCTGGTACATGTGCTGGTGTGTTAGAAGGATGTTGGGTTGTAACTTGTCTCTGGGCATGGGGACTATTCAGTGCACTCATTAAGCAGATGTAAAAACAGACCAATGCTCTGTTTGCTTCCTCAGGGGGGAAAAACCAAACAGGCTAACTACTTTTCATATAAAACTCCCTGGCTCTGTTGCTTTATATAGCAAGCTGAGTGTTATATAGCACCCTGCTCAGTAATAGCACTTCGAGGGAAAACAAAACTGGAGCGAAGATGTGTGAGAAGAAAAGAGACCTGCTAGTCACTGTCTTCAGTTCTCTTTTCCCCTTGTCTACACCAGAGAGTAACATGCTACAGACATCACCACAAGCTCTCCCAGAAGGTCAACAGCAAGCCCTCCTAAATCAGGGTCCCCCCGCATGTCCCCAGCTGGCAGAGCCTCTGCTGCTCTTTCTGGCTTGCTTTACCCAGTCTCCTTCATTCATCTGTAAGGAAATGATCAGAGAGAAGAAAGAAGTAGCAGTGTTTCCAAGTTCAAAATTAACTTAAGCTGGATACAAATGTAATCCTTTCTCTCCAGAGATAAATGGAGGAGGATGATGTGGAGAGTTGCAGTCTTCAATTTAAATATTGCAACCAGCACAGGAAGCTACTGTTTCCAGCATGGCAGATTACAGACGGGAGTGCCTAATCTCTGATCTGTTATGCTAAAAAACAATTATTGTCTCTCCTCCTAGGGAGAGCCTTATCTTTTCCTGGCTACATCATTTCAGGTGTCAGACGGAATTTCTGCATTATCTCAGTGGATCACACCGACTCTTCACACGTCCTACAGTTCAACCTCCTCCCCCATTGGCCTTGAGCTGCTCTGTATCTGGAGCTTGTCTGGTATCGATACAGCATTTCATTGTCAGTCCTCCAGCGCAATAGCACATGGCGCTCTGCAGAAAGACACACAGAACCTGTTCTCCTCCAGCATTTTTCATACTTGTCTTCACTTCCAAGTGGGTTCTCAGTTACATACAAGCACTGACAGTGGGACAGGACAGCTTCTGGCCACATGCAGTTTAGCCTGCTTTCCTCCCTCCTCTCCAGACCTCTAAAGACACTATAGATCCCTCCAAAATACTGATTCTTCTCCCACACCCAGTGAAAGAGAGATGTTTCTACACCCTCCTGCAGTGCACAGTTCCCCCCCAGCTCTACTTTCCCTTTGTGCTTGGCTGTAGCACATATAGTTCTAGAGAGGAGGTTATGCTGGAAGAGCAGATGATATAGCCATTGGCTTGCCATGATGTTAGATGTGCTGAGGGGGTACATTGGGGTGGAGCTGTGTGGAGGCTAGTAGGGGAGGATGAAAATACTGAATTTAACAGTAGAAGGAACTGATTAAGACTGTTGAGAAAGCAAGGGGCATCAGCAGAATCAGCAAGAAAAGATTTTAGCTCTGAAAAAAGCTCAGACAAAAAAGCTGATCCACAAAGATGAAACAAAATGCAATAACAAATGCTGAAAGACATTGTGCCCACTCCCTGATTCACTCGCAAAGATTTTGCAGTCAGGTTCAGAAGGAAAGGATAGTTTCCAGAATCACTGCAAATGAAGAGGTAACAGGATTGGCAGGAGCACATATGCAGTAAAGACTGAACAGAGAAATGCTGAAGATTGTCATCTTCTTCCACTTACGGTGCATAGGTTTCTCTGTCCACTGGCTGTGATCATCCAGGAAACACTTTTTTGTACAGTGATCTTCCTGTATGCTTGTCAGCCTGCAAATTTCATTTTCAACATCTGTTTTCTCTGCTGCCTCTCTGTTTCCAAGTTGGACCTATGTGCCAAGGGATAGTGACAGAAGGCTAACAATGGGGGTTATTTAGTCTTGGTGATGCCCTATTCACATACAGACAGCCTTGGACAAAGATATGGCTAGTGTCCATGGGAAAACTCAAACAAAACAAGCCTCAAACAAAGAAACAAACAAAATCCCAACCAAAGAACAACTTCCCTTAGCTGTTCTTTCCCCTCTGTAGAAACAGTCTTCCAGGATCACTGAATAATTAAGGATTAAGATCAGTTAGCAGAGACTTGGATTAATTGCAACGGTTGGCCAAAGGTAAACTGGACAAGGGGTTTATTAGAGAAGGGAAACTCTCTCATCCGCCAGTTCAGAAAGAGGGAGAAAAACATCCACACAGAAATGTCCATGTTCCTGAGGAGCAGCCATGTTTATGAGGGAAGGGAGGTGTCTCACGCACATTAGAAGAAATCATCTATTCCCAGGAAGAGTGTTTGGGGGAATATTGAAGCCTACCCCTAACTGGGGAGCCCAAAAAAGCATTCAAGCGTGTCCACCATGAGGAGCTCTTCCAAGGCTTGACTAGAGACACTAGCTCAGCTTGCATCACTCTCTGGTGGCTCATCATCCCACCACTGCTGGCAGTACCAGGAACTCCGTCCCACACACCTCAGTGGGAGGCTGCATTCAATTGCTCATGCGGTATTTGCATTTTGCAGTGCTGTGGGACAGCATCCTGTGAGACTGCACCCACCATATCTGGCTTTGGGCCTGCTCCCTGCCTGGGTTTGCTCCTCATTGACTTTCCAGTCAACTGCAGCATAGAGTTCTCTGTGCCGCTTCAGTGACCTGGTCCTGATGCCACAGGAGAAACCTGCTTCTCCTACAGTCCCAGGGCAGTTCAAAAGGTGTGAAAAGTCTGCTAACTCTAGCATACTAATGTAGTCTCTTAATTCTGAGAATTCAGCTTTTCTCCTACCACAAACACATTGCTGTTCCCTTGGCCTCAGCTTCTATGCTATCTTTCCCATGCTAACTGAAGTCACCACGTGGCTTTGCCAGGAGACATGACAGACACACCTTTTGGTGCACCCCTCACAGGACAGCAAGATATGGAAAACCTATGCACATATTTTCCTCCTACATCACCTGCTGACCCAATTTCAGCTTCCTGGCTGTGCCTGTGATTTTTATAGAGGACTGTCTCACAGGATTCTCCAGATTAGCCAATCATTGCAGCATCTCTTACCTCCCAGAACTTTTCTCTCTCTCTTTCCGTTTGTCTTCCCCTGACAGAGCTGTAGGCTGCTCTTAATTGCCCAGATCTTTATTACTTATTTCTGGGAAAGCCATACAGGAACAGATAAATCTCCAAGGCCAGCTCAGACTGTAATATGGGGTGACTCAACAAAATACTATCTCCCACATAAACCGCTACAGTTTACCCTCACACTTTGCTGTATTCTTCATCTTTCTCATTGACTTTTTTCTTCAGCAGTAAGACTTCACGTTTCTTGAGCACTTTCCACCTGAAGATCACGTAGAAGGCTACAGACAGAAATGAATGAAGCTACGCAGAATCTCCGAAGAAACTGAGAATATGATTATGTGGCAAATTATCTACTGATACTGTTAAGACTTCTAACCCATCTAGAGGATAAAAGTCCCCCCAAAATGTTAAAGCAGGCTCCGCAAGTGGTCTCAAAGGAACAGCAATTCTCTGTTCTGCTCTTTGGGGTAATTGCTAGGTTCTACACTGAGGAGCTTTCCTGGGGGAACGTGAGGAAGGTCTGAAGAGCCCTCATAGGGCTGTCATAAACATGGAAATGGCCAAGGAAGAGACAATCTTCTAAATGCCAGCATGGAAACTGCATGGATACCAAGAAACAGAGATGCTGCTTCAGCCTGTTGTGTTTTTTGTTGCCAGTTTGCCTTGGGAGATATTTTTTGTCAGGAGTTCTAGCCCAAAATTCCCCAAATGCTACTTCTACCAGTCTAAGCCCTTAAAATCACACAAGCAAAATCCCCTGGCACATCTGCACTCCAGGCAATCATTGGGAGAAACATGTTGCTTTTAGTTTTCAGACCTAGCCTACTGATCCTTCTCCTATGCAATGGTAAACAGAATTCCAGTGGTTTGACCTTTCTTGCAGAATTGATGTCAGCACATGAAAACAATAATATTTCTTATCCCTGCTGTTCAGAACACGCTTAAAATGAACTGGGAAAAACAAACCAAACCCAGCCTGCTCAGGCTTTGTATGGCCCAATACAATGCATATCCGTCCCAGTAAGGATTAAACACCAGTGCTATGGCAACGCTGGAACATCTGTGAAGGCATCACCAAGTTCATCAAATTAATGTGAGCTATGTGTACACTGTACAAGAAGCAAGGCACATGGTCTAACTGCAACATAAGAATACAAAAATATCTAGGAAGATTGTAAAAACTTACAACTCCAGAAGATGCATTAAAAGGTAAATATTTTCTGAATTATTTCAGATCTCGTCTTGCTGAGAAACTGATAAAAGCTTTAAGTGCCTTACTGCTCAGGAATACTAGAGGCTGTCATCTGTTTTTTTTTTTACAGAGTGGGAATCCTATCCAAGTTTGTTAGCCTGTATTTATAGGCGCAACTATGGAAGAAAATGCGGCTGAATGTTAGCTGTCCAGTTTAACAAGAAAATGGATTTTTGATCTCATTTGCTGCTATAGAAATCTTTTCAGAAATCTCATGGAAAAATCTTATAAAGCTCAGGTTAGCTGCCACATATGGGACCCATTAACTCCTCATTTCTGCTGGTACTTAGCAAATTTTTGTCTGGTGACTACACATGAACTTTTTGTGTTTTTGTTTTGCTTCACACTGCAGAGCACTCTGTTGACTTGGTTTGGTTTTGGAAAGCCCTAAGCGTAGAATGCAGCCCCAGTATATGTGAGAGAATCAGTTAGTTACGTTAAATCGTGTGGAACCACATTCAGATTCTTTGGCAGAGAGAAGAGTCTGATCTTCTTTCCCTTTCTTGGGGTTTCAGTTACACTGAAAGTTTCACACCATGCAATGCAGAGGCACACCTGAGGATTGTGCATTCGGACACAAATTGTATCCCACCCTCCAGGAAGTAAGGGGGGAAAAGAATCACCCATTTCTAATGTGATCTCTGCACTGGACATATGTGTGTATACAAGGAGCTTCACTGCCCATTTATGAAGGTGGCATGGTGTTACACATCTATTCTGGTGCCTTTGGCATATGCAGCTCATCCACACCAGCTGAATATCTTACTATCATCCTGATGGAAAATGGGAAGATACTACAAACAATGACACAGACTGTCTCCCTTGGCATCCGAAACCCAGAAGTTCTGGGGATCTAAATGACTCCTGGACCCTCTATGCTGTGGTGAGAAGCAGCAAAAAAAACCACCTCAACAGCCAATAATATTTCTGATTTTCAGCCATTTATTTTGAAAAGCCAGAAGGCAAGCCCTGTCAAAGCCATCTATAGAAACGAGTTTTCTAATTCATAAAGCTATAATGTGGGTCATCAGCAGACAGCTGCCTGTGTAATACTCTTTGCCCCCGGCACGCTTCTCCTGCCCCTGGCATCCCCCAATACATCCCCATGCAAGGGAAAGTCATTGCTCCAGCATGGCCCAGCTTTGTGACAGCAGGACTGCTTCAAACAGGGCTGAGCTGCATTGGCAGGAAAAAGTGGGGAAAGCTGTACAGCATTTGGCAACACCAAGTTTATTCAAGCTGCTGTGATTAACACCTATTTTTCTTAACTTGCCTTTTTCCGCAAAAGCTGGAAGGATTTTTTTGGTCTTTGCTTTCTGTTTGGATGATAAGGGGGCTTGGTGGACTGAATGTACTTAACAGAGAAAGATGCACACTTTGTATTCATGTTTATGGCTCTGAAATGCTCAGCTCAAACCATTAGAAAAAGGGTTTGTGTATTTAACCTTCCTCTGGGGAACAGACTACAGGAAAGGAAAGGCAAAACCT
This sequence comes from Numenius arquata, assembly GCF_964106895.1. Lineage (NCBI taxonomy): Eukaryota > Metazoa > Chordata > Aves > Charadriiformes > Scolopacidae > Numenius > Numenius arquata. The sequence continues at coordinate 28,601,953 of NC_133578.1, forward strand.
GCCAGATATTGAAGGTCTTTCCTTATAAACTCAGGGCTATTTTTAGTTTTCTAATGTAAAAAGTCAGTGAGATGAGGAGCGAAGTGATCCGTTTCCAGCAGAAAAAATGTCTGAATCTTCATTAATAATTCCTCATAGATGGCTGTGTGCCTTTATCTGACAGACTGACAAACCATACTAAACAACAGTTACTGCACAAATGGAAAAGATATAATCTCACTAGCCAGCCTCATGGTGCTTCCATTGTCATGTTACATTATGACTGGAGTCTCCACCTTCCCAGAGAGACATGGCAGCAGGGTTATTTTATTAGGACTTGCACAAATGTGCTTATGATGGATGAAGTTTAGTGCTTTGACACGGAAATGTATTTGGAAACTAGAGCTGACACATGATATGAAGAAGGAGAGGGAAGAGAAAAAACAAGAACTCAAATGTATAATCTTACCCTCGATCTGCCTGTCAGTGATAATTAGAAAAAGCCTATATCAAAAGCTGAGTTGCAAGCTGCCCAGAGGATAAGATTTCATAGTTCCTAGCTAAAAGTCCTAGCTGGCTTTTACAAAGCCAGGTTAGTGAAAGTCAATGACAGAAGTTTTATTCTTGGCCTTGATTGCCTTGTAAAATAGGTGGCTTCTCCTTGCAGCGGTTATAAGGCAGTAGAAATAAAGACTCTTTCCTTTTGCCACACCCTCACGTCTGAGGACAGAATAAATTGGATCATTTTACTCTCCTGGGTGGTGCTGAAACCAACCCAAAACTTCTTCAACCTTTGGACTGGTCCAGAATAGAGCCCCAGTTAAAGGTACTGAATCCATCTCAGCTGGTGGTGGAAATGGTGTGACCTCATATGCAGCACCAAGTCTGTGACAGGGACACTGCAAGGGAAAGCACAGCTTATAAAGCTGCTGGTCTGGGCCAATTTTAAAATTACAAACACACCCTAAGCTACTGGACTGTTTACTTCCCTCCCTCTTCCTGATGTTATCAGTATTTCCTAAACCCTGCCTGTCAGGCATGCTTTGTTAATAACCCTCTAGTACTCTCAGAGCAAAGGTTGCCCAACAGCTTTCTCATCTTCCTGCTGCCTGTCAGGAAAGGAAATCACAGCTTTCAGGAGAACCTGACACAGAGGGAACTGGATAGCACACCAGGGTCAAGGGTAAGAATGCACAAAGAAATGAGAAAGCACAGGCACCCCAGCTGGCTGCACAGGAAAAGCTTCGCCTCTGCTTTCCCTTGTTTACTGTGTCGGGATGTTCCAGGAAGAAACTCGGTAGGCTTTACATCTGAAACAGCCAGCCAAGCACAAATCACTGCTCACAAAGCAGCATGAGGGAGTGAAATGACAACTAGAAATCTTGGCTTAATTTGTGACATGACTTAAAGGAGTCTGAAAGTGTTGTGGACAACACTACCAGCATTTCACACAGCTCTTATATTCCCTCTCATCTTAACTGCCATCTGTGAGAAGTCTCAGCCAAACCAAAGTGCCATTAGAATACACCTATTCACTCCTTCAGCAAAGGAAAACTTTCCCAAGTGGCTTTCTTAAAACTACTACCTGGAAAAAGAAAGACTGAAGCAAGGTTTGGAGAGGACAGTGCTTTAAGATGTGCTCTTTCATCAAAAACACGCTTAGCGGGACCCCCTACTTATTCAGCCAGCCCATAGGTCCATTTAGATCTTGTCTACAAAGGTGGGACAGACCAAACCTCTGCATGTACTCCTGCACACTCCCTGGGTATCTCCAGTCTTCATACTTCTGCAGCCCTGAGCCTAAGCAAAAGTCTTGACTCTGCCAGCTCTGCAGCAGCCCAGTGCAATTGCCTTCCGTCAAGTCACTTCTTCCTGCAAGTAAGTCCAGCTGCCCTCACCCATGCAGACAGGTATTTGCTCTCTGCAGTTCATATAAAGATCCATATTGCTATGCTGGGCCCAGAACAAAATATCCCAGGCTCACTGTGAGAAAAGTAATTTTGGCCTTTCTACTTATAATAGCTTCCGTACTCAGAAATGGATCCCTTGCTCCCAAGCAGGTACAGCCAGCTCAAAATATGACAACCCATCAACGGAGTTCACTAGAAAAATACCTCACAGATTTGCTGCTGTTTGTGCTAAGTCCACCTTAAGGTCTTTGTTCCTGCATGGGAATGGTCCTGACTAATGATGACAATGATAATTCCTATAACTGTGACCCTGTCCTGCCTGCTATGTTCCACCAGTGTAATGAAAAGAAAGAATATTCCACTAAGACCAGAGAACCAAAAATTCCCCGGGTCTGGAGTCAGCTGAAATAAGAATGGCCTCTAACCACATTATGTTTAGATGTCTCAGCCAGGGATACAATATATTCCCCATCATTTGAAGATGTTAAAACAAGTTTGGGCATCTTTCTAGGATGAACTGTAGCTCCATCAGAAGATATCAGCCTGCTGAAGTGTGTGAGTGACCTGTGTTAGGAGGGAGGTTGGACCTGATGCCACAACAATTTTTTCTCCACAAAATCTGGGTCCCCAGTTGTCTTTGATGTCTTCTGGTAGTAGGAACCCATTCATGTCAACCCCACCACCACTTCAGTCAGCTCTAATTAGACAGACTACGTTTCAGCATAAATGAGATCCCCAGTCATAATAATTTTTAAATAAAATCTTACCATATTTTGTGAGTTAAATGGAGTTTTCCTGGAGAATTAAAAGGAGCACTGTAGTGCTGCATTGTGCAATTCACAGGATATTTTTTGTATGTACTGATCAAGAAAACCAGGTAGGATTGAGGTTGAAAGAGTGAGAAGTGGTTGTGTTTCAAATGATCCGAGTCAGATTTACTAAAAATTCTTAAAACAAAACACTGGAGAGAATTTGTATTTTTCCCTCATGAAGAATTTTGATAACAGTGACAAGGTAAAGACATAGCTGATAATAGATATTTGTTGTAAAATGTTATAACATTTCTTCTGGAAAAAATGAGTGTTCTTCCATAACATAACTGAATCCCAGAGAAAAAAAAAAAATTCAAAAAATAGGAAAAGCAGACCCCTATAAACAGTTTTCTTAGAACACAATTTTCTGTTGGAAGGTGGGTATAATTATTACCTGTCCTAAAAAAATTACAATGTCCTAATTATTAGTTGGGGAACAAATTAACCTTTAATCTCAATAACAATTATGAAAACAATCTTCACCATCAGTACAATAACTGGAATGTCACCTACTTGACATAATTATAGAATTCTAAGAGAGAGTAATTTCTTTATCATGAGATTACAGAACAGAGAAGTAGTGTTTTACTGATTAGGAAACTGAGGCATGGACAGGGGAAATGGTTTCATCATCATCACCAAGTAGGCCAGTAGCAGAAAAGCGTGTAGTACCAACCTATCCTGAATGTTCACTGGGACATGACAGAGCCATTGATCAGAGATGGCAAAAATGTAATCAGCAGTTGCTGATCAGCTTGCATAATGTTTTATATTGGTTTTTGGGGGACAGACGGACAGGGGACACAACAACCTTTTGTGGAACAGAATAAAATAGGAGAGTATGACAACTGAAAGAAAGAAAAGAAAAAAATGAGCCAGTCAGTCTTGGGATATACCTGACTGCCAGAGAGATTTCTCTCTGGGATTCCATAAGCACTGGGTGATTTTGATCTTCCTGTTAATTGTTTCTTATTTGTTTTTCTGATAGCACAAGAAAGCCAAGGCAGTACCCAGGGGAGTGGCTGGCAGCTGTTCAAAGACCAATTTCTGGAATATCAGACAATGTTGAGCACAAGTGTCCAGGAAAAAGAAAAATAAGCAGACACAGGGAGAAGTCTATGGAGAATGGAGAAGCAAGATACAAAGCAATCAGCCACCCCACACTGAAAGATATACTGAGCAGTCACAACCTTTGCCTTACCTGCTGCACTTATCTTCGCCATGCAAGGATGGCTCGTCTTGATAGAAGCCAGCTGCATTTTCTACACCCAAAGGTGAAGCTGGGCGCATGCAGGAGCAAGTATCTGCAGATCAAGACAAAAAAAATCAAATCCTAAAATATTGTCTGAAAACTAATAAGAAATATACATAACTGAGAAGGGTGGTAAAACAAGTCAAAAAAGCAATTGAGAGACAGAAATAAACAAGTAAGTATGTGTGACTCCCTTCAAGAGGAAACTAATGCCACAGGGAAAAATATAAGCTTCAGTTATGGGAGCAGGAACTGCTGCTACCCTTTCAATTTCAAAACATTCTTTAAATTTCCATTGTTTTGAAGAAACACTTTTCTAGAAAATTTGAAAATATCATTAGATATAACTCAAGATGCCAAGAAAATACAAAGGATAAAGCAAACAGAGTAGGTAATAAAATGCCAAACCTTCCCCAGTTAATTAAGCAAGCCTACCAGATGGTAATGGTGCAGAATAAGGGTCCTGAAGGGGGTGCTCAGCTGCAGGCCCTGCTACACCCGGTCCTTAAGCCACTGATTACAGATACAGGAGGGAAAAGTTCACTTCAGTTTTCTTTTTCTCTTTTCTGTCCCTTAGACTCAAGACCATGGGGCTGACCAGTTTTGAGAAGTTGCAGTTTTTGTGAACAGAAGGGGGAATGAGGTCTCAGGATTAGGACAAAGCTAGAATGGTTTATGCCAGTCACTGCGTTTAAAAAAAAAGAGGAAAAAAAAAAATCCCTGTGGATTATGGACACTGTTTTGTGTTTTCCATGGAGAAAGATATTTTAAAAAATGGGTATGATGAAAAATGCTGAAATACTAGTAGCTGTGCCTCAATTAGTCACAAGTTGCAGAGCCTTCGCTGTACCTAACCTAGAGTCAGCCCAGGGTCCTAGTTTTCAGGCTAGCTCCTGACTCATACTGCAAAAGCTGCTGGTGGACAGTTAATCCTTTACTTGAGATAAAACCAAAACAAAACACTGCCAACATTCTCACATTTATTAAGTTTAAAAATCAGGCTTTGTGACTTCACATGATTTGTGGTATAGAACTAATTTTGGTAGATTTAGTCTACCTTCTAAGCTAGTAAGAAATATATAGAGTGTACTTTCTTTGTCCTGTATTATTCATCATGCTGTTTTGTACAAAGCCCATTTCAGCCTATAAATCTGTGACCAAGTGCCTCAGTTATCTGTTGAAAATTCAAAACTTTCATGGTATCGCTGATGGTTGGAATCACACAGCGTTGTTTTTTTTTCTTTTTGACGAAGAGACCACCAAAGTCTAAAGCATTTTCAAGATGCCCTCTGGCAGGCTGTAGAGACAAGACTTAGCCAAATGACCGTAAGACCAGATCTCCCCTGTCTATGGGCTAGTGGTAGGCACATTCAGAGGAGCTGCAAATATCACAGCGAAACGGCTCTTTTCCTCTGATGACAGCTTCTCACATTATTACCCTTGTAATAATCTTGTTCTAAGATCCAGAATCAGGGGCTATGCCTATACATAAAAGCATACAGTCCCTGATCCACAGTGCTGACAATCTAACTACACAATCTTATCAGAGTAGAAGAAAACTCTATCTTCACTCTATAAGAGCAAGCTGAGGCCCACAGAGGTGTCATCATGACTTGCTGACATAGGAACTGAATTTTTCTCTCTTGGTTTTCTCCCTACCCACCCACCAGATCTCTGTTAACCACATAGCAGTACCTCTCTTTAGTTGCATCTAAGGGCCACTCAACAGCTTTTTAAACGCAGAAGCAATTTCTATTCATCTACCACTGGTATGTATGACAATTTTTTTTCCTTCCAGAAAACTCCAGTGATAGAAACTTTAAGTTAGGAAAGGCACACGTACTAAGCAGGACTTCACCATCCAAATCAAGCCAAGACAGCTAATCAGTGTAACAAGGTACAGGAGGAAACTCTCAAGAAAGTGGGACTACACAAGGTGATTATAAAAACAGCATTTGGCAGAATGCAGTCATGTAAGAGTCAAGGCCTGGATTAGCTATTTCTCTGGTATGATTTCAAGACTACTCACAAAAATAGCATTTTCCACTGACAAAATCCACCTTTGGCAGCATGGACCATGGGCTCCTTTTGGGACAGGAAACCATTCAGAGAGACCCCTCAGAAGAAAAGGACTGCAACATTCCCAGAAGAGAAGATGCAAGGCAAATTGCCCAGGTTTTTCCTAAAAACTTTGTGAGGAATAGGCTATTCCTGTTGAAGACTGAGATCTCTGCACAGGGCCGAAGGGCAGAACAAAAAAGCTCTCAAGTAAGTCCCCAGGTAGGGAGAAGGACACTTGTTCTTCCAGAAGAAATCAACACAAACTCCTTTGCCAAACTAGCAACTTACCAGTTCCTCACAAAACCCACAGATTTTGAAGGGTAAAGTAACTCCTTCCAGCTGAGCCTGAGGACAGGCTGAGGGACATACTCTTCACAACAGTCTGCTTGGAGGGGGCAAGTTGCCTTGCAAACCAAGGACGCTCCATTTTAGATTTCCGATTCCTCCTAGGGCATAGACTAGCTCTCCCAGGGCTCCGTGTTTTTCAAGGTGGATGTAGAAGGACTGAGAGAACTGCTGATGGGTGAGAAACAGCAGGTCTCACAAACAGATGAAAGAGGCCTAAAGGGCCAGGGCAAAAGACCCTCCTGCTTCTCAGAGATAGGACAGTCTCTCCAACAAAAATGCCATTTGTGCCAGGATCCAAGGACAGCACCAAACCCCTTCCTGAACTGCACTCAACCCTTTCCCTCACTGCCCACTCCTTTCCTCTTCCTCCTTTTGCATGTTTCAGTGGGCCTCACAGGTTAACAAACTCCAGCTGCATCCACTCACCAGGCACTTATCCCTCAGCTGTCTGCTTCTAGCCCTGCAGACCTGACAGGAAAGTGGAGTTTTGGCCTTGGCTCAGATGCTGCAGTGATAAGGGCCATGGAAATACCTTTAGTTAAAATAAACAATATTGCATCAGCCTTTTCCATTTTAAGATATTGAAGTCACCAGATCCAAAGCTTCCTTCTTCCCTCCCTGTCCCACTATAAGAAAGAGATGGGGTCACACACCAGCTAGGCTAATACCTAGGATAAGGAACCTCCCTGGGTGGCTGGAGTGTGATCTGGTGTTTTCAAGGTCTTTTGGAAATCAGGAAATACCCTATTTACCCACATTCTGGAGAGTAATTGTGTGAGTGTGCTGCAGCAGCAGTCCAGGTTGCAGTGAGGTCAGATGCACGTTCAGACTGCTCCCTAGGGCACTCCAGAGGCTTGGGGTGCTTGTCTTGGAAACCCAGTCAACAGCCAGTAGCTGCCCTTGAGACCAGTCCTCCATAAGAAAACACACCTGGGTTTTGCAGCAACCACTGGTGGATCTTACATGCAAATGTGCCATGCAAACCACCTGACGGTTCATGCTCTTCACCAAAGTGGTGAATGATATCTGAGGACAGAGGAAAGCAAAGAAATGTCAAACCTCTCTGACTTCAACTCCCCACACCCTTTTCCAATTCTCTACCTCATCTTGGAAAATAAGGAAGAAGTGCAGCAGTAGGTTGTTTTTTGTGATATCCTCATCATTGGGAAAGAGAAAATGATTTATTATTCCTTGGTCTGACAGAAACTGTGTTTAGGGAACACAGCCCCTGCTGACAGTGTTTTTCATTCCACGTGAGCTGTCAAGAAGCTTAGTTGAGGCCATCCAGCAACTACAATGCTCAAATGAGATCAGCACAACTCAGAGCCCAGTAGTTCCTGCAGAAACCTGTAAGAAGCTCTTCTGTCTGTCCCAGCACATAGGTAGCACTTAGGATGTGACCAAATCCACAAACAGGATAATGAAAATTGATAAATACGTAGTTGCATCTGTGTGGCCCAGTATTGACTCAGGAAAATAAGCACCACCAAATTAGAAGAGTGGCATTATTTTGGCTCTAGTAACATGATAGGGGCAGCAATTAGAGATGTTTGAAATATTTTTTAATTTCCTTTCAGCTTTGTCTGAGATTTAACCCTTTCTCCTCTGCTGGGGAGGGAGTCTACCTGCTACTGTTGTGTTTCTGTGTGCAGCTGAGAAGGCAAAAAGATAAGAACTGTCAGCAGTGTGGGATACCTGCATTCTTCTCTCTGGACAAGGCATTGACCAAGTCATTCTCTTTATTCTTGGCACAGGGATTAATTGCTCTTGCTGATTCTGGAAAAGGATCATACCAGTCCTCAGGCCAAAAAGAGCTTTGTCAGTGGCTTCAGCAGCAGCAACAGAATGAGGTCCCAAAAATGGCCCACAGATCTAAACCTACAAGTGCTGAAGTGAACAAACAGGCAAAGAGATATCAGTGGGGAAAAGTCCCAAGGGTAGCAACCACTTCTGGTTGCAAAGCTGACACCAGTTTCACCCTTGGGAGCAGAAAAGTGTGCAGAGAACCTGGATGGCCCATAGTTTCAGCAAAATGTGAAGAACAGCAAGGGAAAGGAAGTTAGATGCTGATAAGGTGGTTTAAAACTTATGTTGACTTACAGGTTTGTTGTATACTGTGTTTTCTAAACCTCAGAAAGCTTCATGTCACTGCACCTCCGTTTTCTCTAGTCTTCTTATAAGCATATGAGGTTCAGGCTGTGTTTCTTTATATTCTCTCTTTGCTCGCATGGAGATGTATGATTTTGGGCAAATCATCCTGTTCTTCTGCCTATTTATCCTTTTCATCATGTTTTGAGAATTGCTCCTAGACAGTTTATATGGAGTAGATATAAGAAGCTAGAAACACAAGAGTTTGTCTTTCCAAAGCAGTATGAACCTTCTCTCCAAAGATTTTCAACATATTCAGACAGGGTATGTTTTACAACTCCCCTCTGATACGTTATTGACATTTGGTTTTGGGCTACTGACTTTAATCAGCCTTGTCTTGTCTCATTGAGTATATAGAAAGTGAAAGCCAGTAATATGAATATATTGAATTTATGAATATATTGCTTTTATAAAAGCAAATATTGAGTGACTTGAAACTTAAACATAATACAAAAGGCTTGGCTTCAAACATTTCTCAGATTATGCCTTTTAGATATTGGTGAAAGTCACCAAATTCAGATGCAACTGCTTAGCTGCAAAAGTTACTTGACACAGAGTCAGGAGAGGAACCATTTGCAAATCACTGATGCAAACTAGGATTTCTGATATCTCCAAAGTAGGCCAATGTTAGAATCCTTATTTTACTCTCTTCCTTGAGTGTAACAAATCTTTGAGGGAGCCATTGCTTTTCTACAACTTGCTTGTTGCTGTCCTTAGCAATTACCTTCCCCACAAATCTTTGGAAAAAAAAGTCCAGTATTGGAATTGTATCTGCTTTTATCCTGAAGGTTAATAACTATTTTCTTTGCAAGGAAGGAACTGTCTTGCTTTTTTTTTTTTAATATTTTTTTTGGCTGTAATCCTAAATGGGATAAAGAAAAGAGTTTTCATACGCTAGATATTCGAAGGGCTTTGAAGATTTCACTTCACAGAACAAGTAATTTTAGAGTTTCTGACGGATTGGTTTTATGTGGTCTGAGGAAGAAAGGGCAGAAAGGCAGCAGCAAAGGGTACCACACTTAGAGAGATATCTAGTTGTGTTGATGAAGCATGTGTAGCGAAGGGGGGAAATGCTGTCTATCGGGGTATGGCTAATTCAGTAAGAGCAAATCAACCTTATGGGCAGCATGCCAAGAAGGAACAATAAGGGATATATGTTTGACTGCAAAATGGAGCTAAGGAAATATATTTTCCTAGCATTACTAAGTAGCTGTTTACTCATTAAGAGAGTACACATCAAAAGATGCTACCGGTAGTCATGGCTTTTAGAACTAAAGGATTGTCATTTCAGCTCCCTGGTTTTGCAGTTTTTGCACAGCAAAACCCTTCAGTCCAAGAAAAAAGTAAAAAAAGAATGAAGGATTGATTGCAAGGTTGGACTGATGATGGGTAAAAGGTTGACAAGTACTTGGTGGGCAAAGCAATGACAAATAATGGTGGTGCATGTGCAATACAGTTTAAATGTCTGTCAGTATGGGAGACAGTCATCCTCTACCTCAGAACTATGATGGCTAATAACAGCCTAAAATGCTGTGGGCAGTCTTCTAGACAGGAGGGACAGCAAAGGGTAGATCTGGATTGGAAAATAAACCCACCAAAGTTCAGGATTTTGGGCTCTCCTGTCCTAAGGGAATGTATAAGACATGAAATCCCTTTCTTTGTTTAGGACTCCAGATAGATCCTCAATTCAGCAGAGCTTTGAGTCCTCACAAAAATATCACCAATAATAAAACCTCATTCTGAAGTTAAGGAAAAACTGCTTGCTGAATTTGTTTGCTACCTCAGTAGCTTTTTAATTAAATAAAAAGTATTAATTCTTCCCTGTTCATTCAAGCTGTGCAAGAGATGGCATGCAAGCAAGCTTTATTAGAGAAGCAGCAATACTTTTCCAGAACCACACTGGCAAACCTGCTATCACTGAGCTGTCTGCTGCTGCTCCTGCTGTTATTCCCTAAAATATCATTTTGAAGAGGATGCTTTTTGTAAGGACATGGTGGTCTGTCCCACCCCAGGTGAAGTTATCAGTAATTTAGGCAGTAGCACATGGGAAAAAAACTTCATACATCTGAAAAAATCAGAGTAACTATTATTCTTTCAAGGCAAAAATAGCCATGTTAGTCTGTACCTATCCTACTTTCCTTTCGATAGCTCAGCTGTGATCAGAGAAGCAGGACCCTCTGCCAAAGTCCCTGATATTTGCGGGAATGATCATCCAAGGTGACAAAAAGGTAGTCCTGACAAAGTGAGGTGTCAGAAGGTGAAAGGCTGCACCATTAGCATGTTCTTATCTGCAGTGTCATCCTTAACCATAGGGAGACATGGTCAGTCCTCCCTTCCATCAGCACCTCAGCCAATCTTGCCGAGTTATGTCTTCTGAAGTTTGAAAGCTTTTGTCTACAGTGGCTTGACCCTCGACTAACAGCTGAAAGCTGGGTTAGAAAAAAATCAAGCCTTGAAATTCCATCTGGAAAGTGAATGTGAGCTTTTTACCTTGTCATTTCACAGTCAAAGCACACAGCATTCAAAGATCAAGCCAGAGAGATGGGAGGCATGTGAAGATGGAGAGAGAAGAGCTTTTCCCTTTTTAAAAATGAAGTAATTAACTTAGTAAGTGCAGAAGGAGGAGAGAAAGCAAAGGGAGATCCTTTTGTTAAGCGTTTATAATACAATCCTCTCTCCTGGCTAGGTGTGCTTGCAAGATGTTACCAGATTGCACATACTGATGAATGTAAGGAGTAGGGCACCACTAAATTACTGTCAAAGGCACTCATTGGGAGAATCCTCATTTCTAAAAGCAGGAGATATTCTGTCTGTGCTATGCATTTTTTTTTTCAGGGACTGACAGTCATAGTGGACACTACCAGTTTCCCCATAGCAAACAAATGTTATTCCTCCGGTTTAAGTAATGGATGGAATGGTTATAATGGGCAGTTTCCCAGGCTTTTAGGGCTGCTACGATTGTGACTTTGATGGGTTAGTGACAGGGTTAAGGAGCTGGCAAGCATTGAAACAAACCAAAAGCCCTATAGATATAGAAGTTCTCATGAAGCAGTCCTTTGCATATTGGATAATCTTCAGTTAAATCATCTATAAAAAGAAATCTTCATTGGATTTATTGAATACTTGGAATAACAATTGCCTTTGTTCTTCCTCTCCAGGAGCATAAACAAACAAACAAACAGCTGATTTACATTTCCCCTATTACCTTTAGCAAAAACCTCTTCTAAAATGAAGTAGCTCAGCCCCTGATTGCAGATTTAATTTCAATATTAAAAGACAGAGCTAGACCATAGAAAGGGGAAAAGAGTTATGAGTAACTGTTATATAAGCTCCTTCCCTTTGAACCTTGCCTCACACACTGTTCACCAGTCACACAGCCTTGCCTCTGAGCTTCTTTGTCAGAATATAATGGGCAGAAATTGGAAGCACAGCTCAGTTCATTGTAAGCACCGTGTAAACCTCCAGGGTAATTGAAATGATACATATTGCAGGAGTTGTTGGAATAAAAGAATATCCAAAAAGAAGAGGAATGAGCAGAGCCAGCATAAACTGCTCTGAAAGCAAAGGTGTATGTCTTGTCATGAAACCTTGAGACCCAAAAGAAGAAACCTACCCTGCAGGGAAGTTTGAAAACCTCTCGGGAAAATTTCTCATAGGGAGCTACATCACGTGAGGGAGGAGGAGAGCAGGGCAGTCTGTCCAAGCCAAGCACAGGACCATACTGGGAGGCATAGGTAAACGTACAGAGACACCAGGAAATAATTACACTTGGAGCCAGTTTTGCTGCAAGAAGCAAAATGAACTGTTCATGAAGAGGGAAAGAGAAGGAGCCTCACTGATTCCTGGAGTGTGTGGGGCACAAGAAAGGATAAAAAATGAACAATAGAGATGGGAGAAAAGGATCCTCACTGCATCTATAGATCTTCTCCATTGCTTTAACTGTTACCTTGCTCTGCCTTCCTGTACATTTCTCCACATGGAGAAAGGTATTATCTGTTCTACTCATCAGGCCCCTTACATATACTTATCCCATGTGCCCTCATCCTTTCCTTCTTACACTTTTTTGCCATAAAAACTTTTAAATATTTTTGTTATCCCTCCCACTATATTATCTTCCATCTCAACCCCCTGCTGTTTTCCAGCTCCTCCTCTTCCCCTGCATCATTAAGCTCATGGAAGTCCCCACTTGCAGTCAAGGGCTGAAGTCAAATCTAGTTACAGCAATTGAAGCAAAAGGTCAGTTTGCCAAAGAAAAGATATTTCAGATGGCTCCCAATTGTGAGCTTGTCTGGAACACTTTGACAAACTAGTTTCATCTGTACAAAAATGGAAAAAAAGAAAAGATAAAAGTTTGTTTAAAGCAAAACAGCATTTTAAAAATAATGCTCCCTCCTTATTTTATCTTTTTTGTCTGAAATTGTTTGCTATCTATTCTGCCTAAGTTCATGATACATACCTAAAATTACTTTACTTTGAAAGTGTCAGAATGTATTGTCAATTTGTATTTCAGGAATGTATTTCAACTTCTTTGGTATGCAACTTTGCATCTCCCTGTACTTCAAGACTCCCTGACTTCCTCCTGTTCAATCACTCTGAATATTATCTCTATCCTGACTATGGACCAAGTGACTATGTCTATGACTGCGATCGTTCCCTCGGTACTCCAACCCAGCCTACACGCAGGCTTCACACATAGCTATCAGAATAGCATCTCTAAATGTTGCCTGTTCAGTCAAGGTTTCATGCTGACTCTCATGATTTCTCATCTCCGTCACTGAAATATCCTTTGCCCCAACCTGTACAAATGGCATCTCATCCCAGCAACACCCACTCAGAACAGTGTAGCAAAAATCCCTTTTTGACAGGATCCAAGGGAAGCATGTACTGTGAGGGCCTCTGATGCTGTTCCAGATAACTACAGAAACAGAGCTTTAAAGAAAGCAGTGTAAGATGAGTACCAGACTGGTTAAAAATCATTCACAAAGAATACATATTGTTAGTGGATCTCCCTCCAGCTGGAGGGATACTTGAAGCAGGACCCAGCACTGATCGGTCCAGGCTCATCTTTTATTTCATTAGTAACCTGGGTGAGATAATTGAGCATATACTCAGAAAATGTGCATGACATTGACCTGACTTGTTCTTGTTTTAATTTTCCAGGTGTTTTTAAAAATCTTTGAAAAGTTAGAATATGGAGCTGGAATGCTTTAGTCTCTTCTTTTTGGGTCATCCAAAAATTTGAGAATGTTTTATTCCTGGTAACCTTACGAGAAATTATTTCATAAGTATGCTTATGGCTGCAAACTAGAACTTGGGGGTAATCACACAGCACTCCACATCTCTCTCTCTCCCTCTGCTCAGTTCTCCATCATATTCCTTCCTTCTGCCAGACATACCTGCACTGAGTTGTATTTCATTTCCCAGCAATAAAGCAATACAAGAATATACAACCTTCCCCTTAAATGTGCTTCTCCAGATTTAGTCATGGAAGCATTTGGCAATAATAACAGAAGGGCAGGATGTCATACGTGCAAAACATTGGCTCTGAAGGATCTGGCACTCAAAGCTACAAAGTTAAAATCTGCCTGACTCCCTCTACTTTATGTAAAGGTCCCTGTCTTTAAGCAACAGTGGAAGACACAGGTTCTTCACACAGCCTTTTGAAAAATAGTTACTGATTTGCACTTCAGTTAAGTTGACATATTCAAGAAGCTTTAAAAATTTTCATTTCCTTTTAAAAGCACAAAAGGTTTTGTTTTTTTTTTTCCTCTCCTTCCCATTTGGATTGTAGAGGTCAGCTTAACTTAATCAAAAATATATTGCATGTCTCCAGGTCACTAAGCTTTCAAATGACAGAAGCTCCATAAAAACCTCATGAAGTCTTTTCTGAGAAAGTCATTCATTCAGTCAGGCTTGGGAAATTAGAATAGAAATTTAATTTTTAAAGTACATTTAGTGTGCAGGGAAGCTGCTAGTCAGTCACCCGAAGGTTGCAGTCCCCCATCCACACATTGGCACACTGAAAAGCAGCAGTGCAGGCACCCTGACTCAATCCTGCCCACATGCCTGTCTTACTGTGGGGCACAAGAGTGATTCAACATTAGCAACTCTTCCCATACAGGGCTCTAGAGCCCATCTACTGAGGTACTTAACTGGCGATTTTATGCTACTGTTCAGTAGGCTGCTCTGGCTCAAAGCGGGTGCTTGAGGGCTTTTGGTAGACCGGGGAGGAAGCAGTCAGCATCTATTCCCAAGGAAGAGCTCCCAGGGAGCAAGCTAATTACTGCCCTTGTTTGGGAGACAGGTATTCAGCAACAGACTAAGCCTACCCTAAGCTTTCAAGTCGGCCTTCTCAGGGCAATAATTACTTGGTTGCAAGAAAAGGTGAAAAGTTGTCAATCCATTCCCAATTCCCATTTCATTTATCAGTTCCTTGAGCCTCTCAGCTCCCCTCAGGCATCCTTTTCTCTGACATTTCTGCCCTTGGCAACTTGAATATCCCTCCCAGGCACTCTTCATTGCTATAGTAATGGCTGGGCATTCTTTCCTATTAAGACACCAGCTTGCTTTGCCTTCACTCCCCTTCAGGCACAGGCTTTGGAGTACTTCCTACAAAATCTCTTTACCCAACATAAGCTTTCCATCCCTCTTGATCCTGCTTTCCTGCCCTCCTACCACTGAACTTCTAAGCTGTTAATAATGCATTGTCAGGTGCCCTCTGCGTTTCTGGGAAGCTGAGCACAACATCTTTAGTGCCTTATCTAAATATTTTATGTTCTAAACTACAATCTCTTCTCAAAACATCACTTCACCAAGTCCTTCAGATTGCAGCTGAGTCTCTGGTGATGTTTTTAATGGTGAACCCCCCAAAGATTGCTATTTATGTCACATGCTGCTCAAAAATAAATTCTGCTTTTGCACTGCCTGCTTCCCATAGCAAGTGACAAGCTTTGCTGTTAGCAACGAGCATGTAATCACACGCTGTACATTTCAGCTTCAGCTGTAATGATTTCTTAAAGATTTTTAAATTTTTTAAGTGGTGAATATTTGGGCATACGGACTCTCTTGTAATCCTGTTTGTTCTCAGTACATCACTGCTAAATTGTATTTGCAGAACTAAGACTACCATTGTAATTATAGCCTCCATAAGGCTGTAACTGTCCAACAAAGAGAATTCATTCAGGTCAAAACAGTATTTGAATACCATTATGACTACAGGGGGCTGCCTGGTAGTGCTGTGCCGACTTGCTGTTGTGTTAATTGGTAGTCACAGATGTGGGCATTGAAAAGGAGCGACTGGAAGTTGGGTGAAAGACAAGCTGACATAATTAGTGGGAGTTGGTGAGGAGATGGACACAGACTTGCAGGCAAAAGAAGCTCCCTGCTTGCCAGCTAAAAAAGCATCTCTGTCTCTGGCTGCAGGGGTTGCTTGCTGAACCTCACTTTCATCTGCTTGGAAGATGGCCCTCCAAAAGTGGCAGACCAAATCCCACGCTCAGACAAAACACACCTCCTCTGTAGCACAAAGAGGAAACTCTGAACAGAGAGAGAAAACAATTGTGAAATCCAATCTCAACCAAGCACAAACACTTGAGCCAGAAGTCCTCTGTGTTGAGACACCCCTGAGGGCAGCTTGTTAAAGCAATTTCGCCAATTACCAGAAGAGTCAGTGGCACAAGGTGACATTTGCTCCCTGGGAGACCTCACAATGGGGCTCCACCTCCATTCCCCCTTAGCTGGGTGCCGCATCTGGACATTGCTATGCAACCAAACCAAGTTCCAGGCTAGGCCAACTGCTTCATGTGGCTCAAGCTAAGACCTTGGGGGCAAACTGTAGCCTACGCTCATGAGAAAACATTGCAGTGGGAAGAGAAACAGATACTCCTTCTGGCGTTCACCCTCGTTGCTTTGCCTGAGGAGGCCAAGTGTGTCTAGTACAGAGCAGGTTACAAAGGGCACAGCAACCCTGTGAGTCCTGATCCTTTACACTTCAGAGATCCTTTCTTCTCACTTAAAAAACTGGGGTACTAGACATAGGGCAGTGACTCCTCTCTATACCTAGCTACCTCTCCCACAGCCTGTGCAGAACCTTTTTCCCAAAGCAAAGAGGCTCACCCTAACACTGGCAAGACAGTTGAATTTAATGTCATTCATATGCACATTCAGTTAGAAGACAACCTTCTTTCTGGAGGCAAGAGTGTATCTCCAATTTTTCACAAATTAAGTCAACCTAGCTGGACTCCTTTTGTTTGACATACACTGTTTCTGAGAGAGTTCTTCTCTACTTTTCCCCATGCTCCACTTCACTCATCTGTGGGGTTTGTTTTTACTTCCTTGAGAGACTCTTTCAAAGAAGCAGCACAGTCCATAAAGAATTTGAATCAAAAGCCCAGTTCTGGTGCAAGTTTGCAATTTCAATTAATAAGAATTCTATTTATACATATTCATTGTAATTATATGCATTATGCTATGTGTTATGGATTTATAAGGATTTATTTATAATCATGGGAAGTGGAGCATGAAGACCTCTGAAGATGACCTTGTCTACCTCCTCCTCCAAGAACAGGAAAATATCGGTTCCATACTTAACAAACAGGAGCCTCCAGCTTTACCCTGTCTTCCGCTAGCCTTACAATGCAAAGGGCTCTCCTAATCATGACTTAAATCTCATGCTCTGTTTAATCCCATTGCTTCTCTTCATCTCTGTTTCTGGGCAAGGAAAACAGATTATTCCCTTTTATTTGAAGCAAGCTTTTTCCTTCTTGTAGATTGATCCTATCTTCTCTAGGTATCTTCTGGTAGACTGAACAACCTTAAATCCTTCAGTCTGTCTTCACCAGCCACATTTTCTGAATTTCTGACAGTTGCTGTCAGTCATGTCTTCTCCCCAGCCAGGCAACCTATACCTTGAATTACAGTACCCCAAACTGGATACTTTAGTTCAAGTACTAAATACAGCAAAAAAGTGTTGTCCCTAATTAATAGACAATTTATATATATATATATGCGAGCACTTCTGCTTTTATAACTTCATCACATTTTTGACTCCTGGCTCTGCAAAGTTTCTGTCTATTTCTTTGTTCCTCATCTGACATTTTTGCAACAGATTACTCCTAATAAGATACAGACATTTGTGCCTTGTTCTTACAGAATTTCATTCTACTGTTTTTCAGATCAGATTTCCAAACTGGAAATATATTTTTTAATTCTCTTCCTGCTGAGCAATATGCCCACAGGCCCTCTGTCCCTGGTGCCACCTGCAAGTTTAACTAGCAGACACATTCTTACATCAACTCTGTCATTTACTGAAGAGATACGAGCCTCATCCCCTCCAAAACCCACTCACACCTCACAGTCCCATTGTAATAGGTGCTGTCCAAGCGCAGCACTAAAAGGTGACCCTGCACCAGCAGAGCTTGCTAAGTCAATAGCCTTGCTTTAACACTGTTTAAATCTCCAGCTAACCTTCACCCCATCTGCAGCTCTCTGACACAGGGCCCTGATCCTACAAAGCACTCTTTTGACACGGAAGCCCTAAGCACTGGTGACTCTCCAGAGATCTGGCAATCCGTGGCAGAGTTCTAGTGGATGGTAACTGCCCAAAAGCTGTGCTGCCAAAATTCATTAGAACTTTAGTATCTACAGATCTGTAAGTGGCCTTCCTCATTATGTCCTTCTCAAGTGTACAAAATTTGGTCATTGCAAATGCCAATCTACAGAGACATCCCTATAGTTACAAGCAGTCCAAGGATATAATTTCAATTGTGTCACTGGAAGAGTACATTTCTCTAGATTTAAGTACAGTAAAGTCTTGAGCTTTATCTATGCCTCTGTCATCAAGGCACACTAATCACCTCCTTATAGAAACTATGCAGACATGATTTATGTGTTTGGTAAAATTTTATCAATTTACAGCAATCAAATTAATTAGCTAAATTAATTCCTGTTAATTTATTTACATTGCCTAGGAATATTTCTTGCATGGGTAGCTCCATTAACTGCAATGCTATGTTTCAGAGAAACACCAAAGTAGAGTTGTTCAGCTGTAGATCATGTTTAGGCTGTAACCTCAAGCCATATCAGCTCTGGCCAGCTCTGAAGTCTTGGAAGCTGTTATCTCACAGGTGATTCACTCTCAGGATTTCAGTCAGCTCAGGAGGTTAGTGCTCCCCATGAAAAGCCAGCCTTAAAGCACACAAGAACTAAAAAGAGAGGACACTGTCTGACCCAACCAGGGACAGGAAAAGTACAAACATAGCCAAGTCCGGCAAATCGAAGCTAACCCTTAAAGCCCTACTGGAGCCTCAAGCTTGGCTCCCCACTAGTATTTCTGTGTAGAAATTACTCCACATTTTGTCTGCTAATAACTTAAGTAAACACAAGTTAGTTTGCTAGTTTTTCTTCTGCAAGAAGGCTCATGGAATGCCATCTCCCATTGAAGGAAAAAGACATTATGCCACTGTGTTAGTCTCGGCTTTATGAAAGTTGTCTCCTTTCCTCTTCTTATCTCCCTCCCTCCCTCCCTCCTTCCCTCTCCCTCTCACACTTATTTTCCTCGAGTGCTTCATGGAGGCTTTTATAAATAACTGGACATATTCATTCTAACAAGCACTTTGGCCAGTCAGATTCATTTCTGTATAACCCCTTGCAGTGCTATTCAATAAAATGCGAATAATTACCATAGCAACTGCAGCATGTGGTACATATGGTGCCTCTGAGAAACAAAGCATTTTCTTTCTTTCTTTTCTTACCCTTAAAAAAAAAAAAAGAGCCACATACATTAGTTTTTAATACAAAATGATGTCTTGCAGTGTTTATTAGAGAGGAAAAAAGGTTTTCAAATAAAGACCCATCTCTCACTCCGCTTAAAAGCTCAGATAATCAATTCTTCATACATCACCATCCTTTAATCTCTCATTTCCTCACATTATCAATGTGTATATTTTTGCAAAATGGAAAGAATAGGTACTTAGGCAACAAAGTACCTGATTGTGCTCTTACTTGCTGGACGATCCAATAGACAGACAGAACAAAATGAAGGGTGTTGACTCATGGAAGGGCTGGATTAAATCTGAGGAGTAGCAGCCCTTCAGAGCTGCCTTGTGTATCTCCTGGAGGCTTCCTCCTCCTCAACTGGGACAGCTGAACTATAGAAATGAAACTGCACACAAAGTGCTGCAGTGTACATCTCATGTCCTGAACACACTGGTAACATCTTGTTATTAACACCGAAGTGCAAAACTGAGCATCGCAGGAATTGTTTCACATGCAGTTCCACAGAGAGCAGCAGCAGTACCCAGGAGTGAGGCTGGGGACCATTTGGAACCAGTAACTGCGACAGTCTTGTGTTTTTGAGCCAAGGTCCTAAAATGTTTTGCCAAGATGAAGGTGTGGTAGCTTTTGAGCTTGACTGGTTGTCTCTAAAGGTATCATCTTGTTGACCATATAGCTAGAATCACATGCTCATATATGCATGACATGGACATTGAGTTTTCCGAGTGTGGAAGAACAGCGCGTTCTTGGAGATCAGTTTCGCAAGCCCACAGCTTCAAAAGTCAAATTACAACACAGCCAACATGTTCCACCAAAGAGCCCTGAAGTAGCGTACTTCTTTAGCATCCAGTTAGAAACTGAAACTATCAGGGCCATCAGATGGAGGAGCAGTAGTATTCTTGTTGACTCAGCCTGCAAGTTATGTATCCCTAGTAGAGCTTTTCTCAGCCTGCAAGTGTTTTGATCCTGTTGAATTCAGAGGGCCTGAGCAAATCCTACCCTGTGTTAGTAACCACAAAGCTCATATCCTTCATACCATCATCCTGCAGCAAAACATCTTGCCCAAAACACAACATGTCAAGCCCTTAATTGAACTCTCCTGGCACAGCAGGCTTGCTGCCTAAGCTAGCAGATCTAAGAGACTCCTAAGGGACACGGACCATCCCTTCAAAGCCTCAGAACTTCTGCACCAGCCTTTGTTTCCAGTTAAACCCCCTCCCTTGTTCTCTCTTTGTTGTCATCCTCCCCACAGGACCAACATGGGAAAAAAGTTTCCTGAATGTGCAGACACCTTCTAGACTTAAGCTTAGGAGATTGAAAAAATGTGACATGCATGCCTCCCTGCTTCTGTCCCACCCTTCCCTGCTGACATATCCCTCCCTAAGATTCACAGAGCCTGGTTCTGCAGAGGGATGAAGCAGCATGGGAAAGAGTGGTAATGCTGCAAACCAAACCCTTTTCCTGGGTGCCCTTCCTACCTGAAGGAATGACTTGCACGTGAAGGATCCCCCTTTCTTAGCTCCCACACCCCTGGGACAGTCCCAGATGGACTCTTGGATTTTTTGAGATTCCTTTTGACAACATTAGCTATAGGTATCTGTAAATCTGGCATGAAGGAGAGGATTAGTTATACCTAGCTGTAACCATTCTTGTACACGTTTCTTAGCAGAAACGGCCACCTGAGGTATGTAAATGTGGACCTGTTTTTGTCCATTTCCAAGCTTTGTTTTAGTGATCTATTCAAACTCGGTTGTTAAATCTGTAGCAGGCAACCAGCAGTGCACATTCACTCTTGAGTCTTCAACCACCAAACCCAGCTAAAGAAAGCACAGCCCTGTAAGTGATCACCAAATGCAATTGAGAACTGAAATAAATATTACTTTCCAAAATGGAATTATTGGTTAACATTTTATCCTTGATGGAATCAGTCTGCAAACATGATAAACATGAGCTCACAGTTTAACTAATAATGCCTTCAATAAATACAAAAGAACCTCTTAGTCTTTTGGGGAATATATTATTTCACCAAAACAAATCTTGGCCTGGGATAATATGATTTATCTGAATACAACTTCCTGTCATAATCACCCTTCTCAGCATTTAGATGAATCTATTTTGAGCTGTTCTGCTACCACCCAGCAGCAATTTTTCAGACAAGAATCCACTAGAGAGCGCCTCTTCCACAGCGATGGGATGAGCACTGTAAACCTGCTTGTGTGAGGGACTATTTTGCTGAGAAGGAGAGAATTCAATTACATGGGGAATTATTATGCACCATTCATTTCCTTGTAATTTAACTCTCAGTAACAAAAGCATAACGTATAGTCTGGTTTACTGGGCTGATTTACAACACTAAGTGAAAAGACGATTTCTCTTTTCATGCTGACATCAGCAGATACAAACTGTGCATCTCGTAACATGACGTTGCTGTAGACAGAGCAATGTAGAAAAAAGCCCTATGAGGTTGTGGCATGGTAAACAGCCAATCAGGAGCAGAGAAGCAGGCCCAGAACCACAAGACAGTGCCTCACACTCTCGCTCCCCACAAGAAAAGCCACCAGCAACACCTCACCAAGGCAGACTAACAGGGAAATGGGGCTCCTACCCTTTGCTGCAGTTGTGTGGTTTGGCACCTTCTCACAGAGGCTGGTGTCTGATCAGGCAGTGTGAGCTTGCCTTATCTTGTGCCAAAACACTGTCCTTAGTGACCACCTTCTTTTTGAAACCCAAAGTCTCATTTTGTTTTCTGGGCATGGGAGGGAGCAGATAAATCATACTCCAATAGGGTTGTTCATTTTACAGGACCATGTTAGAGCACCATGCTCATTAATTCCCTGTTACCATTAATTCCCTTTGTTCCTTCACCACATGTAAGAAAATTGGATAAGACCTCAATGTGCTGTTACCTAGACTTACAAACACCAACTGGCACTTTTCCCTTCTCACCCTAATCTGAAAGGCTAGAGAGAACCTATCATTATAATACACCTTCATACAGCCTCAACTTTTGCCTTGGACCCCTTAACCCAAACCTCTCTAAGCACCTCATAAGTTCAGTTTTGGTCGTTTTTTTTTTTTTTTAAAAAAAAAAGTCAACAAAACAAAACACAGGAAAAAAAATCACTTTTACAGATAGGAAAATAGCGTCCTTTCAGCCTTGATGGGAAGTGCTCCACTTCTGCCCAAACATGAAATGTAGAGAGGCACACACAAGGCGCTAAGGGAACATGAAATCTCACAAGAGTGAGTTTTTTCTCCTGACTTCTGTGTGTGTTGTGGTTCAGAGTTGGTCAGAAAAAATATGACAGGGACACCAAGAGTGGCATTTTTCAGAGTATTTCAGAGCTAAGCAGGAGGCATCACCCCATGATCTCTTTAAATATATACACACCTGCAAAAAAAACAGCATGTCATAACACAGAGAAGTGACAGGGACATGAGAGCCTGCTCTGGTCCTTTTAGGCTGTGAGACTTAAGGGAGTAACAGAAACTTCTTTATTATGGCTTTCTTAAAGAGAGCAGGATCATCGTTACTACCTGGGCTTAGCTGCAGAGATCACACCTCCACGTGGTCCTGCCAGATACCCTTTGGGGTAACCAAGTTGACCTCTGCTCCAGCAGGAATTATGGTTACTTCCTTCCTATCAATAGACTTCACCAACCTATCAATAATATCTCCAAAGGTGAAACAAATTTGGCAATATGATTTGTGTATCATTGCCTTGGGCCTCAGCCCACAGGTGGAAAGATGGGCACAGTTGGGTCAGCTCTTGAGGGTGGGCTGCCTGACTTATGACTACCTTCACATGGACCCTGACATTAACGGCTCAGTGACGTAAGGGGGAGGCCCCTCATCAAGAGCCACAATTGCCACCAGTGCCTATCCTGGTGACCGGAAAAGACACTGACCATCAGGCAGTGAGGGAAAAGATCCTGGATGTACATCCTAATGTACAGAGATGAGGACTGTTGGAGGGGCCGGAACATCTATGGGCAGTAACACAATTGCCAACAATGTCTGTCCTGGTGACCGGAAAAAAATCCTCCAGCCATATGGCCTTTGTGGAAGATCCTGAATATCTATCCTACAGGAGCTGGGATGAGGACTGTTGGAGGTGCCAGAACATCTAAAGGTGGTAATTCTGTGTCTGGTACTTAGAATTGCACACGAGTGTTACCGTTGTAACCAATACTGTAATAATCTGATTGTTACTGTTAATAAACTAAGCATGAAACAGAGGCATGGGATCTCATAATGATTACCAACATATATCACGACATGTCACGTACTCATAATGACTTATTACTGGCCGTGACCAGGTGGATGGGCCACCTTCACTTAGCCCAGAAAAGAAACATGAATTCTATGTATGTTTGATAAATCAGCTGAGAGAGCAGGGGAGAGCAAAGGGCAGATATAACAACTGATGCTCGAGGAGGCAGCAGAGATAGACAAAATGTCCCTGCATCTAACCTAAGATAGAGCCCTGCAGTGTCTGGAAGGACAGAACAGCACACAGTACCAAGAGAGTCTTGTTTCTGACACATGGCACATGAAAGAAAGGTACCACTTTTCTGTGTGAGAACCATGGTACTGCCTGAGGAATGAGTTGCCATCTGCCAGGTACCCATTGCTTTGCAATGAAGGAGGGATGAATGATGCCATGACAATACTGAAAAAACTCTACAAACAGGATGGGCAAACAGGGGCAATGGCACTATTTATAGTAGGCCAGGTGCCAGTCTCTACATTAAGCCAGGAGATTCCCTTGGCCTGCTCAGGTGCTGGCAGTTGTCTATTTTTACCTCAGAATTGACACTTCTGCCCACTGACACAAGGAAAAGCTCTTCTAGGTGCCTCACAGTCACCATTTCATTCTCAAGCAGATTTCTTGATCAAGAAGATGACCACAGGAAGACCTGTAGGCTTTTCTTCAACAGAGTGGGACCTGAAGGAAAAATAGTCATTATGGATAGCAGAGATGTCAGTCAGTGAGCTTTTTGTCTTTACAAGTAATGCATCCAACACCTAGCAGAACACACAGGTGCAAACCTCAGCAGACCCTCAAACCTCTAAAGGGCGGGAATTCTTGCCTGAATTCTATGCACCATGTAGTCCAGGATAGGTCTGAGAGTACTACAAGGTAAATACCATAAAAAGCAATGTAGTACCACAGCTCTGCTACCCAGTCACTTCCTTCCTCTTCAAGATTTATTGCAATAAGCAAATCCTACAGGATAGATTATCTCAGCTGGGTAACAGTGGCTCCTTCAGAGAGACTGATAGGAGATAGCATAGAAAGGAGCCAACTCCGCAGTGGTTTAGGTCTGACACTGCTCCCAGGTGGGCTGCATGAAAGCTATCTCTAGACTGAAGAGATCCCAGTCTGTAGGCTTGGTATTAGAAGGGCCCTCTAAGAAGGAAACTCCGTATGTCTATCCCTGATATACAAAATTAACAGGTCGAACAAAACAAAAAGAAGCAAGTAGTAAAGAGAACAGGATCCTCCACTGAATAGCTCTTTAATAGTAGTCATCCGTAAACAGTAGTAGCTGTGATAGTGATATCATCTGTGTAATACAGACCACAGGAGGACATGGTACCTGCTAGACAAGCATGGGCTGTGTGGATGCAGAGGCTTGCGGGATAACTTTGAGGCTCTCAAGACAGTTGGTAGTGGAGAGAGTTTGCAATAACAGTATTACAGGCTGAAATAACCCCTACAAGAAGTTTGCTAAAAGGACATATGTGTAGAAGTCTTCCAGCCTGGTGGCTCGCTTCAAATAGCAAAGCAAATGTGTAGACATACCCAAAAAGTGGTAAATGAGCTTCCCTGCTTCTGTTTTTTTAGGTACATTAATGATTCAACAGTGGTGAATTAGACAACAGGAAAAGTGGAGCAGTTGGTTAGTCTGAAAGCAATGAATCCCCTTGCACTGAGTCCCTGTACCTGACATTGTATTGCCACTCCCTCAGCATGTAGGCAAATCTGCAGAAAGAAATGGCTGGATTTCAAGTCATTCACCTTAACATGTAGTATCAGGGCCCTTACAAAGCAGCTGGGGTGTCTGGTTCATGTTTTGGTCAGCTCATTGGGACCTACCCATAGCGTCTTCCCAGTAGACAGGCGCAGCAACATACCACAGAGCTCTGTGACTGGAAGCTTAGCCACATCCACTGCCTCTTTTCTGGAGAGAAGTGCAAATCTGGTATAAGCAAGTGCAAATTTCACTGAAACCAACATTGTGCTCTTGACACTCAGCATCTCTGGTAACCTCAGTTATGGTCTGTTGAAGTTCTTAGTCCCACAGTTTTTGTGGGATTGGCTGTCAGTCTACATCAGCCACGGAAAAGATTCTGGCTTGAATACCTGCTTGGTAGCTAGTGAGGAAACTGGGACTGTGCCAGCTTATCTTAAAAGGTCACAAGCCCTGGTCAGCAGCTAAGGTGGTTACCATGAGCAGAAAAATATAGTTTATTGCATTAAACTCTCCAGTTTATCCAGGTGACTCTTATAACTTCAATAAATTCTTCAATAAATAAATATATTTGTGTTCACACTAAAATAAGAAACAAAACCAAACCTTATACAACTCCCCTGGGAGCTACTTATGGACTTCATGAAAGTTAGACTCCCTGAGCACTGATGGTAAAGTATGCCCTTACTAAATAGACCAGCAAATACATTCTGCAATTCTTCTGAGTTATGATCATGACAAAAACCCCACAAAATAAAACTTTTTTATGGCTCCCAGCTTACATAAATTCTAATGAATTCCCTGATGAAAAATTTGGTTAAAGGTAGAGGTGGGTTGAGAATATGTTCTCCTAAAAATATCATCAGTGTGCACAGTTCTAATGCTTTAGATTAAAAAAAAAAAGTAACAAAAAAATCAACCAAAAAACAAGGTGCACAAGAAGTCCCAGAAGAGTCCTACACTGTTGCTACAAGCACATATTTGGCAGCTACAGCCATGCTTTCAATATGTGTTGGCATTACTAAACTCTTGCATCCCAGCTAAAATTCAAATCATAACTTGTTAGTAGCCAAAGGTACGTGATTATGTTTCCCAGGTTTGATTAGGTGACTTACAGAACTAACATAGACTGAACAAATAAAATGTTCTGTACTTCAACATTTGCATGTTATTAAACTTACTGTTATTTATATCGCTCAAGCTATGCAATTCAACTTATATCAGTTAGTTACATGCTTCACAGTGTGAAGGCACAGTTAATTCTAACATTTCCAACTGACACGATCCAAAACCTTAGTATTTTTCCATGAACTCACTGGAAAATAATTTCAAATAACAAATCAATTTGGGAATTTCAGAACTGTTTGTGAATAGAGAAAGAAGAGAGTTGTTGAATTAATTATTTATTGAGAATTATTTCTTTCTGTCTCGCAAGAAGCCTTCTAAAAGCCATAATGTGCCCAGCAAGGGAAGCTGTAGAAGTGTTTGTTAAAGTTACAGCATGGGGCTCCAGGCTTATTTTTGGCTAAAAGACCTGTTCAGTTTCTGGGTAGAGTAGTTATTGTACGGATTTCCTCAGAACGACCAGCACTGCAAACTGAGCCTGGGATCAGTCATGGTTCTGTTTGGCATCCAGGCAAGCAAAAAAATCTCTACAGCCCCAGTGACAGCCTCAGTAAAGCACAGGGAGCTGTATTGCCTTCAGTTTATGAAGTAGATTTGCACAGGTGCGAAAATGATAATGAACTAGCAATAATATTCTGCTTGTCAGGCAGAGGAAGGAATTGGAGGCAATTCTCTTCCCTGGCTGCTCCGATGCTGCAGTGCTAATGGGAATATCAAACAACACAAGGTATTTTTGTCAGAAAAGGCAGCAAATGCAAACAATTAACAAACTCTTGAGCAAGACTGCAGATTTACCCAACCACTTTTCAGTCAGATTAATATTAAGTTTCATGTGATACCTGACACTTATAATGAATTTTGTGGTTTTAGGGCTTCTAAATTATACATTTATATTGACATTACTTTAAAGGGCAATATATTCTCAGTCCTACCTATTCAGATAAGTTTGCATGGAAATAATTTAAAACTCTACTAGAATAATTAATTTAGGCTTTCCCTTTTCATTACATACTAAGAATATCCTCATGTAAGTGACAATTGTAGTGTCCCTGTAATGTGAAATTTTTACCACATAATTCCATAACTATGTTTGCAATGCTTTTAAGACAGTATATAATCTATTTATGCACTCCATGTTTTTTCCCTACCTGAAAGAAAGGGGCTGAATGAAGATGTTTCTTGTTACAGATTTTAAATTTCTTTTTTTTCACCTGTGTTACATATAGACTTGATAGAATTTTAGTGTAGCTGTATGGTATAAATTATGAAATAAATAAGTAAATAGATAGGAGTAGACCCTGACCTGGACACAAGAGATCATAGGCATAAGGAGGAGTGTAGGGATGCTCTAGCTTAGCGGAGATGTACCTCTCCCTACAGATGGCTTTGGAAAACTTGCAGTATCATTTCATGCACAATGAATAGTCAGACCTATGTTTTTGATTTTTTAACATCTTGAACATCAAAAAATACTTAGATTAGCTTTGTTTCAACCAGGAAAAGATACGGAGGGGAACCAGAGAGTAAAGTTCAATCTTCCCCTAATCATGAGCAGGAGTGGCTGTGAACTTCCTTTCTTCTCATCAGCTTCTGTTTAGCAATTTGCCCCAACATCATTTCCTACTTGGTGTTTCAGCCTTATTTTTGCCACCATCTTTTCTTTCCCAACACGAACACTGAACTGAGAGAATGACATAATTTTTTCCACCCAAGTTTATAGGGATTCTGAATAACTTCATGTCTGTTCGTTATACATGACAAGGCTGATAAACAATAACTAGAAACCCAGAACTAAATACCACTGGAAACTCCAAAATGTTGCTGCAATTGGCTCACGTGAATCACATTCCAGACTAAAGGAGAGAGTTCCCTACCTCTGTCCTTCCCAGGCTATCACCAAGATTTTAGGGTCAATCTGAACTGAAGTTGTGAAGGTCCAAATATCTTTCTTAGAGTTCTCTCAATCCTACCCAGTAGTTGAAGAAAATCAAGCAAGGGAAGGGAAGGGAACGGAAAAGGGAAAAGGGAATTCTCCAAAACCAGTTTTGAAAATCTGTAGGTCAAAATGGTTCAAGGGTGGCTTGGTTAAGCTGTGAAACACTTGTAATTTTTCTATCATCACAAAACCACAGTTCTTTCCAAAATTTGTGTTTTTACCCAATTAGCCTTCAAAGTAATTATGCTTTAAATAATGCACAGCTGATCCTATGCAATTGTTTCCCTACAAAGGAAGGCAGTGAGCCCCAGGAGCTCTGCCTTTCTTCTGGCTCTCCTGCTCCTGCACCCATAGACAAGGGCCTCTGCTTTGATGCTCCAAACCACACTTGCAGAGCAAAAGGTGCTGCCAGCAAGTACAAATAGCTGAGGCATCACAGATCCTCAATGCAGCCACCTTCATGGCACCAAAGAGTGGGGGAGAGGAAGGAATGCTTAGGAAAAGCCTGACCTAGCTAAACAGCTCAGTTTCAGTGCACCTTCAGGGGCAATGTGGCCCCACAGCACAGCCAGAATTAGACCTCAGCCCTTCCTAAGCCTCAGCTTACCTTTTGATGACTACTATTTTCTTTTTTTTTTCTTTTTTTTTTTTTTGTTGGCAGTAGCAGTTATCATTTAGATAAAATGCATAAAACATACTGACACAAAAACATGGTAAAACTATTTGGTCTTTGTTTTTTCTTTTCAGAAGGCATGACTTCATTGTCAACAGATTTCCAATAACTGCACAAACACTGGTGGGTCCTGATAATATCAGAGTATGTACAAGGGCAAAGCATGACTAGCGTTTGACACTATGAAAACCAAGATGTTTCATGTAGCCCTTTGCATTGGTTAGCTTGCTCATGCCAGATTTGAGGCAAAGTACACAATCTCTGAGTTTAAGCTTGCTCTGTTTCTGGTTTCTGAGGAATTTCATCAGCTGAATTTTTTTTCCTTAACAAAAATGAAAAATAATTTGAAAACTTCAGCCTATATGCTGTATTATAACTACTTCAGAGTATTCACAGGACTAGGCAGTATCTTAGCCCCATACTCCAGGGACCTGTCTGTACCCCAGGAGTTCCCACTTAGCAGGCACTTGTGCTACAGTCCCTCAAGCCTCCTGCTCTGAGTGTAGGTGTCTGCAGTACTTCCTCACCTTCCCACAGCTGCACCCAGAGACATCCTAGGGGTCTTTATGGCTCCAAGGCATAGGACAACCATGTAAGCATCACTTACTAGCTGGGCAGCAGAAAGGAGAATGACCCTCCACAACTTCCACAGTTACGTGTGACTCTCTCTGTGCTGAATGAGGACTCAAAAATAAGATATATTTCACAGCCACAGCATAACACGTCATCCTGGCCAGACCATGACTAAGGTCCCACTGTGGACAGGTGATACAGCCAGAAGGGCTGAGCCAGTGTATCAAGAGCAAGATTCTACTTTCAAGGGACAGAATCATTCAGAATCACCCTTCTTCCTCCCATAAAACTGGAATGACAATAGTGATTTTTTTCCTTACTCTTTTGGACACTGAATCAGAATGTATTTAGGCAGATATAGGAAGTTAAACACACAATTAATCTCCCTGAGGGCTTAAAAAGTGCTCAGGCATTTAAATACCTTCATGAAGAAAGGTTTAGTTTGCATGGGTAAGAACCATCTCTGAGTATAAAACACCTGGCAGATTGACACTTACTACCTTAATGACAAACAGGAGATGGAGAAATTTGGGCCTTAGCTTGTATGAGTAAACTCTTTTCAGTTGCTGTCTGGCACCTTTCAGGATCACTTTGAAGATTAAAAAGGAAAAAAAGAGAAGTGACTTAGCCAGCTGAATTCTGCCCAGTTCGACAGCTAAATCTGGACTAACTTCATTGATTTTGGTGAAGTAATCTTCTCTTTATACTGCTTTAACAGAGAGGTTTTGGCCTGGGATCACCTCTAAAAATTTAGCTTTTTCAAAGTTAAAAGAATATAAAATATTTGGGAGGGCAAGGAGTTTAAAAGTAAACAAAAAAAAAAAAGAAAAAAGAGAACATTTTGGGTAAGAGAAAGTGGGAAAAAGATGAAAGAACATGGAGACTTTTGAAAAGACTTGCAATTGGATTAAAATGATGATAAATGGAGGTGCAGCACAGGGGTCAGGCTCCTCTCGATAACAGGATCTGAGTGCTCTCAAACAGTTGGTGTCTGTCAGTTATGTGGGAGCCCCTTTGGTCTCTTGTGACTAGAGTTTTTCATCGTACGTTTCTGACAGGATAAAGCAGAGCAGCTAAACAGGATAATTCCCACATTCTGCTGGGTGAGTCATTTCCCTCATGCTTTTGAAAAACCTTGCAGGCAAAGGGGAGCCGTGCTGACAAAGCAGAGGAAGTGCACTTTTTTGGATTTCACAGGGCGCCTGGTTCAAACATGTGTCGCTGTGACAGAGAACACCTGCAGCATAGTTCACCGGCAGTCTGGCAAACACAGCCAACCGGCTCGGTTGGGGCCCTGCACACCACGCACGTGGACTAAAGGGCTTTATTCTTTACTTTTACGTTATTTATTTAAACCTTCTGGGCAGTAGGATGAAACCTTCAGCCAGTGCACTTTTCTCCCTCATTATACAGCAAGATGCAATGACTGAATTAATGAAGCTGCCCAATGCAGAAACAATCTCTACAACGAAGAGCCCCATGGTGTGAAGGAGAATATGTACAGCTTAATGCTGTTTGGCAAGGCTAAGCTCAACTGGAGCATCACAGCATTAACAGTGTTCCTTAATGCCAGTTTAGCATTATGGAGGTAAAGGGTTGCCATTGAGAGCAATCTGAGCGGCTGGTGAGGTTGCTGAACCTGGTGATTAGCAGACTAATTACCCCCTGTGGCTCACAGCTCATTAATCAACCATTAAAATAAGCATTTCCAAGAACAGTCTCAGATGTATCGGGAGAAAAAGGCTGGGATAGGGAGAAAAAGGCTGGGATAGCTAGTCTGTAGCCACTTTGGGCCGATTTGAATTCAGCTGTTCCAGCAGCCAGGAATGGAGCCCCTGCCCCGGACTCAGCTCTCCAAAGCCTCTGAGTGAAAAGCACCTTTGGCCAATGACCTCTAACAGCCTCTACTTTCTTCCTTGCTCTGGTCATCCTTCCCACCAGGACATGCACCCCATTGCCCTGCCCCGGCTGCCATAACCCTAGGCATTCAAGGCAGAAGTTTGCAGCCCTTCTGTCAGTGTCAAACATCCCCCTGGCCTCTGGGCTGATGGGCTGAGAGCAGTTGCAGATGAACACTGAGCAGATCAGAGTGAAAACGCACCCAGTCCAAATTGAACCACACTAATGCCTTCTTGCAAACTTGCCTAGCTTAACCCTATGCCAAATGAGGGAGAAAACAGAAAGAAAAAGAAGGTTTTACTCAAACCATGGCTCAGCTGTTCTCACACCGCCTCCCCAGAGCTAGAGCATCGTGATGGGAGTTCATCTCAGTGGTCTCCTGGGCAGAGATGCTGGGGGAAAGCACCTGCCAGTGACACACACCGTCAAAACACACCAGTGGACACCACCTGCTGACAGACAGCATACAGCAGGAGGCCTGTCCTTATGTTCCCCACTGGTTTCAACAATTTTTACTCAGCCCAAGGCTTGTGCTTCCAGCTCTGTGCACAGTGGCCAGCCTAGCAGACTGGGTGATGTCTTCTTCACCATTTGTTCCTAACACCCACTCCTTTGTCTAGTCTTTATACCTGCCTCTTCTGTTGCTTTAGAGATCTGTGCAAAAAGGCAGGTCAGCTAAAACACTGTCCTCTTTTGACTCCTGCTTTAAAATCCCCCCTGCTGCAATACCTGCAAAATGTTTGATAACGGACAGACCATGTGCAAGACAGCACTTTTATCTTTTAAGCTAATGAAGAATGTTTCATTGTTTAATGTGCCTTCTGTCTGGCCAGAGGCTTCTGCTTTGTCTCACTTATCCGTATATACAGCTAATCAGGTCTTCAGTGAAAGAACTATCTTTATTACTTGTGTCCAGCACTTAGCATGACAAAGTCCTGAACACGTGCTGAGGCTGCATTACAGAGTAGTAGGATAATGCACATATTTTTCAGATTAGCTAGGCTTAATGAAAATCCCAGGATATTTAGAGAATTGGCTGAAGGTGTCTCTGAGCACCAACACCCCCAAAAGGAAGGGTGAAGCTTCAGAAGGCTACAAAGGGGCCTGTATCTTGAAGGAAAGGAAAGGAAAGGAAAGGAAAGGAAAGGAAAGGAAAGGAAAGGAAAGGAAAGGAAAGGAAAGGAAAGGAAAGGAAAGGAAAGGAAAGGAAAGGAAAGGAAAGGAAAGGAAAGGAAAGGAAAGGAAAGGAAAGGAAAGGAAAGGAAAGGAAAGGAAAGGAAAGGAAAGGAAAGGAAAGGAAAGGAAAGGAAAGGAAAGGAAAGGAAAGGAGAGGAAAGGAGAGGAAAGGAGAGGAAAGGAGAGGAAAGGAGAGGAAAGGAGAGGAAAGGAGAGGAAAGGAGAGGAAAGGAGAGGAAAGGAGAGGAAAGGAGAGGAAAGGAGAGGAAAGGAGAGGAAAGGAGAGGAAAGGAGAGGAAAGGAGAGGAGGAAGAGTCAAGAAATAATAGAGCTAAAATCCAATTCCTGGAAAAATGTTGGAACAAATAAACAAATTACTTTAATACCTAGAAGAAAACAAAAGATGCGTATAACACAGGAATAGCTTTAGGGGGAAAAGAGAAAATGTCATGTATCTTGACTTCAGTAAGGTTTTTGACACTAACACGATACTTTGAAAAAGAAGATAAGGAAATGTGGGAAAGACAAAAGTACTCTTAGGGTCAGGCAGCACAGACTTGGTTGGAAAATCATTCACTGTCAAAATGAAAAGATGGGCCTAGTGAGGTTCCATAGGGATGATTTAATTAGGGACAACACCCACCAAATCTACAAATGATCCAGAGCTCAGGCAGCAACAATCAACTGTACAAGTACAGAACAAGGTTGGGTAGCAGTTGTGTTAAGAAAGGATCACAAGCTGAACATGAGTTGACAGGACCAAAGCATCTCTGTTTAAAAAAAAAAGTGGGCACAGATCATCCTGTACAAACAAAAGTAATCTTCATTTCATATAAAAGAATGTTTCCAAACTATTATTCCAAACTATTAAGAAGTTTCCAAACTATATAGCTCCAAACTCCTAAGAACATTTCCAAACTATTCCAAACTATTTCCAAACTATATACCTATTTAAAACAGATACTGACCAACTGGGAGACAAAAGGAGATTGAGAAGAAGAGACAGCATAAAGACTGCAAAAGCTAGTGTTGCTTTGTGTGGTGAAGATAACACACAGGGGAGCTGTGCTAAATCCTGAAATTCAGAAATAACAGCTTCAAAGAGAAAGGGATGAGTTTCCTCTCCTACCAAAGGTGGGTTGGATGTGTTGTAATAGACTGAAATTACCACAAACATTAGGTTAATCATTAAAAACTGTAATGGAAGTATAGCATCAGACTAGATTTCCTACACAGGCTATCAAATCACCTTCAGTGAAGGTTTTTAAGAATGCTAGACAAAATGTCTTCAAAGAACAACATGGGTTTAGGTGAAAATGTCTTAGGGCAGTGAGCTGGACTATGTATTCATACTGAAAAAGAGTGCCAAACTCGATCACCTCCACCCCAAAGTTCAAAGGCACAAGAGCTCCTGTGCTTCCTAATCTGTAATGTAGCCAGGAGGATTTTTTTCTTGCACAGTACACTTTTCACAGGCACTCTTCTGCCTGCAAAGTGCAAAACAAAGGCAAACATTACTGTACTACATTAAGAATTTACACTCCATTTGCATAGGTGTAAGCAGAGAACAAATCCTTGTATTTACAGTCAGTGTTGCATTAGACAGCAAGAGATGAAAGTTGGAGTTGTTTCTGAGTTAGAATGACAAAAGCACAATCCAATTGCATTTTGGAGACTGCATTTTAGCCCTTGTTTCTCTCGGGAGGGGCATGCATACATCTGTACACCAAATTGCAACTGTTTTCCCATACTCTTGTTAACACAGCATCTTTTTACATTCCTCCGGTGTAGCAGCAGTTCTAAGGTGTTACTGAAAGGAACAGGACAGAATCTCAACCTGTGATGTATGAGAGTAGTTCTGAGTGTGACTTACATATCAGTACATTTGTTTCATGCCTAGAGTCATATCATTGCAAGATGTGATCCTCTCAGATCTTACAAGTAAGACTAAGCTCAGTTAACACTTGACTAGGAAACTTTAAAAGAAAATCTAAGGGCTGGGGGAAGTGTTTGGCAAAGCTTTGAACCAGTGCCTCAGCATGGTGCTTGAGGTCACTCTAGAACAAAACAGGCCATGCTTCATACGAAAACACAGCCTAGTGGTTACAACTCTGCAGAAAGAATAGAAAAGAGAGGAGAGGGAAAGAGGGAAAGGGAGAAAAGAAAAGCTGTTTCTACAAAATGAAAGAAGTTTCTACAAGAAAACATTGACTATGCCACGCACAAAAGTAAAAGCCAACATTTTTCTTTGGAAAACAAAATTAAATATTCCAAAATTTTCAAATATTTTTTCCTGCAGACTTTCTATTCTCTTAATAAACAATAGTTAACATGTCAGCATTTTGTCCTAAGCAGGAGTAAAAAAGTCCTCCAATGCTGAAGTTTTCCACAAGACAGAAACCCCAAATATTGCTCATTTCTATTTCCAGCCTTTTTGGTGGTTTTTTTTGTGGGTTTGGTTTGTTGGGGTTTTTTTTGTCAATTACTTACCTCTGTCATTTCACAGACAAGGGGGGCTGTGGAGATGACTTACTCTGGGAGACCTGTCAAGAAGTTCCCAGATTTCCACCCTCTACCAGGGACTTCTGGTCTGGCTGTAGGTACTGTTGATCTGCTTGTGAACTAACTCCTGGCAGTGAGTTGGGTTTGCCTTAACAGTTGGAGCTATAATTTACAGCAGTTCTCAAGCTGCTTCACAAACAGGCAAATCAGTGGTTGGGGTGGGAATGCCTAAGACAAGATAAGGGTAGACCCAGTGCAGAGCGGGGAAGAATCTGACTTCAAACTTACAACTGTAAGGTCCCTATCCCAAAACTTTGCCACTGAACATTGCTACTTCCACTTCAGCAGTCCAAGCCCATCTTGCCTAGGGTGAAAACTTAATTTCCCTGGACAACTTCCAGCTGCAAGTCAGCATGCTACTTGTAATTTGAAATGGATGCTCTTTCCAAGGAGGCTCCTGACTTCTGAAAGTTGACTTCAGAGCTGGATGACCAGCAGATGGGAGAAATATACACAGCACAGTCCTACAGGCTGCTATGGTTTCTAGGGGAGTTTAGGGTCCTTTCAGCCAAAAAACACAGAAAGGTTTTTTCACTGGTCCTCTTTTGACTTGTTCATGTAAGTCCATTCTATGATTTTATGATCCTGAATCCCAGTTGAATGGCTTATGCTTGTAAAGACCTACGTTCATAGAACACACTGCTGCATCCGTAGAGCCCCATAGGAAAACAGGAGATGTGTCCAAGCCCATTCACATCAGCTCCTGGGTGCAAAACAGTCTGCCATTGGTTATTAAGCCATAGAGCAGAGTGTGAACTGGAATGAGAGAGGCACAGCACATGGCATGGAGATGGGAGCCTTGTGCAACCATTGCAGGGGGCACAAGCCAGAAACAAAATGTACCACAGGTCACCTGGCACAGCCCTTGTGTTTTGGCCCTACTTTGATTTCCCACTTTTGTTCTGCGTGAATCCCTTTTTTTCAGGCCCTGATTTCCCTGCCTTCAGAGCCTTTGGACACTGACTTCTATAGTTTCAGTGATCTCTAAATAAGCATTTTTCTCCCTCAGCTGAATGGAATGTGGGTCCAGCCCTGGAGCTTTAGTGGGACCTGCGGGAGCTCAGGCCCCATTACAAAGCACCTTCCCCCAGCACACTTTCTCTAGGAACTCTGCACTGCATATTCTCTTTCTGAAACTTCTTTATAGGAAAATCAAAGCTCTTTTTTCTGATACTTAAGTTTCAAAAATACATTGGTTCCTGGGAATGCTTGCATGGGGGGCTTTCTAAGCAAAACTAGACTATGAAAGCAAAAAATCCCTCTGTATTTCTAGAAACGTAAAGGGTGTCTTAGCTGATGGTATGTAGGATGCATTTCAAGGTACCAGTTTGGAGAGATGTACATCGCTGCAGCAATATGCTGTCCTCCTCCTTCACTGGCAGGTTCAGCAGTAAGATGACATGCTCCAGCACCTCATTGTCCGTCTTGTAGTGAGGGGCTCAAAACTAAACACAGTATTCAAGGTGCGTTCTCACCAGTGCCGAGTACAAAGGGACGATCATTTCCTTGATGGGCTGAAATATCCAACATCTACAAAGTTAAATTTGGGATTCCAGTTTGGATCTGTCATTAAATGCAATCAGTCTTTATGACAATTCCACAAATGAAAATGAGAGGTTTTAAATTTCTCAGAGCCTGACAACTAACACTGCAGAAAAATGAAAGTATCTAAATACTTTTCAACAGTGAAATACTTTGAAGAGGACAGCTCTACAGTGAGATCACCTTGTGCTGGGGTGAGAGTGACAACACTAACAACATAGTTAAGTCTCCTGCAAAAACTAGACATTTCTAGGAGTCAGACCATGCTGACTGTCTGCTCATACAGTGAAAGCCTTGTTGTACCTTCTCTTGAGAAACTCGAGTGCTGATAAAACATTACTGCAAGAGTGCAAAACAAATCATTATAAAACAAACAGCAGCCAAATAAGCATTTGCTGTGGGTATGTGGTCATTGGCGCTGGAAGGCTTCCCAGAAACACAATGTTTCAGCAGCCTCTTCACGGATGAGAGGGAGTCTGTCCATCAGGTAGGGATCAGCATTTTATTATTGCTCTACTGATTAGCTGGGATCCAGCCCAAGGAAGAGATGCCCTGCAGTGGTGTGCTGTAATTGATTTAACCAGCACAGCACAAAGCCTGATGAATACTTTCTGGATCTGTTCATAGAGAGGCAGAGGCCTGAAGGAAGGCCAAGATGAACCAATAATCAGTCAACCTGGGATAGACACTCGTGCCAGGAGCACAAGAAGAAACACCTTTCTCTGGTGACACAGTAAAAGTGGTCAAGCTGCAACCAGCTTGGCAGAGTGAGGCAAGGACTCATTATCAGTCAGAACCTTGAAAGGTTTTCATTGAGCTGGAAATTTGTAATACTCACAAGAATTGCTGTAGTGCTGTGTCAGCAAAAGAGTGTGGAGAGAAGGGCACAGCACTCTAAAAGCACAGCTGGGCGAAGGACTGAGGACAGGCTGAATAGTCCAGCTAAGAAGGGAGAGGCTTGCTCCAAAAGTGAATGTTCTGGACATGGATGAAGGTGAGACCATCAGCCTCACCACAAGCAACAAAGAGCATCTCTGTCTGCTCATCCCAGCCTCTCAGCTAAAGGCACAACTGAAGGGGAGAGGACATTTTAGAAGGAAAAAGCAGTGTACATAATAGGCAAGGCAGAAAACCAACCAAAATCCCTTCCATGAGCCTTTCTTCAGCAGAGAGGGAGACCTGACAAAAAGAGGGAAAGGTAAGATAAGAAAAGCCATGCTGGGCTACAGAGTATAACAAAGTCTAGTATCGGAACTCAGAGGACTCCTCATCTCTTTCAAAGGGGATCTTAAGTTTTCCAAGAATTAAGTTACATCCCAACCCATTTTTGCTTTGACAGAAGTTATATATCAAATCACAATATTTTATCTAAGCCTTGCCGATAATTTCTTCATCAACATGCTTTATTAAAAAAAGCGATTTGAAAAAATCCTGACCTTTTATAGGTCACTTCTCTTTTCCTAGCCAATCAGATCTCATTGTTCCCTGAGGTACTAATCAATTATCAGCCCATTTATTTCACTTGATATGAAGACTGTGCCCAATTAATTCAGAGATGCATTAAAGTGAAAGGTTTTACAATTGAAATGAATGTTTCTTACTTTCTGTCATGTCCTGCTCTGGAAAATTAAGTTTAAATAAATGCTAACAGAATTGTCAATAATGCATTGCATAAAGGTCAGGGTGGTCAGGCTTTAATACAAGGGCATGTTTTTATTTCTTTATTATTAGAAAGTTTTTTCTTCTTTTATCTGGTAAAAGAGGATATGTGTACAGCTACCAGATCTGTGGTACAGTTGAAGATTCACTGCAATGAATTGTGATTTGATACTGTCTCAACCACAACTATTTCCTGTCCCCAGTTTTCTGTCAAAATTAGTGCAAAGTTAAATAGGCTCTCCATTTGACGCATCTTAGGTAGACTGAACTTTGTATTGGTTAAATAGCTCGTTAGAAAGATTGGTTTAAATAGAGCTGAGATCTCTGATTTTACAGGAAAAGCCTTCACCCATTTGAAAATACAGTAATTTCTCAGGGAGGTAAGACAGACAAACTGAGTTTTTAAAATGGTAAATAATGTGCCAGCTGCACCCACATTCCCGCTTATAAAATTCTTTCCTTCAGCTTAGTTTAGTGGAATAAGTTTTGCCTCCTCTACTGTTGCTGAGACGCAGTACTGCCATGTTTTCCTGGGTAGCTTCTCTATGTGGATGGAGTATATGGAAACCCTCGTCCACTTCACCTTTGTAAAGGCCCTGGGTAGAGGGACCCTTCATACCTTCTAGCAGGTTTATCAGTAATCACCTCCTGCAGGCACAAGAAACTTACCCTCCCTGCAGCAGTGGCAGACAGGGAAAAATTCCCTCTGCTTTACAGAGATGATGCTTAAACAGAGAGGAGGTAAGGCCAGGATCTGCAGAGGGACCTTGGCATTCCTGGTGACCCAGCAGCACTCTGCCTAAGAGCCAGGCAGCTGCCTAACCAAGCAGATGCACAACACATAACATGGTCTTGTTAGTGCTTAGCAAAGGACCTTTTGCACTTTAGGGAAGACCTGAAGATGCCTGTGAATGCTGAATACCTCCGATACTCACATCTGCAAATCTTGTGCTAGACACTCCCAGTTTTGTGTCAGTCAGGAAAGTACTCAACATCTCCTTAGTATCGTTCCAAAGCTTCAATGTCATGGACACCCTCTCTATGGGCTGCCTCAGGGCTTCAGAGAGTAGGGTTTTGCCAACACACCATTTCTCTCTGCTTGTTCTGCTGGAGAGCGTTATAACAGAAACGAGCAGTGGGCAAGCTGCCCTGAGCATGGCGTAGCTGTTACCTCACTGTACTTGAGCACCCAGACCTTCTTCCTCTCCCAGGGCAGGCATTGAGCTTTACCACACAACACAGGCTAATTCCACACCAGTCTGTTGCACTTTGACTAAATGGGGCTGAAGAGATGGGTTTGGTAGTTGATTTGGGTTTAGGCAGAAATAATGTAGAAGTGCTTTACTGAGTGGAACTGTACTTAATACTTCTGCTATTGTACTCCCTGCTAGAACAAGTCAGAGAAACTACAGTTACAAGTGGTGAAAAGCAGGGGAAAAGCTGGTGGCAGGTGGAATACGTGTCTTCCACCTCAACTGCCAACAGTTGAAGAATGGATTGTTTTAAACCTGGGAGTTTGCACACATGAAATGGCTTTGCTGATGCAGGAAAAAGCATCTTGTTCTTCCTCTGATGGCTCAGTTGGGAATTGCTGCAGGAAACATGCCATGTGGAGGAAGAGGGCTAAAATTCAGCTCCCCAGTGTTACCCATTTGTCTTCTACAATGTGGCTGCAATTATGGCATTTTCATTGTTTCAACAATCTGTACAGAATAAGCCAGGGTCCCCTCTGGTTTCAAAAAGTCCCTGGTCAACAAATAAATTGCCTTAAAAAATCTGGGTAGGAGGCTAGGAAACATAAACTTTAACTTCAAGGGAAAAACTCTGCTGCTCTCTTCAGTTTCCTGCACTATACTGACAGCACTCACAGCCTAATATCATCCTCAGAATGGGATACAAGTTTCTGAAGTTAAAGATGTTGTCTTTGTATAAAGTGGAAGAGCTTAAAATCTAGAAAGTTATTCAGTTTGCAACCAGTTTGTCATGTGGCTGCCATTTCTCAAGGAAGATGTAAAGAACGCTCAAGCCTTCCTCAGATTTTTTAGTCTCAGCATTCTTCTTTTTTCTGTGGCTCTTTTGTTTGTCAAAAAAAACAACACACACAAACAACAAAATCATTGTGACAACACAACTCAAATGTAATTAATTCATTTTCTGCTGGAGTTTGCAGAGAGCCTGAAACATCAACTCTGAGATGCATGATCTGCTCTTTGCATTTCAAAGCAAGCCAGTTCAGATTCGAACTGTGGTACCTTTAATTCCACCATTGTTAGCTCCTTCACAGTCCACAGTGTAAGAATGGTGAAGGAGTATAGCACTACAAAGATCTGAAACGCAGTTAGGTCCTTAACCACATGAGGCAGCACAGGAGATGCATGGTTTGCTTTAGTGAGTAAGAGCTCAACTCTTAAAAGTTTGAAAAAAACTGCTCCAAGATACTGAGCATCCTCAGTTCCCACTGAGCCCCAAGTAATTAGGTAATGGAGCTTATTTTCAGTCTTTATCCTGTGCTCTTCTTAAAGCTTTAAGCCAAAATACATAATCACTCATTCTGAGCTGCTTCCCACCCTGTGAAGCTGAACCAGCACTTACTACTAACCCTGTCTCTGGTTTCACATTCATTGCTTGATATCACACCCCAGGAATGGGGCCAGTAGGTTTTTAGGGATTTATTCGCAAGTCCAGATTAGTACAGATTTGTTTGCCACAACCATTGGTATTTTTTTTTTTAAAAAGTGTACCTATTCATTTAACTACCTTCATTTAATTTTATTTTTTAAACATCAAACAAAATAACTGGAACTTTGTGGAAATATGGATTCAATCAGCGATCATTGGCTATTTTTTCCTGCCTCAGTTATGAAAGGAGATGAGGTGTTTAAATTACTAGATTTCACATGTGGAAGGAATAAGTCTGAAGGAAATAGCATAGGATTCTTTCCAAGCTTGAATTACAAATTATCCCAGGACCCATGAGAGGAGCAGAGCAGAGCAGAAAACAAGATTTCAGGAGATTCTTTGTCAAGTTAGTTTCTCAATCAGCCTTGAAAGGCACCTTGAGGACCCAATTTCTTCCTTATGTTACATTCCTCCACTGGTGTAGAAGCTTAAGGACTCCAGTTGGTACCTTTTTCAATAGCTGCTTATATGATGTGCTGAAGTATTTATCTCACAATAATGCATGTTAATGTCAATTTTGCAAGAAAAATGAACTAACAGATGAACTACTTCCCCCAAAGAGCTTACTTGTTAGCATGAATCTTGCAGGTACATGCTACTCACATATTACTAACCTACAAGCTCAAAGGGATTCTTTAAAAAAAACCTTCATAAGGTTTGATATGTGGGTATTATTAAACTGTTCAAATATCTGCTGGAAATTCACATCTTCCTTTAAGCCATTTCAGTAAAGCAAGAACAGTTATCTCCATCCATTCTCTTACTCTTCCATGACAAGTTTTTTTTCCTAAATAGGTAGTTCTTTCAGGCAAGCCAGTAGGAATAAATGACTTGACTATTCAGATTACTAGCCTGGGTACTATAATCAGCCATGTGCCAGGGGGTGCTGTTCCTGCTCTGAATGCCCACAAATCTAGAGGAAATCTCTGCCTAGAGGTTATCTTTCCTCTGGCATCAAGATAGGGGAAGATAATTTCCCTCTGTGGTGCAATGCAGTTCCCATGTCAATTGGTGCCAAGAGCATTCTGCAGAGAAACAGCAGTAAAAGGAAAATCAGCAGCCAAGCTCCTGTATCATGTTTTAAATTTAATTTTTTAACTTCTTTTTTAATAATTGACCTGTCAAGATAATTACTGTAGATCATGAGACAATGTCTCTAGCACATTTAGAAAAAATGGAACCGTTTGGGGGAGGATATACATTTTCAAAGGGTTTGCATTCCTGGAGTGGAATGTAATTTCATCATCATCTTAAAGGCAAATGTTAGGGAAGAGGGGCAGGACAGCCAGATAAGGAGCGTGGTCAGAGGCAGTTGTGGCCTTTTTTAATTTTAATTTTTGTTAGGCTTTTGAGAGTTAAAAATACAGTGGCAGATGAGCTTGCCCTGTAAAGGCTACTATTAGAATTAATGCAAGCAGACTTTTCTTGGAGATGACCACAATGTAACAGGCACTCTCAGTGACAGGCTAAGGATAATGCCATGTCTTGCATTATTCAGTGTACAGTTTGCATCGTCTTTAACTATAAAGCCTGGTCCATTTTGTTTGACTTTTATGCTTACTTCCAATGGGGCTTGTTTACACTCTGTTCCCCCTTCCGACTTCTCTCCTCCCAATACTCTCCAGGGACCATGAGCTAAAGCATCTCTGCAGGCTGTTATGCAGCACCATGCTGCAAATTCAAGCCATTAACATGACAGCACATCTGATCCCAACACTA
This sequence comes from Numenius arquata, assembly GCF_964106895.1. Classification (NCBI taxonomy): domain Eukaryota; kingdom Metazoa; phylum Chordata; class Aves; order Charadriiformes; family Scolopacidae; genus Numenius; species Numenius arquata. The sequence goes on from NC_133578.1 coordinate 28,644,758, forward strand.
CTGTCCACCGCTCCCTAGATCTCCTATGGGAACAGCTGCTTTTAAATGGCAGACACCAGTGTCTCATGCTTTGATATTCAAAAGCTTAGTGGACCGTGCTCTGTGCACTGGGAAGAGAAATAGAAGCTGAATCTGCCTGAGAAGAATTCTGCTGCACAGGTTAGCTTTCTCAGTTATTTTAATGCAGCATTGACCAGATAATAAAATCCTTAATATTGAATATGAGCTTCTGAAGTCACAAATGTCATCAGTTTAAAGTGGAAGCAGACATCATCCATTCTAGTATAAAAGAAGCCTAAATCATGGCTACTTTGAAATCAATATGAAAGCACTTCTTAGCCTGAGCAAGCCAGAAAATGGTCACGATTATCATAAACCATAAAATTTCACTTCCCCAAAGGAACAACCATGTTTCTTTTCGGGGTGGGGGGTGGGGGGACAGACACAGAGGGACAAGGGGGACACGACAGCCAGACATCTCAGTTGTACACTAGACTCTCACTTCCCATTTTTAAGCATGCTTCTAGGTGTAACAATTGATAAGGGAACTGTGACAAAGCAACCTAAGCATCACCACTTAGAAGATCTTGCCTGAGTGTGCAGATAGCCTGAAATGATAGCTTTGAATTGCTCCTTTCCAATCCCATTTGGATTCCAAACAGAATACTTGTGGTGGCATTACTAACTGCTTCACTGCTCAAAAGCTTTTGAAAAGAAGAGGAAGTACTTTTAGGGGTGGGTGTCCAGTAATGGAGCTGGGACATAGAATAGCACTTTGATTCTTCTCAGAAGTTTAAAACCTCACGACAACAACACACTCCTGACTGCTGATCAGACCTACAGCTTAGACCCATCCTAAAATATAGACTCCTTCTATATTTTATACTTGACCCTGGATTTAATAAGAGTCAAATCATCCTCTTTTATTCATTAATAGGTAAGACTGTATGATCAACTTGCTTTCCCAGGAGGACAATGATGCCACTGAGACGCCACAGCTGATTACTCCTGAATGAACTAGGGCTACATGGCTAAGCAAGAGCAAATAGTGGAGGAATAAGAGTAGGAAGAAAATGCAGCAGGCCACAGTTTAAAATAAAGGAGAAATATTTCAAAGTTGCTCTTAACCTTGGCTTAATACCTCCAAGGACAAGAAAACCCTCATGGCCATTGCTATAAGATCAACCAAATGAAGAAAAGAGACTTTCAGCTATTCTAAGCTCTATTCTTTGCACTTCTTTTAGTTTAACATTTCTATCCAAACCCCAGCTACCATACTGTGTAGTACCAGTTTCTGGTGCCTGTCAGGTTCTGCTGTTTTAATGCTGCTAGTATGTTGGGGGATCTTCATGTCTGTAATGGAACCCAAATTTCACTTCAGAAAGGAAAGGGAATTGATCTGCTCTGAGTCACAATTACAGATTCAGCTTCAGAGCGCTCTGAAAGCTGCCAAGAGGCATTCCCACCAGGAATTAGTGTCCAGCTGGGACCACGCAATAGTGACTGCCTGACTTCAGAAGCCATTAAAATATAGAAGCATCACTTAACATTCGAAGAAAATGCCTTTTTTTCCCCCTCCCTACCTTGCCTCTGCTTCTTAAATCACCACTCAGCATTATTTAAAAAGGGCTCCTTAAGAAGCTTCCATTCTGTTTTTAGGAAGTACTAAATGAGAGACCAGGGCTAAATATGACCAGAGATCAGCTTTGTGATCTAAGTGCTAATGATGAAACAGAGCACTTCACACCTGAAAGCATGTTCATTGCTCGGGCAGAAAGGAACAGAGGAGGCAAGTAGCTGGAGCAGGGGCAAGAAATACATACATTACTGCATGGCTACAGCTCTGCATTCAGTTTACCATTCACCATCCACAATGCTTGAGCTGGAACTAAACAGAACAGAGGATGAACAGAAGCCCAGTACTGCCTTGTATTTCTCCTGATTTTGGTTTGTTTCCTTTACCCAAAAGCTCAAATGCTTTCCTGCCCATTGGTTCTGGAAAGAGGTTTGTTAGGATGCAAGTTCCTAACTGCTGCTTGACTTAGAGTAGACCTACAGGAATTCCTGCTGTCCCAGCAAGGGGCTGTGTCTACATGGGTATCAAAACAGCCCTGTTGCACGAGGGTTGAAATCAAGAGCAGATCTTCTTAGCACCCATGTTCTGCAACATCAGACAAGGCAAGTCCCACCTGCTGTAAGTGCCTGAGTCACTCTACACCACCATACCAGAGCCTGTCTCTCTCTCGGGCTCCATGTACCTCTCTGGATTGGCCTCTTCCCTGACCCACCGAAGAATATATGAGATTACAGGCATGGGTGAGCCCCACTACAAGATCCACTATGGTTTAGCACCACAGCATCTCTCCTGGAACATAACTGGGCATGGCTCTCTGCCTCAGCCACAGATCTGCATCGTGAGCATCTCATATGAGTCAACATGTGAGGGAACAGACAAATAAAGAGGCCTGAAATGCTTTGCACATAGAGACTAATCCAAGATATTCAGTGCCTTTTATGGTGGATATTAGCCCCCTCTCTAAGGTCACTGCACATGAAAGAACCAGAGACAGAACAAAACAGATGTGTCCTTGCTTGAAGTAATGCTGAAGTCTGGAGTAAAGGGGAGAACAGGACTTCTGCCTTTCTGCCAGGTTTTTGCCATAAGACTTCCTCTGGATATATTGGAGAGAACACATTCCCTGCCTCAAAAAAGCTCAAAGCAGCTGCCTCCCTCCAAGTACCTATGTGCAATAGCTTGCAAGAAAAAAAGGAAAAAAAAACCCTGACTTGATGCCTGATTTTCCAAACCTGTTGCTAGTTTAAAACCCAACCATCACACAGGAAAACAGGGAGATGCTGTCAACTCCATTACTAACTACTGCAGATAAACCCTGATGACACAATATTTTTCCCAAGTGATGTTGTGACCTGGGGCAACATAAATGCTTCACTCCCTCTTTTCCACCTGGATACATCCTTCTTGGCATGTTTGCTACTATATTGTATTGCCTTGGTAAGAAATTAGAACTGCAGAAGCAGCTATTTATCAGTCCTCTGACTCTAAGAAACACATAAGCCAGACAGTTCCTATTTAGTATGCATGGGAGAAGCACGAATGCCTTTTATGGTTGAATGTAGATGATTAAATACTGTATTTGTTGAGGAAAGGGGATGTGCCCCATTATAACTTATGATTTATTTCTTCTATCTCTGTCTTGCCACATTTACAGTAAGTTTCTTCCTTCACAAGCAGGTAGCTTCATGTACAGTTCCACAGTGGTCACAGGAGGATTTTCCTTCCCTCCGGGAAAGTATTCAGTCCTCTTCCTCTCGAAGGAAAGGGCAATCCCTCCCTCCCACCCCAAGAAGAGCAGAGCTGGAAACCTGTCATGTGTGACTGTCGCATCAGTTTAATTTTACCGGTAACAATAAAGAGAGTCAGTATCCAATTCTGGAGACAGTGGTGTGCATGCTAAAACTACTGGTTTTCCAGCACCTACCCTTTCAACAAAATGATACAGAGCTGTTGTGCTAGAATTGCCTGCAGCACACTGTAGCCAGGGGTTTGCCAGGCAGCCAAATGCAGCAGGCACATACCTCCTTGCTTGGAACAACTCAGACTTACATCTTCTGCTTCGGACAGGAAACAGTGATTAAGCCCTGAGACTCTACCATGCAGACATGCAGTCTGTATGAGAATATAGGACCTCATTTTACCCCTTCCTGCCCTCCCACAATATTTGTTTTTTGGCCTACAGAGGTGTGTAAAGGATAAGTCCCAAAACAAAAAGCTCCTCTTGGGATGGTAGCCAAGGAAGCCACAGTTTACCTTTCCTACCTGTACTTTCCCACCATGCTCCCTGCAAAGCAATACTGCCTTTCCCAGGTCAGGTAGATCAACTGAACTGTTCACATGAGCATGCCTTGAACAGCTCAGTCAAAACTAGCCAGATGAGCTAGCAGAGCTTGAACGACAGGCTTTCACTAACCCTCTTCATTTTGACTGAAATGCAATAGGCAGCGCTCACCAGCTGCTGCTTTGCCAGCAGATTACACAGGAAAGTATCTTGCATGAAGAGCTGGTGACAAGTAGCCAGTCAACCTGTGTGTTAACCCAAGTGCAGATAGAAAAGGATGCATCACACATGTGAAAGCCTAGTCTCAGACAGTCTAAAAGCTCATTAAATCACTGAGTCTAGTGGCTAAGCACCTCTAAGGTTCTAAAACCAACCAAAGGGGAAGAGCGGGCACAGGACACACTTGTGTCTTTCAGAGTTGAGGCCTAAAATACATATTTACCCCTTGTCTTAGGCAGAAGATACCCACTGCAGTAGCACTGTCATCACAACATTTTCCCTGTGCTTTTCCTGTCCCCAAAACTCTTCCAAATCTGTTTTAATGCTGCTAAAAGACTTGCACATTGTTTTTCTTCCCCCAGCAGCCTTGTTTACAGTCTGCAGTTGTAAGCAGGCCTGCTGAAAGCAAGAAAAAAGATTTTACAGTGTGTCTTACAAAACAATATCATGTACGTAGCGCTGCAGAAGTACGTATTGCATAAATCTAGACATCCTTAAACTTACTCCCAAGATGGACACAGTGATGTAGGTATGTAAAGTTGTGTTTCCAAAGAAGCCATACTGGATATTATAGGCATGCAAAAGAGCAGAGTACATTTAAACACCATCTCCCCTCAACATCACAGATATTTAAAAAATACATTGTCTTGTCAGACTTGAAAGAAGCCCATCTATTGCTTCCTAAAAGATTTTATCTTGACCACACATTGAAATACCATTGTATACTACACATTGTATATTATAAGAAATGATCCTTCTATAGATCCCACTTGTGAAACAATCCACAATGGCCAGCATAGTTTTGGCTGAAAAATGTTACAAACTAATGTTGTCAAGGATTATGTCTCCAAAGAACATAACTGTGGAAAAAGTTTACTGTGTAACCCTGATATGAGCCTCACGCACAAAATTCAGCTGAAAGTTCACAAGGGAAAAAATGAGGAAAGAGAAGGGAGAGACTTCATGAAATTCAGGTGCTTTATTACAAAGATCCAAACTAGCACTGCTTCAAGCCCTTTGTAGCTGAAACTATAGACTTCTAAAGATATATATGCCTCCAAAATCAACAAAGACCGTAAATAAACTTGGTCTACTAGAGTACTGAAGTAATTCCAAAATAGTAGCTCATTATAATGGGATGCTGAGTTGGTAGAAAGCCTCCTCATCTCCCATATCCTTCTAGTTGCAACTTTCCAGAACATCTAGATTTCTTCCTGGAGTCAAGGAGCTTGTAGGACTTATGAATGTGTGTAGGTTGAAGTAACTCCCTTTACATGATCTTAAATGGGAAAATCAAACTAGTCTATCCCTGTATTCCAGTCAGCCAATAGTAATGCTGTTTTCAAATGAGTTAGCTTGAAGTTGGAAGAAAGGATTTGAACTTCATACACATTTTGGTTCTGTCACATTAGGACCTTGGCAGGTTTAGCAAGACAGCTGGGTCCTAAATTAGCTGTAACTACTCTGGAGAAAAAAAAACACATAGGTATCTTTGAGACCATCTCAGTGGAAAACATCTGGTCATTGCTCAAAAAAAGAGAGAAAGGAGCATTAATGATGAATGAGAAACAGGACAGAAAAAATCTATTTTATTTTGTAATGCCACTCTATAAATTAATGGTATGCTTCAGCGTGGGACCCTGTTCGTTTCTGGTCACCCATCCTGGGCAGAAACTTTAGTAAGAGTGAAAAGCAAAATCACACATATTCTGCTCTGCGTTTGCCAGCACACCTTCATCTGCTGTCACACATTTTGTTCCTCCACGTCATTTTGATTCTTCAGCCAGATCCTTCTTTATGTAAAAGTTCTTCTTCTGACTGGTATTGTCTACTTCTTGAAATACCCTTCTTAAAATGGCATGCCAACTACTAAGTTGTTGATATCCCTATGGACACTGAACTCCAAGCTATTATGGGATTCCTTCTTAAATAAACTCCCATTAGAAGTCTTTCATGCTAATTAGAGTCACCCCTCCGCTTGGATGAACTAGCAGGAACAACTGCTTTGCATGCTGGGAAACTGCTGCTCTAAACCCCTGTCCTTGTCATACCCAAATAGTTCCTGTATGTTTGGTTGCAATTCCCCTGTTAATACTGCTTCATTGACTTATTTCTCTGAGATCTGCCTTAGCAGCATGTATGCAGTATCTGTGGAGGAAAAAGCTGTTCGCACAAAGCTGTTAGTCCACCTCTAATCACACTGTGGGAGATTTCTATCCACGTAGACTGTCAGATCCACTTCACTAAAATTTTATCTCACTAGTTTACTCAGAGTAATTTCTTTCTTTAAAGCTACAGTACTCTTCTCACACCTCTGTGACCTAAGCTGTCCTTTGGGTATAGTTCATAGCCAGGAATTACAGTATCTTATCGATTTTTGTCATTGCATCATTTTTCAAGCTGTCTATTGAATAATGTCTATTCTATCAAGGTCCTCTTCTCATACTAAGCAGGAGTGTCCAGGGCTGTCAGTCTCACTGCCATTCATGAGTACTAACATCCACTAAAAATAAATTAGAATAAAAGTGATCTGAAGTGATTTGAAGATATTGAAGAAAAAAGCTTTTGTCAAATTTGACTTATATTGAATGTGTCATATAACACGACCCAAACTGTTTGACAAGAACAAATTACCACAACACTCCCTATCAAAATAAGCCAAAGCCATGAAAATATACAAATAAATCCCAGCTCAAGTATTAGAGTAGCATACTGTATTACAGGAAACAATGTTTAATAGAATATAAACTATAAACTATTGGATTAAAAAAATAGCAAATGTCCTTATCAATAATTAATCAAGGGCTCCTTATTTTTCCACAATAGAGGAATTTTTAAAATCTTAAACTGAAATCAACTTCAAAAGTAGATTGTGTAATTACATTGGGTTACTACCATATCAAATAAAACAGAGAGGCAAAAGCTGAAGAAAAAATGACACCAACAAAATGTAGATTAACTGCAGAAACAGACAAAAGGCCACAGCAGCAGATCAAAGAGAGAGCAGTTTGGCAAAGTATGATGAAGCATTACCGTAATGAATTTTGTGAGTAAGCAGTGTCCTTTAGAATAATTCTTTTGATCTCTTAAGAAGGATTTACTATAATCAAGAAAGAGTTTACTTAGCAAAAACTAAAAAAATAAAATTAAAAAAAGGAATAGACTTATCTAGGATTTAACTTTAACCCATTTCCAGCACCTCCATCATGATGTTTCATAGATTTCTAACAGGCTTACCCTGATTATCTAGTCTGGCCTTCTAAATTCCAGCGAAAAGAACTTCCCACAGCAATTTCTGACTTGCGCGCACTAAGAGTAATTTCCTCCTGTTTCCCTTCAGAATTAAGAGTGAAATTGAGAGACTAGTCAGACATTTCAATTTAACTAGATTTCAGGTCAGGTCCCTGGACTAGAAGGAAACCCAGCTCATCAAACAGCTGAGTCGAGAGTCAACTCAAGCTTCCCTGTAACACAGGCAAAATTGAACTCTCCCAACCCAAGGACAGACAAACAGGGTTGGGATGCTCTTAGGCAGCTGAGGTGAGATAATAAAGCCAGACAGAAAATTCCTAGGAATCTGGGTTTGCTGTTCCCACTGCTGCTTGCTGCACAGAAGCTGGAGCAGCAAACACTGCTGCCATTAGGACCCAACCTGCCATCCACATTTCTCTCCATCCCACCATAAGAGACATCCCCATCGCCCTAACTTTCTCTCAGCAAAAGCAGGAGCCATCAGCAGTGAAAGCAGTAGCTTTGCAGGGGACTGCAAACTAGCAAGACTGTGTGATTACAGTTGCCATGGGCAACTGCTGGATGTGCCTCTTCCTAGAGCAGGACCCTTCTGGGCTGTGCTGGGCTTGCAGTGAGCAGGCCGAGCTATACTACCTCCACAGCAAGAGTCTAAAAGACTGGAGGGAATCTGCCTCATTCTGTTCAGGTTTTGATCCAAAATAGACCAAGCAAGTCTACGGGAATCACGGAGCAGACTGTTGCCTGCCCAGGCATCCAGCTGCATGCTGGTGCCATCCGACAGGCGAGGCCATGCACCAGCACATCAAAGGGGGCTGTAACTGTCATTACAGCTAACATAATGAAGACATGGTGCTAATAATTGTTTGAAGCAGGAGACCGCTCTTTTGAGAAATTTTCCTGAGTGCTGTTAAAGGGGCCCTGGTTGTTTTCAAATGAGCAAGTGAAATCTAAGGCGCTCAGATCTGCTAACAATTATCCTCAGTGCCGCTCTTGCCGCTGCCTTTCCCCACTCTGTCCATCACATGGCTGCCTCAGAGCAGAAGCCGCATGGCAGGTTGAGCACTCTGTGGTGCAGGAAGCCATAACGCCTTATTAACTTTGAGTGACTAAGCCTTTTGTGCAGGAGCTGAATATAATTAAAACACATTTTCATTGCTAAACTATTAGAGTGAGGAGGAGCTGGGTTTGGACTTTTCTTTTTGTCCTACCTGTCTAGTAAGCTTGTCAAAAATAGCAAGGCTGGAGTTAAGAAAACTCAAAAATGGTTTGTTGACAAAACAATGACTACAACAACAACAATGAATAAAAGACAAAAGGGCAATGACTACACATTATTTAAGCCACACAGACATTTGATGCAAAAGGCAGGTATCCTTCAATTCAGAAATGAATAGAGTTACTCAAAGTGTGGAAACAACTGTTTACACAGGCTCAAGCAAGTCCCTTTTTATACTTAATATGGCTCTTGACCTTGGAGGATTCCATTTTCCAGTCTTGACTTAAGCTACAGAAATTGCCAGAGCCATCTCAAAGTGTTTAAAAGATGCTTCAACAAGCTGGAAATCCCTTCCACCCTTGTGGGAATTCCTGCAAGGAACTAAGCAGGCTGAAATATGCCAAAAAACAATGTTTGGCATAAGTAAGTAACTGTGGCTGCTGCTGCTGCAGTAATTTAAGACAGGCAGCAGCTGGGAAAGACTGTTTCTCATGGTAACCCTTTCCATGTGTGTCCTCCACCCAGATGTAAAGGCAAAGACCCTCCTCTCAAAGGAGCAGCTTTGAAGTTCTTAAGTGATATTTAACTCCAACAACATAACCCCTTTATCCTTGTTATAAAGCAACCAGTAAAATAAGATACCACACCCCAAAGACTCCAGGACTTTGAAGAGAAGAGTTAAAGCAGAGGAAGGAGACGAAACCTTGCTTTGCTCAGGAATCCTAAGAATTGTGCTATGTTTTAACAGCATTGTTTGAAGTCTGAGAATGCAAAGCCACTCAGTGAGATTTTTATCTCCTTGACTCAAACAACAGCGGTAATAGAGACTCCACCATCTGAGTGTGCCTATGACCTGATTTTTGGCTGCTTGTCTGAGAGACTTTTGAATTCATATGCTTTTAATTTCTGAAAGAAAAAGTGTTTGGGAAAGGAAGTGAGTATGAAAAATATATCTGCAATCTGGGAGCTACAGTTAATAGAAAGGAACTGTCTGTTTCTTATTTATATATATAAACACACAGAGTGATGATGAAGGACTCTAGATTCTCCTTTCAGAGTGTACTGAAAAAAGCAGCTCCCATAATCTTACAGTGTGGCTTGTCACATACAGATTGAAGCTATTCACCAGTGGAGGAGAAGCAATGGGGTTTATAGCACTCTCTTTCCCCATTCCCAGCAAGCTATGCCCAGAACCTTGTAGTACTGGCACAAGGAGGAGCTCCGCAGCCTCTTCATCCAGCCCTTGTTATTACATTAATGAAAAACATTTGGATCACGCAGTTGAATGATAGAGTTGCATCTATTTAACACTCTATTATTTCTGGATAGAGCTAAGTCAAGTATCTAATACATCTGTATTTCTTGAATGAAAGCTGGAGGAGAAAGGAGCGTATGTGGACAAAATGGCTTCTTTTTAGCGGTAGTTCCACTTCCATCCAGATCCTGTTCTATTATTCTGCAAACATTCACTCTAGCTGCCTTATAGCTAAAAAGAAAAAAATGTTCAAAACACTCAAGCATGACTTATATCCCCATGTGTATGTGGATATATCATATTCACATGACTATTTGTGGAGGAACTGTTCAAGCAACAAGCTGAAAAAGGGGCCTGAGAACTCAGAGGGAATGCCATAAAACTTGGGCAACAAAGCACACAGGTGTAGTACAACAGTCTGCTTTCAGGGCAGAGCAGCAAACAATTAATGAGAAATGTACTGGGTGACAACTCTTATCATCCACTTCTGAAATAACTGCAAGTATGTTTACAAAACTCTGAGCATATTCAATGACAATTTGAAAAGTGAGCATGAAACTCAATTCATTAAATAAGTTAATTATTTCAGATAGTTCAACCACTTCCTATAAATCACAATCTGAAGAAAGCAGCGCTGGCTGAGAAGGCATTTCTGTTCGGCATGACTTGTCACCATGGCTTTCCCTGTCTCAGTGAACAGTACCTTCTAGTTTATGTAGGCTGCGATAGTTCCAGTACTTTTCTCTGTGTAGTTGCTCATTGCTTTGTGAAGGATTTATAATGGTATTAAAATGGACCGTTTAAACCCACGGCAAAGCAATGAACAAAAGCTTCTCCCCATTTTGTCAATATGGTGAACATAAAGGATCAGCTTTACTCCTGAAGGAGTCCCCAAAGAGGACTGCTGTTTGGACCACCCCAGGGCCCTCTGAACCTGCCACACACCACCCAGGAGTTACCTGGCCTCTTCCCGCTGTACCATCAGCTACCCAGCACCAACAGCCATCTCCTCAGAGGGGCATTAGCATCCATTTCCTCAGCAAGGAAGAGCCCATTTCCTTAGCAGGCCACCAATGGCCATTTCCTCAGCGGGCACTGGCAGCCATTTCCTCAGCAGGCACTGGCAGCCATCTCAGCAGCCACTGGCAGCCATTTCCTCCGAGGGGCACTGGCATACATGTTTTCAGCAAGGCTGCTCCCATCACCTCGGCAGGCACCCGAGGTCATCTTCTCAGCAGGCACTGGCAGTGATCTCCTCAGAGGGGCACTGGCATCCATTTCTCAGTGAGGGTGCGCCCATCTCCTCAGCAAGCCCAGAGGCCATCTTCTTAGCGCTGACAGCTATTTCTTCACCAGGCACAGGCACCTTCTCCTCAGCGGGCAGTGGTGGCCATTTACTCAGCAAGCACTGGCAGCCATCCCCTCCACAGAGCTCAGGCCCCATCTCCTGAGCTGGCACTGGCTGCCATCTCCTCAGGTAGAGCCGCCTCTCTGAGGTGCCAGGCACTTCCCAACAACCCCTCTGGGGACAGGCGGCGGTGCTTGCCTGGGGGCCCTGCAGGGGCCCTGAGGTAACTGACTGCCAGGTGAACTGTGTGCCTGTGCTGCGCATGGGGGACTGGGCAGCTTGAGAGAAAGGGCAGCAGGATCAGGTAGCAGGGCAGGCAGAGAGGCTGGCACAGCAAAAGGTGGGGAATGTCGGTGTTTTCTCAAGTCTCTGCTGCCCACAGAGGCTGCAGGATGGCGGCAGGACCATGCAAGTCACAGGAGCAAGTCACAGTGATAGTTCCCCACATGAAGGGAGCATAGCCCTGGGCAGCATCTGGTTTGGAAAGCGCCAAGGAGAAGATGAGATAGTAGAGGGTACAGATAGGCAGTTCCAGCCAAAGAAGAGGCCAGGACACCTGGAACCTTCTTCAGTGTGCAAGATATGCCTGTGGGGGCTGGTCTTGTGGGCTCAGCCCGCACCACAGTGATACTGCTATGGTGTCAAAAGGAAATGCACCAACTGATCTGAGCCCACTCCCATCCCTGCTCTCTACATGGCAATGATAACGCAAAACGGGAAATCCTAACAGCCATGATGACTGAGCTGTGCCAGTGTGAGAGAGGAGAGACTTTCACACAACAGCACTTTATCCAGCTGCAGACCTCACCCTCGCCCTCGCTGCAGGTCCTTGCTATCACCTGCAGACTGCAAGATGCCACACAAGGAGGTGACGCTATGCCGAAGTCCCGCAGCAGGGTGGGAGGCCTGCAGCTTTGCATCTCCACATGGCCTGGCTTTGTCCTCCGCACCCTCGTGCCGTGAGCAGCCAGCTGAAACAGGACAGAAGCTGCTTCTTCCTTGCATGTTTGATGTCCAGGATGCATCTTTCCTTCTGAGGAATCCCCAGAGGAATGGCAAAGGGTAAAGTTGAAGGTGGACAGAGGCCTGCAAGCCAGGTAAGTCTGCTCTTGTCTTGCTTCCTCCTCAGACCTTTTCCTTGTAGTGTCTCCTAAATACAAGAGATATTACAGACATAGTGGGATATCTTAAATGTAGCAGTGGAAATAATTCTGGGAAAGGGTCCTTTGAATGCACAGACCTGAGAAAACAACAGTTTAACATCTGCTGAATCATCCCAGAGTATTTGCCATTGCTCCTCACAGTGAATGAGTGTTTGCAGGATCAGGCCCTGTGCCCCTTGTTATTTCACTGGGCCCGCAGGTACAGATAGAGCTTGGAATAACAGCAATAGCAAACTTGAAAATTTGAAGATTTACCAATTCAGGCTCATGCCCAGATATCTTCATTGACTGAATTTTTAAGAAAACCTTAATATACTAAGATACTTTTAAATACCTGTAGATTTGGGCAAGAGCATTGTAATTAAAAATATCTATGCTTACTAGACAAAACAGTCTAGGCAAATCAATCAATATACATCCCCATTTATTAGAAAAGTCTCTACTGAACACATTTATAATTTGAATGATCTGAACAATGAGAGAGTTAAAGGAATGAAAATCATGGTAAGGGTGAAAAATTGAAGCATTTCTATTCATGTGACTTAATTTTTGAGTACTTTTATTTACACTAATGTACTTGGAACATAATATGTTTCCATTTATTTTTTAAAAACTATTCTATCACAAGCATCTTAAAACAGCCAGCTAAAAGCCAAGGCACTGTAAACATCCAGCAAGCAGCTCACTGCCTATGCTCATCTCCTGCACTGTTGTCTTTTTTAAATTTAGACAACAGAGTTTCACCTCTTCACAGTTCATTGCACTTCCTCATTCTTTTTGCACTAGCATAGGGTGTTGGAAGCTGAAATGCAATATTTTAGGATCATTTAAATGGAAAATATAACTAAAAACACACATTAAAATGCACACATCCTGTGCATCTTTAGATTTGGATCACCTGGCACTCTTTCTCTTTTACATTCCCTTTTTCTCCAAATCCAGTCCATATTGCCAAATGACTTGACAGTGTGCCCTGAAATACCTAGCAAGGCTTATGCATACAATGGGTGTTTGTGGCATTTACTAGTTAACAGGAAATAGTTTACTGCTAAATTGTTTCTGGTGATACGTATTAGATTGCTGCTATGTGGTATCTGTTGTGGGTTCATATGCCATATAATCTGTGTGCTTTACAACTTATAAAAGATTAATCATAAAGGCAAGCTGTAACTTCATCACAATCAAGGTAAAAAAACCCTGCTTTTATGGTTGCCTGTTTTTTATTACCTACAGGTTTTATAGTAACTATTAGATCTAAGATATAAAACTTAATTTATGTATGCTCAAAAAGTTTAAATGCTGTCTGGAAAAACTTTGCAGTCAGGAGAACACAATAAATGCAAGGAGGAACATTATGAAGTAGGCATCAGTGTATTGGCAACATTACGCAACATAGAAGATTAGCTGAGAGTGTATTTCTCTGGACTGACATTTTCCACACTGTGGGTACTAGAAAATAAGTTTTGGGTTTGCGTTTCAGGTTCATTTGCTTACTTCATAATGCTGATGTTACCACTAGCATACACTATTTCACAGCAAAGAACTCTATCTTGTCCAAAAGCCTTTCTGATACATTTAATCTACTACTTTGCCAACAGAATCTAATAATTAGTAAATTTCTTAGGAAAGGAGCTGAAACCAGTGGTGCTCTGAAAAAACACAGTAGTCGAGGAAGGCCTCCTACACTTTTTATTATATACAAAGATATTTAAATAGTCAAACAACTATTTGCAACAGTCTTGTGCTGTTTGCAATGTGAGTATCAATGCGATTTTTGCCTCAGAGGAGATAGTGAATCTTTTGGAAATACTGTGCAAAGGGGAGCTCTCAGCCGATAATGGAAAGAAGGGATCTAGTAAACAATTGCTTTATCAAGGAGCTTTTTCTGGTGTGTTACTAGGCAATTGGAGTTAGACAAAATGCACAGTAATGTGGGTGTGAAAAAATGTATGCTTTCTTTAAACAGTATCCCTGCCTCCAACCACAGTTTTTTCAGGTACCTTCATCCCAGGAAAACTGCACAATGACTGTAGTTACCAAATCATCACAGTATAAAAAGCATAAGACTGCAAGTTGAGCAGTTGGCAAGTGGAGGGGTTTATCCACAGCTTGTTTAAAACTATTTGCCATTTGTTTTTTTCTCATCAAAACACTGACTTTTAGTGCTAAAGATTCAGTATAGGTGCAATGAAAAACATGCTGCAAGGCTTTCTGCAAAACTACAGGAGACCAGAGCTGACAGTCCTGATATCCATGATGTAAAAAGCAAGTTGAAGTCATCACATTCTTAAAAATATATATAACCTTTCAGGCTTCCATTATACAAAAAACAAAGCAGAAACATAGCTTTTAAAAATCATGCCTATGTCTCTTGTAAACTTGTACTAAATGTCCCTTTGCTGTTTTTAAGATGTTGGTCTTGCCTGTTTTAATGTTACCATATCACAAATGGTTTTTTCTACACAAACCTTTCAAGAAAAACAAGGTCCGAGGAGAATCTTCCAAACAGAGACCACATTTTGGAAATTTTCAAGTGGTCTTCATTAAAAAAAGGAGAACAGTGTAGAAAAAGAGGAATGTTTCCAGTAATATCTTGTAAAGTGAATACAGAAGATCTCTTTAATAATCCCTCCAATACCCATCCTTTCTTTGCCAACCAAGTATTTCTGTATTCAGTTGATTCCACCTCCCTATGATGAGTTGGAAGTTCCTATCCTGCCATGGTTATCACTAAGAGATTTTATTCTGGGCAAGCTGACAGAAATACACCATGGCAGCAGCATCTTCAAATTATGAACGGTACAGGATTTCTGTGTAAACATCAATTTTTCCAGATTGCTGCTGCCTGAAAGCTTTAGAAGCTATGCTTGCAACTTGTGTCTACGCTAATAAATCTTGTGAATGTTTACCAGCAAAAATGTAGCTAGTACCAGTGCTGATTATAACAGCTCTTCCAGGGCAGGCCAGAACCAAGGCTTGACAACCTGAGTAATGCTCAAGTGTTGGCAACTGTCCACCTTAATGCTAACACCTTCTTACATCCCTAGGCCATCACAGGCTATACACTTGTACTGCTGCAAAACTCTTTCTGAACATTGGAAATAACTATGTCACTGTTGGAAAATAGGTGCTAAGTAGCCTGCATTAAGACTGTCAAACTGGCAATCCAGCTCCATCTGGATCCTGAATGATTTTCCATCATCATCTAACAGTATAAGGTTCATTTGCCATCTGGCTCCTGAATCAACTGCTGTCATACAAGCAGCACCCAGCTGGTCCAGGGTCAGGATTAATTTGTTATTTGGGGTATCTCCATTTTTAGGTGCCCAGCTTGAGTAATTTTCCTTGCTGACTGGTTATAAAAGGGAGTTGCAAGCACTTCTTATTACTGAGATACTGGGAAACTTTAGTAAACCCTTTAAGGGTACTTACTGGCATCAGTGTTGCAGCAGCAATCAGAAAAGAGCTAGAGCAGGCATTGTTACAGCAGCTAGATGTTATGGTTTGAGAAATCCACAACAATTTGTTGTCATTTAGACAATTATTCTATCATCCAATGACCCCTCCCCACACAGGAAGAGGAATTGGGGAAAAAAACAAAGAAACCCGAAGGTTGAAATATAAACAATTTAATAAAATAAGACTAGATAATTAGCATTAATAACACTAAAGAACCAATATTGATCCTGATACCAATATTAAATATACAAGGATTATACTCAGCCAATTAGATCAGTAGGAAGCTGTGCACTCCTGGCACTGGATGGCAAATGTCAGACACTGCAAGCGCTACAGCTTTGGGAGGAAGGGAAGGCCTCAGGAGTCTGGCACAGGGGCAAGAAGTTCTCAGGATCAAAGCCATCAAGAAGGAGAGAGAGCTTCACAGCAAACTTTCTAATTTATATTGAATGTGACATTCATGGTATGAAATAATCCTGTTGGCCAGCTTGGGTCGAGTGCCCCGGTCTCGCTCCTGCTTGTCCCCGCACCTGGCTAACTCAGAAACACTGAGACCTTAAAACCCACATACCATAGCTGGCCATAAAGTAAATATTTTCAAATTCAGACATTAGAGTCTTCTAAAAGTGCAGTTTTCCCAAGCATTAGAAAAGAAATTAGTCCTGTGTCTCTCAAACCAGGACACTAGGTCTGGGGTGTCTGCATACATTTAATTCACGGGCTTATTTGGAACTCAAGCACTTCCATCTTTTTTTCTTAATGGTTTTGGTTGGTGGCTTTAGGAGCAAGAAATACTAAACTGAAAAAAGGACTATCTTTAGATGCATTACATTTGGGTTCCAACTGTTAAAGTACTGAAAACTAATAATTGCTTTTGAACACTTTTGCCTATTTGCTTTAATCTTTTGGCTGTCATCAATCCTTTCACAGTCTCAGTTGTTTATCCTATTCCCTAAGCTTTCATCTGAACATATCTGGTTGAAAGGTGTAATGAAGGCAACTCATTCAATGAAGGAGTCTCCTTGCCCCAAGGAAACTTTGAGGTAGAGCAGTACTTTGCCTTAAGCACTCCATGAACAAGCACAAGTGCTAAAAGAGCCATTGGTTGTGGAGCTCTCCAGCTACTGGAACACTTCTTTTCTCATTTTTCATTCTTATTTCTTTTAAAGCCATTTGTAATAAAGCTATAGCCTGAAGTGGAAGAACTCACCTTAGTTGTAAAGCTTCATTGCAAGGCAGCAAATTGCACTGTATCAGAATATCAACCTTATCTAAGATTCATGGAATGAATTATACATATTGCATTGCCTTAAAAATGAAACCTGGTGAAGTATTACTGTAATTTAAAAATCTAAGTGGATTTGTACAGTGAGATTTAAAATTTAAAGCTGTTTAAATATTGAGCTGATTGGGAAAAAATATTTTTGAGAAATGGTGTTCAATAGGAAAAGAATCTCCATTCAGAGAAAAGACAGCTCCAAACTAATTTTGTCATAAGAACAAACCATAAAGAAAGGTATTCACTGGGCAACTTCCATCTAGGAAAGCACATAAAATCACAGTCACCTGAATGTGTTAATGTCCCTTAGTGCGAATTTATGCTGAATTAGGAATTCAAGGGAATGCAAGGTAATTTACCCTGCAGGATGATAACAGACATTTTGGGCAATATGAATTGTGGTAACTTTATTTTATTGATTTATATTGATAAAATAAAAGCAAACAATTACTGTGGTAGCTGATGCATGGCTTTTTGTATGTATTTTTAGAAGCATAAGCCATAATGGTGACCAGATCCAAGCCTCTTGATTGCTGATGCCTGTTTTCAGGTGAAGTGGTGCTTTAGCTCACATCCTGCAGCAATCATTACCTCTTGTCACAGCAAAAGGGACAGCTCTGTGAGAGCAAGGTGTCAGAGTCTATCCTTGATCTGCTAATTAGTTGACCAGATCAAGGACCAAACTGGCAAGATGATCTTTCATCTTATTAGCACGGTGCTGCCAGTCTCATTTTACCTCTTCCTCTGTGAGTGTTGCAGGATTTTATAAGTGCCATTTTCCTGCTTAATAATGGCTGACCATCTTGCTGTTCACATATCAGCATTTTTCGCTCTGATAAGGATGGTGGTAGAATGTTTTAGCTAGCAGAATGGAGAGATTTGCCCGAACACTGTCTCACAAATGCACTTACATTAGTGAGGTCATCTTGAAACTGATCTGAAATCAGGCATCGGTTTTAATCTCAGCATTACTCGCTATCCTTCATACGCCACGTGTCCTCTAAACAAATATGCAATAAAGCGGACTGGTGAAGTTAACCAGACAGATGGCTGAAATCCTACATGTGAGATGGATTGGTAAATGGATAGGTAAGGACACGGATGAGTGTTTCAAACAGCAGAGAAAAGGATAGTTGATTACAAGGCTAGATAGAAAATGGAAGGTATTATAAAAAGAAATATGGGATAATATAAACAGAGCCCCTAATCCAGTTGACTGTAAATCCCTTTTTCTTAATTGGTTTAGAAACTGTGGGCTGTAATGTGAGACAGAGGGCTCTCAGCTGCTTTTCTTTGCTGTCTGGAATCACATTAAGTGGGAAACAATAGCAGAGCTGACGGCTCCTTGTCTGTAGGGGCACTTGGAGCTAATCTGCTATTGAGACTAATACAATTATGTGGGATTATAGGATTGCCACTGATACACAGATTAGGGAACTCCCGGGGGGAGTTGCATCTTGGGGTATTACAAAAGGGGTAAAATATCCAAGGGTCCTGATTATCCAGAATTCAAGGGGGAAAGCTACAAAGACACATTTGGGTTTGTTGTTTCCCAGACTCTTCCAAAATACCACTTGCATGTATGCACAAGAACCTCCACCCAGCAGTAGGAGAATAATGCAAGAGACTTTAATATGTGTTGTTTATTTCATACAGAATGCTCCAGTGTTGTCCTGAGCAATCTGAGGTCAGAGACAAAAATGTTCATTTCAAATTGCTCTCCTGCAAGGGTACCACCTCAATGCAGTAATGTGAAATGAAGGCACAACCTAGATCCAGATTTCATACAGCAGCTAGCTGTCCTTGCTTTTTCCCTTCCTGTGCATGCATAACATATAAAGACATCAGCCCTTAAACAGAATGATGTAAATACTCTTGGGTGGGTTTTGAATACCCATAAATACCATAGTTACGAGCCCAGTCCTTACCTCCTCTTACAGCTTTACTCTGTACTCCCAGATGAGGACAGAGCTGGGTTATCACAGCCCGCTGTGAATGTATGTGATGTAGGCATTGAGCTGACAATCCTGCTACCAGCTTCTGGGTACCTCAAGCCTTTAGTGAATTGTACTCTTAACAGCACCATAAGGTGTGTAAATGCAAATGCCTTAATTTTAAAGCTTATTAACCAACTCACCACAAGTCATGTAAGAAATCTGCATTAGTGTAGCTAATCAACTGTAGCTATCCCAAGTCTCAAGTTACTGGGCCATGTTTCACATATAAACCTTTATGTTCATATATTTCATACTTTTTTTTTTTTCCCTGGCCAGATGGCAACAAACTAGAAGCATGCTGTTCCCATTACTCCCTATTCCCAACTGCAGGACAAACAGCTGCAATGCTGTTTAACAGCATTTGCTCATATGACAATAGCAAGTAGAGATCTTCAACAAAGCTTCCCACCTCCCATTCTAAGTTTGGTCCAGGCATCTAATAAGAGATATTCCGAGCTCCTGAGTTATAGAGTCAGAAAGAAAACAGAAACATGGAAATGAACTATGAGTATCTCATAGCAATGACTCATGGCAAAGCTGGGAATAAAATTTGATTGACAGCAAAGCCCAGTACTCACTGGACCACACTGTCATAATGCAAATCTGGCAGTTACTAACTGTGGTGAAGGAGAGGACTGGTTTTCTCATTCCAAGCTTTAAAGATTTTTCCATGCATCCAGGATGAAATTGTAAGAGAACTGATGCATTTTTTTAATTTAGGCAAGTACATTTTTTATAATACTGGACAATGTCTCCCTAAAAACCACATTATTTAAATCTTGGCCTGGAGGACCTTTGGCCTTCAAAGAGCGTGAGCAAAAGTTACACATGGGCCTAAGCATCCTTGGGAACTCATCCTTCACTTTCTTTTAGCCGAAGTGTAAAACAAAGTAGCCTTCAGGTCTTTAGCCTGCATCAGGCACTATCCAAGTGCCAAGACAGTTTTAAGATTAAAGGAATTGGGTGGTTCTTTGGCCTCCAGTTTCATCCATCTCTTGCTTCTTGAGTAGAGTACTGGATCTGGTCATCCTTGGCGGTGCCTGAGGCTAAGTTTCAAGAAGTGGCCTCCCATCGTCTGGTGTCATCTTTTAACACACAAAAGCCAGTTCCTCCATCCAATCCAAACTGCACACACTGAGCATTGTGTTATATATGGATCTGGAGCCTGAAGCACTGCCTGAGGGACCGACCTGAGTTACTTTCCTAGAGAGAACATGCTGCTTGCCAGTTTTGTGTTATCTGAGAAACATCCAGCTACTGCAAACGAGGGGAAGAGTAGTCAGAAGCAGCTCATCAGTGAAGGAGGAAACAAGACAAATTCCTTGAAGTGAATTTAATTCTAATCATGGTCCCTGCGTGAATAAATCAAGGGCTCTCTACTTCCTACAGACCTTCTCCCATATTGACAGGAGGTTTGCAACAAGATGAGAAGTTGGCCTTTCTTTAGAGATTCTATTATTTTCTAGTTGGTTACCTCACTATCGACTTGACTCAGAAGGAAAACAGCTTCTCCTTGCCAGACTGTCATGGTTGGGCCCAATTACTGCTCCATCCTCTATTTTCTATTTCTTTTTTTTTGTCTTTTTCCCCCCTTTAAGAGGGCTTTTCCCTCTG
Organism: Numenius arquata; assembly: GCF_964106895.1. NCBI lineage: Eukaryota > Metazoa > Chordata > Aves > Charadriiformes > Scolopacidae > Numenius > Numenius arquata. Next base: position 28,665,417 of record NC_133578.1, read on the forward strand.
ATATGCATTTTTCTCCCTTTGCAACTACGCCCAGCCACTAAAATTAACCAGTTCCTGCTGAGGCTAATACAGCATTGTGAAACTGGAGAATTAATGCCCTAACATACTCAATTCAGGTGGAATTTCAGATCAAACACAGGTCAGGTTGCCTGCACATTCAGAAAAAGCTTTTGTGTCAAAAACCTTGCCTATTTTTTTCCTTGCTACATTATGTGACTTGGTACAAAATAATACCTCTCTGTAGACTCGGGCTTGAAAACAGTATATTCATAAAATGTAACTGGGGAGCTATAACTTATTTTTATTTGTAGGAAAGCTCAAGTTCTGAAAGCACTCTCTCGAGGAGATAGGCCATCCAAGCTTATTCAGCAGGCTAAGAATCTGTACCCCAAAATTAGATGAAACAGAGATTAGCTTCAATCAGTCTTTATTTTTGTTTGGAGTACTCAATTTTAAAAACAGGACTGAGTGAGCGAAAACAGAGAGCATGAGTCTGCCAAATTCCTTGGACACCTCATCTGAGTGAAGAGCTTTGTGGTGGAACTCTCTGACAGCAAGATCAGACTCTGTGCAGGCAGGTTCCTGTGTGAGTGAGAGAGAGATGGGTACAGCTTCCCATCTGGCTGGGGGCTGGGGGCAGAGAGAGACGCAGGTGCATCAGGGAATGTAAAAGGCGGTTAATGTGCAGTACAGAACAGGAGTGCTACACAAAGCACTTTAAAGTGGGACAAGTGACAAAGTGTCTTGTTTTATAGGTGAAAAGCATCTTGTTAGGGTCTGAAGTGGGTGAGAGAATAGACCTTACTGAGGAATTTCTGTGAGGGAAAGTGCAGTGTGGAAGGAGAGAACTAGGGGAGAGTGAGCAAAAAGCTGCCCTAGGAAACTTGGAAAGTCAGAGCAAACAGACTGCCCTGCAGAGAGCTGCTGATGCAGACTCTTAAAAGAGGGCTATCTAGAAATGAGGCCATCAGTTATATGTGTATGTGAAGTCTGGATGGGTGCCACAGACCTGTTTACTTATAGACCACAACCTGTACTGGTGCAGTGCTTCAACAATCACAAGCGAAGATGGGAGAGCTTTTCTTCCAAAGCCCTACAGAGTGCTACACCTAGTTCCTCTCTCCCTGGGCTGCCAGAAGGAGCCATGCTGTAACCCTGTTGGTAGTCATCAACAAAATGGAACCTATTGCAAACATTGTGCAAGGCTCAGCGGCTTTGATTTCACCCCTTCCCACAGGACCGAAGTAGCAATGAGTGCTGCAGCCAGCAATGGCCTTGAAAACATGTGGACAGATGAGATACAAGTTTATTCTTAGATAGCAAAGCAGTGCTTTCAAGTGGTGTCCAGGGATCTTGAATACAGCATCCTTTACAGCACATCCATGCATTACCTGCAATAAGTAAATCTACGTATCTGTAAAGGAAGAGGGAATATTAGTTGTTCAGTTTAAATAAAACTAATCACTTAGAGTTAATCATTTAGTGGTAGACCACATTGACGTACTACTTATATAGAATCATAGAATCATAGAATCATAGAATGGCTAGAGTTGGAAAGGACCTTAAAGATCATCTAGTTCCAACCCCCCTGCCATGGGCAGGGACACCTCTCACTAGGGCAGGTTGCTCAAAGCCCCATCCAGCCTGGCCTTGAACACTTCCAGGGATGGGGCATCCACAACTTCCCTGGGCAACCTGTTCCAGTGCCTCACCACCCTCACTGTAAAGAATTTCTTCCTTATATCTAATCTAAATCTCTTCCAATTTAAAACCATTGCCCCTTGTCCTGTCACCACTCTTCCTGACAAAGAGTCCCTCTTCAGCTCTTCTGTAGGCTCCCTTCAGGTATTGATAGGCTGTTATAAGGAGCCTTCTCTTCTCCAGGCTGAACAACCCCAGCTCTCTCAGTCTGTCCTCATAGGAGAGGTGCTCCATCCCTCTGATCATCCTCGTGGCCCTCCGCTGGACCCGCTCCAACAGGTCCATGTCCTTTCTGTGTTGAGGACTCCAAAGCTGGACACAGTACTCCAGGAGGGGTCTCACGAGCGCAGAGTAGAGGGGCAGAATCACCTCGCGAGACCTGCTGGCCACACTTTTCCTGATGCAGCCCAGGACACGGTTGGCTCTCTGGGCTGCCAGTGCACACTGCCTGCTCATGTTGAGCTTCTCATCCATAAGCACTCACAAGTCCTTCTCCTCGGGGCTGCTCTCCAGCCATTCTCCACCCAACTTGTATTTGTGCCTGGGGTTGCCACGTCCCAGGTGCAGGACCCTGCACTTGGCTTGGTTGAACTTCATGCAATTTGCACGAGCCCACCTCTCCAGCCTGTCTAGGTCCCTCTGGATGGCATCCCTTCCCTCCAGCGTGTCAACTGCGCCACCGAGCTTGGTGTCATCAGCAAACTTGCTGAGGGTGCACTCTATCCCACTGTCCATGTCACCGACAAAGATGTTAAATAGTACTGGTCCCAGTACCGACCCCTGCGGAACACCACTCGTTACTGGCCGCCACCTGGACATTGAGCCACTGATTGTAACCCTTTGGATGCGGCCATCCAGCCAGTTCCTTATCCACCGAGTGGTCCATCCATCGAATCCATGAGTTTCCAATTTTGGGACCAGGATGTCGTGCGGGACAGTGTCAAATGCTTTGCATAAGTCCAGGTAAATGACGTCAGTCGCTCTGCCCTTGTCTACCAAGTCTGTGGCAGTATTGTAAAAGGCCACCAAATTTGTCAGGCACGATTTGCCCTTGGTGAAGCCATGTTGGCTGTTTCCAATCACTTCTTTATTCTCCATGTGCCTTAGCAAGGATTTCAGGAGGATCTGCTCCATGATCTTGCCAGGCACAGAGGTGAGACTGACCGGCCTGTAGTTTCCCGGGTCTTCTTTGTTTCCCGGGTCTTCTAGAACTCACTTAGCGTAAGTAGCTAAAGTTGCTGAAGCCATAGGCCGCAAGCCATGAACTTTCACCTGGATAAACTGAACTTGTTTTGAACTTCTACTTAGTTACATAAAAGAAGGCCCTGAGACTGATACAAACCAGGAGATAAGGAAACTACTACTGTCAGCAGAGGATGCAACTTGCCAAGGTAAGAATATTTAATGGCCCACCTGGAGACAGACAAAGAATACAATAAAGAATGAGATGATCCCAGACGACAAAATACCATTGGACCAGGTGGCATGTGTGAAGAACGCTTGAGGGGCAGATGCATAGATTGTAAGGGTATAATTGCTCAAGAATTTCTTGGTTCTGGGTCCCTCTCTGGAGGCACCCAGACTGGGCCGTCCTTGCTGCTGTACTGTTCAAATACATTATTCTTTTTACTTTGGATTATTGCCTGAGACTCTGCTACAGGAAATGTAGGGCGAAGAAACTTCTTTAACAGTATCCACATATTTACCTGTGCAGGCCTGTGGGATCTACCACAAAGCTGATCACAGCTGCATGTGTAGGAGTATGTGTGGGATTCAGAAAATAAATGAGCTTGAAGTAGTACAGTGCAGATTAGATTATTATATTCCTAAACATGAGATCGCAGATACTATACAGTGTAAGGTGGACGGAAGTTGACTCAACGGTCTTTCTTTCCAAGTGCTCCATTGTACAACTTCTAATTGTGATCCAAGTGAAACAGAATTACTTGTGAAAGCATGGAAGGAATCAGCAGCTACCTTTGTTCACAGATATAACCTGGGTTTCTCAGGTGTTTAAGTGCAATATCCAGTTGGCAGCAAAAATATTTTTTGCAGTTTGGATTTACGTATTTATCTGGGCATTGAAAAAGTGAAAACGAATTATTTTTCAGTCGTTACTGAAGAAATATATCTACAATTCAAGAGTGGGCAAAAATACCACTTCGCTGCCAGATTTACATACACAGCTTTAATTTTGGTTGTATTTGAGAAGAGCTGAATGTTTATGATTCTCTAACCAAGGGACTATAAACTTTGAGAATAGATGAAGATAGAAGATTAATGTAATTCAAATGAGTACGGAGGGTCAATCAGAATTAAGAAAAGAGAAAGGAGAGGAGAGAAACTGATTTAATTTAAGCAGCATTATGGGGCTCGATATTCAAAATGTTATTTCCCTGGTGCTTGACTAAAAACTGCCTTGTAGACATGCAAGGCTATTTCTCATAATCACAAAAGCTGTTAAAACGTGCATGGAATGACAAAGAAAATTCACTAGGACCAAGATTTCTAAGAAGCAAATGACAATTTTGGGGTGTTTCTACCATGGACTGTACAGCTTAGGATTCACAAAGGGCTCAGCAATCTCTCTTTGAATGACTCTTCAAATATGTCTTTGGTGAAAAGTTGAATGTTAGAAACCAGAGACCCCCAACGTCATTAACCGTGTCTTGATAACCTTGTCCTGTAACAGGGAGAAGAACCCAGCATTTTCTATATATAACTCTCATAGAGTGCTTTAGGATCTTAAACATTGAAGATGCATTGAGAAATGATCCCAAAACATCTTACAAAACAATATATCTGTCAAGAAGCATCAGCACAGATGAGTGCATTCTGAAACTCAGCAAGTGCATAGAGGTGTTCAGCACCACAACATAGCAGTACAGAACAGGAATTAAATGCTATTGTAAGCAAATAAAACTGTAGAGATGAAGTTTGGGTGGCAGAAAGTAATATTCCAAACTTCAGTCTGATTAGATCAGTTTCTTAAGACTCACCAAGAGTTCACTGTGATCTTTAATAACCAAAAACTTTTCAGGAGTGATTAAGTACATTAATATAGGCATCCAGTGCTGGTCCAGATGGCCTTGGCTATACTGTCTAGTTTCCAGCTACTCATCCAGGAGGCTATGGGGCTAGAGACCTACACCCTTCGCAGTAGCAGCTGAAATTCAGGCAGAATGTTCAAAAGCATCTGAGATGGTACTGGATGCCTGTGTTCAGGCACCTGAATCCCACTCCACACATCTCACTTAAAAGATACTAAAAGCATATTCATTGACCTAACACTGTGTCATGGTTTAAACCCAACTGGCAACTAAGCACCACACAGGTGCTCGCTCACTCACCCTCAGTGGGATGGGCGACTCAGAAGAGTAAAAATGAGAAAACTTGTGGGTTGAGAAAGAAGTCAATACTTCTTTTTTGCTTTAATAAGTAAAGCAAAAACCATCTCTACAAGCGAAGCAAAACAAGGAATTAATTCACTGCTTCCCATCATCAGGCATTTCCAGGAAAGCAGGGTTCCATCACATATAATTACAGAATCATAGAATGGTTTGGGTTGGAAGGGACCTTAAAGATCATCTAGTTCCATGCCCTCTGCCATGGGCAGGGACACCTCCCTCTAGACCACGTTACTCAAATCTGGCCTTGAACACCTCCAGGGATGGGGCATCTGCAACTTCTGTGGGCAACCTGTTCCAGTGTCTCAACACCCTCATAGTAAAGAATTTCTTTCTAGTATCTAATCTAAATCTCCCCTCTTTCAGTTTAAAACCATTACCCCTCATCCTATCGCTACACTCCCTGATAAAGAGTCCCTTCCCACCTCACCTATAGGCCCCCTTTAGGTATTCGAAGGCTGCTACATGGCCTCCCTGGAGCCTTCTCTTCTCCAGGCTGAAGAGCTCCAACTGTCTCAGCCTGTCTTTATAGGAGAGGTGCTCCAGCCTTCTGATTGTCTTCATGGCCCTCCTCTGGACTCAGTCCAACAGGCTCTTGTCCTTCTTATGTTTGGGGACCCAGAGCTGGACACAGTACTCCAGCTGGGGCCTAAGCAGAGTGGAGTAAAGGGGCATAATCACCTCCCTTGGCCTGCTGGCCACACTTCAGAAGTAGTCAGAAGTGTCAGAAGTAGTCAACAGAGATTCTCCAAGGGGAAATCATGTCTGACAAACCTGATAGCCTTCTACGATGGCATGACTGGATGGATAGATGAGGGGAGGGTGGGGAATGTTGTCTACCTTGACTTCAGCAAGGCTTTCGACACAGTCTCCCACAGCATCCTCATAGGGAACCTTAGGAAGTATGGGTTAGATGAATGGACAGTGAGGTAGACTGAAAACTGGCTGAGAGACAGAGCTCAGAGGGTCATGATTAGTGGCACAAAATCTAGTTGGAGGTCCATAACAAGTGGTGTTCCCCAGGGGTCAGTACTGGGTCCAGTCATCTTCAATATATTCATCAATGACCTGGATGAAGGGATGGAGTGTACCCTCAGCAAGTTCGCTGATGACACAAAACTGGGAAGGGTGGCTGACACACCAGAATGCTGTGCTGCCATACAGCGAGACCTGGACAGGCTGGAAAGTTGGGCAGAGAGGGACCTGATGAAATTCAACAAAGGCAAGTGTAGGGTGCTGCACCTGGGGAGGAATAACCCCATACACCAGCACAGGTTGGGGGCTGACCTGCTGGGGAGCAGCTCTGAGGAAAAAGACCTGGGAGTCCTGGTGGACAACAGGATGACCATGAGCCAGCAATGTGCCCTTGTGGCCAAGAAGGCCAATGGCATCCTGGGGTGCATCAGGAAGAGTGTGGTCAGCAGGTCAAGGGAGGTTATCCTCACCCTCTACTCTGCCCTGGTGAGGTCGCATCTGGAGTACTGTGTGCAGTTCTGGGCTCCCCAGTTCAAGAAGTACAGGGAACTGCTGAAGAGGGTACAGCAAAGGGCTACAAAGATGATTAGGGGACTAGAACATCTCTCTTATGAGGAAAGGCTGAGGCACTTGGGTCTTTTTAGTCTGGAGAAGAGAAGACTGAGGGGGCATCTGATCAATGCCTATAAATACTTAAAGGGCAGGTGTCAAGAGGATGAGGCCAGTCTTTTTTCAGTGGTCCCCAGTGACAGGACAAGAGGAAATGGGCACAAACTTGAACATAGGAAGTTCCATCTAAACATGAAGAGGAACTTTACTTTGAGGGTGGCAGAGCACTGGAACAGGCTGCCCAGAGAGGTGGTGGAGTCTCCGTCTCTGGAGACATTCAAAACCCGCCTGGACACGTTCCTGTGCAACCTGCTCTAGGTGGACCTGCTCTGGGAGAGGGGTTGGACTAGATGATCTCCAGAGGCCCCTTCCAACCCCATATCATTCTGTGATTCTGTGATTCTTTTGATGTAGCCCAGGATACGGTTGGCTTTCTGAGCAGCAAATGCACATTGCCGGTTCATGTTGAGGTTCTCATCCACCAATACACCCAAGTCTGTATCCTCAGGGCTGCTCTAAATCAATAAGCAGAGGTGAGACTGACTGGCCTGTACTGCCCTGGGTGTTCCTTTTTTGCCTTTTTAAAAATGGGGGTTATGTTACCCCTTTTCCACTCAGTGGAAAGTACACCAGACTGCCATGACTTGTCAAATAAGATGGATAGTGGCTTAGCAACCTTATCCACCAGTTCCCTCAGGACCTGCAGATACACCTCATCAGGTCCCATGGATTTCTGCACCTTCAGGTTCCTCAGATGGTCTCAAACCTGATCTTCTCTTACAGTGGCCAGTACCTCGTTCTCCCAGTCCCTGCCTTTGCCTTCTCTGACTTGGGCAGTGTGGCTGGAGCACTTGATGGTGAAGACTGAAGCAAAAAATTCATTGAGTACACCAGCCTTCTCCATATCCCAGGTAACCAGGTCTCCGGTTTCCTTCTGGAGGAGGCCCACGTTTTTGCTAGTCTTTCTTTCATCACTGTACCTGAAGAAGCTTTTCTTGTTGCCCTTGATGTCCCTGGCCAGATTGAATTCTATTTGGGCTTTAGCTTCCCTAACCTGATCCCTGGCTGCTCAGCCAATTTCTCTGTATTCCTCCCAGTCTACCTGTCCTTACTTCCACCCTCTGTAGGCTTCCTTTTTTGTTTTGAGTTTGTCCAGGCGCTCCTTATTCATCCATGCAGGCCTCCTGGCATTTTTGCCTGACCTCCTCTTTGTTGGGATGCATTGCTCCTGAACTTGAAGGAAGTGATCCTTGAATTATAACCAGCTTTCCTGGGCCCTTCTTCCCTCCAGGGCTTTATCCCACAGTACTCTACCAAGCAGCTCCGTGAAGAGGCCAAAGTCTGCTCTCCTGAAGTCCAGGGTAGTGAGTTTGCTGTGCATCCCCCTCACTGCCCTAAGGATCTTGAACTCCATCATTTTATGATCACCGCAGCCAAGGCTGCCCTTGACCTCCACATTCCCCACCAGCTCCTCCTTGTTGGTGAGAACAAGGTCCAGCATAACACGTCTCCTTGTTGGCTCCTCTATCACTTGGAGAAGGAAGTTATCATTAATGCATTCCAGGAACCTTCTGGATTGCTTATACCCTGCTGTGTTGTCCCTCCAACAGGTATCGAGGTGGTTTTAAGTCCTCCATGAGGATCAGGGCTTGTGAACGTGAGGCTGCTTCTATCTGGCTATAGAGAGTCTCATCTACTCCATCATCCTGGTCAGGTGTCCTGTAGCCGACCTACACTGTAATGTCACCTGTCCCTGCCACCCCTTTAATCCTGGTCCATAATGGTTACTTGGGAAGACAAAATGCTATAACTCCGAATGTCCCCCCATTCCTTCTTCTCGCCCCAGCTGTATATGCTGAGAATGACATCATACAGTATGGAATATGCCTTTGGTCAGTTGGGGTCATCTTTCCCATCTGTGTCCTCTCTCAATTTCTTGTGTACCCACACCCTACTCGCTGGTGGGGTTGTATGAGAAGCAGAAACTAGACCTTGACTCTTTGTAAGCACTGCTCAGCAGTATCTAAAACATCCCTGAATTATTAACACTTTTTTCAGCATAAATCCAAAACATAGTCCCATACTAGCTACTATGAAAAAAATTAACTCTATCCCTGCCAAAACCAGCACACACTGTGAAGAGACAAATAAGAAGTATCAAGTGGTAGGCTGGTACTTTGATGAAAAGTAGCAGACTAAGGAGCAGTAGATGACAGTTTTGCCACAGACATGAGCAATGGAGTAGTCCTCTGCCACAGAACTCTTCAAGCAATCAAAAGTGGAGATATTGCAGTATGATGACTCCCTGTTTACCCTACGACACACCCTTCACATTGCTCAAGAGAGGGAAAGAAAGTGAAGGAGAAGAAAATTTTCTACTAGCTACCCACCCCAGAGCTGGGGCAGTGAACATGTGGGGGAATACACAATCAATGTTTGCCTGAAGACCATTTTTTATTTTAGTGAGATATAGGAATCAATGTGTTAAAAACAAAGCATGTTCATATTTTACACTTGCATGCTTTTAAACAATATTAACAAGATTAATTCCGACCCTTTACTACATAGAATGAAAGAGTATTTAGAAACTTCTAAAGCTGCACACTGTGAACCTAACAGTCTGTAACTGCTTTGTTAGAATATAAAACTTCAAGCTAACATAATGGATTCATGGATAGCAAGGTCTGGAGGGATGGATCATTATGCTCATCAACTCTGACCTCCTGCATATGACACAGTCCAGAGCATTTCAACCAGTGATAGCACCATCAAGCCCAATAATTTACAGCTGAACCATGCCATCTTTTAGAAGGAAGGACATCCAACCTTGATTTAAAGACTCTAGGCGATTAATTTACCACATCGCTTTACCATCTGTTCCAGTGGTTAATTATCTTCAGTTAAATGTGTATCCTATTTGCAGTCTGATCTTTGACGACTTTAGACTTTTATCTGCCTCTCTGTGTGGACGTGACGGCTCATAAGACTTTGATATTTCCCATGCATTAGGACTGAAATGTGATGCCTAGACTGGAAATTTCAGGTTTGGAGTTTTGTTTTGGTTTCTCTTGTTGAAACCTTAACACAAGACTTTAAAGGCATTGGCACATACACTATAATATTTCATTTTGGAGCAATTTCAATGACTCAGTGTTAAAGGCATATAGTATTCCAGATTTTGAGGAATAAAAATATTATGTGCACTTCATCTGTTTGTTTAAAGTGTTTTTTCCTAATGAAGGCTGTACTGTGCTGAAGTGTGGAAGCAAGAGTTTGATCTAGTGGCAAGAATAAGGAGTGCTGAGAGTTTTAATTCTACCCTGATCCCAGTTCTGCCACTGCAATTTGATTTATGAGCCAGGAGAAATCACCTCACTCAGTCGTAAATAGTTATGGGGACTGTTAGAAAGTGCATAGAGATTTTTGGAGCTGGGCTGGTTGAACCACATTAAAAAGCAGTGTCTGCCTGATACTGTGTACTTTTGAAAGCTTAGTAACTTCAATTAAAGTGATTTCAAAGTCCAATCCCTACCCCAAACTTTTGAGTTTTAAGTGTGTCATACCACTATGAAATATATATCTACCAATACATAAATACATTTTCATGAGCAACCAGACACACACCCTTTTTGTACCTGCCATGTGGAGATGTAAAATCTAATTTTGGTTCTGGCATTGCTTTATTGTTTAACCTCAGTTATTGTTATTGCCATGTCCCCTTTATAATCTATATCACATTTACTTGAATTATCACGCTGTCTATTAAACCCAGACCTCCATTCATTCTCTAGTATTGCACTTTCACTGTTTTTTCTTCAAATGCTTTCCTCTAGCTGAAGAGTCTAAGTTCCTGGAGGATGACCATTTCAAATTACTGTTTTCTCAGAAACACTATTACCTCTATGAAGTGCAGCTTTGAGGCCTCAGTCTGTGTTTTTGACAATACAGAATTCAACCCTTTTCCTCTCTCTACAAGCAATTAGGGTCTTTCAGGTTACTGATTTCTTAGCAGATTTGATGATCTAAATATAAAGAGTTCCTCAAATACCTGGTATTTTTGCTGCCTAAATCTCTGTCTTCCCCGTGCCACCAAAGTCTTCAAATTTATCAACAGCTTGCACCTTTCTTGGTGAAGAAACCCTCTATTTTTGGTTCTACATCACACTTGGTACCCTTGAGCCACATAAAAGTAGTCTCACATGTGGAGTAGAAAACCTAAAGTGTCTTCCTTCTTTATTCCTTAACACATTTGTAGGGTGCCCTGCCACATCTACAAAGTTCTCCAGCCTCCTCTTAGCCAGGCCACTCTCACAACTGGCATATGGGCTCCCCCACAGACATTCCCCTAGTGGCCCTTTCCTACCTATCAACAGAGACAGATGTCCATATAGGGATATTACATACACGACTAAATTTAGTGTTTACAACCTACTTTGCAGTAAGATGGTGTCCTGGTTCTTGAGGTACAGTATATGCTTTTGTGTGAAGTCGCAGTCCTCTGATTGCATGCATCATTGCAGCTTTGCCAATGCAGTTCAAATTCATGCTTTTGGTCGCTGCCCAATAACTTCTACATATAGACAAGGTCATGGTGACAGAACCAGCCATGCTATGATAACGAAGGCTCTGTTCCTTCGTCCAAAGGGATCTCCAGGATGCAGAAGGAAGGACCAGTGCTTGCTTCCACTGCCAGATGGTGCTGCACTATCCCTTCTGTTCATGAAGCAATTAGCACTGAATTCTGGCAGGGTACCATAGAAGGCCAGAAAACCAGAATTTATGGAGTTAATTCCTTCCTAATCCTAAGCATGGAATGCTCCTAGATCTCCTTCAATCAGGACCCCTAATTAAGACAGTCCTTTCTTGAGCTTAATTAAAACCTAAGAGTCAAAGCCCACTCAGGTAGCTTTAGAGAGATGCTCCCAAGATGACAAGAATTTTTTGATGGAAAAGGAGCTTCAAACAACCACAAAATTATTAGAGTAATGTAAATGCAAATGGAGACACTTCAAGGAAGTCAACCAAATTCCCCTTGATTTTAATTCTCCTCTCCTTTGAACTGGTATAATCTCAAATTTTATTTCCCTGGCCTCAGCTTTTCTCAAATCAGCTGGCTTATTCTGGGTACTAGCCATATTGGTTGAATTAAGATAAATAACTGGAGACAATGGCCACACAGAGCTACACAGATTACCTCATGGGGAGGCAGTTTTGCTAAGTCATGAAATAAGTAAGAGACACAACTATTAATAATTTTTCCTCCCTTCTACCTCTGTTCTAGTCTTGGTGGATAATGTATTCCCAAGATACACCAGGTATTGTGATCCTCAGCAATGTTTGTGCTTATATTGTTCAGACAGTAACAAAAAGGTGAAAAATGCTGTTTATCTCTCTACATAAAACACAACATGAAAAAACACTTCCCTTGAAAGATCTGTTTACTCAACTGAGGTTGGCAACTACTAGCTCAGACACATTTGAGAGTGCTAGAAACCTATGGCTAGGGAAGCGCATGGTGAATCTAACAAGGAGTGACATTGCAAAGCAGGATTATCTGCAGCAGGACTTAATGAAAAATGAAACACTTCTGTAGCAGCAGTAATGGAGTGGTCAGCAAGGGCTCAGCCCTGAGTGGTATGGGCACACTGGCCAGCCAAACGACCCTTTTAGTTTTCACCCTGCTGTCCTGCAGCAGCAGACCTGGCCCAGGACACAGGTCCTCTTATCAGAAAGGAGCAGAAATAGCTCTGAAATACTGCTGTACATCGCTTGCATTGAATTGTGCCAGGCACACAAAAGTCAGGCCAAGATATCTGGCCATTATGCTGCACCGAGAACAAAATTTCCTTTGATCCATATTAAATTTGTGCCTTTTTATTTCATCAAGAGCTGACTTGCATTCGGGCCATGGGACAGAAAGGAATTCATTATCTCTTGTCTCTTATCTTCTCTATTACTTTGCACTTTTCAAATTAAGTCATCCTAGTCTTTTTTTAACTTCCTCTGGCATTGACTCTCGCGTTCCTCCATGCTGTGTCTTTAATAATTTTGTTGGGCTCTTGTCTGGCGTGGTCTCTGCAATGGCCATTTAGAAATGCAGCAACCAGAACTAAATGCAGTAGTTTAGCTGGAGCTATAACACCAATCGATGTAATCCTACTTTAATATGTTCTACATTGTTCTGCTTTCCTCTTTCATACAATCTGACATTTTTGCTGTTGGTTTTTTTGCCAGCTCTGCACATAGAGATGATGTCTTCATTGACATCTTTTTTTTTCCCCAGAAAGGTTGCAGCTGAGTAAAATATAATCCCTGCATATACATACATGCATATTTGTGTGTAGTTTAAGTTGCTCTTTCCAAAGTGCATTGTTTTGCACTTCTCAGTGCTAAACCCTCAGCAAATTACCCTGAAACTTGGGACTTACAGGAGGTCTCTGGTCACTTTCTTCCACTTCTGCTTCCCTTCCCTTCTCCCCCACACTTTTTGCAAAATTTGATATCAGTGATTTCTCTAACATCGGATTCCCACTCCCTCCCTCAGTCCCAGCTCCCAGCCAGGCAGTACAAGCAAGAGGTCAAGTAAAATGTGACCCAATTGAAACTGTTCCAGAGTAGAGCAGTGAGAATAAGCAGAGAGCTAAAATACATGGGTGTAAGGAAAAAGCAAAGGAATTGCAGTTGTTATGTAAACAGAAAAATAAACTGAAGGGAGCCAAGATAACAGATAAAATAGTTATAAAGGCAAAAAAAAAAAAAGAAAAAGAGTAGGTAGGTATGACAAGCAGTAAAGGCTCAACTTAAAGCAAGAAGTTAAACAAAGGAATATCATTTTCTAACATAAGGAATAGTGGAGCAATGGGATGGACTGAATGCAGAGGTCTGGGAGTCTCTCCCAATTCTTCAATAACAGGCAAGGCAGGCAGGGTAAATCAGGTGGAGCAGACCCCATTTTGGTTATGAGTACTCAAAAACACTTCCCTGCCCTATTTTCTGTGATTCTGTGCAAGGCAGCTCCCTGGCATCTACTCAACAGCATGTCAGTGTGTTCACAACTGCTGTAATGTAGAGTCCAGCCTTTACACAGGGTCTTACAGCTGCTGAAGATAAATCAGGGGCAACACAGAAGTCATAACAGAACAAATGAAAAAAATCCTGATGTGGCTCCTGGGTGTCCCACCAAATGAGTAGAAAGAGCTGTGTATCACGGTGGCGGTGGTAATTTACAGCTTCAGCATACATTGTCCCAGGGAGTTTCTGACTCTTGTTCACCTGCTTGGTGACACTAATGGATCCCTTCCTTCCTCCATCCTTTTCTAACCCTTGTTTGCATTGCAGGGTGAGGACTGTCTTGCTAGATGTCTCTGCAGTACTAACTATAACACGGATTCTATCTCAAGTTGGTCGGCTGAGTGTTACCATAACAAAATTTACAGGCAGGAATAGAAGCTATTAACATTGACAATTATTCCTGACTGCATATTTCTGTCAAAAGGAACATCAGAATGTTACGTCTGCGTCACAGTAGCATCTTTATAGTAGTATCTTTAAGTGTCTTCTCTACTGTCTTTTCCACTGTAAAGTAACATACTTCAGAATCAATTTATACATATATATTTATATCTACAATATATATTAAATATAATCACATATATGAATATAAGATACAGGTCTTCTGAGGAAAAACAAACTCAGTGACTTGACTGGTAACAGTTACCGTTAGGATTAATCATTTAAGCTTTGATACCAGAGACCTACACTGAAACCAAAGCTCTGAAAGCAAACAAATAGTGACATAACCCTGCTTTTAACCATAATTCAAGGCTAGTTCTACCAGGAACTGATTAATATAAGGCAGATAGTTTTGTTGTAGGCACTAGGAAAGATCTTCCAAGTCTGCAGCTAAGCCTGTATCAAGACAAACCAGCCACTACTATTAAACATGCAGTGGAGGATGTGGTAAAACCTTGTTTCAATGTTCATGAATTAAATTTTAAAAATGCTTTAGAAGCAAAATCTTCTCTAATTCCTTATCCTCAGCCACTTACCCACTGTCTCCACCTCACAGGCCCATGATACATCCTCACCTGAAAAGTGCAGATCCCACTGCTGTCATGGGAACTGCTGAGCCTGTCTGAGTGCCCTATATGTGTGCTGCCATGTACCAGATATTCAGGAGTAACAGCCTGTGTGCAAGATCTTATCATTCAGTAATTGTAGTGCCATTTGAGGTCACATACTCTGCTCTGAAAGAAGGGTAAATTACCTCAGCTCAACTATAGGGGAACAAGACATAGCCTGAGAACAGTCATGGTGAAGCAGCTGACCTGAGGTAATCTGATGCAAGGAAGCCACCAAGCCCAAAGAACCTGTTGTTAAGTTCTGCAGATACAAATCAAACTTGGACAGAGCTAAAGGAAGCAAAGATGTTAATTAAAAACATTCATGACGAAATACATGTTTGAGCTCCAAAGCTTCCTGGGATCTATTAGTTTCTGAGCTATTAGAGGCTTGTAAACCCTGACTACAGTCCCTCATGTTTTCATTTCATGAAGTTTCTCATTTCATGAAGAAATTAATCTACAGCTCCTCACAGAAAGGTGGGAAAACAGCTTTGATGGAACAAAAGCAAATGTGCTACTTACTACACAGAGTTTCTCTTCTAATAATTCCTGTTTAACTGCACAATCTTAACTCAAATCCCACTAATTCTGAGATTCTCTGAGTACTAGATGCAATATTCCCTGATAAACACAGGAAAATCAGTTCCTAGGAATGTATTTCAGGAGTTAGGAGATTATGACATCTGCATGCTCTTTTTTAGAGGATTTTAAACTGGGGATAAAGATGGTGACACAACACATTTGGTTTACTGCCGCCTCCACCCCTTCTAAAAAACAGCCAAAAAAAGGTATCACAGAGGGGATAACAAATTTAATGACATAGAAGCAATTCCTTCAGTGCTGGATTCAATTAACAAACACACAGAGACAGTTCTTGCTGTGCAAAGTCTGTCCAAAAGTATGGATATTTCAGAGTTTTATTGACAGACAAAACACTCACTGAGTATTGTTCTTAGCCCATATACTTTCTTTTGCCATGCTGTTCATTAGGAAGATTGTCTGATAGTTATTCACAGTGGTGTACTGATACGCTTTTCAGTATATGATGATACACTTGGGAGTACAACTAATCGTTTGAATTGGTTGCCTGTGGAATTGTAGGTGATTCAAGATTTTCAGTCTTAAATCTACACAGATTGCTCTGGAGATCCCAAAGAATTGGCTGCTGTTTACACACGTACAGACAAAATTCCTTTAAAAGAAGTGAGCCTCTGAGTTGGGAACTGTCTTGCCAGACATGAGACTCCCAAGAAGACAGATCGTCTCACATATTGATACAACATCACAATGCAAATATCATATTGCAGTGTCGGGACGACACGCAACAAGTGTTTTGTGCTCTCTCAAAATCCATTTGATGTGATCCATCCCTCCTCTCATTCCTTCTGTCTGTGCACAGAAAATGTGGTTTGTTTCTTCTCTCTTGCTGAATGCTTGGAAAAATAAGAGATGAAGGCTTGAAAAACATGCTGCATACCAGCCACATTAGCTGCCCTCAAGAGCCACAAATAGCCCTATTATTCTTCCAGAGTATTTATATTACAATAATGCCTAGAGGCTCCAGCTAACAGCAGGGCTGTACAAAACCAGGCTGTGTGCCAGCCATGGTATAAATGCATGTTAACACACAGCCCATTCTCCAGTGAGCTTGGGATCCTGACTGCAACCTCTCCTATGTACCACAGAATTAAAGACTTTTTTTTCCCCTCAAGTGCTCCTGTGAGACAGGGAGGTTCTAGATATCTGTAGCTCTCTCATTGTAGCCAAAAGCCTGGATAGTTTTGATAGGAAATTAGTACAACAAAACTCAAGAGGGGAAGCTGGTATTTATTTACAAAATCTCTTAAGTTGATTTTACCTGCTTGTACTCTTACAGATTTCATACACTCCCACTCTTTCTCTAAATGCATATTTTTATAGATATGTATTATTTTGAAGATGCAAGCTGTTTTGATAATTAGTTCCAGGTCATAGTGGAAGTGGACAAATGTTTACGATATATACTAAAATTATTACGTATTTCAAGCTAAAGTATTAGTGAGAAATCAGGGAGTTTCCTGCTGCAGAAAAGTTTATGTATACTAGTGAGGATGACTTGTACTACCAAACCCACCTCTCCGCATCAGTAGTTTGAAGAATCACTTCAGATGACAGAGCAAGAACCAAGAATGCAAAGTGTAGTGTTGCTGAAGTGTTACAATAAAGGCTACTCACTCCAGTTCCTTTTATGAGGAAAAACTGAACAGCAACTTACATTACATTCCTCACAAGGTACCCTGCCAGGAGTAACAACCTCCCCACATACTACAGGGGCTAAAGGTCTCAGGATTAAAGTGAACAAGGTCAATGTTAATTAATGCTTTAACTAATCACAGGGTAAGTGCTTCCAGCCACAGGCAGCCTACAATATTGGCTTTATCTGCCATATAGATGGTCTGAAGCTGCTGTGATTGTAGTAATTTTTTAAAAGTGTATGTGTATATATATTTGTTGCATGTAATAGTGAACCCAGTATTAGACTTTCCAGAAGTCAGGCATGTTTTTCAGGACCAATCTTCAGTGCTGGGTACCTTCATTTAATTAGTTTATAGAGACAAGCACTTAAGTACCCCCAGCTTCCCAACTTTGACTGCGGTTTGGGGCCTGCTCAGTGCATGGACAAGTGCAGCACTGCAACAGACTGGCACTCAAAAGCAGTGACCACTGTTTTGCTGCTGGGTACACGGAAAACTACATCCATAATTCATGGCCTTTCTCTTCCTGGACAGTGTGTGGGTCAGAGGTATAGCAATAGAGCTGGTGTAAGTTCTGGGACAAACAAAGCAAAACCAAAAACAAAATCCCCAAACAAACACTAAAAAAAAGAGAACACAAAGAAGAACAGGAAAAGTGAAACCCTTTTGCCTCCAAGTCATAAACATCTCTTTTGATCTCTGTATCTCCTATTTCTGATCTGACAAGTATTACAAATGCCAAGCCCACACCCCGCTTCCCTCCAGTGATTAATGTGCTACGGTCTTTCTGAAAGCTTAAAGAGCTCTCCCTCTGGGCCACAACATTTGATAAAGAAATGAAGCCTGGCGATTAATAATTCCCCGGGCTGAGTTTTTGTTTAATAACTATTCTGTCAGTGATAGATCTAAAGGGCGAGGGTGTGGATGTGCGTGCATGCGGAGGGAGTAATTTGATTGTGGCCAGAAGATTTGGCAGGCTGGCATTACAAAGCAGCTCTTTAGCAATGGCTGGAAAACCAGCGTGACAAATCACTCCGTTCTCTGCTTCCCCAGCCTACCCCCTCTCAACAGAGCTATCTCATTAGGCTTGAGCCAGCCAATCCAAGCCTATGATTTGGGAAATATTTCCTTCTTGACATTCAAGAGAACAATTCCTTACCCAGGGAAAATTACATTTAAAAGTAAATGGAAAAGCATCAATCAGCTAGCAAAATATATTCAGCTTTTTGGATCTCTGGAGAGAAAGTGATTTTTTTATTTTATTACATTTAAATAGGACTGAAGGCCATGGTTTGGTTTTTTAAAAAACTAAGATAACTAAAAAGATAGCACTGTAACATTTGCATATGGACTCTTACCTTTTCTTTATATAGAGACAGTATTTTTCATTAAAGCTAAATCTTGAATATTTACAGACCCATAGAGGTATGCTAGCAGGTACTTATTAGTAGAGACAGATATGCTACATAGTATGAGAAATTGCAAGGCCTATTCTGGGGTGATTTATGTGTGTTTTTTTTAAACCAATAAGCCAACTGTGTTTCTAGGTGAGTTTTTTAAGAATTCTCAAGCCTCCTTTCAGGATTCAAAAAAAGATCAAATTAGAGCTGCTTTTAAAGGAAAGCTATTTTTTCTCCTGAACAGCATCTTTTTCACTCTTGCTTCCTTACTCCAGAAAAATACAAGTCAGCTAATCCACTAAAAAGTAATTTTTTCATGCGCAGTAGCTCCAAACTTGGCCCATGCGGGCAAGTCGTCTCTATAACATCTCAGCTTATGCACTGAACCAAAAGAAAACAACCACATTAGTGACAGCTTTCCTGGAGTATCCAGAAATTCTAGCTGAGTTCAGGGATGGATCTTGACACATGTAACACCCTGTCTCAAGGAGATGATACCTTACAGCTCTGGACATTTGTCCTCTCCTAACCATAGGCTAGTAGTACTTGGGCCTCTCCCCAGCCATGCATCACCTCTTCCACTGCTGATTACCTCCCTGTCAGACAGGCTAAATGGCTCCAACACATTTCACCCAGAATGAACTGGGTTTGGTTTAGGCAGCTTAAATAAGTGAATCCTTACTGCGCCAGCTGACCTATGACAGATGGAGTCGGAAGAGTCCCAGGAAAGAGTCTCAGCAACTGAGGGTGCTCACCCAGCATCATACAGCACCAGAGTCAGGAATATAACTCAGGTATTCTGTTTTCCAGTCCAGCTTCCCTGATGATGAAGCTCACTGCCTTTAAAACTCTGACAAAAAATACATTCAACAAAACCTTCTAATGAGATTCCCTCACAAATGTATCTAAGGAGATATTTTCATATTATGAGAGAGATTATGAATTTTATCCAGGGGGTAAATAACCTAGCGAATGAAATGTGTCATTGCTAGGCCATGAAAGAGGAATTCATTACATCACCTTTTCCTAATGGGACATTATAACTGATCGTGCTTTATTTCTGCAGCCCTGCAAGCTCTACCATGTCCCATAATTCACTGCAGAGTGTCGGAATTCAGGCTTTGCCCATATCATTACATGAAGATGAAGTGCTAGTGCTGCTCTGAATTACATTTCTATTCATTTTACTCATTTTTTTAAGTATTTGCTTCCCATACATAAATTGTTACTATTATATAAAGGTTTGCTAAGGCACCTTGCTGACAATTTTTCCTCTTTTTTACTCTGAATTAATAACAAAATGCAAATCAGTAGCAGTGGGGTTTTTTTCCCTTCCACTTAATACAATGCTTGAATAACAGAGCGTTTAAAGATTAACAATACATATTAATGGCATTTAAGCACCCTTCAGAGTAAATAGGCCTTTGTTTTTCATCTTCTTCTATACTCACCTTTTTCTATATTATGCCTGCTCTCTGCACCTCAAATGCTTTAAAATAAAGCCACCTCGCCACATTTTTCCTTCTCTGCCCCCTCCTTTTCAGGTGGCAGCAAAAACTATCTTACTGCTTAAAGAAAAATGACCACTCATCCCCTCCACCACCCCACACACTGCAGAGTGAAAGCTCAATATATCTGGTCACCTAGATAAATCCAGGCAGCATTGTCAAGGCTGAATGTCAGGCCACAGTCACAAAGGCTGCTGCTCTATTAAATTCTTTAGCCGATAAAACACTGGTGTGGCAGCTTTAGTCCATGCCATTACAAACAACAACTGACTATTGCTTATTAAGTCAGACAAACAGCAGTTTCTAACACTGTGCCAGATTTTTACCTCATTTACCCAATTAAAGCTGTCGGTTTGTACATAAAATTTCTGTTTTGTCAGTGACACTACTCAATTATTACTTTTTATTTAATGGTGAAGTGACAGACATCTTTTTTTTTAAAAAGCCACTAAACAAAAACCAAACACTTCTAAAAAATCAAAACAATTTCCTAAATTATCTACCCCAGATTTTATGTGGAAAGAATTTATAAAACATCTTTTCCTCCAACAACACTTTCAACCTTGTAATAGGAGGATGGTTTTGTGGACATGATGAGTCGTGTGAATGAAAATCATCATCATCTACACCACCATCTTCCATCTTCTCCCTGGAACAGCCCAGTCCCACAGCACTGTTAACCATCCTTGCTTTCCCAAGAAAATATTCCTTTTTCCCCTTCTTCTCTGGGGTTCAAGCAGTTTTATTGTATCTTTAGGAATTATCACCTCTCCCAAGCTCTGTTAACTGTTTTTTATAAAGCTGACACACTGATCCCAGCTTGGAAACTCTTGCCAACTTCAGCATCATTTTGTGGATGTATTTGGTGTGGACCAATCACCACGCTGAGCAATTGTACAGCTCTGATCATTCCAAAGCTGTCCTGGAAAACCAAGACCAGAAATAATAGCCTTCCCTTCTAGCATAAGGCTCACTAAAACCAAAAGCTAGACTAGCCTCTCAGCTACAAAGTGCAAATGGCTCAAGAGCCATTGCCTGTTTGCTTACCTCACAGTACACAGGAAGGAATCTGAAGAAGTTGTCACACACTTCTCCAAAGGCTGCCCATTTCAAAACATTGCTTATTTATAACAGGACCTGAATATCTGTTTCAGTAATTGAGGTCCAGGAAGAACCAGTTCAGGACACGCCGAGTACCAGCTGCTGTGATGGAGCACTTGCAGCTCTGAGTGCCGGAAACCAGCACTGGGTGGCAGGCTAGGACAGCACTTAGTAATGACTCCCAGCCCTGGTACATCACTTCTCAGCTTCTCCCAAAATTGTGTCCTTATCACCTACAAAAGGCTACAAAAGCTTTAGCTGGGTGATAGAGCAGGAGATGCCCATGCACCCATCCTTGGGGACTGCCTTGCTCTTCTAGGTGTGCCTAAGAAACCAGGCAAAGCTCCCCTCCCTGCAACCGAAGGAGGCTGCAGATATTGGCTCACTCTTTTCTCTGTTTAAACCTGAAGTAAAAACAACAATGCCTTTGAGAGGGAAAAGTGTGACTGGAATTTGTCCAGGCAACTAATCTTGTGGGTATAATTTTAGAATGGAGCAGCCTGGTAGTCACACACATTAACAAACATATCTTGCGGTGCATCCCTGTGCGATGTAGAAACAACTTGTGAATCAGCAGCCTCCTTCCCTGTGAAAGCAACCACTAAAACCTTCCTCCATCAATATTAGTAAGAGTAGGACTAACTTGCAAGGTGAACTCCTGGCACAGATCAGCCCTCCTCCATCCCTAGGAAAAGAAATTAATTTGTTGGGCTTATACGGAAATGCTTTTGAGACAAAGTCAGCTGACGGGAACAGAGATGTTTCTATTCTTCACAACCAAGCTACTGACACTCCTGTGCACTATTTCAATCTCCTTTTTACGTGTTTGGGTGCTGTGTTACAGTCCAGTCCCTTTGTCTCCTCCTGGGCCTACTGTGATTCATACCAAGTGTCTGCAGACCATTCAAACACCCAGGCCCTGTCTGAATGCATAAAACGCTAATCTCATTAGATTTCTCATTTTCAGTGTAATGTTGTCACAGTGCTATGCACCACTGCCACAGATTAGCAAGCTTGCCAGAACGGAGCCCCACTAATGAGTTAATCCAAATAACACTCAAATCCCAAATCAGATTTAAAGCCATCTAGACAGAGGCCCCGCCAAGGATGGGTGAGGGGTAGGAAGGGAGAGGGTCAGCCTTGTTTTGACAGAAGTAGTTGTCGATTAAGTGAGAGGAGGGTATAAGGGAGAAGCAAGCACATTTTTTTTCCTTGGTAGGACAGGCTCTGTCAAACTCCAAGTTAACATGCGTGGCCAATAGCCCAAATGGGCCTGAGAAATAATCTGCAGTAACACATATATCTGTATGGACTGTCAGCTTCTGACTTGAGAGAGAGACACTTAGCTATAAAAATCAGGAGTTAGCAAAGCTTCTATCACCATCATTTAATCTATAGAGCTTGGAAGGCCTAAGCAGCTTATAGATCTGAGCTTGATTCATGCCAGCCAGGAACCTGGAGATGAGGGGAAGGGCTGTTTTTCATGTATTAGTTTCTTATTCTGCCAGTGACCCAACGTGCTGAAGAGAGGCACAGAGGCTCAAAGGAAAGGCACTGAGGGAAACACACATCTCTTATTGTTTGCATTCCAAATAGGTTTTTAAAAAGTAGCTGCATTCTGAAGGGTAGAGCTGGCAGGGATTTTTATTAATTTTTTTTGCCTATCCTTTTAAATGAAATCACTCTTTTGGTGGGAAAATACTGAATTACTGAAGCTGAAAAATTTTATGGGCACATCCTGGCTTCATTAGGCCTCCAGTAGGACATAGTTCCACCTTAGGTTTGGGAAAACCTGGACAGAGCCCAAAGAAGCACCTTAGAACAGCCTGGCCAGCAGAATACTGTCCCAGAACAGGGGAAACCAAAGACAGAACAGTCACCCGCACCTCCAACAAGCATCCAAATACTGTCTCTTCAGGATAATACTTTCATTTCTCTTTATATTTTCCATAAAACGTAACTTGAAAGGCTCCACTTTGCTTCATGGAGAGAAAAACATTTTTTGCAATGTTGGCACATTTCCCTGGACAGATATATTGTTTCCTGTCCAACAATTTACCAAAGAGTGCCTAGAAAACAGCATAGCTTGCCATTGCACTTGTGGATCCAATCCTCTATGTTTCACTCAGGAAAGTAATCCACTGCCCACAACAGGATTTTTTGGCCAACAGTAGGGAATAAATCTTGCATCCTTTAATGAAAATCCAAGAGCTTTGCACCAGGACCACACAGTTGCAGAGAAAAGTGACCTGCACTTTATGCTGGCTTGTGCATCAACAATTTTATCTGCAAAGTTTTAATTTCTTAGTCTTTCATTTGACTATTGATGGATGGAGCTAGAAAGAAAAAGGTTTGACTGTGAGATGTGAAATTCAGTGAAGCAAAGCTGCTGAGAGAATCCTATTTTGACTGGTAAATATAGCAAATTTGTTTTGGAAATATATCTCTCTCTAGGAACTTTCATGAAACAAATGCTGTGTTAAAAACACCTTTCTTCCCAGAAGCCATGCTTCTCAGCACATCCCTTACTACTGCAGCTTTTGACTATCATGTCAACTACCAGAGTATGCAAGCCCACTGGTCTGGGCCAGAATCTGGAGAAGTCAATGTGAATCTGTCTGTTGATTTCACAACATCTCGATCCAGGCCTTAAACTGCGTTCCATGCAGACAGAATAGCTTGCCTGTGTCTCTTTCCATCTCTCACTAAGCAAACAAGTAAGTAGTAAGAAGGGCATTCAAAGAAAGAAGGTCCATTTTGGTTTATTGTGTTGTAACTCCGTTAAATTGTCCTGCTGATAAAACATGCCAATAAGCTGCCAACTTCTAAGCGCGAGATAAATTTCCCAAGTCACTCACATCTTTTTGACCACTAACAAATAGATCCCAGTGTAAAGGCCATGAAATAGCCAGCAGTCCCAAACTTTCCAAATGTAGCTAAGCTGCCAGGAACATGCTTTTGTGTGCACAGATCCCTCCCCTTCCAGAGACAACTGCCCTCAACAATCTTCCTGCTCCATGCTAACAAGGTACTAATAACAATAGTAATCACAGTTTGCCTGCTCAGCTCACCCCGGGAGCATGGCAGCAAATTGATGATCATTTCTCATTGTGAATTATGACACAGGCACATCACCTCACCCCTGGAATAAAGCAGCACCTGCCAATCCTGTTAAAACAGCAAGGGGAAAAATGAAACCCTGCCGTAGCCAATCTGATTCCCTGCTGACTCTAATTACCCAGACGGGAATTTTACAATTGCTTCCTCCACCAACTCCTGCTCTGCAGTCTGCAGACTTTGGCTAGTTCTTTCTTTTGTATGCTTACCGCCACTGAGTAGATTGGGTTCCTAATGAGTCTTGACACTAATGGTACTGGGAGACAGCACAATTACGTATCCCCCTCCCATTCAGGGCAAACCTGGCAGGAAATGACCTGAGACCTCACACCCTTCTGCCCCAAAGAATCCAGTTATAATGCCTCAGGAACAGGGCCAGCTGGTGCACGCTCCCCCCTCCAGCAGTCCTCACTTCACTTCCCCTTTCCATTGTGCAGGTGGCTGGAAACAGTTCTTTATGGCCTAATCCATGACTGGTGGGTTGAGGCTAATACAGAAGCCAGAGAAGCCTAAGCACATTTGGAACTGAAGCCCATCAAAAAGAAAAAAAAAAAAAAAGAAAAACCCAAACATTATTTCACACATGTGCTGGAGAGCTCTAACACACAGTTGTTGTCAATTAGGTGTTTAACAATGTGTGTAACTCAGACTGCTTTAAAGTGGGGAGGGGAGAGACATGTGCTTCTGTGATTTCCATGTTGATTGTAGTCCAGGTGTAAAAGAGACTGGAGCTACCTATTGAACTGTGAGCTAATTACAAGAAGAAACAGATGTTGTCTGCTAATGAGGATGCAGATCCATGAGAAGCATCTTAGCTGGTGAGGAATAAACATGTCTTCGCTCTTCGGGTGAGCAGTGGTCTACAAAAGAGGTCTTATGTCTATGACCCATGTTGCTACATCTTCTAACAACTCACTCACAAATTATAGTATGTCTGCTTCTGTCAAAAACCCTGCAAAAGAAGAAAGCACTAGCTCCAATATACAGGTGGGAAGATGAGGCAGAGAACTAAGGACACACACAGAGCTTGATCAAAGCATAAAATAGGCCCAAATCAGCTTATTTGCACTCCAGTGCTTTAAATACAAATCTATTGTTTGCCTCATTCTAGTAACTCTGAGCCCAGCATTTCATGTATCGTTTAATCTCTTTCACTGCTTTACTGCCCTATGATAGCATAATCTCCTACTTCTATTAACCTCACTGTTTCCCCTCAGGGGCCTGTAAGTCTTCTGCTTCACAGCTGTTTATCATGACGTATGGGATGTTTCTCTTAGCCCTCAAAGAGTTCATCTGGCCTTTGAGGTTCTTCCTCCTCCTCTTCACCCCCAGGTAACAAGGAACCGCTGCAGTTCTCAGCTGCTCACCAACTTTCATCTTGTTGCCCTCCCCACACATATGCTGACAGTTTCTCTGTACACCACATACTTTCTCTCCTGGACAGCGTTATCTGTGGTACTCTAAGGCTGCCATCAGCATGAGTGAGCTCTCTAATTGCAATGCTTATGGATTATTACAGTTTAACACCAGGGGAAAAGATTGGAGAATTTATCTCCAGTGTAACTCCAGTAGCAGCAGTTACAGCGTGGACTATCTCAAGAATCATTTCAACCTTTTGCATTCTCTTCTAGTCCAAAATTTGGTCTAAAATGTGTGTAATTTTAAGAAAACGACAGCTGACTTTAATCCCACTAATTGCTCTTTCCTTATTGACAGAGGTGCTCTGAACTACATCATATCCTGCAAAGTTTTGAGGGACAAGAAATTATGCAGAAAAAGCATCACAATTATGCAGGTGTTCCTATTCTATAACCCACCACACAAAGCATTTCCTACTTGCAAAGCATGAAAAAGGAGCAGTAATTTCAAGTGGTTCAGGGAACTCCTAATGGAATTCTTTCTTTTTATTTTCCTCTCCAGTTTTAAAGTATTATTTACTGTAGTATTCAATTAAGAACAAGAGTTTACTATAGCAACCACAGCGGTGAGAGGTACTATTCATACAGAGTCTCTGAAATACAAGCTTTTAAGCACCTTCTTAGCAACACTTGTTGATAAACCTATGGCATAGGCGAGCACTACATGGTTTATAAGGAATGACTTGCACACTAAATTAAGTCTGCAGGAACTGTATTGCTTTAGGTCTTTCCCTTCCACCGTGACTTTAACCTCTTAGAATGAGCACACTTGTTACCCAAGAACAACACTAATAAAAACACAAAAGACATCGTCTTTAGACAAGGACTACAAAGGAGGATCTGTCATATGGCAGCTTTTCTCTCTGCCACTATGTGGCAGTAAAAGTTCCTTGTGATGCACTGTACCAGTATCTTCATAGGCATTCCAGCTGTGACCTTGCCATCACTCATTCTGGGGACCCTTTCTCATTCAGCATCTGCCAGCTGTCAGCATGGGACTCCAGGGAAAATTATAGAAGATTTCTGGAAAATTACAAGGGGCAGCAGAAGGGAGGATTTGATTTGTTTCTATTTTCTCTGTATAACAGAGTTCAGGTGCCAGCAGTTTGCTAGCTCCCTGACTTTCTTTTGCCTGGGCGTCTCTCTCCATTCTTCTGTAGTCTTCTACTGCACTGCTTTAGTTTTTCTCATGTTTATCCATTTCACACACTTCCTCTTCCCATGATGTCATTTGCCTGCTCAAATCCATTCCACAAGAATAGGAGAGCAACAAAGAATCCCCTCACCTTCTGATGCTGAGATTGGGTGATTTAGACATATCAATGAGTATCGATCATTATCTTCCTTGACAAGTTCTCCTTCCTCAAGCTGCACTCCCTTTACAAAGGCACCTTCCAGATCCAGCAAAGCTGCAAATGGATGTGCCCTGGGAAAACCCGCAATTAACAACCGTGGTTAACCACAAGCGGATAAGACCATTTTAAACATGCCTGTCTCTCTAGACTAGATGCTAAGTGGTGTTTGAAGTATAGTCACTTTAGATGCTACGAGTAATTCTGTTTTCACATTCCCACCTGCTTCCCCTACTGGTTGAGAACATCATAACAAATATATTCACGGTTCCTGTGGATTTGATATTCAGGATTCTCACTCTTTCATCGATTGAGGTACCATTGAATTCAAGCTGGCAGCGTTCCACACTGCAGGACAGAAGTGCTGATCACTGCATCCTGATTTCTTATCTCATTATGGCCTACATTTTTAACTGATGTACTCAGTTGCATTTTCCACTTCCTCCCTAAAATCCAGCTGCCAGCATGGTCAGGTAACCACTTCACTCCACTACAGGGTAGCTACACCAGGGCAGTAGCTGAAGCAGCTATTTCGTGTGTATTGTTTGTAAAATTTGTTGGAGTTAAGAAAGCTATATGCACATACAATATTACTACATTCTAAAACTGCATTACATTCTAAAACTGCATGAATTTAGGGAAGAGCATTAGATTTACATAAAGGCCAAACACTCCTTTAGGTAGGAGCTCCTGGTTTGTATCGTTATTTAGGCTATAGCTGTAGAAAGCATCTGAGCACGTGTAAGCGAGGACCTGGTTGTCTGGAATTGGGTGCTGCTGATTACTGCTATTATACCAAGAAGACCTAAGGGAAACACAGACGCACACCCTAGGCTCGGCAGAAAGAAACAGCTCTGAGCTGTTCATGCAATTACAGCTGGAGAAATAGAATGACTATGGAGTATCAGACTGCTCATTAACTTCCACTGCCAAGGTTAACACCTATGTTTTAGCCGTCTCACATACACACTGTGAAAATCCCTTTGATTGTCCGCTTCTCTCCTCCTGCTGTAGGACCCAAATCAAGCCCTGATTAGACTGTTTTCAATCTTCTTTAAAAAGCCATGGACAATTTTAACTGAAATGATGTTGCACGAATTGTTTTAATTAAAAGAACCCTATTTTCTCCTTAACTAGAATCATACCCCAGGTAGCAACAACACTGACAAGAAAATCAACAGGTGGCCTGTTTGCCAGGTACCTGAGCATCACATCTGCTTAATTCAGCACATTTGCAGTAGGAGTTGGTTACATTCACTCTGATTTTTATAGCCTGATTTATTAATGACTCTCTTAATCCAAAAGCTAGAAGTTTCACTGAATCACTTCAAAAAGATGTTAAGACAAGTTATACTCTTTGGCAGGCTAATGCCAAACAAGCGTAGCCAGGGTCTCATTCATTAAAAATCATGTTATTCAGCTCCTCTTCTCCATCTTGCATTGGTTTGCTGTTCTGGAAGGCATAATTTTATGCTGATACTTTCCCAAGACCCACATTGCTACATATTTTGAATATTTTGTCCCAATATGGTCTGATTATTGCTAAGTGGGAAACCGCTGCCAACAAATTTCATGCAGGCTGGATTTAATCTCAGAAAAGGGTGGAGGATGAATATTACAAAAGGCCTTCTACTGCTTTATCCTTCAGCACTATTTGGCAAGCCACAGGCAGGCTTGGTACCCATGCTAAGCTCCTTGTTGCTCCTTCAGCATAAATTCAAAGCTTCCTTAGCTTCCTTAGGGAAGGAAGCCCTCAGGAGCCTGGGAGTCATCAGGAGCTGTGCATTCCCTGTGGACTGTGAAAACAGATCCCCCAGGCCTAGACCTGCAAACACAATGCACTGATTGAGCACCTGAAGTCCCTCTGTGCTAATTTCCCCAGACTCTTGATACTCCATTTTTTGGCACTCCCACTAGCACCTCAGAGCACTCCTATGCACCACTGCAGGACCAGCTCCACAGATAATATAGCTGTGAGTTGCTTTCCTTTTATATGGGAAAAAAATAAAGTGTTTCCTCAGTGTTCAAAACACTGACACAGGTTGTGGAGGCACTGGATTCAACTCCCTCCCTTGCTTGAGGCTTCAGGCTCCTAGCTTTCTGGTGGAACAGACTTAACCATCAGGCTAATTCCAGGAAGAGACCTTCGCTGAAACTGTAGGATTGCTGTGAGAGATGAGGAATGTGATCAAAGGGATAGGGAAGTCCCCTGAGAGACAGCAGATGTGGGTTCTAGTTCTTTCACCAAAGATTTTACATTAAGACTTCCTATTAAGTTGCTGGAAAAAATACAACTGGCAGACTCAAAAAGAACTGAGTCCAGGTCTCCCACTTATTCGTCAGGTAAATCCCCTGCTCCCAACTGGTTTCTCCGAAAGCTCTCACAGAGGGAACTGAAACCTCTTGGTAACACACACCTTCACTGTTAGAACTCACTCTTTATTTGAGATAGGGGTTCGAATCTCCTCAGGAAGCCCAGTTGTTGGTGGGGAATATGAACAGTCTAGGTGAGAAGTGTTTTGGAAGTAGTGTATTCTGAAAAAGAAAAGCTTATGCCCCAATCTTCAGGAAAGAGCTGTTTGTGAAGCCTAAGTGTGCAGATGCCTCATTTGACACTGCTGAATGTGGCATCTCAGCTCTAGAAAGGGGCAGAATTTTAAACATGTATGTAACTTCAGCTTGCTGGCTTTTGTGAATCACTCTCTGAGATGCCTATTTCTCCCTGGATACTGCAGAGATACTCTAGGTACCTCAGTCAGGCTTGTGATATTACAAGCTGTAAATGCTTATGTCTTTGTAGCTTTGTGTCCTAGGTGTTACTGGAGTTATGATTTTATGCTATTACATTCTTCAGGAACAATTCTTTCACCCACATCCTGATGGCCTAGGTTTGGAAGCTCCTGAGGGACAGATGCTGCCAGCCAAACTACCAGTGCTTGACATAACTGTGCTTTCAGCAGAGAAAAAAAAAACAAACAGGTTTATAATAATAGTCTAAAACTGAGTCTAAAACTCTAATCTGAGACCCTATCATGCATGCTCTGTCACAGGCCCTCTACATTATCAGTAGAGATGAGTGAATTTACCTCCTCTCCATCTTGCTGATGAACTAGGCCAGAACAGCTCTGCAGGGCTGCAGGCAGAGGAGAAGAGACACTTTTGCTGTGACAAGATCAGCTCTAAGACCACCAGTAGGAAAACAGATTGGAGCAACCACTTGACACAAATTTAGTGGGACAGGCAGTGGTTTTCAAGGGCTTGCAAATAGTGATTTTTCAGCTCAGCAGCTGAACAAGAAAAAAAAAAAAGTTAATATTTTATTTTATTTGGATTGAACCAAAACCGTTGTTTTCAAATCCATCATCCTTCCATTGTGTTGAGCAAGTTCCTCATTTGAGCCAAAATGGGATATTTTGTTTTTAAGGACTTGTAAGAAAAGCAAAAGAAATGAAGGATTAGATTCACAGAGGTGGTACAAGAGGCTGTCTCCAGTGTAACTCAGAGTTATTTAAGAGACGTGTAGATGTGGCACTTCAGGGCATGCTCTAGTGGCCAAGATTGTGGGGGTCTTTTGTGTGTGTATGGTTGGACTTGGTGATCTCAGAAGTCCTTTCCAACCATTAAGATTCTGTGATTCTGTGATTCTGTAACAGTCTCTCAGCAATAGTTGGTGAACTTAACTCAGATTTGGGAAGTCATCCCTCAAAAACTAGTTAATAACAGTGGACAGGAATAAAACCCTGCTCCCTTCTGAGTGTTTTGTACATTAGACTAGGAATTTGTGATCTCTCTGAGCCCACAAACATACACAATCCCTTGAGGAGGATCTGTAGGCATCCCACCTCTAAATACCCCATTGCCTGTTAGCCAAGGCACATTTCTGTGTGCGGGGCATTGAAGGAAGGGGGCAAATCGCCGGGCTGAGAAGTAATTAATCTGGGTTCTGTCATGTACTAGAGGTTTTCATCATCTACCCCTCTCTCATCCTGTTCTTCTGAAGTTACATAGTAAATTAGACTAACATCTGTCGGTAATGAGGTAGCTACAGCAAATCCTGCCCTAGGGTGAGAGATGGCCTTCTCAGCATCCCTTCTAGCTCCCTCTTTCTGTGATCCTGTGATCCTGATTGGTGAAGAAGTCTTGGGGAAAATAAACGCACTATTTACTATTTGCTTGTGTAGCATAACAAGTTACCTAAGGGTGAATGAAACAAGATAATTGCTAGCTGGGTAAATTACAGAAATGGGTTTTCCCTGGACACACTCTAACCATGCTGAGTGTCCTGCCATCCCTGGACACACTCTAACCATGCTGAGCGTCCTGCCATTATACAGCAAATTATCTGGGGCCAAAACAGAAGCAGCAAACAAAGGAACTACTGGATAAAGGAACATGGCTAAAGGAATATAAAGTTACTTTCTCAAGGAAGATGAATTTTAAATGTTAACTGGACTGTGACAGGGTTTATTAGAAACTCTGTGACTCTGAGAATTATTTTCATTTATTGAAATATTAGGCAGTGTCGATTTTCACTGTTTACCCAGAGACTATTTCTGCCTATCTCCAATGGCAGTCCTCTCCCACGCATTCCCACTCAGGATGGAGGCTTGTTCCAGTGATTCTGATCCTTTCCCCTGCAGCAGTGACAGTCTGTGGCATAGCTTTGCCTCCCATTAGACTTCCTGAGGAAAGCCAACACTAATGCCAGGTTTGGAGACAATACTGTCCCTCCATGGACTGTAATATGAGGCTGAAAAGCAAACTTTGCTTTCAAACAGCCACAACAAAATAACAAATCCGCCCCTTCATTTTCTACACTCTATTTTCCTAATTAGGTGGGTGGGAGAACAAATGTCCACATGCAGAAAGTAGGTGGGCATAGGCTGGATAAATCCCATGCTCCCAATTCTTGGCATGGAACAGCGCAGCCATTATCCCTTCTAAATGTCAGGGAACTAGCTCCAACTCTATGAGGTGCCAGACACCTGCTCCCACTACTCCCAGCTTTGCCTTCTGCTGTTGCATCTCTCACTCACAGGCCTTGGTGTAATTCCACTCTGCACAAATTGAGCCATAAGTGCCAGGAAAGTGGGATTCTGAAAGCATTTCATAGAAAGGCACAGACCAGGGCAGCAACAGACCCACAAGGAGGGACACAGCTGCCACTTCCATGAAGAGGAACCACTCAGTACTGAGACTGCACGTTGATAAAAAGCCAGCAGAGGGTTAAAGCAAGATGCTTTCTTGCAGGCAGATGAAGTGAAATGGATTTAGGGATTTTTTCACAACAGAAAGAGGCAGGAGAGACACAAAAGGCTATTGAAAGAAGACAGTGAGCTCTCCTATCTGACACATGTCAACGCAGAAGCAGTGGCAACAGAACAAGGCTGTCACATTGAAAAAGCTCTTCTAGCCACAGGCTGGGCTGCAGGGCAAATCCTGTGCAGTGAAGTCCTCAGATACAGGGGAATCTATCTGACTTAGTGCAAGAAGGCAGCAAGATGGGCAGGGCCTGCCTCCGGAGACCATCACTCCCTGCCTATCTATGATCAGGGCTCCCTAACAGTTTAAGATGGGCAGAGCCAGTGGCTCCATCAGCCACCATGTGTAGTAGGAGACAGTTGCAAGGAGGTGGGGCAGAGCATAAAGAAGAAGAGGTGAGAGTTCTTCTCAGTTTCTTTCTCTTGCCTCACCCAGGGACTCACACTGCTCATCTGGGGCAAGTGATGCCTAATGGACCATTCAGCAGCAACCCTAACACCCTTCCCATCTGCACTATACAGAGAAGCAGCCCAATGGCCAAAAAAGGAGCCTGCTACAAATCATTGCAGCATTCCAACATGGCCCAGGAAACCTATTGCCATTCTTAGCAAGGTGGAAGCATTTAATACCTAGGCATCTGTCAGCCCATGCCCTTGTTGGAGAGGCACTGACAGCTCTGCCACAGGGATACTGTGGTTCTCCACTCCCTGATCTGCACAGAATGTACCATGGCACTCACACCACGCTTGTCAGCTCAGTTGAGCAAAACCAGCTAGTTTAGTATGGAATCAGTTGGAGAACACGCACACAAGCATGCTTCCCTTCTGGCACATTTTGGCAAAGACCATGCCAACAGGCAAGGGTAGTAGCTTTTTCACTGGAGGCTTGAAAGCAGAGGGAGACATATCTTGCCACACAGGAGGCACAGGGAACGTGGGTGGGAAGAAAGAACACATGCCACAGCCAAAGATGGTCACTCCAGTAAAAAATTGCCAACATCCTCAGCTGGGTTAGATCACTATTTACAGTATACATTTCTGTGACTGAAGGTGTATCAGTTCCAGATTCCTTGGCAAATAAGAATAGTGTGCCGTTCCTGATGTACTCCTGCTTGTTACACAAATTATTGATACAAGCAGGGTTGTTTATCTGCTGACTGCTCCACAGCCCATCACTACCCTTACAGCAGAACAAGTTCACGGCTCTGCTTAGCTTGTGCCTCTTTGGGCAAACCTGCACACTAAAGCCATAGCAGTGCAAATCAAGCAAGCCATTCAGCAACAAACTAGAGATAGGTAAGAAAGTGAGCTAATAGCTTGCTTTCTGGTTCATTAAATGGCTTCACCATTTTCATGGAGATAGCAGAGCTGTTCAGTTTTCATGGTAGTAGCAATACTGTCACCACGAATTTCAGGCATTTCAAATTACCTGTTTTGTGAAAGCCCTATGCATTATTAACACATATTTAATGCATCGTCTCAGGAACAACGGCGCCACCTGAAGACAAAAGTATGTCTTGCACTTGAGGAATTACGTATCACCCAAGAAAAATGGGACACTTTTCAATGACACAACCCTTTCTGTCACACCATGCTGCTCTGAAGGCTGCCCACTAAAAACACCAAATAGCACGCCAAGCAAAATACAACTCTTCTTGTGACTACTGAGTGGTTTCTCTGGCAAAGAGAATCACTGCTCTCCCAGTACAAACTGTTTGTCAACCTAACGCTTCCACAAATGGCAGGCCAGTTCTCCCCATGAGTGGCCCTCAGAAAAGGTCCTAATTACACCACGCTAATGCAGAGGAGGGAATTTATTGATTGGCGTAAAAACAGAAGAATATTCCCCGACTACTTTCCACTTCATTTCCAAACTCATATGACTCCCCCATATGTCAGCTCAAGTAGCAGTATTAACTATTCCATTTTCTGTGGAATTGGTGAGAACCAACTTGAAAGCTCCTATATCGGAATTCAGTCTTTCCCTCTGAGAATCATAAACATTAATCAAACCATACACTGCAAGATAATAATTTTTAATTGATATTGCATAGCACCTAGCAATTCCCAACCAAGTTACAGAAGTTTGAACGATGTTCAAATAAGGCAAAGATATTGTCCTTCAGGAGACTAGAGACAAACAGATAGAGAGGGAGCACGAGAAATTGAGAAATGATGTAGATTTCAGTCACATTCTGATTCTTATGTATTAAAGAACAAGTTGCTTTATAGTGGGGGCTTCTGTTACTGTAGGGTTATTTAAAGGAAAATCATTATTGGAAACTGCAAGATATGTGCCAGGCATGTATTTTTCTTACTGAATTTCTTATTTTCTAACCTCATATAGTGCTTCAAAATACATTGCTATGGGCAAGTATTCTTCTGAAGGAAAACCTGTGAAAATCACTATTGAGAATATTAACATCCGACATATACAAAAAAACATGAGACAATAAGTATCTGTGTACGGAAAGTAGGAGAAATTCTTGCCTAGTTCGATGTCAGTAGGTCAAATTTTGATCCCAGATAACCAGTCTGAAATGAATCCATTTACATGAGCACTAACCTGTTGCCAGTGGGTTAAATGAGCTCAGAATCTGCTAGCCAAACACACAGTATCCTTGAAATCTTGTTGCTTGGCTGATATGAGTCTCATTGTTGGGAGCCATGTGGATTTCCACTTCTGGAGTATTAACTTCTTTTCAGCCAGCAAAATCCACAGGATCTGTTTGTCTTGGAATCGGGAAGTGCCAGCTGTCTACTTTGCCCAGTATGAATAAATGCAGATATGCTGTTTCAAAAAGACTTATAAAGAATAGTGGTTGTCTGAAGCCAGAAACAACCTTTTTAATCTCCACAGGCAATCTCCAGACCTATTTTCCTTTTAAGCTACCTGTAATCTAAAACCTGAAGACTGCATATGAAGATCCTTAAAGATCAGCCTTCAGAGACAGACAGTCAGATTCTATTGGGGCTATTGAAAAAGTTTCCAGGTTACGTTTGCATTTCGTGCTGTCTTGGAGAGTGACCAATTTCAGCTTATACAGGAAGCATTAGCATGGCCAATTGTGCTATAAACATCAGAAATAACACATGGTTCTTCCTGAGTTTGTTGCACAGCATCTAGCTTGAGAGAAGGAAAGAAGAGAGAAGTCAAGGCAATGGAGAAGAAAGAGGAAGAGTCAATGAGTCCTAACGGGAAGGAAAGGGGATGACTGCCTTCAGTTTCAGGGAGGAAGTAAGATGAAGATGCGAGCATCTAAGTTCCATTTATGTCTATTTCTCTTCCCACCTACACAAACCAGTCCATGAAATTCAGCAGACTAGTAGGTCTGTCTCTGTCTCATTCCTAGTGCTAGCGTAGAAGCAACACCTGTTGTTGCTATTGCAAGAGAAAAACAAATATCTGACAGGAGGGCAGGGAGAAAGAAGTATAATCTAGATTACTTTCTCCTCACTTAAATGCAACCCAATGCTAAAAATCTCTGTTTGCATTCATTGTCCCTGACACACAGGGCCAGCAAAACAACCACATATCCTGACCCTATTCACATCATGGCAAGTTAAGAACAAAAGGGCATCTGGACTTAATTACTCCTGTTTGAAAACAACCTCAGATTTGGATACAAAGCCAGAAAGGCTCTAAACTTTTTTGTCCACAATAATTTCAAAGCTTCCCATGCAAGATTTCAGCTCAAAAGACCCACCCATTCAAGGTGGCACAAATACTACAAAATACTGTGACTGGGATAAAAATCTCAAGAATATTTCAGACCACTGCAGACCTGAACCACAGATCCATCAGGTCTCACACATGAAATACGGGATCTGCTTCTGAAACCTATCCAGCACTTTTCTCACCCACTTTTTTACCTGTCTTTAGTGGTTAACTGAGCAGTACTGTGGTTTCTCTTCTCACTCTGGGAGGCTGCAGGTCGTTTGGTTCTCTAGACTGCTCTGTATATCCAGCATGTACAGTTGCATTGGAGAAAAGGCAGATGGCCTCCTGCATGCAAGAACGTGCCCCAGCAGCTGCCTAGCAGGACAGCCCATGACAATATTACCTAATACTTGAGAGTACGCACCAGCATGTCAGATTCTCTTTCTCATTACATGCCCCACAACTGTTTTCTCGCACCGAAAGAAGCCTGAAAACATACACTGGGTTGGTCTGAATCCCAAGAACAGCTGAAAACACAGGTCCACGTTTAAATCAGCCCAAATACCTTGACCCTGCTATAAAGGCACATCATACAGACATCATTGTAGGAACAGTATTCAGTGGTACTCAGTCTAACCTTATTACTTCACAGATCTCTCCCCTATACCTTATAAACACTCTGTCAGTGTTTAGAAATGATGTTTTATCACCTGTTTACTTTAAACTAATTTCAGTGCTGCAAAGGCATTGTCTCTCTGCATTAGCAGGGTTTTCACAGAAATAGCTTTGCTCCAGCTTATGTCTTTTAATAATTTACTCAACTAGCATGTACTTGCTCATTTCCCTTTCAACTAGCAGTGCAACCATGTGAGTGCAATTCAGTGGATGAAGCAGCTATGAAAAATTGTTTACCTGTGACCTTAAGCAGCCTAGTTATGGCAGAAACCCTCTCCCATTAATCAGTTGTGCTTTGTCTATAGTATTGACTTTGTACTCTTTATGGAGCCTTTCATTGCAGAAAAGCTGGTGGATAGCTCAAGAATGTCAAAATTACGTTCAGATTTCAAAGCATTAAAAAAATAAACAGGAGGAGAAAAAATCTTGACAAAATTCTTATGCAGCTTCCAGATGCTGCAACATGTACTTTTGGAAATGTGGTGTGGCATTTTCCTGTGTTATTTGAGAAAGTGTGTAATCACCCAGTTGTTGGGCTTATCATACAAGAAGTTGCCAGAAAATAACTGTTATCTCTCAAGTATGAGATTTCTGTCCCTGGCTGACATTGCTGATTAAAGAGTTCCTGTGGTGAGCGAGTGTGGAAAGGCAACCATTTTAGCTGGAGGTATATTGTTCCCCATTCATATTATTTTAAAAAAAAAGGATGATGCTTACACAAAGGACAAACAGCATCATAGCTGGAAAGGCAGAAGCAACTGTGAGTCTATAGAAAAACAAGTTACAATTCAGCACCAGTGCAAGATTGTTGATGAGATGTTACGCTGAGGCTGGCGGGCTGCGTTTAGTTTGATAGGTATGATTTTCTTACTTATGCAACTGCCTGCCAGAAGCTGTAGAAATCATCCTGATTAGAAAAAGGCAGTTCCAGAAGCTCTTCTCTCCTGAATAATGCTACACTTGTGAATCCTGGCAATTCCTGCAAGTCCTGGTCAGAGGGATACACGCAGCAGAGTACATGGCTCTTACCTACTCACTGGCACTCTGGGATAGCCAAGATTCCCAGGAGCATGGGATGTCTGGATTTCTGCAAAGAAACATGGAGCAGTTAGACAGTAACCCCACTGGGGACAGAGTCCTTGGAATCAGTGTCTGTGCAGCACCCAGTACTGTAGTCTTAATGGTAAATGGTTTAATAGGGAGAGACAACTCTGAAGTTAACAACAGACACAGTTGGGGTTTATAATCCAAACAGCCATATCTGACCTTTCTTTTAGCTATCAGGGAAGAAGAATATCTTCTTTTTATACAGACAAACTCCAGAAATAACGTATGGAAATTGAACTGGGAAGACAGAGCAAATTAAATGGAAGGGTTAACACATTCTTTTCTGAAAAAGGGTGTTACTCCCTCCATAACTGATACCAAAGCAGCTTTGGGCACAGTGCATCCCAATGAGAGAGCATGTGGCCTAATTTGGCACTTCTTCCACCAGCAGGAGGCTCTTCTGCAGGCTATTCACAATCCAACTGAGGTTGGCATCCTTGCCTGGTTGAAGCTGACATACTGTGCCACATTATGAGTGGGAACAGGACCATCCTAACAGATTAGCATGAGCACAGGCTTGCCAGAATACCAGTATGTGGATAATACTTAAGTGTTAAAGGGGAGATCGCTGTCCAAAAATGATGAAATGACAGTCTGTCTTCAGCTTGCCCAGCTACAGTTAGGAAATCTGTCGCAGGGTACCACAGCTGAGCTCGGCACACACCAAGGCCATTTCCGCAGCCCATGTCAAAGAAGAAACTCTGTTTCAGGAGTCAGGTTCTCTAGAGAACATGGATACGAGCAGGCCCCCAGAAGTAAGATGTGAAAGCCTCAGTAGACTGGTTATTTTTCTTGCTGGAGTGCCTTGTTTGGCAGGGAATCCCAATGAAGAAATTCTTCTGTTTTTCCAGGGTAATTTATATACCCATGGGCTTTATGGTAAATTTTGCAATGAGGAAAAAAGGTTTGGGTCAGACTGTGATGAAGTCTATGCAGATATAAAAAATGAGGGGTAAGGCGGGAGAAGCCTTTCCCCATTTCTTATTCTTTTGTGAGGTTAAAGCAATACTCTGTGTTGGGTCTGAATGCACTAGCCCCCATTTGCTCCTTGGAGAAGTACTCTCGTCAAGTCAGCTGGCATGCTGCTCTGTGTCAGCAAGCAATTCAGGCTGGGTACCTCAAAGTTGCAGAATATAAACTGAGTTTTTGCAAGATACTTATTGCACATAACCAGGAGCTATGGTGTGCAAGAAAAGGAAGAGTCATACTCGCAGGATCAGCATCAGCACAGCTCACTTGATATCCTCCTTTACCTCTCAAAATTAGGGTTTTTCCAACCTGTAGTTGGAAGAGGGACCTACCATTTAGGCTGCACAGGTGATTTACACAAAAAGTATACTTCAGCACCCTTCACAAGCAATTAATGTCACCTCTGAATACTCTCTTCAGAAGATTTTCATAATAAAAGAGGGAAAAAACAACTGTATTTGCATAACCTGTGGCTAAAGTTTTTGACACTTTTCAAAGGTGTGTGTTGAAATGGAGAAATATTTTTAACCCCAGATAAGATCTTGAGGAAACGTTTACTGGGCCTCAGAGAAAATGTAAATGAAAACTGCCAAAACTGTGTCATAGATTTCATTACAGTTTACTTATTTAAGCTGAGAATGAAAACAAGCAGAGTTCTGGGCAAGTTTGTACTCCATCTCCTTTTAGATCTGCCTGTTTACATTTGACAGTGTTTTAGGAGTGACACAAAGGTGGCAAGTTGCTGAATTCTAAATGTCCTTCAGTAGCTGGAACATTGCATTCCTGTGCCTTTTGATGAGTTACATTACTTATTTGTCACATATGTTGTTAACACGAGGAAATGTATTCAATGAAGAAATTAATCCAGGCAGCCAGCCATGGACAGATGAATGAAAGTGACCAAAAGCAGGTTGGAGCAGAAAGCGAGGAAGGGAGAAAGGACTGTTAAATCTGTCCAGTCTCCAAATCTTTTTAATATCAAACACAAAGGCTTTGGAGACTGAAATCGGCACTTCCCGATGCAGAAACTACTCGCTTCCTGCTCCCGAGCAGGAACTTGGGTGAGGACTGTGCTCCTTTCTTGATGTTTGACCTCTCTGATCTGCACTTTCTCCCTTGACCTGAGGACAGAGGAGGAGCAGCAGCTAGCATTTGGATAGGCTGCTTAGCAGAGATGTGAAGAGCCTATGAATCCTTTGTCTGGGCCCACTGGGGACCCATTTTGGGTGGAATGAGAAAGCTGAAAGCATTGCCAGCATTATGCTGAGCTGTTGTTCTCTGGAGTCCAGTCTTCAGCCAGATTGTGAAATCTAGAGGACTTGGAATTGAGACAAGGATAAACCCAAAAAAAACAAGGCTTCTGCTATAACACCTTTTTTCACCATTGTGTCCCTAGGGCCTGTGGACAGCATGACAGGTCATTGCCAGGTCCATTATATTAACACAACATTTTTTCCTCAGCAATTTTTGAAGGGAAAAGTAGCATTCTGCTTGGACAACTAGAGCTAATTTTTCACTATCCCAAACAGTATATCCAAGCCCCTCATGCCTGACAGCTATGATACAAGGCTATTGCTTTTGTGATGGATATATGCCATTGTGAACCTCTGGCAGGTTCTTCCATCCCAAGTTAGTCTTAGTGATTGCCCCAGACATTGAGAGCCCAATCTTGGCTGTGGTTTCAGGAACTTAAACACCATGTGACCGTGGAAACTGGCCATATACACAGGTAATCTAGCCAAGAACGAGTTGACTTACCAGGCAATGCAGAAAGTAAAGGAACCCAGATATTTGTTCCAGTACCTAAATGGTTGTGAAGTAAGATGAAATTTGGAGTGAACAAACTTATTCAACTTTTCTCACCAGTTTTGCTCTTTGGCTATAAAGAAAGCAGTAGCAACTTGGGCACTTTTCTAGCAAAGAAAGGCTTCAGGAGCCCTGCATACTTTCGCTTGAAATGGATGAGTCCATGCAAACTCCTTGGCATGACTCCCACAGCCCACTGCCTGGCCAGCGGCTCATTCCTTCCAAGAGATGGCTTCAGGCCACTCACCTCACTGTGATCTTCTGTATTCTGATCTATTCCTTATTCATAACTCAGAAAGGGAAGCCTTTCCCACACTAAAGCATCAGGAAGGTCTTGAGCATTGCCTCAATGCTGTACCCTGCCCACAGGCATGGCTTACTGCTCTGGGAATGGGGGTGGGTTCTGTGCCTTTTGCTAAAAATGATTGATGCTTCCTCCCTCAGGAGGCAACTCCTGGCTGTGCAGGCTTCTTGTACTCCAGCAGACAGATACAACTGTCATGCACAGCATGGAGACATGCATCTTGTGGTAGCCATGTTAGTGAAGGGTTTTATTTTTTTCTTTAAATAAGGGGCATTTACTATTTCTTTATTTTGGACATGTTGCTTTCAAATCTATCCTCTGAGAAACTGAGATCACTGCAGCCTGGAGATGGGCCGGGACTCAAGGGAATTACAGTCCTAGACTAATAAATTTTGGTCTGACCTAGAGCAACTGTAAATCCTAAATAACCCCTCTTACTTCACTCATGTTACTCTAAGCTCACCATGGTGTTTCAGACTCTGAACACTGTCCATGCCCTCTTTTCCTGAAAGGAAATTTTGATGGAAAATTTGTGTCTGATGAAGCATTCTTGCTAACCCATATCCTTCCTATTAATTCAAAATACAACAAAAAAAAGATAGGCTTGTGTACTCAAGAAGATGACCAGTCTTGATACATCATGTTGTCTTCCCAAGCCTTTCATCTTGAAAGCAAAATTCCTTCTCATCCTTCCTTTGCTGGCCTAATCTCAGCAGCTCTCTCAGAAAACTGATTAAATGAAAGTGTAACTTGGATCTCTGGCAGAACTTGAGCATGTCCATTTCAAGGCTCCTACTTCCCGGTAAAACAATGATTCAGTGTCAGAAAAAAAGAATTCTGTTGTCCCCCGTCTCCCACCAAGCATGGCAGAAATTGCCGCTACCCAGCAAGAATTAACCAGTTTACAGCATTAACCAATTAACCCTCACAGCACTCCAGAGTGGTCAGGAGGCTGAGCCAGGTAGGGGAAACTGTGTGCACAGTTTGAAGTAATTTACAGTGTAGGCTGGATTCATGCAGAAACATTGGCACACAACCATGTTCAACTGATTCTGAAAATCTGGTCCTAAAAGTTAACGTCAAGTTTGAACTACAGGTGAAAGTAAGGCTTAGTATATTTTCTCCCCAGTCCTGCAGGACAGGCAGAACTAACTTTCAGTTCATAAGGCTTTCAAAGGCAATTCTCAGCTTTAAACCCATGTCAACCTCCTGAATTCACGCATAGAGCCCACACAAAGTTCTTCCATTGCTCACATGCGCTCATTTGTGATTCATACAAACCACTCCGTGGCTTGCGTCATCACCACAGTGCATTTGAGATTCAAAATCAAAACTTTTGTCTCCTGCATTCCCACATACACCATGATTGCTTGCCCACCAGGGGAATCCTGATATTCTCATCTACCTTCATGAAGGATCATTTGTCACTTCAAACCCTCTAGCCACCTGGAACATGGAAATTTCATTTACGTAAATCCAGGGCCTGGGTTGTCTCTGTTCTCACTGGCTGTCATAGCAGCCTAATTCATGAGTGGTCACGTCAGCCCTTCACCCTCTCATGGTGTTACAAGTAGCAAACACAAAGAAGAGGAGGAAACGCTTTCTTCAGTCTAATGCAGAACAGCAGGCTAAGCATGTGGAAGAAACCTAAGAGATTTTATACAATCAATCAGAGGGATTTTACAGAGACAGCAAGCTACTCTGAAAATAACTTAGCACACAAATTAATAGCTAGTTCTTCCTCTTTTTAATACAGACTTTCACAAAAGTCCCGCTTACCCAGGAGTCAAGATCTAGAAAACCACTGGTACCTTAGGGAGCTTCCTAGCTGTCTTCTACTACAGAATGGATTACTTAAGGATTTCAGCCTTGGATTAAACTCCTTGGGAAGCTTCAAATGTTGCCTTTCCACACCAAACAGCATCCAAATCAATCGTTGGCATAAACAACAGTCAAGCTGCCTTCTGTTATTGCCAGAAGAACTAAGTCCAATGGGATTTAGCAACCATAATTTTTTCCACCATAGCTTCCAGCTCAAGACTTCTCACCAATCAACCACCCATTTTTTGTGGGTTCCAACTCTGTAGTGATCTCCAAGAGACTCAATCTCAAGCTCAGGAAGGCGAGGGCATGGCTCCGGCTCCGCTCTGGGACATGGCAGACAATTCTCAGAAATCTGCAGGAATCCTATTTGTCTAAACCTGAGCCAAATTTGACCCTTATCGAATTTCAATGCAACTGGCAGAACTCTTACATTACAGCCACCTTCTCTTCATTCAGTTCATAGTTCAAAAGCTAATATTCCCCATCTATCAGCATTTCAAAATAACTTATTTGTTTAGTAGCAAAGAAAAGTGATTAAAATATACAACATGGTGAAAATCACATTCTCATCCTCTGCACTGCTGTATAATTCATGCTGAAGAACAAATG
Source organism: Numenius arquata (assembly GCF_964106895.1). NCBI lineage: Eukaryota > Metazoa > Chordata > Aves > Charadriiformes > Scolopacidae > Numenius > Numenius arquata. The sequence goes on from NC_133578.1 coordinate 28,708,578, forward strand.
AGATTACAGCTCTGGGACTGTCTCCAGAATGAGTTACATTTGTCCCGTTTCCCATTCTTGTTATAATCTTTGTCAAGACAGTAGAATGATATGTCGCATTTGCTGTCCCCTTCACAATATTTGTCACACTACTGCAATAATAGAGTTGCTGGATGCCCATATACACATCATGAATTATTTGTTGATGTAAGGCAAGTTTTCTTGCATTCTCTTTGAGTAATTTGTACTTCCCTTTAAATCCAGAAGCAGGTACCGATCAACATTTTTCCTCTTTATTGCTTTTAGGATGAGATTTGCTACTCTCAACCTTTTGTTTAGCAGCAGTAGAAGAGGAGGGCATGAGCAGCAGAGTGGCAGACACAGTGTATCACTTGGCTAATTACAAAGAGGGATACAGGTGTTGGCAAAGATCAAACCTACTAATGTAATATCACCAGCCCTGAAGGGCAAATAATTGCGACAGATAAATCACTGCTCAATAAACACACCATTAGAACAGCCATCTACCCCTAAGCAAACAGCTTTGAGAAAACTTATCTTCTTATGCAAGCATTTGTGCAGGATTGATAGTCGTCAACTAATAGCATTTATTTAAGCTAACCTCAAAAATGGATATGCTGTGGTTACTGCTGAGTAAATGCAAATAGGAAAAGCAAAGGAAAAAAATGAATGCATGAAAAGTGGTAGCAATGCTTCAAAATTAACGGAAAAGGAGGTAACAAACATTACTCTGTTTTGCTTGTTCTACTAGGAATGCCTCACATGGCAGAATACTGAAAGGGGGGTCAAGTGGATTGCGATTACCTGCGATTACCTTGAGCAAGCAATCCCCTGTTATCTTAGAGATTCAGTTTAAAGACTTATCTGCCCCTCCTTGGTTGGAAACTGTGGGAGAGCAAGCTCACTCCTACAGTCTTCAACATATCTTGAGTCTGACTGGGCTGGAAATTAGGTGGTTTTGAACACTGGGCCATGGTTGGGAAGCACAGCTCCAGGCTCAGACTCCTGAAGGAACTACTCCCATCCAGGGAGGAACCCGCCAGAGCTCTGAGCCAGTGTATCCCACAGCTGGGGTTAAAACTGCTCCGTAGCCTCTCCCGCCCCCTGGAGCCTGGGGTAACTAAATACAAACTTCTGAAAACAAGGAAGTGGAGGCTGTGGGTAAGGAAATGTCATCAGAACCAGGAAATACTGAGTTAAGTGGGATCCCCGTCCTACAACCCCAGAGCTGCTCAGGCACCTTAGCAGCAAGCAGATGACTCTAAGTAGGTACATAGCATGAGCATTCACGGCTTTCTCTGCTGCATCTGTCAGCAGTAATCTGCATTTGCTGCGTGAGCTGCAGCTGTACAGGGAGATGGTTTTGCTCCACTCTGGTACACTCAAAGCAGCTGTGTTCTGGCAGTACCGCTGCTGGTGCCAGCCACGCTGGAGAAGACCCAAAGGAGTGTACCAGATGAGGGGAAGGAAAGAAGGCCAGCTGAATCAGACTGACAGCAGAAGAAAAGCCCTACTTTGGGCATTCTGCCTGGGGCATCAAGACATCACAGGAACCAGACAGTCTTTGTGATATGTGCTATGTCACGGGCATTTAAGAACAGCCTTTGTGGTCCAGTCCAAAGGTCTATCCAGTGCAGTTCACGGTCAGTCTTAGCCTTGGCAGGGCTGGTAGCAGGGAACTAGATCATACCAGAGCTAGCGTGGGTACAGACCACGTAGCAAAGCAACCACACAGAAGGAGCACAAGAACATGCTGGGAAAAAGTAGGGAAAAATGAAGTGGCCAGCCTGGCATGCCATTTGGAGAGGAGGTGTAAATGTACCAGCAGAAAGCTGGTCAAAAGCAGCAGCAAGCCCACTGAGAGAAGACAATCTCTCTGAGCGCCAATTTGATAAACCTGCTTATGAAAAGGGTGAAGGAAAGGAATTTACCATTGATAAGTCCTGATGATTACCAAAATCACTTGTTCTTCCCAAGCCAAAGAGACAGGTCATAGAGCCAGTTCACTGTAATATATATTTCTGCAAACAAGCAATTGTTATCACATGACAGCAAGAAATTAACAGTGGAGACTTTGCCCTCCACAGAGAGAGACAGAGGTGGGCAACAGCATGGTGGCCAGGGCAGCCACATATGCAGAATGGGTCATGGACCTGATTTGACCCACACAGCTTCCACTCTGACATAAATGACCCAAAGACTCTTTCAGCTCTGTTTTAAACTGGGTGTCATGAACCAGCTGCGCACTCACTGGATCTTTCTTTAGGAGGTTTGCAAGCTTAAGAATCCTAAATGACAAAGAAATCAAAATTGGGAGACTGTCATTCGTGCCAAACACACAATAAATGAACTTTTCTCACCACACAAACAGAAGCAGCAATATGGCAGTCAGTTTTGTATTTAGAAATGAAACAGTAGCAAGAATGCTGTCATTTTTTTCTGAGATTATACATTCTTCATGGATTCTTTTTGTATTGCTGTTTGAAATATGCATTTTCAAATGTGAAATATAGGCGTGAACGTTGTGTACCAGTTTAAAAAAAACAACAAAATAGATAAAGCTGTGACAGTGAACAGATGCCTTGAGAGAATAGGAAGAGAGAAAGCATAAGGATACTCCTTCATCACCCTAATACCAGCCTCCCAGCATCCAGCTATCTTCAGCTCAAAAGATGTCCTTGCTATCCCAACATTTTCCTTCCCTTAACCATACGTTTTCAGTCAGCCTGTTCAGGTGAAAGCAAGATTATAGTCAGCTGTCAATGATTTTCAGCAATGATCCAGAAGGATTTCTTATTTTAGACTAAAACGGGATAGTTCACACTGGTTAAACTTACCATGAACTGAAAAAAACAACCAAACCACAAGTCAAGCTTCACAGAGGCAAAACGCTATCTCAGTTTTTGCACACATGTCTATCAGTCAGCCAACAAAGCAGGGCAAGGAAACCAATGACCATAGATTCCCCGACAAGAGACAGTTTTGCATTTACTGCTGTTTACAAAAGATTTGTAGGCTGAAGGCACTTTCATACACCTTGAGAGCAAGACAATTTTTTTTATATATATAATTATTCACATCTTTATTCATGGTTATATGTTGCATTCACCTTAATAATTTATTGCCCCTTGTTAACCACAGCAGTTGTGTTTATGCAAAATCAGAAGAAGGTATGAATTCCAAGGAACCATTGTGGGTTTTCACAATGTACTGCAGAAGGAAAGCAAGCAGTTGCATAATTATTCCAGTATGACATGTTCATGCATAAAATTAGGCCTTCTCTCCAAGCACTGTCTGTCAATAAGCCCTGTAAGTCTATAGGAGAGCTGTTCATAACACATTCAATTTTACCTATCAGTATGATGTCCAATTACTTGGAAAAGGGTGAAAGACTTTATGCCACATCTAAACATGACAGACATAACCTTTAAGTACTGGCAAATGCCAAGATGTTGCTGGCAGTAGGCAATCTGAACATGTTTGTGTTTTTCTTTAGCCACGGTTTTCCCCCTTTTTTTTTATATAAATGCAAATTGTTAAGTATTTGAAAACCCTGCATTATCACATCTCCCAAGGAGCAAGTTTGGAGAGTGGATGGAGGTTTTACACTACCTAACCTTCCCTAATGCATTTGACATAACGTAGGTTTTGTTCCTTCCACAGGTACTAAAGTAGCGTTTCCCTAACCCCTGATTTCAGCACACAAGTATCAAGTTGTAAGTTCAATACAAGGTCTGATCACTGACCCCTGCACAAAACAAAAAAAAAGTTAAATAATTTTGTTGTACTGTCCTAAGTAAAACACATCAGAAGCCTCTGCTGCATCTCTAAATGGTAAAGCCGATCTGTACCTCACAAGTCTTTTGAAATAGGCCTGCATGCCTGCCTTCTTAATACCTCCCAGCAGTGAGCACAACAGCAGGTCTAGCATATCTTAATTATGTCTCTTTATCTCCGTAGGAGGAAGAGATTACTGTCAGTGTGTTGCTGGCTAGAACAGAAGAAGCGGAAGAGCACAAGCCATCTCCATTTCTCCACAACTACTCCCATAGCTCAGGTAACTGCAATGGGAAAACCTGATGGAGGGAGTGGAGACTGGGAGAATGATATTTCTGTTGTTTTGGGTTATGCATGGTAACTGGAAGTGGACGGTCAGAGTCACAGTGCATGTAGAAGAAAGAAAAAAGTTTCTTTGTGTGAAGGAGGATGTGTTTTATTCTTGCTTAGCACACAGGGAAGCAACAGAGAGAAAGCTGGCTGCAGTCACTGAGACAGCATGCTCTAGCAAAGACAAAACTTTAAGAAACACAGCCTCTGTATTAACCAGAAGAGAGAGATAGTGAGTACTGGGGATACTTAGAATGCTGAGTGCCCTTAAGACAAAAAGAGACTGTCAGAGTTTCCATTTTACAGGACAGTGTGTATATGGTAGTTGTTTATGCATTAATGAAGTTGTCTTTTTGTCAGTTATTGACTCCCTGTGCAACACTGCACTGCTGCTTCTCTTTTGGCTAGCTTAAGGGCAGGTATCTCGGGTTTTATGTTCCTGGGAAGGTGTTGTGGCCTTTCCTTTGAAGCCTATGGCCTATTGAAAATTGCAGTTTCATTGCTTTGTCACAATTTTGGTTGCATCTTTAGTAATATCACGGCTGACTGTTTAACTAACTTGTCCTTGCTTTTGGTTCTTTGTCATTTAGAGGAGTCCCATTCTGTTTTCATCAGGGCGTCATAAGCTGCCTTAGGAGTCTGATACACCACCCAGAGAGGCTGATGGGGACTAGAACAAGATTCTCACGTGTTTCCTAGGGCCTCACTAGAGGCCCTAATGCTTCAGCATTAGTGAAGCAAAAAAATGCTAGAGCATTAGTGAAGCAAAAACAAGGCTGTAGCAGAAATCTGGGTTACCATTTTCTCATGTGCTTCGTTCATCTGTGGTGTTCTTTCCAAGACCGCCTTTCTCTTAACTGTTCATGGCCCTGAAGAACAATCTTTTCACATCATTCACATCCTGATCAGAGCTAATAACTTAGCAGTAATTTCCAGAAATGTTAATGGAAATATTTAGCATATAAGATTCGGCAGAAGCACCTTGAAGAAGTAAAACAGACAATTATGTCTGCCTGTTCATACCAAAAATTTACCTCTGACTAACCATATATCTACTCCACATGCTGAATAGACATAAACACCACAAAATCCCTGCCTTACTGGCCTAACCTAGATTATTATTACCACTCTTCCTCTGTTGACTATCATGTATGAGAAATTAAAACTCGGTTCAGGTGCCTTTTGCTACCTGTTCCATGTAATGGATAGCTACTAATCGTGAATAATTTTTCCTTGACATTAAGAGCTGGATTATGTTGCACAGCTCAGTCCCTCAGATCAGCTTCAGGGATTGTGGCAACCTGCAGATCATGGAATATAGTCAGTTATGGATAGGGCTTTTTGCCCTCACTCTAAGTCTTATATAAAGGCACAGTCAGCAGACTGGGTCATCACTAAAATGGAAGCTCTAGGCCTAAGATTCCCCTGTTTAAAGGCAAAACATAAATTGACTATAAAGCTAAATAAATGTTGACGTTGAGTAGCCTGTCTTTTATCCTCGTGCAGCGAAGGGTGGATTTACAGGACTGAAGTCAGCAGGAAATCCTTTTAAGCAGCTTCGAAAATTTTAGCCAAGAATCCTTTTCTAGCAGACTTTTGGCAGCATTTGCACACCCTTCTGGATTCCTTTTTGATGGGGATCATGCTATCCACACAGTGAAGGATTGAAAAGCAAGATACCAGTAATAATAATATATTAATTTCAAAAGCTGGCAAGTTTTCTTTCTCCAAATTAGGAAGAGCCCTTGAGCCAGCTGGACAGACTGAGTACTGGCTATCAATGCTGTTTTCTGAGACAGAAGCCATTTGATAACCTCTTTCAAGCACAAATCTTTATCTCTTTGAAACATGATCTGTATCTTCTGGCTGTCTATAAAAAAACTGTAGCTCAGTAAGACCCTGATTCTGACAGAGGCCTTGAGGACAATACAGCTGATAGATCCAAGTGGTGATGATGAAGATGATGACTGCTTTAATAACTTGTAAAACTCCTACTGTTGGCATGTAGCCGACAAGTGAAATGGTTGCCTGCTTCACTGTTCTGGGAATTCCACAACAGTCTGACAAATTTTAATCTTATTTCAAGGCTCATGTTTGAAGTTCCAGCCATACAGGCCTCCAGGACTAGTGGCCCAGTATCTCAGCATGGCTTTTATGTCAGAAAGCATGGGGAGGTTTCATAGCAGCAACAGTAATGAGAGCTTCTGGCTGGAAAAATATCCATATCCAAAATACTTACCCACCTGCAGTTTACCAGTGATGGCCCAAACAAATTACTGATTTGCTGAGCTTTTCTCTTGTGAAAAATGTAAAATCATGCTGGAAAAGAGTGATTTGAGCATACATGGCACTTTTCTTCTGCAGAAATGGAATAGGGATAGCATATGTACATCTCCATTCAGCCGACCTCCGCTGATGTGGTGATCTGTGCTTGGTGAATGGTAGAAAAGGAAAGACTCCACTTTGTACTATACTTGTGCAACTCTTCATTCTGTAAAAAGACAAAACAAGCCTCACTTGTGTTCGCAATTCATGCTCAGGACTGTTAGACATCTGTTTGCTTTGTGCCATGTTTATTTTTGTTGCTGATGGTCCTTTGTTATTACAGATATTACAACAAGGTTATTTTAATTTTTACTATACTCAGAGCTGGAGAAATCCACCTAGACACAACCATCAAGAACCATTTTCTTAGTCAACTCATCTGTAAATGGGAGGTGGGATAAAAAACCACAAAACTAGGGGAAAAAACAAACTCAGTGTTGTGCAGTTCTTCCTTTTCTCTCCCACCCAAGGCCAATTTTCTTTGGTAACTGGCTCAATGACTTTTCCAAACAGCTGAATATTTTCATTCTTTCTAGCTAGATTTTTCTAAGCAATCAGAATTCTGCTGCAGCATTACATTAAAAAAAAATAAAATAGAATGAGCACTTCGACTACAGTCTTTGCTCTTTCACTGCAGCATGGCTCCTGTCCAAAGCCAATTATGTAAAACAACAGCACCTCAGCACCATTACCAACAGCCATCTAAAGGGAAGAATTGCACCTGCTCGAAGCTGAAAACATTTTCAAGAAATTTAATTATTTTCTTACTTTCTCGCCTCAAGCGTGCTTTTTACCTTACTTCTACTCTAAAACGCCTTGGGTGTTATTCATCTAGAACATATGGAGCACTATATAAATCCAAGTTGTTGCTGATTTTACTTAAAAGTCAGGTTTTATTTTCTGTTTTTACTTCTGCCTGTTTACACTCCTTGAAACATCTTTTGCATTGCCCCAGATGTCGCTTCTCACAGTGCTTCATCTTTTGTACATGTTAATCTTGCTTCCTCAGTACTTGTGATTTTTTGCTTCATACAGTGATGGAGAGAAATGCAATGCCAAAAACTAATTGTCAAAGAAAATGGCAAAATTATTTAAGTTCATGCCTTTAAATTCAGTATCAATTAAGTTTAATGGTCAAAATCCTTTCATCGATTTATGAAACTATGTAGATCATGATTTCTAAAGGAAGAAGTGACTCTGAGACAGCTCTATCTAATAGAGAGATTTCTCTTTATTTTACAGCCTACTGTCTTAACTGTAACATACTGTGAAAATAATTTGTAGCCTTTTGTTCTCATATTGGGCTTTCAATGATCTTGGTCAAGAATTCCAAGTGTGCTGATAACAGCTCCTGGCAAAGCATGTTCCCTGTGCTGTAGTGGGCTATAAGATGGAATAATCGAAGCATGATTTACTGTCAGATATGGCACCAGCGGGCTCTCTAGAATATCCATCAGATTTATATCCTGGAGGCACAGTGAGTCATTAAATATTGGCCAAAGTTGTGCTGGTCTTCTAGCATGTTTTTCATTTAGCAGCTGGAATGCCCAGCAGGCTGTACCCACTTCCAGAAAGAGTTCTTCACAAGGAAGTCATCTTAAGATGAATAATGTTTCACATATAAACAACACATATACTTGTATAAATATGGATGATGGTTCATGTGTGCACTTCCTAAAAGAAAAATTGTTAAAATGAAAGGGCTGGGTGATTTTATCACTCTCAAGCAAGCTCACACAGTGTTTTGGGTCTTCCCATCTTTTGGTTTGTAGTGTGAAAATGCTACATGTAAGCGTAAGAGAAAATAACAATTTTCTCCCTTATATGTCTCTGGGTACTCATTCACTTTGAACACTCTCGGTGCTGACTTCACCTGGCTTCAAACTCTCTCAGGTAGTTAGCACCCCACAAACCATGTATTAAACTGCTTGTTTATGATCCAACATGGCAAAGCTTATTACCTTACTGATTTTGAGACAGTGACTACAAATGATTCCCGTTCAATTTATTTTTTACTCCTTTACTTATAGTTCTCCCCTAACGTGAATGGAGAACTGTGAATGAAAGCAATTGTTTGGAAGAAAACTTTGACTTAAGTATGTGATCAGACAGCCCCTACGATATAAGAAGCACTGAAGTGAAGGGGAAATGGGGAGACAGGAGTAGGAACAAGAAACTGGAGGGCACATGGGAATGTACATAGGATTAGGGCAACTATAAGCAGAAGAATAGAACTTGGCCCTGCAGCAGATATGGTTTTTTGGAAAGCAAACTCTTAATATAGTATAGTACCAGCCATCAGCCTGAATTCCTCTTGGCATCGTGGAAGAGAATAAATCAGTAGACAAATATAATTTTTGAAAGAAGGAAATATGTACTGCATTCTAAAGTATGTCTGTTTCTATTAACTGAGCTTACAGTATGTGGAGCCAGGTGGAAAGAGGCAAAAAATCTGGGGCATTAGGTCTCAGTCCTCTTTGGAAGCTTCCACTCGTGTAACCACCACCCATATTGACCTTGTATCTCGCCAGCTTGTCTTGATACTTGGACTTGCTCCCACTGCTGAAAGCAATGGCAAGACCATCATTGTGCTCAAAAGCACTGGAATTGTAAATAGTCTCTCTGGAATCATTCAGCATGGATATCAATAGATATAGATACAAATCAAAAGATATATCAATAAACCTATGCTGCCTGCGTATGGTGAAGTCCAAATTTTTCACATCAGGATGAGGGTTATAGCAAAGACCTATGGAAAAGAACAGAGCCACGTCCTCAGCCATTCAGTAGCACTATGCTAGCAGGACCACAAGCAGTTCATTATTAGTAAATAACAAAAAAAAAAGGTGCCATGCCACTGTTGTGAGGGACTTCAGAAAGCTCAGTAAGGTCCTGCATCAGTATATTATTACGCTCAGCAGCACTTGTTGCTGCAGGTAATATGTTGTTTGTTTGCTGTCCCTGTTTGAAGATCTGTTGTGTGCAATGCTGTTAAGGCACTGGAGATCTTCATTGAGGAAAAGAGCAGTTCCTTGGCTTAAAAAACCTTAAGAGGCCTTAAGAAAGGCTTGTTGGTTCTGTACAAACATAGCAGTATTAAATTATAACCCCAGCTTTTTACCAGGCTCACTCAAGTACAGCAAATACCAGCTGGAGGGTAAGGAGGGATTTGCTTTCCAAACAGCTAGGAGAGGCATTTATTTCACTAAATTAAACAAATATCAGCCTGTTTATGACAGTAAAAGTCAGCTGGTCATCATGAGCTGTGGCTTGTACTGTGGGCTGTTCAGGACTTGGCATCCAAGGAGGAACTGACTGGAGTACAGCAAAGATACAGAAAAATGCAGGAGATATGTGGGCTGTGGGTCAGTGGGATCTAGGCACCACGCCACAAAGATGGACAGCAGGTTTGTTCCATGCACCAAAACTAATGTTGATGGTGCTACACTGTTTACCCATGGTCTCCTGAGATACCATCTGCCTGCAGAAGAGATGCAGCACGCACTGAACTTCTGTCTGGAAGAAAACTATCTCTACTCCACCTTTACTTGAGATTGTTGAAATGAGCGGGGACACCAGGAGAGAATAGTCCCTGGGCCTCAGAGTAATAAGGAGAGGAAGAAATGGGAAGGGTGCATTTAGAGGCATCCTGTGTTTTTACATCCTCTTTGCAACATGCTTTTGAAAGTCCCAGGAAGGGATGCTCACAGGCTGGCCAGAAGTGGGCAGGTGTCGTTCCTGATATAGATTGGACTCCCTTCAGCCCCAGAAGTATCTAAATTCCCAGAGAGAGAGCTTCTCTTCCCTGCAATATACTGGCATAGTCCTGGTTAGTGAGGGCTGCCCAAGGCCTGACCAAAGGGACAGAAACTGTCACAGTAGGAAAGAGGGGCTGAGCCCAGCCCTGTGTATATGAGTGCAAAGAGCACTCATATCATGCTAAGAGCACTGATACCGTGCCTTCTGTGACCCTGCAACACTATGACTAACCCCTAGCACTCATCTCACTTATTCCTTACTGTCCAGATGATGGCTGCAGGTGCTCTTGAATCTCTCTGCTATGCAACTTCACAGAGCCCCAGTTATCCATAATGCAAGAAAAGGGAACCCCATCACACTGAATGATAAAGAGGATTTCCAACAATTTCCGTCAACAAGCTTTTCTTAATGTGGCCTGAGTTTGGGCACTTTGTTGCCAGCTACTCATGCACCGAATATTCTGTCAGCCTGCTCACTCTCTTCACTGTGAGCAATCTAGGAGGCAATAAGGCACTCTGTCCCAAAGAACGAGCAGGATGGTTCCCCTTGATTTGTCATCTCCAACTGATTTCAGGGGGGCTGGATTTTCACACCCTCCTCAACTCTTTTGCCCTGTATGCTTACATTCCCTGCTTTCCTGTACTAACACATGCTTTTTATGGAGTTTAAGGCCTTTTCTCATTTTTTTTTAAGTATATCTGTCTTTTCTGGTAATGCAGACAACCTTGAAAATACAAATCAGAACACACATATCACCAGAAACAAGATTAACTTTCTGATTAAAGAATTGTTGCTCTAGGTTTGTATTCTTCAGTGAATTGAGACTTTAAAGAAACCTTACCTGAGCTTTGCAGGAAATCTCTGGGGAGGCCAGTATTTTAGTGCTGCTCTTGAATCCCAGCCTGGTGTTTTTTTCTGAGGACTGTCGTTTTACTGGTAGCATTAACACCTGTGTGTTTGCAAGACAGAGATGGGAGTGAACTGGCCAATGCTAATGCCAGTACACACACACACAGACTTACTTCAAAAAATAAAAGAAATTGGACTTACCTAACAATAACTTAGAAAATCTGATTTCTTATTTGTTCCAATGGTGAAAGGCATTTTCTTTGTCTCAATCTACTTCTCAGCAGGAGTCCCACACTGATGAAGTATCGTCAAATTGTCAGCTCCCACTGAGAGAGACACCCGCACTGCTTGCTGATTGGAGAGATGGAAACAGTGACAGGTGTTTCTAAAAACTGTTGAGTTTTAAAATTAAAGGAAAAAATTTTTTTCCTCTTGTGGAAGATATTTCCAAAAAAAGGACTCCTGAAGTAAGGCCATGAAAATTGTATTGGGAGAGACTGAAGAAGACAAATGAGACTAGCTAGTGTATAGAATCATAGAATGGTTAGAGTTGGAAGGGACTTTAAAGATCATCGAGTTCCAATCCCCCTGCCATGGGCAGGGACACCTCCCACTAGACCAGGTTGCTCAAAGCCCCATCCAGCCTGGCCTTGAACACTTCCAGGGATGGGGCATCCACAACTTCTCTGGGCACTGTTCCAGTGTCTCACCATCCTCACACTAAAGAATTTCTTCCTAAAATCTAATCTAAATGTACCCGCTTCTGGTTTAAAACCACTACCCCTCATCCTATTGCCACACTCCCTGATAAAGAGTCCCTCCCCATCTCTCCTGTAGGCCCCCTTTAGGTACTGGCAGGTCTCCCTGGAGCCTTCTCTTCTCCAGGCTGAACAATCCCAACTCTCTCAGCCTGTCTTCAAAGGAGAGGTGCTCCAGCTCTCTGATCATCTTCAGGGCCCTTCATTGGACCCATTCCAACAGGTCCATGTCCTTCTTGTGTTGAGGACTCCAGAGCTGGACACAATACTCCATGTGGGGTCTCACCAGAGTAGAGGGGCAAAATCACCTCCCTCTACTAGGTAACAAAAGTTTAAGTCAACCTTAGCAGTGCAAAGGACTTCATTCTAGGTCAGCTGAAGTCTTGATAATTTAGTGGCAGAGTAAGGCAAGGTTGTTGTTGGGGTTCATCTCTCAATGGCCATTCAATCAAAGGCATTGTTTGGATTCTGAAAACGGTTCATTATTCTTATGACTAGTGAGGGTACCTGCACTTACATTGGTTAGGATGAAAATGCAAAATTTATGCAGGACTGATAGCACTGCTTATTATTAAAACTGAAAAGCTCTCCTCGTGGCAAAACCATATTTCATTTGCTTTTTTTAACCACTTCAGAGAAAGCAATGGAAATTCTCATAGAAATTGTTCAGCAGTGATCTCCTCAGCTAAATGGGGATAGTGCCAAGCCCTCCTTTTACACAGATGAAAATAAGTGTGTTAATTTATGTGAGGTCCACAGCTGCTAAAGTCAGGAATGTGACAAGAATGTCCATGATAAGATGAGTAATCCTACCTTCAACATGAAGTGAATAGTGTTCAGTAAATAAGCCTGGGACCACACAAGTGAGGAGGAGAAAGTACTGAACAGCTTCTTGCGCAGTGGATCTTGCCTGTCCCCTGCATTGTGAGCCACAGGCCCTCTGGGGAGAAATAATATATGCTTATGCAATTAGATAATGCATGCACACAGGAGGGTTAATTAAGGTCACACCATTCTGACATCTTCTGTCTGTGTGTTTGAGCTTGCAGTCTTAGCATTGTGGTGTTTTTCAAGGGATTGTGTTTAACTTTTCTGTTTATTGAAGCCCTCTCTTCCCACCAACACAGGATTCCTCTTAGAGTTTAAATCATGGTAACTTCTTCCAGCATCAGCTTATAGGAGGATGAACAACACTAATTATTTTCTGTTTCTTTCTCCGACTCTCCTGAAAAACAACAAAAAATTTGAGCAGCCACAGAAAAACTCAAACTCAAGTTTTCCCTTTCATGTGAGGACACATTCAAAACCAGACTGGTGTGAGAAGGCAGTTGAGTGGAAAGGGGTTGGTTTGTGTTGGCATGGAGAGTGTTCATGGTAGGCTACCGTGTGGTTCTTTTGTGTAGAACACAATTGAAAAGTCCCATATACATTGGATGTTACATGCTAACTGAACAAAGATGTCTGAGCCCTTCTATGCTCAAAATAATTTGCCTAGACTGTCATGTAAGGACCAGATGCTTCCTCTGAACCCCTTGGGTAAAGAAGCTTTTCACAGGCTATGAAGAATGCCAGTCTGGCAACTCCACAGATTGTCTGGTTGGTTGCTGCCTCTGCTGCAGCTGAGGGGTTATTGCAGTAGCCAGGGACTTTGTACTCCACCTATTAAGCAGATAAAGCAATTTAATTGTGTATCTGCTGGGCACTCTCCTGTTTCTCTGTTTTTATCCCCATTAACCCTCTTCTGAGCACACCTGACCCCTTTATCATGGAGCTGAATAGTCCCACTATGTTTAAGCTTCCCAAGACAGCTTTTGGTAGTAAATTTAGGCCAGACATTTTTCTATCTCTTTACAGTAATTTTTCTCCTACCATTCTTCTCATCTCATATGCAAACCCCCCTGGGAAAGTCCTGCAGAAGTTAAGAGGGATGAAATCCATGAGAGTCTATAGGAGTGTAACAGTACTCTGCTCGGGAATTGAAATAGACTGCTGTCTTCTGCAACCTTTTTGAGCCATCCTACCAGATTATATTATTTGACAAAGATGTTAATTGTATTCTATTCTATAGGATGTTCAAAATGTAAGGAAAGGTTATCATTTTCTCTTACATTCTACAGGGTTTTACCATAGAAAACGACATCACAGACTGTATAATGTAGTCACCACATGAAGTATGCCCATGTCTCTTTTGTTAGCTGTCTTTTTTATTTTTTGTATGAATTATTTATTACTCATTAATACTGGGGGAAGTGAATTGTGCTGCTGAATATGACCAAGAGAATGACAGAGGCAATGTGGCAATAATTACAGGAGTGTGCGAGTTCTCTAAATGCCTGTAAAAATTATTTAGTTGGTTGTAGGGGGAAAAAGGGGATGTTTAATGTCTGTTTTTGTAAGAAGTTCAAATAGCCTGGTGATGAGTGCTATACAAATACCATAATACAGTAGGTAAACCTCATTTTGTAAAATTATAATGAGACTAATACACAAACAGCACAGTAGTCTGACATATTGACATCTACTCTTAGATGTCTAAGAATTTGGTGGGATAAAATAATCATGACATCTATATGTGAGGAGCTGAGCACAGAGTAGCACAGCTGCCCACCTGCTCCTCAGTAAATCCTCTGTGAACTGAGGAAGAGATCTCAAGGCACCAGCTTCTTGTTCCTGAGCTCCAGGGTGTCCTCACCCTGCAAAATATTTGAGCATCATCCCGTAGGTAGGAATTCACAATTTGACTTGCTTTTACGATTCTCAAAGAGTTTTAATCTGTCTTGGGTGCTACTAAAATACTTAGACCTAACAGATTTTATAACATCAAGGATACAATGCACTCAGCATACCCATCATAATTACATCTTGACCTTTTCTGGCAGGTAACCCCAGCAGGCTAGCATCAATGAATTTAGTAGTGGACTCTTTCCTTTTAAGATAACCCAGTGTCTTCATTTCCTTTCTGTAAGCGGTTTTACATTTTTTGGCCTTATCTTTGTATGGCTGTTAGTATAATTAGTTGCTAAAATAAGTCATTCTTAGAAATGCAGGAGTAAAACAACAGAGCTGTAGAAAATAGGTGTATCTTGGGGAGCTGTCACTGAAGAGAGGATGTGGGTGATCATCTGAGTGACATGAACAGACAAAAGGGTTATAGGAGGTTATTTTCCATAGACAAAGAGCAAATGTCTTTGCACTTTGAATAGCTCTAGTTTTAGATTAAAGGAAGCAGAAACAGAGTGTGAAGGGGAGTTTGAACCAAGTAGGTGGAGCTATGAAGCAATCACAGTTGACTGCCTATGGGGATTATATTTTGCCCAAATCCCACTTTGCCCATGTCATGATTAGCTCTCCATTACAATGCACCAACAGATATCAGTAGAGAGTTATTGGTGCTACTGGCAGCAACAGGATGTGGAAAAATGGAGAGCTACGTGTGTGTACAGATGATTCACGCTGTGACAGTGACTGTAAAGGATTTAGCTCAGAAGGAGCTCTCCCTAAAAAGTGGATGGAGGGTCACTTTAAGCTTTAATGGCACAATATGTAAAAAAACTGCAAACCACAGGCGCACATTTACATATTCAGCATGTACCATTAAAGGCACAAGCAGCCCCTGTCAGCAGCAGAAACAGGGAAAGGGGAGACTAGAAGATTTTGTCAGCGATGTCTCTTGTCTGCACAGGCACTGTCTGATCTTGAAATAGTTTTAAAATGTCTCATGTGCAGATTCAGTGAAGAAATTGCTGGTATAGCTTCAATGGGAGAAGAGTTCCTATTGTATACAATACTGTATAGGTTTGCCATTGAGGGCAGAGAAAATTAATGCCTCAACTTGCCATTAACATGAGGTTCTGACTTCTTTAGCTAAAAACATAACCAAGAGGGACTCACATACTTCCTTCCAGGGTTTCTTAGAGATCCAGCATTGTTTAGTTCTGAAAGAACTATAGTCACACCGTTTTCTTTGACTGTACGTAAATAAAACATTCCTATTGAGAAACTCGAAATATTAAGTCACGTTCTAATACGATCTTGGCACATACTTAAATTTAATCATGTAAGGAAGTATTTTGCTTAGCAAGGGTGGACATAAAAGAAATTTCTGTCTCCCTTTTGCCTTCACCCCTGAGCTAAGTCTGTTGTGTTTCTAAGTCCAGCTGGGAGGACAAAGTACAGAAAATTTCCCATAAAAGCCATTTTGCCATAATGCAAGTTTTTTCTGACCAGTGACACTTACAATATTTTCTTTGGGACTTCATCTTTATTCAAGCTGCAAAGCTTAGTGAGAGTCAATATTTTCCAGCACTCAAAACCTGATAATAAGACCTTCCTAAAAATCACAAGGTTACTGTTAAAAACGCAGATGTTTAGGAGTAGTGCACACTGAAAGTTCTTTTTTTTAGGTTTATAATATTTCAGTTCTGTTGGATGACAGGTTTTCAGGCTTTCCTACCCCATCAAAAGGAACAGACAGCATTTTTTTAAGAGAAAGCTAAGATTCCCACAGACCCAAAGTTTGGAGCTTAAAGCTTAAAGAAAACAATCACCAAATATGGCAAGAAACCATGCGCTGGAGATGTTGAAACACTATTATTATCATCTGCTCTCATCCTGTCGCTCCCAACAGGCTTCACACCAAACAGAGATCAGATGAAATGCTCTCACCTAAGACAGGATGAATAAGCTGGTTACATTTTAAGAAGTGCCAGGCACCCGCGGCTCTGCTATCAGTGGGAAATGCAGGTGCTCTGAGAATAAGATCCAGTTGTCATTTTTTTTCTGCTGTTCTTGTTCTCTCTTCAGGGAGGACACAGTCCCATTGCTTTTCTGTGTAATAGTAACACAGACTTGAGGCTGTTCTCTACCAGCTTCATCTATGGGCCTAGACAGGGTCATTCAGCCTCTCGGGCAGGATACTGTGTACTATGTCCTTATGGTCTGAAATACGGGCTTCTGACTTAAACACCTTTTAACTTACTTTTCCCAGTTTATTTTCCACAGAAAACAGGGTGTGGGAGAATGTGTATGCCTATGCCTTGTCCCAGCACAGAGCTGGGATTTCTCTGGGTGAATGTCTATACTGAGAAGTAATGGATTACTTTCAGTTTTCTGTGATGATCTTACTGAAAACAGCAGTTATGCGTTATGAGGTTTGGGTTTAGTGGTAGAGTGCCAGACTGTCCAGTTAATTGCTCAAGCAGGTGTCTGAAATGTACCCCACAAAAGCTTTTTTGTCACTCAGAGCAGGACTGTGCCATAGTCTGATTGAACCCATCTCTCTTCTCTGGCTGTGGCAGACCCAATGGCACTATCTCTCTGACTGACTTGCCTAAAAGCTTTCCTTCACTGCCAAATGCTAAGCAAGGATTCCTGCTAGTGTGTGATGGAAGAAAAGTGACTTTGAGTGACTTAACAGAAGGCAATGATACCAAACTCCACAAATGTACCTCTGGTGGAATACAAAAGAGGCTTGAAGAAAGCCAAAATGGAAAGATCATAGAGTTAAGCAAAAGGAATCCCAGTGATCACTGACAGAGGTGCACATACTTCAATGCTAGGAAGGTGGATGGAGAGATACCTTTGCTAGACCTGCCCTGTTAATATATCCTCAGTAGTTTCACAACTTGCAAACACCTGTGAACTAGCAAAAGCTGAAAAGAAACATGGATTTCTCTCCCTGCTGGTCTTGCATTGATTGCAATTAAGGAGGAGGAACTGAAGGTAAGACTTGTATGAGTGCATATTCCCCCAGTCCAGATGAATTCTTGCTATTTGATTTTTATTTTTTTCCCCCCGTCACTTCACTCTGCTTGTTAAAGGTGCCAATTGTATAATTTTGCGCTATGATGTGAGAACACTATTCACACCCATGGTAACGATGTTCCATTTCATTGGGCTGCACAGCTTTTAATTTCAAGTTAATACAGTATAGAGTTTTTATGTCCAACATTCTAAATGCCACAGTATGTTGATGAAAAGAAATTACATTGATGAAACAGTTAGGCAGTGATTAATATGATCCATAACTCAGAGTGATGTAACAGCCCCAGCTTTCTATCCTACACAAAATGATGTCCAATTACTTGCTATTGATCAGATATTGCATTGCACCAAATGGGACGCCAGCATCAATTCATTTCATCATATTGAATTTCAGCCAATATCAATGGATATTTGGCACATGTTTTGCTGAAACATTTGTCTGCCAGCACAGAGCTGATGAACAGGTTGGCAGGTCTTGTTTGTGAAAGGGGTGGGGATGGGATAAGGGAAGAAAAAGAAAAGAAATGTGATAATCCTGCTTGTGAATTTTTCCTCATACCTGGCACTGACAGGACAGGAATGCCTCCATGCATGTGCACATTTGTTTCGCACAAGTGGCTGCATGCCCCTTTCAGACATGTTAACATTCTGTACTGCTCATTGCTTATTTTTTATTGATAATCAAGTGAATAATTAAAGCCCAACAGCTACATAAAAACCACATAAATCATCTTCAATATGCAAGTAATGCACCTCTGCTCAGGCATAGCTCCCATTATAAATGATGGCCTAGAAATCCATGATTCATACCAGTGTGTTTTGCTTCCTCACTCTGCATTTATCTGTAGATGTGGGTGCCAGCCAAAGCTCAGGGAAATGGGTTAGAGGTACATAGGTTGGTCTTAAGATGTCATTTTCAGCCCACTTACCAACAAAATGATCACCTTTGGTTATGCCTCTTCTTGGCTGTTGATGTGCTATCTTCCCAGCCGACATGCCATTAGCTCTGAGTTTCCCTTCCCCTTATTTTAATTTTTTTTTTGTTCCTGCTGTTATTGGTTCACTTATAACATTTGTTCCAGTCTCATTTGAAAGAAAACCCTCACATAGGAGTGCCCACCCCTATTAACCTCTCTGGCTAAGATCACCAGTCGTGTGACTGCCACATGGAATACTGCTAGGCCAAATGTAACAACATCTGCCATGCATTCAACAACTTCCTTTTGGATTCCTCGCACTCTATTTTCACTTTCAGCTCTGAGCAGGAGTGAGATATGTTCTGCTGTCTCTTGGATGCCAAAGTGCTGGGAACGTGCCATCCTTCCACTGCGAACTGGGTGAGTTTCGGAGACAGCCAAATTAAGCTAAACACTAGAATAAAAGTGAAGGTGAGCTGTCCACAGCTTATTTCTGTTGACCCTTAAGGCACCTTTTGCCATAGCACTTCTTTACAGATCCTTGAAAAATACAATAGCTGCAAAATTACCAATTATGGAGCTGTAGCTCTGCAAATGTTTACATATCTGCTCAATTTTATGCGCTTGAATGGTCCCTGGGGCTGCTTGAGTGTGTAAAATTAAGCATACATGGAAGCTTTTATAAGCTCCAGCTTTCTACCTTACAGAGCAGATGGCATCTCTGTAAGCTTCGTGGAACATTATATTTAGAAACAATTCCATTTGTTATTCTAATTATTTGTTTACTGAGCATTGACAGCATAGTTGGTACGTTGCAGATGTTGAAAAATGGCCCTCTTTTCCAAGAAGCTTGTGACTTCAGTAGAGAGTAATTGCAGGGACCTGAGTGGATCAGCCTACCCGAGCTTCTTTCTTGAGAATCTTGGCTTTACCTGATGGCATTATTTTCACTTCAAGGCACTCCACTCAATTCCACAGTAAACTACTGTAGTGCCTGTAGCAAGATTAGAACGTATCCTAGTGCACAGGCATTCCTTATGCTTTAAAAGTCTTAGAACAGATCAGCTTGATCATGTCACTCAAACTTGAGATCAAATATAAAGAGAAAAAATGGCTGAGACCACAAAAAAAAGTAGATAAAATAAATAAAAGAAAATTTGAATATCTTTTCATTCCACGAGCACCTACATTTTTCTTAACCAGTTCTGGTGTATAGGAGTATTTAGTTGCAAAGTGTAGAATAATAATCACAGCTGTCCACTTAGTAAACCCCCAAATATTTTCCATCCTTACCCTTTTTTAGAATATTTTTTCCAAAGGCAATTTCAAGTCTATGAGCAAATAACAACTCAGCATTTGTCTGGAGAGAGAAATATTCTTCTGCCGTAATTCAGTGGATAAAGGATTTAAGGGACAATTCCCCTGGCAATGCTTGTACTGTGGACCGCATTCTCCATGTGATAAATCAGTCTGTTCCTTGCACTTGGGTTGCATCACTCAGAGACAGTTTTTCAGTGGAATAGTCCTCATAATTTCCCCAAAATCAGACCCCTTTGCAGTGTTTCAGAATAGGTACACAGAAAATTGAGCTATCCCAGATAAGGAGACACTTCTGATTTTATAGGTTAAAATATTAACCTATAATAAAATTAAATATACTTATTTAATGAAATAAATAATTCCCCTCTCTTTTGAATCAAATACCCAATACAGGATTAAGTTCCCCAGTTATTCATAGCTTGATCAATTTCTTTATGATACTTGAGTATTCAGCTCTCTGCATTGGACTACTAAGATCCTAAATATCTCAAAATGCTTTCTATCACTTTCTCTTTTAAAGAGTTTTTATCTGTGATGTGAGATGGTCAGCTTTGGTCAAGAAGGAAAGTCTGAGTTTTTTGGCAATAATTCTATTGGTCTTATTACTGCTTTTGAATTTTTGTTTTATACGAGGAAGGTGGGTTTGTTTAATCTGTGATGGCAGCTAATAGGTGAAAGAATGAAGGTGGATAAATACAGCTACTGATTAGTCTTATCAGACTTTCAAAAATGAAATGTAAAACCTTTAAGAGTTGATTATGCTGATGAAAATCCTCCTGCAAATCTCTGAAACAAACTTCAAACAAATTCACATCTGGGACTCTTAACATCTTTACTCTTTTCCACCTCTAGGTTCAGTTTCACGTGTGGTTATTTAAATGAGCAAATATACAAGACACACACTGGAAACTACCCAGGTGCTGCATATTGCAATGTTGAAGCCTCAGCTTCATCTTTGCTTGGTTAAAGGGATGTTCACACCTTGCCCATGAGAAGCCATTGTAGGTGATTGTCTAACATGCTGTGCAGTGTATGGCCAGGGCTGGTCCCAGAGCTTGCGCCTACTTAAGGGGGAGGATTTGAGCTCAAGGGAGACATAACATAATATTGCTGACAGAGATCCTGAAAAAGAATGAATCGGCTCCCCTCCCAAAATTTTAAATGGCTTTAAAGCTAGAAGGTAACATTTAAAATCATACTTGTGGCATTCTGTTAGAGAATCGCAGCATCTCAGAAGGGCTGAGTTTGGGAGGCAACTCTGGAGATTTCCCAGTCCCACACCCTGCTGAAGGCAAGGTCAACTGGAGCAGGCTGTTCCACGCCGCATCCACTCGGGTTTCTGAATATCTCTAAGGATGCAGACTCCACAGCGTCTCTGGGCAGCCTGTGCCACTGCTCAGTCACCCTCAGAGAAGAAAAGGGTATTTTCTTCTGGTTAAATGAAATTCCCTGTATTTCAGTTTGTGCCCACTGCCTCTTGACCTGCCACTGGGCACCACTGGGAAGAGTCAGGATCTATATTCCTTGCCCCCTGACCCCCTCAGGAGTTTATACACATTGATAAATTCTCCCTGAGCCTTCTCTTCTCCAGGCCAAGTAATCCCAGCTCTCTCAGCCACTTCTCATACGGCAGATGTTCTGATTCCTCTGCCATCTTTTTGTCGCTTTGCTGGAGTCCCTCCAGTATGTCCATGTGTCTCTGTACTGAGGAGCCTAGACTTGGGTACACCTGGGGTCTCACCAGTGCTGAGGAGAGGGGAAGATCAACCTCCCTCGATCTGCAGGATATTCTTTTCCTAACGTTAATCAGCATCTGGTTTTCAAACTAGATCTGCTTGGTTCTTGATTTCAAGCTTTCTCCCATAACTGTGAAGGATAAATGGGGGAAAAAAGCAAGCAAGCATGAAAGGAAAAAAAAGGAAAAAAAAAAAAAGGCCCACAGAAGAAAAAGCAAGCAAAGAATGTCAGACAAGCCCTTGGATCCTGAGGCCAGGGCTCTAAGAAGAAATGTCACACTGTCACAAGACTTGTAATAACTTAAAGAGCTGGCACTGCAGATGTTGCCATTCAGCCACCCTGGCTTTGATTGCACCATTTCTTCTGTGTGGAATCATCAGGCATTCAACGCGCAGCTGGCACCATCTATGCTGGCTCCTGGTTTCTCTCTGCACTCCGAAGTTTCCCTTAGCCTACAGAACGTCCAGAGTCATTTCTTTGGCTCCTCACGTATTTGAGCCTGTGGCAATTGCTCTAGACTGGCACAAGGGGATCTGAGAGAAGAGGCTGGCCTTAAGTTGTGGGTGTAAACCTGTATGTGTGTATGTCATGGAGAAATTGAAGGGAAGATGCGTGTTGCAATGTCTTGATCTCTTAATATAGTGAACTAATCAAATAAGGAAGTGATGTGGAAGAGCAGAAGGGGGAGAACTGAGAAAACAAAATTATTTAGTCAACATATTGTCCATTGCAGCAAGAAATTTGACAATTTCAAAAGGCTTTCCAATATTTATAAAAATGAAATAATAGGCTTAGGCAAGAAAGGCATGAGGGTAGGCATCATGTGATGTCTGTGATAAGAGAAATGTGTAATTGAGCTGGAGTGGAGGTGAAGGCTCTCCGTGCACATACGGTGATATTACATTCTTTTCCTCTTGGATACCCTCTCCAAGCACACAAATCCATGGATCTGGAGAATGATAATCTACTGACATCCAATTTTCTGGGATTATTTTTTTTTCCTGGATGACCCAATTTGTTCACTGAGAGGTATGGGTGTTAACTCTTTCCTAGCTAAATGGACCTCCAGGATTAAAGATGAGTTTGTTGATGAGCAATAAGCAAGCCTGTGCTTCCACCTGTCTTCCTGATGACATGAATAGGTTCCCCAAGCTAGGGAGGACATTAAAGATGTTAGATCATCACTGCAATTAACATGTAGGTAAAGGAGCAAGCACAGGTTCTCAAAATTAGCTGAAGCAAAGAGAGAGGAGTAAGCTAAAATATTTTTACTGTGATCCATGTTCAGATCTATTCCCTGGAGGTCAAATACAGAATTCTGGGCAAAGCCCAATTCTAACATAGATATTCCTCACTCTTACAAGATGAATGCATTTCTTTTTCCAACCACAAATGCCTTGAAGCTAGGATAAAAAAGGCCATTGTGCTTTGCTAGTGCTCACTCCTCCTGGTGCTAACAAAGCCCCATTGTTCTCCCCAGGAGGAGGACGAGGAGGAAGGCCAGGGAGAAGGGTGTGGCCAGAAAAGCCTCACAGGGAACTTTGAGGGTTGTTTGCAACCAGTCACTTCTTTGCAAGCCACAATGAAAATTTTTCAGCTGCTGTTGTAGTGGAGATAGTCTAGATGGTGCCTGGTGTATTACTACGTTCTGCATCCTTACAATGTGTACTGGAAAACAATTTTGTAATTTTGAAATAGGTTGATTTATTTAGTGGAGGGATCTATGTGGTGGCATTGCCTGTGCAAGCAGGGGCTTGGGTCAGTGACTCCGTTCTTTCAGTCCTTGCCCAGTGCTTGGCAGATCTTCCTTCTCAAGTAAGCCCACTGTGAACATACTACGGCACTGCCTTTAGAAAGGACACGCAGATGCAGCCCGAAGGGAAGGATGAGCTCTCCCTCTTCTGCAAAGTCGCCCTCAGAAACCTCAGGCTTCTGTGTCAAAGATGCGTGTGTGTGGACAAGGTTTCTCCAACAGCATAACTCTGCAGGGAGATACGCCGCAGGGAGGAGAACAGGAAAGCAAAGAGAGTGATGGGATAAGGGAAAAGGTGACAGAAGCTTTTTTGTTACAAGTACAGAGGATCCTATTTTGGCACTGGCTGTTCTGCTGACCTCCAGGCTCTGGACATCCTCAGCCACACTGGTCTGCAGTTTGATCCAGCTGCAGGCATGATGGATGTGACCATCCCCACCAGGGAAGGGGAGCACTTGTGGAGAGGACTTCTCTTTTGACCTCTATCTCTAACACTGCTGGTTAATTTTGTGTAGAGGGACAGTCTCCAAGAACCTAATTACTCATTAAAATCTCATGTAACAAGTTTCTCCCCAAGGGAAAGTAGCATTTTTATAACTCTCTCTTCCCGTGCAAACACATGTACCCACCTCCTGTTTTGTTAATGTCTGGCTGGGTGTTCCTCTTGTAGGTTGACCCCGGTCACCAGATAAAAGGGAATGTCAGATGGGAATTAATGAGTCCCACTTCCTCCCGCTGGAGCCAGGCACAGCAATTCCAGTAATGGTTTGCAAAATGGTAGTTATTTCAATTTGTAGAACAAGGACATTGACTTGCATTGCCAAAGGGCCTGTATCCCACCCTGTTGGGGTTGTACTTTTCCCTTCCCTTTCAGAGTGGCCCCAATCCTAGTATGGATAAACTGCACCCCAGTTTCCTACACGTCCACCTTCTGGTTTCCTGTGCAGAGACTGGGCCAGGTCTTCTCTGTTCCTAGTTGGTTCGTCATAGTCTCTCTCCCATCTCTCAGCAGACCTGTCCTTCCTCCAGCCATAGCAGGGCCAAACCCCTGTTTTTTCTCCAGTTCTTGGATCACAACTTTATGGTGGATTACTCTTTGGCCCTGGAGACCATCCCCATTCCAATTCACACCACTTCCTGCTGGAGGTCCTTAGCCCAGAGAAATGGTCATCTCACTCCTGAAGATCTGCTGCCTTGGAGGCCAATTGATTTGCTCAGAGTGCAGATAGAAGTCATAAAACGTCAAGTATTGATGCTTCACCTAGCATTTGGAGTCACCAAGAGTAAAAATGAGGGGCAAATGGGGGAAAGGGGCAAGTCATGTTTGTGGAGTCCTTTTCTTTGCAATGAAGAGTGGCCCCAGCCCTGTGCTGCATGCCTGCTTTCTCCTGGCCAGAGGCTGAAAGGTCAGGCTGAAATTTCAATGCAAAGTCCATCCCACGACTTGATGCTGTGTTAGCTCTTGCTGGGGGAGTGGCTCACAATTCTTGCCAGCCTGGAGCCCCTAGTTCTGCTCATTTTAAATTAAATGCCTCATTTCCCAGCATGCTTACACGATGGCTTTGTGTCCCACACAGCTTACTGCTCACTCCCCACCTCCAGCCCTGCACAGGAGACACATAACACATCAGTTTGCTTAATGTAAAATCCTAGCTAGAGAAATTACCGTCAGATCAGGCAGATGGACACAAGAAAGCATTTGCTCTTCGCTTCCTCCCCTGTCTGTCTGTGGGTACCCTGCCTGGCTCAGGAGGGAAGAGGCAGCTGCTGATGAAAAGAATGAGACAGATTTTCTTTATTATTCCATCAGGGCAGGAGACAGAGAGCACTTGACACAAGAGAGCGTCCCTTGAGGTGGCCGAGGCCTGGCTGGGCTGTCACTGTCGTGCTTTTCATGAGGATGCTTATTGCCTTGCTGAGGCAGCGTCCCCAGTGAGCAGGGAAGTGCAGAGCAGAGCAGTAATAGGGTTGGTGGCTGGTGTAGCAGTTGATGAAGTAATAGGCTTAGCCTGCTGTTTCCTTTCTCATCATTTCCATACTCATTTGTTAAGGTGGATGGCAGCATGTCAATTTGCCTCCGGTCACTATGGGGTTTCTTGTATTCCAAGCATGGCCATGACCAGCAGCATCTGGAAAAGCACAGTGGCTGCAGTTGTGATTCTTTATCTTTACATGACAGAGTTTTCAGGAAAAGGAGCTGGGGTCAGGAACCTGACATCATACATGCCCATTGCAAAAATTGGTACTGAAGTCAAAGGATCTTTGGCAGACTTGCACTGCTTAACTGAGATCAAAATATGGACATTAGTTCTAAATAGAAAAATATCAGACTCGCTTTCTGGTAAGGCAGCCAGCTGGTCAAAATTGCGTAAACACATTGCAATCAAAACATATCTCAATAGTTGTGATTTTTTTCCCTGTGGCCATGACTGGATGTCACCTCTAAGGGGCAGTGTGCGTGTGTGTATTACATGGCAGGGCTCAGACGGGCAGAGATAACATACTGCTGAGATCATTCTGCAGTGGCAAGTTGTTTTTCTGACTGAGAAACAAGACATAATATATAAAGTTGCTTTAAGGACAAGAATAACAAACATGCTGCATAAATAATGTAAAGCAAGAAGAAAGTCCAGCATTGTTTAGAATATTTTATGAGGAATTTATTGCTGTTAATTGAAGGGGAGAGATTGATCACTGAGGAATCTAGCTCATTACTTAACAAAACCTGGATAAATGGCGTGTCATTTCTCTGTTCTGCTTAGCATTCTCCTTCTGAAGCCTTTCCGTTTATGGAAAAAAAAACGTATTTCAAACGAGATACAAAGTGATGCCCTAGGTCCCCCCCTCCCATTCCCACATAAATACATTATAAAATACAGACAGGCAGGATATAATTCTCTCTCCTTCCTTTTCTTTTCCTGCTCCCCGACATTTTGAAACGCCTGTTGAACCTCAGCACATATAAACAAAGGGGGCCAGAAATGGAGGAAGAGAGGAAACCTCTGTGCTGTGCCCCATATTCCCTTCTCTCTAGGCTTCCCATGGTTGCATGTGGCAGAGAATTGGGATGCTGAGTGTTCCAAGTGGCAGGTTGCAACGCTGCTGTCAGCTCCTTTGCTGAGGAGCCCTGCCAGCTATTGATCCGGCAGTGGCAGTCACCTCAGAGCAACTGCACTCGGGGCCTGATTCTCACCAGCAGGACAGTTTTGATAACAAGGATGCCTACGTGAGGTGCTTTAAAAGGTCTTTGCTGTTAATTTGGTAGGGAAAGAAGCAGGGGGAGGTGGAAAGCCAGCATATTATGCTCATTTTTTTCTACTTTCATTTTGGATGTAGTCTCCAGCCTTTGAATAGATGCCTGTAATGAACTGGCTCTAAACAGAAATACTACAAGAATTAAAATAAGACAAAACTAACTTGGACATGCACAGGGATGCTGATTATATCCAGCTCACTGCAGCTACCCTCTGCTGCCTGTGTAATATTCATTTTCCAATTATCAGCACCAGGCAAGTGAAATTAAAGGGCACTGTGTAGGTATTAGAGTCTAACCTTGCTTTTGTTATGCTGAAGTTGAGGGGGTTGGTCAGTCTCAGCAGCCACAGAAACAAGTGAGAGGGTTCCATCACCCAGCAAACCATCCCCAAGCCACTCAAGCAACACTGCCATGGCACTGGGAGGGACCAAGCTGGATGCTTACAGAAGCAGCAGGGCTCTCCAGGAGCACAGTGATATGCTTAGTCTCCCATCCCCTCAGCTGCAGAGATATCGGCCCTGGATTGGAGTCACACAGAACCACATATGTCCCTGAGCAAGCATTACATGACCTCATAGCAGCAAGATAATTTTCAAATAAATGTTGATCTTCCTAGCTATGTTTTAAAAAAATTATCTCAAATTATCTCTGTTTGATCTTTTTTTCTAATGAAATATTTTGATTTTCAGTTGTCAGCATAACATTTTTATTTTTGAACTTCCATTTTATTTTGAATTTGTTTACTCAATGTACAGATCGGCAAAACTGCTTGAATCCAAATTTTCATTCAGCCCAAAGCAAAATTTCTTCCACTCTTCAGTTCACCGAAGTTTCATATCTAATGTCAGCATGAAAATATTTTCACTCCGTTTTTTTCCCCTGGAACTGCTAATACATCAAAGTTTAACTATAGTTTCAGTGAACTCTTCCCTTCTGCACCTCCCAGACACTGAAGCACAGCTAACGCTTTGCAGGGTTTAGGTTTTATAAGATCCTCAAGACAGATCCTCTCTGTGGACATCTCCTAACACCAGGAACTCCCAGCGCTAGGCAGGGCACCACATAAGAAAGAGAACTGTGATTTCTTTTTAAATGGCATCGGATCATTCTTCTTTAGATTTGTCAGTGCTCTGCAATGTAGTTCATTAACAACTACATTAAAACATTTGAGAGATGACTGCCTATTTGTGTGGATAATAATGTGTGAAGTTTAGTTATGGGAAAATTTTTGAGGTTCTACCTTTTTTCTCTTTTCTTTCTTTCTTTTTTGAATTTCTATAGGGCTTTAATGAAAATCAGACCTAATTAAATGTAGGATTTTTTTTTGTCTGTGCCTTGGTTATTGCAAAAAAAAATCAAGGGTTGTAAGGGAGACAGCCTATAAAGAACAAATCAAAGTCTTTGGGTACTTTTTCTTAAAATACTCACCTGTCTCATTCTGCAAAATATTCCTACAAACCTAAGGAAAATCCCTGGGTCTGAGCCATAACACATGGGTGTTATTGCAGCCATACTAACTGCAACAGAAAGAACTACTTTGGATGACCTTCTTCCTTGGGCCTTGAATGGTTTCTGAAAGACCCAGAATAAAAGCTGTCCCTCAGAAGTCACAAGACATCACCTGCCGGACCCCTTTAAACTTTATGGCAAGGATGAGGTAGGGGAGCTGGTCACTGGGTAGGAAAGGGCAACATATTCCCCTGCCTTGTTCTGACTTCTCCTACTTGCCATAGGTGTCCCCTGGCATGGATGAGTCCCCAGTAGTGGGGTGGCCTCTCCTTGGTGGGCTGCTTTGTCTGTGTTGAGGAGTAAAAGCACAGTAAACTGGATATCTGCAAGTCAATGGGTCCTGATGGGATGCACCCACGAGTTCTGAGAGAGCTGACAAAAGTCACTGCTGGGCTGCTCTCCATCATCTTTGAAAGGTCCTGGAGAACAGGCGAGGTGCCCGAGGACTGGAGGAAAGCCAATGTCTTCCCAGTCTTCGAAAAGGGAAAGAAGGAGGACCCAGGAAACTACACGCCTGTCAGCCTCACCTCCATCCCTGGAAAGATGATGGAACAGCTCATTCTGGGCATCATCTCAAAGCATATGGAGGAAAAGAAAGCTATCAAAAGTAGTCAACACAGAGAGCTGGGCAGAGAGGAACCTGATGAAATTCAACAAGGGCAAGTATAGGGTGCTGCACCTGGGGAGGAATAACCCCATACATCAGCACAGGTTGGGGGCTGACCTGCTGGGGAGCAGCTCTAAGGAAAAAGACCTGGGAGTCCTGGTGGACAACAGGATGACCATGAGCCAGCAATGTGCCCTTGTGGCCAAGAAGGCCAATGGCATCCTGGGGTGCATCAGGAAGAGTGTGGTCAGCAGGTCAAGGGAGGTTATCCTCAACCTCTACTCTGCCCTGGGGAGGCCCCATCTGGAGTACTGTGTGCAGTTCTGGGCTCCCCAGTTCAAGAAGTACAGGGAACTGCTGAAGAGGGTACAGCAAAGGGCTACAAAGATGATTAGGGGACTAGAACATCTCTCTTATGAGGAAAGGCTGAGGCACTTGGGTCCTTTTAGCCTGGAGAAGAGAAGACTGAGGGGGCATCTGATCAATGCCTATAAATACTTAAAGGGCAGGTGTCAAGAGGATGAGGCCAGTCTTTTTTCAGTGGTCCCCAGTGACAGGACAAGAGGTAATGGGCACAAACTTGAACATAGGAAGTTCCATCTAAACATGAGGAGGAACTTCTTTACTTTGAGGGTGGCAGAGCACTGGAACAGGCTGCCCAGAGAGGTGGTGGAGTCTCTGTCTCTGGAGACATTCAAAACCCGCCTGGACATGTTCCTGTGCAACCTGCTCTAGGTGGACCTGCTCTGGGAGAGGGGTTGGACTAGATGATCTCCAGAGGTCCCTTCCAACCCCATATCATTCTGTGATTCTGTGAGTGGTCCTCCATGCACCCCAGGCTCCTCCGATGGCCTGTTAGTTTTCTGTCCCTCTCTACTGACTGTACAGAGACTCCAAAACCAGCCGCTCCGGAAGTCAGGCATACCATGAATCTCTCTCAGATTTTTTGAGCATAGGTGCTGCATTAGGCAGCTCAGTTTGTCTTCAGCCTCACAGCTGGCTGTTTGAATCCAGCCCCAGATGCCTCACGATAGAAGCACAACACTGGCATTATATTGTGTTTTTTAGAAATGGGTTTAACTAAATGGTTACAAATAATTTGAACTTCGGAAAGCGAAGTCCCTTTTTTTCAGTGGGCTCAGTGCTGGAGAAGACAGGTGATTCATGATATGACATTATGTTCTTCATTTGCCGAGTGCTGCAAGGATTAGATTAGGCTGCTTGTGTACCGAACGTGGGGCTGAGCCAAAGCTCTGCCAAGGAAAATCCAGTCCCTTCTGCTGCAGCAACGAGTGCACAACTCCTCACCCTAATGGTGCCGAGGGTCAGGCCGGTCACCAGTGGTCAGCTATGGGTCAGTGTTCATGCCTCTCTATTTGCATGTCTGTGTGTGTCCCTTGGGTCCATTTGTCTCACGTCTAGCAGGATGGCCCTTCTGTGTCCTCATACATTTGCAGACAGTGACAGAGAGCTGTGATATTCCCTTCCTCCACCTCCTCTCAGTGTTGAAATTGAGAGAATTGTAACAGAGTGGTTTCCAGCAGAGAACAGGAATCAAGAGCGAGGGACTGAACCCTCACATGTATTCATGACCACGCACACTTTTATGGACCCAATAGTACTGTCAAGCATTTCATGGGGCTTTCTATCAAGGACACTATATAACAATAAGTTGTATTGTACTGCACTTTCAGTGAATATATGAGGTAATTGGTGTGCAGTTCCCTAGACTAATACTGGAAGACAGGCACCTGTAGACAGAGAAAATGAAGTTTAAAAATCTCTTTTCTGACTGCATTCCTTCAGCTGGGAGAGCAAAGTACAGCCAGGAGCAGCCGTAGGTCAGTTGTTCTTAACCCTCTCCAAGCCTGGATCACATCCTTCTGCTGCCTCCCTGTCTTACTAGGATGGAGCTGGGGACTGGTTTCATTTAGCATTGGAGGGAGGGGTGTATGCTTACACCCTTGCCCCTTTCTAAGTCCCAGAAGGAGAGGCTTTCCCCCTTTCCACGGTGATGAGCTGAGATGTAAGCCCCAGGGCACTAGGTATTGAGCATGTAGAGGGCCACATGAATGAGGCCAAATCCCTGCCAAATCCCTGGCTGCTCCCAAGCAGGATGTTCCCCCTGGTAGCTTTCAAGGGCCGTGTAACACGTGCTGTCATGGCAGTCATGGAGCGCTTGGGGAACAGAAAGAGCCAAGCCTGCAGCGCTCCTCTGAGTAGTTTCCCCAGGCCTGGATAACATGGGTAACACTGTGGATGTTGGAGATGACTGCAGGCAGATCCACCCCCTGCTTTCTCTGTAGCTGCGTTCAAACAAGGTGTTCATCATAGGAGCCATAAATGATATCTCTTCCCATTCAAGGCCTGATTCATTGACTGCCACAGTTATCTGGACTGTTTAGACTAGCTCTTCTGGGCATGGTATAAGTCCTTCTTGAACCCAGCCCTTGGCACAGTGCATAGCCGGGAACTTGCATGTTACTGAAATGCTGGATATGAGTTATGGCTAGGAAGAACGCAGTATATTTTCTTTCTTGTTCTTTCTTAGTCTGTGAGCCATCACAGAGCCATTGTGCTGAGATGCTGAGTCCCAAACATCAGGAATGTGATTATATTGAGTCATCCTTTCATATAGATTTCTTTATTATTGTTTCTAACATTTACCCACTTAACCGTGAACAATAATATTTATGGGGAACATGTCCATCCGTCCATAAATATTGCTGGTGATATGCCTGGGGACAACCACTTGCTAGGCAGCAGGACTTTAAAAATATAGGCAGTGTATTAAAGCCCACCCATGGTGATTTATCCCCTGACTTAATCTCCACAGGACGAGGCCATGCGGGCAGTTCTGCCATGCTCACAGTGGCCGAAGAGCAGCTTACAGTGTTGGTAGCACTGTGTACCGTGGTAAAATTGCACTCAAGGCAATCTGTCACCCATTGCTGCCAGGGCTAGTTATGGATTCAGATCACCTATCCACACGTGGGAATGTGAACTTGAACATCACTGGAGAACCCAAAGCTTTATTTCCACCACACTGTGTATGCAGGCCAGTCAGAGAGTGTCATCCTCTGACCAAATGACAGAAAAGGTGCAAAGCACAAAGAAAAGTAACTTAGAAAAGGAAAGGAGACCTGTGACTCACGGAGATTGGTCCCTCATAATACAACAATGAAAAAAGCAGCAGCAGGATTTTCAAAGAAACATACTGAGAAAAAATGAAAAGGCTCCCCATCAGATGTAGCGCTCCGTGGCAGAGCAAGAAGAGACATCAGAGTATAAACTCTCTGAAGGCAAGGGCAGCCTTTGTAGTCTGTGTTTGTGTATCACCTTGCAAAATAGTGAGCCAATCTATGACCTGTCTTCCTGGGTGCTACTCTAAAGCAAATGCTACTAATAGGCTAGGTAAAATAGTAAACAGAAGCAATTGTGTTTGTCAGCCTGTCTCTCTATGACAAGGTTGTATAGTTATGCACTAGCAATATCAACTGTGTTGTGATAAGAAAAAATACATACACAGTATTTGGCATCAAACCTTTTTTTTAAGATGGCAGCAGTATTACCATCTAAACCTCTCTGTACACCCTATTGACTATTGTACTCTTCCATGTTATTGTTTAACCGTGTCTGAAGACAAATGTTTTATATTAATTCTAATTTCCCTTAAATTGTCTTATTTCATGCTACCGAGCAAATTAATCCACTGAATCAAGGGCAATTCTTTCTGTTGGGCAGCTTGTCTTGCTCATTATTCATTTCTGAAGGAGTGAAAATCCTTTATGTAACTTCATGCTTCTCTTGCTTGCAGTACTCCCTGTAAATACAAGTTGCTTTTCTTCAGACATATGCAATTGGGTTGGGAGCTGGCTGGAAATTGCCAGTGTAGCAAAGGAAGTGACAGATCGGCTTAACACAAAGCTGGAAGGAATCTGAAGTCCATCTTGTGTGGACGTTTGCTCTAGGATTCCTTTGGGCCTGGGGAATAGAGCACATATGCTTCTGGTGTACACCCAGGAGCTGCACGTGGTCTGCCTTGAACTTCGTGAACCTTTTCACAACAGAATATAACCAAATCAAAAATCTGTTACTGGGCAGAACATCCTGGGTAGAGCTGCAATCTTCGGTGAGGACTTCCTGGTTCCCTGGGAATCTGGAAGCCCAGTTACAGCAGAAATGAATCTTTTTAATCTTGACGTTTTGGGAAAGAGTAACCTGGAACACCTGGTTGCAAAATATTCACAAAGTTTGTTATTATTAAGTACTACAATATCTAATATAATATGCACTTTCTAGATACCTTTTGGAGTCCCAGCTTAAGTCACGCTCCCAGTGTACCCACTGGCTTCTCCCAGCACCCATGTCCCAGAGGCAGGCCTAGCACTGCCTCAGGTGTTGGGGTTGCAGAGTGGGTTTGGCCTTGCAGAGGGAATGGATGACAGGCAGAGGCCAGAATCTTGGCTAGTCCTTATCCCATGTGGCCACTAATGCACTGCAGATGATGGCACAGGGAAGAAGGGCTTTTGTGCCATCATCCAACTGATTTGAAAATTGTTCAGAGGCTGTGGGATGCCTGTGTACACTGCACAGACATCTATGCATGTCACTTCTGAAGACATTGGCTTTGTCTGATGTAGAGATTCTTGGTGTGGTGGCTGATAGAAGGTCTGCTCCTGAGAGGGGAGTGAGTGACAGATGGAATTAAGACCCATTGCTTCTCCTGGAGGTAGAAAAACTTTTGAAGAGCTAAGCTAATTTCTTATCTTTTTATTTCTTTTAGCAAGACACGATTGCGTTTTCATCCTTGCAGACTGATCTTGCTCATTCAAAATTGTTCATTCAACAGGAAAGTAAACAGCGCTTTGAGCTATACTTCTCTCCCCCACTTCCTTGGCAAGAGAGATCTGTAAAAGAAGAAGATAAATAACGTGTCAAACATGGTCTGGAGAGGATTCAGCTGAGCAATTTCTGGCTTCCGCTGTCTGTCCTCCAGCTGTTGTGCCCCTAGTAACTTCAGTGGCTGCACACAAGCTTAGTCCGGCTGCAGTTTCATTCAGTTGCATCTCTGCTTCCAAATATTTTTCTGATATCACAATCACTGACTGGGCCACAGCTTCAAACCTCTCCCTGTGTGGACTGGGAAAAATGTATAGTAACTATTTCTGCACTCTGCTATGAACAGACAGTTAATACCTGTAAGTTAAAGATTTCAGTCAGGGTGCTGGGTCAGCAAACTGCTTCTGTGGGTACCAGAGTCCTGCATGTCAGGTTCATATGTACCTCATCACATACTTCCATGGCTTGGTTTCCCCAGGAAGAGAGACCTTATGCTCTAACAGCATTAATCAAATTTTTATGTGATGAATACCAGACCTCCTCCATGAATCTGCCCTAAAAATGCCTTTATGAAATAAAATTACATTCAAACAAATCTGAAAGGTATCTGCTTTCAACAGAATTTTCCTGTTATTTGTCAAAAAGAAGTATATGAGCAAGTCCCAACTGTCTTGATTCTAAAATTGTGATGTGATGCCCCACACCAAACCTGCTATTCTCTAGCTCGCCCTGGGCTGGGATCATGCTTGTAACAGCAGCAGAGCCCTGTCCCCACGGCAGGATCAGCAAGAAAGGTGGTGACAGAACACCATGGGATTTGGGATATAGCCATAGTGCTAAAACGACAGAGAAGAGAGGAGTGGGAGATATTAAAACACAAATGCCAAAGAGGTATTTTAGACTGCAAATACTCAGGGGTTGATTTTTCTGCCAAAAACTTGAAACTTCTTTGAAAAAGATAAAGGGGAAAGTTCTTAAAAGCTTCTACAGGAAAAAGATTAATTCCAGTCATCTCTAATGACTATATTAAATGATGAATATGTTCTGTTAACCTAATTACTGTTCTGATCAGTTGCTTTGCTATGTACACCTCGAACACAAAATATTAAAAATCATCCACATTTTCTAAACTCCTAGGGATTCTCTAATAATAAGCTCTCTGGATGTGTG
Organism: Numenius arquata; assembly: GCF_964106895.1. Lineage (NCBI taxonomy): Eukaryota > Metazoa > Chordata > Aves > Charadriiformes > Scolopacidae > Numenius > Numenius arquata. The sequence continues at coordinate 28,743,250 of NC_133578.1, forward strand.
GTAGAAGATACGGGACTTTCGCTGGAGCTCTGTGTAAATCTGGTGATCTGTGATTTTTCCAAATCTGTTTAGTCATTGGCATTAACCAATAATATTTGGTGACTCTTCCCCTGTCATTTCACACAAGAAATCCCCTCCCCGTAAAGCCGGTGATTGAAGACTTGAGGTCAATTTTTAAGAGTGGCACAAGATATGTGGTTTCTCCATAAACTCCACAATAACAATAAATAATGCTTGGTGTGTAAAATTGTAGGACTTCAGTTAACATCCTCCTCTCAGCTATTCAATGAATGTCATCAGTTTATCATATTCTACTCTGAGTATAAGCAGGTAACATCAGCTGAAGATCATACATGCAGGGAAAGTAAAATACCGGAACCAACATTAGCTGGAAACAGAGATGTTGCCAAAATTTTAGAAATGTCCATTTTAATGAGGGAGCTAAGCAGGACAGTTACAGCAAATTGTGTCATGAATGGCAATCAAACATTTAAAGGGAAAGGAAGGTAGCTTTTCTGTTTGGTTGGGGTTTTTGGGGTTTTTTTAAAGATGTAAAGTAAAATCTGTTTCTCTCTAGCTGACAGCTGTGAGGGAGAAAGATTTATTTTTTTTTAAACCCATGCTGATTAAATTAAAAGCTTAATTTTTGGAGAAGCAATTGATATAAAACCACTTGCACTTGGAGAATTTTCCATTTCATAAGAACAAAACACAGTCCTTTCCACAACTGGCTTATGGATTGATTACAGTACATCAAAAAGGCAAATAGATTGATTCATAGCTCTTTGCATGCTTGTGCTTACAAGCCATATATTGCATGTGCATTTGCTGTTAGTTTGATTTATAATAACATGCTGATAGTATTAACTGTATGCAAGAAGCTTTGCAACTCAGGGACCTGCTTCAAACAGTTTAGAGAATAGCCAGGCACCAATTAAAGAGAGCATGCAGTACACTGGGGTGTGCTGTGGCTGAGTAGGGCGGTTTTGAATGTGTTTCCCTTAAATGGTAATTTCTGGGATTTCTTTTTCAACGGGGATTCTTCAGTCTTATGATTTGCTTGCACTGCTCTGGAGGCAGGCTCAGTGCTTTTGGGAAACTGTTGCTTTGGAGTTATGGTTTAGAAAGCTAGATATTTAAGAGCAGAGAAGGAGGCAAGGTTGAAAGCTTGGAGGCAAATGCAAAAGAAGTTACAACTGAGGTGGAAGAAGGTGGCACTGCTGGTAAACTTTGCAGATTAAGTAAACATCTTTGGCATGATAAGTGATGCTAATAAGGACAGAGCATTCCTGCGGCAAGATCTGGATTGCTTCGTAAGCTGGATTCTTTTAGAAAGCTGGTGTATACATTGAGCCGCTGGGAAGGTCACATACACACAAACTAAGAATGGAGGTTATATTTTCAGTTTCAGACTAAGAACTAGAAAGCAGAAATTCTGGAAAGGATGTAGGGGCTATTTTGGATGAACAAATGAATGAATTCCCGGTGTGAAGGTGGTGCTACAGGGGCTGATGCAATCCTTGGACAAGTAAACAAAGGTATTTAGTAGGGCTCAGGAGGGAATGGTGTCACATCTTGATATGGGATTGCTGAGGGATCTACTGAATTCTGTGTCCAGTACTCATGCTCAGACAGCCAGAAAGGATGCAGAAAAATGGAAAAGCAGTACAAAACCAACTAAAGGAATGATTCCCAGCCCTGGAAATTCTGCCTTGCAATGAGAGACTTAAAAAAGCTCTTACTAGCCTAGCTTATCCAAAAAGAAGGTTAAGAAGTAATTTGACTAAGACATATAAACATCAGTATCGTGAGAAAATTTCTGATGCTAATCTTCCATCTGAGAAAGAAAGTGCAGCAGAAAGGAAGACATACAGACAAGGTATCAGGAAAAATAGATTACCTTGTACCAGCTGCTCTGCAGAAGCTGTTTGTCCCCTCTCTGCAAGTGTGCATTTACCCCTCTTACCCTGGGAGACAGGTTCCCCTAATAAATCAGCTCACCGTTATTGTAGTTTGCTGTAGGTATGAGCATGAATAGGGGCGATTACCACAGGGAAGCTGACCGGCAGTAAATTTTTCCCTTGAGGTGAACTGTTCAAATGTTAAAGTCCATAGAGAGGTCCAAGGGCTGTCAGCTGAGGCTAGCCACATTTGGATGAAAGATATGATGCATTTATTTTTAACAGGGAGGGTTAAATCTTTAGGTCAAGCTATCTAGGGATGTAGTGAGTTCTCCATTAGTTGCAGTCTTTTAATCAAGACTAGGTGCCTTTGTATATGACATACTAATCGTTCAAACAGACGTTATAGGTTCAACACAGAAATTCCTGGATGAAATTCTGTGGCCTGTTAGGCTAAATGGTCATAATGAACCTTTCCTGGCCTTTCACTCTATTAATCTGAAAAAAAAAATGAGCAGAGAATTGAGAGGTAATCGGGAGCTACACAGTTCAGGTTGTGGATAACAAGGACAAGGATATTAAATTTGGTGGAAAAGGTAAATGAAGTTACAGAGGAACCTGCCAGCAAAATGGGCAGAGAGCTGGGCTTGGCTGCAGTAACTTGGGGTGCACTGGAAGCACTTGTAGGACAATCTGGGACATACAGGGAGGTAAGGGAGGTATAACTGATGCAAATGGCAGAGACTCTGCAATGAGAGACAGGCAGCTCTTGAAAAAGGAAAATACACCCACAGTGGAGGAAATGTCACTGCCAGTTTAGGGGGTTAGGGTGGAAATGATTTGCCAGTTCTGACAGAGGAGGGAGGAGAGAGTAATTTGGGCAGAAAGGTGATACAGCTTGGGGGAAAGAATGCAGAGACAGGAAGTCTGGGCACTGCAGAGGAGAAGTGAGATGGATATTAGAGAAGGGTTTGAAAGATACTTGCTTTGGAGAGATACAGAAGTCAGCAGAGTATGTGCCTTCATTCATATAGCACACACTTGACTTTCATAGCAGGATTACCTGATGGCATAAACTAGGGCCCTCACATGGTATAAATGCAGTGCATTCAAGTTTAACCACTCCATGACCAAAAATAAATTGTACAGTCATCCTATTTGAGAATACCAGATTGATGGCTGAATGGCTAGAACTCAGCAAGTTAGGTAATTTTGCACTGAATATAAATGAGAGTTATAAGATAAATGACATTTAGTGACATTAATTAACTGATTAAATTAAACCTGATATTTTAATCAGAATTTGTTTATGCAAAGCTCTGGATAAAAAGAAATTGAGTTTAACCTAGTTACTTTTAGAATTCCAGTTACCATAACAACTTCTTGTGATATCAGTTAAAGGTGGTCTTTTCTTTACATTATTTTTAGAACTTGAGTTACCATGACAACAGAACGCTGCTTCATTTGCAAAGATTTAAAATATGTTGTTGTTCTTTGAGAAACAATCAAAATACAAGTGGGATGCCAGGAATTAATACCCCAGAATGGTTGCACAAACAGCATTTTTCAAACACCTCACTTGTGGCACCAGAAACTGATGGATCTTCTCCACTGTGACAAGCTCAAGATGTTCCTTGGTTGCTCAAATCAGAAAGAGATTATTTATCAATTGGAGAAGAGTGGGGCTGTCAGGCACCAGAGGTATTATGAGCTGTCAGATCTGCAAGGAAAAACGATGCAATAGCAAATAAATTCGCCTGGCCCTCAAGTGCTTCCGGAGGGTGAGCAGGAGAGCGTCTCTCAGAGCCAAAGCAGCGACCCCATGCCTTCTCCCCAGAGATCCCTGGTGGGAATGGAAAAGTACTGACAGATCATTTCAAAGACTTTCTCTCAACTGTGCCGGGCCTCCTTGGAGGTCAGTGCTAGCATCCTTCTGCTCTACCTTTGGCTGTTCTTCTCCTGAGAGGGATTATCCCTTGTGCAAGGGCAATACCTGCTGAAAGAGAGCAGCCTTGTTGACTGCCTACAGAGAGGACTGAATGAACTTAATATTTTGGCCCAGCCCCTCAGGAGCCTCCATAAAAGCATGGGTACGATTACAAGCCAGATGTGTCACAGTGGCCAAGATGCATAAAGGGCACCACAAACATGCACTCGTGTGTTTGTGTATGTTCACCATGAAATTAGCTAAGGGCTTACACCTGTGTCACTGTGGTCCCAGGCCTGATTTTAACATAACTACTGCTCTAACTTACCTCCAAAGGGAAAGTAACTACCAGCTGCCCTCTACAGGCTCTGTACAGATGGAGCTTTCCTCTTTTTGCTGAGGTGGATCTTAGGGGTCCCATTTACTTGTGTGAGAGCAAGGGGTGGCCTTTAGACACTTAGAGGTCCTTGAACCTATAAGGAAAACACCTTGAAGCAAACAGGAGCCCATGAAGCATTGGAGTAAGATGCTTCTTGCAGCCAGGATCCCATCTATGGCCAGATCTAGTCTAGAAAAGATAAATGAGGTGGGCATCAGCTTCTGTACTTACTGCCCCGCTGGGCATTGCTATTCATCAGAGTACACTGCAAAACAAATGCAGTCCCTCTTATTTCGGGTGCAGCTCCCAGTGGATGTGTGGGATCAGAGATACTTTAGGGTCTTATCAAACAGGAGAAGAAAGTGGGATGTCTGAAAGCACAAACTACTTCCCCCCACTTGCACACTTCACTCACACACACACACTTACATATTGACTGTAGAGGAAAGGGAGACTCACACTGGATTTCTGTTGTTCCCTTTTGACAAGAGGACAAAAGGCATCGTAGCCGTCTTGCATTGTTCTGCAATGACCTTTTGTCCAGGCAAAGATATGCAGACACAGCCTGAAAGTAGGAGAGGCAACCCTGCATTCCTGGTTTGATTGTGGTCCTCTTCCTTAATGAGTTTTTGAGAGGAAGAGGAGTAGTAGGAGGGCACACAGGGGAATATGCATGTGCCCTTGTGTCTGAGGCTTGTTTAATTAAAAGACAATAAAAATGTCAGCTGCTGCAGGTTGCAGTCTGGATCCCCTTCTGCCACCCCCGCGTCCTTTCCTTCTTCTTCCTTCTTTCAAAGCAAATAGATGTCATGTGGAGGAGGGGGGTCGGAGGGACAGGACTGTTGCAAAATGCCAGCTTGTACTGATTTATGCTGGGCTAACTGTGAGAGGGCTCAAGGCGGAATTCTTCTCTCAACAGCAGCTCCAAAGTCACAGTGTGTTTATCTCTTGCAGCGGTTCACTAGATGTGACTTTGGGGCAGCTTCCTCCCCAGGAGGGATGACTTAAAAACACAGTCTCTTTTAGTGGCAACCACCATGGGACCAACCTCAGCTGCTCCTCATGACTGCTCTGACACTGTTCTTATCCTTGGATCTGCTGGTGGGTGTCTTCTTTGAATTCTCCTTGCCCATTTAGTCCAAAATGGGCTGCCTTGGTGATGTCTTCAACATGTGCTACACTGGGAACAACTCATTTTCCCAATGTAGACTAAGGTATGCTCACACAGAAAGCTCATCTGGCTGAGTCATCTTGTGTGGTCATTGTCAACAAGGAGAGAGCCGTGAAGAGCTGGGACTGAGGTGGAGCCATCCTGTTGCAGAGGGATGAGGCAGCATGAACTCACCCAGAGAGGTTGGCTCCAACCTCCTGCAGGAATCTGGGTTTATAGAAGGGCAGAGGAAAGTTTATATTCACCTCCCATTCCTCAAGATCATCTTGTATTAGCCCCTCTGGCCAGCTGGGCCACACTGAACCTGTGACTCTACATGCTATTTTATTACTTGAAGAGAAACTGAACAAAAGTATTATCTCAGGCTTCTTTTACCAGCTGGTTATCCTTCACTCAACAAACCTGTGTTCTGGTTAGTTTGTGCTGTGAGGCAGAAAGTGGTGTGAAAAAGGCTAAGGGCAGGGTATAGATGCCAGAAGTGACTAACTTGTGTCCCTGCACTCACCCAACATCCTGGGAGTCTCAAAGAAGCACCTATGAACCAGAGGCCCACCTTTTGTCTGAATACACTATTCCTATTTGAATGGCAGCCATCCTGCCTGGAGCAAGTCAGGGTTTGCATATGCTGGAGCTGGTGCAGTCTTTTCCTTGGTGTGATGTGCCGCGGTTCAGAGCTAGCTGGCTGAGGAGCCCAGCGGCAAGCAAAGGTACCCCTGAGGGACTGAGCACGCAGCCTCTGCTGAGTCCTTTCCCATCCTCTGCACAGAGCCAGATACTCAGAGATCTTAGCTCCCTGAAGCTGAAGTCAGTGGCAAATGATTGCGGTAAATGTGGCAGTGGTAAATGATTGTGCTGTACACAGAATAGCTGACTGATTTGTCACTGCGGTGATAGAAATAGTGCTCATAATGTTAATTTGTATGAATCCATTCTGTATAGGGTCTTGCAACATGCACAGCTCCTGAGTACCTTTCCTTTTCCATCCTCTCATCAGCTCTTAGGAACACTAACTGTATGGAGAGTGGATTGTTTTACTATTGCAAAAAAGAAAAGCACAAGAAGATGGAAATAAATGTATTGACAAGTGAGACGAATAAATGTTCCTCTTGCCTGCACTATATAGAGGTGTTTGACATACCAAATTATGACATAACTGTAGGAGTAATGGTTGCAGCTGTTGCCTTTGTAAAATGATCTGCAATACCACATGCTAATAAGTAAGACAACATGTCTAAGTCATTTTATACGGTGCCAGAAGACTAATCCCATGCCATGCATGCACAGTGCCAAAAGTGGTCATATCACAGCAGCAGGATCAGTCCTGGAATAATCACATCCTTAGGAAAAAATCCTCTGTGTAATACAATGAAATCCCACTTAAACAAGTCAACCTTGTGAATCTATTAGAGCGGCATCCCCAGAGTACTGCTACCGTAGCGTGCTTCTAGCACAAAGTGGAACGCTGATGTGTAAAAATGAAGACAGGAGCAGAATATTTACTCAGGTGAAAATAGGCTTCTTTAGGGAATCCTAATGGGGAGAAAGGCAGAAGAGCTGCAGTTGCCGTAAGGAGGATATCAAAACCTAAAACCACTTGTATGCAACCAACCTGTCAGGCCGGTTCTGCACCCCTAATCCATATAGAACTCCCCTTGCCTTCTGCAGGAATCATCCTTGAGCTAAGATGGGGGATCATCCCCCTAATCTAAAGAAGTTCAAGCCCTTGCTGTATTTTCCGATTCATACATTCATCCTCAATAGGAACAGGATGGCAGAAAGTCCCGAGACAGCTTTGCAAATCTCATCCTTTAGACCTACAAAATCTGGATTATTTTTTCCCCTGTGTACTTTGTATTAGCTCTAAACACCATCTTTGAAAAAATGCTTTTGACAACTTGCTTCTGAGTATCACCACACGTATATATCTGAGAAATACATGAAAGCTGCCTATTTATTGGATAATGAGACCGGCCTAGCTAATTCAGCTGTGCAACACAGACAGATGTGATTTCCCTAATACCTGGGGCTTAGTAATTGCAGTATGTTAGGGCACATCTAAGCTTCCAAATCACAGCAGGTTTTTGTATATCCGTGCAGAGCGTTGTCCAAGTGTATCTATTCCTTGCTTTTCTTCCACAGAACAGTCTTTATTACATCTATTTGCTGTCACAAAGCATAGGAGGAAGTTTATAAATAAGCATGTTGGTCAGACATCCTCATGGTCTCTTAAACAGCTGCTGAGCTTTCCACTTCCAGGAAAAGCTGGGGGATTTGAATAGGCTGGAGCCAGACCATTCATGGGACTCCCCTGCTTTCCTTGGCAGGGGGAAAACATGACCTTGAATAGTTTCCTAGGCACAGACAAGCATGCATCCACCAGTACTAGGAAACTCATCCTCTACTGCTAGCTGCTGCCAGCCTGTTGCTACCAGTCGGTGGTTTGTAGTTCAGCCTTGGGGCAGTAGCAATGGAAGAGGGTACTGCCATCAAAAGACTGCTGTACTCTTGTCCCATTCCTCTCCAGTTTCAGGCTGGGCAATGAATAGTGTGCTGTTGTGGAGGATACGCAGTTAGGGACTTTCAAAATATCCTGGGATCAGCACTTGGACTGCTGGTCCTATCCTTTCCTTCCCTCTGGTGCTCTTAAGTCCTGGTTGATCATGTAAACCATACATGTAAACCATACATGTAAACCATACAGATCTGGACAGATCTCTGAGGCAGGAAACTTATCAGTCTGGACATTTTTCTGCCTTGAGAAGTATAGCCTCTGTATCCATGGTCTGTCTGCAGGGATTTCATGGCAAATTCATCCCAATTCAGTGAACAGTTAAAGGACAAACACCATTTCTCTCTTTTTTCCCCCAGTACGTTTACGGATCACAGGAATCTGCCAGCCTGTCCTAGTAGGGGTGCATAGGGTATGAAGACAGGTAAGGCAGATTTCCAAGGAAAGCAGCATGGAAGGCAAATGCATTCTCAAAAGCTTCAACCCATGCTGTTTCCAGACAGGGTTTGGTAACATATTATAAACTAACAGGTGATTTAGGACAAAAGGTTTAGGAAGGTTCCCTATGTAGGCAGAGATGACATATTTGCCCGGTGAGTCACACAAATTCTTTTTTGCCCAAGCAGCTCCTGAATCATCTGTACAGCTGTGTATAGAGTATGGTGGAGAATTCAGGCCTCTTGGTAGTCCTACTGTAGAGATGACACTGATATTCCAGAAATTCCCCTAAACAGATGGCCTCTGCAGACCAGAAGTCCTATAAATGCATTGGAAGTATGTTAATCGGTTTTGCATGCAGTAAATAGAATTTATTCAGGATGGAACGTTTTGTGGCTTAGTCACTGAAAACAGCTTGAAATTATTTATTGGAGAAGATTCTTGTTTGGGGGCCAGGACAATGGCTGAGAAAGATCAGATCATTTTCAAAAGTGAATAAATCTACCCATACAGATTTTCTTTCTTCGTATCCCTCTTTCCCTCATTACTCATTTTTCTGTCACTTTGTCTGTTGTCTTGATTTACCATAGCTTTTCCCAAAGCAAATTTTCTAAGAGAATGTCAGCTAATTAATTATTGTTTCAACATCATTTTTATTCAAGACCTTTGACCTCTTGGCAGCTCTGCAAAGCATTATGATGCATTTCACATTTTCTTAGTAAATATTTCTTTCAAACAATAAATTGAGAAATAAGGGAAAGAATGCATTGTCTTTTTTTTTTTTTTTAAAAAAAAGACACTAGAGGGGAGATAGAGAAAAAACGTAGGCCAAAATCACTAATCAGAGATTAAATACAGATCAATGCGTTAAGTCCCATGAAAAAACGGAGTGGTGGGCTCTGTACCTAGTACAGGGTAGAAAGGAACGCAACAAGTAATACCACTCTACTGTTTTTTATAATTCACTTTATTTTATTGGCTTTTATTCCCTCATTCCCCATGTGAGCATACATGCTCTCTCTGGATTGGCACCATTTATGTTTACCCTGGTGAGGAGGGGATCATTCCTTGCTGAGGCCGACATGCCAGTGCAGCACTGCAAATTAGAAGTAACTGCCATTCACTAACTGATGGACCTGGCACTTTCCTTTGGAGGCCTGATCAGCATCCCTCTGCCTACTCACCTCTCTGCCTGTCTTCAAGCCCTGGCCAGAGAGTGCAAAGTCCAAGCACAGAGCTCTTCTCTTGCAGACCATGGGGTGAATCTGCTCTCTGCAGTCACGGCAACATCAGTGCCACGGAAGAGGGGAGAATGCAGCCACAGGCCTCCTCAAAGTCTCAGAACTATATTCTGGTGTCTGAGCATCGCTTTATGTCCTTGACCCAGTTTGATGAGAGAATGAGACAGCTCTCAAAAGCCTCCAATGGTCTGAGTAAGGCACTGTATGGTAGGGGGTAGGAGGCATCAAGTTGGGACATTGACGGCTGTCTAAATGCAGCACTGAAGGCAAAGTCCCAATTTCTTTGTGAAGCTCAATGTACTGCCTTGGCTGCATTTTACCCAGATTAAGGGCTTGATGCCACTCCAGCTCTCCTCCAGCTGCTCGTCCCATACCCATCCTCATACCCGCCAAGCAGGTGTCTGGCCTTGTTCAGTCAGACCATCCCAGATCAGCGTGATTGTTTCTTCAGAGAGATTTTTTAGCCAGATTAATTACTTTGACTAGATTAATTAATTTGACTTGATCTGATTTCAGAAGTTCCTCAGAAATCTGCTGAGGTTGGGAATATCTACCTTGCCTTATTGCCATAGGTCCCGGGTTCCTGTGCCCTTGAAGTGGATCCAGCTCTGCTTTGGCAAGCTGTAGATGTCTTTTGCTTTCTTTTTTTTTTTTTTGCTGGAAACTGTGGGGAGAGGGAAAGCATGAGAAGACAAAGCAAGGTTTCACAAGCTGTGGTCACAGTGGTCAGGCGGTATGCAGAGAATAGTCTCTCAGCCAAAGCACAGGGCCCTGAGCCAAGCTTTCTGGATCCTTTTTGTCAGTTCTCCTACACATTTCCTGGAGGATTTTGAAGGAATCATTTAAGCTAAATTGGGCATTTGCATCCAAAAGAGCAACTAAAGTAGCTTGATTTTCAGAGGTGCTGAAAGCTTACAGCTTCTGTTCAAAAAAGAAAGGTTGTGGATTTTTTTCCAGGGCAGGAAGTGCCTGCCCTTGGAGCCCCAGTTTCCTCATATGGTCTTCATCTTCCTTTGCCTTTGCTTTCCACATCTGTAGACTAAGGAGAGCAACAGCTAACTCAGAGGGCTCAGAGAGAGTTAATTCAGTAATGTTTGCAAAGTGCTCTGAGATCTCAGATGGAAGGCACTATATAAATGCAAAGTATTATTTTATGAAGATCAGTTAGTAGCACTTCATCATTTCAAATGGCACCAATTATACACAATGTACATTGATATATACACTCTATTTTCATAAAGTGCTGCTGTATTTGATTCAAACTTATTTGCAGTCTGATAACTACACAGATATTAATAACTCCAGGAAGAAGAGAGTTTTGCATAGTTTATCATTTTATTGGTAAATAAGTAAATAAATTTATCAAATTATTTTCCAACCATTATTTTGTATGCACTCAATGCCAGATGTACCGACCTGTGCATTGGCCTGTGCACAGGACCCTTGTACTGTCCAGTGACACAAAGCAGCCACAAACTCTTGTATCTGTTTTGTGTCACCAAAGTAGGGGTGTAATAGCCAAAATGTGTTTGCCAGTGAGGCTGGCTCTAGACACGTTCAGTCTGTGAATGGTGACAGGTAAGATCTTTTAAATAGACTAATTTTTCCTTAAAGAAGTAACTAAAGCTTTCTGCAAATACAAAGCCTCAACAGATACTTCAAATTAAGACCATGCATACAATCTCCTGTCCATTTTCAGTGTACAATAGCATAATTTACCTAGGTCTAATAAAAATATCTAGGGAAGCCCCTCCCTCCCCCCACAAGAAAAATAAGCACTGTTCCTGTAGCTTTGCCAGTCTTTCTTTTTCAGACTGTGCATATGGCATCACTAAAAAAAGCTAGCAAATCGTACGGCTAAACTCAAAAGCAGTGTGCAGTTTTGTATGTCCAACATAAATTTCTCTGACAAAATACTGGAAGGCAAACCATGAGTTTTCTTTCATCCTCTCACCTCTGTCTCTGTGAGTTGCATCTGTATTTCCCCATCGTATTCTCAGCCTTTGCAATTGTTTTTGAAGACTTATGATATTTGGTGCTCTTTCTTTTTGTCCCTTGGTTGGCACACTGCAGAGAAAAGCCCTCAGGCATCATGGTTGTTGAACAGCTTGAGAACTTGAGCTAATGCGTCCCAGTGGCTTCTGAACTGACATAGGTAGGCCTCATTAATCTGCATTTAACTATGTAGACACACCTGGTGTCGTCTCTACTGTGCTCACAACCTTTAAAACATAGCTAAACAGCACTTTGAGGACAGAGGTGAGCCTGCACATCACCTGTCAGAATTTTCCTATGGTCAAGAGCCACTAGACCTACCCCTTGTCCTTAAAGAGCAGGAAGATGCTCAGTATGGGGCCCAAGGAAAGGGACAAGTCCCACTAATCCTTCATGTACCTTTCCATTCTTTGCTGGCCCAGCAATGGTTGCTGGCTGGCTTCTTCCTAGACCAAGGGTTCAGGAAACCCAGCACATCGTGGCCTCACCTCAAGTGGGGACTGCCCCTAAACTCCCTGGAAACTACATTTAGCTGCAGAACTGCAGTGCAGGCCCTCTGCCTGCTGGGTGCTAACAGCCCTGTGCACCAGGGCCATGGTCGGGAGATGCAGCTGCGTTGGAGGAGGAAGATGAGGTGCCTGGAGAGGGTCCCGGCATCCTGCAAAGTCAGGGACAGATTTTGCAACTAGGCACCACCCCTTGCTAGCACAGGAGGCAGCGAGAAGATGATGTTCCTATATCTCTGCTGGAAGTCTTTGACTCTGTGTTCTTAAAGACACAGATAGCAAGCACAGAGGGCACTGGCACCCTGCTGATTTGAATTTGCAGTTCACTTGAGCTCAGTTTCAAAAAAGCCTTTCATTTGAGTACATAACATATCAACTTCCCCACTACCTCACATGCAATTTAAGAAAAACCATTCAGAGCTCTGTAACCTCTCACAGTGGTTCAGACAGTCCTGGGCTTCAGAAAATATCTGGAAATATACAAAGAAATTATATTTTCAAATGAATGTATTTTCATCAGGTTCTCTCTGCATCTGAGAGCTGCGCTGTTTGTGAGCCTGATCTATTTGAAGACAGCTGCATAATTTAAGTTATTGATGGAAGCATCTGTAGGATAAAGATTTTTGGTTTCCCCATTTTTTTCTCAGCCATATTTCACTCCCTCCCTTTGAGTCCATGCCAACACAGTGGGCTTAAATATTTGATGGCAAGAAAATCGTTTTATTTAGCTTATAGTTGAGCGTAAGACTTTTCTAGCAATGGAACTACAAAAATCATCTGAGCACAAGATCCAGAGGAGAAGGGTTTTACGTGCAATCACACAACATGACAAAACGTCCAGATCATAGAAGTGAAGGCTGGCTATTGACACAGTGATGGCAAAGTGAAGTTCAAGGCATAAACCAAGAGCAAATTGCAGCGTGAGAGATGCCCGCTGCGCATGAGAAGGGCGAAGGATGTGGGTTCAAATAGACACCTCTGAAAACCTGACAAATTTATTGGTGATTTCACATCTAAGAGTAAATCTGCCAGTTTCTAGGAATGGCACGGGGCACTTGCAGCTTTTTCAAAGTGGGACATCCTGACTTGCTTCAGACTGAGGTGCTGCGGGTGCTCCTGGCCCTCAGGTGCCCAGGCAAAATTGAGGTGGTTTTCCAAAGGGCTGAGTGGCCACAGCAGTGTTTGCAGATCCTCAGCAACTTTTATTTCCTTGCCATGGAAAAAAGAGTAGCCAGCTCAAGGATGAATTAATTTCAGTACTCATGTGCACAGATATCTTTTAATGCCAGATTTTATTTTATTTTATTTTATTTTATTTTATTTTATTTATTATGGATGTACTGCATTTCTAAACACTATAATCCAATATCTTCTGAACAAAAAGTGTTTCAGAAAGGGGAGGGAACCATGTGCAAAGTTCAGTTTTCAGGGCTTCCTCTCTGCTGACCTAAGATGTACTCAGGGGTAGATAATAAGTGTATACCCTTAGTTTAGATTTCAATGGCTACGCCTCCACACAGAAAGAATTGCCCTGCTGAACACTTGCTTCCTTAAGAGAGTCCCAGTGTAGAAAACCAGGATATTACAACACACAAAATAATGGAATAAAAATGCCCGTTGCCGTGTTTGCTTATTACACACTTTGATCAAACCAATCCTATTAGTTTGCTTCCAGTCTTTTAATGAAGCTACCACGTGCAGAGCTTTAGCAGGAGGTACTCGATGCATTTCAAAATAGAGAGCTTTTGGTCGGGCAGGGCTCAGAAGCAGAGGCCTTTCACACTGAGTTAAGGCAGCAAATTCCCAATGGGCAGCACAGGAGCAAGAATTCATAATTTTTTTCTCTAGCTGACGTTGGCTGTAAAAGCATGCAGGGTCAGCTGCAAACAGCTGTGGCAGTTCAAGATGTAAGTATGTTCCAGCTGCTTGTTACTGCTCTTCAGCTGGAGGTCAGCAAGCAGGGAGCGGAGAACTAGAGGCTGGGCAGAAGGACATCATCTCCTCTTCCAGTTCCATACTTAAGCCGTTAAAAGTCAGCAAGCTCAGTTTGTCTAAATTCCACCCCCATGACAGTAATTTTGGCAGCATGGTTATAATAATTGGTTGGTGACTGTGCAAAATGATCTAAAACTCAACAGGCTTCAGGTGAAGAAAATCCTGATTTATATCTGAAAAATTGAACGTGGAACTCAGAATCAGATATGAGCAAGCTGGGTTGCCAGTGTCAGTGGTATGGCCCTGTACAGCAAGCCTTTGGTTCCTATACAGGTAACCTCACCAGAAATTTTCACCTCTGTTCAGGTGAAAGCTTGGTCTTGAGGCTTAACTACTGGGTGAACAGGAATCAGAGGGAACAGTTCCCTTATTTGTTTAAAGGAACTGTAAGACCTAGAAATGTAATGAATCAAGGCAAGACCCAGATCAGACTTAGAAAGCACACAGCCTGTTTCTTGGGCTTTTAATGCTTTTCTTCTTTAATTGGACTTACTGTGGTTTCCGCTTATTTGAATAAAGCTTCAGATGTGTTTGGATTTATTCTGTCTTGAATGATGCCATGTGATATTCCTGGGATTCAGTGAGGACTGTGGGATTCTCATAGGTATTTTAAGCTGAATATTGATGAGAAAGGTGACATGGATTGTCACACAAATGGAAATTGCCATGGCTACCAATAGTGCTAATCCAATGCCATGACTGACTAATCCTGACCTCATTGTGCTCAATAAAGAACTAAGCAAAGATTTTTGCAGGTTTGTAGGTTTTCCAGCTATGATACCAGCAGCTATCTAACCCGATACAGCTTGAGGAATTTGCATGGATAATGGGCATGGATTGAACAGCGTCCCAGAAAGCTACTTTTATAAATAATGCCTTTTGAAGATCACTAACAGAGTGCAGCGTAGGGCTAGCTCGTCTGAGCTCTAGGATGAAATGGAGATCTTACGCTCCCCTCTTTCATACAAGAGCGCAGGGACAAGATCAACATGCCAATTACTGCAGGAGGTATTGCATCAACTATCAAGTTAATGAAATTAAACAAGTCCCTGGAGCTGTCTGATTTTGCTGCTTCATTAATGATCCTTTAGTTCATATTGTGCTCCATGAGATCCTGAACTAAGGAGCTATCAGCCAAGGAGCCATTTTAGCACAGAGATTTTGGAGTAGGTGCAGCTCAGGCCTGAAATCCAAGCAGCTTTGCAGTTGCTCTGTCAAGTTGCATGGCTGAATCCTGTACAGTGCTCTGTGTGTGCAAGTGCAGAGAAGAAAATGATGAGCAGGGCAGGGAATTCAGCAAGCAGCAATGAAACCACTGCTGAGCGGAGGCCAAGCATCTTGTCCTTAGCAGCAGGAGTAAGGCCAAAGCTGGGGCTGCATAGCTTGGAAGTTCATTTGCATTCTGCCAATCCACTTTAAAGCTGTTGCTTCTTCAGGGAGACCATTCTGCAACTGTATTCCCCTGGACTCCAGGTTGTGAAAGAAGGCCAGAACAAGCCCTACATGCTCCCAGAGTCCCTTGAGGGCTGCAGGAAGGCTCTTACAAAAGCATTTGCCTGGTTGCCCTGGCCCATCACACAGGGATTAATTTCATGAGGACCTTGAGACTTCTTTAGTTTCAACTCTTGGAGTTATGCCTACTGCTGAGTGCTGGCTCTGCTCAGGGATGGCCTCTGCTCTCCCTACAGTCTCTGAATTTGTGCAATTTCCATTTTCTCCTTTCACTTTAAAGCACAATACCAGTGTGCAGACTGCAAATGAACCAGAACACATCAATGTCACAGGCAGAGAGTGTTCCTATACAAAATAAAATCACTTTGAATAAGCTCTAAACATCGTTCTGCAAAACACATCCCTTACCAAAATGCTCCCTATTTTACCAGCCATTTCTCTAACAACCATTCCTGCACAGAAAACATGGAAAGATGTTGGGAAGCTGCACTGTATTCAGGGGCTCTCCAAATTCAGGCAAGATTTGAAGGGAAAATTAAATCTGAAGGTTTCCTCCCCATTCCTGATTCCTAGCGTAGCTTTTCACCTGCTGTCTTCCTCCTTACCCCAAAGCTGCTAATACTCTTATGCTGAAAGAGAGTGCCCAAGTCTCACTGTAACACACACGCCACATACTTTAAGAGATCAGAAAAAAATAAATAAAGCAAGGGATCCCCACATGCTGATGGCTGATTCCTTATCAACACATCAAGGCTCTTCCCAAATCCACAGAGGACCTGTTCTCTTTGAGATTCCCAAAATACTGACAAAAATAATTAATGAAATTGTCTGCTGTCTCTGTTTCTTAAGACCAGTCCAGCATGTTAATCCCGAAGCTATCTTTAACCTACACCAGCTTCCTTTATCCTTATACATCTCCTTTGGCTCCTGCCATGGTGGTCAGAAAGTGATCTGGCTCTGAACTCAGCTGATTTGGGCTATTGCCATGTAGGTGAAAATGGGGATGTTCCCTTAGAAGCCATTCTCATCTGTTTTTTGCAAATGTCCAACATTTCCATGCAGAAAAATAACGGTATATTTAAATTATGCATTTGTTTTTTTATTTTTCCAGAACACAAGGACAATGAAACTAGACTGATGCTGTCTACACAAGTCAGGCAGGAATAGTGGACCAGTGGACAGACATCTGAGCTACTGAAATAACATTCAAGAGGTAAGTGCTGAGCATTTGTCCAGGTGTGGAGCTGACACAGGCTGCTCCTCCGTTCAACGGATTTCTCAATGGCACTTTCATTCCCCTATATCCGTTTTTTGCTAGCCTGAGGAGAGCCATCTCTGTGCTCAACGCCTGTCAGAAAAGATGAGCTACACTGCTGATTATCTGCTGCTGGGAAAGTCATTCTAGTGAACATTCTAGTGTAAGAAAAATCATCTGCCCAGGAGTGCTGTCGACTGCAGAAACACACAGATCTAAAACAAAGGCACACACACACCCCTTGACCAAACCTGCTGGTTTCGGATTGTGATTGTAGGCGATTTCAAAGGGGTGTAGGGGTGAGAGTTCTAGTACTCATGGAAAATACATTGGAACTGGGTGCCTAATTATATTATCTTTTATGAAAATCCCAGCCAGCAACTGGAGTTCTGTGCTTTGTCAAAATCATGCCACCAATATACTTCTCTTTTGATGCATAAAATACTTGAACACAGCTGCCAAGTCCATTCCTCTTACCTGCTTCCTCTGCAACTCCCTGGAATTCAATCAGTCCCCAGGCCAGGCTGTGTGAGGGATGGAGGAGACGGTCAAAGATGACCTCTCTGTTCATGTGTCTGGATTTCAATCAGTCAAATATGCAAGCCCATTTGGTGGAAATGTGATGTTTGGTCATGCCTGCGAAATGCCACTTCTTGTGGAGGAATAATTGGCTCATTGAAAGGGGAATTGGATGACACTTTAATTGGGTGCAGGATGGTTTGCCCCAAGGTGTCAAATAGTGGTCTCAGCTCAGAACAGAGACTGTATCATCTGTTCAGAGCGTAAGATGCAAGAGCTCTTTTAAATCTAAGGAGGGAAAAGAAGAGGAGGATATGAAATGGGATAGTAAGCAAGTAGCCAACCCATGAGGCCAGAACGGATGGAGAACAATCCTGAAACAAGAAATAGCAGTTTGTGGTGGCTCAAGGAGGCAGCCAAACACAGCCTGCAGCTGATATTGAAGGTTCCCAGTGACACCATAAAGCACAAATTGTTTAGGAAGAACCACTTTAAAGTAGTCATCCTCCCTTTTTGCAATAATCCTCTGCATTCGTTGGAGTCAATGTGGGCTTGATTCTGATATCTGTTTGATTTGTTTTGTATACCATTCCTGAGAATATGGATCAGGCTTGATTTTTAAAGTGAGGGCTTGATTTTTCTGAGTGCTCAGAACTCTTGTTGACTTCAAGAGGAGATGTAGCCACTCATATCTTCTGAAAATCAGGTCCATCATGTGTGAGCATGTGGTTCTTTTTATTTGTCACAGAACTAAAAAGAAGTTTTGATGAAAAACAAGTTTTGTATCTTCTCTTTTATACAGACAACATGTAGAACTGCCCTTGGGGTTTCAATATGTTTACATGATTTCACAATTAGCCCTAATGGGACAAATATGGCATTTTTTTTCTTCTCTGAGCAGATACATTCAAAGCTGCAAAACATCCAGTGTTTAAACAGATCTCATTATATCAGCTACACCAAATCTCTCCTCTTTATATACAGAGGATTAGACTTCTTTTCACTGTCATGCAACATTAAAATAGGAAGCCATACACAAGGCTGACACGGATTTGACAAAAATTAATGATTTGTACATCACTTTAATGCTTTAAATCTGCAATTCATGTATGCTAATTAGGTCATAATGGGGCTGTTTGAGAACACAACTGTCATCAGGCTGCTCTGGCGGCTTCTGGGAGCCGAGATACAGCCCTGCCTTCCCCTGGTTGGCTTCTGGAGTCTGTGCTGTAACCTGGCAGATCTATGACACTTTTTTTCTTGCACAATTGTTTCCTGGATGTGGTGCTTTAATCTATCAGAGTTATGATGGCATATCTCAAATAGCGAGCTCCTGAATCCTGCAATACATCCTGGTGGAAACAGCATCCAGGCGCTATATCTCAGTGATTGATTCCTTGATTTTAAACTGTCACACTCTATCTCATAGGGCAGCTGTCAGCTTCCCAGATGCATGAAGTTGTATTTATGCAGTGTGCTATGAAAAAAAAATATATATGACGATTTTATTTACAGATAAGTAAGGTTGTAAAACTTAGGAAAAACAAAAGGGGATTCAAAAACATGTCTATATTTTATTTTTCATCTGAAAAGCCTGGCGTATCTCTCTGTTGCAGGAGAACAAAACTGCTCCCTTGTTCAGAGATCTCTTTGGTTTTGCACCGGTGGTGCAAAGACAAAAGCTGTCACAACAGGGAGAGAAAGCCAGAAAGAACCTTCACAAATGGGACAAGGGGAAGCAGCGCATCTTGCAAAACGATAACGGTGCAGAGCATTGTGCTGTGTGATAACATGAGCTGCTGTCTTTGCTGACAACTGTTCTTTACAGGTTCTACCAAAGCCCAAAGCTGCTTTATAGTCTGAACAAGAGTACTTTGCATGGAAATTCCACAAAGCATGCGGTAACAGAGGAAAAAGTTATGTCTTGCTGGGAGTTTCTTCACGGGGGTGTTATAGGTGTCATGGGACTGATCCAAGCTGCCTGAGGATAGCTTGATCTTTCAGTCAGCTCCAGATCATAAAGGAGTATTTTCAGGAGACGTACCACACTCTTTATTCTAGAAAACTGTAAGAAAGGCTAAGTGTAGATGAATGTTTAAAGATTATGGCATTTTAACAATAGTTCTGCAAGGAATGTTGTATTTTAAAAAATCTGGGAAGCAACAGGTCCAGGTAGCAACTGGATTCTTCTGCCTGTGGGATGCCTCATTCTGACTCCTTTTTTGGCACATTGTCTTCAGTCTTGTTCTCCCTTCTGTTTCTTCTCTGTCTATATACACACATGCACACAGAGACATCCATTCACTCATATTTATGATCACAACTGTATTTGTGGTGAATGTGCATTTTCTACAGCCAAAGAAACCCTGTCCCGTTAGGATATCTACCAGTCAGGTTTTTCCTTGGCCTATGTATCTGTACTGTACCTTGTAAATGTGGGGTATTTTCATCACATTAACAGTAATAACACTGTTCCTCATCCGGTTCTTAACAGTCTTTTTTAAGAAATATAGTCATGAAAGTTCATTTTCTTTGGCACTTTACATGGTAATATGTAGAGGAAGAAGCCCTCTTACAGCATGTCTGTTCCCTTGTAGAAAAGCACATTCAAAGCATATCTTCAAGGCAAAGCAACCCCATTCATAATCTCACTTTACATATACAGTGAACAATCAAAATCAAAATATAGAAGGTCTTCTAGGCAGCATGTCTTGCCTACTTTGTAGACAGAGTGGTAGGGTACATGCTGGATGATCTAAGAAGTGCTGACATGGCAAATCTTGGAGTGGCAGCCCATTTTGACCACTCTGCAACGCTTTTGTGCAAAGTGGTAATATAGACAGTATGGACTACAGAATAGCTGTAGGTTTTGTACTGTGCCTCAGAGTCCCAACAGAGATTAAAGCTTTCCTGGGGTTGGTGCTGCATACTCATCGTAAGAGACGATCCCCCTCCCAAAGCTTGCAGTCAAACAGACAAGACAGATGAAAGACGGGAAGTAGAAGAGGCACACAGAAGTGAAGTGATTTGCCTGAGGTCACACAGCAGGTCAGTGACAGAGCCAAGAATAAGAAGCCTTGCTACTTCTTGCCAGCATGATGTCCATTGCCTAAAGCTATGTGCAGAATTTCTCTGAGGCTCAAATGCTCACAGTCTTCTGCAGGGCCACTGCCAGCAGCAGAGTGCAGCTGTGCTGCGAAACGATGGCTTTTACTTTCTGCAAGGGAGCTCTGTGCATGGCCTTTGCGGGACTTGAGCACAGGGCAGTGCAATGTGAGTTTGTGTGGCTGCCCTGGCACTGTCTCTTCGCTGGTCTGGCAGCCCCATTGTAACACTGAGAGGTAAGCACAGTCCTGGTGCCGGACAGAGTCTGTGTCCACAGGAGACGTTCTCCAAGTCATCACTACTAAGTACAGTATTTGCCAACAGCGAGATGTGATTAGCTCCCTTTCTCCTTCCTCCTTATCTGGGCTAGCTGCGTTTTATTGATTGGCAACAAGTATTTCTTGTTTTGCTGCTCTTTAGCACTTATTCATGATGAAAAGAGTATCTTTCCTTTGCACAGGGAAGCCAGAGACCACATGCAAACTTGAAATATGTTTGTACAGGACCATCTTTCAAGACCTTATAGTTAAGATGCTCTGCCACTGTTAATCCAGGTCAGAACTGGCTTCCCTGTTGGAGTAAAATAAATAAAGCCAAATGCCTCTGTAGCCTTGCAAGTATAATTCAGCATAACGCTGGGCAGGACAGAAACAACCTATCTAATGACTTCTCCAGCTTTTGCTGGCTTTCCTGAATAAAGTTTGCTCCTGATAGGACAAGCAGCTAGAGCCAGGCCAAAGGAAGCAACAGGGAATCCAGACATTTGTCATAAGCATAGTTCAGATTGCTTTTGACTAGTATGCTGAGGATTTATGTATCTCATAATTACTTTAAGCCCTGGACCTTCTTTTACTTGCTTAGAAGTTGCATGTCCAGTGGTGCACCAGAACAGTGCAGGAGTATTTAATGGAACATGTAATGTACATGTACATGTACAAGGTGCAAAGTGAGCAGATACCAACATTAAGGTGTGACAGTACGTGCTTAGTGATAGTCCTAGTTTAAGAAAACAGGGTAAATGCAATCTTTACTGGGTGTTTTGTTTGCTTTAGGTAGAAATTGCCTCCTGATTCTCTGGATACAGCAAACTTGTCAGCAAGCGTATTAATGCCAGATTGATTTTTCCAGCAGCCCTTGTCCTACTCATCATTTCACATATAAATATACTTAGAGATAAAATCCCCATGTTTCCAGTAAAAACCAGCAGCTCTTTCTACAGGGACTTGTGGTATATGGTGAAGTTCACCATGCAGGACAGGAAATCCATTGCTAAAGAGGCAGGGTGTGAAAATACTGGCCCGGTTTCAGTTCAGTTTTTCTCAGTGTCATCACTGATGTCTTCACAGTCACCAGTGTCACATTCCTTGCCGCAAAAGCTGAACTCAGCTTTTCCCAAAATTACACCAGAGCTTGATATCCAACTGGAGGCTCCCTGGGTCTGAGTCCCACAGGTGACAAGCACTCACAACCACAGGATCTGTTCCACAGCAAACGCCAACCACTGCATGTCGGGAGCAGCTGCCCAGCACCTGAGACACCCACACTGAGTGGCACTCCTACCTGAGCTCCTGAACTTTCTGTGGGCCCAATTCCAGCTTTTTCAGAAATGCCTTCCCCTGCTCAAGGAAGCCAGGGGCCTTTTAAGACGTCTGACGCTCTGCTTTCTCCTTCAATTTAGCTGCCTCCCATTTCTGCACCTCTGTCAAGCAGCCTTCTCCATATGCATGTTGCCTGTCATCTTGCTCAGAGAATGCAACTATAAAGCATAATTAGTATTAATGATGTGAGAGATTGAGTTTCTTATTTGTATTAATTGCTGATTAATGCTTTAAATGTCTCTACCACTTACAAGGATTTTAAATTAGAAGTATTCCTTTCTGTAGTGTCTTCTCGGAGGGGGGCTCTTACTGACTGGCGCTGACTAACCCCGAGTGTGCCATGAGGTTGTTTATATGTTCAGGTCTGTTACCACAAAACAGGGAAAACACTGACGGAGCTTGCTTAAGGAGGGGAAATTATTTCACAGCTAGCGCTGCACTGAGCTGCGTGTTTGGATTTTGAATAAAAAACATTGCTGTGGAGCTGGAGGGGGGGCCTTGTGTTAGCCCTTTGGTAGCATTGTTAGTCTTACAGGTGGAGGAGGATCTCAGCTTTTGTTGTATCTCTGTGTGTGAGTAAAGAATTTGGTGCCCTTTTCTCTGTTAAGGGAACTTCTGTAAACCAATCTCTGCTACCAGGGAGCAGCGCTTGGCTCTGCTTTGACAGCTGGAGGCTGGAACAGCTTTCCTATACGTACTGTTGATGTATTGTTTAAGCATTTAACTTTGTGTGTCAATGTATAATTTTAGAAAACTGTCCCCCCAGCTTCTCAGCCCAGCCCTGTGAATAACAATGACTGCTAAGGTGTCCAGCCAGTGGTTTCTTTGGGAAGCAGAAGTAAGTGGTCACAGAGAGCAGCACAAGAAATGCCCATGTTCTCAAAATCCAGTCAATACTTGTGAATTAGATATGTAGGATAAGGAATCTGGCTGGGGGGTATATGGGTATATCAATGTACCTATTCCACAGGAACGCTTTCCTAAGGAGAAAGGGGAATATACTGCCCATGAAACGTACCTCTGAATTGTATTAATTCATGCATAAGAGAGTTTATATTGACATAGATAGCTCACAGAGAGCAAACAACCTGAAAGCTCTTAGACTGTATGGGCTTGCACCTAGAAACAGCAGTCCCATCTTCTGTGTAGGTATCTGACAACATTGCTTTGGTACTGCTGCTTTGCAGTTTAATTCAGTTTCTGCATTCTGCTACCAGTGTGCAGGTCTCAGCTGGAAGAAGTAAATTCTGTGACTCATGTTGGTCAGCTGGTTTAAGAGGTTATCGTCTTCCAATTGATTCTTGTTAGACCACATCAGTTCACAGTAGGGGTGGCAGAAGGGAATATGTGCTGTCCAACCACCAGTGTCACAGACCAGGCTCTGTGACACTGCTGGACCAATGCATGAAATAGTAAGGCAGAGACTGGAGCTCCCTTCCAGATGTTCCAGAGCTTCTTCTCAGAACGGTGCATCGCAGCTGGAGGAGAGACTTCAATGACAGTTTTCCACTGAGATCAGGAAAATAAGCTTAAAATTTCCATCCCATGAGCACTGGGTCCTAAGGTGAGACTGCATTTGCTGAATGTACCCCAGAGGGAGGGTGACAGCCTGCAGGAAGGAGCAATCTCTCGCTCTTTGCCCTCAGCTGGGGTGGGAGGCTTGCAGGAGTGTGAAGGCAGTTACAGGCAGCCATTATCCACATAACTTTTCTGTTATCCACATAAAAGGAGCTGTGGCTTGCAGGGTTTGACCTTCCCCAGGGGAAGGTGTGGGTTTATATGTATGTCTTCCATCAGGTGAGTACTTCCCAGTTTGAGGAGAGGGCAGCCTGTTTGTTATTGTGTGCTAAGGTGTCTACCATGATACTGCTCTTCTGCACCCTCTGTAGTAACTCCGAAAGGAGAAGGGTAAGAGACGAGTTTCACTCCAAGGATGCAAAGTGTAAGGGAGTGCATCACCTACTTAGCTGTCCTAAACAGCATGCTCTCATTGGCAATGAGTGAGCTTATGAGCAGGCTCATGAGCTTTCACATGAAAGGTATTGCATTAAATCAAAATATTTATCCTAAGGTTTTGTTCTGAAAGCATGTATGGCCTTTAACTTAGCTCCTTGGTGACATCTCGGTCTCTGTTTCAGATTTGTGGCCTTTCTGGGAAGATTCTGAACTCTGGTTTCAATTAATCTAAGAAGAGTTTGTTCTTTTCGATCTGATTCAGGCCACTCTATGTAGAGACAGATGTCCCTGTTACTGGAAGTTGTGTGCAGTTTATTTCAGCTCTAGAAAAATGTGGTTCTGACAGGCTCTCAGTGGAGAAGGCCTCCTGGGAGGGCAAATGTGAGATAGTGGTCTGGCAGTGGGCTGCTCGAGGTGTTTATAGGTTAGACAGCACTCAGGTCAGCTGTCCTCCCCAGCCCGTGCTTCATGCTCTCAGAGATGCAATGTGGCCCTTTCCTCCTCGCTGTTATGATTCTTCACAAGGACTAAAACACATTTTCCAACCCATTTAACTTCTTACTTCACAAAATGTTTTAAAGTAGTAGTTTTTTTGCAAGCTCACAGATTTTAAGTTCAATAAATAAATCTTCCTATTTTTTAAAGGCTTTTGATCTCTGTAAACATGACAAATGGACCAGAAACTATAGGCAGTTAAGAGGGGTCTCAGATCCATAGCAGGCATGATGTTTAACTACAGGAGCAGCACACTGTAGATGTGTTTTAAGACAGAGTTAAGATCCTAAAGTTCCTTAAGCTGGATCACATCTGGTCTTTCTCTCCCTGCCTTGGGACTGTGGCTGTCCCCTGCCTCTTACATGAGGATGGGCCCAAAATCACTGCTAAACCCTGCACCAGAAATGATGCAGCCCCACTCTGTCTCTTTGTGGCCAGAGCACTTCAGCCTCTCTGGGAGGGCTCTTGTCTACATATTGCAGCCTGTGACCCCGGGGGTGCACAGCACAGCGTCCCCCAAAGCTAGTCACATTCCTGCACTCAGGTTGGGTTTGTCCAAGCAGTGCACTGGTCCATAGGCCCTCACCAGTCTGCCTGGGTTAGAATGCCCTTTAGCATGCACAAAATTACAAGGGATGTAGGACTGCATGGGGTCCTTAGTCACATACTCGTCACTTGACAGCTGGGGTGAAACACACATTTGCGATGAAAATGGGGGTGTAAATGGACATTTTAGCAGTGTGTCTTCAGCTATTATGTTGATTGTCATCTGAACTCTTTGCCCTCCTCTGTGACAACTCAGAGAGGGAATAATTTCCAGCATTATCCTAAAAGATCCTGGGTATCGTACAAACAGTCTGATAAAAACTGATTTCAACTAGGAGCTATTAGAGAACACTGGAGAGCCACTCTGCAACGCCCCAGTCTGGCTTTTGGTTGTGTGGTGTTGATATCATCAGTGTAAGGAAAGCAGGAAATTCCACACCCTGCACTGGAAAACAAAGGAAGAAGTTGGACGACAATTTTCAGGTCATTTAAAAACAGATTTGTGACCTATTTTTTCTTTTTTTCAAACAAGGGCTGATAGATGGGGGTTTGTTTTTCTTTTTCATTACATTCAGGCGTTACTTTCTTTTCATTGAGCACGTGTATGAGTGTTTTACAGAAGCTCTTCTATGGGCCCATTCTATAAGCCTTCTATAAGGCTTTCTATGGGCCCATTTTTTCAGTCCTTTCCTCGTACATGGTAACTAGAATTCAAATTCTGCAATGAATTGCTCAAAATACAGAAATGCCTATGCAATGCTGACTTAATCGGTATTCTGCATTTTCATTGGTAAGTCCAGTGCAGCCTGCCCACAAGTTTAGTGTCGCTATTACAGAGGAAGAGGAAAAGAAATGCCAGCCAGTCCAAACACAGAATATTGAAAAGGTCAACAAAGTAGAGCATGCTGCTATGATTCATAGAGACTTTAAGAGTCTAATATTTCATCTCATGACAAAGATTGTAATGAGAACTGAAAATGGCACAACATTAATTCATCTTTGTGACAAACACCATAATGAGAGTGGAAGTGTACAAGCTTCAAATATTCGTGCTACTGATCTATGGTCCTTGTTCTGTAACAGGACACAAACCCCAACTGCTCACTTAGAAATAGAAATCTAAAACCAGCAACTTCCACAGCTACTCTGAACAGCCTGTTACATGTTCTGATGCTAATGTAGGCAGAGTGGCACAAGCCTGCCAAAGGCACCCAGATCTGCTGTGTGCTGCCCAAGCACACGTGCCACACAAGCACACGGTCTGGTTGCCGTGGCATGTCCATGCTGAACTGTGTAGCTGCATGTGTGTTTTACAGTTGTATAACAAACGTGCTGTTTGCATAGGCTTATGTCAACAATGGTAGAAACTCCCTGTAGATGCTGGGAGTTGGCTGGGGACAAAGATAAGCTGGATGGTAGCAACAAGTCCCTTATTTTCTGCCTCTGACTAGTACTTATATAAATGGAGAGGAAGAAGGTACGTATGTATAGAAAGTGCTTTCACCTACTAAATTTTTAGTCGGCATTTTCCATGTTATCCTTAGGGTCACAGCAAGCTAAGCAGAGCATGAATTGCAAGTCTAATTTTATTTTCTGTTGATTTGCTTTAAAAAAAAAAGAAAAAAGAAAAAAGAACACAAAAAGAAACGGCATATGGACTGTGGCAACAGTTCTTGGAAATGCTCAGATTCACTAAATAAACAGACATGTATTCTTGAGTATTGTGATACAGGAGGCTGCAATATCATACTTCACTTTCTGGGCACTGGGCTCAGCCTCTTGTTTCAGCTCCACAGGCTGCTCTAACATGGGGAGTCTTTTCTCCTTGTAGAGTGTCACTGTAAATGACCCTCCACCCTGCCCCGAGGTTTCCAGGTGACCCATCCCTTTGCGTGCTTCAGTCTCTGGCTAACGATCTTGATCCCCTCCCCTGAAGAGACCTAATTATGATTACGTGCCAAGCATCCTGAAAAGCTTTGAATGTCTTGATAAAAAGCAAAGAAAAGAACTGGCAATTTTCAAGAGTTCTGGCCCAAAACACAGCTTGGCTAGCGGGACCTGGCCCTGAATAGGACCTAAAATGTTGCTAGAGCAGGGTAATTTTTGTGTCTGAGAGCAGGAATCTGCTATGGCGTGGATCACATTAACCAGAGGGATTACATTAACTACAGAGATTCTTGTTGATCCATCCTTTCCCTTCCTTTCCTCCCATGCTTGCAATTGCAGAATTTCCTTCAGGCAATGGAAGCAATTTACTTGCTTAAGTAACATTAGGAAAGTATTTAACGTATATTTAACAGTGTCACAGTGCAATTTAGCAGCTGGAAACAAGGAGCAAATGAACACCATGTGACATACCAACTCATAATAGGCCATCCACAAGTGCTCCGTGGAGCGTAGTTTAAGAATCAGTGTTTTATTCCATGTTTTAAAGAAATCCATATTAATAAAATACTCCATCTCTCCTTACACACATATACTCAGCCACGCGGAGATGTGTGTTCCGCATTGCAAACTATACAGACAGAAGATGCGTTAGCCACTAATGAAATGGAGCTCTGGGAAGGACTGTAGCAGCTGTTTAAAAGCACACAGTCACACTACAAAGCATGCCGGAGTGGGAAGTGAAGAGAAATATTGTATCAGGTCGTAACTACACGAGGAATTTAGATAAGAAGGAGGAATTTAGAAAAGCAGAATGTGATCACCCACACTGAAATTTAATTAGACCTCCAGAGCTTCCACCCTCTTACAAAAGGTGTCATAGGATTGCCAGCAAAGGCGAGCAGTTACTATTCTTGTGCTTGGCAATGTATAAACAGGCAAGATGATATAATTTATATCCAGAAGACTTAACAGTTTAAAGCCCCCAATTAGAGTGTCAGGAGAAAAAGCAGAGTAGAGACAAGAGGGGAGAGGTGTGTTGGGAGGAGGGAAGAGCATGTGTGGTTAACTTCTGGTTTTGGCCTTACTGAGACTATCTGCAATGCTTAAGGTGCAACTGTGTGTATATTTTCAGGGTCAGAGCTTCCTCGAAAACAAGCTTGTAAAAGATAAGGTAAAATGCAGAGGAATGGGATGGTCAGAGGATGTTGGAGAACAAACATGTATATATGAAGTGTAGGTTTCCTACAATTTTAAGTGTTCCACATCATCTGAAGAAAGTTTCATGTTAAAGAGGCAGCAGTCCCATGGTTGATGAATCCTGTTCCAAGGGAAGAGGTAGAAGGGCAGCAGGGTGGAAGGCAAAACTTTAGTGTCTCAGCCAAAATGAGGCAGAGGTGAGTGAAGATATGCAGTCACGTATTCACTTATTCATAGTTTCCTTTAAAGGTTCCACTGTAAAGATGAATTATATCCTTTAGCACCACGCTGAAGCATGAGTAGCTCCAGGATTCTGCTTTCCCTGGAGGTCTGCTGTTCAAGTTGCAGCAAATGTACTATGAAGTCAAAATATTTAGGGTTGAAAACCTGGCCCTAGCTGAAGTTGGTTTTAAAGATCTCTTGGACTTCATTGAAGGCCAGGTTGCAGCACTGGTACTTTTATGAGCCATTTTAAACTTTTTTGACATTTTAAATTGATTATTTTGCAATTGGTTTCCAAGCTTCTCTTTCATGCTGGAATGTTGCATTAATTCATTCTTAATTGATCCATACACTTCCAATTTTCTCAATCCAAACAAGTTTAGAACTTGAGTAGTCAAGATAGTATCTTTAAGTTTATTACCAAAGATATCGTTTCTGTCGTTTATATTCCTTGGTAACAAGCAGCAGCTTTCTGTCAAGGAAAAAAAAAAAAGCCTTGGAAGAAAGGTATGTTCCCTGAATTGTACTATTTTTCCAAAGAAAGTTGTTTTAACTGTAGTTATTGAAACTGTATTTGATCTCAGAGGATGTAAAGATGACTAGACACTATGGTTACTTGATTTCTGCAAGCTGTATTTGCTTACTAAAATATAGTTGGAAGGACTGCAATTTAGTGAGACTATTGTTAGATGCTGTGGTCTTCTTTTTTCTCCCCTGAAAAATGTGAAATATGTCCATACTGATTAAAAATATCCAAGCTCCTACTGCATGGCAGACATAAAAAATTATAATTTATGTTCTCATTTGAAATTAAGTTTTAGTGGAAAATGCCTATCAATCTTACTTATGCAAAAGAAAGATTTTTTTCTACAGCTTTATAACTGTAACAATATGTGGATACGTTTTACTTCTCATTCTAGGGAAATAGGGCTTAAAATGTAGAGGGTGTTTTGAATTTACAGAGTCTGAAAGGATAAGCTCATGGCTTATTTTGTGTCAGTAATGAACAGAAAAAATTGCTTCTCATACTTCCATTTGGCACTTATTTTGTATTTCTGCAATTAAAGTGGGGTTATAGTCAAAGCGACTCTAAAAATGACGCATTTATCCTCTCTCAGTGACTCCTGTATCAAATTTCCTCTGATTATAAATCAAGAGATGATTTCTCTAGCTGTCAGCACTGCAAATTCATCCCGGGATCTCAAACTGCAAGCTGCATTCTTTATGCTTATTACAACATCATTCGTAACAAAGACCCAGGAATGTGGATGTGATTGACTCTGCAAGATGCAAAGTATAATCCAGCTCATTCCCCCATGGCGTAGCTGGGGGCACAGTAACACAGGGAAATGGTCTGTCACAGCTGTGAGCCAACATCCCCGCCTGTGCTATTCTTTTGTATGTGTGTTGGTGTAACTCCCTCGTGGACTTTCTAGCCCAGAATAAACTGTCCAGGTTGGACAGCACTGAAGTCAAATGAACACCCCTTCACATGCTGAATAACCTGCAATGACTCTGCTGCAGACCGACCCTGCAAAATACAGATCTTCATCAAAAGACAGATGCCCAGGCTTTAGTTTCAGTTCATCTCTGTTTTGTTTTTAACCAGAATGGAGAAATCTCAGTGCCCGTTTTGCCAGTCCTCATGTTCCTGAGTGCCTGCCCAGCTTTTCATTTTGACTTTTTTCACTTAGACCACTCTCCTGTTGCTCAGCTTTACTCAGCAAAACAAAGCTGCAGTCATAGGTGCTGGAGGCACAACCACGGTGCAGGCAGTAGCATGGCATCGTGCAGCAGCCCAGAAATGCTCACAAGTCCAGAAAATAGTGCCTTCCCTTCGCTAGCGAGATTTATGCTAGCAGAGGTGTACCTCTCTTGGTCTTAGTTGTCTTCTTTCTTTTTACACCTTCATTTTCCAGTATCATCATCACCACAGGGACTTTGGTACATCCGGCTCCAGAGGTCAAGATGATTATTCCCCGAGTCCTCTGTCCCACCCAGAGGTCACTGCCTATGCGGCAAGTTTAGCACTGCGAAGTGGTCCCTAGGCTGCCGCTGCTCCCTGCAGCTTCTTACCTTCAATCATCAGCAAAAGGACGTTTGTTGTCTGTTGCCAAACTGTAATCTGGAATTGCTGAAGACCTGGTGTCTGCTCCACTCTCCTGAATCTGCTACAGGGAGCACATTGTATCAAAGATCTGGGGGTCACTGACATCCTTACAGGCTCCTGCCATTGCTTAGGGAACTCTTGCCCACAGGCACATGAGTTGGAGCCCAGGGATGCAGGATGTAGGGCACCTATATGGCTTCTCCCAGCTGAACAGAGAACTCAAACTGGCAAGATAAGAGACCAGCAACTGTATTGTGTCGAACTTATTTATCACCAGCTCCAGGTGTGGGAGTCGTTTAGCTTTATGTTTCATGTAGCAATTTAGCGTGCTGCCACCTCACCAGCCTGCTGAGACATCTTCTAGCTAATTATACTCATTCATTAAGTGCATGCTGCCGTGCACATCTTCATGCTAGAGCAAGGGTAGTGCAAACTTAGTTGGCAAGTGAAACACAAAAATGGTTATTATTGCAGTAGTGCTGGCACAGGAGAGAGATGTTAACTTGCATACAGACTCAATAATAAATGAAACGTTTGACAGAGAAAAATGAATTGGCGATGTTCCTCCATCTTTCTAAGAAACTGACAGTGTATCCTACAGCCATGGGGTCCACATGCTGACAGTTACAAAGAGGTTTTGTGAACAAACTAATATAGACTGTGTCAGCCTGCCATTAATTCTGGAGTTCCTTCTCTGGGTAGTTTGTAAAATGTAATCAATGGGGCATTTTTCAAAAATCTATGAAAATTGTGAGCCTGTAATTGTGCCTTCCTAAAATAATAACAGGGAATCTGGCAAGGGAAGGTGAAAGCTACACAATGTGCCTTTCTTCCCGGCTGCTGCTGGAATGTGCCTTGCAAGCACAAGCTTTTCCCATTACGCAATACTCTCATGCAAAATCCTCAGTGATATAATGCTACTTGGAGAAATTGGAAACTTCAGATTCACTTTCTCTTCTCTATTCCCACAATAAATACGGTGTTAATATAAAGTTAATATCATGGCTTTCCCCTTGCCTTTTCCCCAGTAGCTTAACTGTTTATTTACATATTTTCCTGTTATCTCAAATTGTATGGCGCGCTCTACACATCTGAAGATGGGCTGGTTCCAGCCTCCCCATGCTTGAACTGCCTCTTGAACTTTCTCTGATTACATCATTATATATAATGATACATTATTAGTGCCATCAAGGCGTGCAGAGTTGGTCACAGTGCTTACACTCTAAATCTGACAGAAGCAAAAAAAGAGGGCAATAGTTTAAATAAAGGGGGAAGTGGAGATGACATTGAGGAGGAAATTGATTGCAGAAAGCTGTATGAAATGAGCACTTAGATGAAAGAGGGCTCTGAAGGAGAGAAAAGAGCCTGTTGGACTAGAAGTTGGGGCTGTTCCAAAATGAGGCCCCTACTCAAGAAAGCATTTCTGTTCAGGGTAGTGTTTAGGCATGAAGTCAGACATTTGTTGGACTGGGGTACATAGACCTTCGGGAGACATGTGTATAAAGACATGATGAGAAGGATCACATCAATAGGAATGTAAGTACAGGAGAGCAAGGAGGTCTCATAGCTTGTGTTCAACAGGGTCAAAGTCAGCAAAGTAATGAAATGTGCGAGGTTGGTCCTACCAGAGGTTCAGGAGAAACTGGTTATTTGAGTGAGAAGACTTGCAGGAAGAGGTGCTGTCTTCTATGCTGTATGCTGATAGGGAGGGGGTAGATGAACTTTTGAGTGCATGAACTTTTCTTCAAGACTTTAGTAGCACTGTTTGGAGACCTGACCAAAAAGAAAAACAAATTAACACCTTTTGCACTCTCACAGGTTTTGAACTCTTTACTTCCTTAAATAAATGGTTTATTACTTACACCAAAGCTGTAGTTGTAAAGCATGGACCTGCACGTGAGGCTTTTGCACTCCAGAGGAATGTCAAAGTTCTGTTTAGAAAGAGAGGAGTGATAGCAGCAAACATGTCTTCATCCACAAACAACAACAAAACAGGTTTAAGAGATCTTGCAAACCCAAGCCTCTCATCTGATTTTGCTTATTTCTGCTTAACTGAATGGGAGCTTTCCAGCTAGCCTTATTGTGTTGTACAGCTACACAAACAGGAGGACCAAAACCGAGAGAAAAACACAAGGCTGACTATTAGGAGGAAGAGAACAGTGTGGGTAGGAATAAAGGGGAAGAGAACTGAGATCACCTGATGGGCGTACAGCTAATTTAAGATAAAGGAGACAGTCTGCTCTTGATTCCTTTGCCATATGCTTATAGTTTGATGATGGAGTTTTAATACACAACTTCTGCCATACTAGCACTAAGTGTTATATTTTTATCTGTCTTCTGACTGCTGTATAATATGAGGATTATTTGATTTTTAAAACGAGGGATGATACAGAAGTAGAGTGTAGGCCATGGATCAGACACAGGACTATGTTGGTGGAAATATCCTTGACATGTAACAGATAGTGCCTGCTCCAAGGGACTTGTAGAATAAATACATAGGAGAAATACCTCTGAATGCAGGCTTTCCTCCCCAGAAGAAAAAAAAAAAAGCAGCCTTTAAAACTTCCAAGAACTTTTTATTTAATTCAGATACAGCACAGTCTGTATCTGAATACCTCCTTTTGTCCCAGTCTGGCCCAATCAGGGCATATAGCACACACATATGTGTGTGTGGTTGCTATGGTATATCTGTTCTCCACTTGCTCAAAATGCAGGTACATAATTGAGCACCCTTCTATTCAATATGACAAATTATTGTACCTGAATATTTCACTGAATAAATGCAAATAAGGGACAATCTCATCATATAAAAATCAGCAGATCTTGTAAAGTTGGCTTTGACTCACAGCTGAGTAATGGCATCTTCACCTGTTGCTAAACTGCAGGCATGGTCCCTGCTCATGCTCATGGATCGTAGGTTAGCCAAAGCTGTGCAAAGCAATGTGATGCAGTTTACTCATTTCAATTCCAACTACCATGGTGCACACTGACAACTGGTAGGTGGTAATCTGTAACACCACGGTTTAACCTCCTTGTTCTTTCTACTTAAAAGCCACCTTGTAATAAAGTTTTACTGAAAAATAGAAGTTGCCTCACTAGCAGTGGGAAGTAGAACAGACTTTAACAAAAGAAACAGTAGGCTAGCGAATAAACTGTTAGTGGAGGTGTGAGTTGTTGTGTCTTTGCCTGCACTATTTGAATCATCCAGCTTTCTTAAAATAAAATGGCTATTTATTTGAGGCTACATCTTACAGCTACCTTAGCTGTCAAAAGTCATACATAAAAATATCCTTTCTTCCAGAGAGAGCCATTCATCACTCAACCAGTAAATATTACTCACTCCATTGATTATACTGTGATTATATTTTCTCTTTAAATGGCTGTTAGAATTGGGTATAAAAGACCCATTTGTTTCTACTACAGATAGTCTCGGTCTTTAAATGCTTCGTTGTTTTGAATTAGTCATTGCAGTTTGCACAGCTGAAATGCCAAACGTGATGCCTTTCCAGGTGAAATCTGCGAGCTGTCTCAACCTTTTTCCTCTTCATTTTTGGGCCTTCCAAGGGAACCTCCAAATCCTATGCAATGAGTTTAGAAGTTATTACTGCCATTCCCTTATACAGAGATGCAACTTGACTTTCTGCAGCACCAGAAATTCTGAAATAATTCTCCACAACCAAAAGGCTACAGCTCAAGCGAAACGATTTTTATGAGGTAAACAGGGTGTCAGGAGACCTGAGTCCCAAACACAGCTTTTCCTTGCCTTGCTTTCTTCCAGCATTTCATGCACTGTCAGCTGAGGATGGTGAAATCCCACATAAAGTGCTTTAAAATTTGCAGGTTGCGGTAAAAACTCCCTCTAATCTAGTCTGTTCCTCCAGGTCTCCGTGCTCTCTCTAGACATAAACTGCCAGGCAAAGAACTCCCTATAAACATTGTGCAGCCCGTGAACATTATCAACCCACAGACAACCTGGCATGTGGTTAATTAATTAGACTGAATACTAATTAATTAAGGGGCATCCTCAGTGATTCTGTCCAGAGCCAGCTCAGATGGAGCCTGGCTCAACAGCACTCGCGCAGCCTAAGGCCTGAGCTGGCTGCCTGCTTTCACACAACACTGTGACAACATGCAAGGGAACCACCAAAACACCAGGAGCAATCCTGGGTGTGCCATCTGGTGTTTTTTTCAACCACCCAGGTATCCCTACAGAGCTGGCTGAGCGTAGATCTGGCAGCCCAGCACAAAAAGACTATGGACTTCTTTGTTCATTGACCACCTCTGTTCTTTCCAGACCCCTCTCGCTTCCCCTCCCCTACTCCTCTGACAGTACAAAGCTCTCCCACCAGCCAGCTGAAGTTTTACAGATTCTTTTGAGGATGCTCTCAGTACCCTGCAGACCAGCAGGGGACCTTCCAGCTGCAAGCAGCCTCAGAGGCCCTTGCTGTAGACCAGCCTTTCCATCACTACGTTTATCATCTGCAGCACAGACGCTTTTGACGAAGGTTGTCTTGCAAATGGCCAGTCCATGTGGAGAGAGGTTTTTCAGGCCACATAAGGGTAGGAAACTGTCTTTGCATCTTTCCTTTAGATACACCTCAAAGACATTTCTTAGGCTTGTTGTAGTGTGAGAAGACAATTCTAGCAAGTCTGTCTTTGGAAATTCAAGTTTCTATAAGCCTGGAGAGGAAAAGGTGGAAAGGTTTAACACTTTCCAAATGCCCAAACTCTCATCTGCTGTATGTGTGTAAGTAAGTGAACAATAGTCCTGTGGTCACATCAAAAATGCAGCACATTACAAGTTAACTGGTGAGCTCATTTTAAGCAGTTTTCATGGCTCTGAAAGTGATCTGTGTTATTTTATTAAAAGACAAACATGCACTGTATTCTGGTATAGATATACATCATGGCTGTAAGAGAAAAACAAAACTGAGCTTAAAATAAAATCTTCCAAGGTACAAGAAAAACATTCAATGAGATAATCTGAGGCTCTGAAGTTATACTGAGATCCACTTATCCATTATCTTCAAATTAGGAACCACCTGTTCTTCATAACCGTCTGTTTGTATGAATGAGGAACTCTGAGTTTAATTAAGTAGCATGTGTGGGTGGAACAGGCTTCCCGACAGCAGTGAGATTATTAATGGACATCTATATTGAATTTCTTTGCATTTTTGAAAGGCTAATTACAATGTAAATTTAGTTTTAAATTATTGCTTTGCTGTGGGATGAGAGTTGTCATTTATTATTAGGGTGGATTTTTTTCACATCCCAGGAAAACATTGGTTTGACTGCATAAGCACTCTGTAGTCTCTTATTTTTCCCTAATTTACACTTTTTGCTCGTGGTTCGATGTGCTGTAAAATATGCCCCTGTCTCTAGTTTCATTATTTTTATAGGATTTTGTTTTGTTTCTGCCCTGCAACTTTCTAAGGTTTTGAGGAAATGAAAGCCAAGCTTTTCAAAAACAGGCCTGAAGCTGAAATCTGAAAAAGGTGAACTTGTCTTAAGAAAATAGCCCCCACTGACTTCCTGGTACTTTAACGTTTTAACTGCTAGTTTATTACATGTAGCTGGTGATGTTTGCAACATAAACTCAAACATGCTGGATGCTGGAACATGTTCTGTTTTAGTGAACCCAGAATAATTCATATATAGTTTGTCAGTGCCCACAAGGAAAAACAAGCCTCAGCTGGTGGACAAGCCTGCAGCGTGCCCAGCCCTTCCCATGCCCTGCTGTTCAAACTATGTGAAAAACAGTTTTGGCCCATGCTCTGAGCCAAGGTATTGCATGATTTACATTCTCCTTATTTCCTCACCTGAGAATTTTGACATTTGGCCTGGAACAAGCTTCAGGTGCGAGCCCGAGAGGTGCAGGCAGTGTGGGTTAGTCAGTGAAGGCTCTCACAGACAGAAGTGGATCTTTTACATCGGGCATGTCGTGCCCAGCCAGTGTTTGCAGCCAGAGGGAAGAGAAACGCAATGAACCAGCACATCCAAGGAGATATTATTTGACCTGTTTCTGCAGTAACATGGGAAAGCAGTTGGCTGAACATCAGCAACATTTTAGTTCGGTATTTCATGTGTTGGGGGTTATTAGATGCAAGAGTGCTCTCTGGAGTGAGCTGCAGCCTGCCTGCCACTGGCCACAGGGTCACTTCGAGGCTAGA
Source organism: Numenius arquata (assembly GCF_964106895.1). NCBI lineage: Eukaryota > Metazoa > Chordata > Aves > Charadriiformes > Scolopacidae > Numenius > Numenius arquata. The sequence goes on from NC_133578.1 coordinate 28,779,824, forward strand.
AGGAAATAGAAACATCTGATTCCACACAGACTACATTAAAGACCTATCTGCTTTGGCACTGATGGATAACCTAAAGTTTACAGACGGGAACAACAGGAAAAGATACAATATCTGGTCACATCTGAAAGACCTGCAGAGCATGGTAACTCAATTGTATGCAGTAAGAGTTTCACTGGTATCGCCACTGAGAGAATTCAATTAAAAGCTATTAGCATAACAAGGCATACAGGGGTTGCCAAAGTGCAAGGAAGCTATAAAGCATCTGCGTGGGATGGAGGGGACTGATTTGACAATTTTGATCTTTCCTGCTCCTTCCTCATTTTATAGTGAACAGTGACAAAGTGCTGATCTGCCTGGTGGCCTTTTTTCTTTACCTTTTTCTTAAGTAAGAACTACCTAGTAGAGTTTTCTGAGGCCTACATCCATAATCTGTCTGCCTTAAGGCTCACTTGAAAGAAAAGAAGCTCTATATAGTTCTTGTTATGAAAGTTGCACAGATCGTGTATTGCTGGGGGAGGGTACCCATAGCAGGAACTGTTTGATTGTGCGGGAGGTCAGATTAGGTATTTGTTGAAGTCTCCTTGGCCTTATATTGTGTGATTCTCTACAATTTCTCTTCGGAGCATTGAAAATAAAACACAGCGCTGAATTAGAGTCAATTCCCACCTTTTCTAGTAGTCCCTGAAGCAAAATTCTTGTGGATATTGAGGAACCCTTCTAAGAGCTCTGACAACGCATGAAATTAAGGAGCAGTGTATCTCCAAAGGACTTGCCATTCCCTGTGCGTTACCCTCATTTTGGCTCACTCACCCTCCAGGTGTGGGGGTTGTTCCTATAAAGCTGCATGCCCCAATGCGGAGCTCCTTCCCTTGGCTGTGGGTCCACACATCTGGGGCTGGAGCTGGTCTTGAGGGCCAGCAGCTGCCACAGGCTACAGGGGCAAAAGGGGTCTGTCCTAACCCTAGATCTGCCCATATCCATTACTGGGACTGGAATTTTTAAGAGTGGAAAGAAGTCATCATTGGATAAAGAGATAATTGAGATAGTTGACTCTTTCTACATTCTTAGAAAGGTAATAAATTACAGTTATATGGTTAGAAGTTTAAACAAAACTTTTGCAAAAATAACCTAACAATTGAAAACTATGGTTACCTCAGGGTGGAACTATTATTATTATTATTGGATTTGTTGGGATTTTTTGTATGGCTTATTGAGTGTTCTCATTTTGCCATAAATTCGAGAAAAATCACTAGACATGTGAAAGCACTTTTGTAGCCCAGTGTCTGGACAAGGCCGTTTCAATACAGGAGAGATGCTTTGCCTCAGGTTGGTTCCCAAGGTGACCCTCTGCCTCTTGGGGACAGTAATACTTACCAATGCCACAGAGACATTGTGTCACTGCTGAACTTCTTTATGAGTTCCTGAGATGAAAGCTTGTATAATAATACTAAATAAGATTCATATTTATTTTATTCCATAGTCCAGCTAAGGGCATGTTTTGTGAAATGGCAGAAAATGGTATGAGATTTTCATTTTAACGAGTTTTTCCTTAAAGTATCTTTTGGCTGTTTTTCATATGTACAATAAGGTTTCCTTCCTTGCTCCGTAGCTGTGTAGTCATTCCTTTTTGTGTTATTAAAACTGAGAAGGAATGCCTCTAGGTCAAAAGAGACTTACTAGTGTGTTAGGTCTTTCTCTCAGGAATAGGTCCTGATTTATGTGTTGCAATTTGGGAATGATATTAACTAACATTCCTTTGTAGAATGAGAAGGTGAATGTAAATTACAGAAAAACAACTGTGATTTAACAAAATAAAACTATTTTGTTTTATCTGCACTCTCCTTGAAGCAGAAATATCAGTAATATTATTAAATTATCCCAAACCCGTAGATTGGTATAAGCTGTTCCCTTACTTTTGGAGAGAATTATTAAAGACGCAGTTGGTGTTATTCTATACTGAGTCCATCTAGCTTTATGCTCATGCAGCTCAATTCAATACAATGCCACAGCTTATTTAGGAACAACTTTACAAACTCTGCAGTCTTAAGTTTAAAAGATCTGCCTGCAGATACATCAAAATATCCCAGTTATTCTGAGTTTTGCCTGGGTTAAATATTTGAGGGTAGGTCAAGGGTGAATAGCATTATTTCATGCGTGGTACTGCAAGAGGCTGTGTATCACATTTTGTAACGCTTTTGCATTTGAAGTTTTTATTTATATTATCTTATTGTGGGGTGGAGTCAAATGAATATGTTTTCAATTTTGCAGTGGATTGTTACAATCTGAAATGGCTTTTGTAAGCTTCTTGGCATCAATAAGCATGAAGTGATTGTGGTTTTGAACCTAAGACTCATAGGGGCGGCCATAACAAAATCATTCCTCTCTCTCCGCTATCTCCCCCCAGCTTCTGACTGTGGAATATTCTGAGTTAGCCAAAAGATGCACATGGAAAAATGACTTTGTTTTGAATAAATGTGCAAAGAGGCACAGAAATGCAATGTTTATTCCTGTAGGCTAAAATTTTCAGGCTTAGTTATACAGTTGCACTCACTTATTTTAGTCCCTGTATCTAATCCAATTTTCCAAAGAAATTACGGCATTGTCAGCAACTCTGTAGCCATGACAAAGGATCAGGATGCTGATTTGGACAGTTAAATTTGCACCTGTAAATTTATCGGAACACTATAGCTGTAGAAAATGATGAGTTCAAAAAATGTCTTCATGATTAGGGCCAAATGAATCATTGATTTTTTTTTTTATGTTGTCATCCTTTTTTTTTAAATTGATTTAGATCAGACTTATTGTCCTGCTTAACAAAATTACTTCCTTTCTCTTCCCTTAAATTTTGCTTAGTTCAATTAAAAAAATCTGTAAAAAGAGGAGACAAAGACTGAGATTTAGAAAACTGTCTGAGGGTGCAGTGGTGTCGTTATTCTCCTCTTGTTCAGTAGCTCAGTGTCTAAGACCACTTCTCTGAATGTCGAGAGACTGGTTCATATTCTACTCAGAACTGGTAAACTTTAAGCAGGAACCTCTTTTAGGTGAGTTTTCTAATGAGGCTCTAATATAGGCTATATATTGGAACATGAACTCAGTCTTTTCTCAGGGGATTGCAGCTGTACTTTGTACTTGGGACTGCTGAAGTATTTCACGTAGAGGATGATTCCACAGGCTCTTGGTTAGAGCAAGTGCCTGGGGCTTGCCCCAGAGAGTATTTGTTCAACTGAATATAATAAAAAATATCACTGGAAAAAAGACTATGCAGACAAATGATCTCCTCCAATGGCAGGTCATTCCTTGGGATCTGGAACTTGTGATGTCCAAGCTTTTCTGGCAAAGAAGGGAATACATTCTGCATCATTTGCATCCTTTTGAAAAAGTGAGAACAAAACCGCATCCTTTCTTCATCCTGACTTCCCCCCTCTTCTTCTAGGAATTATTTAGGTAGTTATTATTTGTGGTAGGTATTATTTGTGGCACACTTTATGTTAATTTGCAAAACTAAAAATAAATGGAGGTTCTGAAGGTGAAGTTACACTTTCAGCTACTTTAGAATTTGTTAGCAGAATTGTAAAAACACTCTGTTCTGATACTCTCTGCTGCTCCTTTCTCAACTTGACTAACAGATAGCCCTTTTTGCCAAAACACACCCGGCAGCCAATTGTCACACTAGTGTGTATCTGGTAGCTATCTTAGTGCACCCTTGGAAAGATGAGCAATGGGTATAGCAATATTTTGGCATGAATATTAGCTGTTTAGATTTTCACATGTACTGTTTTAGGGAACGTGTAAAGGCTCCTACCCACACCTTGAAACAGTTAAGAAATGGCATAAGGCCAGGTAAGAAGTCTAATTGAAATATCATATGAAGGGAAAGAATTTGGAGCACAGCGGTATCACAATATAACAAGTCCATCATATAACAGTGGAAAATAGTCAGAAGGAATATGAGGTGAGGTGAGAGGAAGAACCATCCATTTAGCTCAAAGAGCAAACTGAATGCAAAATATCCAGATTCAACTTTACATTTATAGTAAGGCAACAGCACATAGCTAACCCTCCCCCAGTTCTTGTAGTTGATTCTTCAGTCTGGCACAGTTGTCTAAAACTGTAGGAAATGTGACAAAGCTGGGGACTTCGTGGCTGTGAGGAGCAAGCTGCCACATGAAGAGGATGCTGGGCCGTCCCTTTATCCTGTTGCTGTCGAGGGATGAGGAATCACATGAGACAGACTGAAGGCTTCAATGTTGCAAGCCTGCTCTAACAGGGATTTTAAAAAAAAACAACAACAAAAAAATGCTGACTACATCACATGTACATTTTAAGTGGATAAGCAGCAACCAAGAGAATCCCTAGATGAATTTGCACCTTGTTGACAAGCCCTATGTGAGGTGCACAACTACTTCAAATGCAGGCAATCGTTCCTTCTTCAGTAACAAAACTGTTTGATGTGGCCCTGATCTGAGAAAGCCATTAAGCTCATCTTTAAATATGTGCATAACAATCTGAAACAAAGAGGCTTTCTGAATCTGGGTCACCTGTGGAGATACATCTAACAGGAATTATTAAACACAGCCTAGAAACCAGTGTTTGCAAAAATAGAGCGCCAAAGCTAGGCTCCCAGGAGCCTCAGGCTTCAAAATGGCTGAGTTGCTTAGTGTTGAATGAGGCCACTTGGGGGCACATACCTTTACACTTCAAGCTGCTCAGCACAAGTATTTCTGCATTGGCCTTTTGGGAGGGGACAGGAAGGAGGGGAATGTGTTTTTTCTTGAAATGTTAGTTTTGCGGAAGGTTTAATCTGAGCAAACATCAAGGCACAGGGCTTGCTGTGAGAAATGTACCAGCTCACGAGTGACAAATCCAAGGCTCCTGGGCTGAATTTGGACACTGTAAGCAGCTCACCTGCTGCCCTGGAGCCAGCGATGTGTTCTTTTTTCTCTAGACACAACCAAACAGCAGGAGATAGGTTGTATGAACTACTCCAGCTGCTTACAGCCTCTCCCCTGCACCATCCGCATTGAAAGCCTCTGGGTGTATCTATGTGACTTTAGCTGCATCCCCATGCACGTATGAGTGGAATCACTCTAGCAGAGCTGGGGAGGGCACATCTCAACCTTTGCTTGCCAGGGCAGAGGGCAGCAATACTGTAATTGGCCACATGGTCAGCCTGAAAGACAGGCAGGGAGCTGCCATGTTGGGTAAAGTAAACACAGATGGGAACAGCCTTCTTGCAGGGTTGTGTGCCCAGTGCATGGTCACTTCACTTTGTGAGGGAACCAAACCCAGTTGTTCTTTGCTCGCCCCACAAGCTATTAGTTTCAGTTAGGTATTTTCTCCTTGAATAAGCAGGACAAAAGGGATGTGATATGCTGAATCATTTAAGGAAAAAATCAGCCTGTCAAGTGGATTATCATCAACTAAGCAAGGCCCTGGAGGCCAAAACCTCAGCCTCTAAATTATACATTCTGAACACCTATGCTTTTACTGTATTGTTGAGGCAAAACCTGCACTGTGTATCTCGGGGATGTTAAAGAAAACATGAATGCAAAGTTATACCACCGTTGGTATTTGCCAAGTGATTCCACCTTATGCTTGGGAATAGCAGGTGTCCTAGACACACCAAGTCCCTAGCAGGAACGGGATACCCAGTGTTTTGCTCTGTAATTGTTGGCAGAAATGTCTGGGGGGTCACTTAGCTGCTACAATATTAAAGCATATAAAAGCAGCATGTGGGAACTGCAAACCTCCTAGAAGAACGCACACCCTGCACATGAGAGGGAACAGATGCATTCTCGGGAGGTGGGTGTCACTCTTGCTTGTGCCACTCACTTCTCTGACGTTTTCTCTGTTTACTGTCTATCTTTTTCTCCTAATTTCACTTTCAGGGCTACCTGTGCACTTCAGCAGATGGTTGCCTTTCTGGCTACATTCTCTTTCCAGGAGGTGTTCAGAGTCAAGGTTTAAGTGAAAACACTCCTGCGTTTGGCTTAACACCTGACATTGTCTGGGTTACTTCAGGTTTGAAAGTGATATTAGCAAAATTGCACAAATCACTTTCTTATTGGAAATTGTCCCCTGCAATTGCATTTCATTCAAGGGATTTTATCCCAAGCCATCTATTCTCCACTGAATTACATTATTCTAACCCAAAACTTTGGATATTAAATTAACTGTTTCTTACCCAGGCGATTTAGAGGGGTAGAGATATGAGATTCTGGTGTGCATCTCTGGAAAAATGCTGCGGTTTTCCCCTTCTCACTAGGTGCAGCTTTTCTTCTAGGATCTTCTGTGCTGACTGCACTGATCTCCCTGGGCTTGTTCTGCAGCGAGTCTCTTTTGCTTTTCCCACTGAAATGGTGCTTTTGTGAGTATGTCTGGCAATCACTGTCTACGAAGGTAACTCCCACTCAATGTGCATTACCATAGTCCTTGAATAGAGAAAGTAACATTTTGTTACATACCATTCAGAGGAAATCCATCTCACCTGAGGAAACATATGGAAAATGACCTGTGAAGCATAGGGAAGGGAGTAGGGCCCTGATCCTCCATTTCCTTCCTTGCAACTAGGTCACATGGCGTTTTGCATGAATGCACTGGGAAGAATGAAGCTCCATCAGTCTGGAGCATTACTTTCCTGGACTGTGGGTAGCAGCACAGTGGGAAAAGCTGCACCCAAGCATTGCAACATCTTCTTTTTCTTTGTAAGCATGGGCAAACGCAACTGGTACAGCTATATCAAATAAAGTCTTACATCTTACACCCAAGACAGGCAAAAGGGATGGTTTCTGCACTCAGCTCCTTAGAACAAACCTGTAAGCACATAGGCTTATGGTACCAAGCTTTTAATCTAATAGAAGGCGGCCAGAGTAGGGCTGAGTGTGCATGCACAAGAGTTTGATATGTCTGAGCTTCACACCTCTAGATAATAACTGGCATCAGGACCTTTACAGCAACTCCAGTCTGCTCCAGAACTGTGATAATAAGCTGCCCCTTTACTCTGAGCAATAGAATGATTGAGTCCCCATTTAAAAACTGTATTGATTTTGATGGGAGTTTTGATAGAGTATGGGTGTTGAAGGACTGCCAGATTTGGCTGTTAATCTTCAGGATTGTTTCTTTCTGCTTGGCTGAGCATATGCCTCATGTTTGCTGTCCCCAGTGTGAAGGATTTAGGAACTGTCAATATCTCTGTTGATATATGAAGCACTAAACACAGTGGGAGCAAGATGCACATTTGGGACACTCCTGCTGAGGTCTGGCATTTATACCGGGGTAATTTAGCAAGTCCCCACCTTCTGCTGCCCCCCTGTAAGAGCCTATTGCCCCAGGAATACAAACTGTGGAACTTTCTGGGTGCATACTCCTCTATTGCCAGTGCTGCAGCTCCACACTCAAACACAAGCTGAGATGCAGGGTGGTTTCAGTTAATACACACTCACCATTTCATCTCCTGCCTTTGCTGTGTGGGGTGGTGCCCTTGCCAATCCAGTTGTCACTGACCTGGCACTGGTCTTAGAGGTGCTCTGCAGAGCCCAGATTGGGTAGGCAACAGCAAAGCAGGGTCTGAATTTCAGAGGTGCTGAGAACCTACCACTGCCATTGGTCCTTCTGGAGTGCTCCCCACTCCTGAAACCTAACCCCCGTATATTGCAAGACGGAGCAACCTGCACAGGAGTGTTCTTTGGAAACTGTGTTTCATGTGTCCATCTTCATAAATTGACCATAGATGCCTTCTTTCAGTGAGAATGAGTCACTTTTGAAATGGTCTGGTGCTTAGATTGCAATGGCTTCTGCTAGATGTCTGTAGAGACTGCAAAGTGTTGTGGCTGAGCTAACAGGTACATCAAACATATATGGTAAACAAGAATTTTAGAGGGGGTGATCCCTTTTTATTTATTTATTTGCCATTTTTGTCACAACCTTAGCTGACAGAGCATTTTCTGGTCACGTTGCCTCAAGACAGCACAGAAGATTAATGTTTGGAATATGCTAAGCTCTTGAAAAAATGTAAAGATAATATCAGAAAAGTAATTCAACATGTCCCCGAAGCTCTTAACCACAAGTGATGACATTCTAATCTTTGGGGAAATGCAGGACAAGTGCTGTCAGCCTTTCAGAGTGGTGCGAGTGTGTCACAGTGCAGAGGGTGCAGAACCAAGACTGAATTTGGAAAAGGATCACTGCACTCACAAGGGGCTCTCCAAAAAAGCAGAGAATCCATCAGTGCACCAGAGAAAGTTCTTCTTTTGGCTAAGCCTGTGGGCATCAGCTGGGTGTGGGATACATTCCTATCTGTTCCTCAGAAGTTTCAGTGTGACCTTAGGGCACACGCATCCCGTTCCCACATGGGCACGTGAGCAATCTCTTTTACTCATGGACTGTTGGCTCAGAGGGAGCCTGGAAGCATGCCCCACAGACAGAAGCAGAGAGAGGTGCTGAATTTGTATAAATGCTAATTGTGCTGGGCTCACGCTCAGGCACTCTACTCTCCTTTGTATGCAAACACACAGGAACACAAGGTGTGCAAATGTGGTTCATCTGGCAAGGCGGGAGCGCAGGCACAGTTCAGTCACAACCCTCACCAGGGGTGGCTACCACCTCATGCAGTGGGCCACGGCTCACTCTCTGCTGGAGCCTGCTGTTGGGCCACTGGCAGAGACACCGCACGGGCAGTGCTGGGGTCAGCAAGGCATGGCTTCCTGAGGCAGCCTGCTTTGCTTTCTTTTAAACGGGAGCGTGCTATGGAGGAGAAACAAAGTTGCAATAATTCGCTTCAAAGTCAAGAAAAAAGAAACAAAGCTGCAGATTATTTCTTTTTTTTTTGTTACAGCATGTCGTGGTTTCAGTCTAATTTACCAAAACCAGACCGACAGATGGCCCTTCCCTCCCCCCCCCCCCAAAAGAGGAGAGAGGAGGAGAAAGAGATAAGGAGATTCAGAAGTTTAGAATGAACTAAACTACTTTAATGAAGAATTAATATTAAAATAAAAATAAAGAAGAAAATAATAAAATAGATACAATATATGCAAAACCGTATCAAGCTCCCAGGATGACAGTCACATCACCGGCAGGCACTGGGGAAGTCCCAGACTGGAGTCAGCGACGGGTGGGAACTGGATTCCAGCTCTGGAGTCAGGAACACACGGATCAGGATCAAAGGCAGATGAACAGACAGAGTCCTCTCTGGACGTCGGCCATCGCAGGAAGGGGGCTGACCCTTTGATCCCTCAGCTTTTATACTGAGCATGGGGCAGATGGGATGGAATACCCTGTTGGTCAGGTTTGGGTCACCTGTCCTGTCCACTCCTCCCCACTGATGTGACCCCTCTACGTTTTTTCCGTTTCCGACCCTCTAAGGGGGCAAATAACAAAATTGGCTGACCTTGGTTGTTATAGCAATAAGTATAAGCAAGGGCCTCCCTGCATCCCATTCCTTGGCACGGAGCACAAACATTGGTCTGATCATTCTGAGAACGAGCAGTTTTCTCCACAATGTGCCGTTAATTTTAGAGAGTTAGAGGAGGCCTAGCTAGGATGTAAAGTTACAGAACAGAAAATTAGTTCAGTTTTACTTCAAACCGGGACACAGCAGAGCAGTTTCTGATGTCCTTGTTGAGGCAAAGGAGAACTGGGCTGGAGCAAAGCCTGTAGGAAGAGTGGGCCCAAGACCGGTGCTGTTTAGAGTTGAGGCAGGACAGCTAAGCAAGCCAGGACAGCAGAGGTGGAAGGGACCTTGCCCACAGGACTGGTGTCCTTTATAGACGCAGTCCTTTCTGGGAGCTGCTCATTCTACACAGGGTTGGTGGCGAGGAGGTGACAGGTTTTGCTTCGTTTCTGACGAAATTGAGCCTTACTTACATTACAGTGAAAGAGAAGTGATTCTTATTGACTTTTAGTCTAGGACCAAAGCTGAAGAAGGGCGAGAAGGGCCATGTAGCTTGGCACAGACTGATTCCAACTACTGGCAGAGAGAAGGCAGACGCAAGTGCAGTGCTGCTGGTAGAGTTCCATTAGGCCATTCCACAGCAAAGCCTTCAACTGTCATCTAGGCATGTGTAAATAAATTGGTTTATTTATAAAACTCCACTTACTATAGTAACTCATTATTTTGCCTCATTTTCTTGAAATGATGAGTCTCTTGAAACAAAAGCTGAAGTTAAGTTAAAATAAAAAAGAAAAAGAAAAAAAAAAAGCAAGCCAGAAAGCCCCTGGCCAAGCAAAAGAATGCTACAAATCTGAAGTTGAGCAAGGTGATCCTCAGAAATTTTAAATCCTAAAATTCAAATTATGAAAAAGGAAATACGTTCTTTTGGACTCTGAGCCCTCACAGCACAGTAAAAACATGTGGCTTAAGAAGTCCCCAGCCCTAATACTTGCAGTTCTTGCTTGCTTGTTTCTCTAACAAAAACTGAAATGTTTGTGTGTAAGTTGACTCCATCTGCTGGGCTTTATGCATGGTATTAAGCATCATGAGAATCAGTTTTGCCCATTCACAGTATTATCTTAAGTAAGTTGAGCTTGCCAGCCAACAAGGGAGAAGTTTACATTAGCTGTGAGGTTAGGACCATAAAACTGTGGCTAACTCAAGGAAAGAAAGTAACCTGACAAAATTTCAAATATACCCACTGGATCAGGAATACTATATACCATCCATCGCAAAAGAATACTTCATTTTCAAAGCTATCCCTGTGGTTTCATAAGCGTTTGCCTCTACCAGAAATGCAAGAAATGATAAAAGAAGACATGGTTCTAAATGCTATAATGGATCCAAAGGGAGCACAGATAGGGCAGGTGATTACAGCACTGAACTCCCTGCTACGGAAATAGACGTATCTGAATAGAAATTTCCCTTCAAAACTTAACAATGAGGTTACAGCTCCTGAGACTGCATAGTGCTGACCAGTACTACTTTTCTGGCAGAGATTTCTTTGGTAGCTTCAATAGAAATATCAAATTGGTTGTAGTACCTTTCTTTCAGAGACTCTCTAGGCTTCAGGTCCCAAATTGTTCACAACCCATGTAGGTCAGGACAACTTTGTGGTTAAGCCCTTCTTCCTAAGGATCTCTTGAGAAGAGAGCACCCTATGAGGAAAAGTGCTAAGAAGTCTGTTAAAGCTTGTAGTGCATCAGCCATTAATCTGGGAATTCTTTATAAAAAGAGAGCAGCTTGATTTAAAATCTTCAAATGGATGGTTTTAAATTATTCAAAATATTGTATTAGAAATCCAGCTGAGTCAATTCAAATTTCAACAAAAAATTCAAAGGACCATAAATTATCTGACTGCTATTACATGATTCCCTCAAAAATCTTAATGACTAAAAAAACATGTTTCCCTGGAAAATTGTCAGATAAATTAGAAAAACCTAAACCACTTCCATAGCATGTTTCAATTGTTGCAGCAGACATTAAAAACCTGAAAAAATGTAATTCTTTACCTTCCACATTTTGCAGCACCCAAAATATAAAATGTTTCTTTTTGTTCTTTTTATGTATTGCTTCCAAATCTCTAATCATTACATTCTGACTGTTTGTGTGCTTAATCACACCTTATCAACACCCTTTTTCTACACAGCGCTGGTAAAAATGTTTGTTTGCAGTCGTCCTTGTGCTCTGAACTGTGTCATTTCTCATGCATAACTTCCTATGCAGGGAGACAGAGCATTAATACCCTGTTCAGGTAATTCAGAGAACACAGTGACACATTGGCATAATTAAATAATGTCATCAGTCTCTGAAGTGTACTCCCTATGGTGATGCACCGCATGAGAAACCTCCTAATACGACACCTACGGGTTTCTTGCACAAAACTGACTTTACTGTAATGTATTCCATTAGGAGAGCTGAAATTTAATGGAGAAATCATTATTTTATTTTATTGGAATTTCATGCGTAACTTGGTATGAAGCTTCTGCCCGCTGGATCTTGTTACACTGTTTTCTAGCTCAATTAAAGAGCTGTCTCTTCTACGTCTTTCCCACATAGGTGCTAGACCACCATGGTCCAGCCTAGTCAGTGTAATGAGTTCAGGTGGTCTGTGACCACAGCACAGGTTTTGTATTGCAGAAGTTCTTCTGGGCTCTCTTCTAAAGCCTCTGCAGTTTTTAACAGCCGTTTTGAAGTGTGTTCAAGTATGACACAGTGCTCAAGTAATGGTGTTCTCAAATATTAAATTGTACCTGTCTCTGATATGTCCATCCCATAGCTGTAACACTAAGCATTTCTCCCATCACACCATTCTCACATCAGCCATGAGGCAACAGGAGATCCCAGTCCTGAGGAACATGGCTGCAGTGTTGCAGCTGCTCCAACATAAGGTAATGGGCAATATGTACCACACTGGTCGTGACAGCAGGGCAAGGCTGCAGCTCTAATATCCATTGTCCTTGTCATATGCTCCAGATGAACTTTCTCACAGCAGAGTTGAACACATTTGCACTGCTACTGTCTCAGAAAATCAGGAGAAAAGCAGAGGAGAAAGCTGGGACAAACGACCATTGCCCCAGAGTCCCATACACAGCTTGCCTTAGCAGCTTCTCTGGACTCTTATTCCTTGCCAAGTTTTTTTTCTGCTTTCTGACCTCCATGTGTCCTGCCCTTCCTGTTCCTGCTATGCTATACATGATCTTTTGGGTTATAGAATTGTAGGATCATAGAATCGTTTAGGTTGGAAAAGACCTTTAAGTTCATCAAGTTCACCTGTTAACCTAGCACTGCTAAGTCCACCACTAAATCATGTCTCTAAATGCCACATCTATACATCTTTTAAATACCACCAGGGATGGTGCCTCAACCATTTCTGTGGACAGCCTGTGGCAGTGCTTCACAACCCTTTCAGTGTAGAATTTTTTCCTAATATCCAATCTAAACCTCCCCTGGTGCAACTTGAGGCCATTTCCTCTTGTCGTGTCCATCATTTGTTACTTGGGAGAATAGACAGATATCTGCCTTGCTACCACCTCCTTTCAGGTAGTTGTAGAGAGCAATAAGGTCTCCCCTCAGCCTCCTTTTCTCCAGGCTAAACAATCCCAGTTCTCTCAGCCTCTACTCATAAGACTTGTGCTCGAGACCCTTCACCAGCTTTGTTGCACTTCTTTGGACATGCTCCAGCACCTTAATGTCTTTCTTGTAGTGAGGGCCTCAAAACTGAACACAGTATTTGAGGTTTCCCACCTCATATCACCTCTTGCAGTCAGGCTTGCTTTGTTTTACCCATTCCTCGCTCTGACTTCTTGCTTCTCCTGTACTATTTATTTATCCATTTAACACTGTTCTCATGATTATGGTATTTGGACACCAAGCAACTCAAATAAACTGTCTACTTCATTGGCTCAAACTGTTCTCATTTATGTCGGTTGCCTGGTAACAGCTGTTGTAACTGAAGTTGCAAAATTTTCAGTGAAAAATGAATCCCGTGCTCCCAAACAGCCTGAACTTGAATAAATCTGCAAATGGTGCTGGAATTTTCCATGCTTTGGGGCTCTCCCGAGCTGATCTCTCGCTGTCAGCTTGGAAACTTCAAACAAACCCAAGTCAGCCTCTTTAAAGTCCTGTGGGGGAAACTGCAGAAAGCCCCACTGGTGTCTCTGCTGCCTTAACTCCCACCCTTGCTACACTCACATGAATGTAAATCATTACCTGAGCCCTGCAGCCGGCTGGAGGCTGCCAGAGAAGCTTGCTGGAGGGTATTCCTGACTCTTGAAATGGTAACAGAGGGTTTTTCTCTGTTTGTTTGTCTCTGCCAGTGGTCTCCACCCTGCAGGATTCGGTTTTGAAGCTAAAGATGTTTCTAATTACAAGCATTGCAGAGGCAGCCTGGGAGCTGGAAGGCTATGGGATTTTAACTGTGCTGAGGAGAGGAGGCAGAGGGTGTTGGTGGGATGGTACACGTGGCATCGCCTCAGACCTGGCCTGCCTGTGGCCCAGGGCCCATCTCACACTTTGCCTTCATGGATCAGAAAATCACACTGGGTGGGCAGAGGGATAAAAAGGCAATTTGGCTGCTGGAAGAAGCAGGTTTGATTCAAAACTCGATGTGTGGAGACTCTGAGTAGAAGCAGGGCATTGCAATGACGGTGGCAACTCTTGGGCAGACCCTTCTCTGTCGGCTCGTACCAGCCTATGCCCACCAGCAGTGCTGGGATGCCTTCCCTTGCAGCTACCGCAAAACACCATAAAACTTCTCCCCAAATTATTCCTAGATTCCACAGTACCTTGTAAAAGCTCCAGTCCTCCTGCTAAGCAGGGAGCTGTTTGGCCCCTTGCCAAAAGCACCCAGATCTTGCAGGAACAGTCTTTCATGTGACCATAAAATTAACTTCAGAGCAAAAATTGTAACTGCTGCAGGAAACTGTGTAGAAACTGATGAAAAACCAACTGTTAACCTTCTAATGAAAAATCCATACTATAGAAATCACAGAGAAAAAATGAAAGATTTCACGGGCCAGTTACAGGAAAAATAAGAAATTTCACGCTTTGTTGCATTCATTGAAAAGCATCTAAAACCACCAATAACGTTATTTCGTAGTATTAATAATGATTATTCAGTGTTCAAAGTTATTTAATGATGAATCCAAATGCAAACAAAATTAGTATGACCAGATCATAATCTATTTTTAGAAATACGAATGAGCTGTTGAAACAGCAAGTAAAAGAAATCAGCATGTGTTTGTTTGTTTGTTTGCTTTTTTCCTTATGGAATTAGTGGGTGTATTTCATTTCCAAAGCCTAACAGAGGGCAAAAAGAGCATTTTGCCATCCATTTAATACAAGTTCTGGAGGGGTGAGAAGCTGTTCTTAATGCCAACATGAAAACTTCTCATCCATGTTGGTAAATATGTGCACAGATAACAGCAAAGGACAGTGTGTAGGTTTTAACTGCTGAGTGTCATGGGGTAATGTTCCCATCATAGGGAGAAATCACTGAGATTTTCAAGCCTGAAGAAAAACCAGATTTAGCTACTTTGGGAAGTGGCAGATATGCACTGGTGTTTCCCAAACTTTGGCCAGGGTAACTGGCTTTGAGGTTTCTGAAAACCAGGCTCCTCCCATGTAAGACTAAAGAAGAGAAACTAAGGAGCCTGGTGTTAATGGATAACACTAAACAAAATTTGCTTAAATTGATATGTCCCTTAATTACTGCTTGAATATAATAAAACTAAATCATGTGTAAGATTTTATGTTTGATCCTTATTGATCTCTGCAATGTGTGTAAACATGTTGGGGCAAAATAATTACAGCTGAAAAATATTATTTATTATTAAACAGTGTGCCTTGTTTTAAATATCAATATTATGGCCTCCGGCGTTAGCTTTGCATTGACTAGAACCATAAGGAGTGTTTTTTCTGTTTTTTAAACAGATCCAGCACTTGGTAAATACTTAATGTTGTCTAAACAGATACAATCTTGGATTTTTTTCTGAAAATCCCTTTGGCTTTACATGTAGTTAACAAGAACATTACTTGCACTTTACCCATAGATTCCTCTTTCTCATCCTGATTAAATGATAGCAAAGGTAAAAATTTGTTTGCCTCAAATGTAACATTTAATAACATGGACGGTAGGTTTACTGCGTGCAGTATTGTTATTCTGGTTTCTTTTTTTTTCCTCTCTTCCCAAGCGTTTGGTTTTGATCCCTTGCCTCCTTTGTTGTATGACACTGCTTAAGCTGGCTGCCTAAAGCCTTGCAGAAGCTGACTTGTGGCAGGTTTGTCTCTGCAGACATGTGGTGAGTCAGCAGCATGGGAGCCTCTGCAAAGGAGGTGTTAGAAGAGTCCATGGCAAACCCAGTTCCCGTTTGAAGCCAGGGACTTCAGTAGGAAACAATTTTCTTCCCTAGTGAAGGAAAGATCAGTTTCGGGAACAAGGGGGAAAGCTGTCACTAGAAGTATTTATGATGTCTTGAATCTATTTATTTACAGATGTGGGATTATGTAGCTGGTGTATTAGGTACTTCCTCATCCTACGGGTGCAATAATTCAAGAAAGCGCTGAACGTGCAGCTACAGATAGATGTCAGGCTATAGACTGGGGCCCAATAGGTCAGAAAAGTGAACTGTTTATTTAGGTCCCAAATAGTCCTCAGGTACCTACCAGATATGGCTGAGGTTTCTCCTCTTTTGTCTGCTTCTGTGCTCTTGAGCTTTGCTGAAGCCAACCACACTTACTAATTAGGAGAAATATAGTACTGCTGCACGGCCATCTGATTAGTGAAGAGTTAATTTCTTCTGTCTGTCTCAGAACCTTCAAAAATAGCATTCTTCCTGGCATGGCCAGGAGTCTGCATTGCAGGTTTAAATCAAGCCCTGGACATTGCATGTCTATTAAGCATGGCATAACCTCTGATGATGGGGACACTACACGATGTCCCTAAGCTCCTCACAGCTTCCATAAAACACATGGCTGTCCAGGGCTGTGCTGGCTTGGGCTGCCTCTTCAGCGTTGTCTGTACTAGCTGCCAGCTTGTACTGAAAGGCTTGGGAGAGGGGGAGGTGGGGTTAGGGTGGACGGAACCGAGGAGAGGCTGAGTGTAAACTGTTGAGCAGATGAGAAAGTTTGTCTTGCCTGCTAGCTCTGTGTTCACACGGGAGAAGTCAGAGCTGGGTTCCCAGCAGGCACTAGTGGCAGGGAGAAGCCACAGCAGTAAGTGGCAGGCAGAGGAAACTCCAGGCACAGTGCCAAGCACTTGGAGAGGAGCTGGAAAATCTTTTCCTGTTTGCCATGCAGCCAAGCTTAGGCGGCCTGAGTTTGTTGCTGTAGCTAGTGGAAAGCTGAGAACTCCCTTAGGAGGAAGGGTGTGATAAAATGGCTAAGGGTTTTACACAAAGGCTGGCAAGGTGTGACCAGAAGGCATATATTAATGAGAGGGAAGTTGAATTCTTGTCTGTTCTACCTGTGAATCCCCACTGAAGTCAGTATGGGAAGGCCTAAATGACAGGAATATCTGAAAACTGCTTGCAGTTTAGTTATTGTTGAAAAGCTCTAAGAAGAATTTCAGTGGCTGAGGAGTTACGCAGCCTGAATATATATCACCGGAGAAAAATCCTATTAGAAGTAGATGAAACTACAGGAAGGTGATAGCTGGACTACGGAATAAAACCTTATTCAAAGACTGATGTAATGTATTTTTCCACTGCAGGGCAGGAGTGAAACTTTGAGCTATTCTTTAAAGACAGAAAGAAACTCCGGCCCTCAGGGCTGCAGTGGGAAAGATAGTTAAAAAAAGATCATTAAAGAAAAATCCCTCTTGAAGACTTTGATGTCTATTGATGCAAGGTGCTATTTGTTCTCCTACTGAAGACAGATCTGAAAGACTCTGCAATTACTAATAAATGACTTGCAATATTGAGCAATTACAAACAATGCAATCATAAAACAGTGCAATAACTAAATAATTATACACTTGTTAGGAGAATACGTTATTGGGCATCTTGGAAAAAAAGTGGAAGGAGGTGAGAATACAAAAGACAGGATATTGGATACCACACAAATAGCAACAAAATACACTTTGCAGCCAGAATGCTGAGTAGTTGTACATGCTCAGGGCCAAATCCCAACCCTAGAGAAAATCAGACAAAAAATGTAATAGGAAAGTTAGTCAGTTATTCAAAACATTGAATTTGAGGGCTGGAAAAGGCCTCTTCTGCCTACTGGCCATGTTCCATCCAAAACCAGCCCTGAGAGCACCAACTATCTCAGTAGTACTTGTTTTATTACTCATCCTAATGATAATGGGCTGCCACCTCAACTGGGGCCCCAGCTGAGGGTGAGGAGCTCAAAGGAGAGTACCGCACTGCAGTCAGAAAGGCAAGTCCCTGCTGGTTACCGTGGCCCAGCTGGAGCCAGAGGAAGCAGATTCCCACACTTCAGAGGCAGTTCAAATCCCTATTGATGCGTGGAGGCCACCCTTTCCATACCTGATGGTGAAGGGATTGGGAGTGGAATTGGCTGTAGGAATTCTGCACCGGGGTGAAAAAAAAGGGAGGTGGGAAGAAAAATGGCGAATGGCAGGCTGAGGTTTCATCCACAGAAACTGACTGTGATGGTAGACAGTGAGAACATCGCTGTTATTCAGATTTACCCCTGAATGAATTTGGGATTATTCCAGAAACATCTGGAGAAAGCATCTGCATAAATGAATTGCTCTTTGAAAGGAAAGGTGTATATCAGTTACCACAAATCAGTCTGATATGCCTTTGGCTTGACTCACTGGTGTTCAGCTGTTGCCTTAGGTGTGAAAGTTGGAATACACTGGAAAAGAATGAAGATTTTGAAATACTGTTGGGAAATACTGTGAAGTGTTGTAGAAGCAGAAAGCACAGTATGTACTATATATACTAAAGAAAAATATCTGTTGTTGAGGAGATCAAGAAATCATAGCTGGAGGATTTTGGATATGTACAAGGATTAGGGACCATCTGGAAAAAGGATCATGTGAAGGAGTGTCCGTAGTAGAACATTAAAGGAAAGGCGGGGTGCTTAGAATGCCTGACCCAGATAATTTTGTAGGCACCATCTACATAAGCAGAATACAATTCATGGAACAGTTTAGAGGTGATGTTATTCCTGCCAAGCACAATGCCATTCCTGGAACATTAAGCAATCCTTTTCAATAGTGATGGCAAAGTAGAAGGGGAAGGCAAATGGGAGTAAACTGGGACTACTAGGTGAGCCCAGACTGCAGTAACCGAGGGTTTATGCTCTCTTCCTCTTCCTGAACAAAGGAGAGGAGGGAGGGCTCTGCTCTAATCCTCCTTCTGGCATCCATTTTAAGTAAATCCTTTGTGGCCAAGAGAGGGGAACAGCCACTTATACACCCTCCTCCTTCAGCTGCTGAAGGTAATGCAGCTGGAAGCATGCACACAGCATCTCTTCCACTGAGTCCTCTCTCCTCCCTGCCGTGTTGCTAGAGAGATTGATTTGTGATCTCAGGGACCGAAATTTCCTCTCTCTTTGAGTTCCCTCCCTGCTGCTCTGGCCTCAGAGCCCACAGCTTTTCCATGTTTAGAGCAAATCCTTCAGCTTTGGGGAATGAATGGGTAAAAGCTTTTAGCATCTGTACCTCATATTACTGGATGGTATAAAATAGCCTGGAAGGAAGAAAGGGAGAAGGGAAAAGAAAGTAAACAGAAAACTGAGAATTGGTGAGAACCTTTGTAAAACTTGCGTATTCAGCAATGGTATAAATGGTCTTTGAATGGATTTTATGCTAAAATAGATATTTTAAAATCACATATATTAACTAAAATTATATATATTGGCTACATTACAGCAAATATAGATGTTGCTGTTAGCAGCCACAAACAACGGCTGCAAACAGAACAACTAATGAAACCCCAAAGTAAAAGAAATCAGTGCTAAAAGCTAGAAGTAAACAGAATCTGGAAATGACATACTATTAAATAGAAACCAGTGGTGGCCCTTGAAAACTTGCTTTTTTTCTCACAGATAATCAAAGGCCATATTGTGCCTTTAGGCACAGCTTTGAGCAAGGGGAGATGAATAAATTGCATTGCTACAGGAGTAGCCTTAGGGTGGGAAGAACAGAGAGTCAGTGTAACATCCCAGTTGCTCAGATCAGTAAGCAAATGTAGCGCTGTGCTGTGCAGCAGCTTCAGGCCACCTTCAGGAGCCAGCAGTGCTCTCCTGTGGAAGGGTGACAGTGTCCAGCCTCATGGTCAGCAGAGCAAATCGCTACTGCAAAGCTGTCATGTGGCATGAGAGCATCCCATGGACATGCAGTGCTCTCTATCAGAACTAATTGGACAGACCCCAGGATCTTATCCTGAATCTCCTCAGTCAGGGGTGTGGTAAAAGGGCAGGACCTTCATTTTCTTCTCTAGCTCAAAAGGAGCTGCATAACCTCAATTTACCACATACCCTGTTTGTACATTGAACTACCTGGAGAAGCGCAAGATTGTCATGGAGAAGTGGCTCAGACCAAATCCCAGGTGATATTACACAGCTGACATTATCACAGAGTTAATAAAGAAATCTCCAGTTCATAGATTAGCCTTACTGTGGAGAATCAGGGAGAGCCCAGGGCTGAGCAGTCTCTCTACCCTGTCATTTCCTGATAACATCCACTAACACAAACTGCTGTGTCTTTCCGTGCTGCTGCAGGGCAGAAGGACACCTTGTTCCCTTCCTGGATGTCCTGGGGAAACATCCTACCATCCTGGCATGGATGTTGATGCTGGCCAAGGTTCACTACAGGTGGAACAGGAATGAACCTCTGACAAAGTGAGAAGTGATAAATGGAACGCTAGTGTTGGTGATGGACCACAAAATCACCCTTCATACAAAATGGCGGCTGGATTGGAGTGAAGCAGACGTAAGCAGTCAAAGTGAAAACAACAGCGAGTAAGATTTTTTGAGATATGTGAACAGAAATAAAAAAGAAATCTCAGATTATATCCACCTATGCTTTTAAGTTAGCTTCAAAAGGCTTCTCTTTCACTCTCTTTCTGTAAGTCCTAGCAATTGTATCACTAAGGTGTTTACATAACTTCGTGGCTGAGGACCATTTTAAAGGAATCTTTAAACAGGTAACTTTTATACATAAATCTCCCCCAGGGCTCTATTTAGATTTCCCTTCCCCTGTGAATTTCTCTGAACGTACCTGTGGTTTTTCTGAGAGACTAACTTCTGCACCTGCCAAACTTTTAAGAATGTTGATATCCTTTGGACCTATTTAGATGGAGCCATCCTGCCCACAACGTAAACAGAGCTTGCTATCAATAGCTCTTATGCCTAATTAAGAGTAAACAACTCATTATCCGATTGTGAGCAAAACATTCCTTTCCACGCTGCAGGGTGGGGTCTGGCCCTCAGCGTTCAGCTCTTGTGCACTCAGCCCTTTCTTTTACAGGCATGCATACATTGACAGGTATAAATGATGCCAGTAGAACCTGGAAGGATGCATAGATTGTTACTACAGAAGTTGTTACAGCTCGGCTGGCTGCCCCAGCTGACGAGGGGGCTCTGCTAGCCCTCCCTTACCGTTCCTGGAACGGCAGGAGAAGGGACCCTTTCTCACCTGAAGGGGGAAGGAGATATGATTCCACCTAGACTAACTGAAACTGCATTTCTCCCATCTGGTTCCACACTTTTATTTTGATAGTACAGGGATGATAGTACTGGCTATTCAAGCACACTCTTCTTTCAGATCCTTACAGAACATAGATATTAAAAAAATTGCTTTGTTGTGCTAAATCAATATAGTTATATGAGCAGAAAGAAGATCCAAGGTGAAGTAACAGTGGCATCATGAATGGAAACTGAGAATCATCTTGCTTTGCAAGTCTATCTCACAATTCCTTTTATTTTATTATTTCAACTTTAAATTAGGTTCAGATTAAACTTTTGCAAGAATCTGATTTTATATAGATTGTAAACAGGGTTTTTTTATTGTATTTTTTAAAATTCTACTGCAGTTCTCAAGAATGTTTGTTAGTTTGCTTTCCCTTTATTCACCAACATTGTACCACTGAGACTTGGCAGTGAAAGTGGTTTTATTGATTTTCATTATCCAAGCTGGGAGAAATGCAAAATATAAACAGCAGGAATTATGACCTTTTTTGCCTTTAGTAATTGAAGGGTTTACTGGTAACAACATTCAGTAAGTAGCAAACAAATATATTTTACTGTGTTAACAGGAAAAGTTTGAAAAATCACAAATCAGACCTCCAGGGATTATGACACTCATTTAAATGATAAAGTTTTTTCTTTTCTTTTCCTCTGGTTCAACTTTATCCCCAAATCCATTCCAGTCTGAAGGCCAGGAACAAAACATACCTGCAATAATAACCACCTCTTAATGCTCTTTTAGGACTTTTGGAATGTACCTGAACTCAGATTGACTGTATTCCTTTTACATGGTTTACTGATGGTAGAAAAGAGGCTGAGCCAATAGTCCTCTAAGAGCATCTTCTTTGGCGGCCCTGGCTACTGATATCAAATAGTTAAATGCCTAATGGGTGATAGCCTAGGAAAGAGGCACCACTCAAAGCCAAAAGTTAAAGGTCAAAACTTGTGTTGTCTTCTTAGCAGCAAAACTAGGAAAAATTCCTTTGTGTTTTTAGGCAAGTTGCTTAACCAATCCATGTCTGCTGGCACAATACTTGCGAATCTTCACTGACATTTGCTGACTGTTTGGGGATCTTTAGATAAAGCCTCATAGATATAAAAGCAAAGTACTGATTATCCTCATTGCAATTTCCAGTTATAACAGAGAAATTGTAAGAACCATTCAACTTAGAAAAATATGAATTCAGAAGTTTTAAATGCTAGTTCTCTGGCTGACTCTGTGCCAATGCAATACCACTGTGGGAAGGCCAAGACGGAGCGCAAGGATGCTAGTGGGGCTGCAGTACTGGTACAGTGTCTGTACAGCAGGAGGCTCCCAGCAGTACCAATGTGTCCTGGGTAAGGCACGGAGATGTGACCACATTGCTGTCCTGGGAAACAGCGCAGCTGAGATGGAAGCCCTAGGCTTTTATGCGGAGGGCTGGTCCAGCACAAGTGATGATGATGATGATGTAAAGTGAGCTTGTCCCTGGTCAGCACCTCGTGTTGTGGCTGTAGAGTTTCTCGGTGCTAAGGAGCCCAAGAATTGAGTGGATGGTCCTGACAACCCACAGCCTGTGTGGAGAGGAGACGGAAGGGGCACCAGACAAGTCAGTTGTAGTACAAAGTGACATGAAAAGTGCAATAGATTAGCTAAGGCAGTTGTTTGGGCAAACAACTTATTGTGGTTTATGAAAGTGGAGGTCTTGTCCATTCCCTTCCCTGCTCCCAACCAGGCAGCCCTGCCCTCATTCTGGGATATGTCAGACCCTTCCCTGAGTGGCCTTAGCTTGCCAATGAAGCAAAAAACCAACCTTTTCCTTTTTTTTCTGTTAGTTTTCTACCAGACTGATGAGCTGGAATGGCTCATGGAGCTACCCAAGAAGCATCAGGTGGGAAAGGGCAATGGGAGGGGAGGAAGAAAACAGTAGTATCCTTCAGTGACCATGAGTTGTTAAACCTGCTCATCCCCTCTCGTGAAACTGATAAATGAATGTTATGAATATTATCTCATGGATGTGGATACATATTTGTGTCTGCAACTCGTATAACTAGGCTGCCTGCCAAGCACTGTAAGCTGGTAGAAACCAAAAGAAAAAGGCTGCTGTCTTGCTGTGCCATACTCTCCCTTGGGCCGGCACAGGTTTTAAACCCTATTAAGGAAGTGAGTTCTGATTTCTCCTGCTTTTCTGGTTTCCGCAGAACTGATTTGGCTGCAAGCTAATCTGGCAAAAAAATTAATTTCCACAGCATCTCATTGCACAGATCCACAACTGTGCGTGCTGGCACACGAAAAGGAATGGATGGGAACAAACAGCTGGGGCACGGAAGGAGCAGAAGTCCTCCTCTGGGGGGCAAAGCCAGTTTATGCTGCTTACAGCATTAGTTGGATGATGAACTCCTTAGAATGAAATATGGTTTAGATTTCTGTAAAAGAAGCAAGCAGGCAGCCCTTCTTCAACGCACAACAGTATAGTAAAAACAAGACCTCATTATTAGTAATTTTTTTAAGTTGTTGTATTTTACTCTATGTAAGTTTAAAGTGGGCATAAGGATGATATTGATGACCCAGCTTAGAAGTTTTGTGTGCCCAATGAGAAGAGGTGTACGTGACTTGGAAGCTGCTTTGGGGTTTGGAAGCCTTCAGCTCTCAAAGGTATTTTTTCCAGGTAAGTATTTTTTTGTCATACTTCCTGATGATCCCATGCAGGAGCAAATGATGTAGAGATCTGATAAGTAAAAATTACCTTCAGGTCACTTTCACCCTATTGCAACTCAGGCTGTAGTTTCTTAAGAAGAAGTGTTTTATGGGAATTCCAGCTCAGCACTCTTGGTTCTCTCATACTTGGCTTCTCAGCTGTGCCAAAATGACAGCTTTTCTTGCTGCACTGTTAGCTGCCTTGGAGGAACTTACTTTTGGAAAAAAGTGCTGTGTCCTTCTTGCTCCCTACCCCAAGAAGAAAAATATCATGGCCAGCTCCCTGGTAAACCAAAGGGTTTCTTTTCAGAAATTTGAGCAGACTGAAGTCCCAGAGATAGTTACAGGTAAAACCTTGATATGTAGGTGTTAATTGTTACCAGCTGGCTTCAAAGACTCTCAGACTGTTTCAGTGTAAACAAACATGTAGTGCACCCAGAACACAATAATGTCTCATTTGCAATACCATGCATAACTTTTAAACAAACACTATCAGACAGTAAACACACTGGTGATTCCTCTGCAACCTTTCCTCCCTCCCCCTTGTTGATGTGTGATAATTACATACAATCTCAGTTTCTGTAGGATACTTAGCACACACATTTAAAGAAAACCTTTTCTTCCTTTCTGAAACAACTTATAGTTCCTTATAGTGTAACCATAGACACTTTGAAAACTGGCACTTATGCTTATGGTATGGAGTTGGCGCCAAAATGGTTTTATTTTTTTCCAGACCTATCAGTTGGTCTAACACAAGACACTATCTCTGTCAGCAAGCTCCATTCAACTGCAGTTACAGTGCATATCGCCTGCACTTTTCAGAACTTGAGAAAAAAAAACCAACACAACAAACCCACAAAACCCACATTTTTTCCTGAATGTGTCAGACCTTGCTCATAGAGAGAGAGGGGGAAAGGGAGAGAGAAACAGAGAATGAGACAGAAACCTTTATGTTCACAGTCAATTATTAACCTACCCCCCCCCCCCGTGCTCTATAGCCAAATCCATATAAGCACAGGGACGCAGGCTTCCCACCGGCACTTCAGCAGCTGAGATAGAGGAGTGCCTTGAATTCCTCCTGCCCCCACTGACTCAGCTCTGAGGCTGCTGCATGGGACTGCTCCCCCTTATCATTTCTCAAGAGCAAAGAAAGGCTTAAGGAGCTGTTGCCTCCCTGCCCCAAGTTCCCCTGCAGCTCTCTCCTTACAAACTCGGTTTACAGAATCGCTAGGAGTTATACCAAGTCTTCCCTTTTTGCCCTCCTTGATTATTTTTCATGATGTGAATCGTTTCTGTAGCCTAGCTGACCTGCTGGTCCCTCCAGCAGTTGGGAGGAATAATGCTTTAGCATGATGAATGCTTTACAGTGGCGCTGGCCCATGAGAAACTGTTTGGCTCTGCTCCACTGTTGGGAGCCAGCGGTGAGCTGGCCTGGGGCTGAGCCGGCACGGAACCAGCAGTGAGTCTGGGGTGGCCACATGGGCTGACTCCAGGCAACCTTTCAGCTGCCCCTACCACATCCAGCGCTGTCCTACCTGCCTTGGGGGTGTTTCTGGCCAGCTACCTGTGCTACCTTACCCACGTTGTTTCCTGAAGAAATAGAATATTCCTGTTCCTTTGCTTTGCTTCTTTACTCTGGAGGGAAAAAAAAAGTCTTTTTTTTCTGGTGCAAAGCATATGGGATGCACATTTGTGTACTTGCTTATGCAAACACAGGTACATACCTGGGGAAAGCAGTTCTATATATGGTTTCATAGATTATTTCCCTGTGATTTGCCCTGAAATGCTGCAGGCTGGTAGCAGACACATCTGGATTTGGAAAGGAAAGGAGGAATTCCTTACCACTGCAGCAGCAGTCCCACACTCCAGCTGTGCCCGCTCCTAAGGAGCCAGCATAAACTTTCTACTTGCTGGAGTTTACGTGGCTCTATTTCCATCTCATACCCAAACTTCACTATTCACTTTATCGTTTCTTTTGGCACACTTCCACTGCAACTTCTCTGGTACTATCATTTGGTTATGTTATACAGCACAGGGTGTGGACTCCCTTTTTGAATACTAATCTGAGTTGGTGGGACATTTATTTTTACAGCAGCAGCAGTCTCCTTGTGCTGTGTGATGTCATGCTGTGGTTTAGAGGTATTTTTATGTTGCCTTTCTTTGCTTTGTGGTGATTTTCTGCTGTACGCGTCTCCGTGTGTAGATTGGTCTGTTATGATTGTAATGGGATCGGGCCGTCTCATGTATTTGCGCTATGCTGTAAATGAGCTGGTGGCAGGTAAGATGCAGGGGGCACTACTCGCTATCACGTGGTGGGGAAAAATGTGCTTTGCAGAGTAGTGGGTGTTTGGAGAGTGCTGCGGAGCCTGATGGCCCATCGTGCAGGTAGCGTGGCTTTACCATACCCTGTGTTGAAGGGTACGTGTTCCTGCTGTATTGGGCTTTCTGTGTGTTTCTGTGTGTGCTGCAGAGTGGACACGGTGCTTGGGAGTGCCCCGCAAGTTGCTGTGTGGTGTGGCGAGGTGCGTGTGAGGTCGTGTGTCACTGCCTCGGTAGGTCAGGGGTGGGCAGCACATTGCTGTGCACGTGTGTACGCTTCACCGATTGGCAGGGCGAGGGCCATGCTGTGGCTGTGGTCATCCCACCACGGTGCAGGTTACTGTGCATTACTTCTCCCTACCTGTATTTTGTGTGGCGAAGGGCCTGCTCTGTGTGTGTGTGCCCTGTGCCCGCAGCAGGACAAACCCGCGCTGTGCAGGCGCACCGCTGCGCTGGCAGGGAGGGCTGTTAGGCCTGCTAGGGCACGCCAGAGTGTCATTCCCTCACAGAGCCGCGCGTTACAGCGTGATGCCCCTGTAACGGGCTCTCACAAGTCGGCATTTCACGCGAGGCCTGGACAAGAGTGCTGCTGCGTGGGTGCAGCTGCCTGCCCTGCTCTGCACAGCTCCAGGGGTGCGGCCGGCACCCCTCCGCAGGCTGCACAGGCAGGGTGCAGAGTTGCCCCGCTTCGCACAGCGTGGGCTAGGCGCGACAGCGTGCCCCGCGGCGGCCTGACCCACGGGGCGCCGCGGCCCCTTTAAGCCCGGCGCGGCGCGGCACGGCCTGCCCTGCTCTGCTGTGCCCCGGGTGAGCGGTGGCGGTGGCGCCGCCGCCCCCGGCCGCCCCGCCGCCCACCCCCACCCCGCCGTACAGGGCCGCCCGGCTCGGCCCGGCCCGGCCCGCGCCTCCCCGGAGAGCCGGGCGGGGAGGGGCGGGCACAGCGGCCCGCCGTGGCGGAAGGAGGCCGCCGGCCGCGGCCTCGCTCCCGGCGCTGGCCGTGCGCGCTGAGGCGCAGCCCCCGGGGCTTCCGC
Source organism: Numenius arquata (assembly GCF_964106895.1). NCBI lineage: Eukaryota > Metazoa > Chordata > Aves > Charadriiformes > Scolopacidae > Numenius > Numenius arquata. The sequence continues at coordinate 28,806,939 of NC_133578.1, forward strand.
GCGCACCTGCCGGCCCGCCCCCGCCGCGCCGGGGACAGGCACCTGCCGGCGCCGCCGGGGCCTCCCGCACCTGCGCCGCGCCCCCCATCCCCGGCCGGGCCGGGCAGGGCCGCGCGGCGGCGGCAGTCGCCGTTTCTCGGCGGGCAGGGCATGGCGGTCCGGTGAGATGAAAGTGACCGTGTGCTTCGGGCGGACGGGGATCGTGGTGCCCTGCAAGGACGGGCAGCTCCGCGTGCGGGACCTGACCCAGCAGGCCCTGCAGCGTTACCGCAAGGCCCAGGAGAAGGTGAGGGCGCGGGCTCGCGGCTCCCCGCCCGGGGGGCCGGGCCGTTGTGCGGAGCCGGTCTGGGGGGTGAGGGGCGGCCGGCAGCGGGGCGACAGCCGGCGGGATGGGGGGTGGGGGGGAAGGTGGCGGCCGGGTGGCGGCCAAGAGGGTGGGTAACGGCCGGCGCGAGGGGGTCGGTGGGCAACGGCCGGTGCGAGCGGTGGCCTGGAGGGAGGCCCGGGGATGGGGCGTCCGGGGGTCCGTTAACGGCCGGCAGTAGGAAGGGGTGGGTGGGCTAGAGGTGGCGCCGGCGGCGCTGAGGGGTGGACAGGCCTGCCCCCGCGGCCGTGGGGCCCTCGGGGTATCGTCCTCGTGGGGCCCGTCCCGCGTGGGCCCTTGGTGTGAATCCCCCTGCCAGAGACTTTGTGTGAACAGCTGATGCTGGCGGGCTGGGAGTGTGTTCTGCACAGTTAACAAGCTAGCAGAGCTCATTTTACATATTTTAAGGTTTCTTATGTTATTGTTGTGCATGTTGACTAACAAACTTGATACAGACATAAACATAACTTCTGTTACTTCCATTAAAGCTTGTGTTTTCTGGCATCAGCTGCTCTGTGTGGTGCTATCTGCATGGGTAGATGACTTCTTTTACATGAAAGGAGCTTGAGTTTTTCTTAGGTTGTACCTAATTGAGCATAAAAATACTTTTTTTTCTTTTTCCTCTAAGAGGCAGGTGCTGGAGGCTAATGGGATACTGTTTAATATTGATGAAAGGCCTCGTGTTGCAAATACTGCTTTTTGAAAGACATTCCAGTTACAAGCCCTTGAATTAAGGGCTTGCAGGATAGTCCGTCCTCTTAAGACATCTGAATAAAAAGTATAGCTAATGGCTTACGGGATCTGTTTTGTGCCCTGTGCTGGTTTCTTCTGTGCCCAGTCAATTGTTTGATATCCTGATGGCAAAACTGAAAGTAAAATTCTTGTTCTTGCAGGTTAATTTTGAGAGAAACTTGCTACCGATGTATTAAATCCATCGTGAACAGCTGAGACTCCTCTGTGGTAGAGATTATAGTGGTCACCTCGTTAGTCTTTCTGAGCAAGTGCAGTCCTTTAACCTGCCTTAAGATACATAGAGCTTGACAAATATTTTGTATGAAAAATCTTTTTCTGAATGAATATTGTATGTGTGTAATAACTGCCTCATGCTTATAGAATTCTTGGTGGTGTTACAGCCAACAGTCAGTGAGATCTTTTGCACTGAAGTATAAAGTATAGTTCAGAGCATTAAAGTAGGCAAATGGTGTCTGTTCAGGAGTGGGGTTTACCAGAAACAGAATTACTTTCAGATGAGTTGAACTAAGAAATCAAAAAATTTGATTTCAGCTTTGGTTTGTGCTTGTGATGACATTGGAATTAGTCTCATGATGATAGCTGGAAGGTGGCCTACAAAACTTTTGTTTAAATACTTCAAATGCCTTCTTGCTCTCTTTTTTTTTTATTTTTATTTTTAATTATTTAGAAAGGAGTAGAAGGGTGTCTGCATTTCTTGTTAAGGCCCTGACTGTTCTAGAAGGTTCAATAAGCAATTTATAGGAGAGAAATTGCAACAACCTGAGAAAGGTTCAGATAAATGCCAGACGTTTAAGATGTACTATGGTCCAATTAGTTTCTCATTATTTTGTACCCAATTTGTTAGTTAAAAATAATTTTCTTTAAATATTACCTATGTGAAGCAGTCATCTCCTATCCCCCCTTCAGTGTGAGGTCAAAATCATCCAGCCTTCTCTATTGGACAGCCAGAGGCCAGAGTTCATGTTTCCTACCTTGTTGTGTTTCTTTTTTTCTGACTATTTCCTTATAGAAGTCCTAAGTTCCCTATTCTGCATCAGAGGTGGACAAAGTGGATACAGGCCAATTTGTCCAAAAATTGCTGATCACCTCGAGTGGGGGAAGCAACCTAAGGACCTGAAAAATACAGAACAAGTTTTCATTCAAGTCACTAAAGAAAGTTTTATGACTTCTGCGCCCTCTCTCTCTCCTGTTCACTGGCAATTTAAACAGTTCTCTTAAAGTCCTTTGATAAGTTAGTTTTCAGTCTACATAATTTGCAGTGGAACTACCCAAAAAGATAGATAAATTTCCTCTTATGTTGTCAAGTGTCATTCGGAGTTAGTGCTGTTTCCTAACGGAAAATTTGGGGTTGGTAAAATAGATCATAGAGAAGTCACAAGTAATTTTATTACCCTGTGGAGAGTTTTTGTCCACTCTAACATGGATGGATTGGGTGTTTTGCCATTTTCCTTCTATTGGCTCTTTCTAAAATTAGCTTTCTTCACAAAAATGTAGAATCTTGTAGAGAACAGGATTATCTCTAGATAACCGGCAGCTAAAATCTGCTGTGAGGTGTGGGCATGTAAACAGGTTTATGTTAAAGATAACTGAAAATTTGTTTTTCTTTTCAAAATAGTTAAAATGTTTGGAATACTTCCTGTGGCAGAATGCTGCTGTTTCTGTTGGCATGTTAAGTGTTCTTTATCTTTTTTTGTTTTTTAAAGTGTTAAAATGTTTTAAAAGAACAAAGTGGAAAATGGTGTTGTTAAAGTGTCTAAAGTATTTGGAGAAGGGAGGAAAATTGATAGAAGGAATATCTTTCATAGTTGCAGAATGGAAAAAAAAAAAGGTGGCTAGGATACAAGCTTTGGGAAATTTTTATTAGTTATGGTGCTGTCAAATACCACAAAAATGTGTGTGAGAGGCTCTGTATTTTAGGGATTGTTCTGGAAGCCTAATTTTGTGATTATACTGCAGTCACTTGTCTGGTAAAGGGGAAGATGTGAGATTAGAATATTATTCTTGTCTAGTGTAAAATATTTGAATTTCTGTGTATAAAAATAGAAAAATTTTTAATTGGTTTGAAGTACTCTGCGCTTCTTTATACTTGTAATGAAGGGAAAGTTGATGCAATAAATGACTGAGTCTCTCATTTCTGTGAGACTTTTGGTAAATAGCTGAGAACTCTCCAGGCAGTTGCTTACTGCAGCCTGCTGTGTTTTCTTAGCAGGTTTGATTTGGTTTCTCGGCTGGGCTGCATTGGCCAGGTTTGGTTGTAAAGGCTCAGTTGCTTTGTTGACTAAACCAAAATACTGGGCCATTGTTTCAGCTGAAAAATCATACAGTGATTATTTTTTGGTGCTGCTGAGCTTAGCAGTGAGATTTAGAGGTATTGTTGCAGTTTTGAGTGGGCAGATCTTGTCTGATTTGGGAGGAAACAAATAACTGTCTGGACTTAGGAACTATTGTCTGTATTACATTATCAGCTAAGATTTCACTGCTCTGTGATTTCATGATGTGTGTCTTAGATGTTTAAGAAAACATTTTGTTGATCAGCTGCTTTGTGAGAATTGTAAATAAATTTTCAGCAAAGTGACTGTCCTCTCAGAAAGTAGCTTGTATTTTAGTGAAATGAAGCTGCTTAGAACTTTTTTGTGATTCAGGATCTGCTTTTGTTGCTGTTCAGTAATTAATGTGTTGAGGCTTCCTCCTGATGGGTAGGTACAGTAGGATTAACGATTCTTTATTGTCAGCCCAGTCCCTTAGTATTTCTGGTAACTTTGGTATTTTTTGGTGCCTTTGGGGAGCACTTGTATGTTATCTGTTGTATTTAGGATTCTTTGCTTGAGTGATAGCAGATGCAGAATACTCTGAGTTGCTGTGCCTGTTGTTAACTGTGCTCTCTGTAGCTACAAGGCATAGTCCTTGAATGCAAGACAAGGTACCTCATTGACTGTTTTTTAGTGAATTGAGAAACCTTTTGCTTGTTTGTGGTTTTTTGGTTTGGTTTTTTTCCCCTCCCTGAGTATGTGGATGAGAGAGGGAGAAAGAGGGGTTCTGGGTCAGCACTGAAAGGTTTCACATGCTCTTGTGTTGTTGTCTGGGTCTTCGGGGTCCCATTGAAAGCAGTTCCTCAGTGTGCCCAGGGCTAAATGCATTCAAGCTAAACACACCATTGTGCTCATACTTCTCCCCTTGGAAATGCCGCTGCCCACAAGTAGGATGCAATACTTGAATTAACAGCTTTGTAGTTAATTTGTAGTGAAGCCCTTGGTTCAGCTGGAGATGCTAGTTTGCTAACTCAAAGGCCTTCAATGTTGTTGGTATGGAAAGTGATGTACACCCAGGGAAAAGAATAACTGTGAGACTAGCAAGTGAAATCCACAATGACTTCTTTAAGCTGAAGTGAAACTTCTCCCAGGAAAAATGCATAAACCATCTCGATGCTCCAGATGTTTTTTATCTCTCTAGAGGAGCCAGAGATGGGGAAGTGATGTTTATCATCTGTGTATCAATTCGCTCATGTTTGTGTGCATGGTTCTTACTTGCTTGAAATGACCGCTTTGACTGTCTGAACTCTTGTTCATAGAAGCCACTTGAATAGGTGGGACATGGCAGCCGTGTCGTAAAAAAAAAAAATAAAATTGTCATTTAAATACCGGTTTAAAATTTTTGATTTCAAGCACAGCTAAACTCTTGAGTGGCTCACTTTCACAGTCTTTGTGGGCCTCCCTTTGGGAATACTGACACAGACAATCAAATATTAGTTGAACCGTCTTACAGGTACTTGATGTCCAGTTGTTACAGGTATTAGAGCGTGTGTTTCCGCTATTTACAGTGAATGTACAGAAGCCAGCAGTTGATTCTGGAATGGTAATGGTAATTTTAATTGGCTGAGTAGGATGCAATGATACAGTGACTAAGTTGATTCAAGAATGGTGCATTTTTGATTAGAGCGAAAATAGTGGGTTGTTTGGGTTGTATTGGTGATCTTCCCCAAATTAGCTGCATTTAAAGAGCTAATGCTGCAAGTTGACTGTCTATATCAGTTGTTGATTCCTACTAATAAAATACTTTCCTCTTTTCTTCTGTTCATGCTTGTCCCGCAACGTGACAATTAGTTTTCTGGAATTATGTGTTGCTGTTGTAAATCAGGCAGCAAGCAGGAGTACTAAATGTTCTTGTAGTTTCTTTTAAAACATCGGGGGGAGGGAAAATGACAATTTATTTTGACACCAAACTCTATGCTTACAAAAAAATGTTTGCAAAAACATAACAGATTTCTTCAGAAGATATATGTGGAAAGTTTTGAAAGAAATTCTTTGTTATGAACATTTTTATGTTTTGGGCAAACTGTAAATATTGAGTCCTTTATAAAGACAGACTAGTACAGTTGTATTTGTGGCACTTTTGTCTTGGACCCAGTCTCTAGTTCTTAGTTTTGGTTTTTTCCTATCCCAATTTGTCTTAGAAAGTTTATTTTATTTTATGGGGGATGGGGTTAATCTATAGTTTTTGTTTTATCAAAACAATTCTAAGATCTATTTTTAAGTACTTCTTTGCTAGGAAATGTTTCAACTGTTAATTCCCATATTTGTCTTGGTATTGCTCAATCAGCTACAGTATGTTAGTGAGCTTTTGCATTGTCTTGGAAACTGATGTATTTCAATAGACAGCTTGATTATGGCTTCTGCATTCAGCCCTCAGATTTGTCCACTATGTTATCATACTAAAAAGGATAATATAACTTGATATGCTGCCTTTTCATTACTGTTGTATGAGTTTATGGGTAACTGCCCCATATATATATAGGAAGACAGGCTGTGTAAGTAGGGAAAGTAAAGAAAAGGGAAGGAGACAAATGACTTAAAAAATTCTATATAAAATAAACTCTGTTATTGACTTAATAATACTAGTAGTGATATTTCATTAAGACCGGAAATAGCTTTCAAGTGGCAGAATTTTGGGTATCTTAAAGAATTTTCAGAATCACTTTTATAGTGATCACTTTTATAGAATCACTTTTATATATATATACACTTTTTAATCACTTAAAGTATATCACTTTTAAGTGATATATTTTATATATCACTTTTATATATATCCTGAAAAATTGAGAGTTAAAAAATGCCTGCCTTTTTATCACTTCCGCATAAAATTTCTGCTGCTGTGCTACCTCATAGCCACTAGTGTTGATGTAATGAGGTTTTGGTAGTTTTCCAGTCTCCTTTTCTGTTTCTAACAGGTGTTTATAATCCAAACAGAAAATCTGCTACTGGTCTTAATCAGACTTGTCATAGAAAATGTCTTATAGGACTCTATGTACTTATGTAACCTGAAAAAGAAATTTTTGGACCTCTTTCAAGAAGTAGACTACTGCCAGTAACTTGGGCTTTCAGCTGAATATTAAGTTATTTGATATCAATGTGTTTCAGGGGAGCTCAGTTGAAGGGAAGGGGAGCTGGATAAAACTGGTGGAAATTGAGGAGGCAAAATGAGAATAAATCATCCTGGAAAAACTGCAGGTCAGACTTCAGTGTATGTGGTAACGCAGAGTTTTCATTTTTGTCCCAGATCATATTTATCAAGTTCTGAGTACTGTTCTATTGTTACCATTTGAGAGACAGCAAAGATTTTGTAATAACCTAATGTTAAAACAGTCCTGGAAGGAAGCCATTGAAGAGCAGTACAGAGTTCTCAGTAGTGATTGCTTCCTATTGCTCTTTGCCGGTTGAAGATGAACTCTTAGTAGTCTTGTACGAATTTGTGAAGAGGGAACTTAAACCCCAAATGGTATTTTTTGTGTATTTATTTCCAACTGGGGAAGCACCATGTAGTATGGTAGTCTAAATGTAAAAAAAAAAAAAAAATACCTTCTGGCATAGGATAGAACCAGGAGGTGCTTTTTCTTGCTGCATAAAAAGTGGCTTTAATATTTTTTTTCCTAACTATTTGAAAATAGAGGGTTGTGTTCTATTAGTATTTTCTTAAAAACTTAATGTTTTTGTTTTTAACAGATACAGTTATTTGGGATTAATGGTTCATGTTATGTGACTATACTTTCCTCCTGACTTGTTCAGCATGATATGTCAGTTGAATCGCACCATACTGTGCAGTCTCGCATCCTGCTACTGAAGCAGCAGATTTCCTCCCCCATTGAGCAGAACATTCTTTAGGCTTTCCTAATGATGCTAATGTCATAACTGCAGCTTTCCTAGGCGTGAAGACCTATTGCTTCATTATTGAAAACTCCCTCTAGCCCCCTATTAAGATGCCTGTGTTTCATCCTTAATGAATATGATAATGCTAAAGGTCTTGAGCAATTAGTATTGTTGAAAACAAATTCTGCTTTGTATTTTTATATTTTGTTCTTGAGTCTTGCTTACTCATAAAGATATACCCGTTTTATGTCAGGGACCTGACTGAACAGAAATGACGGGCTCATGTGAACCACTTGTTGATAGAAATGGACTTCTAAATTCCTCATACCAGATAGTGCCCTAGATAAACTGATAAACTGTGAAGCTGCTTCATATGAAAAAAACTTAGAAAATCAGCATGTTACAAGAACTTTTGGTAAAAAAGCCTAGGTAGTACTTGCGTGGAATTTTCCTTAGTAAAAGCATTTTTTGTTCCCCTCAGGTTATATGTTGTTATGGTAATTCTGTAAGTCTTACAATCAGTACTTTATTTCTTACATAGGATTACTTCAATAACTTATTTGTAAATAAAACTTTGTGTTATAAGAAATTACTGATTTCAGTGGGTAGGACTTTTTTTTGGACTGTTTTCCTCACTTTAAAGAAGAAATATGTACAACTTGATTCTGTAAATGTTTTTTTTCTTATGCCTAGTGACTGTGCTATAGATCTCCATTAAGTGAACTGTTGCAATGTTTTAATGTCACCAAAATCTGTCTTACTTTCCAGCATAAACCTGTAATTTTTATGCCACCAGTACATCCATTCAGAACTGATGGTTTGCTTTGTTGTGGCAGGTGCCACAGCACTACTCCAGTGCTTAGATTTGCTCTTGGGAATGCTCCTGAATTGGGAGGTTTAGAAAAGTTGCTCGTTGGTTTCATTAGGATGCGCTGGCAGCATTTATTGCCACAGTGAGACCTCTTACTTCAATGCTTTTCTTTATTGGTTATTACATGTATGAAAAACTACAGAATGCTTGAATGAACATGCTTCTTACAGCTGGTAATAAGGATACCATTTGTATGAATGGTAGATAGGGAGGAAGATGAATGATTGTAGTCTAACAAAGACTGGTATTTGGAATCGCAGAATTCAGTCTGTGGATAGAGACTAACAGCTGGCTCTGTTTGGGCTCTCTTTTTCTGGCTAAGGAATCAACCTCAAAGATGAGGCTCCATTGAGCCAAATGGTTTTGCAGTACAGCTTATCTGGTAGAATGTTTTCCAGATTCCCAACAAAATACTAGCTATTGGTGAATCTTATCATGCACCCTCCCTATCATTTCCCGTTACAAAAATGCAGTTATTTCTCAATCAGGAGAAGAAAATGGAGTGCTTAGACTAAAGGAGAATTTGATACAATCCAAAGAAGTTCCAAGACCTGCATTCCTGGAAAACTCTCTGGCTTTATTTTTTTTTTTCTTTGACTAATTAGCTCCTCTGCTCATCTCTCTTCCCTAAAACCTTAGAAGACCTTCACATTGTTACAGAAGATACTATCTCATTCTCATCAATCCATCAACAGCTGAGCTGACCTTTATTGGAAAACCTGCATATCCAAGTTATAGATTTTCTGAGAGGAGAAAAAATTACTTGATCTAATCACCTCCGCTTTCTTTTAATTTAGGTGTCAGTGTACAGGTCAACTAAGACTAGTTCCAGCTCCAAAGAGATTAGAATCCAGCATGTCTCTGTTTGGACCTTTGAAGGAGAGACAAGTCATAAATCCTGATGGGTTAATCCTCTGTATGTTGTGGATTTGTCCTGTGACTGAACTCGGGAATGGACCTTGAGCAGCCACCCGTAGACCACCCTACAGTTGAGGATTATTTCTTTTAATTTGGGCATGGATTTATGCCTTCCAACCTGTGAAGGGTGGTGGTAAACTAGTTTGTGTTTTCACATTTCCCTGAAAGCTGCCATTACAATGTTCTGCCCTTCCAGTAAGTAGACGGGTTATCTCTAGCTGCTACACAAGGTGACTGGTTGAAAAGATGCATGTACCTGCTCTGCAACTGTTCTCTTGGCTGGTATGTCTATGGAGCTGGCTGACTTAAATTAAATGTATCTTTATCTAAATTTCAGTGATGCGCATATAGAGGTAGCTCCTTTTTTATGCTTTTCCTCAAACTAGAAGTTTTGAGGGCATGTAGTCCTTCCTAGTCTTTTTTCTTTTTTTTTTTTTTTTGTTGTGGGGGTGGGGGTGGTTTTTTTTTTTTTTTTGTTTTGTTAGTTTTGCAATGCTGGATGTGATTAGTAGTGGTAAGGTCAGAATTTCATGTAGAGGGTTTGGAGTGTAATTCTACCATTTTTCTATGTTTTAAGGAGTCTTAACTCTTACTGAATGTAGGTACCATTCACTTCAGTTCCTGTTGGTCAGGTGTTCTTTTTATTAAATTCAATTCTTCCTGGCACCATTTGTCTGCTGTGACCTTTGCTTAAACTGACTATGATAATATTTTTAATAATCCCCTGTGATAATCATTTGGTGATGAAATTGATGAGTAGTATTTTGTGTGTTACAAAGCTTTCCACTAACATTCTCTGCTTGCCAACTTTTTTCATTTCTGAGCACAAGCCAGAAAGTGAGACCAGACTGCAAACTTAAGGCTTAAGACTTGTTAGTGAAAGTGTTGGCTGTAGGCCGATTTGGATATAGAGCTTTTGTAAGTGAGTTTTATGAATAAGAAGGATATGTGACCTGGAACTCTATGTAACTAACTTCTTCCTCCATAGCTTGTCAGAATTGCGTGTGTTGTCTAACCCTGCAACTCCTGTCCAGAGGTCCGTTGCAGAATGTCTTTCCTGTGGATCCCTGGTTGAGCAGCTATTGAAGCTCTCATTCTGCCAGCTGTAACCTTTTTTATAAGTCTTTCTTAACTAGTTCAGTAAGGATTTGGATGGAGGGTTCTCATATCAGAATTTTTGTTGGATTTACTCTAGAAGCTAAGCACCACAAAGGTGGGACAGAACTACAGTAGTGCAGAAGTAGAGGAAGCAATAAACACCAGTGTGTCTGTAGCTATTCTAAAAATAGAAGTAAATCAGGAGTTCTACAAATCTGATCTTGGCAAGATCAGATGGTGAGGTGAGGTTGCCATTTTGCAGCAGTTTAAGCCTTGAAAGGCTTAGTCGTCATACCTTTTCTCTTTCATGGGTAGTAAAGCCTATGCAGGTGTGTAATGAAAACTGTTCCTCAGTCTCCCCAGGACAAATCCAAGTGGGTAACTTCCTCCGTTGATTTTGTAGCCTGTGTCGTCACAGGCTACTTTGTCATCAGTAAATTGGATGATTGTACTGCATCTCATCTGTACTTTTTTTTTTTAACTGAAACAAGCTTCTGCTTTTAAAATAAATAATGTTGAAGTCTTCCATTTACTACTTAAATTATTTTGCTAAAGAACTTCTTATTAATTATCTTGCTTTTTATTGAACTGTTAGTCTTCATGAAAGCCTGTATGAAAACCAAAAGTCATAGAGGAAGGAGTTTTTTTTGCTTAGTAAAGATTCCAGAGGGTTTGCATGTAGAAAAAACCAAACAGTATTTGTTAAGCTTGCAGGAAAAAATAAGGCAAATGCATTATTGCATCAATGAAATGTCTATATATTGGGAATGCTATGAAAATGCAGTTTGCTTCCAAACCACATTCCTCCCACTGACATCAAGTTAAAAAGTTGTTGGCTATAACAATGGTTTTTGTTAACGTATAACCATTTTTTCTAATAAATAAAATCATTATCTACAGTAAGGAGTTGTCAGCAATCTCTTGGATTATTTTTACAAGCTGGTTTATTTCATACTGAGTAAGGACTTCTAAATTTGAGGAAATATCTGGTATGCTCTAGTGTGCCAAAAATGTGGTATATTTTGCTTTGACTTATGGAGTTCAGTTGTATATTCTTTAGGTTACTCACCCTACTGAGATTCTCTATAGAAATTTTCTTTGTCTTTTCCTCTGGGCTATCCTCTCTTCCTCTTCTGTAGGATAGCTTACAACAGTATACTAATATAAAATTTACTTTATTGGCATATTTTTCAGAAGTGTGTTTCTAGCGGTTGCCTTTAACAAATATGGCATATGGTTTTTTTAGTTGATGTTGGAAATTTGGCTGTCATTTTCTGCTTCTGGCACCTCAACCTGTTCTTTGTCTGTCCAAAGAATAGAAGATTGGAAAGGAGATTGCTTCCTTGAATTGAATCTTCCATGTCTTGTGTGGGGTAGAAAGACTTGCTGAAGTTTTTCAAGGATTGAAGGGAGTCAACGTGCTCAGCTCTCACAGAATTAGGCTCATTTGAAAGACCTAGCTGCTGCCAATTCACATTTATTTTTCCCCTGCTGGTTGTAATGAATGTATTCTGAACAAACGTTTCAGGAGTTCCTGGCATTATAAGCTACAAAAAGAAAACTCCCTGAAGACCTGGAAACCTGAAATAGTTGTGTTGAGCAACAAAAAGAAGGTGGTTCATTGACTTTTTGACTTTGTACATAGAGAAAGACCAACATGTACGTAGTAGTAGTCATGATGCAGGCATTATTTAGACTGCTGTGCAGAGGAAGATAAATGGGGTTTTTTGGGGGGAAAAAAGGTGGTGGTTGTGTCCGGAGGAAAAAATATAATCTAACATTATAATCTAAAGTTAGGGTCTGTCTTGTCAATGATAAATGATGGCTTCTCTGTGTTAGGCAAAAAGATTAGCACTTGAAAATCCATAGAAGTCTTCTGTATTAAAGTTTCAGCAGCAGTTATTTGGATAGCTCTTACTCAGCTGCTGACTGATGGGAGATACTAACTTTACCTGAAAAATCCTCATAAAAAGCACTCCATTGGCTTTCCAGATAGCAAAATTAAGAATTAATTTTTGCTCAAAATACCCAACATAACTCAGAAATGCTTGAAGCAACACTTGTGGCCTGTGCATTTTAAATATATTACTTCTGAGGGTTTTTTCCTCCATGTGATTACTGTTGTATTCAATCCACTTATTTTTCAAAACTGTCAACAGAACAAAATTGCTCTAAGCTCTTATCCTTTTCACATACTTCCACTTGAAGGAAGATGGATCAGATGGGAGTATGCCAGTGTTGACCCCTTAATCCTTGAGTCTGGAAAAATGTTGGTTTGGCCATCTTCTATTTAAATTAGATTTTGTGTATTGTGTGGGAGCAATTGCAGCAAGTCAGAAACTAAAAGGAGTAGCTGGTTTGCTTTTTACATGCAGTGCTTTTTCTTATTAGACCTTTCATGTAGCATTAAAAATGTAGTGCTAAAGTTGGACTGTGTCATCCTTCTCCTCACCCTCCTCGTCCCGGGTCTCTGTTAGCTGTAGTTGCAGTGTGGTGTTTTTGTTTGTTTTGCTGCAGCAATGTTCACTACCATTTAACTCAGAATAGAGGCTGAATACCTAGTTTCATTGTGATTTTTTTTTTTTTTTTATATATCATGGATTTTGCAGTTATGTATATTGCCATCGTTTTCTTTCTTGTCTGGAAGAACAAAAATGTATATTCATTGCGATCGTCATTTTATTAAATAAGCCGTATTCAAAGACACTAAGACAACATTAGGTAGGCCTTTTTGGTAACTTCAGATGTTTCAAATCTAACATACATCTGGCAGTGTACACACATTGTTTGTCATGGTATGACACAACTGTCTTTTGAATTCAGAGAAAGTGGAGGAGTCTGGCTTATTGTTCATACTGCAGTTCATTAATGGCTGTAGATATGAAATGAGCATCTCACTAAATGGAAGTCTTGGTCAACCTCTGACTCTTGCCTTAAAGGTTTGAGAATAGACAATATGAAAAAAATACCGGCTTCTTTCCAGATGGCTGAATGCTTGATGTGTCTTTATGTTTAGCTGTCATTCAAATGTGAATGCTGTGGTGATTATAAGTGTCTTCCATTTTTCTGGTTTGAAATGATCCCTTTTATGCATTGTGTGTTTAGAGATTAACTGTTTGGCTTATCAATAGGAATTTTAGAGTGAAAAAAAAAAAAACCACCCAACTTGATGGTATAGTAAAATCCAGGATGTTAATGTTCATAAGCAGGCTTGACAGTGCAGGTATTAGCTCCATGTACCATGTTGCAGACAGTAGTTGTTTTGAAATAGGTTGCAGTGAACTGTTAATATTCTGCAAAATGTTATTTCAATTTTGAAATGGTGCATGCTAAATTTCATACTACTGGTTTTTGTTAGTGAAAAAAATTTTTTTCTGCAATCTGGGAGGAAAAATGTTTGATAGAAGAGGCTTTGTAGGAAGGAGTTTCTTTTAATTGGGAAGAAAAAAGCTGGATTTTGTTTTTAAACTATGAGTGTGAATGATACTTTTTACATGGTGATTTTAGATAAATATGAGTTAATACAGATACAGGCTACAGGTTAATGATCAAATTATTTAATACTGTTGTAATCTTGCTAAAGCTGACTTAATGAATTTTCAGGCTTTTTCTTGTTGTTTTTTGGTTTAGGGCCTAATTTCTTAGTTTGTGTAAGAGATACCTCTAATAATGCAGCCAAAGCTGTTGCAAGTTCTGTATAAGGCCAAATCACTTGCCTTATGTGACCATTATACCAGCAAATTCTGATGTTATCATTTTTTCTATTAACTGACAATGGCTGTTTTCTTACTTAAAGCCATTTAAAAAAGAGAATCAACTGTTCATTGGGTGTGCTGGTTTCCTTTTTCAGGCACCACATGTAGTGATAAAATTTAGTGAGAGTAGATCCAATTACTTTGCTGAAAAGCCTTCAGCATCTTCTGGCTGAACTTGCCAGTGGCTGCCTCTCTACCGATGTTTGTGTATGTGAGTTGAGAAACTGAGGTATAATCACCTCTGTTAATGAGACGGTAACGTTACACTGGAAGTCCGATTGACAGTGCATTGTGATAAAGCATTCCTGTAACCTGGTTAGCCTTGAGCACTCTTGTGAATAATGGCTATGTTATGTCCTGTTTGCTGTAGGCATTTCCAATAGCTCTTTGTTTAATTTTACAGTGAAATCTTGCTTCTGTAGCTGCTTGAGGATGGCATAATATTTGGAGCCAATGTATGTGGATACAGTTGTGGAGCCCGAAGAGAATGAATGAGGTAGCTGACTGAAAAGTAAATTGGACTTATCTGCATGAGTGATGGATGGCATTAAGCTGCAAATGAAAAAGGAAGATTGTAGTGGCATCTCAGGACTATTGCAAAATATATGCAAATTTAGTATTTAATCAAGTTTGCTTACCAGCTGTGGTTTTCATTTGAAGTTTCTTGTGCGGTTGGACTGACTGGATTACAATTGTGTAAGGAAAGTTTCCATGTGGCCCTCCTGTAAGTTCTGGAAAGAAATTCATGGTCAGAGGGTTTGAGAAAGTTGCCACAAAACAGTAACTGGAATGTGTGCCTCTGTCATTTTCCATTTCTCCATTTGGGCTGAATGCTGTACTTACCTGTCTGTTAGCTCTTTTGCAGTGACTTTCTTTCTGCTTTGCCACCTTCTCTCTTCCTTTAAATCTCTGAAGCTGTTCGTTCCCAACTCTTTTGTGATTCTATTTTCCTGAAGATATTTGAAGGAGCAGGGAAAGCAGATCTTTTTGAGCTTCGGGATAAGGGGCAGGGCAGGAGGAACCCTTCTGCACACTAGTGGTATTGAATTTCAATGAAAGAGTGAATAACCTCATTCTTTTCTTTGTCTTCTATCTGGCCAAAATCCACTCCATAAGATGTGGTTAGGCATATGGCAAAAAGTTTTGATGATGTGTAAGTTCTGGCATGTTCTGTATTTTCAGTCAGGTGAAGGTGGGAGTTGATCTTGGGAGTGAGAATTGTCCTTGTTTGGGTTTCATCCAGTTCTGTCACTTAGCTTTGCCAATATGATTAGAGGTAGAGGTTGTTTTGACTATTCACCAGGTGTATTTGCCATATCTCAGAAGTCAAATACTAAAACTTGTATATTATCATAGTACAATATTAATATTTTATTAATATAACACAAAAATGTGAGAGAAATTATATTAAAATTCTCACGGTGTGATATAATGCTGGTAAATATTTTTATTACTTTTTAGACTTCCTGCTCATTCTTTCAAACAATAGCCAGAACCAGTGAAGCTGACTAATCTTTATGGAATTAGGTAGCGCTTGCCTGTTAGTTGTGCCTTCAGAACATTCTTGACCCAGACATTTTTGCTTCTGAGAAGTAAAGGGAGGAGGAAAGCTGGTTAATTTAGCATTTCATGTAAGAACAAAGTGGCGTGTAACAGCGTCATCTGTTATGGACCTTGCTGCAACACCTGTATGGTTGAAAATCCTTTATTTTCTTCTCCATGTGTCCAATTCCTAGTTGATGTTAATTTCTACCACCACTTTTTTTTTGGGTTTTTTTGTTCTTTCTCTTGTAATGCATTTCTGCCTCAAAGTGGCTCAGCTTACATCTTCAAATACTTCTAGTGCTTTGGATATTTATAACTACTAAGGCTGTCTCAGCATCTTTCTAGCACTGGGGCCTGCAACTGTACCTAAAGACTCTATTTTGGAGGACAGTGATGAAATGTACTGTGAAAGGTCATGTATTTTCTCTGGCTTCTGAGTGAGGAAAAAGATCCCAGATTCACTCCTAAGGCCTCTTTAAAGAGAGCAATGAACTGTAACTGCTGGTGGGTTGACAGAGAGCGTGGAGAGAACTGATTAGGGTTGATATGGCAAGTGGCACTGGTGGGAATTGGTGCCATTGCTGCAGTGCACCAGCCTCGGGAGTGTGGGAAGACAGCGGTGGTCTGGCGTCTGACTGGCCTTAATGACAGTGCAAGTCTGCCAACTTTCTGGCAAAATTCCTCCCCAGCCTCTACTCCATGGTTGATCCATGCAGGAAACAGGATGGCGCTGCAGCAAAAAAGTCCTACTATTTTCTGTGAAATAAGTGAAATACTTTCATAGGATTGAGGGAGAGGATTTTTTTCTTCCAAAAGTATGTAACGGTTTTCTATGTGGAATTAAGGGTATACTTCTGTAATTTACTACTTTTTTTTCTTACTTGAGCTTTGTCTAAAGCTCGGGTTATGTTATAAGATTTTTACAGGACTTCAGCATACCTGATCTGCGTTGTCTTACAAGCATTTGTGTTCTGTTTTGTAGGAGTTCAGAGTCTGCTGTTACTCAATCACGTTTGAAACTCCCATCTGCTTCTGATAAGCAGTCCTATGTCAGCTGCAAATACATTAATCACTATCAAAGGCAGGCCCAAACACTTGCAAATTAAATAATCTTAGAAAGTTTCTAGATGCAAGACTGAAGTGGTGTCTGCTCTTATTGTAGATTTACCATATTTTTTTCAAGATTTTCAGTGCTGAGTTTGTTACAAACTGAGTTGTGTGAATTAACAAAAACCCAAGCTGGCTGTAATCTGTAGCTGTATTGAATGGTTTGCATTTAAGGTATCTTCAGTTTTAGTTGGCAAAAACTTATTTTCTTAAGGCTTCTTTTTTTTTTCCTTATTTCTGTGAAAAATGGGTGGCAATTTGAAGGACTAGCTTTGTAGTTCCGAATGCTCACTTTAAGTTGGATTTTAAGAAATCATGAGTGTGGTCCCTCAACCTCCCCAGAGTTACCTTCAGATATCAAACAAAAAGCCAGACTCAATGCTAATTACTTATTTGCTGAGTGCCTGTAGCTGTGTAGCAGTTTGCTTATTAGCATAACAATTCTATTCTGAATGTTGTAGCTAATATTTGACACAGAGAACTTGGGATATGGAAGTTAAAGCTTAAAATGTTGTGGTTTTACTTAGAGTTGTTTTGTTTGGAGCTGTTGTGTTAACTTGGGTAGGGGTGAGTCTTGTGTTTCTACATTGTTGAAGCAAGCTAGTATAATGGGCATAATGAGCTAAAGGATAATCTTAGTTTATAATTGAAGAGCAATTTACACTTGCATTCTTGGATTCAGAGCCTGGCATACCGTGCACTCTAGTTTCAGTTGAGGCTTTAAGGGGAATTTTTTTGTAGTTGTTATAAGTGCATTGTGTGGACAGACCTCTTTGTTTAAATGCATGTCTCCAACTATCTTTGCCTGTTCTGGCTTTGCATACTTGTTCTTCACTGAAATATTCATAAATGGCAAATACTGGAGGGTAATGTAAAGATGGGCTATGTAATCCCTTTACTGATGTATTCTTTACATCATATTTTACTCAGATAATATTCAGAGAGTGGTTCTTATTCACATTCCGATTCGTTACAAAATCAAAACACTCTTATTTTTGAAGGGTTCCAGTGCTGCAAATCAAATCGAAGTTTGAATGTAATCTACAATGTCCTGGGTCATTTTGGATTTAGATATCTGTGCTGTCACTATTGGACGTGGAGGAAGCCTATTCACTGTGCTCACTTTGCCATACTTTATGACCTGTCTGAAGAATTTTCAGTGTGTTTGTGTTCTATTGCTTGTCTTCCGGTAGCTCAGAGTGGGAACATTATCTTAAAATGTGAACTGGGACATTTTTAAAAAATGAAACTGAGATGATAGTGATGTATATATCACCTGTATGTCAGGTTGCTTGTAGCAAACAATTTCACCTTGAGAGACCACTCGAGTTGGAAGCTCTCTGATGTCCAAGCTGGTCTTGCTATAGGGAGGTGGCTATTATCACTTGTAAATGTTTGGTTTTCCACCTACTCAAGAAGAACAGAATGTGTTAATTGTACATGAAAATGAATCAGAAAAGGGAAGAAGAAGAAGAAGGATGGGAAAAGGATGGGAAAAGGATGAGTTTCATTGGTGTATGGTACTGTGAAGATGGCAGGTGAAGGAGATGGAAAAAAGTGATTATCAGTCCTTGCTGGTGTGTTTTGACTTAGTCATAGTAGTACCTAGTCCTATTAGTTTTTCAGAGCATAGTAATTTGAAGATGGCTAAAGATCAAGAAATCTTTTAGGCCCTTTGGTGTTTACTAGTGATTTTTTTTACCATTTAGCATATTAAATATGAAGCTGATAGTAAGCTGTGCTTCCATTGTGTTAGTCTCATTCCAAAGACTAAAATGAAACTGTGCTTTCTGGTTGTTGGCTGTGTCTGCCTTCACTCAGTAGTCCCCTTGACTTCAAAGAAAAACAGGGGAAGATTTTTCTTCCCTTTTCCAGATGGGTAACAGTTTTTCTGTCACAAGTCTGTGGTACTCTGCGGCCTTATGCATGAACTGTTTGGTTGTCTTTGTTTGTTTTGCTCTTTCCACTCTGATCCTTAAGAGCCAGTAAGGCAAACAGTGTGAGCAGACTTCACAAAAACTGCAGATGTGCTGAGATAAAACCAAGCTTAGTGACAAAGATAAATCTGTTTCTGTACTGACCTGATCTGATTAGAGTCCTCATTTTGACATCAGGTTTTTAGCATGTTCAAAGACAGAAACTTTTAAAATCAGCTATTTAAAGTGACCTTATGTAATTTTTTTTTTCCAGGACTTGTTTCCTACTTGTAATTGCCTGTAATTTGCCTGTGTCACATCCAATGATGACTTAGAAAAAAAAAAATTGGGGGAAGGATAACAGGCAACCAGTCTTGAAAGATACAGTGAATGAACTCAAACAAAATTTTAGTGTGTGTGTGTAAAATAGTATCAAAATGAGATTTTTAAATTTTTTTTTTTTTAAATTGCTTGTTTACGTGGGATAGCTTCCTCTGCTATAGTCTAAAAGCACATCTTCTAAACAGTAGGGCAAATTGTGTTGTTTTGAAAAAAGTCTTTGGTTCAGCTCATACTCAAATTTTTAATTTTTCCTGTTAGGAGGAGTAAAATTTCTTTTATGTTGTCTTACTGTGTGAAGAAAACTTCTTAATGTCTCTGAAAATCAAAATATGTGCTTTGGCCAGAAACAAAGCATCATGGATTTATTATTTACTCCCTGTGATTTTTCATTTTATTTACAGTATTGAAATCAGGACACACAAATTGACATAGACCAGGCATGAGCAGATTAAGTGTGTCCTTTTCCACTAATATTTTGATCTTTTGAGAAGTTAATTTTTTTGTGTGGTTGATGTATTTTTAATCCGCATGAAAAGATGATCCTTAGTGCTCATATGCAGGTAGCGTTTTGCTTTTTTTAAAAAAATGTACTGATTTAAGGATTCTTCAGTTACTTTATTTCCTGTATGTTCCTTATGCATGCAGATACTTAGAAATTTTTCTTTGTTTTGAGAGTCTGACTTGAACTTGGAGATAGTTCAGTACACTGTAACTGTTGAATGTGAATTAATAAGGGAGGGCTTTCTAAGGGGGAAATTTTAGATAGGAGTTGGCTGCTAGTGTTTATAGGATGATAACATGCTCAATAGTTATGTTGTAATCTGGTAGTCTTTTAATTTCGTTGAGGTAATCGGTCTAAGATTGCTTCAGTTATTGTTAGGTGGAAACTCATTTTAAGAGGTCCTCATGCAGCAGGCAGTGGTGTCCTGTCTTAGCCTGATGAAATGTTTAGGATCTTGTGATTACTTCAGCTATGTACTTAAATGTGTTGCAGTCATGTGATACAGCCTATAATTTAAAATGCGTTTACTCAAGTAGTTTGTTTAATCGGATCTCTTTTTGCAGAAAGGGAAATGGGAGAGAGCAGCTCTTGCTGAGTTACGACTGTTACAGCTATGAGGTGGGTCTCTTCATTGGCAAATGCTTTCCTAGTGGGAAGCAGACAGATGCAAGCACTACTGAGAAGTGCGTCACTACCAATATTGTGGGGTTTTTTTTTTTTTTTTTTTAAATTTCTTGTTTGCTTCACTTTATAGCTTATGGTAAAGAACAGTTTCAGGGCTACAGGCCTGTAACTGTATTAGCTGAAATGAAAAAGCCCATGCTATTTGCGAATACTATGGAAAAGGAGGCAAAGTTATGTTTTGGTGCAGAAGTTGAAGCTTGTTAGTCAGCCCTGCTAAATTTAAAGTGAAGAACTTTGTCTTGTATGTACTCAGAAATTTGACTGCTTGGGAGTAACTTCTTTTTGTTCTCCATCACCTCCCAGTCAAGAGAGAATTCCGCTTTTAAGATCCTTTCTCAGGTGACTTTATTTTTATACTACTTTGTTTTATCTGGAAGGTAGATTAGGAAGCACCTTTTACAGTCACCTTTCTAGGACTATTTCTACTGTATGGTCTTCAGTGTTTTCCATAGTTTTATTGCTGGATGCTTAAAAGCAGTTTCTTTGAGCAGAATACCTTCTGTCCTTTGCCCTCACCTCAACTTTAATTTCTGTCTTTTGAGCTCAATCAGTATAGATCTTTTTCTTAAATATTACTGACTTGAGAGAATGTGTGTCATTTCAGCTGGTAGAAGGCTATAAAGAAGTTTTATCTTTTCTCTAGTATATTAAAGCATTTTAACTTCCAATGCAAGCAAAATCTGAGTTTTGGGTAAGGAGAACAACAATACTATGAAATACATGAGGAATCTTTACTATCTCACTGTGATGTAATATGTTTCTATTCCTTGTATTATCTTGAAGGTTTCTGCTCCTCTTGAACTTCCAGCAAGAAATGATTTAAAATGTCTTGTTTAATTTTACACTGTCTGTATAGCTGTACAGTTCAACTGCATAATTAATTCCAAGTTAGGATTTATTTTCAACAGTGAGACCTAGAAATGTGGATTTGTAATTTACTCTGTACTGTAATGCAAACTAAATTCTGGAAGCTTCCTGAGCAGTGAAACCTAAATGTTGCCTTTTCTCTGTTTTTGGAAGTTTGTGAAATGAAGACCTAATTTATACTCAGCTGGCCTTCATATAGGGAGGCTTATTTGGATCTGGTCAGTGCTAAATTCTGCTACATTCAGTAAATGTCTGGAACAGACATCTCTTGTGCAGAAAGCTGTTTGATTTTCACAGAAGCTTCTTGTGTTTGCTTTTATTCCGTAAAAATCTTATCTCTGCAACATACACTATCGTTACAGAAATTATACAGTTCTACTACTTCAAGTGTCTTCACATGTATGAATGTAGTTCTTTGCCTGCTAGGGTGATGGGGCGTGATACGTTTTTATTAGGGTTTCTCTTAGGTTGTATAAGAATGTTCAAGTGTGTGTACCTTGTGTTGTTGCTGAGATCTAATCATTCAGCTCTAGATCATTCTTGAGAAGTCTCTCTGCAGTGACTGAGGAACTTAACAACCAGCAGTGAAAATATGTAGTTTGCAAACATCTGCTTCATGATCAGCTGTTGATTTTTGGGAACTCAGTATTCATGTTCCCATATCTACTACAACTGATGATGGCAGCCCAGTTGCTGGCAGTTGAAATGCAGTCTGATTGGAAGTACTGCTTCGGGCTTGTTTGGAGGTGGCTATGGTAAACAGAGAAAAAACACTAGATGTGTTCTAATTTGGTCATAAATGTTGGCGAGTATTTAGAGATGAAGTTTGAGGCTGTGACCAATCTCATCCATCTGTTCTTCTCCAGCTCCCTTTTTGTACTCAGCTCTGCAAGCTGTGGTTCAAGAATAACTAATATTTGGCCCTATTGGCTGTGGCTAATGATATATCATGTAGCCTTAGAATGCTTATAGAAATCACTAAATACTTTTTATATATTGGGAGGTAATAGATCACATTGGAATATGCAATCTAAGAATAATTAAATGGCAGAATCTCTTTCTTACTGACCTTAACTTAAAATATTCCCTTCATTAGGAAATATGTTGTGATTGTGGGTTTTAAAATCTTATTTTACATTGTCTAAATGACAGAAAACAATGTAGCCAGAATCCAATCCTTCCCCTTAACTTTGTCTTTGCATTTATTCTGTTGCTGTGGATGTGGAACAGGCAAATGTGACTTCCATTTTTTTAAAATGCATCCTTTTTCATGCTATATTTCACTGAAGTGTATTTGCTCTAGTGAAGCAATAATGTGGAGGTGCTTCTAAAATATCAGCATGAGAAGTAGTTGTGGGAGGAGTATTGGTAAGTCATTCCTACTTCTGAATTTTTCAGTGCATCCTGTCTTCACCATATTTAAATTAGAAATTCTAGGATAGGGGCTGCAATTAATTTTATGCATTCTGCACAGCAGAACAAATAACGGCAGCAAACAATAAATAATTGTGAAATCATTAAGTGGTGGTGTTTATTTTATTGATGGGCCAGCTGAAATGTATTTAAACTTGTTAGGATTCTCTTGCTCATTAACAGTCTGAAATACGCTATATGAGCTACAACATTTGTAAAATATGTTGCTTTGGTTCTCAGAAAAGTAGGCTGACACTTTGCTATTTGAGTTTGGAACAAAAGGAATCAAGATGGTGTGCCAAGTTTTTGATAGATTAAAAATGTGTATCTATAGAGAGGTATATAAATAATAATAAATGGGAGTGTCTTAATTATAGACTGGTCTTTCACTTGAATGTGTGTTTGAAAATGCGTAGAAGAATTCTTGAACCTGTTTTAGACTATTTGAACACTGAAGGTGTTGCAGTAGGTGGCAACAGTTAAGTTGGGATTCTGTGACAACATGAATGTCAAAACCACTTTTTTTAATTTATGGCACTTCTCTGCCTACATCGCACTTGTGCATTCATGTGACCTGGCTTTAATTTAACATTTGGTAAATATTTGCATAGTAATTCCTAAAGTGTTCTCCCACACATAAAGGAAATGATGATAAACAGCTTTTAAGTGGCTTGATGTTAAACACAAACATGACTTGCAGCCCTAAGGTGAAATGCATGTTAGAGTAACTGTTCAATATTCATTTGGGAAGTGCTGGTATGTATTATACCAGGTAACTTATTCATACTTCTTTACATATGTAGCTGTTTCTGTTGTATACTTCAGCTAAGCTCCTTCATAAGGGTGTTATGCCATGCCGGAAGAGAACTTCTCTCCACTTATGCTGTTAGGATTTTTTTTGGAACAGTTTTGAGAAAAACCTGTAGATATGTTTTCTCCTAAATGACCCTGCTAGCAGGAGAGCATTTAGGAGCACAGATAGAAGACGGTAACTGTACTTGAATGCTTCCCAGAGCTTCCAGGCTGCCATTAGTGTTTTATTTTTACAAGAGACTCATTCTTTTGTTTTTCATAGCTAAATCTTTCTTCTTGAGCGTGTGAACTTCCAGTGATGGCAGTTAAGAAGATATTGGGAGGAATGATTCTAGACACTGTCACTCATTATAAGAGGACTTCAGTCTTGCAAACTAGAAGACTAAACCTTTCTTTTTTTAAAAAAAAAAAAAAAAAAGGTTGTTATAGCATTTTACAATGGAATTCTTAAACCTTTTTTTTCTCAGCAAGTGCCTTCTCAATAAATATGCCCTTAATTAACCCCTTCCCTTAGCAAAAATGGGATAAGTGTAATCTTATCCTGTATTGTTTATAAACTTAAAAATCTGGCATTTTCTACTTTAAACAGGTAAGAAGTGTTATTTCATTGAAGCAAACATATGCAAGCTGGAATCAACCCTTCACATGTGTAACATTGCAACAGCCTACCACTTCTTCTGTTACTGGTGTTACTGAGTTCTGACTTCCCTTTACAACCTTTCAGAAAAGACTGTAGAACAGAAAAGCTGTCTGTTTTGCAAGAACTCCAGTGATATATTTTATAAAGTTACTCTGTTACTTTGGAAATGCGGTCTCCTGACTGGTTGCTTTAGAATATATGGAAATCTGAAGTGTTCTTGATGCTCTTTGTCGTATCTTACTAAAACATAAGAAACTTAAAAGTAAGAACATCCCTTTCTAAGGAAATTTTCAATTTCTCTGATGATTACTCGATCTTGGATGTACCACAGTTTTGGGGTTTTTTTCAGACCTATTCCACTCCTTTTGAGCTCTAAATAATGTGGAAAATGTGAGTCTGTGTATGTGCGTGCATGTACATTCTTTTTTCTCCTGTTACTGTCCTATCCCCTACTTGTCATGTGGATGAAATGGTATTTGGGACTTAAGATCATCAACTCTTACATCTGCTGGTAGTTAGTGGCTTGTTCTATATGGTGAGTTAGCTAAAATATTGGTGTTTTATTTATTGAAGCTGACTGGACTCTTAGTGGGAGTAAAGAAGCACAGAAGAAATTGCTATATAGATTTTAGGTTTTTTTTTTATGTAGACACTTTGTATCCTGTGCATGGCAGTGTTTGGAGTTCATCCAAAGAACAGCAAGTGTTCTCTGACTTTGAATGGGTGAGTGATTTTGCTGGTCAGATGAACTGTTGTTACTTCTGTTACTATGCAGAGGGAATTTCCTCCACCTAGACTATCTAGCAGTATTTGCTTCATCAAACATGTCTCTAAAAACCATCTCTCTCTGTGAACTACCTTAGTAGTTGTTTTTTGTTTTTTTTGTTTTTTTTTTTAACTTTCAGGGATGAAGTTCTGGTTAATGGAAGCCAGTTTCACATTTGTATTTCTGAAACAGCAAGTGTTCAATCTTGTTGTAGTCTCTGGTGGTTACTGTAACCGGGGAGTCCTTGGGATCAAAAGGTCATAGTTTGTGTGGGAGCAGTGCCTAAACTGTCAAGAAGTATTTTTCTGCTAAGGAAATTATGTGAGTCTTGTTCTGTTTCAGTTCTTGTATTTCAGTGTGAATTGTCATTTATTCCTTTTAAAGAATCTAAGGTGTGCTGCACTTGCTCCAAAAGATTGGAGAGGAATGGCATCTTTGGTTTTCTCAGACTGACTTTGAGACTGCTTTATCTTGATATGGCCAATAACAAAACCATTAAGTTACTGTATTTGTTGTAGGCCAAAGTACAAGGAAGGTTAAGAATTTGTTAAGCTTATTGTAGTTTACCCTAAACTGTTTTTTGAGCTTGTTTCCTGCCAACTTGCTGCATTCTTCTGGGACAGTTGAGATTTTACACTCCTTTGTTTCTTTTTCAGTGACACATCTGGGTTGGTGCAGCTACTGAATCACAAATAGAAGCGAACATTGAGAGCAAAATAGTCCAACTAGCTGTTTATTTTTTTTTCACATCAATTGTATCCTGTCTACTGGACACTTAAACAACATAATACCTGTAACAGGTTTTAGTATATCTTCAGACAAAGATGTTAGCCACAGAAGTTTGTCTAATTAAGAGGTGTGGTTTTCAAGTATGCTGTTTTAGTGTTACTAACTATGGAAATCACTCCTGTGATTGCATTAGTTAAAAGGTTCAGGAGGAACAACTGTAGCTACTGATGCATTCCAGTTTGAGAGAATCGTATTTTGTAAGTTTATTGCTAGGGTCAAGTGACACTCTTTCACAAGGTTTCTGCATTAGGTAAATTGTTTGACGTAAGTTAACATGCTCGCTCGTTGCTCGCTATGTTTCCTCTCTGCCTTTTCATCTTAGAATTTTGTGCTTATGGTAAAAATACTTAAATCATGGGCTTTAGAATAGAGCTTTGAGCTGTAATAGTTCTCTACACTTCATCACTTTGCAGAGACAAAAGCATGTTAATTGATTTTCTTAAATTTTGTAATTTTGAACACCTGATACCCAGAATGAGCAAACACTTGCTATTTCACAAAAGGGTGGTTTCAGTGTGAAATGAAATAACTGTAGTTAGAGGTAAATTGCAGATCCGATTGATGTGTTACAAATAGAGATACTTTTATGCTTTATTGGGTGGTTGTCATTCAGCCATACTGTGCCTTAGGTATACTTAAACTTCAGACAAGTGCAGGGGGGTAAAAAGGCTGTGGGTTAACCGAAGGCAGCTAAGCTTCGCTCACTGCTTGCCCAGTGGGCTGGGGAGGGGAATCGTAAGTGTACAAGAGAGAAAACTGATGGGCTGAGATAAAGACAGTGTAAGGTTTAAGTTTAATAGGTAAAACAAAAGCTGTGCACACAACTCCGCCCCTCCTTCCCCCAGCTTCTATTGCTGAGCACAGTGTTACGGGTACGGAATATCCCTTTGGTCAGTTGGGGGGCAGCCCACCCAGCTGTGTCCTGTCCCAGCTTCTTGTGCATCCCCAGCCTACTGACTAGTAGGGCAGTGTGAGAAATGGGGAAGCCTTTGATGCTATGTAAGCACTATTCAGTGACAACAAAACATCCTTGTGTTATCAACACTGTTACAGTCACAAATCCAAAACACAGCACTGTGCAGGCTACTATGAAGAAAACTAGTGCTATCACAGTTCAAACAAGTATGTGTCAGCGGAAGAACTGAAACTGAACTATGGAAGTTAGATGGGTCAGAATTGGAAAAACATTTTGTTTAAAGTTCACCAGCAAAGTTGGTAGTGGCATAATGGACTGACGTGTTGGTAATGCTGGGGTTGTTGTGGTGTGAGTTTTTTTTGGTTGGTTTGTTTTTTTGACTGCTGCCTATTGACGATACAGTAAAATAGAAGTCTATCCAATTGATCCTTGTCTATACCTATGATGATATTGTCCTGAATTATCTGCTGTCTGCGTCACCTGGTGGCCAAAGTTACAGAAAGCCTGCAAATAAATTTGGAGTGGAATATCCCTACTTCTCAGGGACTTCGTTACATGGGGAATATCGACACTAGAGTTAAGGAACTTGCTAGTTTGTATAGTGTGTCTGTTGTGCTTCACTTTGCTTCTGAGGACTGTGATCTATTTAGATCTTCCTTGACAAGGAAGAAGGGATTGGAGATATAGACATAATATAAATGGAATCATTGGTATTGCATATTGCACATCAGCAGAGCTCTTCTTTCTTTGTCCCCTTCTGAAACCTTTCTCAAAGCTACGTCTGTGCACGCCAGTTTCCTGACCCTTAATTTTAGCTTATTCTGGCCAGCCTCCATAATATTTTGTGGAGGACTCAAATATGCTTTGTGATCTTAACTAAGCATGTTTTCTTTTCTTCAGTGTGCTGTAGAAGATGTGCCAATTCCATACTTATCAATGCTGATACCATAGAGTACTCAAACATGTTGCTGTGACGTGATGAGCTGCCATGTGTTTGTTAGATCACGCTAGCTAGCCCTAACGGGATGAATGTTCAAATGTTAACTAAGGCAGTTCAAACATGACTACCACTTAGCCTATCCCCCTTGGAAGTTATGTGTACATAGGCAGCTGTTACGGTTTGGGGACAGTGTTGCAGGCTATGTGTCTGCTCCCTGATATGTATTTCATGTCAGGGAGAATTTGCTGTTGAGCAGTGTACCCTGAGCCTTTGACCATGAAGCCAAGTGGAGTGATGGCGAAGCTCCCAGTTACTCAAGTGAAGTGGTTAATAATATATGAGGAAAGCATTAGTTTTTCAAAACTAATATGATCCCTGTTAATATGGTACACAACTTTACATTGGCATTTGAGAGCATTTACTTATGAAAACAAACTGTGATTTATTTATTCTATTAATTTGTTGGGTTTTTTTTTGTGATAATAGCCTGACCTATGTCCTCAGAGAAAGAAATGATGGGCATTTTTTATACGTATATTTATATATGTATACCCCCCCAAACTGTTAAGTGGTGCATGTCCATACATATATGTATATGTTTACGTGTGTGTGCTGCTGATAACCCGAATATTCCAACTTTAAACTATTGTAAAAAAAATATTTTTTTCCTGTAAATATTTTTATTTTAATTTCTCCTTATTTTCTATCAACTGTTAAAGAATTCAAGTGTATGATAAGGCAATGGGAATGAACATTTTAAATATATTTTGCCTAGTGTTCTATAGGTAGCGTCTTGTTCTGGGTGTGTAGCTTTCATTCTGTCTCTGTTTCAGTGTCAGGTAGTGACTTCAAGCTTCTACCTTGTGATTAAAGAGGGAAATGGGTGGGAAGCAGATGGGGTACAAAGCTGCTTTGCCTGCTGGCACTAAAAACATGCAGGGTTAGGTTAAGAAGTCCTGTGTCTGTCTTACAGGATCCAACTTCCTGGGTAAATATTCACCACCTGGAATATACAGATGGAGGAATCCTGGACCCAGATGATGTGCTGGCAGATGTTGTGGAAGACAAAGACAAGGTAGAGCTTTGAAAATACTACTTTTGCTTTTTGCTATGTCTTTTCAAATAAGCAATGCTACTTTCTCATTTCTTGGACATCTGGCAGGTGAAGTGGGTGTTAAATATTCTTAAAGTAAACACATCTGCCCATAGGTGCTGTAATGCTCTGTTTCTGGAGTAGAACTGAAGAGGGAGGTGGGCAAGCATGACCAAAGCAATGAAGATCATCAGAGAAGCCTAACAGTTGATTTAGGGCTTAACCTTTTCAAGCAGTTCTGTATTTCTTTTTATTGCTGTATGAAAATAGAGTGGTGAAAGAACATGAGTTTTGCAAGACATCTCTTTTTACGCCACTTAGAATATCTTTTATAATCTCTTACTTTGGTTAAAGTTAAGTTTTGGAGAATCATTCAAATGTCATGGTTGAAAATGTGTGTCAAAATAAACAGACAAATCCTGTGATGACAAGAACAGCTGTTTCAGCTGTGTTAAATTTCAGGAGGAGTTTCTGTGATTTGCTACCGAAAGTCTAAGCAGGCCAATTATTAATTTCAAAAGCTGTGAGTCTCTAACCTTCAATGCAAATAAGATAGATGTCCTTCTTGGGTAGAGAAATAGTAGTGGCAAAGAAGACCCTTTTAATGTCTTTTTAATTATCAGGAGAACTTAGTTTTGGGAAACTTAGTGGTGGCTTATTTCAGCATAGAGTAGGAGTGGTGTAATTTAAAATACTCTTGTTTTTATCTTTCTTTTTTTTCCTCATAAAATCAGGGGAAAAAATATAGCTAGTGACTTGAAACTGAAGATCTAAACATGGGATATGCCTGTACTTTCAGACAAATAGATGTGTATATTTACTGTGCCATATACTTGGTGGCTTCAAAAGTAATTTTGAGTATTGCAAACAGAAATGGTAGTTTTGCATGCTATTGATTGTTCAGTGACTTAATACAAAGTGCAATGTTTTGCTTATGATTAATGGGAAGCTGTTTCTCAGTACCTTAGAAAATTGTCTAACGTGTACTTTGGTCCCATTTTATGGTGCTTTGTGTGGGAATTCTCAGAAATAATGAAGTTCTGTTTGGTTATCAAACTTGTATTTCTTGCTTGTCCATGTTTGCTGAAAGTGTACTTAAAACACCCTAAGACTCTTTTCCAGTAATGTTTGGAGCCTAAAGAATGGGTCCAGCCACGAAAATGATCAGGGGGCTGGAGCACCTCTTCTATCAAGACAGGCTGAGAGAGTTGGGTTTGTTCAGCCTGGAGAAGAGAAGGCTCCGGGGAGACCTTATAGCAGCCTTCCAGTACCTGAAGGGGGCCTACAGGAAGATGGGGAGGGGCGCTGTATCAGGGAGCGTAGAGATAGGACAAGGGGTAGTGGATTTAAACTGAAAGAGGGTAGATTTTGTCTAGATATCAGGAAGAAATTCTTTACCATGAAGGTGGTGGGGCACTGGAACAGGTTGCCCAGAGAAGTTGTGGATGCCCCATCCCTGAAAGTGTTCAAGGCCAGGCTGGATGGGGCTTTGAGCAACCAATTCTAGTGGGAGGTGTCCCTGCCCGTGGCAGGGGGGTTGAAAAAAGGTGATCTTTAAGGTTCCTTCCAATCCAAACTATTCTATGATTCTGAGGATTGACAGAGCTATGTATAAAACATAGGACTATAAGCATAAGGTGTCATAAAATGACAGCAGCAAAGGGAAATGCATTACTGGTCTCATTAGTTAAAAATTAACATGTCCACCTGGGATTTCCTCTATTTGAAGTACTGATACAGGAACAGCTAGGTAAATACAAGCAGTAGTTTGCAGAATATTTGTTATATCATCCAATTCTGAACATGTTACTAAAGCCTCTGATATACTTTATTGGTGGGTGTCACTGTCAGAGTATGTGTTGGTGATGAATTTTCTAGTTCACGCACAGCTGTGGGTTTAAGCATCTTCTAACAGTGCTAGGTGGGGCTCTGTAGTTCTGAGGCTACCTTGAGGAAAAACTCCAGGAAACCAGGATCTTACTCCCTGAAGTGGTTTGGTATGCCTTAGGAATACAGCAAATGTCTTGATTTCTCTTCCTGTGATGTCTCAGTTACATGTGATGCATCACTGCCATCTTCTCTTCTTCAGAAGGCCCTAGTGAAACAGTGGTAAGTAAGACTTGCTGAACAACCACAGCTGCAGTGACAAATCAGATTTTTTGATTAAACTAGGCGAGAATCGTGTGATCATCTAAGGGCACTGCTGGTTGAGAAGTCAATAATTCTTTCATTTGAGAGTGGAGTTGGGCCATAGCCCCTTCACGCTCTGTGTAAGGAGCTTAGTCGTAAGGAGTAGGTAGTCGATACTACCTACTTAGAAGGTTTGGTATGATCTGATAACAGAGAACCAACCCTATAAAAGCCTTACATGTATTTTTAATAGTTTTATTGTGGCCTGTTAGCCTTTGAGCCTTCACCAGTGCTATTCCACTCTGAGAATATAGGCTGGGGGATCTTTAAGCTATGCAAAAAGGGGAGGAAATATTTAGCTTTAATAGACCTGATATCTAATTTGGTGTTTGAAGTCCCTAAATAGATGAAAGAATTTTTTGGTACGTTTATCTGTGTACTGATTCTCTTTGACTATAATTATCTGTACGTGTGACAGATGAATAGGCCACAGCTTTGCTCTCATGTCCTTGTCATCCTTCCTATGCATCTGAGACAGTAATGCAGCCTCTCATGAAATCAGTCAATCTATAAAAAAAAAAAAAAGTGTTACACTTAACCTCAGTGCCTTTCACCAAAGGTGTGTTTGGCATTGCTGACCATCAAGCTCCTCTTTAGTGGCAGAGGAAATGAGCTGATGCTTTTTTTTAAGGGTTAATCTGTTCTAGATCATAATTTGATAGCAGTAAATTAGCACAGTTTCTTCAAAGGAAAATGTGCTTGCTAATCTATTGAAATTCTTTCACTGTAGCAACAAAACAGTGAATCAGAGAGAACTATCAGATGTAATTTATTTGGAATTTCAAAAGCTTTTGATAGTCCTTAACAATAGACTGTTAAGGAGGCGCAGCTACTGCTGAGGTAAACAGCAAAGTGCTGCTGTAGGTCAGTAAATGATTGAGAGGGAACAAAAAGATGTAATGGTCAGTTCTTAACATTGTGAAATGGTGGCACTGAGTTACATAACTGGCATTATTGGGATCAGCAATGTTTTTGAGCTCTGCTTATGTTAACTTCATGGTTTCCCCTTGAACTCAAAACTAATCAAAACTCAGTAAATAGGCAGTACAGTGTGTGAAATTAATTGCTGACAACTGCACAGTTATGCGTGTTGGAGAGGGTGGCTTGTTCTACTTGCATATAAAACAGATCTAAATTAGTATTATATGTGCTTGGTAACGTGTCATGTGAAAATGCTTTGGAAGTTCTTTATGGTGGGAGCCCCCCTTCCTGCTGCTACCTCAGCAATAGTCTGTGGCCTGAATTAGATGTCAAAGCTAGTGTTGAATAGTTTTAAAATCAGTTTTCACTGAGTTATCTAGCAAGTGGTTCATGTCTTGATTACTCTGACTGATAGATCTAATTAATTCAAAACCCCAAATTTTGTCATTTGAGTAAAAACATGATATTTAAATTGTCTGCTTTTAATACATAGAAGCTATAAATGGAGACCTTTTTGTATGCAGTTCTTAACAGATCTCTCACTAGAAATTACTTTTTTCCTCGAGGAGGAAAATGCCCTAAGAAAATTCCTACACTATGCAAAAATTGAGTATAAAACGTTTCTGTTTGTATCGTTGCATGCATTGAGCCTGTGCTTGGCACATCTTAAATGCATGAATTTAACTTACCCATCTAGGTTGCCCTCTGACTTTTGTATGGAGTCATGTTTTCAAATACTCGTAAACACCTGGGGAGACTAAAAAGCCCTGTGTTGATAAGTTAAAACTTGCTTAGCTTATAGGAAGAAAGTTTAAACTGTTAATAACAGTTAACTGTTATTAATGTACAATTCTGTACCTTATTTATATGTACAATTCTGTACATATAAAAGTACATATACTTTTAAACATATAAAAGTACATATAAAAGGTCTACAGGGAAAATAAAGTTTCTATTTAACCTAACATGTATATCCACATTTTGATAGGATCAAGTACAAACAAAACATGCTTACTGGCATGCTTTTATCAGTAGAGCCCTTCTGAACTAGAGGATGATGGTCTTCTGTCAGGGTGCTGGCTTTTTTTGTGTGTCCTTCTTTGGTATGATTATGCTTGAAAATGCGGTATCTGCAATTTGGCCAACAAAGCTGTTGAATATTTATGTAAAGACACTATTTCCTTATCAGTGCTGCTGGCAAAAGATCTAGGCTTGTCTTCCTAGAAGGTGATGTAGGTTTAACTTCTCCAGAGACTTGTTTGTTAGCAGTGCAACTGCTTTAAGTATACCATGGGGGTGTTTTCTGGTTTACTTGTGCGTGGTTGTTTGGTTTAGGCATTGTTTTTTTTGTTTTGTTGTTTTTTTTTTTAAGGAGTGGAAGGAAAAACGGTATATAACTGTGACGGACGTTGCGCTGATACTGAAATAGCAGTGTGCCAATATGGTCTTAGAAATAGTTTTTGCTTGGATATCTCCTTTGCTGAACATGTGTGCCTTGTGTTTTTTAACAGCAACAGAAGCTTTTGAGGGACACAGAGCAACATCAATAAAATGCTGAAGCAGTGACATTTTCAAGATTTGTAGGGACTGTAATTGTCATTTAAGTGTTTCTAATGATGATATCAAGTAAATGGTATCAATTAAGTGTAGTTCAGATACTTATTTTGGCTAAGCTTTTAATGAAATATTAAATAGCAAAATCAATGATTTCTTCCTTCTCAGTTCACTACCAGCAGAAATGCAATACTGAGAAAACATGTCTCCTGGAAGGTCTCCAAATGCTAGAGAGATCATCTGCTGGGTGTTCAAAATGGTTATTGGGCCTGTCCATGCTCCTGATAAGAAGCTGACTGGCTGAAGTTCTTTTTGTAGAGGATTCTAACTCTCCTAAAGCTTACTTCAGACAGAGTTGTTGGCAAGTATTTTTAGTTTCAGTGACGGTATTGTGAGTATGAGGCTGGTTTGGAGCATTTGTTTCAGCAAAATGACGAAAACATTTGGATTCAGAGGTGGATATAAACTTCAAGATTGATGTAATTGTACAAAGGAAATGTCTCTCCAAGTACCTGACAGGCATGTTTTCTGTCAGCGGATTCTGAACTTTTCCATTGTTTCCAGGCAGGTTTAGTCACTGGGAGTGCAGGCTGGCTGGATATAGCACTTATACAGAAGTTTTTTTCTGACCTGGGTTTGGCTCTGTAGACCTGAAGGGTTATTACTCTGGCAGTAAAAGTGATGGCACGCTCTACTGTGCAATGTTTATTTAAATAAAGTTATATTGAAGTAATTCTACCTTTGAAGAGTTTCTGTTCCCTCCAACCATCAAATTCCTCATGAAATGGAGAAAGAAATCAGAACTAAAGTAACCTTTAGGTAAGTAGAGAAGATGTGGGGGAAGAGTAGCTGAGGTGATAAGGAAAATTATTTATACAAGCAGGCTGAAAAATGATAAAATGACGTTGAAATAAGAAGGCAAGTGGGCAGGAAGTATCTCAATAGTTTAAAGAATAAACAGGGAACTGTGGAATTCTGAGGGAATTTCTCTTAATGGGGAGTTAGAGCATTGCTGCTTTAAAAACTTCCCCTGTTAATAGTGGCAGAGGCCTTAAAGTTGCTTTGTTTAAATTACTTTCCAGTGGGTCAGCACAGCCTTAGTCATGCTTTACAGGTCTTTACCATGCTTTTTTTGCCGTATGGTTTGATTCCAAGATACATGTTCCATGCAAGTAATGCATACTTAAGTTAGATAAATGTGGTTCAAACTCTGGATTTCTGTGTAATTGAGCTTTCTAGTATTTTCTCTAGGGTTTTGTAACTTTCTGATAACTGGAATGTAGAATGGAGTTTTTCTTCAATTTGTTCTACAACAGTATATTACTCTTGTTTAGGAAAAAAAAAAGCAAGATATATAAGACTTAGTTACAGCTGAGAATTTTTACCTATTGAAGTACATGCTGCAATGGCTTTTTACGGAGGCTGCTCTACAAGTTGTTGCATATTAGTCAGCTTTTCCCTGGAGAAGTTTAAAAAAAAAAATCCTCTCAATATAAAGAATAAGTATGTGAGAGATGTCTGGTAGCAAAGAAAGCCCATTAATGATATTAGTTTCTTGTAGTGTGGGGATAATGTTTTAAGTGTACAATGGACATAGGATAGTCCAAATTGGTGTATTGTAACTCAAATGCTTTGTGTCTTTTATAAAATCTGCAGCAAAGGTGGCATGCATCAAATAAAAATAATCATAGCTTTTTTTTTTATAAGGTGGTGAATTTTGCTCTGGACTAGGGTTTTGTTGACACATAATGTTTTGTGACATTTAGTTGATTAATACCATGGCCAAGTTATTGTTTTAATGTGTGTGCTTTCATAGACTGTTAAACTGGTTGCAGCAAATACATGCTTCAAACTTTTGATACTTAGCGCTTGTGGCAGAGCCTTGGTTACAATTCTCTGAGTTTGAATGCCTTGTTTGAAAGAGGAGCCAATTCTTATGTTTAGTTCCTTGGTTCCTAATGAGGTAAAATAAGGATTAGTAGATCAAAAGCTTGGTATGTTCAAATTGGGAAAAATGAAGTTGCAGAACTTTGTCAAAACTGGTATGCAAGGGCTGTTGTTCTTTCATTTGGCTTTAATGCCTTTTTCTAAGTATAATTTTCAGGCTGTGGTTAATATCTCTGCCAGAATATGTGAAGAATCACATCACGGAGACAAATATCTACCTTACTGCTTCTGGTTTTGCATTCATATTTTGTGGTTACAGTAATGAGATCGTACAGATGAGCAGAAATCTTAAAATTTGATTAACAAAAAGGATAACTAAATTAATTCATCTTTCAAATTCTAAGTTGTTAAAAATTAAAATAGATTTGACTTTTATTCTGAATAGCATGATTACAACCTCCAAAGGCATGATATAGGGTTCTTATCTGTTAGATTCAGAGTATTTTGTTTCTGCCTTGTATAAATGATTTGTAATAGGCTTCAGTTGTAATTTCACATAATCAAAGTTATTGGGATATGAAATTGTTACTGCTAACAGTCTTTGTTTACTTAAATATTCTTAGCCTGGTCTGGGTGATGAAGATAGGAAGAAAAAACACTTCTGTGAATAAAACCTCCATGTAACTTCTGTTCTATCAAGGGATAAGTATTCTTTAGGTGTCTGGTAATTAGCTATGCATCACGTGTCTACAAGGAAGGGAAGTATTAGAAATGGCATATTTTAAAAATTGACTTTATCCTTTTCAGGACCTTAAAATATGGAGATGCGAGACACAAGAAAATCAATCAAACAATATCTGTCGTTTTGCATTGACTGTGATGATGGCTTTCCCCATCATCTTAAGTCACAGGCTTTTTAGTTTGTTTAAAAAGATAGTGCCGATGCTTGATAAAAACCTCTGAGTTTATCTAGGCTTTACTTGTAGTTTAAAAACAAACAAAGGCAC
Source organism: Numenius arquata (assembly GCF_964106895.1). NCBI lineage: Eukaryota > Metazoa > Chordata > Aves > Charadriiformes > Scolopacidae > Numenius > Numenius arquata. The sequence continues at coordinate 28,842,730 of NC_133578.1, forward strand.
TGGGGATGTGAGGGGCTTTCTCCTGGAAAAACTGTAGATCTTGATTTGCTGGTCTTCTGATGAACTAAATTTGGAACTGGAAATTTGTTTCTGCTATTGATGAAATAGTATGAAAGCCAGTCAAACTGCAGCCTATTTTTAAAAAATATGTTTTCACACTTTTCAGGAAGAAAAGGTTTTATGCCATTTTGAGCCAATGCTTGTTTAGGAAACAGATGTCTGATTTCACTCTTGTGTAGTAGGGTATGCTGTGAGCCACCATATATATCTGAAAGGGTATTTTGATAGGAGTTAGTCTGTTTATTTTTGAAGTGGGATCTGAACTGTGAGTACCAGAGGGAAGGCGGAAAAAAAAATCACCATCATTAGTACTTACTAAGCAACACTTTATTTTGGTAATGCAGTTTCTTTTAGAATACAGATTATGAAGCTTTGCATTTTTATGAAATTTGTTTTAATTTCTTGCTGCAGAGGTGCCATGCATTATTCAAGATTATAAAATGATTTGGATTTCAGGAGCATTTGGATTTGCTGATGAGGGTTTCAAGCTGTGTAATTATGAAACTGTATGCACATAGGTTGGAAGTTCAGAACTCATTAGCGTAATCATTAAAATAACCATTTTAAAAGTGTGGTATTACATTCCGGGGTGTGCAATTACACTATCATGTGCTTCTGGTTACTGGAAACATTCTTGTAATAAACTTCAGGTCTAGCAGTGTGCTTCAAGATAAGTTCATGGCTTTAAGAACAGACACCTGGTCAAATGTTGCTTAGCTTATTAAAGAAAATTCAGTTTTATAGATTTAGAGCCGTAACATAGTGCCTGTATGCATAAATTAACCTCCTATTTATCCTAGAAAAATTATAAGGTTTTACATATTTAGTACTGTGTAATGTAATTTTTCTTAAAATAGATATTGTCTTGGAACATATTACAATGGTTACTTATTTCAGCTCTACCTACTATGAAAATGAAAATGGGGTTATAAAGGTTCTTACCACGTGGACTCCAAACTTTTGGTTTTTCCAGTGTAATGTTTATATTTGAACTGTGAATTCTGAACTTCCTCTGAACATCTGTAACCACCAGAGTTTTACTGTTTGTGATAAGTATTCCATTACTTTTCTCAGATTAAAAAAAAAACCAAAACACTTAACCGTGACAGCGGATCTGTGACACTAATAAGATTCCTGGTAGTTCTGGAATAAGATTACCTATTTAAATGCTACCAGGGGGATTTTGGAGTTAAAATCCTTTTTATGTAAGATACATGCAAATCTGAAACTTGTACTTTTCTAATTTGATTTTCTATGGATCCCTCTACTCTCCGATTTGTATTTTGGCATTTTAAATAAGAGTTTTAAAAACACAGCAGGCAGAAGGTTTGGGACCTGGGTCACTTGTGTTTATGGATGTACAGCTGAATACTTTCCAAACACTTTCTCTTGACCTGAAAATGTGTTTTGTCATCTGAGCGCTAAGTGCTGTAGCTAATTGGTGGTCTGACAACTGAAGCTGTTTGAGTTTCTGTTCCTTAAACAATGGGAGGGATGGAGGGAGGGAGGTCATTCGAAGTGCATCTGGTCACAAATGGTGGGTTGAATGGACGTTTAAATGTCCTGATGAAAAGGAGCTTGATATCTCTTTGTGTAAGCATAACCTGGTGGAAGATGCTTATTCCTTCTTATTGGCTTTCCTTGATGTAACAAGTACTTGGAATTCTATATACACGTGTTGGTGCTTAAATGCATATAAGCACACACGTGTTTCTGTTTACCAAGGGAGTGATATGCATGGTGAAAATAATGTAACCTTGCTGTGGAAATATAATTTGGTGGGTTGTCTTGCTATAAAGTAAACCGAGCTCTTAAATGCTTTGGTTTATAATATGCCATGGATTATTATTTCCCTTGTCTGTCTTTGATTGCAGATGGGTTGAAGAGGGGGCTTTTTGTTCTGTTTTCAAGTGAGGGCTCCAAAAACTAGTTCATTATGAGAAATTATAACTACATGCTGTGTTATACCTTTTTGTGTAAGACAGTGGTGAAGGAGGTGAGGTTTTGTGTTGGTATTTCATTTCTTTTCAGAAGTAACGTGTGTTCTGGCCCCAGGATTGGAGTTGGCCCTGGTACCGTTTTGGGAAACTGTTTCAGTGTAGTGAGCTTGCACTGCTTCCGATAGGTACGCAGCTCCTAGGTAATGGTCTGTTCTAATTCTTGTGGCTCTTCCCTCCAGAAAGTTGAAGCTTGTTTGAAGTTTTGGAATTCTGGTAGAAATCTCACTTATGTATCAGCGGTTACAAACAATTGGAGATTTGTGTTTTGGAACTCTCCTGTTGTAAGAGAGATACTGTAATATGTACTGTAATGGAGATACTGTGCAGGTTTGAGACATCGACTCTTCTTTTATTTAAGGCACAGTTGACATGTTTGAGGAAAATACCATATAAATAGCTAGTAAAAATGCACACTTAAACCAATTATGTGCTAGCTTCCTCGTATATGCAATATTGAGCCTAACAGCTTGCCTTAGTTTGATTTCAAAAGGTTGGAAAGGGCGCTGGCTCCATACTTCAGCTGGGCAGGCAGCTTTGTAGAAGTAGACTTCTACAAAAAGTACCAAGTAAGTGTGAGTTAGTGCCTGCTTTGTGGAGTGGAGAGGCTGATTTGTGCAAAAGGCTGTATGGACAGAGACAGCTCTGTCCTTTGATATACCTTTCATCCAGTAAATATCTTTAGAGAATATGTATGAGTAAGAGGACGTGCCTTTGTCTTTTTGGGAGTTTAGAAGTATCTTCTGCAAAGGACTAGAAGGCTGACTGTGTTTGTAACCTGCTTCTCTTCAGTATTAATGCTTTCCTGTTGTTCATTCTGTTATCATTCTGCAAAGATGGCATTAATATAAAAATAAAGTTACAGTGATCTGAAGCCTCAAATCTTCAGGGGTTTTATTTTTCTTCCCTTTCTTCAAAGACAGATGGAACAATAGTTCAACTTCAGTAAAAAAAAAAAAATCTTATATTCACAATTGCACATTTGAGGTTCCAGATACAATGCTACTTCTATGTAGTTACAGTTCAGCTAATTAGCCAAACAAAAATGAAATTAAAAAAAAAAATCTTTAAATACATGTGTGCATTGAGGAAAATGTTACAAGAAATGACATTGTTATAAGAAATGACATCCACGAACAAGGAGTCTAGCAGAAAAAAATGAAATGTTAAAATATTCTGAACTTTATAGCATAAGAATGTATTTGTTGTGCTGCCACCTTCTACAAGCCCTTGACTGAATCCATTCAATGCTGGCTTCACATGCACCAGTTCCTTCATTGTTGGTCTTTTTTTTTTTTTTTTTTAAATTATTTTACTGATGATGCTGTTAGAGGTTTTTTCTCACTGTTGTAGTGCTACTAGTCTGATTCTTGCTTTTTTTACCCCAAACTCTATTCAGACAATTAATTGCATCCTTGTCTTCAACGATTCTTTCCCTGTTAGGAGATAAACCAGGTAATCCAGAAGTCAAAGTTGAGGAAGAATAGCTGACAGTAAGAAGGGGAAGATGAGTGACAAAGGTATTGATTATTGACTCGTCTTGTTAATGGTCATTTTGCAACATTAGTTACTACGGATGCTTGAGAGGCAGAAATATGAAACCCTTTTTTTAAAAACATGTGAACTTTTTCAGGGGGGGACTTGTGCCCCGAAGTTTATAAAGATTATCTTAACTTTGCATTTGTGTGGTAAATCTTACTAATCACAAAAAGATGCCAGATACTTCCTTAAGTTCATTTTTGCTGTTGAATAGGGGATAATGCTTCTTATTTTATTATCCATCCTTTATTTTATATCCATATCTCTGACTGTCTTCATTTTTTTTCTATTGGGGTTTACCTCATGCCCACACTCTTACTTTTTAGTGGAAGAACTGCCTATTCATATCACTGAAAGTTGGCTATTTAAAAGAAGGAAAGTCAACAATATTTTCCTCGGGTTTGAAGGGTTTGCAGCTTTCAGAATTTCACCATGTTATCTGAAAATAAGAGAGATTCTGCAAATCACTCAGATTTGAGAATCAACATGGGATGCCTGAATCTGAGGGATCACTGAAATTTATCTGTTGTTAAAACCGTTTTGGACAAGTTTAAAAGAAGTGATCTGAAGAGCAAAAGAGCTATAAACAAATTATTTTAGAGCACACTTGCCATTGCTTGTGCCAAAGGCAGGGACTGCAGTGGAGAAGGAAGCATCCTGTCTTGGAAACAGCTGGTCCAGTAGTGGACAACCTGAGTTGTCACAGTGAGGACACACCTTTCTGGGTATCAGAAGTCTGAGTTTGCGGAGAAAGACCAGGCTGTGCACTATGATTGCAGCTGTAGACTTCACTGCTCTCTGCTGTTACTTTAGGTCAGGCTCTGTTGCCAGAGAGCAGCTGCAGCAGAGAAATGCAGACTTCTGAGAGGTTGTCCTATACTACTCCTTCTTTGGGAGCGAATGCTAGAACTGGAGGAAAAAATTCAAGGCTTGTAGGCTGCCTCTAGGTTGTTCAGTTCAAGGCTTCTCAGTTGATGTTACCCTGGCTTCCTGTGCCAGAAGAAACTGTAGGAACAAAATGTCTGGTAAAGAAATGCTTGATAACTATAGTTGAATCTTCAGGAATGAAAAATACCCTTTGTTTCCCGTATGTTTAAAATACATTTATTTTGTGTTAGAAGAATGACAAGGAATGTCAGTTTTAAACAACAGATGGCAAAGGGTAATTCTAAAAAAGAATGTTTTAAAGTTACTGAAGTTGATGTATGTACACTTCAGCTGGGTTGGAGGCTTTGCTTGTGGGTGCTTTTTCTGTTGCGTTTTGAAAATTGAGTTGAAGACAAGAAGTAGTCAAAACTTAAGATAAAAATCCATGAAGAGCTAGTCAATTAAGTATGCAGATGTGCATTATGTGGCTTCCTAGCATAAAAATAGTGCATGGTCGTATACCACTGTTTTTGCGAAGTTGTATTTTTTTCATGTGGTATGTGATTTATTAATTAAAAGTGGCCTGTTTTAAATCTATGGGGTTTTTTGTGATTGTTCTCTTTTTAACAAAACAACTTCATGTCTTCCTTGCTTTTCCAAATAAAATAACTCTTTGATGAACTCAGGTTTTACTCTTACATGATTATTCAGCAGGCTACAGTAATTATAGTAATTAGTGTGGTTTTTTTTTTTTTAAAAAGGTACACTTCTTACAGGGATTTTTTTTTTTAACTTTTAAGGTATAATTCTCAAGAGGATAATAAAATACACTATGGTAGATCTTGCAATCAAGTTAATGCAATCAAGTTGCTAATCATTTTCTTGGAAGAACCTCCATTAGAGAAGATGAAGAGTTGATCTTCTTTTGCTAAAGAAATGTCATCATTTGCTGTTGATTGAGGTCCTAAGCTTAAACTGCCAGGTTTAGCTTGACCCAGGTCATATTAGTGGCACTTTCAAGTTATGATTGCTTGCCTTCCTGGGCCTACACAGATTACTGACTGATACGAAATCAAAGAACTGAATTTCGGAGTACTGAGATTTTCCTGATCTTAATGTTTTACATGTTTAAAATCTGAGGAGTCTTTCATATGGTGCTAATGCATTTTATATTAACACTTCTGAAAAGTTTTTCTTAGATGGCATGTTTCTTCTTACATCGTTTTATGTTCAGCCTTTAAGGAAGGTTTTTCCAAACTTTCATTTATATCTAATATCTACTCCATAGCAACCAAAGCTGTAAGGAAAAAATCTGTATGATCAAGAAGTTCCTATAGCTCAGTATAGAATAATGATAGTGAGATGAACAAACAATACAGCCACAGGAGCTAAGTGTCCTGTACCTTTGCAGCGCTGAAGCTGAACTGCTGAAGGTAGGTATGAAATATATTATGTGAGGAGCTTTGATCACCATGTGTGGTGTATTTAGTTTCAAGTTTATCAGATCTATATGAAGCTTAAACTACCCACTGGCCTTATTTATAATCCTTGTAACAGTAGTTCTTATTTCTGTCCCCCCTCCCTGCGAACTGGTTGTACTAACTGATGAATAAAGGGGTGAAGAACTTTAATTTCTCCTTTTAGATGACAGCTTCTATGTTTTTTTACTCTGTATAGTAGCAGCATCCACTTAATGACAATTTGAGTAATACTTTCATAGCTAGAATTCTGTTGAGTCTCATGTATAAACACAAAGTGGAAAAGTTCTAAGAAATCAAATATGAAGTGTACTTCACCAAAAGCTTTTTTTTTTTTTCATCTCTTTCCCCCCTCCTCCCCGTCCCGGTATTTTTTTGCTTTTGTGAAGATGAAAGTGTACAAAGATATGGCTTTTTTCTGTTCAGAACACTTCTTCAGGAACCTTCCCTGTTCCTTCCAGCCATCAAGAAAGCTGGCTTGAGGTATAGCAAAGGACTTGTAACTATATATGGTCTCTTTACTGTCTTAGATGGGTAGTTCATGTTCTTGTTTCCCTATAACCATTTTAGAATGTTGTCCTGGCTTCCCATGTGAAAGAGAAGATGGCAGCACTTGTGTACAGCTCTGCTTATATAGCCCAGCAGGTTGCTTGTATCTCTTGCAAGGGGGCTTTTACTTCACTGTATGAAGGCTCTGCTTCCAGTATAGCCTCTGAAAAACGATGAATGTTTCTTAGGCTTAGTTTTGCTTTGGCTGTAGTTTCCTGGCAGCCTTGAGCTGGCTGAAGTGTTCATTTGCTTTCAAAAGAGAGGGTGTTGCTTGTCTCCACCCAGTCCTCTTGCCCTTTGAACTGTACAGGAAGTGATCTGCATTTAAACCAGTCTGACACACATAAAACTTTGTTAGTTACCTGGAACAGTTTCCCAAAGTAATTCATTTTGTGGGCTGTGTGCCTGCCAAAAGAGGTGAGAAGCAGCAGTTGTTCTGGGTAGGGGGAAGGTAGTGGTGCTGGTGGTGGTCATGAAGAGGTCATGCTACTGTGGTATATAAGGAGTTGAGGCTTCTATTCTTTGCTTGCAACCACTACAGGAAGAACATTAGTTTCAAATTGTGTGTTACTAGGCAATAATACACCAGAATGGGATAAAAAAATGTCCTTGGGAAATGAGGACCATCTCTCACTCCTTTCGCTGCCCTTCTTTATTGAACTGGGCCTCTTTGCTGTAGTAACTCATGTTTCAGATTTTGCTGCCATTTCATGGTCTAATTTTTATCACCATCCTCTATTCAAAGAAATTCCATTTGTTTGTTGCGGGCAGGGAATATGTGAGTAAGTATTTACTATATGTTAAGATTTCTAAGAACTATCCTATACCACTCTATGCACCTTCCTACACTGCAGTGTCACTCCTGTACCTAGCTTGCTAGTGTTGGAGTCCTTTCTGCTCCCCTTGGGAGAAGGTGCCCGTAGGATGAGCTCCTCTTGTCCTGCCTCACAGCTACAGCTCTTAAATGAGATTAGGTTTTAGGAGAGGTGTGTGGGCTTTTTTTAAAAAAAAATTATATACTGCTTCATGTAAACGGAGATTGGAAATGAACAAGCTCTTATTCAGGATGGCAAAAATACTGCAGAAGGGTTTGTTTTTACCTCCTTGGACAAGAAAAAATTGTCTGGAAGAGGATTTTGGTGCAGCATAAAGGGTTTTGTAACTATGCTGATTAGACATGTCACTTCAAAGTTTAGAAAACTTGATGATTGGCCACATATAGGAAAGGAAACCTGATAATTGCAGCATTTGGAACCCCAGCTTTTCTTCATTAAAAATAATGAGGATATGAATAATCCTACAGTTTGGAGGTTTTAAAAGTAGTAAAGAGCTGTAAGTAGAGATTGTAGGCTGACTGAAACGAGTATCCTTGTGCTGTGATACTTAATTGATCAATGGCTGTTTCAAAAAACAAAATTGTACATATCTGTCAGCAGGCGTTGGGAGAGTTATGTCAAAAGGTTCAGAATGATCTGGATCATTATAAGCACTAGCTGTAAGGTGTTTGCGAGTTTGCTTGCTTGTCTGCTTTAATTATATTCTGGTAGTAGAGCAGGGCTTGAAAGTGAATGTGCACAAATGTTGTAGTGGATGTACCTGACTGGTAACCTCACAGCAGAAGAGGAGAAGTGAGAATGACTATGTCCATCCTCCTGGTAGCCAAAATATGGCTCATAATTTAGTCTTAGATGTACGCCTGTGTTCTCATATTAATACTGAGAAAAACAGATGCTGTGAAACTCTTGGAAATCTGGAGATGTGGAGAAGTGTTTTTTCTGACCTATTTATTAATTTAAAAGTAAAATTTAGTAAAAGGTGTAATTCAGTCCCTTTTAAAATTGTCTCAAACATGTAAAGCACATAAATCTTCCAATTATCCCTTTTTCTGTTGGCTCTTTAATTAGTAACACTAGCCACTCTTGTGGAGGATAGCTGAGAATTTAAACATTCTTGAAATATCTTCAAATTGTGTAAGGTAGAACTGAGGAAAAATAACAAGCAGCATTTGAAATATCTTTACCTTGTGTTAACATTTGATTGCATTGTTAACGGTAGGTGTTATTGGCACCTCCAGTACTTGGCTTTTTCCCCAGTATGTTCCTTACTCTTAAGAAACAAACAAAAAAAACCAACCCAGAATTATACTGTGAACACATTAGAAACACTGACGTAGTTGTCTGAGTATATTCTGCAGTACAATTTCAAGTAGTGGAAAATAGTTGGATTTTTGTCTGTATCGGATACAGTCAATAATGTGTCTTCCATTAACTGGAAAAAAACAATCTATTAAAGGTTATGAGCTATTTATTTCTAATATACTGTTCTGAAAGTGGAAATATTTGAAAAGAATACTAGATTACTTATCTGCCAAGAAAAACAAAAGCGTCTTTTAGCCCCCTGTGATCTTCATGTTTTGTTGCTTGCTATCTTTAATTGTCAGGACTGCATGTTACTCTTCCTGTCTGACCTAGCTCTCATTCCTTCTTTTTAATTTATTTTCATCTTTTTGTCTGAACTGTTTAGGTGAGATATTCTGAGTCAGTTGAACCAGTTTGTTTAAAACACTACCAAAAAAACCCAACAAAAAATCAGCTTGAGATGCGTTTAGATATTAAAAAAATAACAACAAAAACCTCACAAAACCCCAGACCCTTGTCCCAGGCAGTTGAAACCTATCAAAGAAATAAGCAGCTGTTCTTAATGGTGTTTTATTTTTTGAAGCTGTGAGGTTTCAGGCAGCCTTAATGGCTGGCGATGCTGTGACTTCCACTTGCTACCCAGCTGATGGATAGTCTAGCGTATATAGACTTCTAGAAGTACTTTCACTTGACAGAAGGTGTAATTTTAAAATCTCTAGCAAACACTTTTAGCACTAGAATGATCTTCATATGCTTAAACCTGTTCTGAAAGATTAGGTGTTACGTGTGACTGGAAACTGATGCTTTTCAGTTTAAGGAAGCAGGAACACTAATATAGTACAGCGTGACCTGACAGCCTGGTATAGTGAACCCTGAGGACTTGATTAGAATCAGACCTGTAGTTCTAATGGGGGCCTCCTACAAGGAAGGCTAAATACTGCTCGTTCTGACACATATCTGAACAATTTAATGTACTTCCTATGGGAAATTAGTAAGAAGATACAGAACTTTGCCTTGTGTGGAGACGGTAGTGAGTGGAACATCCCTACCATTTAAAGATGAAAGCAGATCTTTGTCTCTTAGTTTTTCTTGGGTTAGGCACAGGAATCTAAGGTTTTTGTTGTTCTTATGAGGGATGACTCAGTGTTTGAAAAGTGATTGACATAAGTGCAGACAGTATCAGATCTAGGATAGCTAGAGTGTAATGAAACGGGATACTCTTCATTGCCAATAAATTTTGAGAAGTTAGCACAAAGCTGTTTGAGGTGTTAGGTAAAAAGATGTATTTAAGGTAAAAGAGAGAGTAAGCAATCTCCTGACCCTCTTAAAAATATAACAAAACACCAAAGAAACCCAAACAAACAAAAAAAACCCCACCAAAACCAATCAACCAAAAAAACCCCACCAGACAACCTTTTTTTTTTTTTTTTTTTTTTCTGTGTGTGTGTGTCTATAACTAGAAAACCAGCCTATGGACTGATAATACACAGCTGGCTTCCCCGATGTCCTATCTCCCCTTTAAATTACTAATTCCTGTTCTGTTTTCCTGTAGTTCTGGCTAGTCTTGACTCTTCTGAGAAGCTGCCTCTTACTGGCTTCATTGTAACATCTGTGGTTTTAGAGCTCTTACTTTTTGGAGAGAGGGAAAAATAAACCAACAACAAAAAGCCCCAAGCAAAAACCCCAGACCACTGCTGCATTATGTGAGTGAGTAGTAACACTTATTTAGCTGGCCTAGGGAACAATGGTTTGCGATTTGGAATGATTTTAGTGTGTTCAGTCTCTACATCATAATCTTACAAAAAAGAACTTGCTTTCCAGTTCCACCTTCCCAGCCCTGCACCCCTTTCCATATTGTTAAGTATGTAGTACCAGGCAATTCTTATTTTATGCCTTGGAAAAGGGTGTGTTAATCTGGGCAAAGGGCACGTTATTGCCACTTTTCAAAATGGGTTACTTTACTGTCACTTGCATGTGTCCCATGTCAGCTTTCAGTGTTGATTCTTGTTTGATAAGCAAGTGTTGTCTAAAATTTTCTTCTGAGAAAATGTTTGTTAATGTCCTCAGCTCTGAACTTCTGGAGAAGCTCAATGGGCTAAACTCCTTGGATCACTCGCCAGAGAGCTTCCCTCTGCTCTGGCCTCTAACCATTTTCTGTGTTGTGTGTGTGTCATTCTGTGTGTGTGTGCATTTGCACACAGACTTACCCCTACGCGTTTTAGTACTACCTTCAGACCTGTATGCATTGTACTTCTGTTTATCATATTAACACTATAAATGATACTAATTGCATCATATACCTACTTTCTGCTCTTTTATGCAGCTAAAGGCTAAAAGATGAGATGATCCTTATGATATGAACTACTAGCATGGAGAAGCTCTAGTCTCTTTGAGTGGTCTGTTACCATTGCTAAATCCCTTTGAATCATGCTTTCCAGAGAACTCCCAAATGTGCAAACCACATTCCTTATTCCTATTATTTTTATTATGTTAACTCCCTTGTTTTCCAGCTGCTGTCTTGCCAGGAAAAATAGATACAGCGTAGTTGGTTTGATGAACGTATTGCAGACAAGACAATTTCTTTAATAAAGTCTAACACAAAGTCTGAGAGGCTCTGTCAGGGTGGCAAACAACTGCTTATCCAAGCTGAGATTGCTTTATTTTGGCAAAGTACTGGAGCACATAAGGAACATCTTAAATATATATATTTTTTTTGGCACTTCATAAACAACAGATTTATTAAACCTCATCACCTGTGCTTTATGGATGACTGTAGGTGTAGAGCTGAATCAATTGCAAAAGGCAAACAGTATATGAAAATGGCCACAGCCAGTTCAGAAGTGCTTGTAATAGCAAAATTTACTGTGCATGGAGAAGGTTGGCCACAAACACAACTGCCGGGCTGTGGGTCTGCGTGCCAGAGTCCTCTCCCATTATGCGTGGGGGCACTGCTGATAGGAAAGGGAGGCTCCAGGTTCATATTCTGCTAACAAATGTTAAACAGGTACTACACACTGACTGATGTGTTTCCGACTTTGGCAAACTCAGCACTGTGATAGGTATGTGCTCAAGAAATAATGGCATCGGGTATCAATTGTCCTGGAGTGGCCAAGTTGCTGACCTTGTAAAGCAGGGAGGAAAATGTTTATGCAACAGAAGCCATGAGACAGCCCACCTTGCAGAGAGCTGAGGAAAGGGGAATCGTATACAGGCAGGAGACTGTATAGGAGCCACTGCTTTGTAGACTTCAGTTACCTGGCCAAAGAGTGGGCTTGTAGCTTGCTCCCAAGAGAGCTTGACTTTAGAAGCAGGCCAACTGGATCTTGCACACCTTTAGCCTAGAGAATGGATTATCTAGTGGTGTGGTAAGCCATGCTATTTGAGTCTCTGTTACTGACACACAGTAATATACTGTTAAATGTCTTGCGCAAAGGATCTGTAGGATTTCATGGAGCTGTGTTAGTGTTAGAGTCTTCCCTTACCCCAGCCTGCCTCTTCCTTCAGTATCTGTTCCATGAAGGTGCTGTGGAGATTGCAATGCCTAGTGCCACTGGGACACTCTGTCTTTTCAAAATAATTTTCACTGCAGAGGGATTCACTCCTTTATTTGCTTCCTTCCCGAGACCTGCAAATCTCCAGCATGGGTGTGAGCAGTACAGTACGTTATTACTGGATGTCCAGCTATTCTTCCTGTCACTGGGCAGCTTGCAGTGGGACCTGCTCTTGGTAATGGCATGGTACTGGACAGTCAGCAGTGCTGAGTATTGTGTGGTAAGGTTTTGTCATCTTGTAAATCTGAAGTCAGAGTACAGATTTCACTGGAGTACATTGGTCCATCATTATAAGTCTTTGAACTACATCAGCTCTGCCGCCAAATTGTCATCAAGTCACTTTTTACAAAGTAGGGTCTGGCAAGGCTTGTGCTGTTGCTTTGTGTGTCTTAATATGGATGGCTTGGGCTGTCTTGTCTTCTCTTCCAGCTGGTTGCTGCTTCCATGTTCTCTCTCCCTCTCCTTTGTAACCTGGTGTGTGACATTTGAGTGCTAGAGAAATCATACTTCTTGCCGCCTTCAGTCATTAGCTCATTGTGTTACCACTAACACAGTACTTCTGGCAAAAGCATGGTGCATTATATTTTAAAATTGATTTGTACATGAAGTATCCAAAAAGAAAATTTTGTGAAAAAAGGCTTGAAAACCCAGTTAAGTGGTAGAATAATAATCAACATGTTGAATGCACCGATGTTTCAAGCAATTAAACATTTTCAGGAGAAGAAAGAAAAGCTATGGGTTTGGAGTCATCCAGCACTTTCTACTATTTCTAATAGCTAGTGTTCTGTTAGCCTGCTCATATTGAGAAACTTGAAACAAAATCATGTTGGTTTTTTTTAATAGTGGGTCTAAGAGATGTGTTGTTTAACTTGTACAAGAATTGCATTTTCTATTAGTTAGATACTAGGCTGTTTTTCCCAGTTGTTAATGCAAAAGACTTTTTAAAAAAATTATACTGAGCTCAGTTGTTTGTTACTGCATGCATTAGCTTTCAGCAGCGCAAAATGTAAATAAATTTAACAGTTAAATAGTGTGATCGCATACTTTTTATTTTTTACATGCTGTTGTCTTTTGTTTTTTTGGAACAGATTTTTTAACAAGTTAATATCTCTTCATTTGTCTATTTGGATGAACTTCAGTGTTTTGGAGAAAGATATTCAGTCTGCAGTAGCTTATAGTATAATTCCTTTGTAATTTTATATTGTTTTGAGTTTGTTCTATATATGTCAATTGAAAACTGCTTCAGGTAGGAGTGGAACTGAATAAACAGAACTAAGGGAGCTTTTTAAATGACACATGAATAGATCATTTGTATTTGAGAAATACAGAAACGCTTGGAAAAAAAAGTCTAAGTCAATAGATGGCCCTTTTGAAAAGGGTGACATTTTTTAAGGTGAATTGAAACCTTTTGATTCCTAGACGTGGTAACATTTGAACACGGAGTCAGTTGGTCCTTGTTTGTCATGCCTTTAGACAGTGTCTATGGATTATTTGCTTTTGGACAGCTGTTTGTGCTGTGCATTGTACCTCAGCACATGCTCCTGTTCCCATAGACTTTAAATAGACTATTGTCTTCAAAGAAGCGGTGCACAACATGACTTTTGAAGTTTTTAAGGGCTGTGTTGTAACTGAATAACTTTATGCTAATAAAGGCTTCTGAAGTATTTTTGGTGGTGAAGTAAGAAAGGCTGGGAACAGAACAAAATAGGAGTTTCTACTGTCTTGATGATGCGTGGCTGAAGAGTGGGCCTCCAGGTGCTCTAGCTCCCAGTTCCCAGTAATTTAAGCCTGGTCATTTAAGTGTTAAACAGCTGTTAAGTGCTCTTTCCCTTTTCTGCAGTGTTGAAGCAACTTCAAGAGATTGCATAGGCTTATATGTACAAGAATACATGGCATGTATGTTTTTATTGCAGGAAAATGGATGATGAAACTGTTAAGGTTCATGTGGAGTTCTCTGGGTATAAATAATATGAATTTTGACATTCACAGGTTTGGCTCCATATGAAATCTGAAGCATGGATGCATAGCCTTCAAATCACAGTTGTCAAGTCTCTGGCTCAACAAACCTTATTTAAAAGTGCTATTTTTTCCCTTTGAGCTTGGCTATCTTCTTCTCCCTCTTGCTCATCTTTTCCTTATTTCTTTCCCAGAACAAAACCAGTGAAAACTCCCAACTCTCCATTGTTGAACGGTTCAAAAGTTGTAAGACTTAAGTCTTCTGTCATTGGCTTTTGGAATGAGTGATGCTGTGCTGGGTGCTGTCAGCACTGGTTAGTAAAAAAAAAAAAAAAAAAAAAGGCTTTGAACACTTTTGTAAATGCATGGTTTTGGTCTGTTTTGTAGGAGCCTGAAGGAGCAATGAGGTTTTGTGCATCCTTTAGCTTGGACTCCTCTGCTGTACTCCCCTTGCAAGGTCCTTGTGGAATGGCTGCCTTGTACCTGTATAGGCAGGGGGCAAACTGAACTAGGGTTTTGTTTGGTTGTTGTTTTATCTCAAGCACAGCGATTGTTTCTATGTTATTCCTTCATGGGAGAAGGGAAAATGGCAGAAGGAAAGGGACAGGAGAGTTTCATCGTGTCTTAAACTCCCTAGAGTTTTAGAGTGTCCTCATAATAAATACAAAAGTGAAGAATTTTGAGTATGCTTTGTGGTTTTCTTTAAAAATCTGATGAAAAATTAAGTGTTTAAGAAGCTAAATTTTAATTTGATATCCACTTGATAGCTCTGTACTGGACTGCTCCTGTCATTGATTTTACTTTTTAAAACACTGTTTTACAGCCTACTTAAAAATGATTTTCCTACATGTGGGAAATAGCGAAGTAATTAAACACATTTGGGTCTATGCATAAATTTTCTAAAATTAACTGTCTCTTTCACACTAATCTTTCTTGTCTTTAATTGGGTTGAAATGTGTGAAAGGGAAAAAGGTTTGATAGGGAACTATTTTTCAGAGAGCAGTTTGACTACAGAGCACATAAAGGAGTTTTCAGATATGCTTGGGCCAGGGAGGCAAGAACCTTCTGTTAAAAGGGGTAATATTTTTGCATTAGTTTCTGCTGCATTGTTTTTGAGTAAATTACCTGATGTTTCCATGCTTTTATATCTTTCGTACCAGTGAAGAAATTAATGTGTGCTGCAGTTAGGAAGAAAATATCCTATCACTTCAAGAATTAAAAATCCTTAATCATGAAATTGTGATCATCACTTATTGCATTATTATGGATACATTTAATGTTAATTAGTTTATATTTTCCTTTTTCCCTTTTTTGCTTCCCCAGCAGAGTTTGTTAACCTATTCAATAACAGCAGTGCTGACTAACCTTTTCAGTCTTCAGATGTGTCTAATAAGTAAACTAATGCATGACCTATTTGCAGAAAAACTGAGAAATCGTTCTGAAAGGTGTCCAATGGTAGGACACATTTCAGGGACAAATGGAAATCTGATGGAAACGGAGGTGAAAAATATTTACGTGTATGTCCTGCCACAGTTAAGTTGATGTAAAATAGTGGAATAAACAGTTGAAACACTTTGTAGCCATACCATTTTTTTCCTGTCTTTATTTACAGCTGAATTCTTACTCCCTCCTGTCTTCTCAGTACAATTGTTTCCTGTTTGGATTTTTTTTTTTTTTTTCCAGTGCTGAGTAGAAAGCTAGCTTGTTTCAGGTGTATGTATATAAATTTTAACCCCAAAGCAAATGCTTTTGCCCTAGGGAACTCTTTACCTTCAAGTCCATCATCTTTGTTTTAGAAGTATGTTTGTTGTTATAATTAACTAATTTTTTCAGTTAACTGGAATTTATGGAGCATATCTTGGGATCAACATTCAGTCTTTCACCTACTGTAAGAAATTTGAGACACATGGTTATGCGTTTTGTATTCAACTTTTCACTTCGAGTAAGTGATTAATCTTTCTTCTTGTCATGTTTCATGTCACAGTAGCACTGTCGTTTTCTCCCTCTGACAGCCTGACACTGTTTAAACATCAGTCTAATTTTGCACATAAGCCAGTTTAAGAGAAGGCAAAAAAGAAAAATCACGTGAGGCATGTCACAATAACTTATTTTCAGAAGCAGCAGGCTTGCAGAAGGCACAACTTGCTCTGTTCTGTCTTGATTTCTGCTGACAGCAGGCTGTGGTGTTAAGCACATATAACAAAAATCAGAGTATTTCAGACAACAAAAGTATGGGAGAGTACATATCTTACTGTGAAATGAAACGGCAAAACTTGTTGGAGGGAGAAGGTGGTGGAGCAGATATGTGATTGATTCGTGCTGGTATTTCTGTCTTTAGGAAAGACGTCTGCTTTATGCAATGTGTTTTAAGAATTGCAGTTTTCTTAATATGTTCTTGATAGAATTCTTGCCGCTTACCTCCAGCATTTGAGTCTTCACCTTTAGAATGATGTTTAAATATGTTGATTTTACCCTTCTGTTTTGTAAGTTCACCGTAAGTCATATGGAGGTCATGTCTAAAATAGGAGTAAGCAATCAGTTAGGAATGGCTTCTGTCTGCCGTATAGGAAATCTTTTATGTACTGTTCTTTACTCTTTCATCTTAGGTACATTTGTATGGCAAATTGTTCCTTTTTTGTCCTCTTAGAGCCAGCATTTCATGACTGGGAAAATACTGCTGTTTTGTTTCCTTTTTTAACAAGTTCCACAAGAATCTAGAAGCAACACCTGTGACGAGTCAAAACTGTAACTTTTATTTAAACTGATACACACTTACACATGAAAACTGTTATAACCTCAGTATTCTTTACTGTAAGGATAGTGAAACACTGGAACAGGTTGCCCAGGGAAGCTGTGGATGCCCCATCCCTGGAAGTGTTTAAGGCCAGGCTGGATGGGGCTTTGAGCAACCTGGTCTAGTGGGAGGTGTCCCTGCCCATGGCAGGGGGTTGGAGCTCGATGATCTTTAAGGTCCCTTCCAACTCTAACCATTCTATGATTCCTGGAGGTTTGTGAACATGCCTAGAAGAATGATATCCAACCAATATATATGGTATGTAATGCTGCCCTAATGAGAAAACAGTTTAAGAAATACCATTGCATTTGGACATTTCCATCCAGATCTTTGTGAGAACGAGAGAAGACAGAAAAAGCAGAAAGCCTTTCAGATAACCTTTTGGTAAGGTAGGGTGTTAAATGTTGTTGTTCTGTATATTTTGGATTGGTTATTTATCTCATCTTTAGTACAAACAAAACTTACTTACCAGGTTATAATGAGATTATAATTAGGTCACGCGGATCTCATGGAATAGAATTGGTAGAGTTTATGAAACGTGTTGATAGGTCAAGGTTTTAATTAAGCTCTGGTCTGTTCTGCTTCCCTGAAAATATCCTGGACCCCTCCTGCGCCTTGGTATCGAGAAAGGCATTCCCTGAATTTTTCAATCTGTGAAACATACTCATATTGTATTTACCAACCTCCTTACTTTGCTCATGGGTTCAGGTTTATCATTCTGATTTTTTCATTTTTATTTGCTCCCTGACTTTTGAACATTCAGAGTTGCAAAGAAAAGTCACAATATAAGAATTAGGTTTTTTTTTTTTAGAGTTTATTATAGTCACAAACATAGTTTTCAGTTGTTTGCCGTGTGTCTCTTGTCTGTGCTTGAAGAGAGAGCTCAAAAAAGGGTGTGTGTTCAGAAAGGAGGTAATTCATTCTTAATGGGCCCTGTTTTCCAAACACTTTTTAGGACAAGTGGGAAGACTTGATGCAGATTGGAGGATATTTGCAAAAAACCTACTGCAGTGTTAAATCTGGCTACATGGACAGTTTTCTACTGTGGGAGCAATATATATGAATAACGAATTCCTGGTGAATTCAGCAATGTTTGTTTCCACAGGAGGGATGATAATATTATGTTCATTATCTATTAACAAATTTTCATTTTTTAAATGTAAGAGTACATGACTGAAAGGTACCTATCATTTAAGGGTTTTGCTCTAAATAAAAGAAGTGAATAAATGAATAAATTTATT
The DNA here is from genome assembly GCF_964106895.1 of Numenius arquata. Classification (NCBI taxonomy): domain Eukaryota; kingdom Metazoa; phylum Chordata; class Aves; order Charadriiformes; family Scolopacidae; genus Numenius; species Numenius arquata. The sequence continues at coordinate 28,860,900 of NC_133578.1, forward strand.
ATTAAATGAATAAATTTAATTTAAGAAATTAAATAGCAGGAAGGTTATTTTAATGTTTATTCAGAATTCTGTAATAGTGAAAATGTCTAATGTTATTTTTAAGCACAGGAGTGAGAAAAAGAGAATTGGGAGAGCAGTGCACATGGAGAGTGGAAGAGAGACTTCATTTTTCATAGGAAAAGCTCTTTTGTGGTATCTTACTGTCAGCTGTTGTGTATACAGTTGTTTTATGCTCATTCCATTTTTTTTTTTTTTTTTTTCAATTTTGAGGTGGTGAACTAGTCAAAGTAGTGAACTGTCACGTATGCAATCTTTTCTCTTGGAAGAAATGAAAGGTGTAAGGCTAAATAACTTTGTGTCAAGGTTTATGCTTTTTTCTTTAAATCAGTTTTGCTCTCTATTTGTACTCAAATACATCTTCCACTGGGAGCAGGAATTTGCAAAACCGGTGGTATTTCTTACCTCCCAAAGATTTTTGGAGGTGCTTCCTTGTGATGAAGATGTCTGTTATTAGGTCCAAAGTTGTGCTCCTGTCTAACAATTGTCTGTCTTCCTTAGAAAGCAGTGGGTTAAACAACCTTTCTCTGCTTTACTGAATTCCACTAAAGGAGAAAAAAGAAAAGAAAATCACTTGGGTGTCTTCACCAGGTTAACCTGTAGGATAGGAAGTGTTCATAACATCCAGGGGCTTATCAGTCTGCGATAGACCTTTGTATCTCTTGGTAGGATAATCGCTTTCAGGCTTTTATGATTTTATTCTTCTCTCATTAGTGGCACAAATGTGCACTTACAATGGAAATTACTTATCCTATCCACTGTTAAGCAGCAATACCATTAAAGTCTGAGAATTGGGTCTCAGGGATAATTATTGCTATGTCTACCTGAAGGGCTCTCCCTGCACAAAACTCATGATTTCAAGTTTTATTTTGGGGTTTGATGTATCAAATAGCATCTTTGGGACTTTGAAGTATTCTCACCTCTCCCTTGCTCTTCCCCTGAACAAGGAAACCAACTGATCAGACAGGAGTACTAAAGTTGTACTGAAATATTAACTGAAGCACTCTTGTTAAAATTATAGTATCTCCTTTTTGTTCTGTGTTCTAAGGATGGAATAGGGTTTCTCGTGCTGTTCCCAGAGCACTGTGATACACCAGGTTCTGTGTTTGTCTGTACGGCCTGTCCTATCCTTTCTCTGTGTTCCCCTGCCTTCTACTTTGTTGCAGTTGGCCTTTCACAAGGTGTGCAGTGGTATAAATGTCACTGCCTACTAGAATGGAATGTGCAAAAATGTTTTTATTACACAGACTTAATGGAATTGAAAATAGCTTTGTCACTCTTACCTTCATCCTGAAGTAATGCAAATTTCAACGGGCAAACATCACTCAGGGAGCAAAATCCTGGTAGCTTGAAAAGATTCTGCTTACCTGCTAACTATGAGGAACAGAGAGGTCTCTTGTGGGGTTATACCTCAACTTGTGTGTAGTCAAGGTTAGCAATATGAAATAGCTTTTCTAATTCTTTGACTTTTTTTGACAGGTGAGAAGTTGATGGAAGCTTGAAAATCAAATCGTAACTTACCTAGAACACATCTTCCTGTATCACATGAAATAAGTTGGGCAATTAGCTGGAAGCAAATATTAATACTTATTTTTCCATTAATTTTTAGAGAAAGTAGTATGTATCAAAACTGGTACTGTCAGCTATAAATGATGATGTACTGTCAAAGTTGAAGTTATTTGAGTGCAAGACATGCTGTCTGTGCTTTCAGAGACTTCTGAAGTGGTTTATTGCAGTCCTGAAAATCATCAGGGAGATACATTTTTCTCCCATTAGCTGTGCAGCAGCAAGAGAATTACGTTGTTTCCGTTGTCTTAAGGCATCAGTGAGTAAAGAGGAAACACTACTTTTTTTAACAAGGTCTGGTTTACCAATTGATGCGTTATTGGCTGCGTAGGAAGCCTCTGTCTGGCTAGGATACATCACAGGAGTACCCCGTGATGGAATTGCCTGATTTTTCTCAATTAAAAAAATCCAACAGCACAACCAAACACAAAAACCCAAACAACAACATTGATTTCTTTGGGCTAAAGTTTACGTTGTGGACTGTTACTATGCTGTCATGAGCAGGTTAAGCTTTTATTCTGAGTTTGATCTAGTATTTTCCCTTTCTTATATGACAGAATGAGCACTTTTTGTTTTAGAGTCACCATTGAATGTTTCCAAGCCTGAAGAATGGAGTAGTTTCTTGCAGGATTATCTAATTGAAGTCAGTGCTTAAAGGTGCTCTAAGAAAATTGCTTACGTGGATTTATTTTTTTTCCCCTTTCCTTCTGGATTTCCCTTCCTTCCATATATATACTCCTTTCATCTGCAGATCAGAGGAAGAAAGTGTTGCCGCTGAAAATAGGGACACGTCAAACTCCTTTGAATTAGAAATAACCTTTTTCTTCTTCCTTCTCTTAGACCCCTTAATATTAGTTGATCTTCCTGCCACTCCTTTAGCTTATCACGTGCTGTTGGCCTAATGCAGTCTGTTATTCTGTCCATTCAATGCTTAATAGTCCTAACTGAAAGTGTCGTCAGATGGAACTTTTGACCCCTAATTGGAGTTTTTTACTAAAGAGGATTTGTATTATGCTGAACTTGGGTTATTTACTGGAGAGATTTCTTAAAAACTTTCAAGGAAAATGAGTGAGCTAATGAAGGTCTTTGATCTCTTCTGTAGAGAAGCTAACTGATGTTTGGGTTGCTCATAATTAATTTTATCCTTCAAATTAATTTTCATGAGCTCTAGAAGTTACCAGTGAAGTAGTAGTTCATAGCTCTGGCCTTTCTAGCAGGAGTTGGGCTTAACTGTAGCTTTGGGAAACTGTTTATGGTAGGGGGCAGCATAGTGCTGTTGGGTGGAAGAGTCAGCCGACTTGCTGACAGTATTACATTCTTGGTCTTGTCTACTGTTACCTGTTTAGTGACCCTATGTCCTGGTAACTTCATTGAGCAGTTTGCTGTTTTCTCCTCATGTCCACTCACAAAGATACTGTCTAACTTATCACAGCATGTATGCAGGTACGTGTCTAAAGAACACTAGCTTAAAAAGAAATTTTTTGGTTTATACAGCCTTCACTGTATTTATGGTTTATGGATGAAGTGGCTTAAAACACTTTAGCAGAATGGTGGATAACAAGAGCATTGGACTTATTTGGCTTTAAGACTGTTATTACTATGCTACGAGTCAGCAGCTTATTCCTTTAGAGCCTTACAGTAATGGCAAAAGATCCTGCGAATTCCAGGTCTGCCTCTTTTTGCAAGAAAACATTGAGATGTCAGATTTCACAAAATTAGAAATTCCTGTTTCAATGAACTTCAATGCAGGCGCTTATAAAATCCAAGGATTTAATCCTAGGGTCATATTTTAAATAACAAGATGAAATGAGTTTTAGAAGCTCTTCTGTTATATTATTCTCATGCTAACTCTTCTACTTATCTTGAGTCAGCATCTTAGGATGTTGGGCAAAGTTATTTGGTGTTTTTTTTGCTGTTCCTGAGGAGTTTGGTTTTTTTTTTTTTCATAATCTTTGGTCCTACTTGTCTAAAATTGCTGAGCTGTGAATTGTACTCTTCTTTGTTTAGTATACCTCTGTGTGTGTGTACACTTGATATAAGTCATTTGGGTTGCTTACAATTAATTACATTTAATCATAAATGAAAGCCCAGTAAGAACCCGTTCTAGACCAAGCCTCTTGTGATAGTGGACTGATGAGTCAGCACTTGCATAACTAATGCTTAAAAATACTTTTGTTGCAATATCTCCTTTTTCAATTAAATAGTTATGTGAGATAAAGCAGTTGATTGCTTTTGTGTTTCATGTAGGATTTCTCCATCTTTGAAAAATATGTTGAAAAGCCTGCAAGTGTTCCATATTGTATTTATATTAAAAAATATTCATGTGATGGAAAGGACTTTTAGATCACTGAAATAATGTTGTTCTGTTAATTTCTTGCAGAGAAAATTGAAAGTGCAGTTTGTCTGTTGTACCAAGTGGAAATATTTCCTATTAAATGATACGACTAACTATTCAATAGGAAATACTATTTTATATGTAGGGCTTTGAAGCCCAGTGTTAGTGGAGGAAGAATAGGAAAGGGGGCTATTTGCTTTGCCTATTGTAATGCAGTGGATCTCTTACACTAGTAATGGACCAGAGAACCGTGTTGCAAGTAGTCTCATCTTCTCTACCCCTTTCGCTGCTGGGCTGCTTCAAAATGACAGCAGCGATGCTCTCCTTTATATTTTCCCATTTTTTATAGACTCCCATTTCTGTTGAAAATAAAAGCACTGAAAGGTTGTATTTACTTCTAGGAGAAGAAGCGAGAGGTGGAAAGAACTCTTGACAGTTGTCCCGAGGCAGCAGAAAAACTAATAATGAAAGAAATAGTTCAGTGTCTGTAAAATATCTGGTCTAAAATGAATACATCTCTCTGCCCTTCCTGGGAGATAAGCTGGTTAACGGTATTTCAACAGGCTGGCGACTATTGTGGATGATATCGGTTATGTAGGAATGCTAGGTATTACTGAGTGTGAACAATTTATTTATTAGTGTGATCCCCAGGCATCATTTACATATACAATAAATAATGAACTCAGGAGCAAAAAGACAAAGTATCTCAAGTGATTTACATATTTTCCTTTCTTTTGCATAAAATGCATAAAATGTGCTGTCACAGAGTGACCCAGAACTTTACAAGTCGCCTGAAGACACCAAGTCTTTTCTCAGAAGAACTTCAAATGGTTCTTAGGCAGATGGAAAAGACAATGATTTAGATGTAACAGTGTGGCAGGACAGAGATAGAAGGAAGATAAATGTTACTGGACTTTAGAACTGTTTCCATATTGCTTTATGAAAGACTTCTGGATCTGTTCCTCTCTCCCACCTAGCAAACTAGAAATCATTTATTGGAACGTATTTCAATATCTAGAATTTGTTTTATGTACATCTTCAGACAATAGTAAAAGAGAAGACAGGCTCATCTTCAGAACAAGCACATCAATGTTAGACTCAGAGCTATCTAGAGCTGTCTGAGAGTAGGGTGTTCTCAATATAAGGCAATAAAAAATGTGGGCTTGATGTCTAATTCCACAGCCTCTATAGTTTACATTTAATAATTTATATTTTTTGTCATTGCTAGTCTGCAGAGCAAAAAAAGTAAAGACTAATGAGGCAGGTAAACTTCTGAGAGCATATTGAGAATTTTTTAAGCTTTGCGATGCATCAGACTATGTTATGATGATAAAACACAAGCAGGCGTTAGGTGACATACTTGGATTATTACATGCAGGGGGAAGGCTGAATTTTGGTAGGAGCTGGGTGAACCTCTGTTCAAATCAGAGGATAGGTTGTTTGCAGATAGCTGTCTGAAGCTCCAGCCTTGCATGACTGATGATGCATATAATTTAGAAAGCTTGGAGTTTACTGAAATATTTATGCTTTCCTGGACTGCCTTGTTTCATGTGTACATGGAACTGCAAGGTTAGTCTGAGAATCTGGCCAAACTATAGATGTGTATTAGCTGAAAACCTTACTTTCTACAGGCGAGTGGGAAAAGGGACTGCTACTTTAATATCGTTGAAATAAGAATGCGATAGAAAATGTTTTTAATATTTTAGGAAAATTCCTTGTGTACATACAAGATTATCTGTATTTGGATTTATTTAATATTTATTGTACGGCTATTAGATGCTTGGTCCTTCAACTTTTTCCTAAAATAATGACTATGATGATTTCATTAACACAATCTACGATGAGAAGCAGTGGATGATGATTTTCCACTTCTTGAACCATAATAACTAAAGCAAAAACACATCACAGAAAACATGAAAACTCTAATTTTAAAAAAGCTATTTTACAGTTTTTGGCACTGTGTAAAATTTTGCACTTTGTAATAAAGATTTGATTTTTTGTTGTTGTTGAAGGGGAAAACTTGCAATGAATAAAATATGAAATAATGTAGAATAGATTTATTGTTAAGTAACTAACTAGAATTAGGTAGGATTTGTAGATGAGAGCAGCCATATTGCTTGCAAGGAGTAGCCGAGTTGTGTCTGCATGCATGAGAAAACCCAACCTCGCTTATGTGTCTGTCGTGGTTTCGGCTGAATTTACCAAAACCGGACCTACAGATGGCCCTTCCCCCCCCTAAAAGAGGAGAGAGGAGGAGAAAGAGATAAGGAGATTCAGAAGTTTAGAATGAACTAAACTACTTTAATGAAGAATTAATATTAAAATAAAAATAAAGAAGAAAATAATGAAAAAGATACAATATATACAAAACCATATCAAGCTCCCAGGATGACAGTCACGTCACCGGCAGGCACTGGGGAAGTCCCAGACTGGACTCAGTGACAAATGGGAACTGGATTCCAGCTCTGGAGTCAGGAACACACGGATCGGGATCAAAGGCAGATGAACAGACAGAGTCCTCTCTGGACGTCGGCCATCGCAGGAAGAGACTGACCCTTTGATCCCTCAGCTTTTATACTGAGCATGGGCAGATGGGATGGAATACCCTCTTGGTCAGGTTTGGGTCACCTGTCCTGTCCACTCCTCCCCACTGATGTGACCCCTCTACGTGTTTTCCATTTCCGACCCTCTAAGGGGGCAAATAATGAAATTGGCTGCCCTTGGTTGTTATAGCAATAAGTATAAGCAAGGGCCTCCCTGCATCCCATTCCTTGGCATGGAGCACAAACATTCTGAGAACGAGCAGTTTTCTCCACAATGTGCCGTTAATTTCAGAGAGTTAGAGGAGGCCTAGCTGGGATGTAAAGTTACAGAACAGAAAATTGGTTCGGTTTTACTTCAAACCGGGACAGTGTCTTTGCTGCAATGGCTATTAAGATACTAGCAGTATTTTATAGATTTCTTTCTTTAATTTCAAAAGGAGCTGAGTTTTTCCCTCCTCCCTTGTTTTGATTTCATTGGGTTTGCTACCACTTCAGCAGCTGTGTCCCTCATGGTGATGTGCAGCTTGCACTCTTCTTGGAAACTGGAGAAAAGATTTTTGCCAACATTCCTGCCAGGAAACTAGCCCTGTGATAAGAGAGTTTTTCTCTTGTCACCCTTAAGTGTGGCTTAGTGGTTAATTACAGTTTGTTACAGAACCACTAAATATGGCTGCTTGATTTGAAAGGATACTATTTCAAGGTTGTTGGGTTTTTGGGGATTTTTTTTTTTTATACCTCTCTTCGCAGCTGTGGGTTTCTGCTGTTATCTTTTAGTGCTGTTTGTGTGAGCAACGTCATTGAACTTGCAGAGCTGTTCAGATGGGCCTTTTTTGTGATAACATAATTTGAATACAATTTCACTTGAAAATTGTACTAATACTATTTTGTTTTTAGCAAATTTAGCAAACATAAAAAGTGTAGCTGTCGTGTGTTCCATGTTCCCCCTCGGACCCCTGTCCACATTTTAGGTAGAATATGTAACCATTTTGACATTGTTCTTCCCTTCCCTTGCTAGTTGGTAAACCACTTTTTTTTTTGGTTTTGCTCTATAATGATTGTAAAGCAGGTATAATAATTATGACTATGTTCTGGGAAAAAAAAAGTGTAAATGTTTTGTATTTTGTAGGTATTGGAGGAGAAAAAAACCCCAGTCTCAGGGATTTGGGATCCTGAACCTTGTTTTTCTGAAATTGCATGAAATGTGGATCTGTATTTTTCTTTATTGTGTAAATGCCAGTAGTGCTTTGTTGTTTCCTGCAGGCTTTTCATTTGTATTTTGAGGGTTAAATAACTTCTTTATTTTTTTCTTGATCCATCGCTGTAACCACAGTAACCATTTTAACTGTGTTTGATTTAGTCCCAGTAGGCAAGCAAAAATTAATATTTAGAGCAATTCATAGGCAAAGCAAACTTATCTCTTCATCCCAGAGGATTTAAGAAATGAATTAATTAACTATTGTTGGCTTCAAAATTGGTATAGTATTGACAGGTTAAAAGTTGTTTTGTTGTGCTTTTAGGTTTTTAACTAGCTCCATACTCTTTCAACTTAAGAAATAGGCACCCCCAAAAATATCTAGCACTCATTGAAGCGACTGTTGTAAAAATTCCAAGCCAAACACAGACCAGAAAGACTCCAAAATCTAAAACAAACTAACCCCCCCACAACTGTCCCCAGCCCCCCACCTAAACAGACACCAGTCCTTCTCCCCCCTCAAATTCAGAAGAGTTCTCTTGGTCTTGGCTTGATTGCTTGATTGCATTGCTGGAGGTGTGAGAAGCCATAAAGGTGATAATATCCATCAACAGGTACGTGTAGCTTCACTGCAGTTAGCATTCCTTTTCAAACCTACAAATTCTCCATGTTAAATATTAGGCATGTATGTTGTTTGCAGGTCTATAACTTCATTTCTAGGATCAAACCGCAAAAAGTAGAACACACTTGACTTGCTGCAGTTCCTCTTACAGTTATATATATATTTATATTAGATATAGTACACAAAATAGCTATAAACACATGTATATTGTATAACTGTATATTATAGCTAATATATACACGTGTGGATATAAATACAGCTATATACACATATATAAAACATTATATTAGATACACGATATATTGCAGCTCTGTGTATGAGATATATATCTTTGATTTTGTCTCTACTATATTATATAATAGTGCAGAAGTATAATAATACATTCTGTATCTCAGTGTATATATATTGAAATAAATATATATTTCTCTGTGTATATCTATAATATATCTTCAGTGATCAGATTGATCCACATGTAGGCGGAAGTCTGACATGTGTAAGGGTGAAGCCCTTTAAGTGAGGTGGAAGTTTTTAGCTCCTGGAGAAACAAGGGACTTCATTTTCCAAGAGTGACATGTGTTAACACAAAATAGTTATGTCACAAATACAATCGAGAGTGGGAGTTTTGGAGATGAAAGTGGTCTCTTACTCACACGAGACATGGTGAAAATAAAGGAATTGGTCATTAACACTCAAAGTAGTGCTACTTCTTATATCGCATGGCTTTAAAATGTTACTTTGTTGGATTTATAGCCTGAATGCATTTTTATTTTTTTTAAATTCTACTTCCTTAAATATTTTCTACAAGTCTTCTCCATTTTCTTTGCAAGCAAATACCACCATATAATATCTGGAAGTCATTAGTGGTAATTAACTTTCTATACTATCCCCTGTGTTGTTCAGTTAAGAGCACAGTAAAAAAAAAAAACAAAAAACAAAACAAAACAAAAAAAACCCAAAAAACAAGAAATGGAAAATCAAAATGCCAACGTGACAACAGCAATTCGGAGAGGTACAAGTGCATTGTATTTTGTTTTAATGTGTTAAGTCTTTTGATGGATATTGTCCCATACTTTGATCTGCTGATGCACTCTGATTTCTACCTGGTCTAGCAGTTTGTTGCCAAGTGCTCTACACAGTACAGACACTGCTTTTGTTTGTCGTCTCTTCAGAGAACTTCCAGGGAGGCTAATGCAAACTCGCAAGCACCAAGAGGAAAAGTGGGAGAATAAGGAGGTTTCTCAAAAGTGTCAGCACCCTGCCTGGTGGTGCTGTGGTGGGAATTCTTCTGTGCTGGCTGCCGCTGTGGGTCTGCGGCTAGCTTGGGAGCTCCTGGAATTGGGGTGCTTCTGACGGAACACAAAGCTACAACCTAAAGGCACAGTTTTTTTCTGAAATATCTAGTTGTTTTGTTTGCTGCTTCGGTAGGTAACAAGTGTACTGTGGGATTCTGTGCTTTACCAGGAAACTGGTCTTGGCCTAATTAATCATTAAAGGTTGTCAGTGTACTATGGTAGAGCTTATTATTAGAGACTGCGTGTATTTCAGGGAGCTGTGACCCTTTCATGAGTAACTATAGAAACCTCAGCAATAGTAGTTATTAGCTTAAATTATGGAGTCTGTATTTTTAAAGAATATTGGCCAGAGTCAATGGCTAATAATTTTGGTGTCTAAAATGATGAAGAAAGATTGTAAAACTAGAATTCTGGTTATTTAACTTTGAGTAACAATGTGATAAACGGACTATTAGTTTTCACAAGGTCTCTCTCATATTTTTCAAGAATTATAGAATACTTGTCTGAGTTATTAGATGACACAAAAAAAATAGCTTGCATATTTTTTGAAGTTACTGTATACAAAACATTTTATGTCCATGCCCTTTCTACCAGATTCACAATTTAAGAGTGAAATTTGCTGAAATATAAAACAAAAACCTGTAGCAATTTTATTTGCTTTTCAGTATGTTTCTAATATTTATTACTTCTCAATATTAGAGTTGATTTACACTGGTAAATGAGGTACTGAAAAAAATTGTCTCAATTTGCAAAACAGTCTTAGATGCAAGTGTCTCTGATGAAACAGAATGGAAAAAGAAGAAATACCAAATGTGAACATTCCTGCAGAATGTTGCTAAGGCCTGTAGGTATAGCAGGCTTGAAAATGGGAATTGAGTGTTTGTATGGCTAATGAGGTAATTGAGTTGATACTAGCCTATATTTTGGAAGAGGGTTTAAACTTGGTCCTTTGTGACTTCAATTGCTTTATGATTTTTTTGAGGAGTAGAAGGAAATTTGATTTGAAGAGTGAGAGTATTCAAAGATCCTCTTACCATTTCATGATGCATATGTATGGGTCAGTGTGGGGAGATAGGTTATTGGACTGTATGAACAGAGCAATTGCAATATGGTAATCCCCATGTTTTCTGTGTTACTAGAGCTGTGGAATGCAGGGGAGAGCGTACCATAATGTACTAATAAGAAATAAACATCCTGCTCAAATGTGTTAGGATGGATTTTGCCCTAGTTAAGAGCAGGAGAAGCCATTTCAGCAGTGATGCTGTTTTTAAAGAAATAAATCACAGCCATCATGCTCTGGACCAGATTGATGCAGTTGAGTGATACCATCCTCTGTGAGTAATTGGGATAGAGGGAGCAAGCTAGTGGGTAGAAATGAAACTTGTTTTAATGGCAGGACCAAAATGTTGGAATTAGCAGGAAGAAATACCTGTTAACTTGGCATAAATGTTGTCCTACTTGTGAGTCATTGAGCTGTTTGAGTAATTAATGCTGTCATTGTTTTGTTTTTCTATTCTTCTCTCTGTGTATATTGTATATTATATTGCAGGTTGTTCAGTCTGCAGGTGTTTTTCTGGCAGGATGCCACTGGCTTACTGAGACAGGACTGTCTGCTGACAAAGCAGTCCCTTTGGCTGCTGTCTCTTGCACAGTCTCCAGGGTACCTCCACATAAATCCTTTGTATGAAGTGGTTACCTCCTTGAACTAATGTTGAAAGAGACAACCTTAATTCTTATGCATGTATTAATCTCATAGTGATGTTTTAATAACTGGAAGCTCTATAAATGTGGGATGGGATGTTGAGTTGGCCAAAGTTTGCAGGTAATATTTTTTGTCACTCTGCCAGCATTTTAAGGGGAATCTTTCTATCCGTCTATCAGAACTGTGGATCTTGAAAGCTGTGGTTTTATTATAACAGAAACTAGAATAGCGAAGGTGCTTAAAAGGAATAAATATACATATGGAATGTGGCAGAAAGTGGAGGGCTGGTAGAGCAGTTCCCCAAACTCGGCTCCTGTGTGCCCAGTTCTTAGGTTTGTTTTCAATTCAGTTTTCAGTGGCTTGGGCAACAGCAAATACTGTGGAATCTTACTGGTGCCAAAGAAAAAAATTTTTTATGCCACCTCTAAGGCCTGTTTGTGTATGTTCTCCCTGCTTTCCTTGGGAAGGCTCAGCCTCTGACAGTCCTGTAGAGGGGACTCTTGTGGGGACAGGGGGAGTGGGAAGCGGGGAAGTTTGTGTCAGCTGCCTGACCCCTCCCGTGTTCTGCACAGCTCAATATGCTCAGAGGCTCCCCAAACCAAAATGCAGTAGCCAGGAGAGGCCATCTGGGAGCCCTTCATCCTGCTGACCTGACACACCCTTCTGAAGGATAATGACATATAGTAATTGCAAATCTCTAGGGTATGGATGTTTTGCGGGTGCTAACTTGTAAAATCATGTGAGCGATTTCTTATGTTCCTTCAATCAGCTCTCCTTAGGAAAATCCACATACTCAAACCACCAAGTTTTTATACAATGTTGCTGCTTATTTTGCTAATTTTTATGCCTTTCAGTCCTTCTGGGGTTGAGGGCTGCATCAGCTGATTTGCACTTAGGTGTATGTTAAATTTTCTATAGCATTTAGGCATTGGACTGTCATTAGAATTGTGCAAAGATTTATTATGTTATGACTCTCTGTAAAACTTGCCTTTAAAAAAACAAACAGACAAAACCAACCAACAACAAATTACCTTGTTATACCATATGCATTGCGCTCAGCTCAGGCTTTGGATCATCAGGTTAACTGACAAAATAGTCACATTCTTACTTCTCAAAACTTGAATCCAATACTTATTTGGCAGAGAACATTAGTAAAAAATGTATTTCCCTGTAAATACACTTTCTAAATAACAGAAACAAGACATTAAAGATTTTTGGTGTTTACCCTTTGTGAGTCTCTTGGAAAACCACACTGAGGGCTAAGAACAAAAACCTGCCTTATGTAGAAGCTTGTGCAGCGCTCGGAAAACCAACAGAAACAAGAACTGGCTTTCTTGAATTTATGTAGGCTTACTGGTTGCTTACATCACTAGTTAATTCTTTACAGTGGCGTAAGAATGGAATAACCATGTCTTAGGTGTTTTTAAAGTAAAAATTTAAATATTGAGATAAGTCTTTACGCCGTATTCTCTGAAGACTATAATATAAACATATCAAACGATCTTGGTTTTTTGTACTTTTTATTTTTTTTTCTGAAGACATATTGAGGGGGTAGTTACTGTATTTATATGGTCAATAGTCTTCAAAATAATTTCACCAGTGACTTCATTAATCCTATTCAAAATGCGGTGGCGAGGGGAGAAAAAGAAAAAAAAATATCACTAAAGAATAATTAGCAGAATGAAATTGAGTTAGTAGGTGTGACATCCAATTATTTTCTGCCCTGGAGATAAATATCAAGTGAAGGTTGGATATTACAGCTTCAATGTAGCACCTCTGCTTCTTCTGAATCAGTCGGAGTGAGAAGTAGCCATGTTGTGTGAGGAAAAAAGATTGTGTCTCAGACTATTGCAGCTAACACGGAGTTTGGTTCAGGCGTATGTGAGCCACTTGTGATTGCTGCTTTAATAAGGACTTTTCTCCATAAGAATTTCTGGTTTGTGGCTGACTACATGGAAAGTTTAATTTTGATAGTCTTTCTGCTTTATGGAGGAAAACCATTCCCGGGTGGGTGTTATCGCAGGAAGGTCAAATGCTGTATTTGCAATTATGCTATTGCCCGAGTGTGCTGCTCAGCTTTTTGAAAGACTTGTGTGTTGCAACACAGCATCCTTGAGGGCTGACACTGAAGCACAGGATTGCTTCCGTGCACCCAAAGATTTCTTCTAGGCTTTCCTACTAAGAAAGCAGCTTTAAATACAGTTGTCCTTCATGTTGTGACTGACTGAGCTAACACACCTGTGTGATAACTGGATTCCCTGATCCATTGACGGGTTGGCATGGGATGGAAAAGCTGGATGTGACAGACTGTATCAGATTAGCTGTAAGTGTGTAATAGACCTTATCACATGCATTGCGACTAAGTGCAGTCTTCTGCAATGCTTTAGCCTGTTGTAGACATGGCTTAATCTGTGAAATGTGAGAGCTTTTCTTTTCCCTTCATTTAAAAAAGAAGGAAACATACTGCATTTAAAAACCTTGGTGGGCTTTACTCTAGCCTTGTTTGGAAATACTGTGTCACTGCCTCAAGTTGATACCATGCTTACGTTGTGTCCATGCACCCTTGTTTTAATTTTGCTGCTACCTTGGGATATATTTGATACATTTAGTTTTTGCTAGGAAACTGCCCTGATTTATTTTTGTTTCATGAGGCTACAGGTATTATCTTATTTTTCCCTTTCTTGTTGGTTATTTAGTGTAGTTCAGTTAATTCCTGGACTTCTGACAAATAAGCTCATCACCTATTAAAAAAAACTCAACTGCTTAAATAGTTAGCTGTCAAAAACTATCACAAATACCTTGTCCATGTAAATTACAGTTTATAGAAAACTGAGTGTTGTTGAAAAGCACCATTACTAAACAGATGTAGAACTGGGTTAGACATTTTATGTAGATTGTATCATTATCTGTTGGAAATAAATGAAAAATGCTGTTAAGAGTTTTTATATCTTGTGAAAATGACCTATTTCTCAGAAGCTAGTTATTCTTCCACTCCATGTTTTTAATTTCATGTTGAATTTACCGTTTTCCCAATGTACTATTTATCTTTGAACTTCTACATTATATAACTTGTGTAGCCAGCACTTTTTTGGGTGAGAGAGGTGGTTTATTGATGTGTTTGTATAGCTGTAAGAATTTAGTGATACTGATGAGATGCAGAAGTATTTATATTGGATTCTTAAAGTAGTTCTGGTGTTACTTCTAATAAAGTACTTTACTGCTCATACTCGGTCCTCAAATTGTGTTGTATTAAATGCAGGTGTGTGATGCAGACAAGTGTTTTTTGGAATGAGATTGGAGGTGATGAAACTTGCTTCACTTGTTGGGGATATAGCACAGTCATTCACATCCGAACAATAGGCACTTGATTTGAAGCAGTAAAACTGTAGAGGTGAAGAGGCACTGATACGGTGGTGAGAAAGCTGACATCATTCGTTTGAAGGAGGAAAACTTCTAGGTTAATGGGAAAAACCCCCTCCTCACACACGTAGTCTTCACAATGGGTAGATGCTTTAATGGAATTTAAGGAGATGGATTTCATATTTGGTTGGTTTGGGTGCAGTTTTCCGTTCTTATAGCTTTTATTTTCCATATATTTGGGTCATTAGTTTTACTAGTAACTAGCTTAAGTGGTTGGTTGTTTCTTGGAAATAAACACAAGTTAAAAGAAGTAATTCTGTAGGACTTTAATAAATGTGAACGAGGCAATGATCCATGCTTACTGTTATTGAGATGCTACTGTATCTAGAACTAATGCAAGCAATCTGACGTTAATGATGTCTTGGAATATTTTTTCAGGCTTCTCTGTGTAGCTGGAATAAGCACATAGAGTGTGGGAAACTTAGTAGACGTTCACTGATGTGCAGGAAATGAGGTTTCTAAACACTTGTTCATCTGTGCAAATGAAATTCCATGCGTGTTTTAAAACTGTTTCAAAACCCTGTTCTATAGCATATACGTTTTTACACGTAGGTGCAAATTGATTTTTTTTTTTTTTTTACTTGTTTGGAGGGGATAAAAGGCAGCTGTGAATAATGTTAATGACTTGCTTTTTCTGGGAGGATGCAAACTTTCTGACACTTCATAGTTACACTGAGTCTCTTCCCATACTGTGTAGTTTATTTAAAAAAAAAAAAGGCAGAAGAAAAAAGGAGCAAAGCATTGCCTTAAGTAAAGTCAGCCAAAAGTAAAAGCCATATGACTTATGATACTTATTTCAAACTTTCTCTGAAACCTTAAGTAGACCTTTAGTTGTGGAAGGAGGATGTACTGGATTTTATCCATTTTCACACTTTTCCAGTAAAGTACTAACCAGCAGTTGCAGGAAAGACTCTAATTTATTACTAATAAAGTTTTTCTGTCCAGTGACATTTTTGCCTGAGACAACATGAATTCAGGGTCTTATTTGCTTGCTATTTAAATGAAAGCAGTTCCTTGGTGTTAATGCTCTGCACGTAGAAAAATGTTCTACTTCAAGTAAATCTACAGTGTGAGAAAAGGGAGAGGGTGACTAGACGGGCCCTTATCACAGTTCATAGAGTTTCATGTTTAAAGTACAATCCACCCTAACATTTAAAAATATTAAGATTAATGACTAAAACTTAAATTATAGTATAATATATATTATCATAGAATCATAGAATGATTAGAGTTGGAAGGGACCTCAAAGATCATTGAGTTCCAACCCCCCTGCCATGGTATAAGTATTGGCATAAAAATACTGACAAGTCAGTATGGAGTAATTTAAATAATTACTATATACTACATTGTCAAGCACTTGGAAGGGTTTTGATAAGAACTTCCCAGTTTAGGTAACAGACATTTTTCTTCCTGGATTTAAGCAGACCTGGCAGGTCTCAGTACTTCACGGAGATTGCAGAGCAAAGAGCAGCGGTGAAGACTTGGGAGGAAAGAGGGAGTGCAGTAGTCAGTGAAAGGCAGATGTTTAAAACCAACAACACTGCTGTGTCATCCCACCCACCTCCCAGAATACCCAAGTTAGATGTCTCACCTCTAGCCTGTTAGCAATAGAGTTCAGAAGTGCACTGCTCTTTCACTAGTAGTAAACCCAGAAATCTTTAGTCTGGCACTCAGTTTTACAGGCTTTTACTGGCCCTGCCTACACAGGGGACATGACTTTCCCCAATGAAAGCACGCTTAAATCCTGCAGCATGTAAGAGCATACAAATCCTGAGGTGAGGAGGTTTTCTAGCTCTAAAGTCATTGTTCTCCAAAAGGAGCTCACCTCTTATTTTTAGTTAATTCTGAAATTATTGCTGAGAATGTTATTACTTTTTTATTTTTTAAAGGTTAGGAGACTTGTGTCATGTTGACCGCATAAGCCCATAATCAGTATAAGGACAGGTTTATTCTAACAGCTGGTAGTCTCCTAATTGGAGCCAGCCACTAATATAATGGCACATTTTTTCCTGGTAGCCAATTTCACACGTAGCTTCAACTCCCAGGAAGAGCAGCAGCATAGGAACTAAGGAATACTTGGGAACAGGATTTCATTGTCTGTTCATATATTTGTAACCTGGAATTTCTGGTAAGACTTTGTGGGCTTTCTTTTCTCTCTCAGTTGTCTTTAAGCATCCATTTTAAAAGAATCCAGCTTAGTTATTACCTTCTGGACTGAAAATCCACTCTTTCCCCATATGTTCCTTTTAATTAAGTTGATACAAAGTACTTGCTTCTACTAGTTTTTAAATATTACTAATGTTTATAGACTTCAAATGAATTATGTATGTAACCTTAGTTCAAAAGTGTCATTTTGCCAATGAATTGTTTTCAGGCCCCAGTATGTTCAATATTGTAGCTGCGGTATGGAAAATGTGAGAGTGGTTAAATGGTTTGTCCAGTTCCTCAAAGGCTAGCTGTCCTTTCACAGACTAGCAAAATACTGTTGTGTTAGGAAATTAAATACCAGTATCTTGTCTCTTTTTAAACTCTTCTTCCCAGTTGTAGTTAATCGTTTGGTTAGTCCTTAACATATGCAGATGCTATCTGTAAAACGTTGTTGTAAGGGGTGGGGAGAAAGCATAACAGATAGTGTGCTTTGATAAAAGGGGAAAAGCATGATGTACAGATACATTGTAATTTATTGTTTGGCTCTTTGCTGTTTTTTTAATATTCTGGCTTTTTATGCAATATGCATCAGTCCTTGCAAGTGAGCTACTTTAGGCTGTCAATTTGACAAATGGTACATTTTAGTTTTTAAAGCTTATTTGTAACTTCATAGTGTCTTTGAATATATTCTTTTTCTGTAGCATGTCTAAGGTGCTTTACCATCACTTAAAATCTTTGAATATTCACAAATATTTTTGTTCAGTTTAGGTAATTTCACTGTAATGCTCTTACTATTAAAGAGAAAAATCTAACATAGCAGTGCGCTATATAGGCAATGTTGGATTCCGCCCCCCTCCCCCCCTCCCCCCCCCCCCCCCCCAAAGAATTAGGTTTTAATACATCCTTATAGAATCTTGAAGGACTCTGTTAAAGTCTGTACTTTTACTGTACTATTCTTTGGCTTCTTACTGTGATTGGTGGGTTATTGAAACACAAGTAGCTATTAAGATTGATCTTGGAGATAGCTGCTTTAGTAGATGAAAGGAGCCTGCTCTCCTATGGGGAATTAGTATGTAAAATCAGTTTAAAAGGAAAAAGTGTCCATCTTTAAATTATGTCCTTTTCTGTGTTACCAATCACCAGGCTCTCCTTAGTGACCTTGTTCCATGTTAACAGGCTATAGGTTCTGCAGTAAAAACATCTGTAATGGAGGTGCTGGTTTCCAGATGCCCAGTGGCTTCTATAGTTCTGTGATCACAGTATGAAAGGAAATCAGTAGAAACTCAGTCACTCCCAAAGTTCAGCATGGGAGGGGGTTGTAGAAATTCAGATATGGTAAATGCCAGACACTGTTTATCTTATGTGATTTATGGAATGTCCCTGAAAACAGAAGAAAAATTAATATTTTCTGTCTGATGCCTTTGGATCCTGATTTGGGATTTTTTGATTGTACCATTAGAGAAAGAAAATTAAGTCTGTAGATTCCTTCCGTATTAATACAATTACTCTTACGTGGTTAGAATTGCCTTTGCAGTTCTTCTTTACAATTACAGCTTGTTTGCCTTTTCCTGGTGACACCAGTGAGTATCAGGTTATGGCTGTGTAGATCTGACAGCACCTGAGAAGCTCGTATGTGCTCACTTCTGGCTGGAGAGAGCTCTGCTAAGTTTCTTCCTAGTACTCCTCAGCATGTGGGGTGTCTCTTATACACCCAATCGTCTCTTGCTGTGCCTGTGCGCTTCCAGAGCAAGACTAACTTGTGCTCTGCTGGGTCAATGCATACAGATAATTCACAGGTGCTTGTCGATGCTGGCTCCTTAGACTTTGGCTGTGCAGCTTGCAAATGCAGGTATCTAAAGCATATCATTTTTCTTAAAAAAAAAAAAAAAATGGGGAGAAGGTGGCAGGGGGGGTGGGGGACAAAAAAGGAGAAGGTGTCTTAAACTTTTTTTTTTAACATTTGAGGCTGCTTTTGTGCTTTATTTCCAACTGCTACACTCCCTGATTTTGTAGGAGTGCAACGCTGAAGATCCTGGTTGGCTGCTGTCCCATGGATGTCTGGGTTAGGAAGGGTGCAATGTATTTTTTTGTCAGCAGCTCCTGGAAAAACAGTAGCTTGCAAGTACACCTAATTGTCCTCCTCATTGCTGATGGGTTTTTTGCTTATTAATGGTTAATCATCATACTTTTCCTTAATAAACTATGAAGCCATTAAAGTAATGTTAACAAAAAATACTTGGTTAATCTCATCAGTCTGTACTTTTTGCAGCACAGGATCCTGGCCATGTATCTTGTATCCATAACAAAAGCTTCTTGAAGCAGTATTAAGAGTGTTTTCAAATTAGAAGGCCAGACAGTGTTATTTATTCATACCAGCAGTGTGATGGCTTGGCTTCATGGTTTAAGCTTTTTTTTTTTTTTTTGTCAGAGGACAGTGTCTGTGTACCCAGAATTTTTGCACTGCTGACTTTTTTTTTTTTTTTTCTCTTTAAAAGCCCATTACCATTTTCTTCAAGAGTTGAAGTGGCATGTCCTGCATTCCACTGTGGCATTAAAATATCCTGTTCTAATTGCCAAGGATATGTGTGTTTATGCTGCATTATATCATCTCAAATGATAACTCTCTGAGGACAAAGGTGGAAAACCTGAATGAGGAAAAATAATAAAATAGTATCCCTTCTGTTAGATGGTAAGAAAGCTCTGCAATCTGTCAGAATCCATTTGTGCATACCTTTCCTCTCTGTGTCTGAAGTGTAGGGAGAATACAAAGGAAATAGGTTTTCAGAACACCAGTGAACTTTCTTGTGTTGCAAGCTGTTTCTATTTCTTCTCCTGATAAGTAGATAACCTGACACTTTACCAGTGACACTTTTCACTTCCCCTGCTGCCCCAAGATCCTTCAAGATCAGAGTTAACACTTGCATTGAATTAAATGCTTCAGTGAAGAACATGAGTTTAAGTCTCAATGAGTGATAAATTGATGTAGAAAGACCAGCAGCACTGCACAGGAGGCAGTTGGATTGGAGTGTTGGTGGCTACACCAACACTTTAGTGTTACATGAGGGAGTAAAAAAAAATTAAAATAAAATTTTAAAATAAAAATTAAATAATGGACGTTTTGTTGTGTTCCCTCCTCTAGGTCTGAGCTGTGTTCATTGCCTGCAAAGTTGTGTTTTTTCTTTTTTTCCCCCGTATGTTAAATAGATAAATCGGTTTTCAACTAATCGGGTTAAGACCTGTTATGTATGTCTCAAGCTTTGCAAGGAAAAAACTAAACCCTGATCTCAAAATATATCAATATATTTGTGCTTTCAAAAGAAATGAAAGAGTAAAAAATAATTTCTATCAAATGTACCTATGTTTCTGAATGTACCTTGAGCATCTTACTGAAGCAAATACTTGAATTTTTAGATTAACTCAGTGTTCATGCTATAGAACAGACAACTATAAAAAGAGATCCAAAGCTGAACTGTGAAGTGCTATTTGGGTGAGACTGAGTAAACCTTGCATGTTTGTTAGCAGCTTCAAAACTCATTCTAAGACTTCCTCAAATTCTAAACTTCAGTCTTTATCCAGCAGACATGTTTGCACAGTGTTAAGCCTGAGTTAAGCCACATTTATTTCAATGAGAGCACACTCAAGCCTGCAATTCTTGTCACTTCTGAACTCGTTATCTTGTTCTAGCTTTTGCTCATTAGATTTCACTCTGATGCTTCTGTTTGGAAAAGTTATACTCAGAATCGGATATTTTCAATATGGGTTATTTTAAGATCTGATGGCATTATAACTTTTACCTTGGGAAATTTAAGGAGGTTTAACAGTACTATTGTAGCTGCAGGACACTACTAATACTAGCAGTAGCCTCAGTGGTATTATTATGGTTGGTTTCAGTAACGTAGCTGTACTAATGAATTTTCCCATGTTTGTATGAATAGTTAGGAGGAGGGGGGGTGATATTTCTCTTCATTAATGGGTTTTGTTTTTTGTGGTGGTTTTTTTTTTTATTTAATTTTAGAGTTGGGTTGGGTGGGGTTTTGTGTGTGTGTGTTTTTCTTTTAGTTTCAGGAGGCTAACTGGGAATTAATACTTTCATACAAATAGATTTCTGAAGATATTGCATGAATATGAACCCAGGCTTCCGTAGGTGAGCTCTGAACTTTCTAGTAGATCTGAGGGAATGTGTTTGATATGTGGTTTGCTATAATAGAATTGCTCAGAGTTACCTGGCTGATATTACCTGGCTGCAGACAGGCACTCCTCTCCTGCCTTTATCAGCTGCAGTCTGTTCAGGGAGTTAGAAAGCTGTACAGAGAGCCTTATTTCTACTTAAATTCCTTTGATTTTAGTGGAGGAACATTAATAATAAAATACAGTAATTTGGGAAGTTAATTTCCTAATATTCTGAAGTTGTTAGGAATAATGCATAAAGCATAATGAGGTATATGGAATTTAAATAAGTAATATAATTTAAGATGCTGCATTTCCAGAGGTCATGTTAATTTCATAGGAAATTTAATATCTGAATAACTCGCTGTGAAGACTGAAAATACTTAGAAATTATTACTTCAAAAAGTTTTATGGTATGTTGTGAGGGTTGCAGAGAGATTTCTTGCCCTGATCTTCATAATTCAGGAATGTAAATAATAGAGCATTTATTTTTCTCATGGCCTTTTAAACTTAGTCTTTAGAGTTATAAAACAGGATTCAGAACCTCTGGGTGGCTACTTAATTTTTAAATGTGTTGACAATGTCAGTAGAGAAAGAAGAGGCCTGAAAACTTATATCTGATTTATATGCTGTGGAATTGAAAGTAGATTTAGTTATTTTGTCTTTTTTCCTTTAAAAACAAACCAAAGTGATATTCTACACAGAATTGAATTATAATTCTTGAGAGAGTGCAGTTTATTGACAACTTGTGTGGAAAGTTATTTTAAATTGTATGATGGATTGCTGATGGAAGGTTAAAAAAAAAAGCTAACAAAGTCAAGATCTCAAGATCAGGTGAAGAATGCAATGCTAAGGGCTGCTCTTCTGCTTTTGCTATTCATTTGATTAATATGAAAGAGTAATTGTTCACCAAACAAAGAAATCCTTGCTTTGAAAAAATAATGTTTTTCTGTTGCATAGGTGAGGATAATGCAACCACATGATATTGGGATTTACCTGGGTAACTTAGCAACGCTATGTATAGGCTACTGGGTTTGATGCTGCTTTTAGTTCTAGACTGTCAAAAAAAAAAACCAACCCAAAAACTCCCAAACAAACACCCCAGGATAAGCTCATGGTGTTCTTGTGTGGAGGAGAACCTACCATGCTAGAGCAACAGAAATGTCAAAAAATAAGACAATGATAAGATGCATTAGAAGCTTGAGAGCAAGAGTGCTCAAGACGCTTTCCAGTAGTAGACATTATTGTTCCCATTTCACACATGGAAAGATGATACTGGGTTAGTGACTGTGTACAATAGGATGTAATGTGAAGTGGTTAAACCTTGCAAGAAGTCATGACTTTCTGGCTGTTGCAGTGCAGTCCTCCTGCCTCTAGCTAAATTCTGGACTGTATACAATAGACTATTGAGGATCTCAATCAGCAGTAGTGAAGCTATAAAAAAAGTACTTTCTAGTGACTGAAAGCCTTCATCAGCATGAGTTTTAGGTTAGTAGAGTGAAATTCCTTTATTTAGCTGGGACAAGCAAATACCTAAAAATGTAATAATTTGGGCAGATTTAAAAGGAACAATGTTGGATATTGTAGACTACAGGTTTGTTTTTTTTTAATTAAAAAAAAGTAATTAAAGATATAATGAAGGTTCTTAAAACTCTTAAAGGACTTACACATTTTGGTCTCAAGAACGATTTCTTCTAGGACTATTGGCATAGTTGGTTAAAGAGAAGCCATATTCTCATGAAGGATTTTGCTTTAAAGATCCATGGATCAGAACAGTGTTGTGTGTGTGGATATGGGGGAGTTTCCTACTATAACTTCTGTGTGAAACCAGACAGAAGGCTGGCTCGGGGACAGCTGGCGTAGTGGGGTCCCTTGGGACTGTCTATAATAAGTCCTGGTTCGCTGGCTCGAGAGCAGTTCATTCAGCACACGCTGAAAGCCTGCGCTGCTGAATCACTGTGGAGGCAAGTCAGGTTAAAAAGGGAAGGCAAGATTTTGAGCATCATTGCAATTTTTCTAATCTACCTGTAATTATGCTTTTAGCCTGATATAATCACCTTGCAGCCTCTAAAATGTCCTGTGTATAATTCGGATCTACTCAGCAGAAAATTAGAAGCGCATTTCAGTGCTGACTGAATTTGAAGATGGAACTAAAAACCTACAGTCTTATTTCAGTTAACTCAAAAGTGATGCTGGTGAGACAAGACATGTCCAGCACCTTTCAAATATCTCTCTACATATCATTTTCCAACTCCAACCTCCACTTGCAAGTCAGAAAGACAAGTTATTTGTAGGATGAAGATGATTTTTGTGATCTTGGATCATGAAGAGAAAGTACGTTACTGTGGTAGCTTTGTTGCCAGGTGATTCCCATTATTTGTACCGTACAGTCACTAGAAAGAGAGAAATTATGAAATTATTTGGTTAATTTCTAACAACATTGCCTTGAAAAGTTGGAATAGAACCTGCAATCTTAGAGTGTAGCATTAAGCTTAGTTTTGAACATTTTTGATTAGACTGGCTCCGAATAAAAGGATTCACGTGTGCAATGAATTGGAAGTTTCAGTTCAGTTGCTCCTGTGTAAGCGTTCCTGGTGTGCTTTCTGTCTCCTGTTTCATGTGACATGCTTTTTGACAGTCTTACAGAAACACAGCTCAGTAGACATTAAACCTGAACTAGATTGCTTTATTCTTCTAACCAGTGATAAAACAGAGTGGTTATGAAAATAATAAGCTGGCAACAATGAAGGAAAACACAGCACTCAAAATTGCAGCGTGTGGAAGCTGGGAACTCCTGAGCATTCTGTGTAACTGGTGTTCTGAAACTTAAAGCAAGGTCTCTCCTTTGGTATTAGCGCTGCTTTTAGTTGACATCGTTGTCCCTACCATTTACATAACGTTTATATACGGTTTGCCAAGCTTCACTAAACCCGGGTCATTAATTTTTATGATTGCTATTCTTAAAAAGTAAAAGCAAAAGAGCTTCAGTTGTGCTCTCACAAACTGTGTGTAGTACCTTCTGGGGTAAAGTGCCATAAAAAAAAATCACTTTTAATATGAAATTGTTTGAACCTGGCAAATCTTTGTAGCACTCTGATGCACACACCTTGTTTTTAACACTGAAATCTTGAGAATTAACTCGTCATCAAAGAACGGTAAGAGCGGAAGAGAGAGAGGTGAAGCTGGAGCAGAGCCTTTTTTCAGGAATAAAGAATTAATGAATGACAATTGACTTTAAGCAGAGAATTTCTGGGGATCATTACATTTCCCAGAAGGCAAAGTCAATTTGCCTTTGGCTTGTGCCTTAATGTAACGAGAACAAGTAGTAATTTTACAGACAGTCCCCTAGAGGATCCTAATTCTTAATTGTATAAAAGTTCTAATTGTTCCATTTTTAAGTGCTATTTAAGTTGCGCATATAACTTCATTGCGGTGTGAACATCCTGGATCAGTGTAAGTGAAGTAACTAAGTCTCACAAATATTACTTTAAAAAACAGAATTAAGGACATGTTAAGAACACATGAGATGAAGGATTTCACATGCTGAAATATGTATTTTTTAAAAAACCCTGTTAATGCAATGTGTACAAGTTCCTTTACCAGCTGTTGTAGTATGCTTTTCTCCCTGAGATTGCATCAGCAGTCACTTGCTTAATAGGGCTTCAATTTGATAAAGTCACCAAGGAACATTAGTGCAAAGTTATTAAGCTAAGTGATGCTCTTTGTTATTGAAAATGATTCCCCAACAAGGTGTTCAGACACATCATGTTGCTGGTCATGGCTGGTCAGAGACTCTGATGCCACAAGTCCAGGAATGAGAGGTTGGAAAGTACCGTGAAAGCTGGAACTGAGGGAGATGCTGTGCTTTCAAGCCTGTATTCTCTTCACCACATCTGCTCTCTTGTGATTCTCTGAGGAAGGGTTTAGGAGTGATGCATTGGTTGGGCCTCGGTACATATGCTTTAAAACCTGTGTTCTGTGGAGCGCGGACTTGTTGGGTAAGAGAACACTCGGTTTTAGATTGGATTTATCTTGCATAGATACGCAACATTGTGAAACAAATTTTCCATTTGGAAAACATTTGTTACTTTGTTAATGAAAATGTTGGTTTTTAAGGTCTGTTGACAATACCTAATAGTGTGAAACAATGTGAGCTTTTGGCACAATGATTGGAGGACTGTAGTTTCAAGATTTTCATTGGTTTTCATGCCACTTAAATGCTGAAACTAGTTTTTCTGCAGTGTTTTTGACTAGAGAAAAGCCCTGTACAAATTTTCCTGTGCTGTATTGTTTTATACTTCTGAGGCCAATGGTAAATTCCCAGCAATTGAAGTCTGTCTTACATTGTAATTTCTTAAACTACTAACTGAAAAAATGTATTGGTTCCTAAATCAAATGTCAGAAGCAGAAGAAAGAAGAAAAGTGTCAAGCAGACAGTCAGCATGACTTGGGAAAGAGGCAACTGCCTGGAGAAAACTTACCTGGAATAAAACCAGCAATGAATGATGTTGATAAAACACATCCCTTGAATTTACTTAAAATTGTGGGGAAGGTACTAATTCTATCAGCTTTTCCATACACGCCTGCCCCCAACTGGATTCCAGACTTGTTGGATGGTGGTTTTGAAAATGATTGCTTTTTTATTTTTGTCAAGTGGCATGAGTAAGTAGAAGAGATTGTCCTTATTCTTCTGCATTAGATTTGCAAAATTCATGAGGCAGTATAGAAGGAAGAAAGATCAAATGCACGTAGTATTCACTTCTTGTAGGATTTCCTCCACGCTATGTCCCACACCAATGGTCAGGGATATACTTTTCATTTTGATAGTAGAAGAACTATGATACATGTTCCTTACATGGTTTATTTTTCTTGAGAGGATAGCGAAGCGTTATGTAGTATTGAAACTGCTTCAAAAATTCAAAGCTTTGAGTTGGTGTAGAAGCTTAAAAGATTCAAAGAGGAAAATCAAGGTTCTGACACCTGCTTACGATGACATTCATGTTATTGAAAGAAAAAGGGCATTTATTAATAATTCCTGTTATTATAAACTGTAGAATATGCATTTAGCTTAAAGGGGTATTGGAGATGCCTTCTTGCAGTGTGTTCTGTGTAACTGCTTCACAGTAAAACAGACACACTGTAAGAATTTAACAGATTGGTTAAGAGAATTTAATCAACAGCTTAACTGTGGAAGGTACCTAAAAAAGCAGTGTTGAATGAGGAATGAATGATAACTACTTGGACATGTCTTAAATTGAATAGAATTTCCAAAATCACTATAAATAAAAAAAAAATTAAGGAAGTAACTACCATTTAAAACACCAAAACATCAAAAAAAACGTGTTCTCCCATCATTATTCCAGGAAGATGCCACAAACTTTGAATAAAAAAAAAAAATTAAAAAAAAAAGGTAAAAGAAATATTAGCAGTATATTTCACTAAACAGAACATATGTATACTAGTAAAATGTATTTTGCAGTGTGGCTTTTGCTTTGAGGATGTCGATACTTTCCTGATGCATTGTTAATATTACTAAATATTAGATATATGCAACTCCTAATGATTCTTTGTTTTGATCATATTATAAATCAGCAATACATCTTTCAGGAGTCTTTAATGCATTTAAAACACACATTTGTTAATACTGTGTATTAGCTAAGAAGAAAGAAGAGCAAAACTTAATCAGCATACTTAAACTGCTTCAGCATGAGAAATCTCCCCTTTCATTGCAGTTACTGATTTCTAATTGGAAAAGATAGACTTCCAAATAGTAAAACAGCTGTAAAATTTTTCATCTCTTGAATGAATTTAGTATAATTTTACTATATTTAAAGCTAGCTTATAACATGTATTGTATATCTTAATACCTCTGGTGCAAAAATGTTTTTGAAATAGGCTTCAGTGGACAAATTGAACATGTTTTAGGAAATCTACACAATTAAGTAATTAAAGCCAGCGATCTCTAGCAGCGAGTTCATTGTATTAGGAACAGTTCTAATATCACTGCTATTTATTGTTTTTCAGAACAAAGAAACCTGGCCAAGTTTTTAGCATAGCGCTAGCATGATTTTACTCCTGAAAAAAAATAATGGAAAAGTCTAATATTGTATTACTTCAGTGACTAGCAGCCTAGCAGTTTTTTTTTTTTTTTTAATCAAATGGGCTATTTCACAAACCCAAGCTCTTCAGTGTAAGATGGATTGAACCAATTAGGCAGAGGAAATCACAAGTGCAGTATTTAGTTAAAAAAAACGAACCAAAGAACCCCAAAATAACAACCCCCAACCTCCCCTTCCCCCATGTTTATCATACATGACTGGAAGCTGGCTCCCATCCCTAGATGCAGGAAGCTCTTCAACTGAACTTCAGAAACACCACTTAGTAGAAATAAACGTAACTTTATTTGTGGACATCAATTTCTGTCCTTCAGAATGCTTCAACAACCATTCCTTTGTTTGAAATAGTTACAAACATCCTCTCTGGATGGCAGAACAAGGCAAGACAATTACTAATTGTGGGTTCACTAAATTGGACCTCTTAAAATAGCTATTGAATTGCTCACTAAGGTGTCTCACAGTCCAGCTGAGAGGACAGGCTGTGTTAAGCTGTGTTCAATTGTTTTATTTACAGGCTTTTGAGATCGTTCTCTGGTTGCTCTGAACTTTGCCACTAACCCTACTGAATTAAATTATTTTGGAGCTGTTTTTCAGTAACTCTTAAGATTCAGGCAGTGACCTGAGCAATTAAAAAGAAAGTTATGTTTAGTTTTATTTAGCAGTAAACTTCTAGATTAGTTTTCAGGTTCATTTAGAGTTGCATATCTATGGCAACTTGTTTGATTAAAATTCCAAATGTCACAGTTGTGATATTGAAGAAGCATTAAAGAAAGAAATGCAAGAGATTATGGTTAAGGAAGAAGATGAACCTGATTTTGCTCCTACCCATTCAGACTCATGAAATGCGTTAGTGAATTAACTGTGTGTAGACACAGTTATCATGGATCCATTATAACACATTACCACTTTTTTCTAAGGGTTTCAGTTATACTGGAGTATCTGGAATTTAGATAAAACTGTTATTTCTCACAAATGAATCAGATGCTTGACAGTCAGTTAAAACTTAATTTATGTGGGGGATATGGAGAGTGAATGTGGCAGAATTCCAGATTTTACTGTTAACTTATTCTGTGACTCCTGATGGGCATCTCAGCCAGTGAGCCCCCAAAAGGAGACGGGCTGCTGATGCAGACATGAGATAAACTCATTGTCTTATGGGAGCTAGAACAAGCTACCCTTGAGCATAGTCCATAGCAAAGCCAAAAATTTGCTTTCTTTAAGGAATTTCCTGGTAGCCTTAGGGAGGGTATTAATAGAACTTCTCAAGCTTAACCTTGTTAATAAGCCTGTAATGCGGCCCTTGTTTGTTCTTTAAAGTCAGAAATTTTAAGGAGATTAATATGAAGGCTAATGCAGCCTAGCCTGAATCAGGATTTATGGTGTTGTCAGTGTATAGTTAATTAAGTAAAAGTTACTTGGTTTGGTAAAATATACATTAAACCTCAACAGTAGTTTTAGTCACACATTTGTCCTTAATTTATGTTAAAAAACACCAACAAAAAATGCTGTATAAATTCTTTTGACATCTTTGGCATTATTAAAAACTTAAAAGGTTTTCAGTGAACTTCATCTCTTATTCATTGTGATAGTGGGTTGTTTTTTTTTTTTAATTCTGAAATAACAAATTTACTACTTGGTCTGGACTGTGTTTGAGTAATCTTCTCGGGAGAGTTTTTAGGGTGTGCAGAGGTGGAGGAGGGGGGCAGCATGGTCTAGGGTGAAGAGAACTACAAAATACAAAGACTAGCAGATAGCATGGAGAGAAGGGAACACTGCTGCAAGTTGCTGATATGTTGAAGAAATGGACAGATTTTACTGAGGCAAGGAAGTTGTGCTCTTGCAATGCAGAGAGGATAGGAACAGAAATGAAGATAATTGTAGCAGGGGAAAATGTTTATTTTAGATCTTGAACATAAATGTTGTTTATAAATAAAAAGTGATGATGATTGAGTGATGTTGCATCACTTTTTTTCTTTTTTCCCCCAACTCTGATGTTGGAAGAAGGGGAAGACTAACTTTTGTGATGCTTTTTGTATAGTACCCAGTTAGCTAATTTTGAATCTCTTCTGCATAGGAAAATTTTTATGTGACTTGCACTCTGCAACTATTGTTTTGGTCCTGCAATGTAAACCCAGCCAGAGTGTGAGAAGTCTTCAGCAAATAATCTCTGTCCTTCAAAGAACTTTCCTTGGTATTAAGCAAACAATATGATTGTGTGTTCGTGGGTCTTCCCTTATTTATCTTGTGTATCATCTAGCTGGGTCCCATCAGCTTTTGCTGTACAGCAGAGCCACACTGACATCTTATACTACCGCAAGTGATGTGTGTTCTTTTTTTCTGGGCTAATAGATAAGAAAAAACTAACTGAAGATATCAAATATGACATGGAGTAAATATTGGCATTATAATCAGTGTTTGATGCTTAGCATTTCTAATGCTAAGCAGAAAAACACGTAGTCCTTAAAGCACTGAGGCATTTTTCTAGTAACCTTCAGCTCTGTCTGGTGACAAGCAGTAGCTTAGCTAAGACAGGTGTGATCCTGCAGGTGAAGGAGTCTGAAAGCCTAGTCTATAGGCATCATTCTAGAGTCCCAGAAAACAAGTAGATGATTAAGTATGGAGAACTTGATCATATGCTCTCACCTTGAGAGTGAAACATCTTGAGTTAGCTACCTGTGTCTTTCAGGAACTAAATATGGTAGATTAAAAGGAAAGCTGTATTTGTGTTTGCAGTATTGATGACTATGGAAAATTAAATTGAATCAGAATACTGCATTAAGACTTTTACAGCTGAATGTGTGGAACTGGGAGAACTGGGCTATAAAGATTTTATGGGAGAGGTTTTCCCTAATTGGCTCTGGGGTACATGATCAGAGATCAGAATTTTTTGAATAACAGATTTCAGTTTCCTTCCTTTTCTGCTTTTGTTCAAAGGGTCCAAGTAGTAGCATCAGGTCAGGTTTCCCTGTTCCTTGCCCTGTGACTGACAACAGCACCACTAGCAGTATCTTATTCTAGAAGCCTGGTTACAGTTTTGAGTATGAAACAGACTACATTTTCAGTAGATCTTTAATTTTTCTCAATTTTGTTTGGACTGGTAACAGAATAAATTGCTCTCATCTGTGCTAAAAATTTCTGAAAAATAAGACAAAGATGAACTGATCACAACTGCCCCTCTGGAACACTAGAATATTTCAGTGTGCTTCCTGTAGCACTTCAAGTAGTCCTATGTGGGCAGTGGCCTTGTGATGGCCAAGTTCCTGTTGTTTGGCCCAGCCTGTGTTGATAAAGGCACTGGCTCCTTGGTCATTGCCGAATTCTCATCCAAACATCTGTTGTGAGCTTTACAGCGCAATCAAATTCGGTGGTGTCAACTTACTCTCAGAATTTGTAGAGATTTGTATTTCTTTTATTTGGCTTAGTTAAACTCAGATTTTGAAGTGTCCTTCCTCTTCATGAGAGCATTTCATAATAGTACCATAGAGATTTGTTAAGTTTCTATTGCCCATGCAAGAAGGAGGTTTATTTAATTTTCAGGTAAAGTACCTTTTCTAATGCCCTAGGATGAGGCACAAAGCTCTGTTGGCTCAAGAGGGATTCCCTTCCCCAGCATCCTGAAATTTCCCTGTAGTCTGTGCTTCTGCTGTCATGTTGTGTTCTCAGCATGTTTTTTGTTTTGGTTTTTTATTTTTTTTAACCCCCCCCAACCAAAAACCAAAACAAACCAAAAAAGCCTGCAAAAAGCTCCAAACTAAAAACGCCAACAAATGAAACAGAAAACCCCACAAACACCAGCATGAAAAAACAACAGCAACACAGAAATAAAGCAAAACCAAAACCCCCCAAACCAACACCTTTGTAAAACCACAATAAAACAAAACAAAAAAACCCAACCCTACATCAAAACAAACAAACCAACTCCCCAACACCACTGTGATCCAGCAGATTGTGCTTCTGCTTTTTGGCGAGCGTCCTGTCACTCAGTAGAATCACCTTCACCATGTGAGCTTCCTTTGTCTGTGTGGACATCTCTTGATGAGGTGGTGGTTCTTGCTACAAAGTATGTCAGGATGAGCCTCAGAGAATAGCTGCAATGCTAAAAGCTGAGGTGGAAGTTCCGTGCAAAATCTTTCCATGTTTAGAAATTGAGCACTTTGGTATTGAAGAATGACACTGGTTAATAAGGATATTAATAGCAGGCTCTGTTAATCTTGGAAACTTTGGTTGCCATCCCACTGTGTGGTGGCCTTGAAAAGACAAGCCTACCACAGAATTTTGCTTGAATGTTTCTGTCTGGCAACTGTTTTTTGTTTTAGTCATAGCATCTTGAAAGCATGAGAAATATCCAACTCATAAGTACTCTAGAAAAGAGAGCCTAATAAGTACTACAAAGGTGCTTTTTTTTTTTTTTTTAATGTGAAGATTACTAATTTTCAGTGTATTCCTCTTAACATTTTGTGTCATTGTAGTACAGTGGTCAGACCTTGACAGTTTAATCTGTGATGAAAACCTTCCTACAAATGGGGATAGAGGTACTTGGTATAGTAACATACAAGATTGTTACTCCAGTTATGAGTAAATATGTTGTAGGTTTGTGGTAGTCTATGTGAAATTCAAAATACCACTGGAGATTTTCCTTTTTGAAAGGCACTGAACTTCCCAAATAAACTTGGCACAATGTGACTGCTGCTACTTTGTGATCATTCCGCAATCTGTTGCACAAGGAGGAGCAGGAGGAATATTGGAATATGCTACTAATGGAGAATCCTAAAGAAATTGTAGTAATAAGATGCTATAGAGACTCATTTTGGTAATCTAAAAAAAATCCCACGAATTGCCATGAAAGATATTGGTGTTTTCTTTCCAATAGTTATATTTCTTCTTATGTTACGATTTAACAGCAATTATGAAGTGGGAGAGCTCATGAAGATTTGCTCAAAAATGCAGAGCTGCTCTTTTTGGAAAAAAATGAAATTAGACATACCAATAAATGAAAAGATTTAATTTTGTATATGTATAGTCCCTGAAGCTGTTGGAGGTTTTTTTGATGCATAGCAGACAAAGTCCTGTTACCTGCAGTGTGTCCTTCTGAAAATTAGCAGAGTTCTATTCCCTTTAACTGAGCTGATCTTATCTAGTATTTTATCCTGACCTCATGTTGGAGTTCTGGTAATGGATATAGTTTTCCCTGTGGCAAGAAAATTTGATACAACTAGATATTATGATGACTTGTTGAAGAATCTTTAATGGGAAAACTTAAACAGTCAAATTTATGTTGCTAATTAAATAAGCATCAACATAAATTGAGGAAAAATGTTGTCAGAATGTATTTTATAAATATTCTTATTTGAGTGTTCAAGTGTTGCATGTGTTTTCACTCCAAAGAATCAAAATTATGCTACTTTAGATAAGGCACAGAGGTTTTGAGTTAGCCTGGCAATAAAAGAGTTAACTTACTTTCACGGAGGGGATTAATGGCCTGGTGTTTGCCTTATTAATGTTTTGTTCTGATATAAATGAGTATATACCCCTTTGTTTAACAGTATTGAGCAGTTATCCACTGAAATCATATATCCTTCTCATGCAATGACCGTCCTTGTAGGACTCATCGGAATCTCTTCCTGCTGTTGCAGGCTGCTGCTGCTTTGAGATGTGTCTCATGAGCTGTAGCACAGGGCCTGTGGTCAGCCAGATGCTTCTCTTTGTTTCCATGTCAGTAAGTTTCTGGGGAAGTCTTATCACCGCTTAGCTCTAGTGACAACCTGTAAATACAATGCATGTGAAACACTGTGGCAATGAGAGGTGTTTTAGGTCAAAAAATGGCCCCTGTGTGGCCCCTGTGTTTCATCTGTGGACAGAGCACTCATTTCATGAAATGAACTACATAGCTGAGAAGAGGATGGTCACAACAGAGAATAGATATAAATGCGAAAAAGTGGTTAAATAATTTACCTTTAAAAATTACCACAACTGTGGCTGTTAAGAACTAGTACATCTACAGCTACTGTTATCCCACATATGTGGGATTAGCCCACATGTATGTGTATGCAATGGTTGAGATTTCTTGGGTTTAGGTTGCAATTTCTTAGATGTCCTAGTGATTTCCATCATGCAGAGCTAGATGGAGCTATAAGATCTTCTGTAAAGAGGTACAGTGCTAGGGACTCTTCTTCCAAGTTCTCTTGTTTCTGTATTTCACTTTGGGCTGGCTTTGTCTGTTGAAGAGTTATGATGAGTAAGCACATGTTATAGCCCATAAATGCTTGGTAAGTGAAGAGGCACTGTTTAACCAAGCCCGGGTAAGTAAGTATGCCATAGCCAACAGGCACCCTACTTGAAAGGCACAAATTTTCATCTGAAATTTGCTCCTCTGGGCAATGAAGATATTATTAAAGTTGACAGCTGGGTTATTAGGAAAGCATTGTGCATTAGGCTGTCAATGATACTGAAATGTATTGTAAATGCAACTGGCCTGCTGAATCTGCTGAAGATCTTGTAATCGTACAAGTGGCAGGATAGCTTACATGATTATCTGTGTCCTGCACAAGTAGAGGGAGGTGGTAACTAGTAGCCATTTTGTAGTAGTACCTGGGTGTGTTAACTTGCAAGTATGTTTTCCCCATTATTTCCTTCTCTTGTCATAACTGTGACGTTGCTTTGTACTGCCAAAGCATGAAAGATAGGAAAACAACATAGGAAATGCTAAATGTTTTGTTTATTGCTTAAGTAAGAATCCTGTGTATTGGTAAGATAGTTTAATAAAGGTCACCTTTGAAGTAGTTAATTGCAATAAATTACTGTGTTGGATACTCTTAACTGGATTGCTCAGGTCTTTAGCTGTTAACGTATGCAGATAATCATGACGGTAAGCAGCACAATTTGTGAAGTTTTCAAACACCACTGAAATCAATTAGATATTTTGTGGAATACTTAAGCTCTCAAAATATTCTTATTTCTCCTTATTTTTAATTTTTCTTCTATCCAGCTGTCATTTTGACTTTGTGGGGGACAGGAATGTGGACTGCATGTCCTTTGCAAAGGAATAGAAAATACTTTCTGCATTCCAAATTTATGTGGTTTGAATATTGCAAAAGATACTATCTTGACAGCTCAGAGGCTGAATTTCTATCTGTAGAAAACAGACGGCACCCTAGGGAGTGGTAGTGCGAAGTTTTATCTTTTCCATGTGATTCTCATCAGGCCTGGAAGTGACCATCTTGAGTGAGGTAGGTCAGTCTCCAGTCTTCAGTAGGTCTACTGGCAGTAGACCATCAGCATTGACATCCTTCTGTGTATGCTCGTCTGGAATATTAAATTGGCATTGTTAGTTGCTCAGGAAGATAGGAATTGCTCTTCTGGGTCAGCTGTTCTTGTTTCTGTCTTTGTTAACTTTCTGATAGTGTTCACATGAGTACAGTATTTTTCCTGATGCTGCTGCACTGTGGCGACATACTGCTTGTATTTTACAGGCATTAAATACTGTTGAGCAGGTGGTGCTTGAAGTTGTGTAAGACATCGTGTAACAGGACGCTGAGCAAAAGCCAGCATTCTGGGATCCTGTTTTATATATCCCGATCCTAATCAAACAATTCTTTCTCCCTAGTTTTGGATTAAGAAGTTTGTAGTATTATGTAGGTAATGATTGGTTTGTGTCATAATGTACATAGTATTTATTACATGTTTTCATTATTTAACGGAACTACAGATGCTTTAATCTGTATGGATTTCATATCCCACTTTAAAGTTAGTCTGTTAGATTTATTTTTTTTAAGTGTTTACAATAATGGATGGAGTATAAAACAATTTAAAAAAACCTTTAAAGAAATTTGACAAACTTCTGTAGCACTATATCAGAACATTGGAGTATTATAGGTTATACGTCATTGGTGTATATTGATTGATTGTTGTATGCAAATATAACACTGTGCAACTTTAGTGTATATATTTCTTTTGCTTAATTTGGATCAATGATCTGCTGCAATTTTGTATGTATATGAGAAGTTTCAGCTAGTCTCATGTTTTCTGTTGTGTCAATAAAAGCTATCGAAGAAGCTCAGCTGTAAATTTCAACATCGCAATATATACCAGGGTGTTTTGACAGGCATTTTGTAGTGGACAGCTAAATCCATAACCACAAATAAAAATTGAATTTTCTGTGGTAGAAGTATCAGAAATCTGAGCACTGTTCTAGGCTGTTGGATATTGATGTCGCTGTGGCTGTGCTTCAGAGGTGTGTGTTGGGTTGTGCCCACGTGTACTGATTCTGTGACTTTTAAGATGAGATTTTAGTTGGTCTGTTGTAGCTCTGTCTGGCTCTCCAAGCACTGGGGTAAGAACTAGGGCAGCAGGGTGCTTTGTTGAGTATGTATGTCTTGAATTGTAGACAGAGGTTGGGACCTCTGAAATGAATGGACACCACTTGTTGTCATTTAAAGTCTGTAGCTGCTTCAAAATGCACTTACAGTGGTGTCTCATTGGAACAAGTGTTTGCATCCACGGGAGAGTGACTATTTTTCTAACTGTGAAGTGCTTGTGTTAGAAGACTAGTAAATCAGGTTCTTTGAAAGGGTTGCTTGTAGAATTGGTTACTTTAGGCAGAGATCTTAACCCTAGCATTTAAAATGTGATATATAAAGTAGATCATGTGGATTGTCTGTAATATTGATAGCTAAAGCTCTGGAATAGCCAGTGTTTGGTGGTGGGCTTTGGTTTTGGGTTTTTTTATTTATTTTTTTTTATGATGTATATAACTCGGTGAATGTGTTAGTTTTTTACCTTTGAAGTACTTAGAAAAGTGCATCTTCCTTAGTAAGATTGGCCAAGCCCGTAGAACATGGCTAGCTGAAGTTAGCCACCAGATTTCCTATTTAAGCACCTAAATGTGATTTTATATTTTTGTAAAGGGAAAGAGCAGCAGTGGGACTTGTGTTCTTCAGGCACTTCAGTCTTTTGAGCTCTGAGGATTTGCCAGGTGTGGTTATGGGTAACTGACTTCAGCCCCTGATTTTTTCAAAAGCTTGACATAGTCATTAAGACTCATCTTATGACCTCTTGTTTCTCCTTATTGAAGGTGGTTCTGTGATGCCTTGCTGTCAAAGGAAAGATATTACAAGGAAGTTTATTATCAAAGAAATGTACGATGGGATGACTGTTTTAAGAAAAGAAAAACATTTGTAGTCCTTTTTGCTTTATAATGAATGAGGACTCTAATCTGAGTAGAAAGCAGTAATTGGTGGGTGCTGACTGTCTTCTGTTGTTCCTGTCCTGTTCATATCTGTGTGTAAAAGTGCATGCTATAAACCTTCTAGGCCTGTAATTTTCATTGCACCAAAAATTGTAATTTAGTTATTTGTAAAGAAGGAGAGAGTGGTATCTGATAACACTGCAAAATTATATTCTCTCAAGTTAAAAATATCAAAAATTAGCAAATTCAAATAGGATTTCAGAATCGTAGTGGTTGGAAGGGACCTCAGAGATCATCGAGTCCAACCAAAAAAAAAAAAAAAAAAAAAAAAAACACACCACAAACAAAACCACCACCCACCACCTGAACACACAACAACAACAACCAAACCAAAAACCATCACCCACCCACACAGCACCCCACCACAAACCAGTAATCTTGGACACTAGAGCATGCCCTGAAGAACCATGTCTACACGTTTCTTAAATACCTCCAGGGATGGTGACTCCACCACCTCCCTGGGCAGCCCATTCCAATGCCTGATAACCCTTTCAGTAAAGAAATGTTTCCTAATATCCAACCTGAACTTCCCCTGGCGCAACTTGAAGCCATTACCCCTTGTCCTATCATCTGTGACTTGGGAGAAGAGACCGACCCCCGTCTCTCTACAGCCGCCTTTCAGGTACTTGTACAGAACAATAAGGTCTCCCCTCAGTCTCCTCTTCCCCAGACTGAACAACCCCAGCTCCCTCAGCCTCTCCTCGTAAGACTTGTGCTCCAGACCCCTCACCAGCTTCGTTGCCCTTCTCTGGACCCGCTCCAGCACCTCAATGTCCCTCTTGTGGTAGGGGGCCCAAAACTGGACACAGTACTCGAGGTGGGGTCTCACCAGTGCCGAGTACAGGGGGACGATCACCTCTCGGTCCCTACTTGCCACACTGTTCTTGATACAGGCCAGGATGCTGTTGGCCTTCTTAGCCACCTGGGCACACTGCCGGCTCATGTTCAGCCGACAGTCGACCAACACCCCCAGCTCCTTTTCTGCCAGGCAGCTCTCCAGCCACTCTGCCCCCAGCCTATAGCGCTGCCTGGGGTTGTTGTGACCCAAGTGCAGGACCTGGCACTTGGCCTTGTTAAACCTCATCCCGTTGGTCTCGGCCCATCGATCCAGCCTGTCGAGATCTCTCTGCAGAGCCTCTCTACCCTCCAGCAGATCAACACTGCCACCCAGCTTGGTGTCGTCTGCGAACGACATATTTCATATGTTGTTTAGATAAGAGGATATATACACACCAGTACAGATAATTTGAGTTCCAGAGTTCATAATCAGAATTTGCAGAGGTGCAGCTCTACAGTAAAGAGGTTTTGACAGGATAATTGTTTAATAGCTTGTAGTGGGCTTCAGTGTGTTTGGATTTTTTTGTTTGTGGGCTCTTTCGTTGCTCCTTACAGTCACGATGAGCAGGCTTCTCTTTGTGCCTAAAAGACGAGTCAGATTAAAAAAAACCCAACAAACCAACAAAAAACCCAACCAAACAAAAATAATCTGTAAACCACCTGAACTTTATCAGCTACACTGAATTTTGAAATTGTCCTTGTCCAGACAGGAGTCTTCCAAAATTTATTTTACTTTTCTTGGCTTCCTATCATTAAAATTGAGATATCTCAAGTATAAAAGCTAGCTTAATAGGGCTCTGCTTGTTCACTTACTTGTCATCCACACCGTAATGATGTTTTCGGGTTTCCTTTTCTGTATTAAACCAGAGTTCTTGTACTTTTATTTTGACACACACTCCCACACCCCCCAATTCTTAAATGATTCATTGCTTCAAAGTACACTTTGGAAACTTTAGAAATGAAAAGCTGCAATTTAGCAAGATTCTCTTGCAAAGGGTGGTAGTGTGTGAAGTAAAGCATTAGCAGAAAAGCTGCCTCTGGAGTAGTAGCAACTGTGTGGGATAAGGAAGCCCCAGCTGCTCTGTTTTCTAACAGCAGAATCTGGGCAGATGTGTGGTTTGGCTACAAAATACAAAGAAATGTAAGAAGTGGTAAGGCTGTGTTTCCTCACTTCTTTAGTGATATCCTAAATGGCACTTGTCTGAGAAAGAAGGAACATTCATACATTTGTGCATATTCTGTCCATGTATCCTGAAGTTTGTTTTTTTGCAAGTTGTCTTCATGCTAGAGTGAGATTTGTGATATGAAGTCAGCTTTCCAAGGCACCTTAGGAGAAGCACAGCTGGTCATTGCATTGTCCAGAAAAGCAAAAAGATTGAGATGCTGGTAGTGACTTGGGGGTAGTGTGGTGGGAATGTGCAGAGTCTAAGTGGGTAGCAGGTCTTTTGAAGTCTATTGATGAAGGAAATTGATTGTATGATTTTAACAAGATACACTTGTTTTTCTTTAAATGCTAAGGCTAGAAAAGAAGAAAATTGGAATTTGTTCATTGGCTATTTGTTTCCATTATGGAAGAGAAATAATAGAGAACAGATAAAAATAGATAATCAGCAAAGGGATTTACTGCTGCATGACTACTCCTAGATTAATGTAGGGATAATGTGCTGTCTAGAGCTGGGAAGATGCACAGAGGAAGAGTTAATGATACTTTATTAATAGTTGTCTTTTATTTTGTATACTCTTACTGTCAAGCTTCATTGTCACTGTGATTATTTGTGCTGCATATTTCTTCTAGAATTTAAGAAATCTGGTAAGTCTTTCTGGTGCGTGTGTGTGTACACATACATCTGTGTCCCTCTCTCTTAACTTCCATCCTCATAAAATGTTCTGTCATAACGAAGTTTTCTGTTTTCAGCAATGAATGCCTCCCTTGGTCATGAGAGTGACTTGCCTTTAAAAGATATTTAAAAAAGAAGAAAGCGGTGTCTTTATTGCCTTTGTAATTTTCCTGGTTGATGGGGTGTGTACCCTCATGATTAGAAATTTCTCCAGATTGCAAAAAAGTGCCAAACTTTCTTCATGTCAAAGCTGAAATTCTCATCTCCTAAAATGTGTCCCACGGCTGCAGTTTGAAGATAAGATCAATTATTGTGAGATATGCACTAATGTGTTTTGAGAGCTGGCAACTCCTTGAGTAAAAGACTCCCTTCTGTCTCTTATGACAATTTTCAGTGGAAGGGAGGAACTGGGTGGGAATCTAAAAAACTTCCTATCTTTGGTGAAGTATCCTAAAATGGAAAATAAAAACTATTGAATTACATATGGTTTTAAAAATCTCAAATGTTGTCCCTTATAATTATTGGACTCTATTTTCTGGTATTTGAATGTTAGCAGTGTCAGATCCTGTTTTTAGTGACACTACATCTTGTTCAAATCCATTTAAAAAAAATCTCCGTTGTGGTTTCATAATTTGGCCTTATCTTTTATAAGGGCATTCAAGAGAGGCAAGTGAACAGAGATCTATTAGAAAGTATCAACCAAGTTGCTTTAGGTAAGGAAACGGGTTTCTCTCTGCAACGTGTGTCTCACTCCAGAAGGGAAGATCACTGGCTTCCAAAAGGTTGGAAAGACCATCTGCTGGGTGTCCAGGTGTACCAGTAGGTTCTCATGGATGAAGTCCTGATAGGACTCTAATGTACTTCCAATGATCTGGGTCTCTGTGCTGAGGAGCTTTCCTTACTAATTTTTAAAAGCTGGAAGACAAGACATCTGCCTAGAGGCTGTTGTGTATTGTGAGGTTAGAGAACCTGAGCTCTAGAGCGTGGCTGTCACTGGGCTTTTGGTTGCCAGTACCAGATGAATTAGAGAAGGATCTCTGCCAGCCACACACAAAGGCCAGGCACAGTGCATGTTTAATTGGACACATACTGATGTTGAGCTGGGATTTTGGTTTGCAGAGGGAGTGACAAGACTGTGTGCTTACAACAATCAGTCAAACTGCACAGTGTTTCCTTTGCCTTAATAGGAAAAGATGTGGTGATTGTGTAACTATTTGGATGCGTTTCACTTCTCATGTGAAGTAGCAAATCCCAGCAGGAGATAAATTATTCTCTCTGTAGAAAGGAAGGGTGTAGGCTATTACCTCCTGTTACCAAACTGCTAGCTGCCTTTGCTCTTCTGTATAACTTCCAGCTGAGATTTTTTTTTTTTTTTCTGAATGCTCCCTTGCTACTTTAGTACAGGGCAATCAGAATGGTGTGAAAATAAGGGCTGATGTTGTTACTGTGAGGTAGAGACTTAGAGGAGATTTTAAATGTTTAACGTAGCTGTAGGTCATCAATGTAGTTGGATTTTCTGTGCCCCCGTCTCCTTTGACTAGTTGCTTGAGTGTTCCATGCAACGTTTTGGGGAAGACAGCAAAATACATGTTTTACAAGCAATCAAATAAAACGCATTGTTATTTTTCAGAAACTTACAGCCAGTGTGTAGCTGCTTTCCCATGGGCAAGTTATCTTTAAAATAAATAAATAAATTTGCATAACTCTATAGGGAATAGTATAACTGATGTAATAATTATTTAGGAGCAGAGACAGCATCTTGCAATTACTTTAAAGCACGTGCTGCAATGTCTTTCTGTGTTGATATGCTTCTTGTGACATCCCTCTTCTGACACATTCAATTAATGTTTTATTATCATCTTCCTATTTAAAAAAAAAACCAACACCAAAGTCAGTGACTGAGGTAGAAGCAAAATAGGCTGTTCACTTACTTAACAAGAATGGGTAAGTGGTTTTTTGAACCATACTGGAAGTATCTTTGCTGCATGAGTTGACCTCATATCATTGCAGGTTATTGATTATATGTATGCCTGTGGTTGGCCGAGAGCAAAAAGGTTGTAGCGTTTCCTTCAGCGAGGAAGGCATAATGAGATGGATGTGGTATTGATCAGAATTTTCAAATTTGTCCAGTATCATGGTCTGCATTCCCCATGCAACACATGTGGCAGCTACCAGCCCAGAACGGGGGCATTCCTCATCTTCCTCTTGAACTCGTTCTGTTTAAAATACTCTATAAACAGATGATAGGGCAAAATACTGCTGCTTTAATAGAATCAATATTTCCACATGGGTTGCATCTCTTGCTGATTTTCTGTAATTTATTATCTGCTTTAAAGATGCCATTTCCTTCATTGTTTAAATTGTTTTATTTGCTTTAGTCCCTTTTAAAGAGCTATATGTCACAAAGGAAAAAGACGATGAAGCTGTAAAACTATGACATAAGGCAGTTTCCACTGGGTTTAGAAATATTTTATCTATAAAATGTTAGCTTCTTTCCCAAAACATCTGTATGGGGAGGGTATTGTGAATTGTTAGTGAGGTCGCTGCTGCTCTGGCTGTTGTGGTCTGTAACCGCTGGCACGCTTGAAAACTTGCCTTCACACTCTCCAGAGCTATATAGTGGCTTGAAGCAACATCCAGAAGAGAAACTGTAGCCAGATGGTTTGTACACATAAGCTATCTTCATGACTACAGCCAAAAATTAGTCTCGTGTGCCGTGCACACATACATATGTGAGTGTGCGCAGAATAATACCTATAGTATGGTTGGTAAGGTGCCAGGTACAGCATGTTAAGCATACGTGTTTATGTGTCTGTATAGAAGGTGCTCACTACAGCTTGGTGCTGAGAACTTTTTTCAGCTTGTTCAATGAGCAGAGTTTACAATGAGAGCACTATGACAATTCCAGTTCTGTGTTGTAGTCATGGTAATTAATATTTAGCATGGTATCTAGTAATTTTCAGCCTCAGTGCACTTTACAAACATTAATTAATTGTCACAGCACCCCTGTGCAGTAGGTAAATGCTTTCTTTACTGCCACTTTGTAGAGCAGCCTGGAGCCTTGAGCCCTGAGACTTGCAGGCTCACTGGGTCTCACTTGGTGATCTGTAGCTTAATTTTTTGAGAAGTTCCTTGTTAAATTAGCATAACTTGTTGTTAATTCTGGGTAAAAACAAAGTCGTTATTAGATTATTATTGCATCAACTTCAACAATACTGTGTTTGTTATAGACCCCAGAGTTTACATTAGAAAGTAAAAAAATTAAGAGCCTAATTATTTCAATTGTATTTTACCTGTTCTTTGGATGCTGTGCCTCCTCATCCTACCTTTTGTTGTGGTGGTGGGAGAGTTATTTTGAAGAATTTCAAGACTTTTCTGCGGCAATCTTGCCCATGTCGTCTTCTAAGAGTGCACTTATTTTCCTGTAGTTCCAGTCTTACTTGTAATGCTCCGTGATTATCTTGAGAACTGGCTTTGGATGTATGTTGCCCTTTGCTGTGTCTCAGAACTTGTACACGGCAGTGTAGGTGATTGGTATGGATGAAGGCAGGCATGCTCGCTGGATTCTTTTTGTAAATGCTTTCCCTCCCCCCCCCCCCCCCCGCCTTTATACAGTTTAATGGGAATAAAGCCATTCATGCGCAAGTGTTGCTTGTGTATAAATCTTGGCACGCAGACGGTTGTGGCTGTGTTTCTAGCTGTTACCTTTTGCTTTACGCTGTATTGGTCTCAAGTAGAACATTTGACTGAAAACTTTCGGCTGCTGCTGCAAGACTTTACCCTGGTAACTGTTTCTACTTAGAGCTGCTGACAACTCATGAAAGCATCTGAAAAACGTTTTGCTTACAGGAACAATTCTGCTGACAATATTTTTCTTCCTATCTTTTTATTACTAGTAAAATTTGCATGAAAACAGGTCTCTGTTTATTAAGAGTTCACGGTCCTCAGTTTGACAGCGTAATTAGAGCAGTGTTCAACTTGCACAATGGAGCTAAAAGAAGCTCACTTGATTTCCCTATGAACCTGAAGCTTCAGGCCCTGTTTAATGATCTTAAAATAAATTTGACTTAATCCATGCTTTGGAGTGTAACTGAGGCAAGATTCAAAACAAAGTGTGGTGGACACTAGAAGGCTTTATAAGTGGCAAGGCAAAACTGAGAAGGCTCGTGTGAGAAAACCTTCTCCGTGTCTCCCCCAGCCTAATGGAAAATGTCAGGTTGTACCCAGTTCTAGTCCTAATAACTCTGAACGTAATCGTCTCCATGGCCCTAATTATGATGCCATGGTAGGCTGAGATAGTGGGTGAGGAATAAGCAGCAGGAGTAGATCAACTCTTGAGCAGCGAATGTCTCGTTATGTTCAACTCATTGGTATTAAAAATAAAGGGGAGGGAAGAATCAGAAACACACTTCTAAAATATAATCCAGAGTATCGGAATTCCCCGCATATATATTTATTTCTTTCTAATTCTTTCTCTGAAGCATGCACCTGCCTTGGCAGTACGGCATTTTCATCATTCCTTCTGCCTCTACAGGCTTTTCTGCAGCATGTCTGTCCAGTTGTTTTCCTGGGAATCAGCTGTGTGAGGCTGGGCTCTGGGGTTCACAGTAGACCTGTGACCCTCTCATTTTATGAAATAGATATTTGATGGTGTGCAACTGGGTTTCATCAGCTCTTTACTGAAAGGATTTATTAATTCAGACATATAGATTGTCTTCATTTGAACAGTTTCTCTATGTTACTGCTCTTTTGAGGTCTGGGAGTATTCAGAAGTTTTTTTTTTTACTCCTCTAGCCCAAATGAGTAGTGGCTGGCTATAGTTTGTTTACTGCTCCAGCTATTTGAGAGCATTTACGTCTAAAATTAAGAACAGAGTCTAGTTTTTTAAATTGAAAGTTTCTGTTGATGTGTTTTAAGAAATCAAGATTAGCTTTTATAGCTTCTGAATAATCTTCTGGATTTTCATTATCATCCTGTATTTAACTTAAGCAATAGTGAAACCAAATAGATTTTTTTTCTAAGTTTTAATTTTGCTTAGAGGGTTTTTTAAGAAGATGATTCAGATGAAGTAAGTCAAGTGCTTTGAAATTTGTAATAATACTTTTGCCAACAGCACTAAGGTATACTTATAAAAATAGTCATATTTTATTTTCTTGAATGGTATCAAGTGTTCAGTACAGTAAACATGTTAAATATTTATGGCTCTATCTATAGATGGTATGGTAGGGATTTTTAAGCAACATTCTAGAATATCTTTCCTTTCCCCTCTTGCTGCATTTTCATTTAAAGAAGCAGCTTTTGTAACTTATACAGTACACCAGCTGTATTTGCTTACAATAAATCAACCGAGTGGAGTCTGGTCCACCAAAACAAGTCATTGACCATACGGTTTGTTCCCTGCTTTCCCAGGACTTGCATGAGCAGCTGGCCAGATGAGTTGTCCAGCAAATCCCTTCTGCTCTTCTCTATATGGTCACCATAGCCCTTTCCTAAATTATGTTCTTATGTGACAGGGTTTACTGTCAGTTCTGATCGAGTGGTCGACATGCTGGTCATCGGATCAGAGAAGACTGAAATGTATGTGCCATCAGTACAGAGCAACCTGTGCTGGCCATCTTGGTCAAAAAGTCTCTCTACTTGAAGAGACTAATCTGCATTCATAGTAGCTCTGATGGTAGCTCTGTAAGAAAAAACACCTATCCATATAGGTTTTACCTTTATGAAAGTTGTTTGATCTATA
This sequence comes from Numenius arquata, assembly GCF_964106895.1. Taxonomy (NCBI): domain Eukaryota; kingdom Metazoa; phylum Chordata; class Aves; order Charadriiformes; family Scolopacidae; genus Numenius; species Numenius arquata. The sequence goes on from NC_133578.1 coordinate 28,905,719, forward strand.
CATGGAATAACCTGTTTCCATGCCATTGTGGGCTGTTAGCCCTCTGTGACTTGTACTGTTGGGCCGTTCTGAGAGTACCAATGGTTAGAATTCACCTCTTTCTCATTCATGGTGTCTCAAAGAAATGTCAATGTCAAAGTCCAGAAAATACTGTATAAATGTTGATTTTATTACAAAGAACTTTTTTTGTTTGAAAGAAAAAAAAATACTTTGAAAAGAACAATCTATTAAAAAAATATTTATTGATATTTCCAGGCACAGAAGAAGAAATTAAAACTAGATCAGAGAGCATTCAAAAGCAATTTTACATTACATTTTCTGCTATCTGTATTAGTTCATTTTGGGACAATGAAAAGAAATTTTTCTGGGCTAGTTTTTGGTACTATATATTAAGATGGAGTATAACTTCATTAAATAATAGACCTATAAATGAACTGGAATGCTTTTAACAGCTCTGTAATACATAAAGTATGTCTCAGTGATAGATATAGTTTATATCTTGGTTTACTAGCTGTAAATGAGATTAATAGAGCTCTAGAAATAATGTTAGTTCTTTCTAGAGATGAAAGAGGATTCAAAAGATAATGACTACTTAAAGTTAAATTTCTTTGTACAGGAATACTACAGTAGATAGTGATTAACTGTGAAAGAGTCTTACTGTAATAAAATTTTGCAGAGCTATAATGTTTACAAAGACATTTTTAATTGCAAGGTTATCTCTGTATGTCTTTTAAGAAAGTTCTGTAAGGATTGACCAGGCAAACGGCTGTTACTCAGTGTCCTGCTGTTACCCTAAGGCACTCTTGGGGTGTTCTCAAATAGTATGCTCTAATTGCCTCTTAGAAGTGAAGCGAGACCACTAGCCTCATTTCTCATTCAAGGTTGCTTTTGTCATACTATCTTGGATTAAATTCTTATTTGGTAAACCCTAATGAAACTATGCAGTGCTACTTGTGTCGTGCTTGTGATTTGCTGACAGTTCTGTTATTTCCTGTGGCAGTGCTGCCCATGAGTATTTAAAAAAAAAAAAAAAAAGCAGCAAAAAAGCAGTATTAAATGCCTATATATCAGCTTCCTCTCCCTGCAGCTCCATTTGTTTGATTAGTATTACAGTGGGGTGACAGAGCAATATATCAGAAGTAATCGATCTGATTAGTATGGAGATGATATAAACACAGATTGTATTGATGTTTAATAGTATGAGCACCCAGGTTCTGTAAACATGATGTTGCGTAGGCTATATGAAAGGTCTCTATAATGAAAACAGCAAATACAGCAGACTTTTAGAGCTAAGTTATTTTTCTGCCAAACTTCACAGCAAGTTATGGATCGTTTGACTTTGCAGTGTTGGAGATGGTGGTCAGATGGGCTGGCACAAATTGTTTTAATTGCTTTTTGAAATATACAATTTTTTCCCCAGGGCAGATATGAATCTTAGTTTCTTGGGCTGCCTTATGTTGAGTCTATTACAACACTGTGTTAAATACTGTAATATTATTAGACATGAAAACAAACTCTTTTTGTAATTTTGTTTTTGATAATAAGGTTATCTACTTCTATTATTGAAATCTTGATCTATGGGTAATTTGACCCGATGGAGAATTATTCTTTTTATGGTAACTCAACTTGAGAAGAGATGTAAATAAGTAGCAGTAGAACATGTGTTTTTGTCTGATATTCAAGTGAATGGGTGGGAGGAAATGACTATGATTGAAGGAGCAGAATGCTGTATTGCAGTTATGTAAGGAAGAAAGTACTTGCATCAAGTTTCCCCTATTTCAGAAATGATCATTATGCTGTATCTGTTTCTGTGCAGGCCCCTTGATTGCTTAAGGTATGTCTTAAGTAGAACTTCAGGGCTCAGACCTTGTAAGAGGCTGGGTGTCAGTGCTCACCCGTGATGCTCCCTTCGCCAGGATGGTCACAGGGGCTGAGCTGTGCCTCTGGGCATGGGGAGCTGCTGCTGCAGCGCTGGGAGCTCCCGGGGAACGCTGCGCTTGTGGGGCTCAGTGTCATCTTGCCTATTTGGCAGCCTTTTGGGGGAGGCATTTAATTTGGAAATAAAGGTATTGCTGAAAGACAAAGATGCATCCTTAAAGCAAAACCCAACGTATCAATCACTTGCTTTCTTGCTTCTAGTCCTTGTTGCAACTAACAAATTTCTGGTAGTGCCTTCATCCAGTGGCTTGCCTGCTCCCCACCTGTGATAGAGGTGCTGGTGCCAGCTACCTGCCGCTGGTCTTCTGTGCGTTGGAAGGCTTGCTCCACTCCTTGCAGAGCGGGACGCTTCACAGGAATTGCCAAGAATGATTTCTGAAAGTAGCTCGTTGTCTGCTGCATGGAGTCCATTTTGCTTTACTTCTGGTATCACCAGCAAATGAATAACCTGCACAAGTGATGAAGACTAAAACTTCATTCTTAAAATGCTACAGCAAAGAGGAGGGGTAGGGGGAAGAGGCGGCAGGTCAAAAGCTGCAGAACTAGCCCTAGAACTTGGATGAGGTTTTCTAAATTGATGGTTATGTGGAAGATGGGGAAATAAAGTGATGGTTAACTCCAACACTTCAGACCTTTGTGAATGTAAAATGGTTTCAAATTAAAGCAGCTTGCTTTTTAATGACTGATCTTTCTGTGTTCAAGGTCACAAAGTGAAGCTTCTTAGTTGTGAATTTCCCTGTTTTTATAGGCAAAGAAATGTGGTAGAGTAAAAAGGAATAGCTGTTGTACTTTTCAGGGTATTATTTTCAGACTGAGTTTGCTTGTCTAATTTGATCGGTTAAACACAAAAGCATTCTCCCCTGTCTGCTTGGTATAGTTTAGTTATACAAAACCTGAAATCCTGTTGGGAATTTTCCTTTTTTAATATGAAACATTTTGGATCAGATCACAACCTAATTTGTGCCAGCCGTCTGGAATCAAATTCAATTTGTGAGGGAGGAGAAGAATTTGATTTACCCACCTGCCTTAATATCATGGAATATATTTCATAAAATATGGAAAAATATGCACTGCCTCGCACCTGTTTACACATGCAGTAGTAGCTGCTGATTGTAGGTATTGCTGGGGATTAACAACATGACAGTACTGAATTTTCAGTTCCATAGTGAAAGTATGAAACAATGTGTGTGCATGCAAAGGAGTTTGTCATTCATATGAACAGAAAATATTTTACTTCTAAAATACATACCCTGGTAGAAGAGTCTGTAACTTTGACTGTTTCCTTTTCTTTAGCCTTACGGAAGGAAAAATACATTTAAAGGTGGTCTGATGGGTCGTGTGCCCACACAGAGTTCCTGGTATTGATGTGACTCAATGCAGTATTCCTCAGATGCCTACTGCAGTTCTTACGTGTTGCTTTGGGATTTTGTCTTACTAGAAGACTTTGGAAATTCCTATTTTTGATATCTAGTATTCATTTCCATTACATTTCTGACAGTCTCCTTTTTAAAATACTATTTATAACACGTCAAAAGAAAGATTCAAAGGGAATTTTGAAAATCTAGATTGTACTTCTGTTTTCGCTTTCATCCTAGGCTGGAATACAGCCTACAAAATTGTTGCTTGTTTGCATTCGGATTCTTTAATCTCTGAACTCTTCAGTGGTACTAGTACCTACTGCAATGGTGTCCTTGGCTTCTTTGGAAGTCAGGTCAGCTCATGTGACGTGATCACCACATGTTGAAATTCAAACAGTTGTTTAAAACCGTAGTCAGCAGGACTCTTAAATTGTTCTTCAGTAATATCCTTCAAAGACAGTGGGATAGTGTTGGTCTTTGTAATGTCAAACGCTTGAAGGACAGTGGGTTATGTTGGTGATCCACATACTACTAGTTCAATGTGTATTAGTACATGAAATGCTAGTTTCATAGCATGTCCTGATTCACTTATGATGCTGTGGCATTTTCACATGTGCCTTTTTCCTTTTTTCTCCACTTAAAGCAGCTTGTTAGAACTTAGTTGTAGATTGTTCAGGAAGGCTATTATGTTATTATAAGTGAATTTTTTTTTAAAAAATCTGCCTTCAAGAATCAATGCCGTAACACTAGCAGTTTCCCAAACACTTTATTTAAAGAAGTGGTTGCAATAAAGAAAGTAAAAATGAAACCGGGAAAGTTCGTTGCAAAAGTAAACCTTAAATTCTGTGAATGAGAAATAATTTCTTTTCATGTGGCTCATGAGTTTAGGTAAGTAAAGCTGTCTTTTAAATTTAACAATATCCTGAATATTTTTATATGTGTTCTCCTGTACCATGCTGTACCATCTTGTAGTGGAAGTGTCTCTTGGCTGTGTTGTAATCACTCTTCAACATCGTCATGTTGGTTTTAGTGTTAGAATTTGGAAGAAGAGACTTGTAGTGACCCTGTCCAGAAAGCCATGTAAGCGAGTGTTCAATGTCCTGAATCGTCTCTGGACCAAACAGATTTTGTTCATACGTTTGAAGCTGAGCATGTGTTTAGATGCCCTGGCAGTGATAAGTAACTTGTGAGTCTGACTCCAGGTTTTTTCACAATCTCAGTAAATTGTTGTAAAACTGGGTGCGTGTCTGAGTGCGTTTCCAATTTAGTAATCCTTCTAGCATTTGGCTGGGTGTTAAGACTGCATCCGTGCTTCTTACATACTTTTTTTTTCTGACTAAACGCTAGACTTGTGGTGCTGGAAGTGTGTAATTGTTCAGCACTTACTTCCTCCTCCTTTCTTTAATTTGAGGATTTGTTTTGACAGCTAAAATTCTGGTGGTTTTCTGGTTTTCTGCTGCAGTAGAACCTACGAACAGATGTCGTAGCAGAATGTTTGTGTCCCCTTTTAAATAGTGAAAATTCAGTTTCTCCATTAACTCACAGTTTTCCCACCCAGATATTGTAAATCTTTTTAGATGATTGTGTATCATCCCCTGTGACAAATTTTGGAATTGTGATTTAACGGCTTACTTAAAGCTAAACCACTTAATATATTTTTATTTGCTGAACAATTAATTTAATTATTAAAAAGATAGTTTTACGTATTGTGTGTGTGTCTGAGATTTTTTTTTTTTCTTGTGTTGGTACCATTAGTCTTTGTTTTGGAGCAGATTTTTATTGTGTGTAAAGAACTAATGAAATACACCATACTTGCAATATTGGGTGCACCTTGTCATACCTCTGTCACAGTTTTTGTTGTCTGGGTAGCTTCTAAAGTAACATTTTCTTTGTGTGCTTGCTTTTAAATAATTCTACTTGACCCTATTCATGTGCTAAAACGAAAATCTGAGCATGGGGTAACTTCTCTGTGGATTTGCTGCTGGCTCTATTACCCAGTTTCTCATGCTGTCAGCTCCTTTCTCACTGAAACTTACACTGATGTGCAAATTTATGATGTAAAATAAAGCCGAGATGTAGTTTTTCCTGGGGTGAGTGTCAGTGAGATAGCGTATTTTGTGGGAGCTAGTGTGGTGTTAAGGCTTTATTTAGCTGTTCAGGTTTTAAAAACCAAATCCCTAAAAGCTGTAAGTTAAAAAAAATGATGGATTGTGTTAAGTCTTTATGGGCTGGCTTAAATGGTTTGTTGTGATTCCAGTTTGCGGGACCGGCGCTGGCAGGTTGTTTAATGAGCTCTCTTGCCGCTGTTGGTCGGGCGCTGCTGCTCACCGGGCTGCACACACGCGAGGGCTCAGCCGGCCCAGGTGGGAAGTTCGACTGCTTTCCGTCCTCTCCTCCCCACTTGCCTCGCTCTGCGCTTCAGAGTGGGAAGAGGGATTTGGGGAAGACAGTTTGTGATCATGTATGATTTATGTTCTAATGTGGTCTTCTAAGAGGCTCGGGAAGTGTTAGGTGCATCTCATCATCATTGGCAGTAAAGGGCAGAGAAATCATTCTCAATGCTGTAGGAGAAATCCTACAAACCGGGCTTTCATTATTTTTTTGGCTTGGGTTGCTAGTTTTGTTTTTTTAAACTCTGAGGCCAAACATGCATCTTGTATTTAGTATGTAAACTGTTGTTATGAAAACTTTTGGGGTTTTTATCTAAAAGTGTACTTGTTCAGTTTTTTAAGCGGAGGGCAAAATAAGCTATTTGGATTTCGGTTTCTTTTTTGAAAAGTGATGATTTTTAGGACTGTTAACTTTTTTTTACAGAATTCTTACAGTCCGCTAAAAAATTTCGTCTCATTATTGCAGGTTCAGTATTTGTTTCTACAGAAACATCTGTTGATAGATTTTTTTTTTTTTAAAAAAAAAAACTTTTCCTAATCTATCAGATCTCCAGTGAGTTCCGAAAGAACAATTTTGTGAAACGCTTGAAATCAGTAACCTGTGACAGAACAGAAATGTGTAGCTTTACCGAAGCAGTACAGCCTGGGAGTATGTTAATTGGTTGAGAAGTGGAATTATACTTGCTTAGAATACATAAGCAAAACTTCCTTAGATATTGAAGTGATTCACCTGCATTACAATTCCAGTGTGTTTTTTCAACAATTTTCAAGTGACAGAAGGCTGTTAGAGAACTGGTGTGGTTTTTTTATTTCACAATGTAATACTTCTCAGGTGGTTTGTGTGATTTCTCAGGTGCATCTTCAGCTGTGTCCTTAGTCTCTATGTAAAACTGAAAATAACTGATGCTTTGGCCAATGTTTTTTCTTGATAAATTATAATAAAGCTTTTCAAAGATATCTAGGTAGCTTTAAGGATTTCTGCAATAATGGTTCCATTTTTCTAAATAACCAGTGTTATCCATTAGGACAATAAGTTTTTTATAAGACTTCTTTAGCTCATTGCAGGGAGTGTGATAAGAAGTGTTGAAAAACAGCTTATCCAAGGTTTGCAGGTGCCCAGTATCTTCTCGGGAGCAGCTGATCTACAGTTACATTCACAAACTAATAGTTGTTCATGAAGTGTTTGTGGTGTTGACTCCTGCAATTGAATAGTGTAAGTAATATAATATAGTCTGTCATTGACTTCAGCAGTAGCAAGTAAAGCAGAAAGCTACTACTTGGGGGGGGAGGGAGGAAATCTTTTAAGGTGTTGACATCTGACATATTGCACAGAGGAAAGCTTGGGAATTTTAAAGGATAGAAAGATAGGCTTTGGGTCCTTTGTGGCGTCTTAATTCCTATATGGATCTTCATCTCTTCCTCATTCTTCTCTTGGAGTTGAGAATGATTATGTAGGACTTTGTTAAAGGACTATTATACAGGATCCCATGGCAGACAAAACCATATGGTTGTGCTGAGAGTATTTTCCGACAAGCATTATATCTGGCATGCTGGTTGTCATCAGTCTAAACCCCAATATGAATTTAATCTGTGTCTGACTGCTGTTGGCCAAGATGATTTGACTTTTGGGGACACTTCTTAGAAGCAGTAATGTTTGTTCTTGTGGGGAGAGGGGTGGGGAAATGTGTAGTGTCTTCTCTGGGTTTTTATTTTAAAATAAGTATTCTAGATGTCTCTATATTGAGCAATGGAAGAGGTTAGTTAATATGTTTTATGGCAGCTATATTTGTATTAAGGATAACTTTGGGATAGAGTTGACCTTCTAAAGGATTTTTAGTATCTGAGTGTGTTTAGGAAATATCTCTGGATCTCAGATTAGTAAAGTGGAATTATTCTGAAGTTAAATTATCATTATGAAGACACTTTGTATCTGCTGCTCTATCTGCTCAGTTGCTCCATACAGGTAAAAAAAAAAAAAGGCTAAGAATTTTGCTTTCTGTAGAACAAGAGATTGCTTAGCTTATTTTCTGAAAAATGCATTGAGTTTTTAATTATGTTTTTAGTGTATTCAAATCTAATTTAAAAACAGTTATGTTTGGCCTTTTCTGTATTTGTCTGATACTGCTTCTTTACCCTTCTGTGGAAGGCTGTTATTTTCAGTTGTCTTAATTGCTTCTCAAGAGACAGGACTTTTTTCTTCATTCCCAAGGAACCTTGGGGAAGGTGCTGTCCCATGGTACAGCGAAATTGGAAAGCACAGTTGTAGTCAATTAATAGCAAAGTTATGCTGTCGTTTGGATGCAAGCTGACAAAAGCAGAGAAATCAAAAGGTATTGCTGACACTCTGCTCACAGTTCTGTTTTGCCCTACTTATTTTGCATGCTTACTGTAATGGAGAGTGGTGCAACATCACTTGCTGTTTGAAGTTTAGATGTAACATGAAAAGCAAAGATAGAAAGCCTTAACTTAAAATTTCCTTGCTTTTTTCTGTCAGCTAATGTTTCACCTTTAATGCTAAATATTTGTTTTGGCTGCCATTTTGTCTGTCAATTTGTATACATGTGCTTTCAATGAAAAATACTTCATGGCAGTCATTATTTAGCTAATACCTTAGTTTATATAAAGAACTGTTTGCAAACTAGATGAGATAAACAATTTCTTTGTCATTAATTTTGTATTAGTGCATTTTTTAAAAGAATTGTTAGGTTACCTTTCTTCAGGAAAACAAATTGTAAATGCTTTTGCTGGAAGTGCGTAAGTATTTTTAGGCATTTGCATTGAAGGTGAAATGATTAATCTATGCAGGTCATCTTTGATACCATAATGCTAGATGTGGGAAGTAAATAAATTGGGGAAAATGGGAAAAAATGGGAAGTTTAGTAGTCATGCAGGACTTGTGTATTAAATAAGCACCTCCTGGCTGAGTGTTTTTGTGTCATTTTTTTTTTCTTACTGGAAAAAGCAGTACTTGCTGCTGGTGTGGGAGTGAGGAGCAGGGAATAAAGGGAATAGCTCCAGCTATGGCAAAAGGTAAGAGACCATTTGGGGCAAGCTGGCTGATACCAGGTTTTTTATTTATTTACCTATTTTCTTGCTCACCTCATCATGCATTCAAGTCTTATCTTGTTCCAGCATTACCATATTGTCTATGATTGCTCCTTGTTTCAGGCCTGTGGGCTAAAGTTACTCTCTTGCAGAAACACAGCTGAAAAGATAATAAGAAAATGTTTTACAAAAATCTGTTTTAATTGAGCAGCAAATGCTCAAATGAGATATTACAGCTGGTCATGCTTTGTATCCTGACCAATTGTGAAATTCTCAGTGACAGTGGGACTGTGCAATCATCTGGTCTATACTTTGCAATAGTAGCTATAGGTGTTTTAAGAAACGGCATTTTTTAACATACCTGTTCAGTTAGATGTTTTCGTTTCTTTAGCTGTGTGTCTTAAAAGCAACAAAATAGCAAAAACTCTGCTCCAGGGTGCACTACAGCAAGTTTAATCATAAACTCTGAGTTGTAATACAACATAGTTGTGAGCTGAAATACGTCATTTCCATAGTGTAGCAGGTAGTGTCAAAACATAAAGGCATTTATGCTGAAGAGGTACTTCTGACATGCTATAAAAGGGCAGTTAAGTGGTGTGAAGTAGCCTGTCATTAACAGGCGTTATCTTGTGCGGGGATTTAGCCAGGGACTAAGTATTTCCTCTAACTTTCATGTCACACAGTTCCATCATGGTTTTTTTTTTTTCTTCTCTCTGTTCTGGTTATACTCCGAGTTCACCTAGACCATGTAAACTTGTATTTGTGCAGGTTTTGTGTTACTTTAGGCTTGAAATTGGCTGAAAATTTGTAATTAGATGTTAAGACTTTAGACGTAGAGGTCATGTAATAATTATGGTTTTTTTCTTCTGGTTGTGTTGCTACTGATGCATACTGTGCAGCCTTTTAAATTGCCTCTCTCAAAGCTTTGTAAAAGTCAGATATGGAGGAATTAAAAATTCATTTGAGGTTATGGTTGTGAATTTGACGGATTAAAGGTTGAGTGGTTGGTTCATAAATGTTCTTCAGTAGCCTGACCTGTGGCTTCCCCAGGGTCGCTTGTGCCCTCTTCTGGGCATCGAGTGTTGGTATCATAAAGCACATGGAGATTGACTTCAGTCAAAAGGTTGAGTAAAATTCAATGATGGAAAAGCAAAGCAGGCCAAAAATTGGCAGACAACCTTAAGTACTGGCTAATGCTAAAACCTTACTATTTGCACTTTTTTATTGTTGATTTTTTTTTTTTAAAGTGGAAAATGCGTTATTTCCAGACAATAATGTAGCAAATATTCCCTAATAGGAACAAATATTCCCTGACAGGAAGCTACAGGATTGGATTGGTTTTGTTCTGAAAATGCAGGACACTGGGAAAATAAATTCATATGCTTTATTTCAGTAGCACGTAATTTTTCACTAGGCTTCTAAATATGAACAGGTTGGAGATCAATTACGCCACTAATACTGCTTACCTGTCTTCCTCTTAGGTGTTTAAGCAATGGCCATCTTTGTTTTGGTTATCGTCCTATATAGCCAGCAAGAAGCCTGGGTTTGGAGGGCTGGCTCCACAAGCATAAGGGTTGCATACTTTAGTTTAAATGGGGGAAGAAAATTGGAATCTTGCAGGAATTCACAAGTAAACCCCAGCTGGCCTTGCAACACTTAGAATCTGTGGATTTGCAACAGAAGGTGTTAAACAGAAGTATGTGTGCATTGAATTGTATATATTGAATTGGATACAAAGTACTTAATTTCTAGACCAAAATGAAAATATTTTATTTAAAATAATTCATATTAAAAAACACAGAGGTATGTGGCAAAGGTACAAAATTCAAAAATCTTCAATGCTATTAGTTTGCTGAAAATAGGTTTATTGCAATTGCTTCTCCAAAGTAAACTAGAAATTATATGTTCTAAAGTATCTTGCAGACTTCAAAATAGCCCTGTAAAGACTTCTCTTTTTTTTTTTTTTTTTTTTTAAAACCCTGTGGAGGTTAGGATGTAAACTGTAACACAAGTGCTAGTCAAGAGACTGACAGAACTGCTGCTGTGGCACAGACCTGGCTCTCTGCTGGTGTTGCCTGATTTAGAGGTGAGACTTTCTTTCTTCTACCACTCCACATATGTGCCGATAAAAATAAAATAAAATTGTCATGTAGATTGAACTACACTGGAGGAGGGGAGAGAGTGTTTTTGGGCAAGCCATCAGTCCTGCTCTTAAATGCTATGGGCTAAGTAACCAGCTCTGCCACAAAACACATGCTGCCACAAACTTCATGCGTCCCTGTCAGCAAGATGCCTCATCTTCCCAGTCTGTCATTCCTGTATAAACTGGATGTGTAGTAAACAGTGGGAGAACACTGTTAGTGACTGGCTTGTCTTTTGATGCTAGCTTTTTTGGATTGGGCATCAACTTTTAACCTATTTCTCTGGGGCACAATGGCCTTTTGATCTCCTGGAGTCCTAAAAAGGCTGCTGTAGTGTAAATGTCTGGCAAGTGGCAGGGTCAGCTGTTTTCACTGGGTTTTGGAACAATCTTTCCAGTATTTAGGACTATTTATGAACTGACTGTATATAAATAGAATTTTAGGATAAGAGAATTTTAATAGATCTGCAGTGATCAATCAAAATGTGAAATTCCAGAAGGTGAAAATCCAGCCTCTGTGCTGGTGTTGACAGTTGTTCTTGCTGCTGCTCACAGATACTTGCATTTTCATGGTGGTGTTCCATGCTGTTCTGTTAAGATATGGATAGTTTTTTCTTTCATTACAGGAATTTCATTATTTTCTGTTCTGAAGTCACCTCCTAACAATTGCCAGACATGGTGATCATTGAAATATTCCTTTGAAAGGCCAATATTTCTGTGATCTCCTTATTATAGCAATGATCTGAGGTGAGAAAATTACTGTAGCCATATTGCTATTGAGGTATTAGCTGCTGGGCCTACCTGGTTATCCAGGGAGAGCATCTTGGAAAGCGCGGCAGAGACTGAGCTGAAGGATGTTGCAGAGGTTACTTTCCCTGAACAGGATTTCCAAAACGGACTGGGCAGCTGTTACGTGAGCATCTCCTCCTTCTAGAGCCTCTTCCTGTCCCAGGGACTGGTCCTTTGAATTTACTTCCACTTCACCCCCTATAGCTCTTTCTGGCATCCTTTTAATAGATGTACTAATGGCATCTCTTGCATGTAAAAAATTAATTTTATTTTATACAGCTTCTGAGTGTTTGATCTCAACCTTCCTGTTGTTTTAACACTGTACCTCTAGTAACCACTGCTATAACATATGCTTGCATTAGTAACTCCTATCAAAGGCTCGATCCAGTGTGATTTAATGTAAGAAATTATTCTGTTAGATTAAATGCAAAAACCTGTTTTTTCTTCCCCCCCTCTGTTGTTTCTTTTTCTTCCCTCCCACTGTGCATTGTATAGGCTTTTTATTTACTCTGCCAGATTGACAAGATTATAAATGAGAGCTGCGTGTGGAAGCCTCTAATTTTTCATAAGTAAATGAATTAATTTATCATAGCTGTTGTGTTTTATTGCTGTCTCCATGCCAGACTGGCCAGCTTCTTTATTCCCCTTTTACCTTCTAAATACTGAATCCATGTCATTGTGTTTGACAGCTTTCTGATTCCCCTGTCAGATGCAATTTGGTGCTAATCACATTTTCTTTGCTTAGTGTCAATGATACAGGCCATGCATAATATTCCTGTATGTCCACTTATTTACTTGAAACACAGCTGAAATGTCTTGGGCATTAATCTGATGGAGCTACTACATTGAAATGCAAAAATGATGCTTGAGTAGTAGGATAATGCGGTGTGGCAGATGTGCGGTAGATAACATTGAGGCTAAACTACTGATCTTTACCAAGCTCTGATGCATTTTCTTTGTTGGTTTTGCATACCTTTTAATAAAAAAAGATTGTAATCAGTTATGGTTCATTAGAATGGTATCATTTATAATTTAGTTCCTTCTCTGTGATCAAAATATGCAAAAGTACTTCTAGCCACTCTCCCCCCATTTTTAAATAAAGGTTATATTTTTTTTTGAGTTGTGGGAAGCATTTTATATATGCCTAGTTTTAATGTGAGTGTTCATGTCTTTCAATTACTTGTAGTTTATAATTTTTTAACTTCTTGTTTTTTCTTTAATACTACATCTCTGCAGATCTCAAAGCTGCTAAGTGAGTCCTCAATATTTAAATTTCTGTATGTTCCTGTAGTGTCTCTTACTGAAAGTTAGAGCATGCTGCAGGTGTTCATCTCTTAATTCCTAAAAAGGTTTGTTTGCAACACTTGTGCCTAAACTGTGTTGAAACTATATTTTGTAGTATGTGTTTTTTCCAGTTATCTGTTAATGCTTTTTTGTGTTTTGAAATCCTTCTCTTACAACAAAGAAAAGTGAATGTTTCTGGAGGATGTGAAGACCTTGAAACTTAAATCCCTGTAGTGCCTATCAAGAGTTTGGTCATGCATTTTTGCTAGTATTTGCCTACTGAATTATGCATTTTCTTTGGTTTCTGCATCTTTTTGTCTGCCCTGAAACACTGCTATCTACTCTTCTGCTACTTTATAGAAACAGTGATGATGGCTTGCGAAAGACCTAACCACTTTATAGACTGTGGAAATAAATTCCCTCTTTGTAAATGTGCACTTGGGAAAGGATGTAATGTTGATGTGTCATAAAGCAGATATTTTGATAAACATATATTTAATGAAAAAAAACCCAGAATATTGTATGCTTGTCAGCCACACAGAAAATTAAGGATTTTTTTTTTCTAACACCACTTTCTACACCTGAGCCTTGCAGCTGCAGTATATATTGATGGTAGGAGATAGAGCTTCTGCAGTGTGAATCAGCAGTTCTAAACTTCCCTTCTCTTGGTATGGGAATTCTGTTCCCACACAAAGAAATCCCAAGCTGGAAACATGCTTTATGGAGAGCGCATTGATTCTGCTTGATGGTATTTGCATGTCTCTGTAGACATGACTATATGCACTCCCAATAAAGCGTTTCAGCAAGTAATAAAGTGCAAGTAGTTACACGGTGGGGTTTCTAACAATGTTATTTCTTAAAACAGTGCAGTTCTGTGTATTCCTTGAGAGCTCAGGGTTCTTGAAAACTGAAGTTTCGCCTGAAACCCTGAATAAAGACTTGGAATTTCAAATGCCTTTCTATTTATGTGGAATCTGCTCACTTGTGCTTCAAACAAGCTGGGTCATGAAGCTGAAGTTCTTTTTCCTTTTAAAAAGAACAGGTTAAAATTCCTTACCACTCTGTGCAGCAAGGGTGCTTACATTGACCCGCAGGGCTGCTGGGGCCTGTTTGGCAGCGTGTGGAGCAGGACCCTCAGTTCTGAGATGTTTTATTGGGTTTGTGGGTAGTCGTGGGTAAGTGATTTGACATAGTGCATCGCTTCTCCTATATATAAAATTAAGATCAAGATTTTGTCAAGCACTTGAACTATTGATTAAAAATGTTGGTAAGAAAAAAAGATAACTACATGGTTGCAGTAGTAACCTGTGACTTGAGGAAAGGTAGGCTTAACTCCAGGTTTGTCATGGATATCCTGTACAATATCGGATAAATCAGCTTCATTGAGACTTTATGTCCATTTATGAAGTAGGAATGATAGTTCTGCCATACTTTGCAGGTGTTCCTTAAAGATACATCTATATACGCATACACACAGAGAGTACACTTTTTGTACTTGGTTGTTTTTGTGGCCTTTCATTGTCAGCGTAATAGTGTGCTGCTAGCAACAAATATGTTTAATGAAACAAAAACAGTTTGTCTGCTGGAGATGTAGGATTTAGGTACCTAAAATTAAGGAATTGCAGTGTAGCTGTTCTATAGTTTCTGTTTGTGTAGATAGAAAATGGTTAACTTATGACATTAATATGTCACCCACTAAGAATATGGAGAAATTCTTCATTTTGTCTTACACTGTTTATAGTACATTTTTTTAAAAAAAGAAATGTTGAATTAAAAAAAAAAACTGCTTTGTAATTCCTGTTTATTAGCAGAGCTGCTAATTTTTAGGTTAAGTTTCTTTTTAGAATGCTTTAATAGTATTTGTATATGCTTTAAAATTCATAGATTATCAGTTTACCTTGTTATTAAAGATCTGAATCTATATAATGGTAGTGGAGCTAGAGCTGTAATTTTGTGACCTTAAAATCGGTTTACCTCATGATTATAGGCAATTCATAGTGCTACATAATATATTTGAGTTCTTTAATTTTTTTTAACTTATATTTTGGTTTTGTTTAGGAAGATATTGAAAGCGTTCCAAAGTAAGATTGAAGTGAGTATATTCAATGCTTAGCCTCTGTGCTGATGAGACTCCCTGTGGTGATGATTAATTGGTAATGTGAACATCTGTGAGGGAGTAGTGGAAATGCCAAACTTTTCTGAAGGGCTATAACTGGTCGGTAGGCTTCGCGTTCATAAGATGTGAAAGAAAGTATCTGCAGTGTAGATAAATCTCCCTCCATTAGTGACTCAGATGGTGTAACTTGTGTTTTTTAACAATACCTGAGGAAATATTAGTTGAGTGACTTACTGAATATTGGTGAGCCTGTGATTTGGTTGGATGCACGGTATCTTTTAGGGCAATTCTAATGATGTTTTGGGTGATCTTGTTTTGGACGAGATCTATCAACTAATTAAGTTGTCCAACACACGCACAGATGAGGCAATGTAATGGTAGACTCTTGCAGGGAGTGGGAATATGACCACAACAGTGATGTGCTGTGAATTTACATGATTTCTGATTGCACAGTACTGATCTGAGAATCCTGGACTTGTGGATTTGTAAAAGAATGTGCAAGTCATGTTGAAAATGTGTTTAGTGCACAGGATCTACCTTTCACTCGCCCATGTTCATCTGGGAATAAAGTCATTGCTAGGGTGGAAAAGTGCTGTTTGTATGCTCATAACTAAAGCGTAACTGTTTGCTTAGTATCCTCCCTCCTATGTGAAATGGCAGCCTACTTTGACTGCTCCTACTAACAGGTTCACATACATCACATGCAACAGAGAAGCACGTGAAGGAGTTTTCATGATACAGGATACAACTGGGCAAGTAGTTGAGAACGTTCCAAGTGCCTGCCTGAGATAGGCTCTTCCATCTGCCAGCAGGCTCATGCCTGGCACCTGCCGTATTGGTGCAGCTGAAACGTGCTCCTTGTGCAGAAAAATGCTTTTTTTTCTTCTTCCTCCTCAAAATTCCGTATTATGGCTTTAAAAGACCTTAAAGGAGACCATTTAGCAAGTAGGAACTTGCTAAAAATGACTGTTTGGTTTTCAAAGCCTGATGAAAATACTGAGATGGGGGAAACCCTGTTAAGGCTGTCTTTCAGTAACATGTACTTATATACCTGGTATGAAAAGAAAATTGAAATAATGTGTTTGGTGCTCTTGGATACAAAAACTTTCAAAAAGGGTTAGGTGCATAACCACATCAGCAGTTGTTGCCTCTTTTGTTCACTATTAATGCAGCTGCTAATGGATTTGTTCTCTCTCTTTTTTTTTTTTTTTTTTAAAAACATCAGTTAATGTGAGAATTAATTTCTGATAATGGGGACCAAGAGATCTTTGACTGCTAATGGTATTATGTGTGCTTTCTCTACCCCTTTATATTTGCATTCTAATAGGATGGAATATTTTAATGGCACAAAAAAAACTTCGGTAAAGAGATTGAGTGTGGGTAAACCCTTAGTGATGCATTTTTGGATGAGAAACTTGGGTCGCCAATTGATTTCACTGTCAGCATAACAACTGTGTTGATTGCAGAAAGGAAAATCTGTTTTTGTAGTTAGTGGGGTTATGTCCCGTTTCCTAACCAGAAAGTGAAGTGGCTGAAGTCTAAGTGATTCAAAAGTAAACAAAAAAATTATTTAAAGTAATTGGATTTGAATTAAATATATTTCTACATTTATTTATAAGAATCAATGATTTTCAGTGATTGATTGCAACTAAAATGTTGATGTGCAATTAAATGTCTTTACATTAAATTTAACACTTTTTATGAACAGGAAAGTGCATTATATGCATATTTATGCAATGATACTTAGCATACATTTATTCAGAGCCTTAATTTTTACATTTAGCTTAGGAAATGCTGAGTGACAGTTCTTATTTAGTAGAGTATTAATTTCTTCTTCATGGCTTGTGTCAACCTAGTTTTAGTAATTGAAGTTCAATTAAAGCTGCAAAGAACTAAAATGAATTTTAGTTAAGAAAAAATGGGAAACATTCTGGATATGTATTGGGAAGAATTTTGCATTTAAAGCTGGTATATTGAACAGAAGCAACTTGCAGATGACACGCGATAGGCTGCGCAGCTGATAGAGTAGATGAGACCTGGAGAAGTCTTTCAGGGTCTTGGAGCTAACGGTGCTCAGCTCTCGCATTTAGATTTTATTCAGAGGCTGGGAGACAGTAAGACTAGTAAGCTTCCCTGCTTTTCAGTTCTCAGCTGATTTTTCATTTTGAATAAACTTATTGTTGAATTGGATTGCCTAGATAAACTGAAATGAGAATATACTCTTTGCCAAGAAGTGGCAGCTACAGCTGTCAGGATCTCATCATTTTATCTCTTCAGGAAGCTCTAGTTCCATGTGGTTAGCTCGAGGCTTTCCCCTCTTCAATAGTTTGAGTTTCCTTAAATGTTTCACAGGAACATGCTACTTGTGAGCAATCCTGTGGAGGGTAGGAATTGGCTGTGGAATCCTGCTACTTTTTTTAGTCTAATTTACATTACGTTACAGATCACACAGCAGCCTACCTCTCTCTATGCTGCCAAGATGTGGTTGAACAGTAGATCAGAAACCATTAGTGGAAATTATAATAATGCCGGTGGAGTTGGGTGGCATGTCCGAAGACTAGGAGCTCTGCTGGGTCAACAGAAGTGGTAGAGTTTCTTGATAGAGTCTGAGAGCAGAAAAGGAGAGAAATAGCTAGCAGAAACCTTCCAGTAATTATTGCAAAGACTTTGGACTGGAGCCCAGGGAAGAGGATGGAGCTGTCTTTCTTACCTCTTCCCTATGCTAAAGCCTCGAAGGTCAAGAGGCCAAGGACTAATTAGTTATTAGTAGACTACTGACATAGGGGAAGGATCATCAGACTGGAAGCACAGCTCTGCAAACTTCATTTTGTTTAAAAACTGTATATTTTTCCCAGGTAACCTAAACAGCATGTATAGGAGAAGGCAAAGAGCAAAAATAGATTTTTACCACAAACTTGGCTAGCACTGCTGTTGAGACTGTGTACCCTTTGTCACATATTTTATAACATCTTTGTGTTTGACTTGTGTTAGGCTAACTTATTTAAAATTAATTCTAAGTTCAAATGCAACCGTGAGGAAAAACCGCAGTCTTTTATCCACCCACAATGATCAGTTACTCCTGTTTTGATATCCAGTGCAACAGATATTTGGCAGATTCTCCTCTGCTTCTTGACATCTCTTCAGAGTAGATGAACCTCTGTTATTTTCTGTTCCTCAGCTTTTCTGAAATCCCTGAATCTCTGAAGGATTTACTTTTCTGAGCACTGACCTCTGGGGGAGGCTGCTGGAAACGCCATACTGGTGTGATGTCAATGTTAGGGCACGAAGCTCCCAGTAAGAGCGACCAAACTAAGCCAGGCCTTTGGGTGCCAGTCTACAGCTTCAGACTGTGCTGCCCTGATTTAACTTTAATCTAAAAGTTAAAACTCCAAGAGAACCACAGAATCACAGAATATTTTTGGTTGGATGGGACCTTTGAGATGAGCCCACCAACAAAAAAAACCCAAAAAAACCCCCACCAAAACCAAAACACCCCCCCCCCCCCCCCAAATCCCAGAACACCAAACACCAAAACCAAACCAAAACAAACGCCCCCAACCGCACCCCACCCCACCCACAAACAGACACAAACCAACAATCTCGGGCACTAGAGCATGCCCTGAAGTGCCATGTCTACACGTTCCTTAAATGCCTCCAGGGGTGGCGACTCCACCACCTCCCTGGGCAGGCTGTTCCAGTGCCTGACCACTCTCTCAGTAAAGTAATTCTTCCTAATATCTAATCTAAACATCCCCTGTCTCAACTTTAGACTATTTCCTCTGGTCCTGTCATTATTCCCTTGGGAGAAGAGGCCAACAGCCACCTCTCTACAACCTCCTTTCAGGTAGTTGTAGAGGGCAATGAGGTCCCCCCTCAGCCTCCTCTTCTCCAAACTAAACATGCCCAGTTCCCTCAGCCTCTCCTCATATGATTTGTTCTCTAGACCCCTCATCAGCTTGGTGGCTCTCCTAAAAGGGAGACAGTAGTGGCATTTTTGCCTCTTAAACATCATGAATTTGTGTCAAGGTGGATAGTGGGCATCCTTGGGTTTGCCAGCTGTGGCTCCCATTCATTGCGGCAAAGTATGTGTCATGGGTTCTTTTGTCCTTATGCGATGGGGTGGGGTGTTTTGATTTTTTTTTTTTTTTTTTTTTTAAAGTAGTTCAGGTACCGAGATCTTTAAATCAGGAGTGAAGTTATTTTGGCCCTTCCCGAAGACCAGTGTAAAGCTCTGCAGTGCATGTACCTGCTGAATAAGTAATAGAAAGATATTTGACTTACACTGGATAGAAACCCCTGAGACTTGATTTCAGCCAAATGTGAAAAAACACTCTTGGTCTCTTGGAAAAAAAAAAAAAAAAAAAAAAAAGACTAGAGGGTAAGGATTCAAGACAGCATGAATGTATTTGTTACCTCGTCTGGAATTTTTCCTTGTGAATTTTTTTTTCCTTGGGTTTTGCAAAGCCTAGGAAGCCTAAAAGAATGTGCTGTATAGAAGAGTGGCCTACCTGGAGAGGACTGAACGCTTGCGTGGTGTAGCCACAGAAGAATGGGAAGCTGTACACTTGGAGCAACTGATTCAGAGGAGCAAAGATGTCACTCATAATAGTTTATGGGTTTGTTTTTGTGAAGTTTTTTTACTGGAAGAAAAAAATGTGTTAAAAAAATCTTCCATAAACATAGACAAAGAACTGAATCAATGCTGCTAGCATTTTTTACTGACTGGAATGTTCATATTTTTTAGACCATTAGAATAATGTCAGATAATGAGCTGATCTGAGGGTAAGGCAGGCAAATGTGATTCTACTGTGAATCCATTTGAGTACTAGTAGTAAAGCTGGGAAAACATGAATGCCCTTTTACAGGGTCTGGTGAGAACTCAGCACAGATAGGTCAAGGAATAGCCGTGTTCATTTTTCTGGAGGAGGCTAAAATACTTGGCTAGTTGTGTGGCTTCAGTTTTGATGACTCTTCATGATATGAAGATTCTTGAGAACTGAAACATTTTGGAAGAATTTTCTATTAGCTGAAAATATTTTACTCCTCTCCCATTGCATTGTTTATTGAGTACCTTACTTTTGAAAGTGGAACCTGGTATATCATTCACTTTGAGGTTTTTTTATTAAAAATGCCTTGCTTTATGAAGAGGTCCCTTTATCATTTGTAATGAGGAGTGGAAAATGGATGAACAAGCTTCTCTCTGAAAAATCACATTTGAAATTTCTGAGTAATGATCTGAATGGTCTGAATTAATTTATTCCCAAGACACATTGCTGTTTTGCAGAATATTCAAACTACTGTAATCAAAATTAAACTATACCCTAAGCATTTTTTTAAAAAGGCTTCAGATCACATTAAAACAATATTTCAGAGTAATAGGAATCTGTTATTTGAATTCAACTTCCTGGTTAAATATATCCTTCAGTGCTTTTATTACTTAATAAAATGTTTAAGTTTAGTTAGTGTTGTTCGTCTCATTGGCCAGTCTTGCCCAAACCATGACATGTAGGTAAGAAACTATGCTCAGTATTTTGCAGTATATTCAGTACAACAGAAAACTTTCCTTAACTTTCAATGCTTTTCTTACAGAAGATAGTCTCCTTTAGAAATGTTAAGATAATTTTAATCATTGTTTAGAGGTCAGACTTGCAATCCACATTTTTATAGCTAAATGTTACAAAACACTGCATCAAGTAAATGTTCAACACTATACTTAACAGGGCATTGAAATGGAGCCTTGGAAATGAGGAACGTGTCAAAACACATCTAACGAACAATTATAATATCACTTAGGGAAAATGTACTTTGGTTCTATTTTTTTGGATCCTATACTGTTGTAGAGGGACAAGAACATTCCTCACGTTGTAATTTGTTGAATGGCTGTTGTTTTTTCTTGTGTATTTGGTTTTAATAGGATATGTTCATATTTAAATAATAAGTACCAATGCGTGGGTAGTAGAAGCGTACATATGTGAGGTCTTGTTTGCTTGCAAACACGTTTGTGTCCATGGGATGCATAACATACATGTATACATACATAGCTGCTACTAACTTTGCAAATATCATTTTCTCAGTTGTATTCTGAATTCTAACTCTCGGTTAGAAAACCTTAAAATAGTATGTTTAATTTCACTGTGGATCATGAACATGATGTCAGCATTTAATTTGTTTACTAAGAAACTTAACTATGAAATTATGCTGTGGGCAGCTAATGCTAGGGTAAAAAATGACTGAAATTTATAACATGTAGATCATTCTTTTAAGGAGTGTAATGAGCAAGGCAGCAGTAGGATGTCTGTTATGAACTGATTGCTGAAATGAGTAATTGTCACTGAAGGGTTTTTTGTTATTGCCAGAGCTGTGACTATCTCTGGAAATTTTACTTTTAGTTTCATTGTTTTCACAGTGATGGTGCATTAAGATGTCAAGTCAAAATATTTTTTTCTAGTCCTTCTGTTCTGGTAGTTCATTTGGGAACATATATTTCTGGAACTGCAGTGTTTGGAACCACCACACTTCTTTTAAAGTTTCTGAATATTTCACAATTTTGTGTGTTACTGATCTTCTGAGAGAGCATAACTTTATAGGTTTCTTCTTTAGTTGTTGTAGACTTCTTAAACTGGTTTGCCTTTAAACACGGTTCTTCTCTGAGTGACAATGATTGACTCTGTAGTCTTCTATTAATGAGTATGATAAACCATGTGAATTAGCCAATTACTAAACACATTCTGGGGATTTTGGTGGTGATCCTGTTACACTTCTGTTAAACTTCTCTCCTCTCTCCTCTTCCTCTGTCATTCTCTGTCTCAAATTTTATGCATAAAAGGATCATGACATTCAGGAGCTTTCTTTAGGGACATGGTTGCTTGAGGTCAAAGTCATCTGACTTCTGCAACCGAAGCAGATAGGGTCATGACTTCTGAAAATGAGGTCACTGTGAAAAGCAAAAGGTGTTTATTTTCTATATTTTCAAAGGGGTATGTATGCATTATTATAATGCACTAGAAACCTCCTAAGACTACTGTTTATTGACAGAATTAATAACAAACTAGTGGAGACTGATAGCATTAGTTTATCATTAGGGGAAGACCTTTCCTCATCAAGGTGACAACCAGTTTTGTAAGCTTACTTTTGCCTTTCTAGAGCCTGACATATAAACTGTCAGAGACAGGGCAAATAATGCAGTCTCGCTAAGCTAGGCATCAGTAAGAATAGGACTCTTGGCAGTTGTAAATACTGAAATGCTTTTCTGCACAGGCAGAAACACAGTGTGAGAATTGTATGACGTGTGGCAACATCCCAAGATTTATCAAGCCTGTCTGTACTAATGAAAGTTGTTGTGTGTATTATGCTGTACAGATGGTTTTACACTTTTTGATGGGTTTTACAATTCAAGTATTTTTGTGCTGCGCTTTTTTTTTTTAACTTCCGAAGTTCCATTCCCCCATCCCATAATGTCCTTTAAAAAGATCAAAGCCATTTAAAACCAAATAAACAGCTAATTCATATGCTGTCTTTGAGTAATTCTGGCCAAAGCAAAAACTTATTTTTGCACATGATGCGTACTCTCAAATCAGTGAGAGAGAAAAAAGTGAGTTGGTAGAAGTTGATCTGGGTTTTTCTTAGCCTTACAGCTAAGAAGGCTAAATGCGCATTCAGGTGGTTGGCAGGAGTGTAGCCATCAAGACAAGGGAAGGGATTCCGCCCCTCTGTTTGGCACTTGTGAGGCCACAGTTAGACTATGGTATCCAGTTTTGGTCTCCTTTGTGGAAGAAAGACATTGGCATACTTGGAGCAAGCTCAGCACAGGGCCACCATCATAGTCAGGGATTGAACACGTGACGGGGTGGGGAGAAGGTGAGTGAACTTCATAGTATAAGGGGAGACCTTATTGCTGTCTTCAACTACTTAATGGGAGGGTGTAGAGAAGACAACGCCCTACCTTCTTGAAAGTCTACAGTGAGAAGACGAGGTAATGGACATTAAGTGGTCATGAGGAAGACTCCAATAAGATATGAGAAACTTTTTTGCTCCATAAAGGGTGGTCAAGCACAGTAACACGTGTCCAGAGACTTGTGAAGTCTTCATCCTTGGAGATGCACAAAACTGGGTTGAGCTCTGAGCAACTTGAGCCAACTTTAAAGTTTGAGCTAAGTGCTAGCATGGCCCTACATTGAGTGAAGGACTGGACCAGTGACTTCCAGAGATCCCTTCCAACCTAAATTGTTCTGTGGCCCCTACTTGTTAAGCTGGAATTGGGAAAAGATATGAAACTTGAAGTGCTTAGTTATAAATACAAAGTGCTTTTTAACATCATAAATGATTGCCTAGAGTATGAAGAGCCATGCAAATTCCTAAAAATTTCAATTATACTCTCTGATCTTACTGAAATGGTATAATGTCTCGTCACCACAGTTTCCTTTGGTTTAAATTTCTGAGGATTTTCATGTCTATATAATTTGAAGTTTAATAAGCAATCTTGGAGGACTCTGCTTCCTTAAATTTTGTATTCATTATATGCAGTTGAGACACTAGAAGAGAAGAGAGCACAAGTAAAAACTGTTGGTACTGGAAGTACACCTGGCAATATACTGAAGGCCAATGTTTTTTTTTAAACCATTTGTAGCTAAGGGGGGGTTACAAGCAGAGCAGTTAGGAGAAATGGTGATGGGCTCCCTAAATTCATTTTTCCCAGCTGACTTTCAGCCCCCCGAGCTCCTATATCCAGATCAAATGTGGCTGGAATGGGAAAAGCAAGCAGGGAGCAGCCGCTCTCTTGCTTCCCCATCCGCTTCTGCCCCTTTTATACAAAGCTGTGCAATATTTAAGCCACCTTAAATGGGATCAAAGGCAGTTAATGGGGATTTAGAAGAATCCACAAACACGCATTTGGATGGACTGAAAAGTATGCAGAGGGTATGAGTGGAGAGGAAGCTACTAGAGAGGAGGACAAAGGGTACTGTGGGTGCTAGCGAGTGTGAATCCACATGCCTAGTACCACCTCGCACATGACTCTGTCCTCGCTGGATTGACGCTTGTTTGTTCCCACTTTGGGTTCCTTAGAAACCCTGTTAAAAAGCCCCAGCAATGAAGAATCCTGCGAGTCCAAGAGCTGCTCGGTTTCTTCTTGCAGTTTTGTCTGTAACTGAACGTTCAGCAGCAGTCCGCTTCAACATTCATTTGTACCTTAAATCAGGACTTCCCAGCAGGCTGGATTTTTACAACCCGTCAGCTTTTCCAGGACTTCAAAGCATCCAGAAAGGAGTGAGAAGTTATGAAGAAGAGGTCGCTGTGGTTTGCTGGAGACATCTGCTGAAATACTTCTGACAGGCAAGGTGCCTGCCTAAAGTAGGAATGGGCTGCAGGAATGCCTTGTGCTGCAATAGGAATTGGGAGCAGTTTGAGCTCTCATCATCTGGCTTTCCACCCCTCTGCCTTACTTCTCCATGGGTGGCTTGAAGTATCCAGTGTTACTGTGGGTTCTCTGTTCAACAAAGATACTCGTTCGACCAAGAAGTGGTTTTTGTCTTATTACTGGCTTGTTTTATTGTGTTCCATAGGAGACTTGCCAATGGAATTAGACTAAGCTGCTAATTTAGCATTAAAGTAGTATTTTAAGGTAAGATAATTCATGTTATGGAATTACTATAATTCATATTATGAAAGTGAACATTTATTGATGCCTACAATGCCACAATATAGTAACTAAGATGTTACTTTCATTTCTAAGGATAAACTGTCTTATTTCAGATACCATGGCACAGTAAGTCTTTCCTTTTCAGTGACTGATTACAATAAGTGCATTTGACAAGCACAGTTCTAGTAAGTAATGCAGTCTTTGATATTATTATCTACATTTTTGTAGTGTAATTTTAAATGGGCTCTCCAAAATTAGCTCATCTTCTGTAAAGTCCATATAGGTGAAAGTACTCAGTTTCAAGGTAAACAGAAAGGAAATAATCAGTCTTGTGTTTTACAGTCCTCGTTCCATTTGTTTTTTCACTTGCATAGAGGAAGAATAAAAACAAAGGGCATTTGTTATCTAGCAAAACTCAGAAGCTATTTCACATGAAAACATAATGAGTGTGACAGGCTACAAATAGCATTGAACATGAATCTTTTACGGAAGAAAGGAGGAATGTCCTTTGGTATATTTACTTCAATCAACCCTAATAAGGCTTGTTTTATGTGTTTTATGCATCCCCCATCGTAATTATAAATCCTTGACATTTTAGCACTAGCATTTATATCTGCCAGGGAAGCTACCCACAGTCAACCCTCAAGGAATGTCTGTATTGTTACTATGGATCTCCATAACAGCTCTCAAGTAGTTACTAAGTGGCTTAAAAAATTACATCTCTATCATGCTTGAAGGGCTCATCAAACTTTGCCACAAATATCAGTGTTAAGTACCCAATCAGCTGCATTGTTTGAAGTACAGTCACGTGTGCTCATGAAGGGATAGGTTGGACAGGAAGAAGTAGAATATAAGGTCTCATCAATCAGGTAGATTTTTTTTTTTTGCCATGACCTTTCAAAAAAAACCAAAAAAACAAAACCAAAAATCAACGCAAAAAAACTAAGCCCAAACCCTGCAAGTTCAGCTACAGGGAAATAACAGGAAGATCAGGGTATCTTTTGATTTGATCACACACACAAAAACAACAGCTAGACTTTCTGAAAAGCGTGCATAAAAGGGTTTTCTCAGGAATGATTTCTTAATTTTTTTTATTTTATTTTACCTTTGTAGAAGAGTTGAGGACCTTTCCAAAATAGCAATTAAAAAAACCAAAACCAAAACACACAACAAAAGCCACAAGAGAAATTATAACAGGCTGTTAAGAAAATCTTAGAGATCTGGAAACTCAGGTTTATAAACTTAGCTAGTTACCCAAATTCAGTGACAAGACTGAGAGCTAAATGCAAGACTTGCAGTAACAAAGAAGTTTTGATATCCCAGAAGTAATGGAGAATTCAAACCCCTTCCCATGGCTATGATGTCAGTAACCACAAATCTAGTAAATTCAAGTATGTGCAGTCAGCCTAGCTCTTCAGCAAACAAAACCCCCATTGGGTAACTAGCAGTGCTGCAGCACGGGCACAGCAGGAGGGCTGGAGAAGGAGCTCCAGAGGGTCAACGTGCAGTCCTTTCTTTACATATGGCTCCATCTAATTAATTCTCTTTTAGATGTAGTAAGTGATAAGCAAGAAGAGAAACTCCAAATTTTTTTGAGAAGTAGATCTGCTGATTAAAATGTGAAGACTGGAAACAATTGGTATCTCACTGTTTGGACAAACTTTTACAGCTTAGTGATAATTTGAAAATCTTAACTTATGAACAAAATTACTTAAAGTATCACCTCTTGCCATGATGCGCATTTATGGTGAAATACAAACATTTGAAGCATTTGGCAGTATTGAGGACCTCCAGTGGCCCTGTGCTGAAATAAATCCTGCAGGGCTCTACCAATCCTGGCCTCAGATATTCCACCCTTGGTTCTTCGTTTTTGTCCTCTGCTCTGCCCCTTGGATTGTGCCAAAACAATGTCACTGTCACTTGGGTACAGATCCCTCCCTGCCACCGGCACACTCCTTTCCCTTCCCCCAGAATGAGCTGGGACTTGGACTGGGTCTGCTCTCTCTTTTTCAGGTGTGCTGCTTTTCTTCCCATTTCATATTTTCCTTGTATCCTTGCAGAGTTTTGAGAGCAGAGGCTACCAGTGTTTGTACTGTGTGCAGTAGGATTCTGTTCTTGGCTACATTTAGACAGTACCAAAAGAAATCTGAATAATAAGGGTAGGAAAAGTGTCAGGTGGTCTCTGTGAAGATACTTTGGTGTATGTAGTTTTGGCATGTAGGTAAACAAGATGAGCTAATCACCATAGCTTTCATGTAATGTATCTGTAATTTGTTTTCATATGTAGGTGTGAAGGAAGGCTGCCATATGGTGTGTATATTGGTATTTTTCCTTGACAGCCTTTATTTTAAGTTAAAGGAATTCCAAGGCAAACTATTATGCAAGAATACCATTTCAAATACTTATCAGCATATGCCAGAAGAATACCTTGAAAGAACATTGAAGAAAGGCTGTAGAGCTCCAGGAATGTTTTAAATTGAAAAATTAAATAACACTTTCATCCATTTTTGAGGTACCCTAATTACCTTAGTTCTGTCTATGTTGCGCTGTTACCAACCTTTCATCTTTTAACCATTTGAACAGGAGTCTTTTAGAAGCAATATATAAAATTTGATTTTACATTAATGAATTTGTGGAGTTCTGATAAAACTTCCACAGTGGCTTTATGAAGTTTTTTTGTTCAGCATATAGTATACTTTACTCTTGGTCTTCTTGCCTCAATCTCAAGTGTTCTTGTCCCCTTGTGGGCATAAGTTAAAAGTATAACCTGTGCCCGTAGAATAGTTACTATTAGGAAGATGAACTCCATGAGAGAACTGCAGAAATGTTGTTCCTGCTGTTGTGTTCAGACTTCATGTCTGTGCACAGCACTCTAGTGTGTGGTGTCATGGGAGCAGGGGCACAAATATTTTTCCATCTTCGTTAAAACAGACAGAGATACGTCCCTTACTGCAAGATTACGGACAATGGTAGTCTAAGAAGATGTTAACTAAGTGATGTGTTGACAGAAATTTGCTTTGCGTGGTTCAGAGTTGAAGCAGCTGGAGGATGAAGAGTTGCATTTCTTTCTTGCTGGTTTAGTTCCCTGAACTCTGACTCACCATGGACCTAGCAAGTTGTAGCACTTGTGTGAAGGAGCAGTAGAAACTAGTGGTTGGGGAAAAAGCGAAGTCAGGCCATAGCAGCCTCAAAGTAGATGTCAGATTTTGAATTTAAGATGGGCTGGTGCAAACTGCTGGCTGAAGAGGTAACTTTGCCTTTATATTGTGTTGGTGCTTGAGCGTCTTAGATGGCTGGAGTAAAGAGCTGACCTTGCTAAAAGAAAGGAGGAAAAAAGAAGAAAAAAAAGAAAAAAAAAAAAAAAAAAGAAAAGAGGAAAGGATCCCTTTTCCATTCCTACATTGGTCATATATAGGCTGCTGTCACATGCAGCCTTTCTCCATCTGTGTCTGGTTGTTTGCAAGTTTAAGCACCTGTGGAGAATTGAAGTTCTTTTGATTTTTTTAAAAATTGTTTTTTAAATTGTATTTTGAACTTTGCTGTTTTCTGGTATCAGTGCATTACATATAGAAATACTGTGTGTCTTTCTACCTTTTTGTTATGTGTTCAGGGATATATACGAGATTAAATCCTACAGATCCCAAATTGAGGGATCAAAGAGCAAGGTAGTGTGATAATGTGGTGAACTTCATTTTCTGTTGTAGATGGAGCCATTGCTTCTTGTTGTGCCACAAAGTTTGATGAAATAGTCACGAAGCTGTTCATTCACCACTCCTGACAGCTCATTGTTGAGATATGAGCGCTTTGTATGAAAAGTCTTTATTAATTGACTCAAAAAATGGAGAATTTATTTGCAGCATCATTTTGTAAGTAACTAAGAGTCACTCCCACAGGAGCACTGGGGCTCAGAAGTACAGGTACGGTTAAAACAAACACAGGCTTTTCTCTTAAATGAGCATTTGAATGAAGTCATGGATAGGGAGCATCTTAATGGGAAACAAACATGTCTTGAAGAAACTGATAATTTCATTACCTTCTGAGAAGAAGTAGTAAGAGCAGAGAATGTAAATAAAGTTTTGAATGTGAAAAAATTAAGAGGAAGGATTTCCATTCAACATGAATGAAAAATTTAATACAAATTGAGCATATAATTCCCTTTTGTGCTTTTGAATGTATTATTCCAGCTGTTGAAAATTGCATCTTTTCAATCACATACTGATGCTAGCCTATGACTGAGAACTTCTTTTAGTGATTTTTACCCTGACAGTAATTGAAAGGTGATTAATTTAATTGCAAGCAAGCTTTTATTTGGCCGTATCTTGTGTACATGCCTGGTGTTTGGGGTCAAAAAGGAAATAGTGGTGTCTATTTTTTAATTCAGTACAGAAAAGCTAGTAAAACATACGGGTTTTAACCTTATTAACAGTAATCTAGTTGTCAAAATTGTAGTTTGAAGAGAGAAATAATTATGAAACCTTTTATTTAAATTGGTGTATAGGGCAATGGAAAGTCAGCTGTTTCTGGTTTAGCAGACAAGTGCCTTAAAGCAAGATCTGTAAAGTTCTGCTAATTGTTCAAAGGTGAGGATGTTTGTCTTCAAAATTATGAGGCCCCATGAAATTTTTTATATTTAATTGAGCTGAATTAGCAAGCGCTAAAACAAAACTGTTACAATTTTCATTTGGAAGGACTTCTTTTTTTTT
Source organism: Numenius arquata (assembly GCF_964106895.1). Classification (NCBI taxonomy): domain Eukaryota; kingdom Metazoa; phylum Chordata; class Aves; order Charadriiformes; family Scolopacidae; genus Numenius; species Numenius arquata. The sequence continues at coordinate 28,935,119 of NC_133578.1, forward strand.
TTTTTTTTTTTTTTTACTGTTTCTTGTGTGGATGGTGTATACCCCAGTAGACAGTGAAGCGTGGCTGCAGTGTAGGGCTATGAGCCATGCACTCAAACACAGTCCTGCAGCTTGGGCTTATGGCGTAGAGTGCAACTGGTTTTGGAAGGACTGAGAGCTCCTGGAGAATGTTAACATTTCACATGGGAGCACAGATATGTGGGAACACTTTCTCTATTTTTACGTAATCTTGTTTTAATGTTCTGCAAGCTTTGCAATTGAATTGTCAGTAAAATATTGGAAGAGCTGTACCACAGGACACCACACAAAGTTAAAATTTGCCTATGTTGCCTTGCAACACCACTTAATGATCAACAAAAATGCTAATAAAATAGCACACTTCATTATTACTGCTTATGTTATGACTACATCAATATAAGTAGGGAGGAGTTTAGTAATCAAAAATGACAGATAAGTGCTAAGTTTTGATAATTTATTGGTTGTCTAGATAGCTGGTAGGTTGTTAATAGGAAATTACAACAATACTGGGGTTGGAACCATTTTACCTATATAGAAATACATAGATATCTTTTATGGTAAATATTCATATTCTTTGATCTTATAAAAAACAAAGATGCTTACGAACAGCAAGTGTACAAAACTGCAGCAGAGTACTAGCATAACTTCTACAGTTTACAAATGTCAGGAGTAATATTTTAATGTGTTTAAAAAAAAGAATAAACCGGCTGACCTATTTATAAATATTGAACTGGTAAATAGAAAATTAGTGTTGCAATCAATGTTGTTTTCATGATATGTTTGTGGGGGATTTCTTAATGTGTCCTGAAGTTCTTTTCCATCAGAAGAGATTTACAGTCTGTTCCAATTAAAGAATTTCCCATACTGGAAATGAGAAGTCAATTACTACAATTATTTCTGAATAGTTAATTTACATAATCTTAATTGTATTCATTCCCTCCAAAAGGCTGAAGCTGATATTTATAATGCATTGATTGATTAGCAGTGTATTTATAATGTTAGAATTGCTACTGATAAGGTGCTCCTGCAACTGCAGTCTCGAGGAGTTCTTTACTGAATAAACATTTTAGAAGACAAATGGCTGTTTATTTCATTGGTGAGGAAAAACCATCTTTGCTTCTTTGCTACCATATTGCATCTTTGCTACCACCACATCCAGTACTGGAAGTATCTCCTTTCCACACCCTCTAAAAAATGGGGAGTTTAACTCTAGATCATGTTACTTAATGGTGTGTTCTGTACTGTAAAGAAATATATTTTCCTTGGTTTTTTATTCTGTCAAAATACTGCCTAGGTGTAGACTAGGGAACTGCGGGCTTTTCACTGAAGTCCTTCAAGGAATGCCAGCCGTAAGAAACTTCCCCACTTTCAGATGAGTGTGAGGGCTGTGTGGTTTAGCTCTGAGAAGACTTCTTCCAGCTATTTGTTGAGCTGTATTGCAGGTGTTTCCCTGCTGTAGGCTTGCACCTGTGCCCTGCCTGCTCCAGCTTGGAGTATGGAAACAGAGCACTGCCATGGATTAGGTGGGGGCTGGGAAGAGGAGTGGTGACAGAGGCATCTTTTTCTCCTGACTCTACTGTGGGAGTTGGGAGGAGAGGAGCTGATGTGAGTGTCCCTATCTGCTGAACCTTCTTGAAAGCGGAATTGATACAATCATCAAACCATTTGCAATCCTTCCATATAATTAGGCAGGTGAAGACCTGAGGGTTTTATCTGCTTTCAGACATTGTGGTTTCTATATGTCATTTTGCCTGAACCAAACTAATTTTTTACTGGCTATTAAGGCAGTTATTTGAGTTGTAACCTGTTAGTTCTTGGGAAGTGTCACCCAACACTATGGCAGGTGCTTTAAGGATCCTTGGTGGAGCAAGGACACAACAAAGTTTTTGTTACAATCAAAACTTTATTTTAACCTGGGCCCTCTGCAGGTGAGGTTATCATACAAAACTAACACCCAAAACCCTCTGGAGATAGGGTCATTCACTAATGTCCTAGGCCCGCTGCTGGTTGACTCATTTGAACACATCAGCCATAACTTAAGCTCAAGGCACATACAGGCATACATACCTTTAAAGGTCACGTAGTACAACCCCCTGTGCAATGAGGAGGGACAACTTCCACTATATCAGGTTGCTCAGAGCCCCATCCAACCTGACCTTGAATGTTTCCAGGGATGGGGCATCTACTACCTCTCTGGGAAACCTGTTCCATTGTTTCACCACCCTCATCGTAAAAAAATGTCTTCCTTATATCTAGTCTAAATCTACCCTCTTTCAGTTTAAAACCATTACCCCTTGTCCTATCACAACAGGTCCTGCTAAAAAGTTTATGCCCATCTTTCTTATAAGCCCCCTTTAAGTACCAAAAGGCTGCAATAAGGTCTACCTGGAGCCTTCTCTTCTCCGATCTGGACAACCCCAACTCTCTCAGCCTGTTCTCATAGCAGAGGTGCTCAATCCCTCCGATCATTTTTGTGGCCCTCCTCTGGACTTGCTCCAACAGGTCTATGCCCTTCTTCTGTTGGGGGCCCCAGAGCTGGATGCAGTACTCCAGGTGAGGTCTCACCAGAGAAGTGTAGAGGGGTAGAATCACCTCCCTTGACCTGCTGGCCATGCTTCTGATGCAGCCCAGGATGCTGTTGGCTTTCTGGGCTGCGAGTGCACATTGCCAGCTCACGTTGAACTTCCCATCAACCAACGCCCCTAAGACCTTCTCCTCAGGGCTACTCTCAGACCATTCTCCACCTCGCCTGTATTTGCGCTTGGAATTGCCCCGACCCACGTCAGGACCTTGCACTTGGCCTTGATGAACTTCATGATGTTTGCACAGGCCCACCTCTCAAGCGTGTGTCGAAGTCCCTCTGGATGGCATCCTGTCCCTCAGATGCGTCAACTGCACCACACAGTTTGGTTCATCTGCAAACTTGCTGAGGGTGCGCTCAATCCCACTGTCCATGTTGCTGACAAAGATGTTAAACAGTACTGTTTAACCACTTAATATATGTGCCAGCAGGAGTGGCAGTGCAAGGCCAGACTGCTGCTCTGGTCTCTCCTGATGACCAGTGGAAAACAGTGTAAGAAAATATATAGAAATAGGGTAATTCTAATATCAGTGTTCTTCTGGCTTACCTTTCTGATTTTCACCACTACATGTTTTGGGAGTTTTTGAGTCTGAGGTAGTGCTTGTGTATTTCCATTTAACAGTTCTTGCTGGTATTTTCTATCAGGTTGTCTAATTTTTTTGAGCCAATCCCTACTTTTGATTTCTGCAGCATCCTGGGGCAGCAAGTGTAGAATATTACAACTTAATGTAGGATTTACTATGCTAGAGTGTGAAACCGTGGGGAAACTTAGCTTGGTCCAGCTGAGGAATTCACTTGTTTATTCCTGTCAAATCACAGCTGAGCTCCATTTACTCTTTTCTGCATTGCAGATGGTCATGCGAACTTCATATCCTACTATTATCTAAAGTGCTTTCAGTGTCAGGGTCCTACATAATCTCAAATTTCCTCTTCATTAGTAACTGCTGCTTTCTTAAAAATTAAGTTTCCACATCAAAAGTGAAATTGAGAAAGCAAACCTTTTGATGGGCAACAGTTGTGGAACTCCTTGAATCGTGATGGGCTTCCATAATAATATGTACATGAATAGTCATTTTAGAAATAAACAAAAGACACCACAGATATTTTTTTTGTTGTTGGTACTGGAGAAAATTGCCATAGTCTGTTGGTGTCTGTCTCTATGGCGGCCTTTTTGGCTGTATGTAGTTGTGGGGCATAACGATGTCTTGGTGATGAATTCAGATGAATGTTCATTGTATAGCAATAAGGTACACAGACAGTTGTCTTTGTTATTTGGGTTAGTGTTTCCTATATGCTTTGGACAAAAAAAAAGCCAAATTGGATGTTGTAAGAGCTATTTGTGAGGCCACGGAAAGGAAAAAGGCTCCATATGGAAAAGGAAAGCAAGTTTTCTACCAAATTATTTAAAGGGGTTTGTGTGTTTCTGAAATATGCATTGGTAAATACGAGCTGACATATTTCTAGCAACCAAATTATAAATGAGTGGAAGACCTGAAAATGTCAGTTTCTTTCTTAGAAGCACTTCAGGATTTTTCTTTTCATTTTTCTTTTCTTTTCCCCCTCATACATTCATTCTTTCCCTTAGGCAAATGAATTCCTTTAAATGTTCGTCTCTTTGTTTCAGAATACTACTTATCATAGGATATAATTTTTGACACGTGTCATGGAAGCCTCAGAGGAGGTTTGATGTACTAATATTTTTATATAAAGAGTGTGTATGCATGCCTTAAAATAACACAGAGAGAAAGTAGTAAACTCTATAAAATTGTGTCTTTGTATATCTCAATATTGCCTAACTAGTTGTATGTGTTGTGGTCTTTTTCAGGATTAACTAAGAAAAACCTTAGGTTAATCCTAAGGAGTTCAGAAAAAGTGAAATAAATTAACATCTTAAGACAAAGATATCTTATACAAAGCTTATTAGGCAAAAGTGTTTATTGTTGTATGGCATGAGAGCTGTGCCACATCAGGAAGTGGGGAAGGAAAAGTGCTTGAAACTGCTGCTGTTACCTCATCCTCTCTCCAAGAGGGCTTTGGAGCATCAATTGTCCCATCAAGTGATTGAGAACAGCAAGTCTTCTAATTTGTTTAGTTTCAATGGGAATTATTAAATTTTTTTTTATTGTTTTCCTGAAACTCTAACACAGCTAACTCGCTTCCTGGAACTGTAACACAATTTACACTCAGCCGCATGTGTCCAAGTCACTTGTTGATGAAGCTGTATACATGTTATATGATCACTTCATATTAGCAGGGACCAAAAGGAACATCCCTGTGAAAGGCCAGGTTAACTGAGGCAAAAAATGATTTTTCTGGTGTTTATCATTTTCATGTCAACATTAATGTGAGTTTGGACAGCAGACTTTGCAGTCTGTTGTTGCTTAATCCTGACCTTCCTGTGTGCCTGAAGTTGTGGAAGAGCCATTGGCTGAGAGAGTTTTCAGAAGCGATGTATCTGGTACAAGCTTGCAGGAGAGAATGCGAGGAGATGGTAGAGACGTGTGTGTACGTGTGCCTAGTTGAGCCATCCTTACAGAGGCATAGGTTGGGTGATTATGGAAATTCCACACTCTGTCATTGTGCTGGATGTGTCTTGTCCTTGGAACGTAGTTATTATGTACTTATAAATAAAACATATATCTTCTTGTTCAGTACAGCTTCCATGGTTGGGTTACCTTTGGGCAGTGTGTCAGTCAGTAGCATTACATATTTTTAAAACAGTAACAACCCACCACCCCCAAGAATTAAATGCTCTTCTGTGTTTTTAAGTATGTTCAGCCCTAAATGTTTTTGGAACAATGTGAAATGCTCACTTATGGTAGCATGATAATTCTGAGAAAAGCACGCCAGCAGAGGACGGTGCTGAAATATATACTTAAGTCATATTGAAGTCAATGCATTTAAACACAAATGCACATGCTTTCCTGAATCTGTGTGTTTACTGTCGGCTGTTCTGAAATAAAATCATTACATTTGTACTCCCAATGAAGGATTAATTTTGCTTTTAGAAAAAAGCAGGTGATGTTTGTGAATACTTAAAATATACAAACTGGTTTATCTTTTGTTTTGATAGCTGATTGCTGTTTATGATGAGCAAGAAAATCACCATAAGACTGATGGCACCAATGGCAATGTGACAGACAGAAATAGCCCAGACTCTTTTGAGACGGAGGTAGCAGCTCAGCTGGCTGCCTTTCAGCCAATTGGTGGTGAGATTGAAGTGACTCCTTCTGCCCTAAAACTGGGTATGTATATCTTGCATGGTTATTTTTTTTAATTTTTTGACCAATAAATAGTACTTTTGTATTTCTTTTTTTCTCTGAGCGTGTCTGTAGTCCGATTTTACGTATTTAGTTTTTTAGCACATCATTGTTTGCCTTGGGCTTCAGTAAAGGCAATTGTAATGACAAAAGTTGGTCTTTTCATGCTGAAGGCTGCAACTGAGCATGGCAAATTTGCACCTGAGCTTTGTATCCTGGTATATGCTATGCCCATCCGTACAGCTGGGTCTCTTTTTTTCTCCTTTCCTTGACTGGGTAGGTTGCTGACAGTCCTTCATTGTAATCTTCTGAGAGTGGAAGAGAAAAAACTTATTTTCAAATAACAAAGTCATTGAAAAAAACCTCATCGTTTTTGTTGAGGAACACGGATTGAATGAGTGTTAAACTGCTGTGTGCAAATACTTCTGATTATCTGAGGTAGTGCCCTGTTTTGGGATTGGCAGGCAGAAAGGAGACACTGGTTGCAAACAGTTCAGCTCTTTGCCTTTGAAGAAGTTGCACAGCAGAGTCTATTTGCCTATCTGAGTTTAAGGTGAGCAAACTCCAATTAGGAGAGGCTTCTGCTTAAGTCCCTCTTAAATCAGAGGGTACTACGTGAAGTGCTTCAACTCTGGTTGCCTGTGTTGTTTCAGTGTGCCTGGCAGGCCAAGAGTTCAGACACTGGTTTCCAATTATAAAAATCTGGAGTCTTGTACGTTAAACACAAAGCAGTTTGAAATACTTTCTTGGACTGAGAGCAGGTTAAGCTGTCACCTAGATACTAGGCATAGAAGCTTTCAAAAACAGATTGAAGGTGAATCCTCTTACTGTCTGCCTGTATAGCAGTAGTACACTGACAGCATTTAACAAATGAATGACACTCAGGAGAGACTTCTCTGCATTCCACCAGAGCTCATCATCCAATTCACCCTGTATTCTTGGGTACGGTTAGCAGTCTCCGAATGGTGTGTAATAAAATTTCTGAGTGTAAGCGGGTGGGGTAAGGATAGGAATACTACCTCTAGATGTTAGTCTGATTACGACTTCAGAAATTGAATATTCACTTGTCTGTTTATTTTAATGGCATTTTTAAAGGAAAAGGCTGATTAACAAAAACAAGGTAAAATAAAACTTCTAATAAAGCTTGCTGGATGAGGGTGTGTAACTTAACTTCTAATGGAAGCCTGTGCTCATTTTTGTGCCTCATGTAGAAAATATTGAAATTCAAGCTGCATGCAATTTTTTAGATTCAAATTTCTGTATTAATGAATCACATCTGTTTTTTCTATATTCTAGAATATAGAAAAAATTATTCTAAATTTAATGACACACAGGAGTTTCTTATACCTAAAAATCTTGGGAAAAGACTTATTCTTGCCATAACATGCATGTATTTGTGCTGTGGTTTTGGTAAATGTGAGGTATGGAAAAGTTTGTGGCCAAATGTCCAATGGTCGAATGGTTTGTCACTTCATTTATCGTGTATTTTTCAATAACACTGTGTAAACTAGTTTTAGCATGTTTCAGAAAGTAGAGATCATTCTCTGTATACTTCTGAGCCATATTTAAAAAAAAAAAAAAAAAGTAAAAATCAATGAAAGTGGTTTGTATGTAAGTTGAGGGTTGGAGAGAGGAGTATTTCAACCTCACAGAGTTATATGTAAAACACTTAAATGCTGGAGCACTTGAGCTCACCAGTAACCTACCAGGTAGTTCAGTTTTCATAGCATTTATAGAATCCTTCTGCTATAGAATGTAGAGGAGCTGAAACATAACATGAGAAGAGCAGCCAATTAGGGTTCTATTTTGTTTTCAGTGCAATACAAATATATACTTGAAGTTTAAATGGGTGCTTACTTCTTAAAGTAGAGAACATAAATATAATGTGTTTGTCTCCATAGTTATCTTTCAGATTGTTTTAATTTTACGAGGTAAATGAAAGATTTTCTACCAGTCAGTCCTATAAACTCAGACTGCACTCTGAAATTTAATTGTTTCTCTCTGGATTTTACATCACAGATTACAGTTCTTTAGACTAAATTTTTGCCTTTATGTTAGCTGTACACGTCCCCGGACCTTAAATTATGTCCCTATTTCCACTAGAGGGAAATTGAAAAGTAAATTAAGAAATAGAGGGACAATTTGGTTGCATCGATATCCTTGATGCATGAATCACAGTAGTCTGACTCCCTGTCTAATTATTGAATTGACTCCCACTTGCTAGCAAAAATAAATAATAATTTTTAAAAGCTAGTCTTATTTTGGCAGCAAGGATGCGATTAAATACGTAGCAAGCGTTTGCTTTCCATGGTAGAACTGTGTTTCAAACACTGTCACGTGCTTACCTTTTAGAGTATTTTTGCAGAGTGCCTTTAGGGGTGAAATCAGGAAATCCATTGTTATATAAACTGTCAGACTGTGGAAAAAATTTTGCTGTTAATTTCTGTTGGATGTTTTGTATTCTATGAAACCAGATCCAAGTTTTTATGTAGTAACAATGTCCACTAAGTGATCTGCTCAGAGAATACTTAAGAGCTTGATGCTTAATAAGTATGTGAAACTAAACACTGTTGTTCTCAAGCATGAGAGAATCGGCACTAATTTTAGAAAAGGCATTTGAGATACTGCCTTCAAGCTTTTTTCTTTTTCATAAATTGTTTATTAATTGTATTAATGTTAAGTTAATCATATATTATATCTGGTCTTAAAGCTTTTACTGGCTAGATAGAAATGGCAATGGTGGAGGATTTTTTTTTTATTGGTTGGTATGGTTACTTCTTTCAGGTATTTTTGTGGTTGATACTCATTACAATATTGATCACCTTGACTCTGTCTGAAATCATAGTTCCTCCATTATGTGGTTAGTAACCCTTCTTTTGCCCTTTGTCACCTGTAACTTTGAGAGTGAAGCACAATAAAAGCAATCTTATATTTGGCTTGAAAGCTAGAAGTACCTTCTCTCTTACATTGCTTCCACACACTGGAAAAATTTTAGGGCAAAAAAGTAAGTTTGTTATTTTACTTGTTATCAAATTACTTTCTTAATACTTGGCACATATCTCCTTAAAACAGCTCGAGAAATTATTTAGCTATTTGTTTTCTTTTCCCTGAAATCAATACATCTCTACTTTTAAAGCTAACTTAGTGTTCTCAAACAGGTGATATTGTGGGTTGTTATGTTTAGTGTTAAGAAAAATGCAGTAAGACTTTAAGTGTTTATGAACACAGTATCTGCTGTGCCCATAACATAAGGTGAGATGCAGGCAGACTGGACACCCCCCCTTCTCCCCTCAGAGCTGGATTATCGGGTGGTGTTGCTGACAGCATCTGAATTCAGACTGCAAAGTAAGCAATACCTGATAGTTTCTTATAGCTGAAAAGAAGTTTCTGATACTCAGGGCTTAAATTACTGAGGGAAACGTAGTCATTGACTTGTGTTAGGTACATAGGTCTCAATTTGGTAGTGGGTTTTGCATCCTGGTGTTTTCCTATTAAGCACGATTAGTAAAACAGTGACATGATGAAGTACATATTTCTCCACAGTTTACTTTTTCTCTGTTCAGGAGATGTAATACTTTCTATTGAAACCTGCCATCATGCATTCGGATGTAGATGAAAACCTAATGCTGATGTCACGTGTACTTTTGTACACCCAATGACTGTAGTTTTTTTCAGAAGCACCAGTGCTGTCTTCATTCTCGTTCAGGTGGGTTGGGCAAGTCATGCTGCATCTCTATAGAAGCCTGAAAAGGGGGAAGGGGCATTGCTTATTTTGTTTCCATTTAGTGTAGATTTTCCAAGTATCTTCCCTTTTTTGGTTTAGTGAGCAGAAGAGTACTGGAAGTAGATTCTGCAGAGAGGCCTTGGGTTCAGTTACACCTCCAGTTCCCTTTCTGTTTTTCCCTCAAAATTCAAGTACAGTACACAAGAATATCAAGGCGGGCAGGGATTTGTTAATTGTGCTTAATTTTTCCTATCAATCAAAATAAAAAAGAATTTTTTTTAATACTGAACATTTTGGTGTATGTGTTTCAGTTGACAATTAAATATAGATCTGTTGTAAAAAAAAAAAATAAAATCCCTATTTGACTGAAAATGTGATTGGATAAAGAATATATTTCATGCTACAATACAAATGGTAATAAAGCAGCTGTTAATATATATATTTATTACAAAATTTAGAAAAGCACGCTACTGTTTAATGCACACTACCATTAAACAGTGAAGAAATGATCTACTGATTCTTGGTATTTCGGTGGGTAAGTAGAGAACATTGAGACACTGTTGCTGAACTGGCAGCAGAGAGAGCTTTTCTTGTGGGACTGTTTCTTGTGAGCAGAACTTTCCAGAGTACACTAGTGATGTGGACAGTACAACAGTTTGCAAAGAATGATACAGGCAATGAAATGCCTAAATAGCTGACTAACATTTGAAAAATTGCATGGAGGTAAACTGCAATGTCTCTGACCCCAAAGACTGTCGTAAATTCTTCATTGCCATTTTTTTACCTTGTTTCTTAGGTATAGAACTGTGGATAGACAAAACCTTACCATGAACAGTGAAATCACAGTATGCTGAATACTCTTTAGCTGCATGAGTTTAGCCCATGGTAAATGTAAGGTAACCTGCACCCCAGTGAGAGTTTATTTTAAAATTCTGTGTTAGAGATGGTCTTCTGGCTGTTCAGCTCCTCAGTCCTTCTGCCTGGCATAAAGGCTCTTGTATGTTAAGCATCACTTTTGAACTTGTGTACTCATAGAAGACTAACTCACTTGACTGCCTTTGTTCCCTGTTCCAAACTGCTGTTTCGTTGCTGATGTCTGATTAAACAGTCATTCTCTCATCTTCAAGATAGCTTTGCTGCGATATTGGATGACATTCTTCTGTAGCGCGCTATGATCTTTAGAGAGCCCATGATGGATGGGGTTATGTATATTAGGGATACTAACAGTCCTGTCTGGGGTTCTCTAGCTAATAATTTGAGGTTTTAGAATACATGTTAAAAGTGAACTAGCGATGTAGAGTGGTAAAACACAACTTTATGGTAGCAACTAATGGGCTATGTGTAAATTGATGTCATCTTCCTAAAATATTTTCAAAGTCATTCGTTTTAGATGTTTACCAACTTCAGACTAGAGGTTTTTAATAAGTCTTTTTGAAATAGATGGTTACCCAGCAGTAATCATCTGCTCACGAACCTGGTGCATCCATGATATTTTAGGCAGTGCCCTTCAGGCTATTGCTAAGCTAATGTCTAGTGAAAGTGTGCTGCTTCATAGACCATTAGTTTATAAGGAATACTTTGTGTGATCATTAGCTTCAACTGCAAGCTAGCTGTTCCTGCAGAGCATGAGGCGGAGTCACTTCAGAAATGTTCCTTTTTTTCTTTTTAAAAAAAAAAAAAAGAGCACTAGTGCGTCATTATAATGTTTCAAGTATATAACATGCCAGTACAGGTGCTTTGTGAGTTTTCAATTTCTTATAAGGCTTTTCAATTAAACTAGCTGAACTGTCTGAGTTTTTGATGTCTGTAGTTCTTTTGGCCCTCATAAGCCATCTTGTAACTTTCTGTGCACCCATAAGAGTGCTACTGGCCCTTCTGGTTTCCTTTTGCATCTAATAGTTTAGTGTTCTTTTCTAGTGGTTTTCCCTGCATGGTAGGTAGTGGAGCAGGAAAGGGGGAATAAGAGGTTTAGCCTTTTGTGTTTTTTCATGATGTCAGTTTGCTTGTTCCTTTTCAGTTGATACGGGGAGGAAGGAGAGCACTACTTTATTTATGGAGGATCCATTTTATGGACATGGCAGTTTGAGCTGGAAATGCCTTCGTAACTGACTCAGTGTTTCGTTTGCTTCATTTGATAGATGATGGTCGAGTGCACGCAAACTTAGTTGTTGCTCTTCTCTTGCTTCTCTCCTTGGTGTTAAGTAGTCATGATTTTGCCTGGAGGAAGACAGACAGTATTTGGTGATATTTGTCACTTCTGAATACTAAGGTAAGGAAAAAAGTGAGGTATGTGTAGGTATCTCCACGATGATTGGTTTTGGGTTTTTTTTTTTGTTTGTTTGTTTGTTTTGTTTTAATTATTCTTTCTTCTTTAACCGTTTCTTTGGGAATCGGGTTGAAAATTCCTGAAGCTGTTTTCTGAATACAAGCATTATGGGAAGCAGATACAATTAGGTTACTTTGATTTTTGGCTACTATGATAAATTCATTAAGAAGCTAAATTTTATACCTTTATTAGTGTTTAGTTAAAATTGAGGTTAGATAAGGAAATAATTGCTTGTATCAGTTATTGTTAGCAGGTTATAAAATTCTCTTGTAAACTATAGGTGTTTAATGCCTCCCTTCGGAATTTTTCGCTGGTAAGTAGGGCAAGTGTCTTGCTTTTCACTCTGAAAGGTCTTACTTTGGTATTTCAAAATTTGCTTGCCTTTGCTTTATAGCAAATCTCTGAGAAGATTTTCTTCTTTTATGTATAAATATATATACACAGAAGGTTGAAGACTTGGGGGCAAATGATGGTTGAAGTGGCTGATTACAGTCTCTTTCCTAAAATTAGCTTATGAATGGCAATCTTAGCTGAAGCTCAAGCTATCTTGAGGCACTTGTGCTTTTGAACAGTCAATTCTTTCAGTTCTGGACATTTTATGTAGTGTCTTTGCAGCAGGCATTTGTTTCCTAAAACCAGAGATTGCTACCTGGGTGTGCTCCAACCCTCAGTAGGTCTAGCACAGGATAATAACAGTACCAGCCTAAAAGTTTTGATTTTACATTTTGATGCAGTCGGTGTTGTGGCCATGTCTTTTTAACGTGTTACTTGCACTCTTATGGAATTGCCTTGAAGGTGTTCCCTTGAAGGTGTTTCAGGGGCTTCGTGTAGGAATATATTAAGCTGATTAAGTACATTCTCTGTGTTTTGGGGCTTGCTGTAACTTAAATCGTGCTTCATGGGGTTGTTAAAAACACTGATTTAGTTTGAATTCCCCTATGTGTTTGGGTTGCTAAGTCAGTCGACAGAGATGCTTCCATTGGCAGTGTCTTAGTTTGAAGTTCAAGGAAATTGAAGGCAAGGTATCTTCCAGGAGTCTTTGGAAGTTTCTCCCTTGGTAGGCCTGATAGGGCTTAAATTGTTACCTCCAGGGTATGATGTCATCTGCTTCTGTGCTCAGACTTCAGAGCTCGGACTGAATTCCTTCTCTTTCTCATTTGCTTCGAAGTAGAAGTATTGTATGTAGGCTTGGGGGCATTTTAAACAGCATATATTTGGTTCGTCCTCTTTCAAGCTGGTGTTGAGATACATGGATATACAGTGTATTTTTAAACACAAAGGAAACCACGTGATTATGGTGGTTTTTTAAAGTTATGAGAACAGGTATGAGCTGCAAATTTCATTTAAAAACAAAATGTTGCTAACGCTTGTATACAGCATACATGCTGTGTCAGAGTAAGTAGGAAAGACACCTTTTTTTGCATAAAAGCTATCCTGTTCATCTTAACTTTGCAATGTCAATTTATTGGCTGAGTGTTCCAATGTTTGTCAGTACATTGAGTGTACTACATGCATATACTAATTCTCTCCTTTATGACTCAGGGAAAATTAACATTTTGAAATTGGTAGGTTTCAAAAGAAATGCATTATAGAAACACATGCTGCCTTCTGTGGTTTGAGGCAATACTGCTTATTTCCTTAAGCAAATATATCTTTATTCTCTTTCTCTGCACTGGAAGGCTGTTCTCATAGTAATGATATCAAATGTTCTGAGCTGTTTGTCATAGGTGTTGTGAGGATGACACTGTACTTGATAGATTTTTCTCCTCTGCAGCATTCAGTTTAATCTGGTTTTAAAGAATTGTGATGATCAATTAAAGTCTATTTGTGTTCCTAAAACAAATGGTTTCTGTTCTCAGGCAAGCTAAAGGTTTGAAGATAAGTTTTCATTTCAGTCAGAGTGCAGGCTTGGTATATTTTGACCTCATGACTTAAGTTTGGTATTGCTTACTTGTCCTTGATTCATGGAAATCAGCTTTGCACCAGCATAGCTAAAGTTTATCTTTGTATTGCAGGAAAAGAGTACAGTAATGCTTTCTGTAAAGATATATATAAAAAAATTTCCATGTGTTTCTCTGTCTTTGGGTTGCCCATTTAGAAAATGAGCCAGTCTTTCCTTTCCCCATATCCAAGAATTTAGTAGTAGTGTAGGTAATAAATTTATGTGCATAGTTGGTTACCGAAGAACGCCTTTTCTTATTAATAGCCCCTCTGCCTTTGATTTCCCCTAAGATTGTTTCTCATCAGTTATTCTCCTTGCCTGTATTCCCTTTGCACTTGGTTTACTATGCCTTACTTTGGGGCATGGGGGTATCCCCATGAAAATAGGTTAAGTAGGGAGAAAAATATTTTTTCATCAGAAGTTACGCATTTTCCTGCAATAGCTCTCTAGCTGAGATGCTCATTTCCAGCCTTTTATTGCCTCAGGGAAGGTTTGGGGGGATGGTGATGAATGGGGCTTAGAATGATAGAATAAATTCTATTACAGAAGTCTGTGCTGCTTTTTGACACACTTTATTTGATGGCAGTGTTTCTCCTAAAATTTTTGTCTATTCTATTAATTTTGTGATGTTGCTGGTTTTGTGAGTATTTGTATATTGTTACGATGCATAGCTAGTTTCAAAGGTAGTATCTCTTAAAAAGAAACAGACCAACCCACTTCATAAGCTAAATATTTGTAGCTGAACGTTTTAAAAGGCTATGGTATAGTATCATACTGGAAGGCTATAGTGCAATCTCTGTCTGTACACTATAGTGCTAGGTAAGACAAAGGAGTGTGTTTGTGCGTTTATAAATCCCTGCAGTTCTATGTGCTGTATTAGCTCTGAGGCAATATGGCAGAATAGTGTATTTCATGTTGAAAATGAGCCCGCTAAGCTTGGCTGATTGATAGTTTGAAATTGTCCAAGTGTTAAAAAAAAAAAATTACTTCCAACAAAAGATCTTGAGGTAGTAGATCACACTTTTTTTCTTAAGAAACCAAACTGATATAGTTTTACACATTTTTTTGAAATGTTTGTCTGCTAATGATTGTTTACTGTTTGCTTCCGTATGAACATGTTCCAGTGTACAGACGAACCCGTCTTTATGAAAGTCATCGTTAGAGAAGATGCAAATAACAGTTAAATGATTCAGTTTGCCCGTTGCCATGTAGTTTTTTTTTCATTGCTTTCTATCTAATTTACCCTTTCAAGAGCCTTCGTTGATAGTTTTTTGTCTCTTTACTTTGAAGTGCCACTTTAGATTTTGATTGTTTCTCACAACAGATACCTAGAATCTCAGCCAAGTGAAATGGAGAGTTGTGTATTTACTACTCCTGAACATAGTTGGCAAAAGATGCACCTCCCTCCCAATATGTTGCACAATTTTCCCATAGACACACTGGCTGTTGATTTATGTTTTGCTTTCTTGGTACCTCATTGCTTCATTACATGGAAGTCTGTTTACTGTAGACATTTAGTAAAAGAAAGATGTAGTATGTTCACTGGAAAGATTAATCCTGCGGAGTATTTTGGTCATCTCTTCTTAACCATCCTGCTAAAAGGGACAAATGACCCTCTGTGATTGAGTCCTTTTTTTAATTTTCCTACAGAAATAGTCATCTTACCATATTAATTAAGACAGAATTATAGGTAATGATTATTCGCTTTCCTCACCATGTAAAAACTAGGAGTATCAAACAAAACTATCATTCAAGAGATTACAAAGCAAAACAACCCTAAACTAACTTTTTCATGAAGGATTCAACTAAATTGTGTAATTTGGTGTTGCAGGCCAAAAATCAATGAGTTATAATAGAAATAGACAAATTCACAGAAGGTGGCTCACCAGTGACTGTTAAAATATGGTCTAGATGCCACTCTGATTTGAGAAGTTTTCAAACCTCAGTTTTTTGCAAGCTGGTAGGATACAACACTTTGTTATGCCCTCTCCCTGAGTATTTGCTACTACTGGTAGGTACGAGATAATGGGTGAGTTGGACCCGATATAGCTGCTTTTATAGTCTTATAGTTCCTTGAAACCTCCCAGAAAGTTTTAAGTTCAGGAGATTTCATTATTTTGTCTTAATGTATTTTATATTTGTAGGAAGAAGCTTGAAATTTCAGGCTAAAACTAGTTTACCATGACCAGAATAGAAAATAATCATAATAGAACTTCATTTTTAAGGAAAGGTCAAACCAGAAAAAGATCTTAATTTAGATCAGGTATA
Source organism: Numenius arquata (assembly GCF_964106895.1). Taxonomy (NCBI): domain Eukaryota; kingdom Metazoa; phylum Chordata; class Aves; order Charadriiformes; family Scolopacidae; genus Numenius; species Numenius arquata. The sequence continues at coordinate 28,951,238 of NC_133578.1, forward strand.
TAAAACACAGGTCATATTTGAATATTACAAAAGCCCATACTAATGCCATAATTTGTGATATTCTTTTAAAATACCATTAAAGTATTCAAAAAACATATTTTACTATTCTACTGCTAGCAATAAAATGCTACCAAAGTGATATTCAAGCTGTACAGTTTAGCTGCCAAAGTTTTAAAGAAAATTAAACCGTTGAACTGTGGAAAAGTGACTGCATAAGCACCTGTAACTGATGTTAGCTGAAGTGCTAAACCAGCTTTTGGCAGTGTGGCCTCTTCTGCAGGTGCACAGAATATTTTCTTTGTGACAGTTTATTCAACTAGTGCAGTTCATTAAGTATTTAATTTGAAGTTGAGAAATGGGCTGGGAATTGAAATAGAAGAAATGCTTATTTTCACCTTTCAATCTCTGAATAAAAATGAGGTGCGAGAGTCTGAGATCTATTAGTTTTAAAATCTTATAGGATATATTAGCCTAAAATGATTGATTTAAATTCAGTAACTACAGATAATATGCTGCTTAAAAAACATTCTGTTTAATAAGATGAATGCTTTTTGCCGTGTTCAGCAAGTTGGATGACTATGGTGACTGGTGTTTTTAAGTATATCTAAAGTTCAGTTTCCACTGATGTCTGAATGCCATTTAAAAGAGATTACATTTAAAAAAACAAAACAAAAACCCCAATCCCCTGACCAAAAAACTTTGTGTGTGTGTGTAAATTCTAATATAACACAAATTATTTTTGTTTTCCAAATGATACTTAGAAAATGCATGAAGCTGTTCTAATTTTTAATCCTGTGTCTGAAGCTGGAATTTGGAGGCTGAGGATCAGTCAGTGGGGGCACAATGATGGTGTGATTCACAAGGATGTTTCACCTGGACAAGAATAAAAGAAAGCTTGACCTGTAGTGAAAAGTGCTGATTCTTGTTGGTAATAGCCAGTGTGTTCTCACAAAGCTCCTAATTAGTCTGCCCAGCAAGGATAAGAGTTGCACATTTTCCTAGAGCTTGGGTTGGGAAAAAAAATCACAACTCCCTGTTGTGAGTGAGGTGATTAATCCTTGCACCAGGGGGATTCTGCTACAGCTCCTTCCCTTCTGCCTGGGCTCTTCTACGTGGTATTTGCAGCCAACATCCATGAGAGTGGAGTCATGGTGCTCCCAGCACTCTAGTAACTCTGCACATTCCCTGTCTGTCTCATGAGGAGCTGAAAATAGGAGCACTGCATTGACAGACGTGAGAAGATCCTGAAATTAGTCTAGATCTGATGTGTGTTGTGACCTTAAGTGTAAGAAAAGAATACCTAGTTAAGATCCAAACTGATCACGTCCTTCAGCTGGAAACTTTCTTGAGAGAAATTCTGAAAGAGGGAGAAAGTAGCAGTGTTACTTGCACATCTTCTGTACCTACATACTTATCCTAGTGCCTTAAGGTGGGAAGTGGTTAACTTTTCATGTGGATGTGGATTTTGACCCTGAAAATGGGATCTAGATTAACTTTATTACTGAAATAATGTACAAAGGTGATTATTAAGTGTCCATCTTTGAAAATCCAAAAGGTGTAAATGTAAATATTCCATAGTGGTTTCATTAGGTGGTTGTCATTTCTTGACAATGACAGCACCAAAGAAACTTCATTTTGGTCATAAAAGCTGTAAGAACAGTTCTTGTGCTTCGTAACTAAAGTCTGACTTAGTATGTTACGGCATGTGCAACCAGAGAAAATTATTCTTTTTGAAGAATGGGTTTTACTTAGAATCATAGAATCATCCAGGTTGGAAGAGACCCTTGGGATCATCGAGTCCAACCATCTACCCTACACTACAAAGTTCTTCCCTATATCATATCCCCCAACACCACATCTAAACGTCTCTTAAACACATCCAGGGATGGTGACTCAACCACCTCCCTGGGCAGCCTATTCCAATGCCCGACCACTCTTTCTGTGAAAAATTCTTTTCTAATGTTCAGTCTAAACCTACCCTGCTGGAGCTTGAAGCCATTCCCTCTTGTTCTGTCATTAATTACCTGTGCAAAGAGACCAGCACCAACCTCTCTACAGTGTCCTTTCAAGTAGTTGTAGAGAGTGATGAGGTCTCCCCTCAGCCTCCTCTTCCTCATACCAAACAGTCCCAGCTCCTTCAACCGCTCTTCATATGATTTGTCTTCCAGGCCCTTCACCAGCTTTGTTGCCCTCCTCTGCACTCGCTCCAGCACCTCGATATCTCTCTTGTATTGAGGTGCCCAAAACTGGACACAATACTCGAGGTGTGGCCTCACCAGTGCTGAGTACAGGGGCACAATCACCTCCCTACTTCTGCTGGTCACGCTATTTCTAATACAAGCCAGGATGCCATTGGCTTTCTTGGCCACCTGGGCACACTGCCGGCTCATATTCAGCCGCTTGTCAATTAGAACCCCCAGGTCTCTTTCTTCCAGGCAGCTTTCCAGCCACACTTCCCCAAGCCTGTAGCGCTGCTTGGGGTTGTTGTGGCCCAAGTGCAGAACCTGGCACTTGCCCTTGTTCAAACTCATGCCATTGATTTTGGCCCAATGATCCAATCTATCTAGGTCTCTCTGTAGAGCTTCCCTATCCTCCTGGGAATCAATACTCCTGCTTAGCTTGGTGTCATCTGCGAACTTGCTGATGATACACCCTATGTCCTTGTCAAGATCATCAATAAAGACATTAAACAGAAATGGTCCTAACACTGAGCCCTGAGGCACACCACTTGTGACCGGCCGCCAGCTGGATTTAAATCCATTGAGCACCACTCTTTGGGACCTTCCAGTCAGCCATTGCTTGACCCAGCGGATTGTATGCTCATCCAGGCCATGTGAAGCCAGTTTTTCCACTTTTTGTTTTTCCACTTTTTTTTTTTTCCACTTTTTTTTTTTTCCACTTTTTTTTTTTTCCACTTTTTTTTTCCACTTTTTTTTTCCACTTTTTTTTTCCACTTTTTTTTTCCACTTTTTTTTTCCACTTTTTTTTTCCACTTTTTTTCCACTTTTTTTTTCCACTTTTTTTTTCCACTTTTTTTTTCCACTTTTTTTTTCCACTTTTTTTTTTCCACTTTTTTTTTTCCACTTTTTTTTTTTCACTTTTTTTTTTCCACTTTTTTTTTTTCCACTTTTTTTTTTTCCACTTTTTTTTTTTCCACTTTTTTTTTTTTCACTTGTAGATGATTGCTTTTATTTTTCTTTGTAGGAAAAAGTACACTGCATTTAGAGTGGTAGGGAAATACTTTGTTCTGCACTGGGTTAATATGTAAAAGAGAGAGCTTGCTGGAAATAGATTTTCATCTGTTTATAGATTTAAGTCAGTTGTCTTAACTGTTACATCATCCTAGTTCATTAATCTAATCTTGTATCCGTGGGAATTTAAAAAGTGCAGTATGCACTTTGGAAAGAACAGATAGCTGTAGATCTGAAATTGTATTGATAGGTGCTATTATGAGCAATTTGAGTTAGCTTTAAACATAAAAGTCACATCGTCAGAGCATTACATATTTAAAAAAATAAAAAAGAATTGGTACAGTCGTATCACAAGGTAGAATGTACAAGCCAATGTCAGCTACATTTTAAGTACATGGCAGAACCATTATATGATGCCTCAGGTGGTGGTAAGCAATAAATCTGAGGGTGACCAAATTTACCCACACTGATTGCTTAGTGCTCTGAAAAACTGCTGACTGGCAGAACTCTCTGTATGCCTGTTAATGTGAAAATTCTCTGATACAAAGAAGCAAAATAGACATATATTAATGACATTTCCTATATTTAAACAAATTAATATCCTGCTTGTAATATTTTGTTTCCACTGTCTGAATTGTATCATGAAAGGACCAGTTTAAAAGTCATTCTGACCTTCTACTTTAAGTGGTGTTTGGTTTTGTTGTGTCTCTTCAGAGATCTTCCAGCCAAGAACTGTCTATGCCTAAATGCAATTTCACATTTGTGTGTGCATGCATATAGTATTTAGGGTGTTTTGTTTCAGCTCTGACTTGAAATTTTGTTGTGATTTCCTCAGAAGGAGCTCTAAAAAAATATTTTGAAGCACATGCAGGTGAGAAAATAATTGGTCTGTCTGTCCGTGCAAGTGTAATTTGGAAGCAGGCAGCAGAGTAATTGTCATTGATATGGCCTTTAACAGTTGACAGTTTGATACGGACTTGATGGACAGCTTTTTTCCCATCATAGTCAGCATTTTTATATGCAGGAGCAGAAATTAAAATTATGACTTTAACTGTGTAGGTGACTTACTGTAAATCTCTTTCTACCCACTTATGGTATTCTGTTCAAGTGTATCTTTTGTTCTCTTCTAAAATAGTTCTTCCTTCTTCCCTGGAAAAACAAACAAACCAACCTCGTATGTTGGCTGCCACTGATGCAGTGCCAATGCATGTGCTTGCGTTTCCGATGTTGCTTGATTTGTCAGTTTACACAGGTCATCTGAGAGTGTTTACACCCTAAGCAATGCTAAAATCAATTTTTAGTACATAATTTGACTGCATTATAGATAGCACAGCCTACCAAATATGCTTGTGGGTGATAAGCTCTGGTTGTCTTCAGCAGTTTTCTGAATTTGGTCCTGTAACAGCAACCTGCAACCTAAATCCCAAAGAATAAAAGGATTTCAGCTTGGAGGTGAATTGTGCTTTCCTGAGCAAGTAGACTTAAGAGCAAAAGAGCGAATCTAAGGAAGGGTTGGAATAAGCTTTATTTGTCATAGTGGTCGCTCTGAGTAATACTTAGCTGTCTAAATTTAGGCATCAATTTTGATTCCAGAACTCAGAGCCTAGAGACCTGGAAGAGTTTAGGGGGATCCCAGGAGGGACAGATGTAGCTCCACTGTTCACCTGACCATGCTTGGATCCTGAACTCCAGACCTTACAGTACTTATCTGAGGTTGCACAGTGTTCTTAAACCCATCATATCTGGTTCGTTAGCCCCCTCTTAACGTCAAATGCTGATTTTTGGTCTGCCACAAGGCTTAAATGAAGTGAGGCAAAATGCATTCCTATCCAGGGTATGTTTTAATGTTTGTGTATGGCTTTTTGGTGAAATTAAAAAAAAAACAAAACACAAAACAGCAAAACCCCCAACAAATGCAAAATAAGAAAATAGGATCACATCTGGCATGGAGATGTTTCTTATGCCGTTGTGTTGATGCAAGGTTTCAGCTTTTAATTGTGCACAAATGGCAGAACTTCTCTCTTCTGTTTTTTTTTTTTTTTCTTCTGATGTAACCAATTTAAATCTAAGTGTAGTTTCTACCATATGCTTGTTTCAACCATATTTGCAGTTAAAAAAAATGTTTCCAAAACATAAGAGTTCAGAGAAAATACACTGTTAACCATGAATCTGTATAGTTACTAATTTTTGAGGGTAATGCTAGCAAAAGGGAAAGATTGATCTGTATGGCTTGAAATTAAATGATACAGAGTTTCCTTTAAGGAAGAAAAACCACAGGGCTTCTAATCAGCTTTGTCAAAGACTATGTATTGTGAATAAGGCTGAGACATCCACATGTGCTTAGAAGGTGCTATGGTACCATAATAGAAGGTCTTCTGTGCAAATTTTGAAAGAAGAGGAAATACACCCTAAAGTGACTGAGGTTAAAAGCTGTCATAATGAGAAAAATTTTAGTCTTGGGCATGTGTTTGAATTTTCCTTGTCTATAAATTACTGATGCAATGCAGCAAGACGAGGAGAACTAGTTTTTTTCAAACTGAGTTCCTCTGGCACAAAACAGTGATGCTTGCAAATAACATGGTTGCATGATCAACTTGGTATGCAGAAAGAAGTTTTCCTGTGTCTCATCATTCAGGGAAAAAATGAATTTTCTGCTTGAGCTTACACTGGTTGTTCTAAATGTTCAGCACAAATGCAATAGCATGAGTAGAATAACATGGAAAACACAGCATGACAAAAGGAAAGCAGTAAGGAAGAAGGCAACGTTTTGTTTCCTGACAGAAGAAAATGGATGATGGAATCTCGTTAAGTAAATATGTATAGTTGTCTATAGTATGTCTATAATAAATGATATCAGCAATGGGTTTTCATTACATTTCATCCATGTCTAAGGAAGATGGTGATGATCAAATTCAAGGTATGTATGTGTAATGGATGTGGTCTGACTCCTGAGTCAGGTTGAGTCCTGGGCAGTGGGATTTGGGGAGGTTTCTCTCTTGCAGAGTGCTTGGCTTTCAAGAGCCCTGTGTGTGCAGTACCGAAGAGGCAGGGAGAGGCTGGAAAAAGAAAGGAGTCTGCGGGAGATGCACAGGCTGGGAGGCACTGAGTGGCAGGGAAGGTGTTCTTATGGCAGAGAGCAGCCTGAGCCACAGAGAAGACAAGGGGAGATGGAGGAGAATTGGTTACCTCAGGGAGCCGCTGAGAATGGCTGTGTACGGAAAGAGAAAAAGGGATTCTCCCCGCAAAGAGGGAGAGTACCTCTTCTTCTCAAGTCTTACATCTAATCTTCCTGCTTACTATTTGTTTTCCCCTATTAGAGGGTCCATTTCATACTCCAGTGTCTTTGTGGTGTATGCATGTGAAACAGTGAGGGCCAGGAGGACTGTTTGGGTAATTTTAGCTAAAGGCTGCAGCTGACTTGGTTCATAGATATGTTACGATTTGTGATATCTCTGTGCAAGAAATGATGTTACATGTCAGTAAATGTATTTCAAAAAAATAAGACAATAGACTCTGGTTTTCTCTTCAACAAGAAAATGATCTACAGGACCCTAAAATTTACAACAAATAGAGAGAAAAGAAAAAGCATTGTAAGCAATGGTCAGAAAGTTCAGTTGTTGTTGTGCAAGAAGGGAAACATTCCAGATGAGCACCATAAATTTCATAACCTCATGGCAGTAAGCAAAAACTTGCAGGAATTAAAAGAAATAAAATAGCTGCAAGGCCATCTTCCCAAGTTGGAAAGCAGTATTTATAATCCCATTGCTCCTGCAAACTTTGGTTTCAAACCTCAGACAGCTGGAAACTGAGAATTGGATAACGTCATTTTGCTTCAGTTTCTCTGCAAAACAGTGGCGGAAAGCAAGTGAAAGGAGGCCTCCAAAATTGAGGACAGGGGAGAATGTGGTGAAACCAGCACCTTGCAGCAGTCAATACAGGGAGCAGACAGAAATGCTGAAGTATGGTCCTGTCTTCTTAGACAAGCATTACGCGAATGGTGCAATACAGAAGACATCTTTCAACTGCTGCGGAAGCTGGGAGGCCCTGGAACAAATGAAGGTCCTGTCTCCCAGCAGTCACAGTGATGGGAAACTTCATCTTTCTCTCAGCCAGAGGAAGGGGAGAGAAATGAGGAGTTGGTTGTAGAAGACAGCTCTGGAAAAGGAGAGATCTAATTTCAGAGTGTTTGCTTTGAGAGAAGGAGTGAGCTTGATATAGCGATTTTTTGGGTTGGGTCGTGTTTCCCCCCTGATCTTTGGCCTCTTTAGTTGACTGTGGGGAATTTTTTTAATCCCCTTTGAGTTACTGTTGATTTCTCACTGTGGAGAAAAGAGAGCAGAAGTGAGAAAAGGGGCTAGGACGATGGCCTTGAAGAGTATAAGTAACAGTATGTTGTAATTTGAATTTGAAATATGGCTCATTGAGTTGTGAAAGTTTTACAAATAAAAGTACCAATGCAACGGGCTTTCTGATGGTTTAGCAAGAGCGTTTCTTTGTACTGTTCATGTTTATGTTAAAAGGAGTTGGAGACTAAATTGTGCTGAATCATGGAAAAGTGTCTCAGCATCTGTTTTCAAACCGTTGTATTGAAGAGAGACTGAAAATTGGATACGGGTTACCAGAAACACTTTGATCATACTTGGAAAACAATTATTTTAAGGAATAAGTATTTATCTTAAAGGTGGGAGTAACTTAAAAATCCAACACTTTTTGGCTTTAGCTTTTGTACACCTTTTTATCAAATGTGCTTAGAGGGGAAAAAAAACCTTCAGCACCATGTGAAGAACAGGAGGATTTGGGTGGAGAGATTTGGTCCCTTTTGACCTACTGACACCTTTGGAAAAATCACACAAAATGCATAAATGTGGTGATCAATCCCTTTCTTCAGAATCTCCTTATAAAAACATGCGTAGCTCTTGATAACAAGTTGATAATCACTTGGAACAAAAACCAATATTCACCTTTTGATTTTTGAGTATTTCCTCAATACCAGGACACAAATATAAGTCTTACTTTTGCTTTTCTTATTGATTTCCTGCATAAGTGGAGATAGAAGGCATTACTTGTGTATAAAAACTGTTGCTATGAGAAAGGGTAGGAGCATGAGATTCTCTGGTTGTTCCTCAGCATCAGGTGCTGATATTTATTCCAGCTATAATTACAAAGTTGTGCTGTGAGTGAATGTGGTACAGTCACTCTGGCTTTGTTAGCGTCTCTCTAATGAGGAAACTGTTGAACGTTCAAACTTCTATTATAGATCTAGTAATTATTGCTGCCATCAGTTCCAGCCACTATAATTAATATTATAACTGACAATTATAATCTTATTTTCAGTCACTTGCAACACTTGAAAAATTGTCATAGGCCAATGTTCTCCCCAATTTTTTTATTTGCCTATGGATAAATTATTTTGGAAATACTTACGGGGAGAAGTAATTTTTATTTAATTTCATTTTGGATAATGTGAGAAATTCCTTTCTCATATTACTAAAGTTTTCCCTCTCACCCCACCTGGAAATTTTGCAGGGACTAATTTATAGTGTGTTCTGCTAACTGGATGGCTGTGTCACTAGAAGCTGCTGACTGGTCTTTGAGGTTATTCCCAGAGAGCATGAGAATAGACATGAATAGTTGGTGAGTCTAATTGGAGATGCCTGCAAGAGGAAGCTGTTTAGTCTACAGCTTCTCTGAAACAACTGCAACTGCCTTTGTCTGTCCCCTGGGAATCCTGGCAGTTGGTAGTGGGAGGCAGATCTGCTGTGAATAAAATCTCTTCCCCCTCTCCTCTTTATATCCTTATTTAGGCTGTCTCTGCAAAGCCAGCCCAAGGCATGTTAGATACTAAATGAAGTTAATGTAGGGAGTTATCCATTTATCCTTCAGCTGCCTCCATACCCAAAAACCTTTGCCTGATCTGTCATTTACATGCTTCAGGTTGGGATGGCTCGGGAGTAGTGATGATGGACGATTGCATCTTGTGAGCTTATGGAAATAAAATTTATGACCGCATATATATATGGTCATGACATCGTATTCAAAGTGATCTTCCATGCAGGTTAAATGTGGGTTTGTATAACTGGTATGGGAGAGGCAGTTGCTCAGTGCGGCTTTTGGACATACACCAGGAGAAAGTAAAGAACATTTGAAAATGAGATTATGAGATCCCAGTTTGGTGGGTTAAGGTGGACCAGCACAATGACAGCTATCCTTAGTATTAAGTGAAAGGCTTTAGACCATGTGTGCTGGTTTAGTTAAGTAATGACTACCAGTTGCAGAAACTAACAGTAGCAGTCCAGTTCTTCTTTTGTTTGCAGTTATTCCTTAGATCAAGCATATGATTTCCCTGTCAGAACTTGATGGTACATGTAGTCACAGATACATGCAACTACTCATTTGTTTTTCTGGGAAGTTACCTTTTTCTCCTGTTTGTCAGAAGTTTTCACCTAATTTAACAGCTCGTGAACAAAAGTCTGTAGAACAGAGCTTAAATCTTTCTCTCTTCTTAGCTTAGTAAATTCTAAATGGCACAATGCCATCAAATCTAGTTTTTTTTTCCAGGTGGATATGTCACAGGAAAGCTTATATTTCAGCGCTGTACACCTCTCTTAATTAAATCACATGAAGCTTTACCTTGTGTTCCTCTAGCACCCTTGAACCATTGCTCTTTATTTTGTCTCTTAGGCACACCGCTTCTAGTACGCAGGAGCAGTGATCCAGCTTTGGGCCCACCTGCTGACTTCCATCCAAGTGCTTCTCATCCCAGTGACCATAGTCTCAAGCATGTTGTGGCGGTAGGTGTCATGTAATTCACGTTTTTCTTAAAGGCAAAAACTGTTCTTACCTGTTGGTATATAGGAGATTTATAAGTTATATATGAATTTGAATCTAAACCAAAGTACACTGTATTCATTTTCTGTAAAGGGGAAAATTTCCTCTGGACAAAATGGTTATTTTAGATGATACAGTCAATTAACAGTAGTTTTCTTTTTTTAAAATAAGAGATTTACATAAAACTCAATGGTGACATAAGGCACTGGAATATGAACTGAACTTTTAGCAATTGGTTATTTGTTCAGTGTCATATTGTCCAGTTGCTTAGTGGAAAAAAAGTACTTCATTGGTTTGGCACCCTTTTTCAATTCCCTTATTTTCTCATGGCATTTTCATCTTCCTTTGGCACCCTGCTACTACCCTGCATGGTCTCTTCTTTCTCTCACTTTTCTGTTTTACAACCTGACTCTTCTCTTTTGCAGGCAATTTTTTTTTTCAGCATTGTTATTGCTAAATATTAGTGCAAAGACACAATTGGTGAGGAGGCACTAACTCTTAATCAGATGTTATTGCAGGCTGTCTTCAGTCTTCCAAAAGTGATACTGTCTTGGTCACACTTGGGCCACATTTTTTACTTTGCAATTTTAAGGCCTGAAACTTTGTGTTTGTGTGTGTGGAAGGTGTTCCTATATTACTTATAAAAAGATGAAATTCTGTAGAATCTCTGAATGTCAGCTGGGATACATAAGTGTATCAAGCAGAATAGAGCTTTTTCATAGACAATGCTTGCCTAGAAAGCTCTGGTGGGTCTGCTTCTGCACTACTTATGCCAAATGAATGCTGGCTTAAATGATGGCACAGTTGCACCTGCTTTTCATTTGCTTGTGAAATTTATGCCTTTTCCGCTTTAGCTTCCCTGTACAGTGTTGCAGTTCGCTCCCTGTTGTGTAAACCAAACTATCCCTGGTTTGTTTCAAAGCAAAAAAAACCAAATAGTCAGAAAGCCCCAGCCTCTTCATTTGGTGTGTTTCAGCCTAGATCACAACTAGTTTATAGCAGGATTCCACAAATGACCATATTGGTACATTAGGGAACAGGAGGAAAGAACTGGCTTTCAGCAACACATGCTGGAGGGGGGAACCTCTTCAGCCGAAGATGCTGTATTTAAGACTATACTTCCAGTTAAGTTCACGTGAATGAGGTAAGTAAACAGGAAGTCAGATGTCTTGCACGTAAATGATGTTTTATGGGTCTTAATGTTAACCCTGTAATTCTGAAGACAGGATTTTAGGTGGCTGTTCATTTTTTCTCTTTGCGTGGCCAAATGCGTGTGCATCTGAATATTTAGTGTGCATCTTATTTTGCAACGGTTGTGGTACTTGCTAAATGATGCAATTTTAAAAGTGCTAATGACTTTCCAAGTACATCATGGTTTTACAAGGGGCTGGACTTTTGTCAAAGTCCCGTGCCATTTGTCAGACCTGTTTGCACCAAGAGGTTTTTCTTGATGTTTGCTGGGAGCACTTACATATTAATGAAATACTGACTTAGTCTGATAAATGAAAGTACAAAGAAGAATTCTTGGTTAACGGTGCAGATCTTGCTCTCTTTGCAAATTTGATAAACGTGTAAAGTGAGTATGTCACTATGCAATGCTGACCTCTGGTATTTTATAACCATGAAAATTTGAAAAAAAAAAAAAGATGGAAAAATTGGTGAAATTTGTTGCATTTCAGGACATGTTTTGAATGCTTTCTTTTTTTTTTGACTGTCAAAGATAGTCTTTTCTTGGCTTGTTTTTTTTTTTTTTTTTTAAAAATATTGTAATAGTGGTGACAAGTGCATTTTGTGCCATGATATGAGGACTGCAGTTATATTTGGAGGCTAAAACATGACCATGCTTCACTACCTTGCATCAGTACACAAGAATCCTGTAGGCCTAAGGGAGTTCTGTATGCCGGGAATACAGAGCATCCCTCCATCAGCTGTAGGGGTACCAGTCAAAGCTGGACAGATAACAACAGCGGAGAAGGCGCTCTGATTTTTTTATAATGTCATGTAAGTGGGGGGAAAAAAGGCCCAGAAGGTTGAAAGTTTTTATTGTTAAAGTGAAAATCTGTTACAGCAAAATACATTACACCAGCTCTTATTTTTGCAACAGTACCACTTCTAAAAGTCTCGTCGTCAATCATACTGAAATATGCTTTGGCATAATGTTTTGGGAAGCATAGAAAGCTTAAATAACATAGGTTAAATTAGGTACAGATTGTTTTAAAACACAGGGAAGAATCAATATCTGACAAATGAAAAAACATGGCACAAACAACTGAACACTGCATTTTGAATATAGCTACGCTCCTTCATGCAAGTATTATAGCAGTATTTAGAGAAAATTCATTTGTTCTGTATATTGCTGCAGAAAATTTAAAATTAATACAGCATTTCCTTTGTCACAAACACATATTTTTTCACATTAAACTGCTTCCTTGCATTCACATGCAAGTTAGAAAAACCACAGCTGTTGGTAGATAAAACAATTTTCAGTGCATGTAGTAAAAATTAAGTCCCTGTATTTATGTCACAATTACCGTAGCAATCATTTTGTAATTGAAACTGACTTCCATAATTAGCTTAATTGTTTTGGCACTTCTGGCATTTTGGTGTTTGGCACATGTAAAACTGACAGTTTGGTTCTATGTAGAAATACTCATAGTTACTCTATATGCTGTCTTACATGCGATGTACTGATACATCAATAGTTGATCAGATTTTTGAGAGGCGATTTTCATGAATCTCTGAAGACAGCACTGATTTGTCTCTAGGAGAGTGCGGGACAGATGTACAATAAGTAATGCATAAAATAAAACAGCAAACACAGTAATATAAGAAAAGGAAATTACTATCCAGTTCAAGTGAACTGGATGAACCTGATGAACCATTTGAGCTGTTCACAGTATTTGTAGAATCTAAGCAGAGCGTATATTCTGTTTTTTAGATGTTATACCAAATCTTCAAAGGAAAATTATTTTTGTTTTCATGCCATATGACGATTACCAAAATTACAAAATCATTTCTGAGTGACCAGGTAGTCTGAGAAGAATTTGAGCTATTCTTTCACATTTTATCTGACATTTATTTTGTCTTAGCTCTAGTTTTAGTCCCAATTAACAAAGTACTTCTAGATCAATCAAAAACTGATAGTGAAGTCCAGCATCTGTTCTCTCAGACTGGAAGTCATTTAACAGATGGTACAAAATTTGAGTTTCTTTTTTCATCCAATCCTCTCCTTCCTTATCGTGATAGCTGCCACTGAAAAATTTATAGAGACTATAATCAGGGAAAAATAGGGCTAACAAACATCTGAATTTGTTATTGAAGAAAAGGTGTTTGTTAATGAATTTGTTGTTTTATGAAGGCAACTGTTAAGATCTTCTGTCTAGTTAAAATCACAGAGCCCTGGCCAGGCTTTAAAAAATGCAAACTTCTCTCTCTAAGTCTCTAGAGAGAGGATCTCGGGGAAGCATAATTAGTTTAATGCACTTCTCTGAAAAATTTGGTGGCCGTAGCTTCGGCTGTGAATGGCCTGGCTTCAGAAAGTGGGGTTAGCAATGGGTGTGAAGTCTTCCACCAGGGATCTCCCCTGGAGTGAGGCCATGCTGTGTGATTGAGCCTTCAGAGGGAGGAAGCATTCTTTGACCACTTAACACTTGCTCAATATTTGTCCCCAGCTTGCTGAGAGGAGCTGCAGATTCAGGTTCTCTGTGCCAACTCAGAAGTTCCTAGATGGATCCATCTACTCAAGCTCCACTCTGATAAAGATGCAGCTGGTCAGAAAGTCTGAATTGTGGGCTTCTGCTGGTTTGAGTTTTTGAACTTTTTGGGAGCAGAATACGTTTTGGTGCTTTTGCTCAGTCCAGTTCATCCAGGTAGTAGCTGCTAAGGTATAATTACAACATCTGAACTTTACTTTCAGGAGTTATTGCTTCTGCTTATTCCTCTTTTTGCCCAGGGACAAACTTCCCTACTATCTTAAGACTTGATCTGTCATGAGTGTTAGCTGGAGAATTGTGGTCCTATTTAAGTTGATGGGAGTTTTGCATTAATTCTGGTGGGACTAAGGTTTCACCCCCTCTTGTTAACTTGCTGATTATTATGGGCATGCTATGTTCTGCATGACTTTCTTTTCTTTTATAGTTGCGTGTTTCCTCAATAAATACTTAGGTTAACTCGGAGTTAATCAATGGGAATGGCTGATTAAATTGCGTTTATCCATATTTAAAGATACAATGAGATGCTGGATCAATTGAAGAGCTGCTGCAGTGGCTCAATACAGTTTCAATTTTTACCTAGATGTGACTTGAAATTGACTGTCTTTTATGCATTGTGGACGTATAATTTGCAATTTTGGGTAAGGTTCATATGTAATCAGAACATTTTTATGTTTCAAGCCCTTGTTAAAAAGGGTCGAAACCACCTCTGGTTCTTCTGGCTGTTAATTGTGTTTGTAATGTATTAGCCTTCCTGATTAAGTGTCTGCTTATTAGCATAATGTGAGCATGTGTAAGGATGCAGCTCTGTGATTTTTTCTTTTGTGTACTATTTTATGTACGTACGTAAATATAAAGGCATGCTACAATCAGAGCTTGGCTTTGAGATAAAGATTATCAGTAATACGTTCAAAATGTGTGGATATTCTGTTATAAAAAAAGGGCAGGAATATTACTTCATCTACTTAGGCTATATAAAAGCAGGGCAGGGCACAAAAGGTCTGGTTTTGACACAGTGATGGAATAATGCTGTAGAGTCTGTATCTTGGGTTGATTCAATGGGTTTCTGCTAAGGCTCGAGCTAAGGGACTGCACTACCATAATGGTTATATTGTGCATCTGATTTTAGAAGATAAAACTTTTGCCCAATATGTTTACTCACCCTGACTAGGTCAGGTAGTTTTAATTTGATTCCTTTGCATGTGTTAGATTTTCAATATTAAATTCTCCCCTAGTTATGTGATTTCAGGAGGTGGGCTATGAGAAGGAAACCAGAGATTGGGAGAAATACGGTATTTCTTCAAGAACTCGCAGTGCTGGAAGGATGATACACTTGTAATGCTTTAAATCCAGTGCTTGTTGACATATAATAATTAGACAACAAATAAAGTAGAGATGGAAACACATTGTGGGCATGACAGTGTATGTTGGAGGGTAAAGGCCATACCGCTTCCCTGAGGTGCTATGGTCTCAGACTGTCTTTCAGAATAGCAAGGTTTTTAAATTCTGGAAGGCATTTACTTTTTTCCTGGTAAAAGTTTTCCTATTAATAATTTAACTCCTGCTCTTGAGATACTGCTGTGTGGAACTGATCTGGGGAGATTTAAAAGAATTTTCTGTCATTCAGCTGGGGAGTTCCAAACGGTTTGTGTTTTTCAAAGGGGAATTCTGATTTGGGTGAATCTATTTTTAAAGCAACTACTGTGTGTCTGTTTACACGGCGGAACATACATAGAACGCTCCTAATCAGCACAGGAGCTTGTCAGTGTATTGCTTTTGATGTCTGATTAGATGATCATAGGGACATCTGCAGTGAGTTAGTTTTGAAGTTGTTGGTGTGAGGCACTGCAGGAACCAGAGCTGTGTGGCACTCTTACACCATGAAAAGCTGCTGCTCTTAAAGAGCCTTTTATAAATCCAACTATGCAGCTAGCTGAGGGCTGTCAAATGTAACAAAAGCCATTCCTTCTTGATTCTTTCTGTTGTTTTTCAACACTGCTTCCCCCCCCCCCCCCCCCCCCCCTTTCCTTGTACTATGTGCTGTGGCATTCTGCATCAAAAAGAAATTACTTTATATTGTAGAGGAAAAACTAAAAAATGTAAATGAAATATTTGTAATACTTCAGAATACTGAATTGATCGTCTGAAAAAGGACAGAAGTGCCCTGAGGTAATTTCCTCTTTTGAGGGTGCAAAGAGGTACGGGGGGGGGGGAGGAAGTCGTTTTTGTGTTCTTTGCACAACCTGCATTTCAGAAAAAGTGTATTATTTTACCTGTATTGTTTAAGAGGAGCAGTGGGTGTAATTTACATATTTTTATTTGAGAAGGATAAGTAGACTTTTTGTGATTTATCTTAATAAGAGCTAATAATGAATGTTCCATGACGTTAATACAGTATATAAATTAGCAGTAAAAATGGTACAATCGGTAAAAGAAGTTATTCATTGTTAATGTGTTGCTTTCTAAAGCTTGTTTCCAGTGAGAGGAGTGCAGGCATTTTACTGACTATTCATGAGAGAAAGTATCTATTATGAAAACCATCAAAGTTCTCCATCTTTCTGGAACTTATGTTAGTAGGGGGCTGGGTTTTGTTTACTTTTAAAATTCATTTTCGGGCCTCGGCTGTCATTTTGAAGACACCCGATTGTTTATAAACCTTTGTCCTCTGCTTTGTGTAGTCAGGTAGATGTGATTGCAGGTGATGGAAGATGGCTGAGAGACTTAAACTCTTTCTTTTTCCCACATGGCCTATCTTATAAAGAATGTCAAAAAATTATAGGGTGGAAATAAGAACTGCTGACAAAAAAAAAGGGGGGGGAAAGGTCATGTTTTCAATGCTGCTGACATGTATTCATCTCTATAACTACATCTTTGGGGTCCTACAAAACACTGTCATTCCATCTGGAACAGCTTTTAGCAGGCAGCTTACGCAACAGGCTCATGGTGCTGAAATTGGAATGAAACATTAGCAAGTTACTTGTGTGTCTGACAGTCAAATTAAAAGTGGAAGATGACAGTCAACATGGCTCATGCATATCATTTACTGTCAAGCTCTAGAAACATTTAGCTAAAATAAAATAGGTTCTTACTGTCCTACTGAAATGCCTACTACTAAATAAATAACATTTTCCATGAACATAGGAATCCAGTGGACAACTGGGAATAATGGCAGAGATCTTTGATGCTTACTTGGACCCAAATGTTGCTGTGACATTAGGAAAAAATGCATTTTTGATTTTTAAATATGTCCTCTTGCAGTGCAATGATGTATGAGACTGTTCTTTTTCTGGTTAGTATTTCTGTGTCTCTGAAAGTGATATCTGCGGCTTTGTGTCTCTTACAGGATTGATAGTTATTCACACTCAAAGGAGGTGCTTTTTTTTATTTTTATTTTTTATTTAAGGAGAAGCCCCTTAGACACTAAATTACCCATCCCATTGGAGAGAACTTATCCGGGGATTTGTTCTTCTCCTGTGTACTTGGTGTTTCAGCTAATCTGGTTTTAGAGGTTTTCGAGTTGTAATAATAATGTAGTGCTCTTTGAAACTTGCACATTTGTGGTTTTTTATGGGAACAGATCCTGATTTACTCCACACCTATGAAGCAATTTCTTATGATAACAACAGGAATGAAGGGAGGAACATTTTAGTGCTTCTGTGTGCTTTTGGTGTTGCAGGTGTTTGACATGTTGGAGTTGGGAATAATAAACTGAGACCAGTGTGAATATAGACTAAAATGGTAAGGGTGATGCAGTGAAATTCAAGATTTTGAACGAACATCTCAACTTTGATTTTTGTCAGTTATTGCAATGGCTTCTTCTGGCCTGTGAGTCTAATATGACCTTTTGTCATAACCCAGGCAGTAGAACTTCTCTGAAACAACTTAAAATAAATAAAACCTAATAAATACACAATTTAGTAGTTAAGTAAATCTTCAGTTAAAAAGGAAGTGACTAGATTCTGGAATAACTAAGTTAATGCAAGAGCCAATTGTTTTCAGTGTTCCTCTGTACTATGAGGGACAATGATTACCTGTTTGTGGGGCACCCTGGCGTTCTGGTCCTGAGCACCTAAGGATGGACATACCTATAGTCTGATCTGGCACAGTTATTCTTATGATGTATTTGAGTTCCTAAGGAACGGTATTTGTAGTTCAAAGTTTTACACATCCCAAGCAGTGTCATAAAAGAGGAAAAAAAACCCAAACCCCAAACTTTGGCCCCTACAAGAGATCTTATAGGAACAATTGCTCCTGTAAGATTTTTGATTTTAGTTTTTCTTGACAATCAAGTTGAGTAGTGGCTTGTGCTTTTTTAAAATTATTTTTCTGTTTACTAGTAACAATAAGTTTTGCCTTCAATTCATCTTGGCTTACACATTGGTTTAATGTAAGTTTCAAGTAGAACATATGGATTTTCAAGCTCCTCTCTAAAATTCAATTGAAACAGCTTTCTTTTTTGATCAGTCCCAAAGGATGCTCTTAGTATCGTATTTACTGTATTTGAACTGTACCATGTAACATGACTGGGCTGAGAGCATATCATGGTATCTTGGAGTTAGCAGAATTACTCTCTGTGTTGGCATTTGCTCTGTTGTCTATTTTGCAGCTGGCTTAGAGTGATGTGAACTCGGACCTCAAATAAAAGAGCTGCTGTTTTTCTTGTAGCATGCTTGCTCCATTGAGCTACTAGTGGTCCATCTGAGGTGATTATATATTTAACACCTGTGGAGATAAATTTGCCTCCTCCTTTTCCTTTCTTCTGCTTTTTTGGAATTACCAAGTACAATCAATTTCATGGTGTATCTGTCAGCTTTGTGGAACCAAAAGGAAGCCCCTTCTTTTCAGCTGACCTCATGTCAATCTAAGAAATATGGTGAGGGCTCTTGAAATCTGGAGTTCACTTCCACTCCCACACCTCCCTTTCTTTAATGATCTGCATAAATCTTTGTCCTTCAAGCAGCAGAATGGGAATCAAACAGAAATATGTTGTTTTGGGGTAAAGTAAGTTCTGCCAGCAGCACTACTGAGCAAGGGCCAGTTATTCTTCATCGCCTCATCTTTTCACACTTTCCATAAGAGCCCAAATAAATTCTGTTTCTGATGCAGAAGAGGCATATTCCAAGGGGAATTTTATAAAACGGTTCTATGAGAAGTTGCAAGCATGTTGAAAGGAGAAGAGGCCAGGGAACAAAAACCCCACAGATTAAATAGCTTTTAAGTCACAAAGAAGAAAAAAATTTATTTCTTCAGCAGGAAGAAAGATATCCCCTTCAAATGGTTTCAAAAAACATGGCCAAAGTATGGATGTTTCATCTTAAAGATAAATAAAGTCTGTGAAACGCTGAAGTTAGTGACAAATCTGTTTGTTTCTCAAAAGTTCCTACAGTGATATTTTCTTTAACCAAAGAATTAGTGTCTTAACCATATTTTTTGTTTAAAAGAACATAGGAAACACTTTCCTCAGATCTGTGAAGCATCTGCCATAACTGCCTAGGCATCAGAAGTTTCTATGTGCTTCTGCAAAGATGTGGCTTTTTCTTAGTAGTATTGGTGAAAATTCTGTGGCGCAAAGACCAGCTATGAGCTGGTCAGCTCGAAGCTATGAGGCAAGTGTGGATAACCTGAGCTACATGGATAAACGTATTTGCATTTCCTTCACGCATAGTATGTGCTGCCTTGGATGCTCTCAGATTTCCATTTGAGAGAGTGAATTCAGTAATCTTGTATGTCTGAGGGAAGAATATTCTACAAAAAATATCCTGAAAATATTGATGACTGAAGTGTTCTGCTGTATAGTGGTAAGAACAGCCTGAATCAGAAAGTTTTGCTACTTGTGAAAAAAATGCAAAAGACTATATTAAGCTTATATTAAAAGTTCTCCTCGAGTTCCTGCCAGGGAGGCTCTGAAGAGTAGAGACAGTCAAAAAGGGCTAGAAAAGTTTTTACACAATATTTTTATTAGAAATTACCCTGTAAACTTGTATATAGCAGACTTAACTCTTGGGGTGAAAGAAGTCAGTTCCACTTCACTCTTCAGGCCATTCTGTCGATCCTTGATTCCCTGTTATTAAACATGGCAAAACACTCCATCCTGTCATCCAGAAGAGAAGAAGGGAAAGTGTCTGGATCACTGTTCATAGGTAGATCCAAACATTGCTAGCCAGGAGGCTTTGAGATGGATACTGTGTTATGGTCAAATTGATAGTCTAGTTAATACACAAAAGAGAATCTCTGGTGTATGTTTTTCTCTTTAAAGCACCTCTGAACATAGCAAGAAATTGTCAACAGTGGAAATACTTTTAGATTAAGGGTTACCATGTTAATAAAAACAAAGCTATCCTTGGGTTTACAAAACACTGAACCAAATGATGGCTTCATGCCCAGCTGTGATTTTCTGCCTTTTTACCTTTTAGTGTCTAGTTTGTATGTAGTTGTCATTTTCAAATGGCTGTTTTGAGAGGCACGTTGATGACACTATTGTGTTAATGTCATCAATCATACAAACACTGATATTACCAGGTAAAGTTAGTTCATTAGAACCAGATGCATACTCCTGTAAATAAAATTAATTTTTTTAAAAGTGTGGCAGTATGCCAACAGATTATAACACTTTAGGGAAATTAATCTGCTGCCAATTATGTGTATTTATAATACTATACAAGTATATAAAACATCAAATTATTGATGTTAGCTCTGTTGAAATTACTTTTATATAGTGTCTGATACTGGTTATCTTTTAAGCACAGGCCTAGCAGGCAGATTCTAGGATTACAGTGATTTATTTTTTGTTAAAATGTTTCAATATTTAGAATTCATTACATATTATTATATGTTCATATGATTATGATGATCACTGCCACAGAAATACTTCTCTTTTATTTTTCCTATTTAATTACTAAGATGACTTCAGGTCTAGTTTTCTGTTCCACTGCTGCTAGTATTTCGTTCTTTAATGATGAAACACGCACATTTAGGGCTGGTTGGCCCTAAACCGGCCCTAAGTAAACTGTTTAGTTTGCACTGCAAAAATCAAATGAGAAAATACTCTTTGATTTGATATATGCAATTTATAACCTGGTTCTTTTGCTTTTTAAGTAGTTGAAATAATCAATCTAGGCTTTTGATATACGTGTATTAAGTAAAATGGTAGAAACTGGTTAGAAAGCAAGTACATAGCATTCACCAGCTCTTAAAGAAAAGTTTTTTTTCAACAGAAGACAGAAAAATGTCTCTGCTTTGAACCTACCAGAAGCTCTTTTTAGTGGGAAAGTATGTCTTTGTAAAGCAATATAAAGTAATGCTACCCACTTATTGGCATATATGCTATATATATGTTCATGTGGTGCCCTTTGCTAAGAATGTATTATAAGAGGATTGAGTTTGTGCCTTAGATTGTTGTGAGAAGAACAGGAACTAGATGAATATATTGGAGGTCACAGATAATGAAAGGAGGTCTGTGCGAAGGAGTCTTGAGAAAACATCTCAGTAGAGAATAAAATTTATTTTCCAGCAACATTGAAATTTGAGACGGGCTCAGCACCTACTACTGGTATTTACTGATTCTGCTGGGATCGGACCCTTAACCCTCTCTAATCTCCCTCTTAAACAGGACAATATTTAGTAACATGCTTGTCCTGCCATGAGATTTGGGCTTTTTTGAATTGGGGAACGGGGAGCCAGTTGGCAGGCTTGGAGCTGTCCTGGGCCCTTTCCCCTGCCTCAGGGCAGCCGCCTCACCCCTGCCCCTTCCCTCCCGGGGACGGAGGGTTATGGGAGACAGGGTGGCCCTTCTGCATGGGGACCTTCTGACAGCTTCACATCCTTGCGATTGCTGGCGGCCTCTGCTTCGGCTCTCCAGGACTGAGCCCTTGGTCGCTCTCTGGGTTCCTGGGGGCGCAGGTGGCTCAAGTTCTTCCAGGCTGATGGTCATCACCCTGCCCTGTGGGGCTCCCACTGCTGGGGCAGCTTCAGTCCATCCTTCTATCCTGCCCCAGCAGTAGCAGGCCACAGGCAGGGGAAGGCTCTTGCAGAATCAGTTTTATTCTGTGCTGCATTTTTTTGAATCTGGACTTTAAGCAGCTTCAAGTGAAATAAGAAATGCTAGCCAACAGAATTGTGGGGCTTCATATTGATAATTTTCCCTTGCTTTTGGAGTCAGACTTGACTGTACACTGCAACTGGGGAACAGAAGGCTCCTATTGAGGAAGACAAATTGTGTCAGGAGTGTTCAGCCTCCAGTCTAATATATTTTTCCTACTGCAGATAGCACTTCTGGGTTCATTATAGCTTGCTCTCATAAGTCGTCATTTCTGTCTCAAGGCTGTTGTGCTTTCCAATGTAAAGCAGATTGATGCTGGCACATTTTTTCTATTTTAATTTTACAAAGTTGTCACGCTGAGACTGTGCCTCATATTGGAAGTGCTTTGAAGTGAAGAGATAAACAAAGAGCTAAAATAAAATTAAAAAGGAGCACAAACAACATTTCATCTTGGTTTGTCTTTTTTTAAAAATAAGCTGAATGGATGTAGTACCCTTGTGCCACTGTAGTAAGTCTGCAAACATTAGCCGATCAATCTAAATTGAGTTAGTGTATATGCAGTAAGCAGAAACAGGTGAAAATCAGGTTATCTGTGCCCAACTCCTTCTATTTGCTATGAACGGTGAGATATAAACTAGTTTTTAGACCTGATTAGTTTTGTTTATTTTCAGAGAGGGACAGAGGCAGAACATGTGCTATATCTACCATAGTTATTAAACCAAGAAACTATATAAAGTCACTAGCTCAATTGTGACATTTGCAGATAAAGGTAGAAAGCCCTGCCATAAATAAATCTGAAGTGAATCCAGGAGGAAAAGCCGCAGCAGTCTTTGGTATGTTTCAATTTTATCTCTATGAAAAAACAAAAAACCCAAGAATTTCCTGTCCTTTCACTGACAAAAAAAAAGCCGTCATTGTCTCTGCCAGTGTCAGAAATGCCAACCAATTTATAACCTGTAGTATGGTTTATAACTTTGGTCTTTTTTTGGTTTGTGGACTCCCCAAAATTTTCCAATGAGGGCAGTAAGCTAGATCTTCCCAGTTTCTTTTTATGAAGTTGTAAAAGCAGTCAAGGAATTCAGAGGTCTGTTGACCACAGAAGCTATTATCTGCAGCAATAAAATACAAAATACCACCATTACAGTTCTTGGGTGCACATTTACTATTTATCTTTGATTTAAAGGGTAATGACAAGTCTTTGTCCCTAGACCACCTTTGAAAACATGTAACATGTTACAGCTTTTACACCCCTATAGAAGCCTTTTGTATGAATTTATGCACCTCTCCTTAATGGTGAGAAGCAGCAACTGCACAAAAAAGCATCATTTCTCCAAAGTGGCAGAGTGAGGTCCTTTCCTGAGATCGCAGCCTTACCTATGCAGTAGTGGCTTGTATTCCTGTTTCCCAGCAGAAAGGTAGTTGCCGTTTTCTTTTTCCTGTGCCAAGAAGCATCACCACCACTGCAGAATGTAAGTAAAGACCCAGGAGACCCAGCTGTGGGCTTTCAGTCCCATTGTTAATCCAACCGCTTACTTCTAGAACCCAGCATTTATTTTCAAGGTAGTGCTTCACCTGTGTTCTGAGTTGTGGTGTAGAGCTCTAAAAATAAACCAAACACAGAACTGGAAATGCAGTGCTGTCCTTTCCACTAGTTTGAGCAGGCTCATAAGCAGTAGCCTTGAGGTACTGATATCCTAAAACTTCTATGCCTGTTCAACCTGGATGCTAAAGAATAAAAGGATCCTCTTATTAGAGACAGGTAATGTTTTCTTTGACAAGGGTTCTCTGTCACTCATGTTTACGGGAAAATTATTAAAAAGAAATAGTTCTCAAAATATTAACAGCTTCTGCCCTCTCTGCAAGCTAGTCGAGAACCTGACAAGAATCATTCCTCAGTGCCATTTGCCAGAGCCCTGAACCCCTCTGAACGGGATTGCTGACAGCCTTTGCCTTTTCCTTAGAGGAGAGGTTTCTGGGAAGAGCGTTTTGCTGTTAGGTTTTCTAGCATTTTGCATAATCGGTGATCAAATGTGCCTGTTCTGCCTTCAAGAGTGTTGTGAAGATGAATGAAATATACTCTGAAGCGTTCAGGTTCTTTCCGTCAGATCAAACTGCAAGGTCTACTACTGTTTCTGTGTCATCTCTCACTTCAAAGGTATCAGCCCTTTGACTTTTAAGTTGAGCTGTTATTGTTGGGGCCCCCTTGGGTTGCCTGAGGCTATTGGCTGTCCAAATAGCCATAACAACAGAAATAATATTTGCTTTCTTATCGTAAACAGTTCCTGTTTGATTGTTACAAAGATGTAAGGCGGTTCAGGCTTGGGGGGGTGGGGTGGTGGAGAACTGTTCAAACTTTATTTCAGTTTGCGTTCAGCTCCCTGGATCCTTGCATTTGTGTTTTCCAGACTTGATGGTGCTTGTAGCTGTTGGAATTCGATACAGCCATGGGGATTCTTGCACAAAGGAAGGAAACAAATTTTCAGTCCAGATCAAGTGTAATTATCCCTGAAGCTGATCTTAGGTTCCCTTTTAAGTTCCAGTGAAAGTTTGCTGACTAAACTTGTTGCTGTTGAACTTACAACCATTTAAACAGGAAAGGGTTATTTGCTGGGAAAGGATGTAGCAGATGGAAAGCCTCATCTCTGTTCCTCCATTTCTGTTCCTCTTAGAACCTGGACTCCTTTTGTGCTTGCAGCACTGTGCTGTAGGCAGTTCACACTTGAGGAGAATGAACAGTTCAGACTGGTTTTTGAGCTGGAGTTCAGCTCCCCAGGCCCCTGTATTTGTGATCTCCAGGCTTGATCCCTCTATTACCATTGTACAGGAGTGAGTGTGTATTAGAGAAGCTCTGAGAAGCTTAAAATGCAGCAGCACATCAGTTTAGCAACACGGATCAGTATTATCCTGTTATTTCACTGTTTTGTTTCATGAATCCAGTACTGATTCCAATATTAAGCCCAATTCACTGTGACTTTTTGTTGAAATTTAAAGCCCTGCGTGAAATTACACATAGATACTTCAAAAAATGCCATTCCCTCCATGATCCTCTTTTCTAGTGGGAGCTACTTTTGTCGAGGATGTATTGCTTGTGCCTGCAGGATGTTCCATGTTTCACGGGTCCTAGACTATTAAGCCCTATCTCAGAAGAAATCAGTAAATGCTTCCTTTGGTTGCTTTTGAATTTGATAAAGTTCATCTCTGAATGAGAGGCCTTTCTTTAGGAAGTCTACCTTGTTCTTTCTTTCACAAAGTAACTCATTGAAGCTATTTCTTTCTACCTTTTCTTTCTAGAAGAAAGGATAATGTCCTTACTTTTGAGTACTTAGAACACATTACAGTGATTTGAAGCCATTAAATATGCAGATTAGTAGTGCTCAGTATAAGAAAGATGCAAGCAAAGTCTAGCAGCTTTGGATTTTTATAATGGAATTGTAAAGTCTTCTGAGACAGCTTTGCTTTTCTATGTGATAGCATAAGAAACTTCACTGTACAAAATATTTTATAAATTTGCTTTTCTAAATAATAAATTTCAGCAAACTTTACCTAAGTAATCTTGTTTTCTTAAAAAAATCAGACAAAGAAGAAAAGACCCTACAAAAAACTACCCAGCCCCTTACCCCTAACATGCTGCTGGTCTTCCAGAACTTCTGGTTGTGGAGTATTTCTAATTATAATTAGACCTGGATAATTCATGTTGGATTTATTAATAAGTAATAATATTTGAAATATTTAACTGGTAAACAAAACTGCACTGTGCTTGGTATCTAAGCATATTGTACTTAAGTTTTAAAGCTTAAATAATTCACATACATAAAAACTTTCTTAACTTAGTGTTAAGGTCACTCAAATTTTCTGTCAACGCATCATGATTTAATCCCAGCCAGCAACTACGACCACACAGGTTCCTGTTCTCCCCCTGTTCCCTCCACCCCACCCCAATCCCCCACACCCCCCCCCGCCAAACCTCATGGTTTGGGATAAAGACAGTTTAATATACAATAGATAAGAATATACGAGACACAAGTCACGCTCACCACCTGCTGAATTGGTTGCCCAGCGCTACCTGAGCAGAGATCGTGGATTTTCCCCCTCCCCCGACCCCGGCTAACCCCCATTTATAATACTGAGTATGATGCCTATGGTATGGAATATTCCACTGACCATTCCGTTGTTCTGTCTGTGCTCCTTCTCAGCTTCTATGGGAAGCTGAAAAAAGTCCTTGACTAGTACAAATACCACTTAGCAACAACTAAAACAATATGCATTATTGATATTCCTTTAATACCAAATCTGAAAACACAGCAACTACTGGAAAGAAAATGAACTCTCTCAGCTGAAACCAGGACAGCACATTTCTCTAAAAAATAAAGGAAATTGTAAGTTAAGGAAATACTAGTGTTTCAATTAATCTAATTTCACATGCCTTAGCTCAGAAGTATCATAAAGTAGTCAGATATACTGAACCTTGTCACTCCTTTGTGCATCTGTCACATTCCTTACTTGCTCTACAAGCACAGTCTTAACTGATCTTGACCCTCACAGGTAGCCATAAAAAATGCAAAATTGTAAAAATGAGGAAATCTGAAAAAGGTAGTTTGCAGTTCAAGAGGGAAGAGCTGCAGGAGAGATGTGTCCTAGAAGTCAGGGGAGAGGTTTGGATGGTCTTGTTATTTGCACTAAGACTATTTTTTTTTTCTTTTTTTTCTTCTTTCAATAGGCTACTTCTGCTTTACATGTAAAGTAGATCTGTTAGCCCGTTATTTCCAAGATCACCTTCTCTGTGTTGCATCTGGGTCAGCTCATGAAACAGCTTTTCACTACGGTTTGCTTCACCTTCTTCTGTTTCATACTATTGTCGGGGACAAAGTGAGTCAAATAGGTAACAAAGAGCAAACAGCTCAGTCCAAGTTAGTTATGTAGTATGATGCTAATTGGATACTTCCATTTAGTGAATCATAATAAGATGGCAGCCTTGGAGATAGTGGTGCAGCTGAAACTAGAAGTTTGTAAAGCAAAACTTTCAGTTTTTCAGTCTTGCTGAACATGATCAAACATCTTCTAAGTATTAAAAGAGCGCGTAAATTTTGAGTTTCTTAGCCTAAAAAGAAGAAAGAAAACATTGCCTTTCATATCTACTAAAAATGTTTCTAAAAATATTCAGAACTGAATAGAATACTGAAATGAAAGCTGCATATCTGCAAACATAAGCAACATCCTTGTGTCTCACTGGGTTAATTATTGTATAGAGTATTTTGGAACTTGCTGGAGTGCTCTGATGTGATTTGCCTTGGACGAGACCTAACTGCGCAAGGAAGTAGTAGTTAGGTATTGAGCTGACATGTGCTGAAAGTAGTTTGGGACTTGATTTACTTGGCTATTTGGTGCCATACTTTTGGTTTCTGAGCTCTTTTGTTCCAGCGTGTAGTTTCTCTGCATATCTGAAACCAGCTTGAGCATCTCCTGTGGAGAGGTTAGGAAACGATGGAGCTATGTAAAGGCATGTAAGGAGATAGATTAGCTATTTCCTTCCACTTTGTGGCAAACACTTACATGCTAAACATGCATTTGGGATATTTTGTTTCTAGGAAATCATTGATATAAATGAGAATGTTTATTTTAAAATAGGAATAAACAAAAATTGGGAATTTCTACTGGAAGACCGCTTTGTTACCAACTGTTCTCATGGCACACTTTTCTCCTGTTTTTCTAAAAGCAAAGAAACAGGCATTGAATTGAAACAGGCATGTTTGTCCAGGAACACGTGCAAGGAATAGGAGAATTGATGACTCGCACTGTTTTCTGTCTTTTAGAGAATTACTCATTTGTTTGTGTCGCCTGTTGTGCTCACCTAAGCAACAGCAATGTGTTCTCTGACCTTTGTTCTTGCAATTAAAGATGCTGCTATTAGTCAACAACTATAGTGCAATTAAGTCTACCTGTAACCTTAAAAAAGCAATTTCTATCGATAAATGTAACTTACTAGTGTGAAAATGAAGTTACCTATGTGATTTCCTTTGCTTATTTTCTTTAAATGATTAAAAAACAATCACGGTTGTGAGAGTTGTAACTGTGCAAGATTCTCCCCCTCATAATCTGATCAGTAGGTGAAACTCTGCTTGTTATAATATCCTGAGCTTAATTCATCTGGATGGCTTTATTATTGCTGTACTATTTCATTCCCAATGAATATGCTGATACATCTTTGCATAAGATATTTTGTTCACCCCTCTTTTTCAACCATGTGATAAATCCTGTTTTCTTCCACTGCAATTTTTATTGCTGTCAAATTATTTACTAACCAGTGCTGTTATTTCAAGATGTAGTTAATAATTAACATGAAACCAGATCACTTTATGAAAGGTTATTTTCTGATGACTTTTAAAAATCCTAGGAGATGTTGGAAATACCATTATGATTCATAAGGATTTGTTGGAAATAACAATATACTCTCAGGTGATCCGTCTCTACTTTAAATTGCCTGCTAGGTTTAAGATAAGCCAGTGATGGTAATGTCTTGGCTCACAGGAGTCAACTCAGATTTATTAATAATATCCACTCATAAATTCAGCTTAACACTGTGCCTGTAATTTCAGGTCCTAAAATAAGGTTTTGTATACGGTTGCATAGAATTAAAATGCTACACAGTTGCCTTAATTTCCATTGAGTATTGGGATCAAGATCAAGGGCCTTATGTAGGGCAGTGTGTTTTCTTCGATTTGGATGCAGGCAACTCTCAGTTCCTTGAGATTCAGACAACATTTTAACCCTCATTCACTTGTTTGATGCTGTCTAGGTTAAGAGGTTCTCATGGTCTCTTAGAAACATCCTCAAGACTGATGGTCTGGGTTTTTTTCTGACAAGTTCTTTCTTAGAGTTAGGTTTAAAGTATGCCAACAGAGAAATTTAGGAGCATCTCTAGTCTGGGGTTTACCTGTCAAAGAGAGGCCTGGCAAGACTGATTTGTATTGTTTTTTTCCTAGGTGATCATGATGGCTCCCTGGTCACAGTGTTGGGGAGGTTTTGTTGAGAATGAAGGTTGGCAATTTGATTTGGAGAATGCCCAGAGCCAGAGAAAGAGTAGGATTTCTAAGAGAAGTAATTCCTTTCTGTATTGAGATATGTTGTGAGACCTCCAGATATGATTTTGGAAGAACTTCACCTGCAACATTTATATACATATATGTGTATATATACACACGCACGCTTTTTTTATATATATATATATATAAAATTTTTGAGAAATTAACATCTTTTAAAGTACAGGGAAAACTGTTAAATATTAGTTGTCTGCAGGATGATGCTCAGGCTGTTACCAATAAGCTACTTGGACTGAAGCAAGCTGATAAGTCTTTCATTAACTCAATGCCTGAATCTTCTGAAAAGTAAATAAATTTGCAGCCCACAAAGTTAAGGGGGAATACTTAACTCCCAGCAGGAATGAAAGTGCCTTTAATCTAAACAGGCAATGTAATTTTTAGTACCTTGTGTTCACGGGCTGCATTCCAAGCTGAGGAAGCTCTACACTAATCACAAACTGTGGCTCCCTGGCACGTTGTGGAAGCGTCTTGGGAAAACACTGGATGAGTGGGTCTCTGAGAACATTCAAGTCCTTGTCATGCTATAAATTGGGTCTCTCATGGGACTCTGATCTTTGATTTATGTGAAGATTTCTGATTTCATGGAGTGGGCATGTTTTCTACCTTAGCTTTTTAGCAAAGCATTTACTCCCTAACATTTTACATTCTTGTTTAGCCTTCATCCTTTCAGAGTGCAGCAGAAGCTATATTTCAATACTTCTCGACTGCACTGTAGTTTCAAGAAATTAATTCTTGTCTCATCTCTTGATATCCATATGCATTACTGGCTAGTCTGTATACAACTATTAGATAGGAGAAGGGGTCTTTGGCTATTGCGTTAGTACCTAAAAGGGATCGTATATTGAAACTTGAGATGTGTCTGTGAGTTTGGTATTCGTGTTCTTTAATTGCTGATGTCAATTCAGTGTTCAGCCTTTGACAAGGGCAAGCAGTGAAGGATGTGCACCTCAGACATCTGGAGAAAAAGCCTTTAAGTTACTCTACATGCTTTTGTTTATTTCATGGAGCGTGGGCTCTGTTGGTGTTTAATTAGAAAAGCAGGCTGGTTTTCTCATGTTCATCTGCTTAACATGGCTTGGTTAATAATGTTTCTGTGACACCTTTTTTTTGACTGTTTATACTGTTGGCCGCTGTATTGTGCAGACTTGCCTGTGCATACTGGACTACAGGAAATGATGTAGCTGTTCTACAAAGATTTAGTCAAAGCTAAAATATTCATCTGACTGCACCATCTGTCTCGTGCTCTCTTCCCTCTACGCGTTCTTTGGGCTCCAGCATTACTTGCACACACAGTCACATTCTGATTGTTGTCTCTCTAGTTCTGCAGTCAGAATGTTCTAAATATTCAGAATGTTATGTATATATCATGCTAGGTGGCTATTATTAGAAATCCTGAGCTTTAAGCACACTGTCATCCATTGTTCAGTAAACACAATTACATTGCCCTATCTTTCATCTCTTCTCTAATGAATCCATGCTAATTGATTAATCAGTGCTGTTGCTTCACTATGATAATCCCATATGAGGAATAGTAGTAACATAACTAGCAATTACTAACGTATGTTGTACACTGAGGAAAACATAATGTAATACACCGCAAGTGGCAAACCCAGCTCAGGAGGGACAGAGCAGTGCCTCGGCCAGGCCTTGTGTTGCACAGCACAGCTCTGTCTGCTGGGAGGAGCGGTGGGCCCGGTGGGCCTGATTCGAGGTGCTCTTTGGTTGTGAGTGTGATCCACTGACTACTGGTACTGGGAACATCTCGGGCTATCATGGTTAATGGTGTGTTATAAAAAGGCATATCTGAGAAGACGAAGGGAATGTGGTCAGCTGTATCTTTTTCAAAGTTTCATCTGGTGTTGGTTACTGCAGCGACTGTTGTCGTGACTTAAATGTGGCTATGACAGTGACTTGTAAAGCGAGATAAAGAGCATTCTTATATCATTACAGCACCGTACTGATGTGACTGTTTAATTTCCAAAGCAATGAGTTGAGATTTCTGCTCGAAGACAAAGTTTAATGTTGGCTCTTGCAGGCTGTGACCAGTGTTTAGCAGACCAATGGATGGTAACGATTTGCTTTTCCTTGCTGTTACAGAATCATCAGAACTATGGATTCCTGTTGACCAACTTCGCTTGTTTAAGGCATCATGTTGTATGCTGCATTCTTAAAGAGAATTTGCAGCAAAATATCAAATACAATCTTTAGTGAAGTCCCTTTTTTAACCCTGAAAATGGGTGTGGTTTTTAAATTTTGAAAGCCATTGTTGTTCACTGCCACTGTCATTGCAAAGCAGGAAGTTTTTATTTGGTACTGCAAATACATTTGTAAAGTGGATTTTTTAAAATTTGTTTTCTATATTGTGCATTAATGTGTGGGTTTGGGGGGATTATGTTGCTTTTTTTTAGTTGTTCAGAATTAGTGTTTTTATGTGGTGTGAATAAAATCTGAGTTCTATTTTGGGGGAAAATGGTGATGTGGCATCATACATAAGACTGTCTAGATAAGACTTAGATGTTCACAAAGTAATACTTTCACGAAGAAATTATCTTGATGTAATGTATAATTGTTCCTTTTTGCACAAATAAGAAAGAAGTCAAAATGCAGATTTGTAGTTTGCAAATCTCATGTAAAAGGTTCTGTCAATTAAAGATCTTGGGATGCTTAAAAAAGTGAGCCAGTCTAGGGAATGTAATGCTGATGTTTTCTTGATCTGAGAAAATTTGGTAGATTTTCTTGTAGAACTATGAATGTCTTTCCTATTTTTGCGATTTTAATTGCCTAAAGGCAGTGTCCAACCAAGAGAAGGGATAAGTGTGCATTTGTAGGGCTAATGACAGTGCAGTTTTTAAATGATACATCTTGCCATGGGAATGCTTACAAATAACTTGTATAGTAACTCAAATGTCCAGAGGTTGTGCACTTTCTTTGAACAAAGATTTTTTTTGTCTCCAAGTGGATGATACAGAAGAAATCACAAGTTTTAGCTTGGAAACACCTGCTTCTTCACTGCCTTGCATTGCTGAGAGCACCGGTAAGTGTTCTTTGTAAATAAAAGATCACCCATGGATTTCTCGACAGTAAATTTAGCAATAGTCCTTAAAATATAATTAAAACACTAAAAGGTAAATAAAATATGAATATTAATATCCTAGCAGAATCTCAGGATTTAGCTGCATGACCTCTAAAACCTAGGCACAAGAGTCGCCATGCTTCAGGTTAGCCAGAATCTTTTTAAATGCTCTTAGCATGGATGAGCTCAAATTAATAATCTTGCTGAGATGCAAATAATACTTGCTCAGACACACTGACCTTCTGGTACTGCTTTGTAGTGTCCAGTTGGCTTGTGGTGCAGGCAGAGCGCCCATGTATGTCTTCAAAGGACTGTGTAGACACACTCAGAAACAGTAGAGGGGTATTTAAGTCAGTAGTGTTCTCTACCTAATTTTGCTGCTACTTTCTCCTATTAATGTAGTTTTCATTAGGAAAAGAGCAATGCATTGACTTGACCTCTTTCTGCAGGTATTGGTAAACTAATCTTTATCTGATACAGGACATACGCCTGTGTTTTCTAATGGTAGAAAATAGAGGTTCATTTTCTAATTCTGTACACCCTATAGAATCCTAATATGTTTTCTGTCATGAAAACCCCTCTAGAAGCATTCAGTAGCATATGTATGTTTGAATGCCTACCTGATCGAACCAGGCAATTAAAAACAGCGTGATAAATGGGGGAGAAAGCTAATAAACTTATCCTCTGTTTTAAAGGTGCCAGTGATAGTATTGCTGGCCAGTTACTCCATCCTTGCAGTAATTATCCCGATATTGACAGCTCCTAAAAGTTGCGGACACTTACCACGTTACTTATGTTTCCAGTAGTTTTTTGGTTGTTGTTGGTGGATATGTGTGTAGGTTGTGGTTTTTTGGGTTGGGTTGTTTTGGGTTTTTTTCCTTTTTTTCCCCCCTCCACTACTGAAACACTTCCTTTCACTTCAAGAATTGGTCCTTGGCCAGTAGAGGTGCTAAATCCAAATATTTATCAATATGCTATCAATGCTTTTAAAAGCAGCTTTCCTACTGCTTTGGAAAAGACCTTGCTCACACCTCACCCTGGAAATTCTTAAAATGTTGGGCTTAAGTCCAGAGTTTTGTGTGCAGGAAAGCTACTTCTGGAATCTTTTTAACGGAGGCAATTTTTCCATTTTTCTTTTCCTCTGAGCCCTTCACAAAGGGATGTACTTAGGCACTCAAGCTGCACCTCTTCCTTCCCTATATGCATGCAAAACAACTGCCAAAAAAGGTGTGAACTCCAGTACTGTTACAACTAGTGGAAATTTTACTACTTTTTTTTTTTTTTTTTTGCTTAGTGTTAGAAAAGTTTTTCAGCTGAAGACTCTTGGAGATTGTCATGACCAAAATTATGTGTAACAATTTTGATCTCCAGGCCTCAGCCAATCATTGCTGCTCTTAAAAATAAAGAATTTACTGTTTGTGTAGGACTTAAAGAAACAGAGCATTGCTGTTTCCATGTAGAGAATACTCCTCAGCTAGGTTTTCTGAATGGTTAAGACTGGAAACAAATTAGGAGTAGGTAGAGCAGGAAGGGCTAGGGAGAATATTTTGAAGGTTGATATTGGCAGGGTCTGTTTTACATGTAGAGGCTGAACATTTCCAGAAGAGCTCAGGGAGATTTAAGAGGTGAGAAATTGATTGGCGTAGCTTGTGTCCCTGAACAACTAAGGCTTCTCTGGTTTTGGTTCCTGCTGACTCCTGTGCTCCCTGGGAGCTGTGTTTGGTATTAACAGTATCTTGCCAATGTAGGAGGCAGGGCCTTCAAGGTGCCTGCTGACTTTGCACCAGTAGTGATTCCTAATTATGTCTTCTAATGTCTTCTACCTAATAATTAATTAGTAGTAATTAATTTGTAATTACTACTGGGTAGAAGACATTGCCTCCCATGCTTAACCCCGTGAGGTAACCTCCTCCCTAGCTTGTTGGTGTGAGAGCGCCCTGTTTACTATTGAGAATTTGCCCTCCTATTCTTTTGACAGAAGTTGTTGACCACTGAGTTTAAGCCATATCTTTGGAAAGATATGTGTGTGCATAAGGTGTTTCTGTCCCACTTTTCACGATGATACTGAGTACTTCAGTTGAACTGCACACGTTATACAGTTGCTCCTAATCTGCTTCAGCACAAAGTCGGCTGGAGTAGTTGGACCAGCTGGGAAAGGAGGTTTGAGCTGGCTTGATTTCTGCATTGAACACCACCACAGTGTATGTAATCCACCAGTAGAGTTAAGCTGTGATGATAACCCTCAGCAGAGAGTTGTTAGCAAACAATTTGGGGGAATAATTTCTTGCTCCAGATTGAATCCCAGGAGATTGTCTATTTATGCCTTTGGTTTAAAATATCTTTTTAAGGGCCAGGACCAGAGCTCGCTACAGTATTCAAGAAATCCGTTGGTAGCTGAGAGGGAAAATGTTGCTGTTGTGGTTCCCGAAACTTTCATGTAATTGCTAAAAGACATACTGTAGTGGCTTTTCTTTGTGCTGTACTAATTAAACATGAATCCACATGCGAGTTATTAAAAATGTCTGAAGATGTGGAGCTGTTCTTATGTTGAAAAATATCTTTTACCAGTCCAGTAGAATACATTTCAATTGCCAGTATTAAAAGAAGCTGTATGATTCTTATTTTCATATTTGTTGCCTGCCTAAAAATCATCTTTAGCAAGTAATTAATTACATTTGTAGATACTGCACAATTGCATCAATTATCCATTTCAAATGCATGTAATTCTGAATAGTTGAGAGGATGATGTAGTTTAATCAGTAAGTGAAATGGAAGTATTGTAAGCTGTTTAAAAATACTTAACACGTTTATGGAGGCAGAGTGATTTAAATCAAGCAGATCACTGGAAAAGTAAGAAATACACAGTACCAAACGCTAATATTTTTTCCTTCAGTTTAGCAGCATTTTATTAGCTTGCTTTGCATTGGTTTCCATTCTTGATATATTGCTGATAGTTACACTGCGGGGATGCTAGGTGGTTAGGAATTTTTTAATTCAGATAAATTAGTTGTGGTTATAAATACTCTTGTTTAAGTATGACAGCTTGCGCGTCTGTTGATCAACGTTGTCTCTTTTGGATAGGCTCTGTGATGTTTATGAGCATGATAAGCAACTTAATTTTCAATTATTTATTGGTTTTAAAAGGATGTTTGATACTTCATTATGCTTATGTAGATGGCAAAAAGGAAAGCTATATGTTAAAATAACAAAATTAATCTGGAAATTTTTTGAGGCATTATTATGTATGCTTTTGCAATACTAAACCATTCTGAAATATGTTTCAGGATCAGGAAGTGGTTTGGGGTGTTACGTAAAGCTGTGTGGGCAGGAGGATAGTCTGGTATTAGCATTGTAATGAAAGGTTAGCTAAGCAGGTGAAACGGATATTGACACCATCTTTGTTTTCATCATGGGAAGTTGGTATTTTACAACATGTAATGTTTAACCAATTCAGAGCCTCTGATATTTAATGCTTTTTTCCAGTTACAAAATTTTTTCATCCGCAAAGGTATTTTAAGAGCAAGTTTCTGTTAACTGATAGTTTGTTACATATTTCACTTGTCAAGAGTGTTCCCTGGCCTTGAGATAGCCTGACTCTGTGCTTTGTAAGCAAGAAAGATAAAATAACTATTTTCTTAACATACAGCTTTAGGGCCACAGCTTTGATTAGGCCCATTGTGGATTTAAAACCAAATGGGGGGATCTAGATACTGATTTTGAGTTTAAAACATTTTAAAAACTTGTAGTTTGCTGCATTCTTGTTTTTAGTCGGGGGGTGGCAGGAGTATTATAATGAAGGGCACTGGTTATTGTTGTAAAATGAAGTTTCTCAGCTGTTTCTGAAACACAAAAACACACACAGCTTATGTTTTGTCCCAACTGACCAAAGCGAGCTGTGGAGAAGCCTTTCTGAGGCACAATCATGTACAACTGGCCAGAACTTGGAAAACAGCTCTGTATCTAACTGTTGGATGTTAAGTCAAGATACATATAACTTTGCTCAAATAGGGTTATCATATTTTAACCTGTGCTTGGTTATATTATTACTGAATGAAAAAGAGCCTTTATGTGTGTTCCTTGAGCTACATGGTCTTGGGGATTGTCTTCTATGTGCAATGTCAGCTGTTGCATTTGTTGCTGTAACTAAAGGTAAATACCTTTACTTTGTAACACAGACTAATCGGTTTGGGAATATTTATGAAAGTGCTGATTTTTAAAGCTAAAAATAGTGCTACGGCTTTTTAAACTCATTCTGGCTGTCAGAAATGCTCACGTGATTCTGAAAGTGTTGCTAAAAACGTTCAATTTTTAAATATGGTGATTAAAACTGTCTGTTGTGAGAGCAGTAGATGAGACATTTCCTGCATTTGTAAACTAAGCATCCCTTTCACCCCCAGGTTTCCTTGCATCTGACTGTTTGTTATGTTGGTAGGATCTGAACTCCCACTGAACCTTCTTGGAAGAGAGTTTACTGTTGGCCAAGTAGGGGGAGCGAGCTCTGCAGCCTGCCACCCTGCTCCGTGACCTTCTGCTTTAGGGTTTGGATGCCTTTCCTTTGTTTAAAAAAGCCGATGCCCTCAGGGAATACAGTACAGTAAACTGGAACTTCAGGCATACATTTTCACTTTTAACTTCATCATTAAAAGAAAGTTTCAGATAAAGATACTTTCCCTTGGGTATACCAGACTGTTTCAGTCCTAATTTAAGTAGATACCATGTGTATTTCTTATTAATAGATCTTATTTATTTCCTTCAAGTTTATTGTTGGTGTTTAATTATCATTTTATACACTAGCTATACCATGCACTCATGATGTCTCATGTTGGATATTGTTTAATAAGATTATTTTTTTCAAAGAGGATGTTTTTTCCTATGTAGCTTTTCTAAAAGTGATATATTCGCAATTTTATACTACCTGAAAATTTGCTTCTTGTCTTAAGAATAGTATTCTGAGGCTATCAGGGAGTATTGAGGTGATTTAGGGCCCTTTTATGGCCACTAGTGGCCTCTGAATATTTTTAAAGCTGCTGTACTGGGCTAACTGGTATAGTCCACTCTTGGGTGAATGCAAAATTTTGCTGCAGAAGAACCTCAACAAAAGATTTATTTTTAGCTAAAATGTAATGCAAAACTCCACTATAACCAGAGTTTAGTTAGAAACAGATCTGGTGCAGTTTTTTAAAGATATGAAAATCCAGGTTTTCTGGGTTGTGATGATAGTGAGAAAACAGAGCAATGGGTTTGGTTTATAGCCTGGCTGTCAGGGCAGCCCTCTGCTCTGTGAGCTGCTCAGGGCTGCACCCTTTGTTTGAAATAAAAACAGTTGTTTTGACCATTTTCAGTCAATTCTCTCTCTTCGTGTCTCTTTTTCTAGCCAGAATCCAATATTTTCACATCTCTGTCCAAAAGTGAAGTGCCACTATTGTTTTTTTTCTTTTCCCCCAGACATTTTGTGTTTTTTATGAAAGGAGCATTTTCAAAAATTAAAGAAAAAATGGAGAATTTATCATACTCCCTAACCTCAATAAGACCCATGACTGATTCCGCCGTATTTGTTGTTGGGGCTAATATATGTCCATGCTGACTGTTGAATTGAGAAGACTCTGCATGTTCACAGAGTATAGAATGTATATACTCTGTCACTCTTTCTACAGTTACACATACACGCTTACCTAATTTGAGAGCTGTCACATAATGAATATGAGACTCTCAAGCATTTGGGTTACAGTTGTTTGCAGAGGGCTATTATTTAATAGGGTCCCTCTCTTCTGCTTTAGTTCTGATTTGAAGAACGTGCTTTTTGCAGCACTAAGAAAAATTACCTAATTCAAATTATCTCCATGTAAATAAATTAAAGAACTTCGAGTGTTCTTAGATGCATATGCTTTCTTGGAATTTGTTTTTACCATGCTATTTTGCATTTTATTCCTGTTTCCTAAGTGAAAACTGTGATTCTGTCACTGTAAATGTATTACACTGTCAGCTGAATTTGAGTCAAGTTTTGGCAGTCAGTGTTATTAATTCTGCTACTGTTGAAAAACTGACAATCAGTCTTTAAAATATGAACAAGAGATTGAAAATTTTTGTGCGTATTGGATCATCGTCTTCTAATAGTGACTTTACTTGTGCATTGTTGTTTTGCTACTACGAGTTGAGCAGGAGATAGTCTGTTTAAATTTACTGTGCTTTTAATGAAATGCTGAAGTATGAAAGGAATTTGTCCATTTGTAGTGATTGTTACGTGACTGGAGCTCTAATGTCATTCTCGGAGAGCTCAATTATAATTTCAGTGTTATGGTTCATGTTTCCTTGATCAGTTAAGACTTTAAATATATCTGGCTTTGTGTTTACTGTCTTGAGCATGTGATAATCTGTGATATGTGTGAGCACTATATGCCATCAATTGAAAACAGGCAGTGGTGTGCAGGATGGGGGCTGTGACACTGAATTACCCTCTGCAGCATTTCTAAAGTCCCTCAGGACACTCCTGTCCAGCTCAGGGGAGGGTAACTTTTCTTTAGGAGCTTTTACCCTCAAATATTTAAAAAAAAAAAAAAAAAAACAAAACCAAAACAAAACAAACAAAAAAAATGACAGCAAGCTGTAATTGTGCTTATGGGCTCCAAACTTCATCCTCTAATTCCACACAGAAGTCTTATCCTGTGGAATGATGAAAATGTGGGACTGTCAGGCACCAGGCTGGACTATTATATTCTGTTACAGGAATGACCATGCCTTGAAACTTTTGTGACATGTTTTTAAATCTGTTCTTGAAGACCTCTACTGGAGGTCTGATACCCCTAATATCTATAATAATCTGTTATCCAGATTCAAGACACTTTTTGCTGGTCTGATCTTTAGCAGAAAAGAAAGCTGTTGGTTACCATCTTGTAAGAACCTCTTACTTATCTTGAAGTGTAACTATGCCCTTACCAATGTCGTACTGTGTCACTAAATAAATCTAATTCCCACTATGAGATTAATCTTGTTTATCAAAAAATGGTTCCTTGTGGTTTTAAACCTGTGAATCAGTCAACAGAAATGTGGGATGAAAATGTGTTCTGAACATCAGTTTTTGTCATTACTGTGAAGTCCGTTTCGCAAGGAAGTGGAGATGGAGGACAGGTATGGACGTAACCTCACTACAGTACCGAAAAGCCCAAAAATAGAGAAATAACGTAGCACGTGCAGACTTGCATAGACTGTAAGGGAGGCTTTAAATAGCAAAACAGTTCTGAGGCATGAGTAGCAAGTTCTATGTCATGGACTGAGCAGCACTATGTTGCACCCAGTGTCTGGAAGAAAAGAACGTCTAGTTAATTCACAACCCAAAATCTGCTCTTGGCTCGGATATTTTCAACCTTCCAAAAAGAAAAGCCTTTGTAGCACTGTTGTTTTTAGTGGTTAACTAAAGGAGGTTAGCTTTGTTGGGAGCATTAATGTTAAGAGGTTTGTCTGCTTCTGGCATCTGGAACCTTGCTACCAAGACACTTTCTTTTTTCAAGATGAAATGAACATATGAAGGCTGTGTGTCAGATTTCTTTTGCTAACGCGCTGCTTGAGGTTGAGCTCCTGATTTTTGAGGTTAGTATGAAATATGCTTCATATAACACGAATTGCTCCCTGACGTGTGGTTCCACTGTGAAAAGTGATGGGAAGAGATGGCACATACTCAATACAAGTTTTTTAAAATAGTTCCTCCATTAGTGACAGAAGTTTGTGTTCAGTGAGCTATATTGGTCTTGCAGTTGGAGCCAAGTCTGTTGGCTTGTGCTCTGATTAACACACAAACAGAATTCCTACCAATATTACAGGTTCAAAAGCAGTGTGTGAACCAAAAAGGGATCCAGCTTGATTTATATTCCAAAGGTTTGCTTGCAGGGCTGGTCATGATTCTTTTTTAAAATGCAAAGCAACCCCCTGAAAATAAGTTCTACAAATCTTTGAGGGACTGAAACCAGCAAACCTTTAAAGCTATCTTTCTGAGTAGAGTCATCTTTTGCGAGAAATTGGAGTTTTTAATACACAGTGTACAGCTTTTATTGAAAATTAAATTACCTATCTAGTTGGCTTTGTTCTTTGGAATTAATTTATAACATTGCTACCTTTTGCCTTGAGACAACTTGATATGGCAAGTATATACAGTGGAAAACTGTACCACTGCAACAACATAAAAATAATTATTAACTTTAGGCTTTATCTAGTTAAGATCAAGCTCTGAATTGAATTCTCTTAGTGTGTTGACAGCTAAAGATTTATGTCTTCCAGCTATATTCCAGTTGCAGAGTTGGCAGAAGTGACCTCTCCAAAGAAGGTCTTTGTTACGAATTTTGCTCTGTTTACGTTATTGCCATAAGGGTCACAATGAAGTACAGTACATTAAAGCTAATATATCACCTGCTGACAGTGGACTTATCACATTGGTACCTCTTTCCCTCTCCCAGTACAGAAAAAATGCAAACATTAAAATTCTAACGATCAGAAAAGGAAAGTTAAATAATAGTTTTCAAGAGCTCTAGCATTAATGTCAGGTCCCTGTGTGCACTGTGTTTTTGTGTGTCGTTAAATGGTTACATAATTTTTTTTCTGTGAAGTTACTGTGAAAATATGTCTTTACCAGATAAATGCTACTAAGGGATAGAAAGAGCAGAAAAAATGCCATTTGGTTTATCCAAGGTCTGAGGAATCCATTGTTAGAAAGGAGGTGGCTCAGGATGGGAAAGACTGTGATTTGGGTTTGATAGGCAGACAAGGAAACGGTACCACAAGCTTCTTCAAGTGGAAGCACAGTGGGACTCTGGTGTGCGGAGCAGGACTTGAGATACTTTCCTGTTTCTCAGAATGCTGTGTTATGTACGCTGCATACAGAATGGGTCTTTCAGTCCTCACTGTCAGTGAGATGATGTTACTTTTTATTTGCTTTCTCTTCCAAATATTCACTCAAAAATGTAAATACAGACATTGTTCTATATGCATCTATATGCACATAAATTCAAAATGTGCTTTGAAATCTCTCAACAGGGTGCTTCCCAGGTATCCTTTCAGGATGGGGAGATGAATCTTACTGGACCCACAGAACTTTTGTTGGCTCAGAGGGCCCAGCTCCCTGCCAGGTAGGAACATCTTCTGTTAGGTGCTGACTCAAGTGTGGTTTATTAATGTGCGAGACAAGACTGACTTCTCATTCCAGCTGCACCTGTGAACCTGCATTGTGCTCATCATCATCGTGATCTTTTCCTTCTTGTCCCTTTCCCATCCTAAATTGCACTTGATTCACATACTGAAGCACATATTTGTGCATGACAATCTTTTACCCTCGTTGTTGAATGTCGTTAATT
The DNA here is from genome assembly GCF_964106895.1 of Numenius arquata. Classification (NCBI taxonomy): domain Eukaryota; kingdom Metazoa; phylum Chordata; class Aves; order Charadriiformes; family Scolopacidae; genus Numenius; species Numenius arquata. The sequence goes on from NC_133578.1 coordinate 28,992,513, forward strand.
TTATTGTGGTGCTTGTAGTATAAGGCTAAGGAGGAAATACGCTACCATTGTATACAAGTCAGTGTTTTTGCTTTCTACTCAGTCCTGCAGGTATGTCTTAAGGTAGAGGATGTTCTTAGGTAGTATATTATATATCAATAAATAATGGGGGGTTTATTGTTCCTGAAATCACAGGGAAAATTCTAAGTGGCTGAAATGAAATGAAAAAAATTAATTTGCAGGTTACAGTTGTTACACCAAAATGGACAAATGAGGCTGCAATACAGTGTCACAAAGTAGGTCAGTCAGATCCTCAGTGGTGGCAATAGAGGATTTGACATGGGAAATGTTTCCATGTTGCTATTCTCCTGTCCCACCATAAGCTTAAATTTCAGTTTTGACTGGTTATTCAGGTTGTGATGAAGTCACCTTGTTGTGTAGGCAAAAGAATTCATTCTTGGTCCAGTATATTGTGTTTTGTTGCAGAACTGTAGCAATATCATAGCACGTTGTATAATGAAATTAAGAAATGTTATGTGGCAAACTTCTGCGTGACAGGTAAAATGTCAAAAATTTAATTTGTTTCGATTTTGATGATAGCAAATAATCATTTGCTATAATTTTGCAGCTTATAGTTGTTTGTCAAAACAGTATGAAATAAAAAACATAAAATAAACAGTATTAATAAACATGCCTTATTCCTAGAGCATTTATCCTCATAAACACCTGAGAAAAAACAAGTGTTAATATTCCCATTTTGCCTACATGGGGTCTGGGAAAGAGGCATGAAGTTATATACCCAAAGCCTGTGGGGGAGTTCACAAGAGCAGGGACTAACCTTGGTGGTGTTCTGGGCCATGACAGGATTTTCGTAGAAGGATCACCTTTCCTTTTAGAGCATGACAAAAATTAGTCTTTTCCATGCAAGAGAGTTAATTTCTTAGTTTTTCTTATTCTTTGAGTCATCACTTAATTTCTTTTACGAGAGATTTTTTTCACCTTGGTAAGGTTATGCTTTTCAACTCATCTGTCTGTTTGCATTTTTCTTCCCTCTTGTCACCTACTTTGTATGCCATTTTGTAGTTTTTTCTCTTGCCTGCTGGTACTGATACATATTTTTAGAATGGTCTCATCATGAAAAGGAACCGGAGTGCTCTTCCAGCTTTCTCTGCACCTGTCAGGCCTCTAGGTTACACACTAGCTGATTAGTGTTCATCGTGCAGGTATAGAACTTAGTTTAGTTGCTAATGCTTATTTTCTCTTTATGGAATGTTGCTAAAGACTTCTACAGCCTGTTTCACCTGAGGTAATTATTATGCATCACCAAATACATGCACTCATTTGTCTCTTGATCCGTTAATTTGTAATGGGGATTAATCAAGCTCTATGCATGCTATGCTCATATTTACTGTTGTCCTTATGCTTTTACTAGAGTGTTTTAGATCATCTGAGTCCTCTTAGGAATTTTCTGAGAGCATATTATTGTTTATCAAGTTAAACAAGTCATTGCTTGCATTTGGGATTCTTCAGAAGAAGGTTGTGATATTAATTTGCTTTTAATCTTTGTAATCTGATTTCAGTGGTCATTGGAAATGTTGGCAATGAGAAGGACCTCTGTGATACTTTTCAGAGGTATTCGGTTTTCTGCAACGGCCAGGTCTTCTCTGGTATGTTGCAAAACAGTTGATAATAAGCCTAGATTTCTGTAGGTCTCTTGGGACTTTTTTGTTGAATCCTCCAAACTGCCTTGGCAGAGGAGTATGGAAGGAAAAGTGATAAATAATATAGATTGAGGCCCACTCAGTTAATGACTGAGCATCAGAGTGTTGAACAGAGGGAACAGAGGGAAAACTGGCCAGAACAAAGTATTCCCAAGAACCTTTCTCCGTTGGTTATAATTTTTGTGGAGATAAAATGCTTTGTCTTAATCTGAATTGAGACTGGTACAGTAAGGAAAGACATTGGCCCAAAAAAACCCCAAACCCAACAACAAAATAAAAAGAAAGGAGCAGTGTTTCTTCAAACACAGAGTCCCAGTAAAATAATGTGACAAAATATACCTTGCTTGTGCTTCCCGTGTCCTGAGGAATTTTAAAAACACTGTTTTTCCCTGCAAGTATTGAGATGGGCAGTATGAGGATTTTTTCCTCAAAATTGTGAATTATATTCAAGTATTTGTAATATGTTCCAATATCTTCAAACAGCAAACCTAGAAGTATTCAGAATACGTTATTTTGTAAAGCAAAGTTAGTTGGTATTTCTGTGAAAATACAACATAAGTCAAAGAATTTAAATTTTAAGACAATAATTTTGATTTGTGTATTGCTTTTTCCTTGAAGTGGAAAAGGTTTTTTTTAAACTGTTTTTACAGAAGTTTTTTCATTAGGAGTAATAGGTTTATAAAGGAAAATAATAGTCACCACAGATCATTTATCTATCTTACTGGCATCTTAATTTGATTGAATATAAGTAAAAAAGGTTTTATTAATTAAAAAAGTATTAAATAATAAAACTATTTCCACATGTAGTAAAACTAGCATCTTAATTTCTAACTTGACTCTTTTTACACTGTTCTTTCTGCAAGAAGGTATTATTTATAATTCTCATTTGTGCAGGTGTCTGTCTTGTTATATTTCAGAGATGTTAGGGCCATGAAGGGCCACCAAGTCATGATACCTTAAGCCTTTGTTTAAATAAGCCATGTTAAGTGATGTTAATGAAGTTATATTTCAGCCTAATTGTGAGCTACTCATGATATGAAGAAAGAAGGAAACCACTATTGTCCCTGGTGCTTTCACTAGAAAACATTCCTTCCTGTCACTGAATTTGGTAATCATAATGACCTTAATGCAAAGGTCTTAATGCTTAATGACTTAAGCAAAATAGCAGCTAGCCACCTAAGAAAATTATCTGAGCCTTGTCATCAGAGCACCAGCCTGTCTGAGGTCAGTGTCCCTTCTCTAACTTCAGCCAATAATGGGTACTTCAGAGGGAAGCAGAAATAAAGAACACCATGATTAATATTTTATGATCGTGAAACCTAGTCAGTTGAAGTTAAAAGCTTCAGGCTTGGCTTGTCTTATATTCCTCACTCAAGTAGGAAAACTGTTCCATTTGAAGTAAATCAGTTCACTGATTTAAGCAGGTGAAATTAGTTGCATGTAAATGAAAATGAATGAAATGAGTAATGGGTAAATGAAATGAGTGGCAGCATGAAGGATTTTTAGATCCTCTATTCAGAAGCTAATAGGAAGGAAGTTTCTTTGCCTGGATTCTCTTAAAACACTTCACTGTAAAAGCACTGGGAAGCTCTTCAGGACTGTATCCATCATGAGTCTGAAAATTTTACTTTGACTTTTTGAGACCTGAACTTTGATGGAAAAGAGCTTTGAAACATTGGGTCATTGGCACATTTTTTAATGGAACAAATAAAGACAGGAGTAATGACAATCCTCTTGTAGATGGTGGATTCTTTATTTTGGATTTGCTAGTAAAGATGAAGTTCAGAATAAGGGAAGCCAAGCTAATGCCATCAGTGTATAAAATTTGGTATTTTTCCTTGCTTCCTTTCATGTTCTGGACTAGGGCTGAAAGACTTTTGAAGTAACAACAGTGTCTTGATACTCTACAGAAGTCAGGTAGAAATTTGTCACAACCTTTAACATTGAATCCCTTAGCACACTATATGTAGCAATACTGGTTTTGAAAACCTTGCTTTTCTTTTCTTGGTGAAAATGACTGTGTTAAGGAACAGTAAACACAAATCTGCTTGGAAGTGGATGTTTAGCTTAATAGCAGTGGATTAGTTGGAACTCAAAGGGTAATTTATGCATAGATAATTCATTACGTGCTTTCATTATGTTCTGTTTTGCTGTCTTCCCACTTCTTTCTAGCAGAGGTCAGGGTCAGTTCCTTGGTTTAAGTACTATAGATACATAATTAAAGCGTAACTGCAGCGTTTTCTCCTTCTCTGTGTTCTACTTTTTTTTTTTTTAACCCTCTGTGTCTTTCATTAGTCTAACAACACAGAAGTGGAACAACTTGATTTAAAGAAAAAAAGACACAAAAATCTGCTGCCTGCAGGTTCTCTGGTTTCTCTCTAAACCTTTAGACGGTTAATCTCGTGACAACTAACTAATTTTAGTGGGGAAAAAATCTGGATTACAGTAGCATCTTTAGTAGATTAATGCAATTTAGTTGGTGTTGATTACCTCTTCAAACCTGAAACTGGAAGATTCTGACATTATTTCATAGTAAATGTTTAAACTTTGTGGATAGTTTGGGTTTTTTTAGGATGGAGCAGCTGAAATGTGCCTGTCTCTTCTAAGGGAGAGTGAGTGGTTTCCTTAACTGTGCCTGGAAAGCTCCTTCTTGACTCTGCATGTTCAGTTGATTTCTCCTATCCTTATAGGGCGCTCTCCATCCCTGTTTAGATATTGCTCAGATTTTCATCATTTAACTGTATTCACACTGTTCAACCTTTTGAGCTCCAGTTTCTTCTTCAAGGCTTTCATGACATTTTCATCAGAGCTTTGAACATCTAGTTTAAAAGACGGAAGGAAAAATGTGGAAAAGTGGTAGGAGGTGGGTGGGAAATGTGCTGACAGCTTTAGTTGAGCTGGCTACTCTGGAAGCCTCTCTGGAAGAATGGGTACAAATACTTTATCACCAGCAGCAATACTGTTTTAATATGTGAAAGAAGTACATGGACTGAGTCATCATCCTCTTTATTTGGATAAATCTGTGCATGCTTCCTCTTTAGAATTCCCTTTAGTAACTTGATGCCACCTATAGGCTTGTGCTCTCTACCAAATGCCAGCACCCCTTGTTCATGGGTGCTTTCCTCCCCTGTGACGGCAGCATTGGTTGGTGGGGCTGGAGGCGCAAGTGAAGAATAATAAGCAAGGAAGTGCAGCTCAGTAACTTCATCTGTGAGCTCTCTGCATCTGAGTGGCATTTCCTTTGCCTTTTACTTGGCTGTGGTCAATGAAGCTGCCACAAACCATGTTCAGAATATCAGCTGTGCTTTTCTGTTTGCAAGGGAAACATTGACATCCTGCACTAAGAGATTTTTTTCAGATACAGCATCTTACTAATCTGTACGTTTCTTAAAATCTTACGAGGAATTCAATGATGTATTCCAAGGTTTTTGCTTCGTTATGTTGTGCCTGGGTTGAAGACTTAGATGCAAGTGTTGAATAAGACTAAAATGGCAAAAGGATATGCCACTGGAATGATAAATACTTGATCTGTCTTTACTCAGGCAGTAGATTCTTGTGACATACACGTGGTGACAAGTTTTGCCCGGTAACCCATGCAGAAAGCAGCTTTTTCCAAGGTACTGTCTTCAGTATGTTGCAAAACAATTAATCTGCTTTAGGCTGCATCTACTGCATTCTCCAAGAGAAATCCTACCAAGGTTCTCCTAGCATTTGTGATTTGGGAAGGTCAAAGCGCCTCACTGAGCCAAGTCCTGCTGCAAAACTCCAAAACTATTTCTGGAGAGAGGTCTCTCTTAAGCATCTGTGTGCTCAAGATTGGTTCTTCAGTGTTCTTGGATAGTTTGCAGAGAAGCTTTTGGCTAACAGATCTTTTCCCATGGCATATCTGACAAACTGCTAATTCTTGGTACAGTTTTCAGGAGAGGGAGCTATAGTATTCAACAGCAAGGGGACTGCCAATCTAAAGATCAGACTGATTCACCACTGAATGTGCAGGACTCCATTTAGATTTTGCTTTCCATGTTACAAATGGACAGTTGTGCATGCTCATTACAGAAATGAGTACATCTTCTCTATCTCTGTCTTTGCTAAGCTGTACTCATCAACATTTTTAATAATATGCATGGCAAGCCTTCCTGACAAATGTGATAGACTGTAAAGAATCTGGCAAAAATCAATAAACATCAAGCAATGAAGAATTTAAATAGTAAATAACGACAGCTTCTTCAGGTTGAAAAATCAATAGTACAATGTTGTATGTGGTCTTGGATGCCACAATCAGGTCATGCTAGACAGGTGTTCTCTCTCTCTTCACTGAGACCTCTGAGGCACCTTTAGTGCAGTAAGGGGAAGGGAGATGCCAGAATGCATTTGAAGAAGCTTGCGTGCTGTGTTTCTAGTTGGGGTGAACCCTGCAGTTCAGATAAATTTCACAGAGAGAAATACTTTTTAAAAGTTCACTTATTTTGGTTGCTGTAAGAACATATCTGTACATATTCCATAGAAATTGGGTTACAAACTCAGCAAGGCCAGTATTTTCTGAGGTAGGAGCTCTGTCTGCTCCTTGAAGAACATGCAGGAGATAGTAGCAGTGTAGCACACTGAGGCACCCTCTGGGTATCGCTAACAGATGCTCCCAACCTCTCATCCCCAGCCAGCAATTGGACTCCAGGCCTTTTATGCTGATTTGATAGGCCAGGCTCATTTTTCCTTTTACTGCAAAATGTATTTAAGGTGTATAGGGGAGATTTAAAATAGGAGTAGACCACTAGTAAATTACTAACTTTTGGAATTTATTTTTTACCTAGTTTGGTGATTTGTTTGTGTTTAAAATGTGTTGAACATTGCAGAAAATCCATAAATTATCCTCTCTGTTGTCAAAATCACATCTATCAACAGTGAAAAGCCATTCTGCGTTCTCTCACCCTCTTCCTTTTGGTTTTTTAACTTGACTCTGTCAAACTGCAGAGTCCCAGCATCTTCATGTCTCTTGTGCCTGTGGAGTTTACTAATTAGTACTTTTAAAGCTCATCTTGTTTAGGATCTCATTCCCCCTTGCCCCTGTTCCTGAATACTCTCTCCAGTATAGTGTAAACAGTAAGCCAGTGTGGAATAGTACACTGTTGGAATTCAGCTGTTTTTGTGGGCAGATTAAACCTGCTGGAACATGGATAGCATAACTGAATGATGTCAGATTTTTCTTGAGCCTCTAATCTTTGAGGTTCCTAAAGCAAAAAAAGGCAAATCCCAGATATCCTGCCTTTCAGTTTTTTAACTGGTAGGTATAGTATAAAAACAACGGCCTCAAATATCTATTAAAGTTGTTATCAAGGCCAGTTTTCTTCTCAGATGTAACTAAGAATCACATTTGTTTGACAATCATAGATTTTTGATTAAAAAACATGATGCTGAAGTACCTTTTTAATATATATAGAGTATATAGTGTGCTCTTATTTTAGATATTTAGTGCTTTAGTACATCCATAACTTGTAGATGTGCTACAACATTTTTAAAAGTAATACACAATGTACATGGAGGCTATTTGTTTTCACGAAGAAACCTATTTTTCTTAGTGTGTAGATCTCCTGTTAGATTTAAAAATATACTTGTATGTTTTCTTTGGCTTTGAGCCTACTTATAACTGTAAGTACATTGATTTAATATGACAGTTAACCTGTCTGTCGTGATAGCCTTCAAAAAAATTCCTGCTCTATTTTACAGTTACTTAGGAAGACAGCTCTTCCCTGGAGCACTTAAGCAACACGGGGTTATCCGGGGACAACTGTAACTTACTTAAATTTTCCCTCTACATATGAAAACCCATTCACTACTTTCAATTATTTTCTGGATCTATAGGTTATGGCTACTTAATTTACTTGTACATTTTTAATCTGTAGAATTTCAAAAGACAATAAAAGTAGCCCTTTTTTTTTTTTTTTTTCCTGTTAAGAGAATTGGAGGAAGTAGAGGATGGAACTGAAAGAAGAGTTAATTTCCTATGCATACATTTTTGAGTTTTTGGTAACCACCCTGATTAACTCTTCTGACCAGTTTCACAAGAAACAATATTTTCTAAAAAAAATTACAGGAAGATTTTGTCAGGATTTCTCTGATTCATGAAGAGAGGGGAATACAGGAAACAAAAAAAAAAAAGAAAATAGAAATACCTGTTGATCATGCCTGTGTTATAAATATAGTAACATGAAAATCTGTTATGTTGGGAACAGTGGTGGTTTGTTGTTCAGGGTCTCTCCATTTCTTTTTTATGGAATATAAATTCATTCCAGTGTCAGCCTTTTTGGAAGAATAATTTACCAAAAAACCCTCCCCAAAACTCCCAACGAACAAACAAACTGCACCTACCCCCCCAAGCTCCAAAACCAAAAGAAAATGATATAACCTATTTTCTCGTCTTATTCCATATTTAGCTGACCAAGCTAAGAATTACTGTATCTAGGGCAAGTTGCTTCTGCTTAATCATTATGCAACTAGATAAAAGTTTGTAACGCACACACAAAAAAAATAATAATATTCCTGCATTATTAGGAAGCAATGTCTAATTTGTCTAAGATCATTTACAGTAATTGTCCTCCTTGAGAGAGAGCTTAGATATGCCATGTGTTTTCATGTTTTATCTGATCTGGTGTAACTGTGTGTTGCCACTTCAAGGATGGTCGCAGATTCCTCCCTTAAACCTGTGCACTGCTTCTTGCATCAAATCAAATGATCATAAGACCATGGGTCAGTGAGATCAGTTAACTCATCCCAGAGGAAATTGGTGTACTAGGAAAAAAAACTTTTGGGGGCTTGCTTTTCTTTCTCATCTTGCAAACTTGCACCCTCTAGATCTGCTGTATGGTTTTTGGAGAAAGGTCAGAAGTCTTTTTCTCAACAGCAGCCTGCACTTGAATCAGTTAAACTGAGTCTTTAACTCATAGCAGTAGTTAAAGTGGTCATTTGGTTGAGTTTTACATGTTCTGTAAACACTATAGGATTGGCATGCAAGCATAGGGCTTCTTATAGCTTGAATGTATGAGTATTCCAGTGTAAATGGAAATACCCAATAGAAGTCACCTCACCACTAATCCTGAGTGTTGATGGTGTTCAGTACAATTTGAGGGGAGGAGGTATTACAGAAAATGTAGACTAGCACAGAAAGTAGGCATGTGATCTGCTAGAATACAGATCTTACTCTTTTTTTTTTTTTCTTCAACATTCTAGCCAATTCAAGTACTTTCCTTTTCAAGTTATGATCTCCCAGAATAGAGTTAAGGTCACTGTAAGGCTGGCAGTGTAAAATACTCAATAAGAAGTGAAAGAGCACATAGCCATGAAACAGCAAAAATCTGTCAGAGATAATACAGGGGTTTTTGATAATGGTGTTTGAGGAGGGAAGCTTCCTGGTGAAATGAGCTGAGTTGCACTTTTGATTATAGTTTTTGTTCTTTATTTGTCAGTGAGGTTGCATGCAACTGAGGGGAGAAATAAAGATATTTAAATATAATTTGACTAATTTGCTTATTGACTTGATGTTCTTAATGTGTGATCTTCATGTTTATAATGTGTCCACATGGGGAAATTGACTGAAACAGCTCATGTGAAACTTAAATTAAGAACTCTTAAATAATTATTTTTTTTTTATAATGAAGTCTCTCCTGACTTAAAAGCTTATTCTTTAATATTCTGGTTAATTTACTTATGGGTTGACTTAAGAAAATGTCTAGTACTTGGTGTCTTTCCCTTTCAAAGTACACAAATCCTAACTGAAAAAAAAAAATTAAAGAATTTGATAGCCCTTTTACACTTCATTGTAATTTTATTTATAAAAATATTTATGTATAATAATAGTGCTTCGAGCCTAATATTTTTTTCTATCATGTCTTCTATCTGATCAGTCGAGAATTTGTTTTTAACATAGAGAATCCTGTGTAGACATGTATGCAATGTGTTTTCCCTGTGCTTTTTTTTTTTAGTGAACTAACAAAAACAGTGGAGATTTCTGGGGAAGGTGGACCCTTGGGAATACATGTAGTGCCCTTTTTTTCATCTTTGAGTGGAAGGTAAGCTATTTTCTGCTTTGCTCAAGAAGTATATTAATGAAAGGATTTCAGCTGTGGCTCTCTTAAAATAATTACTAGTTAACCATAAGGAAAAGAAATGCTTAAAAGAAAATGGGCACTTGAGTCTATGACACTGTCTTCCATTACCAAAATATTGACTTGTCTAATTTACATGTAAGACAATACCAACCCCTTTGTTCAGGTATGCCCTTTTAATTGCCTCTGTTTTTATTCTCTGACTGGTAAACTAAACTCTTAGTAGAATTATGTAATACTAAAGGTTAGAGGCCAGGGGATTGGTTGTTTTTTCTGGTGTTGGGTTGGTTTTGTGCGTGTGAGGTTTGTTTCTTGGTCGTGTGTGTAGTTTTTTGTTTGAGTTCATTGTTGGGGTTTTTTTCCCCAATTGGATTTCTCTGCATAGGCCCTTCTTTAGTGATATAGCAGACAAGAAAAGTAAAAAAAATTGCTTGCCTGGTCATGCCTTGTATTTTTCAAGCCACCTTTCAGATTTGGTTGTATAGCATTTATAAAAATGTGCACTATACCATGAACCTCTCTTCGTCACAATACAATTACTTTAATTATAAATGATTTAACATAGTCTCTTGAGATCACAAAAGCCTATTATAGCAGCATGCTCATATTGATGTGCTGTGGTTAAGACTGTGTCAGCATTTTCATTACAACTGTTTTCCAAGCTACGTAACTCAGATGTTCAAAAAAAATAAAAAAATAAAAATTGTAGGCTGAAATTTGGCATACAGAGGCTTACCCAGAGAGTTAATTTGACACTGGCAGCCCTGAATAAGAGATGGGAAATTGCCGGTGCCATAAATGACACTACTTTATAGTAAAATGGCTGCCTGTAACAAAAAGACAATTATTGCAAAAGTAAAAATAGTATAATTCTTAAATGTTTCTTTATTTGTCAACTTTCATGTAGGACAGAGAGCATGGAAGTTTAAATTGAATTGTAAAAGTCTGTGTGTGTAAATGTTTTCTCAGCAAGATATGAGTTTGTAAGTGGACCCAAATTCATTCAGAATGTTTTATTTGCCAAAAGGAAAAATAGATGTCCACCTGCTGCCTGAAAAAATGTCATCACTGTGTCAAGAAGAAAGTTCAACTTTGATGGGAACTGTAGGAGGTCTGAATTGTGTCCTTGGCTTTGCAAGCTGCCTGGTTGTCTTGAGAAAGGCACTTGTATTTGTTACCCCATCATGAAATGCAGACAATAGTTCTTTGTTACAGGCGTGCCATAAAGGTTGTAGTGTGTACACTGTATTTCAAGATCATTAGGTAAAAAATGTGATGAAATGGCAAGCCTTTAGAATCAATGATTAGTGTGACTGTAATACGGTTCTGTACTGAAGTACCTCTGTGTTGGGCGCAGCTTTTAAAGACCTCCATGAAGAAAAAGTAGAGTTCCTTGGTCTACGTTGTGTGCATGTTAATATGTCCATATTTGCAAATGCTTTTGGGGATTCCTCAGAGAAAAGAATTTTTTGACAGACAGGCAAATGTTTAGATGATTGTCTTGTAATGACCCTTGGCAGAACCATACTGATATCTTTGTAAAAGCACTAGAGTGACTTAAATCACTTTTCCCTTTTATTTAATCAAATCTGAGACTAGTGTATAAATTTTAACTCATCATAACATGAGAAAGTACAGAAGAGCATCATGACAAGATACAATTTATGGGGCACACTGACCACGATTAACTTGGTCTGGTATTTCAATTGTAAAGTTATCTTCTAATAAGGTAGTTCTGGCTTTAGCCTGGTGCTTCTGCAGAGCAAAATTTTTCTAGATGTAGTTAAAACATTTCATTAATTTACAAAATCTTAGGTTATACAGGAACTACAAAACTAATGGAAATAATTTTTCCCTTTTCTTTTGCACCTAGATATCATTAAAAAAGGAAATTAAAATTTAATAGTGCATTAAAATAATGCTAAAATTGAGGCTGTGGGGAAAAAGTAATGGAACAATGAATTTAAGCTGCCACAGCATATGTAACTCATGCCACTCATCCAGGTACTGCAGCACAGACAACGAGTTTCAGACATGTGGGCAATCCTATGGCATGACATGAATGCAGCCCGTAGACACAACCAGATTAATGAAGGTCATAGAACAGACTTAATTTGTAGTTCCTTTTATTTCTCTACTTTTATTGGTTTGCATCTTAACATAATTATATTTCATTAGTTCTTAGCATTTAGTTTTTTGATTGCCACTAGATAGATGTTTGTCATCAATATGGCTGCAGCCCCGCACCTCCACTGCCCCTTTGAATCCTGTAGTGAAGGGTAACACAGGATGTAAGATAATCTTTATGCGATAGATTGAATCTTTTTGTGTGTGTGTGAGTTCTTTTGAAGAAGTAATATTCAATAGGAACCAAGTTTTCGCTTTAAGTACGTTGATATGACGTAAATACAAATTTTTAGATCTTACTATACAGGAAATCTAAAATCAGATACATGGTGAATATAGTATCATTTGAAACAGGTAATGGTGTGCTGTGAATCTGTTGAATGGACTTAAATAAATGAGGGACAGTCATGTATCTGAGAAAAAATACAAGACCTCTGTTTTGTGATTGGAGTGCTGGCATGCTGGGAATTGCACATTAATATTTAATGGCGTATAACCAATGGTCTCTAAAGGTCATCTGTCTGATGCTGATGTGTTGTGGAAATTTAGTGGGTAAAACTTGATTATAAAAGGTCTTCACAAACACGTAGTTGTCAGGTTTTTTGGACATTTTACTGGTATCATTGTATATATCTATGTTGAGTTGTGGCCTGTAATACAGAGATGCTTCAGGTAGGTCAGAAATAGCCTAGCGCTCCCAGTAGTTAGCCACACTGGAATTTTGCACCACCCACATTTGTTCACTTAAGCATTATCAGAAGTTTCTGTGCCACCCCTCAGTTTTCAATTTGCACATAATCCCGTAACAAATAACTTAGATTTTGATGTTCTGCTGCTCTCCTGCCACCTAAATAAATAGTATTGCTTTCATGTATCAAAACAAGCGGCTCTGGAAATGGAAAAGTTTCAGAGACTTTTCAAATGTAGAAATAGTAGTTATTTTTTATCTTATTCTGTCTTACAGTCAAGTTAGAAAATTACTTTTAATGTTTGCTCTTTTCTTTGGAGTGATGTAATCGTACTTAGTGACAGACAAATATTGCATAAGCTACATTCAAATTTTTAACTAAATGGGATGTTTCCCTCTGTTTCTCCAAGTATGACCTGCAGGACTTAATGTTTCCTGAAGTTCTAGCAAGTAGCATAGCATTAGCGTCCAGCAATTTTTCTTGGTGTTTCTTGCAGTCCACTGCCAGTTAGTTAAAGTGAGCTAGAAATCCTTTCTCTAGAGCTTAAGGACTTCATAATGGTCTGTCTCATCGCATACACAGTAGAGATTAAATCTATTTTTAGTTGCTATAAATTCATACCAGCAGAATAAAGGATAGTTTTCACTCTTTTTTTTTTTTTTTTTCTTCCTTTTTAGGATGCTGGGGCTCTTCATCCGTGGTATTGAAGAAAATAGCAGATCTAGACGTGATGGGCTTTTCCATGAAAATGAATGCATTGTGAAGATTAACCATGTGGACCTTACAGATAAAACCTTTGCACAGTAAGTGCTGGGTTACTGATACTTTTAACTATCCGGGATTTTATACAATGCTGTGTTTAGTAAGTGAGTAATGCAAAGGGATTAATATTTGTTTCAGATAAAATGCCTATAAAATTGATACCTGGCAGAAACTTCGTAATTTTCTTTCTGAAACCTCCAAATAAGGTGAAATTTGAGGAGGGAAATCTTCTTGTAGTCTTAGTGAACCTATTGTGCTTACCTAATTTAAATAGCTTCAATTTTTTATACTAGTTATTTTCATTTTCTAATTCTTCTGTTATTTTTTCCATATTTTCTTTGTAATTTGTTCCTCATAAGACCTTCAGAATGAGTCAACATCGCAGCATGTTTTTTGATGATGTTTTGCAAATGAAATAAGGTTTTTTTGTGTGCTGTAGCTTTTTGAGCATTTAATCTTTTAAAAATACTAGTACTGTCAAACTGATGATTAGTTGAGCTAAATGGTAAGTCTCACCTCATGACTTCTATTTAAAATCTGTTGACATTTATTATCTATCTCAAATTGCTTTAAGTAACAGGTTGCTTTGATCGGCTGTGAATTAATGTGACATTGTTGCACAAAAGAATAGCCTCTCAAATTTCACAGATATTTGCTGTAGTAATTAAATAGTAATTTGTTTTTACTTTTAATCCATATGTTTAGATAGCTGAGTGATTGTTTATAATATAACAAAAACCTATTGAGATCTCAAGGGAGTTGAGGCTTAACTTTCCAAACAGTAAGCCAAATGTTCAAGGTTTCTACTCAAAGCAAGTAAGTAATTTCACTGTTAGGCGTAAATATTTGCAAAATAGGTTCTCATAAAATCAGCGTAGTTCTGTAGTAAGTATTACCTTGTTTCTGAGGCTGTGCTTTTTGCCTTGTGATAGGTTTTTGAGTTACTATTTTCTGAATATTTGGAGGTACATATATTCTGATTCATATATCTGATATAGTACATGTCATTCTGTTCCAACCATAGAAAGTTCCTACATAAGATACCAACTTTATCAGAACATAAGTGTTGGTATCATATTAAAAGTGTCATTGCCTCACCTGTGCAGTTTTGTAGTGAAGATGTATTCTGCTCAAATGAGACTTTGCATGAATCAAAACCTCTCTTTTCAAAATTGTATGTGAACTTTTCTTCACAAATTTGTTGTCTCCTTTGTGTTCTCTTCAGAATGTAACTAAACCTCCAGAGGCTTTAAGCCTGTGCGATGTCTGTGGAGTGGAGGACTCCGCATGTTTTTTGTAGGGTTACTGGATTTAGGGAGAGTTAGAAATATCGCAGTAAACTTTCCAGTTTTCTATCAGGCTTCCCTTCAAAATGAGAAATGTGGGACACTTCACTTTCTCCAGGTTTGTCTGAAGTTTTGGGAGTTGGCAGGGATATTTACAAAGACAATTGTTAAGCCATTCTTGCTAGACAATCTCCCTGTCTGGGGGAGTGAAAGAGAGAAGTGACTAAAAGGTGATTCAAAGCAGGGCCTGATGTAGTTGGCCTAATTCACCTGATACTACAATAACAAGTAGTGTGGTTGCAGTGGCATTGGATCTAAGGAGAAAAACTGTGGGCAGTGAGGACTGGGGGGAATATCTTGGACAAGCTCTACCCTGGTCCCATGTCCTGTTTCGTTGTTCTCCCGAATTGCCTTCCAGAATAGCTATCTGCATCATCTTTCTTCCCTGGCTGTTGAGGATAGCTAAAGAAAGCAGCTTTCTGGGTTGAAACTAATTTCAGTGAATATGCCTTTTAGTTTTCTTCTGGCGTGCCATAACTGTACTAATCTGACAGTCCCAGTTACAGAAACACACTAATTGTAATGGATGTGACAAAGTATTGTCCCAATGACTATTGACCCAGAAATAGTCGTCAGATTCTCCTTTGAGAGGAAAATCTGTTTGCTGGTTTCAAATTGACATTTCTTCATAGCCCTTGTAAAAACTGTTTTGACACTTGGCAGAGACTGTTACATACTGTCTCTTTCTGTTTTCAGCAGAGACTTTCTAGTATTGCTCCTGATGATTACTGCTTCTGCAGCTGTAATAGCAGCAACCTACTTTCTGTATTCCCATGTTTATAATAGTTTTATATATTGGGACTGTTGGTCTGCTTTTTCATTTGCTGTTTATCTATTCAATTACATTCTGTTGTGTTGCAGAGTTTCTAGCACCTCTTTTAATTGACCCTCTTATTTCTTTAAAGTATGCATTTGGGGTCTCAAGAAATGTAAATTTCTCCATCCATTATTTTTCTCTTTGAAGTGCAGCCAGTTATTTTGACCCTGAAGACTGCATTTAGGCTTTCCCACAGGATGTCTTGTGTTATTTCCACTATTTTTTGTTTGAAGGAGATCTTATATTTTCTCTTTCATATATTTAAAATATTCATCTCCTGAAACTGAGTTATTAAATTGCCTTGTAACATATGGGCAAAAGGCTACTTGCAAGGATGAAGATGGGTTGTGAAAGAAACCTGCTTAAGACTTTGCATCCTTATGCTGGGAGCATGCCGTGGTTTCTGTGATCAAGGTGTAAGGCCTGTCCTTGAAAACCTTCACGTGCTATAGATGAGCAGGTAACCTGTTATAACCCCTGCGGACACACTGGGACAGTGCTGGTACAGTTCTGAAACCTAACTATGGAGATTGGTGCTGGAACAATACCTTCCCACAATGTTCTCCCTGCTACCTTTCTTTTCCAAGTTTGAGGTTTCTCTTCTGGCAGTGTCTCCTGCCAATGAATGTGGTTATTCTGACTCTTGGTGCATGTACACTCAGTGTAGCCAAGATGGTTCTTTCCCACATCAGTATCCATTGGGACTGCCCTCTGACTTGAGTGCCCTCATGCTGCAAAAAACACTCTTGAAACAGCCCCTTCATTCCACTACCTACAGCTGCAAGGTGGAGGTACTGTGTGGCTCGGTTGATCTGGGAAAGCAGTAGGTGTGTATTCAAGATGTTAATGTTTGCGGTGGCTTCCTTTCTGTATCAGCATAAAAAAACCTGTTCATTTCAGAATTACTTTCAACTTTGGCTCTTGTTGTATAATTGAGTATAAATCCAGAGCCAAGACTTCAATGAAATACTGACTTTGCCTGACTGACAAACACACTACCTAGAAAGGTAGGAGATATGTAAATTGTTCTCAAAAAGATCCCGTGGTTTATTTAAAAATTAATGTGGTCATTGCTTCCTTCCCCTCTTGACTTGATTCTGCTAAGCAGTTGTTTTTGATTTTTCATTCTCAAAATATGCTTCAGCTACTACTTCTGTTTGTACTTGTCTTCTGCAGTACGGAAGAAAATAAGTTGACTTCTTCAGAAGGTGGGAGAGGAAAGCATAGAAAGAGAGGTGCCTCCCTTGTTGCTTTAGAATCCAGGATTCGTAAAAATGTCTTGATTGATCAAATCTACGTGTTATGCAAAATCCAGGGAAGTCTGTATGAAAAGTTGCTTTGGCCAACTTGTCTTCATTGCCTTGGGAACCTGAACACTATGTTGTTACCATCTTAACCAGTTTAAGGGCAGTAGCTTCACTAAGTGCTCTAACACAGTTTCTGGTGTTGCAATTGCCACGTCTATGAAGACATTAAGTAAAATCCACATATCCACCTTAGCAAGAGGTTACTGCTTGAAAGATGTGAATAATACCTACCTGTTCATTTATCCGTTTATGTAGAAACACACAAATAGTTGCACCTTTCGCGGTCACCAGTTTTTTTTCTGATGTCTGTATATCCCATACTGTCATCCTTTTCTATTGCACCATTTGCAGTCACAATGTCTTCTGAAGATGTCCATATATTCTATACCTTCAACCTTTTTTATTGATGTGGAATCAGGCAGCAGTTGCACTACAGATGGTGAAGGAATCTGAGGGGCATTTAATCTGTACTCGGGGGAAAAAATGGGGTCTTGAGCTTGCTCATAGTAGATGCATCCACCTGAGCAATTGGTCATAAGTGCTCAGTGTGCCTCTATGTCAACAAGAAAATATGTATCAGCCAAACCCTTGCAAAAAGTAGCAAGCTATAACTTCAGGAGTCTTTTGATGATCTTTTGCCGTCAGAGCTTCCCTTCCTGATGTGCTGCATGAAGAATTGTCTTAATTAGTTTATTTTGGCTGATATGTTTTCATAGCAGCCTAGCATTCCTGACAGATGTGCTGTTCCTACTTGAAATGTAAGGAAATGTTAGGAAATGTTGTAGTTTAGAAGTCTTATTTCATGTGTACTTTTTTAGAAAAGGGACCCTGGAGATGTGAAGGTAAGGGGTTTTTTTTCATGTTTAGGATAAATTTTTGTCTTATTCTATGTAAACAACTCCAAACTTTGCCCAAATTTTCCAGTTTGTTATGTGATTTTTCATACCTTTCTTTTAAAGGGCTCAGGACATCTTCCGTCAGGCAATGAAATTTCAAAGCGTCATCTTGGAAGTCCTTCCTCCATATAATCGAGAACAATATGAGAAGTCTGCTATTGCCCCTCTTTGTTTTCTGGATAATGAAGGAGGAGTTCCAAAAACAAAGATTCCACCTCCTGTTCATCCAAAACCTGCTCTGAAAATGATTAATCTGTCTGGAGCGAGCATCTTGGAGGCAGGTGTACAGGCAACACTACAACAAGCTAAGAGTCCCAACCTCCCACGTCTAGGTAGAAAGTCATCTTCTCCCTCACTGTCTCCCCTTATGGGCTTTGGCAATAAAAAAAATGCAAAGAAAATAAAGATAGACCTGAAAAAAGGTAAGTCTTTTGGAGATGATATGGTTAATTCTGTATCATGTTCTCTATATTGATACCTTAACTTTAAACTAAACTAGTAACATTAAAAGTACAAGCAAGTTATTTACGGTTTAAAAGTTCCAAGACTTCTAAAAGGTAAAAGAATATTCGAAAAGATAATGAAATGTTAACAGTAATGTTCTCAACAGTCAGCTTTCTTATAAATTTTGGATGTGTGTTATCCAGACTTAACTGATTTTTAAAAATCTCAGTTACTGATCTATCTGGAAGGTACTTCATTAGCAATGTGATATTAAGAGATGATTCCTGGAGAAACTGGTTGATTATGTCTTGCACAGGCATACTCTTAACTGGGTAAAAAACTGGCTGAATGGCTAGGTCCAAAGAGTTGTGGTGAATGGAGTTAAATCCAGCTGGCGGCCAGTGACGAGTGGTGTTCCCCAGGGCTCAGTATTGGGGCTAGTTCTGTTTTGTATCTTTATCAAAGACCTGGACAAGTGGATTGAGTGCACCCTCAGTAAGTTTGTAGATGACACCGAATTAAGTGGGAGTACTTACCTGCTTGAGGGTGGGAAGGCTTTGCAGAGGGATCTGGACAGGTTGGATCAATGGGCCAAGGCCCATGCATGGTGTGAGGTTCAACAAGCCGAAGTGCCAGGTCCTGCACTTGGGTCACAACAACCTCATGCAGCGTTCCAGGCTTGGGGAAGAGTGGCTGGAGAGCTGCCCTGCAGAAAAGGACCTGAGGGTGTTGGTCAACAGCCAGCTGAATGTGAGCCAGCGGTGTGCCCAGGTGGCCAAGAAGGCCAACAGCATCCCGGCCTGTATCAGGAATAGTGTGGCCAGCAGGGCTAAGGAAGTGATCGTCCCCCTGTACTCGGCACTGGTGAGGCTGCACCTCAAGTACTGTGTCCGGTTTTCGGTCCCTCGCTACAAGAAAGACATTGAGATTCCGGAGCACGTCCAAAGAAGAGCAACAAAGCTGGTGAGGGGTCTAGAGCACAAGACTCATGGGGAGCATCTGAGGGAATTGGGGTTATTTAGCCTGGAGAAAAGGAGGCTGAGGGGAGACCTTTGAGCTCTCATAACTACCTGAAAAGAGGTTGTAAGGAGGTGGGGGTCAGTCTTCTACCAAGTAACAAGCGATAGGATGAGAGGAAACAGCCTCAAATTGCACCAGGGGAGGTTTAGATTGGATATTATGAAAAATTTCTTCGCCAAAAGGTTATTAAGCATTGGAACAGGCTGCCCATGGAAGATACTTAAAATATAAATTATATACATCTGTGTAGATGTAGTGCTGAGGGACATGGTTAAGTGGTAAGTTGTCAGTGCTAGGTTAACGGTTGGACTTGATGGTCTTGAAGGTCTCTTCCAACCTAAATGATTCTATAATTCTATGAAACCTTTTCTTTTCATCTGTATTTGTTCAGCTGTTAGCAGGCCGAATTTTGTGTGTGTATCTTTAATTGCTGCTCCATGCAGATGTCTGTCGTTGCATGGAGTAACAGGTTTATGCACATGTAGCGAAATGTGCTTAACCAGATCCCAATTAGCATTTATGTTTTCTGTTTAATTTCTGTCTCTGATTTGGCTGAGAGTTAATTTTGATGCTAGAAGTGGCCCTTTTAAAAACAGTCTGTAACTTTATTCTTTTAACACATAATGAATGTAATCAAGCTGTCATTTCTTAATTTTTGTTATTTCTTAACTTAAATCACTCATTTTTACTTCTGAACTCTTCAGCTTTGCATTAACAAAACCTACTTCAGAATTTTCCCCATTTCGGATGTCATGCTTTTGATTATGAAACAGTAATTTATATTTTTAGAAATGATAGGAATGTGATACTAACACGGTATCTCTGAAAACTATCACATGGGTAGCAATCCTGCTCAATATAAAAAGATTTTTATGGACCCTGCTATTCGTGGGTCATTTTAGTGGCTTATAAGCAATACCTGCTAATATTGATTTTACTCTCTAAGTATTTGTTAAAACGTTTATCTGTTAGCACTGGAGGTTGTTTAGTTCCAAGCAGCAAACAACTTCACAAATGGAAGCTTCAAAGTATTACTTGTCCTTTCTTAACAGCATGTAGTCAGCACTTTTTGCATTCAAATCATGTGACTTTTGTACTTTTCACCAAATTTCAGTAAAACCTGCTAAATTATATTTATGCTCATAAATAAACAATTCCAATTGCTCTGATTTATTTCAAAGACTGTTGGCGTTACTATGAAGGCTGATACTAAAACCACCTAGAGAAAAGGTAAACACTTTAAAAGGAGAGTTCTCGCTTGTTTTGTATTATTGTGGACTATCCAAAAGTATTTCCATCTGTAGCTGTTGCAGGAGGATTTGAGCATGTGTTCTGACATTGATAGAATTCTTCTCTAGACCATGCAGAAAATAGGCTCATGTTTACAGATTTTTGTTTGCTTTCTTTTTTAAGAGCTAACCTGAATGAGTGTCTGTGTTATGTTACTGACATTGTTTACTTACTTTTAGTGATTATCATTTGTTGAAATTTATGTTGGGAGCTCTTTATCTGACCTTCTAGGTCCAGAAGGACTTGGTTTCACTGTGGTTACCAGAGACTCTTCAGTACATGGCCCTGGTCCGATTTTTGTGAAGAATATTTTACCAAAAGGTGCAGCAGTGAAAGATGGTCGTTTGCAGTCAGGAGACAGAATCCTGGAGGTTAGGATAAACATCCATTGTATTTGCATTGTTGAGTATTGATCGCTTGTTTTGGCATAAATATTTTATAATATATACTACTGAAGTATGGAATTAAAATTCTTGACCTTTGTTTTAGAAAAATATTTTTTGTGGCTTTTGTTTGTCAACAAGTATTTTACACCACAATTTGGAAAAAGGTGCTTTTCACAAGGGTCCATGTGATGTTTGAACAAGGCAGATCTGGTAACATCTTGTTTCTTAAAGCAGATAAATATATCAATTTAGAAACAAAACATGTCTTGCCTCTTCAGCCATGTCCAAAAATCTCTGATTAATATCTAAGGCAATTTTGCTCAAATTGGTCTGTTTAAAATTTTCAGATATCTTGTGACTTACAATCTCTAATGGGTTATTTCTACTTACTAACCTCAAAAAGCTCTTAAGGTAAACAGTTTTAATAATACTTAGGTCTTGTTTTTATACTTTTCATCTTCAAAGTGCTTTACAAACTAATTAAGCCTCACAAACCCCCTGCAAGGTGGTTAAGTACTACAGACCTGCTTTCACAGATGGTGAAAATAATGGGAAAAAGGTTAAGTGATTCGTGCAGGGCTGGAGGGGGAGACAGTGTGGGAGCTGTTGCTAATTCTTCTTTGCTCTCAGTCACTGAATGACACCTGTGTTAGGTGAGGTGAAAATGAAAAAAACCAGTCGTACTCACAGATATGACATCCTCTCTTCTTTTGTTTCTGGTAGGTGAATGGACGGGACATCACTGGCAGGACCCAGGAAGAGCTTGTAGCTATGCTGAGGAGCACAAAGCAAGGGGAAACTGTCTGTCTTATTGTGGCTCGTCAGGAGGAGGCCTTTCTACCTCGAGAGCTGGTAAACTTGTTATTTTGCCCTGAAGAGTGATATGGAAACAATTCCATGTTTTAAAACTAGCCCAAGAAATAGAAATGAACTGTTGTTGGCTGAGAGCCAGTGAAGGGTAACTGTATAAGGCTTGTGTTTGAGAAGTATTTATACTTACATTTGATTTTGATGGGTATTTGATTTTATCTACTTTAGATGCAATTCCATAGAATCTGATTTTTCATCCATAAAATGACATCATAAGCATAACTCACAGGAGAATATTGCAAATGAATCTTGTAACTGTGAGGTCAAGCATGACTGAAAATGGATTATTGTCTTTCACAAAAGCAACAAACTTTAAACCAGAAGTTTAAAGTGCATGTAATGAGTCCTGCAGCTTATCAGTAACAAATTAGTGAGGGTGGCTGCCCCCAGGAGATGCATCTTTGAAGCCAGGTGCCAAACTGCAGGAGTGGTGAGGAATAGAATTCCATTGCACTCCTCAAATTTTGGAAGCAAGCTTTTCCTTGGCTCCTAGTCTTTGACTTAATAGGCTCTTTCATGTCCAATTTTGTTCTATCTCAAATGCTTAATTTTCACTTTTTTTTTTTTTTAAACACTGGCATGAAACTGTGTTCTCCTTTTTTTCCTCACATACACAGAGGAGGACTACATCAGTGTAAAAGTGCTATCTGATACATACTTGTTTCCCCTCAAAGAAGGTCATCTCTTTGGTCGCCTCTTCCTTATCTTGATTGATGGCTATACTTGACCTTTCATTAAGAAGTCCTCAGGATAAGGGAAGGACAGCATTTCCTGCTTTTGTCTCATTTTATCTCCTTTAAAGAACACAAACTGCCTTCATTTTTTCCTTAAGATGCCAGCTTCTTGCTTTTCCTTTTGCTTTGGACTGTTAGCAGGATCTTCTACAGAAATCCTCCATTATGTTTTCTCCCCAAACATTGCTGACAGTTTTCCTCTTGTTTCCTCGTTACCAGTTGGACCTTGTTGAGGTATGGGTGTCTGTTGCCTATGGCTAAGAAGTTGGAGGGGAGTTCAGGTTCTCTCATGTGAGCCTTTCCTCTTGTGCCACTGATGCACAGTTTTTCCTGTAGTAGAGCAATGGTGAAGTGTCCTAACAAAACTATTTTTGTTTCCATTTTCTTTTTTTATTGTGTAATCTTTAAGGAGTATAATGGCAGAATATTTTCAGCCTTGTAATTGGGCATTTGTTGTCAATGATTCCCAAAGCACCACAGTCATTGTAATGCTCTGTTTATTAAGCCCTGAGCTGTAGAGTCAGTGCCTGCGTGGATTGGAGGGAAATATCTGAGTCTGAAAGTACTAAATTAACGATGATGTTTAGGATTTCTTTTCTTCCACCAGCTCTTCTAAATAAGTGCTTACTTTTTTGAAAAGGCTACCTATCAACAGTTTTTTCTTGCCCTTTTTTAAAGTTATATAAGTTACTTGAAAAATGTACTTTTAAAGAAAGTATATGTTCTTCTTTTCTCTCTCTTGTTGCCCCAATATTATACATTATTTTGTGTTGTCATAATACAAATTCTCTTGGAAATCACTGTAACAATGTATGGTTATAAAAGACTGGAGAATCTATAAGCTATTTATAATTTTTCCCTGCCACAATTGCCCGCTATTAAATTCTAGCCACTACAGCAAGGATTAACTACCTTTCAAAAGGTGACTTACTTATGACTGGAATGATTGAAATCCAGAAAGTTAGCCACATTAATCCTGCTGGCTTGACCTTCACTTAAATTGCTTTCTCTGCGAAAGAATGATGCACAAGTGATGGCCCTTACTGTAGCGGTAATGATATGTGAATTCTAATACTGTTCAGTGTTTCTTGTTGTCCCAATCAAGTACAATATAATACAAATGTGAGTTACTGAAATACCTTAGATAATTTGATGGAACCAGCCCTTCTAAATTAAAAAGCCTTTCAGGAACATCTGTTTGGTAGTTCACGGCAAAAGTGTGTCTTACCATCCCACTAAGCTACCAGATGTTGATGCTAACGTGATGCTTGTTAGAATTCATGAGATGACTGAGAATAGTCTCAGAAACATTAAAAAAAAAAAATTAAAATTGGTTTAGCTTTTTTGTTTGTTTTTAGCTTTAGCCATGATACTACATTGGACTAATCCTCTGCTACCTCAAAAGTTACAGTGCTGTTTTGATCAAAGAGGAAAAAAAAAAAAGCCAGCACTTAAAGTGTTTGTTTTTGTAAGGAAAGGCAGTGGATAATCCATTATTTTTCAAGGACAGCTGTAACTGAATGCTATGAGTATGTAACATGCATGCAGAGTTTGCCTAAATACTTGGGGGTTTTGTTAATGTCTGGCAATAATAGGGTGATTGCTTTATATCAGCGTTGTTCTTGATTTGAGCAGTTCTCCAAGGACTGTAATCTGGGAAGCTGTTTTCTTTAGTTTCCCTGTTACCT
This sequence comes from Numenius arquata, assembly GCF_964106895.1. NCBI lineage: Eukaryota > Metazoa > Chordata > Aves > Charadriiformes > Scolopacidae > Numenius > Numenius arquata. Next base: position 29,016,685 of record NC_133578.1, read on the forward strand.
GTTGAAAGGGAAAGGAGAAGGACTGCATAGCAAATGTCCCCACTCCTCACAGCTTCCTGTGGCAAAGATGCTTCTGGAAGTTGGACCCACTAGAGACACAAACCCACTTTTGTGCATGTGGCTCCACTGGAGCTGGGTGCCTACATTGATTTCTGGAAAGAATTGGATAGATGCATGCACACAAAGCAAATAATGTAGCAAAGTAACAGTGAGTGGGGTTTGGTTGCCTGCATCTGTAATAACATAATTTGACTTTACCTCGTAACAAAACGGCAGTTTGGAGAAAGCTTGGTCTCGCGAATATTTTCTCTTCAGTAAGCTAGATGGGAGCAGAGTTTGGGGGTTTTGTTCCTGTGATCTATACAGATGAATTACTAGCAAGTAGAAAAATATATTCAGATTAGCAAACCTTTACCACACCAGTCGAGAGAGATGTAGTATGGGTGAGGATGAATCAGGGTTGTAAACAGGCATTATTAAATCATAGGGAATTGGGGCTTCAGTTACGCTAGCCCATGCAGTATCTGAGAGTTGTACAGTTACATTGTTTGCACATAATGAGGGAATAAAATAGAAAACCCGATCTTTGTAGTGTTGTTACAGCTTCAAAAAAAGAAAAGGACGATCTAATGAGATTTATTTTTTTTTTTTTTATTGAAGCAGATCAGTGGAGTTGAATTTGGACCAACCACAGGCTGTCCTCCTTATTATCCAGTTAGCCAAATGTTCCCAGTAATTCATGCCAGCTGTTGACAATGTAGCAGCTGAGTAAGGAGCCGATTCCAAAACTCAGGGGAAGATCTTGATTTGCTTAATTACCACAGTCTACAGAGTGGCTGGTGATTAGTGCATTCTTTAAGGTGCATTTGGTTTTAACTGTGTAACACTGATTATTTTCTAAAGGATGGTGAATATTACTGAAAGAAACTGGCTTAACTGAACAGGTTTGGATTTTCCGGCTCGTATCAAAGTAAATGGAATACATATCAAACTGTGGCTATTGTTCTGTTGTGTTTTGAAAATACAGTGTTTTGATCATGTGTATTTGTTGCATTTTGTTTTTTCTCCAGGGAGAATGTGTGATCTGAAGGTTCCATTTCTTTTAATAGTGATATAAAAATCACTTATTACCCTTTCTCTTTCTCTATCCCTGCATTGGTATAACAAGCAAAACTACTTGAATGAGAACAACTCTGGTGTAACGCATTCTGCGCCATGACCCTATGCAAGGCTTTATTCTTGTTATTTTTCATGAGCCTTCAGGATAGTGGATATGATGCATGTAAGCAGAGGAATGTGCCAGTTCTGCAATTGCCAGAAATAATATAGCAACAAAAATATTTCAATGTGTTTTTCTTTAAGTTGGAGCAGATACATAGTGTAAGTTTTGCATATACTTTTTGTTTGTTTGTTTTAAAGATAGCTTTGACTTACCACTTTCAACTGTAATCACTATTTCTATGGTTTCTGATCCCTGAAGAATGGAGGAGGAAAGGAAACAAACCAGCATTTTTACAATGAAAGCTAAAAGAACAACATTGTATATAGTGTAGTGGTTGATCTTTAAGTCTGAGTCTTTTTTTACACATGTACTATACCAGGATAGAAGGAAGCAGGATGAGTGGCAATTTCAATTAAGTGTTTTTTCTGCTTACCATATGATTAACTTCTATGTTTCAGTCTTTCCCTAGTTAATTCTTTCCACTACCTTGAACTCCTGCACCTGAAGGAGAACTTGTTTGCCTGAAGTGTTGTCCTTTTTGTCTTTAATATTCAAAGCTTAATTTCTATTACTTCCTTTTAATTGTTTCTTGCCTTTTTATGTGCAGAAAATAATAGATGAAATTTCAACCTAGACTTAACCATTTTTGCATCTGTTTTTGCAGGTCAAACCAGTGATTCTAGTGCTCAATTAACCAGAAATAGTCGAGTAATTTGTCAGAAAGCGATTCCAGCAAGTACCAATTCTCTGTTGTGTTATCTCTATTCAAAGGAAACAGAATCTGATACGAAAAAAAAAGTCAATATACATATATTGAATTTTAATAACATACACAAAATTCAGATCTTGAATGGTTCTGCATAATGAAGAGAAGGCTATTGTGAATACACATGGCACCTTTCATCTTGAATAATTTTATAAACTACGTAGATTTTTTAAAGTCCTGTTTTTTTTCCAAGAACTTTTGAAGGTGTTTAATTTTGGACCTGTAGATTCTCTTTATCTAGAATAGTTCTTTATCTAGAATAGTTAAGAAATGGTCTGTATCTTTTTAGGGTGAAAACATTGTGTAGTGCAGCCCCTCAAAGGTTCTCAGCTTTCATTATGCATTTCAGAAAATGGTTACTCGTTCATTATAGCTTAGATTACTGGAAACTATGCACTGAGGTTTGTTGATTAGTTACTGTGCTTGTTATAAAAGTCAGTAAGAGATCACTGTTTAGAAGGAACATGGCGGCCTTTTCTATCACAGTGTGGCAAAAAGTATCCCTTTATTTAGCCCGGGTTTTTTGTGGGACTCCCTAATTTACCAAAGGGGAATAAATTGCTTGAATAATTCATGTATCTTTAAAAAGTGGTTGAGTTTTTTTATTTAAACTAGATCCAACAATTATGCAATGGCAGAATGAGCTCTTATATGCTGTGAAGTGCCAATATAGGTACCAGCATAGCATATATGTTTACTGTGCTTTTCCGTGTGATAGTGGTATTCATCATTTTCGAGACAGCAAAGACCTTATTGCATCTGGTCTACTCTTGCTTTCTCTGTCAAGCCCATCAAAATGCTATGAACCAGCAATAGTTTGTCCTTCAGATCCCACTCTTCCTACTTTCCAGCAAATATGAGGAACCTTAAAATGGTGGTCTGAAAGCTCTGATCATAGCACTCATTGCCTGAGGTACTCTCCCTGCTGGTAAAGAAAAAGTTAGAGTGGAGACAAGCAAGGAGAGAAAAGCATAATGTTACTTTTACCACGAGGTATTTTATTTGCTCACAGGTTTATTGCCCAAAACTCCTCAGTTGAGAAACCCTAACTCAGAGTATTGGGAAATGAAAACTGTTTACTTGATAATATCAGTCTCAGTTCTGGTGTTGTCCAAACTTGTTTGGCAGCCCACTTTAATCTATGAAATCAGAAGTATGTATGCATCAGAATAGAGGCATATAAAATCTGACTCTATCAGAAATTGAGTCTACATACATTTTAGATGCATTTATCCAGATTTACAGTATTTGCATTTAATAAAACCAAGGTATTTGGGCAATTCTTAAATCTTACTGGCAACTATAGTACCTTGCTATTCATAAGGGTCACCAGATTTATTCCCTGTACCATACGAAAATTTCAAAAAAATTTCTCTGCCTTAGAATCCATGAAAAAAGTTTTTCTAGGCTGACTTAACGTAAAATGTGGTGTTTGAAGTAGACATAAGAGAATTAGACACTGCTTATTGCTTTCTTTACTATCCCCTTAAAACAGTAACCAGTAAATTGAGTAAAGAGTTTGAATATCAGAGTGTTGTGACCTGTTTGCCTGGAATATATTCTGAAAGTATACGGTAACAGCAATCCTAAATTCACCCTGAAAATACCATGCAGTCTTCCATCTTCATGAGTAATAAAATTTTAGGATCCAAGTGGCAAGATATAATAACTGCATAAGGCTCCAGCTCAGTAGGGTGCTTAAGCACATGGCTAACCCCATACATGGGATGAAAACGGGTGTTTTCACCATGGGGCATGCCTTGATTTTCCTACATGTTTCCATGATGTTTCCTACAGTTATGTAACTTAAAAGGTTAAGCAAGACTGCATTTTTAAAAGTTTTAAAAGAGCACTGCCACACCAAATTACAAAACTCTTTTGCAAGGACAAGTCATTTCCTTGGGTAAAACTTGCTATGGGATCTTGAATAGGCATGTCAGGCAAACTGGAGACTCTCCATTTTGAAGCATCCTGTGAATTCAAATAGTAAACTGTGAAATGCAATGTATCTGCCTTGGATGAAGAGCTGAATCTAGCTTTGTCAGTTTTCAAAGCTATAATTCCAGAGAGTCTACATAATTCAAACCAGGACCATTTTATCTAATATGACACAAATTTGTAGTGTGTTAATGTAAAAAGTATCCAAGTACAGTGTAATATATCTCTATGGATTTGCTATCGGCTTTTTTTGTCTTAGCAGGGTATGCCATTAGTGACCACTTAGTTTTTATTGCAGTACGGAATACAGATGATTTTAAAGAAACCTATATGAAAGCATCTGTCAGAAATGCTAAAGATGAATACATGCAGCAATGACTTCAGTTATTTACTAGATTGTGACAAGATTACAGCAGTGCGTTACCTTCAAGTATTATTTTCAAGAGCATTACTGTATATCTGTTGCAAAATAGCATAGATTTTATAGTGAGCGAATGAGCTGTCAGCAAAGTATTTCTTAATTGTGGCTAAGCTCTTGGAAAGAGTATAGAGAACAGTGCAAATAAGGAGGTATCTTCTTTTCAAGCTTTTCTGCCAATAGTAGTTATATGGTGCCACAATTTAAATGCTGCTCTTTAACTTTTACAGGTTTTTTTTTCAGAAAATAATTGCAAAAGCATGTAAATGTCTTATTTCCTTCATAAGCCTTTGAAAATAACCCTCTTGGGTCTCTTGCCTTTTGCTCTCGGCTCTGAATGGCACTCCAGGGAGTTGGCATCTCTTATCAGAAATGAGCAGCCAGGCAAGGGGCAGCCAGCATATTGAGAGACCATAATAGTGTGTTGGTCAAGGGCACCAGACAGGTACTGAAAGGTCTCTTGTTGTGTTAAACAAATGCTATTTCCTTCCTGCCTTAAGTGGGAGCTAATTTTTTTTGTAAGCTGCTCTTTTGGCAAAAGAACAATAGGGATAAATAAGGCAACCTTTCCAGTGAGAGATATGCATTAGATTATCATAAATCCACAGATCAAAAGTGCTGTGGTCAATGAGAACAGGCATTGTAAGATTAAATAAAAGGACTAATTGAAAGCGGTGTCCCATGGTAGACAAAGGATTGACACAATATTGAGTAGATATAACCATGGACTAAGTAGAAAGCGGAAGAATACAATGCACGCTACTTTTTTTCAAAGGTTACGATTCTGTTTGTACTGGTGACTGAGTAGGTTTTGTGTGTCGTAAGAATAAGAGAAGGCTAAAAGTATATTCTATCTATTCTTTAAAATACTGAGAATTTGTTGGTGAGGCTTAATTATATACCAGTAAAAATATTAGGTCTTTTTAAGAATCCTTTATTATAGCCTTTTAATTAAGAAATCACAGACCTGAGGTAATAGATGTGCTTCTAAATATTAAATAAAATCATTGGCAGAACATCAATTAGTCAAATGTGTCCTGAGACTCTTAGATAAAGGTTTTCAATCTGTATTGCTGAATGTTATTTAGTACATATTATTAGGGCTTTCTGCTCTCAAATCTAGCAAACTCTGTATTCTCTCACCTTCATGTACACTCTTCTGAACTTCTCTGTCTGGTTTGTGGTGATTCAGTAAATGTCAGAATTGATTTTACTGAGGTTCCATGGAGGTATCTCAGTAGATTAAAACATTCCTGTCCTGATTTCTCTTCTGAGGGATGGTACATGTTTGGGTGTTTGCTCAGGTGAGTCTGGACAGCAAGCAGAAAGATTGGCTCTTAGACTTCCTCTGACTGTTGCACTCTTGTCCAGGAGAAACCACCTGGAGAAAGCAGGTGGTGTCTTCCCCAAGCAGTTGAGAGAGCTCAGGAACTATCTAGAGTGCTGGATGGTGCAACCAAGAGGGTGCTTTGCATCAGGAGCTGAGGCTGGCAGACTCCTATAAATAATAGGGAACAAACATCAGCAGGTTGCAGAGGAGACCAGGAAGAGACATGTGCGTATCTAGAGGGGACCTTTTAGAGATTCTTGCAGCTGAGGATGCTGTTGAAAGCTGATGGCAAAGATTTAACAAAGCTGAAGGAAGGATCTGCCCAGCAAGGACAAAGTGAGCAGTGGAGATTGATCCCACCCTTCCCCCACCCCACCCCCCAAGTTTTTTTTACTTTTAAACTTTATTATTTTTAATATATATTTATGTATTATATGTTATATAAAAATAATATATATTTTTAATATATTAACATATAATATATATATTTAATTCTTATTTTTAACCTGTTTTGCTGTTGAGTAAGTTTTATTGATACTTAAGAGTTTAAAATCCCTTTTGCTGTCTTCAGTGCATGCATCTTAAAGGAAAAGTACAGGCCTGCCAGTCTCAAAGCTCTTGCCAACTTGAGGTCTCATCACTTGGCTATCTGGACTTTGATTTATGTGAAGATTTCTCATTTATCATAGTACCATTGAGTGAGTTACCTATGTCTGCAATAGGGAATAACTTCAGTGATATACTATCATTTAATTCCTGAAGTGCTGAGATGTGATACATTTGTCATGGAAAATACATGACGTGATTCTTGACTGGGTAATTTATAACATTAAACTGTAAGTTTTTCCTGGGCTAGAAACATGTTTGTGTTGCAGCTCGTTTCATTCAGTCTGTGTTTGAGTGAATTCAGATTCTAGGATGATCTTGAAGTAAGAAGTTATTTCTAGGAGAATTCAAGGTTTAGTGCGTTGGAGAGAACTTCCTTTACCAGACCATAATTCAGCTGATGGTGGTTGCTCTATTGTAAAGTATTGATGTCTTGGGATAATGTTTTAGCAAAGTCAGGGAAATAGAGGCAGTGGGAATCCAGCTCTGTGAGTCACTAGCAGGATTTAATATTCATACCTGCGTATTCTAGGAACAGGGACCATCACTCATGAAATTAGTTGCCCAAATGAAGCAGCTAATTGATGAGCTCTTAACTTGAGGATAGCTGGAAATCTTTTTGGTCATCAGTGAAAAAGCATTCCTTGGGAAGAGCGCTATCATCAGGATAATAGTTTGAAACTGTTTAGCGAGTAGAGGATGAAATCAAGCTGCCAGGTTCTGTTCATCCCCTTTTTATTTCTCCTCTGTTTTTCCTCATTTGTGCTGCTTCTCACATTCTCCCAGAAAGGAAAGTTGTAAATCTTTTATTTGCATCAAAGAGTCTTGATGTTATAGGCTGACTACCAGGCATTTGCTATCAGATGCCATGCAATGAGTAGCAAATGAAAATTTTAAGGGAATAAAGACAGAGTTTACTTAGTTTTATAATTCTTCATTGATTTGTAGATGTACATCTTCTTTCTGGTTACCCATCCCTGTGAAATCATTGAAATGTCATTCACCCTCTTTCATGACTAACAAATTTTTGATAGTACTATTGAACAAAATTCAGCGTTATTTTTCAATCATCTTTTGCTCGATCTTAGGGCAAGGCTGAATATAAATAATGAAAAGGAGAGATTTTTAGGATAATTGGACTATGTTGAACAAGAAACGCTTGTGAAGGACTTTAGGGAAGATTAGGGAGTTCTCCAGTAATAGGTAAAAGCAGCTGGTTTTTAAACGTAAATTAAATTTACTAAGGTTTTTGTATGATGAAGTTACCTGTTTCCCAGAGACTTGTAGCAAGGAAAATGGTAGTCAAATGTTATGAATTCTGAATTAGGTACTAAGGAAAGCAGAGGAAATGAAATACTGACAAAAATTTACTGCACTTGTCTAGTGTCCTGCTGAATACATCTTAATGTTTGGTAGATAACCCATCCAGGCATGCTAGATCCAGTGATCTAGTAGGTTACTTAACAAGAGCTAATGCACGGCATAGTTATGCTAAAGAAAGCTGGGAAATAGTACAGAACGACTCTGTTACTTTTTTTATTACTCTGCTTTTAGCAATTTATTTGTATCAAAATCTAAAATTGGACTAAGTTATGAAAAACTACATGTAGTACTGTTATCTTAGTAAGCTTATAGTGGGAGAGTTCTAATGATCACCTAGTCAGTCATTTTTCCCCAGTTATCAAGGGCGAAGGTTTTCTTTGAGACTCACCAACATTTTCTTGCCTGCTATTTAAGTGAGTTATTTCCAAAAATCACCTGCAAAGAAAAAGGGAAAAAATACTACTTCAAAGTGTTTTGAAGACTATTATTATGTCCCCTTTTAGGCTTCCCTCCCCCCCCACCCCCCCGAATCCCCCAAGGTTAAACAAGGTTTTTAGATTGCTGTCCTCTGGAATCCATCAGCTTGTTTCTTGAAGCCTAGAGCTGAGCACAGTGCTGATATGGAGCCTGTGACATGGAGAAGGGGACAACATCCTGTCTCCTACAGCCACCACTGCTCCCAGCACTGCCAAGGCCTTGGGCACAGCAGGGGGCTGCAGCCTTGTCATCTATGTCACAGGTGGGTCAGAGACAAGAGTGATAGTACAAATGAGAATGGTATTGATTAAAGTGCTTGGCTTAAGTTCAAGCAGACTCATCTGCCTAGTTTATTTCATATATTGGCTTGAGGGACATGTTTAGATTCTGTTGTCTTTGGGTTTTTACACGTCTGTGTTAACAAATGCATGAAGTCCTTAGCCTTAAATTGATGTCCATCTTGGAGCTTAAAGTGAAACAGGTAAGAAGCTCCTGGGAAAGAAGCTAACAAAAAAATCCCATATTTTTTTTCTTGACAAAAATACTGTGCCACCTTTTCCTTGAAAGTTTCTTTTTTCTTCAGAATAATAGACTTTGTGCCAGGGTGTACCTTCAGCCATCCCCATTAAAAATTGATCTGAATGTTCAGTTTTATATGAAGTCCAAGTTCATCTTGAGGTAACATTATAAAGCAATTTGTGACTGCATGGGCACTGGGAGCTTTTATGTCCTGTGATAACAAATCCCCCTCACTGCTTTCCTTGTGGTATTGGGAAAGACAAAACCAAAGTATTGACATACAGAAGGGGCAAGAGTCTGGTGCAGGTGTCATCGATTAAAGTGGAAGAATAGCAGCAGCACACAGGAACTGCTTGCCTAGGGCGCCTGGAGATTGATATGAAATAGGCTCCCTAGGTAGAATAGAAGGGCTGCAGGAAACATCACGTCTGGGACCCTGAGAAAAATTTCTTCTATCCAAACCTGGACAGGATATGTCATCTGAGTAGAGTTCTGATCTAAGAATTCTGAATCAGCTGATGGGAATAAGTGCATTTTGAAAAACAGTCTCTATATCCATAGCTAAGAAATAAAAGTTACATATTTGTAACTGAGAATTTTCTACTTCTGGTGAACAAAGACAAAAGCACAAATGAGTAACACAGGTACTGGAGATGGGTGCTGGCCTCAAAACAATTGTTGCTCTTAATGCTTTGTCATTTTTATATTTGGCAGTTAGGCAAATTATGTTGACTTAATATCATGTAGTTACATTGCAGGAAGAATTTGAGCATAGTGCATATTGGGATTCAGGTTTGTAGTCCTAGCTCTCTGCTTGTGCAATTCTTCTCTAGCCTGTAACTGCTTCTCATCAGTGAAAAGGCATCTGAAAGAAATGAAAGTATCCTTAGTGGTTACTGTTTCTAATTTTTTTGTTGCTTCGGGATGTTAATTTCTGTTCTTAGTTCTGTGATCGTACTTCTTGTTGATCAGACAGCATAATAGATGAATATATGGGACTACTTTGGCTGCTGAGAAAACATCGGTGCTGCTGGCACCTTTGTTGACAATTGCCTTGGTACTGTATATACTGCAGCTTAGGCCCTGGAAATGATCCTTCATTATGTAAGAGGAGTAGCCCAGCTACTACACTCTTCCTTGTGTGTGGCCTCTACTTGATAATTTAATGTAAGACTTTGACATCCTTGAAAGTAGCCAATAGTCATTTTTTTCAACTTATGCTTGTCTGTGTATTTCATTTTCATAGGTTTTTTTTCTATTAATTTTTTAACACTACTGTTATAAAGAATAGAAAATGTCCAAATGACAAGAAACATAAGCTAGTTAATTGTCTTAGAGTTACCTGGAGAAGAAAGAGTCGAATAAAATCAGATGTGATGCGTAAGGTCTTTTCCACTAATACTTTTCATGAACACTTTACTGTATAGTAGGTCTCCTTATCCTGGTTTTATATCTGTACAGTGCCAGTATGAATATTTTAGGCAAGGATTTGATTTTGTTTAATTTCATTATTCTAACCTGCTTTAAAAACAAACTCACTCCCCACCACCATCTTACAACCCTACAAAGCTGGAGATACAGTATACAAAGTTCTTTCTAATCTTTCCTAGCTATAGATACTTGACTTGGCAGTCTTGTAAACAACAATTTAATCTAGGAAAAGTCTTGGTATCAACCTGTATCAGAAGGAAAGAAATCCCAAACCTCTATGGAATAAAAGTATGTACAAAGGGAGGTAGTGCGGAATAAGTTACTGTGTTTTCAATTCTCACCCTCACTTTTGTTACACCAGCTTCCCTCTGTAGACAGGTTTAAGGGAAGGATAATTTTTTTTTAAGGATGAAAATCAGTTTTCAGAGGGGAATGGGATTTAACAGTATAACAGTCATTACAGTTTGTGAGCTACATGTAAAGATGTTGAGAGTTTTATGGCTTACATTTTAAATGCAGCTGTGTTTAAAATAAATGTCTCATATTCTGCTGCAACATCAGTTTTATATCATGTCAAACTAAGCTATTTTACCTTCTGTTTAGTCATATTCCTAGATGTCATTAAAAAATAACATTTTAAGCCAGATCATGTGACAAAATGTCAGCTAAATGCATTGCTGGTTATAAGGCTGCTTCTTCAAGCTATGTTCTGGAAGACTATTTCGTGTCATATGAACCTATGGATACAACAAGTTTATGCATTGTCTCTGCCCCCTTTTCACCCATATTTTCATCCTTGTTTTCTCCAACAGAAAGGAGAGCCAAACTGCAGTATTCTTTCTCCAGAAACCACAGAGCAGCTGACCTTTGAGATTCCTCTGAATGATTCAGGCTCTGCTGGACTTGGTGTGAGCTTAAAAGGCAACAAGTCTCGGGAGACTGGAGCTGATCTTGGGATTTTCATCAAATCTGTTATTCACGGAGGTGCTGCTTTTAAGGTATGGAAGAAACACATCAGACGATCACTGTTAGAATTCCGATGTTTCTATGTTGGGTACTGAATCTCACTTGATAAGCATTCTAGGAACAAATATCTTTTTGTCACTCATTCCTTTAGGTGAACTGCAAATCTACTAATGTTTTGTCCCAGGATTCTTGTATAGTGTGTGGTAGGGGTTGCTAGAAGGAAAGTGAATTGGTGGAAACTTGGGGGTGAGGTGAGCATTTGGAAGCTGCAGGAAATGGGGAAGGATGAGAAGAATAAGGCTGCGTGGGTACAAGGAGAGCCTGCCTCCCAGCTTCCCCACAGCCCACTGAAGCGCATGGTATTTTTTTTTTGCATGCTGTTCAACTCAGTGGCAGAGAAGTTAGATATCTACGTTTATTGTCTATCTGCACTGCTTTTAGTCCTCACAAAGTGATACAGGCAGACTCATAAAACACAATCAAAGGACAAAATTTTTTACAAAAATTAGAAATTGGCAATTCTGTGAGGTTAAGGATTATGTGTTTAATTTTTGCTGTAAATAAAAAGGTAACACATCATTTTCTTTCTTATTTTATTCAAAATATTTTTTGCCATTGCAATAAAACTGCAAGCCTGGCATCAGTTGTTCAAAAGTTACCAATTGTTCCTGAGGTGGATTGAATTGGTAATATTAAATGGGTAAATGACAGTATTATGAATTGTTCTGCTCCATCTAAGCACCATACAAGGACCATTGTACATTTTTATGATTAAAAAGTATTTGAATTATTTACTAATCTTTAGGAAATCTGTTGACTGTATTTTTTTCCCAAATAAAACTTGAAAAAGGTAACTTTCTTGAAATTAGAAGCAAAAGCCTTAATCTTTCAGGGCTAGCATGTTTAACTGTTGTGCCATCCGTAATGTGATTTTTTTCCTCTTGTGTTATCTCAGCAATTCCTCACAGTCCTCTTTTCCGTAAAAATACCTTTTAATTCAGTGTATGTAAATTCCTCTACTGACATCAGCCTGCTGAGTAAGACAATTCACAGCATTAAAACTTTCATGATCGTTTATTTACAGCGGCTGGTAAATAGCAATAATCAAGGATTTAGCTTTGATGTGAAGGTTTAATACTTCCCTGCTTCTATTATTTACGTATCCTAGTCCCACAGTTATTTCAGAGCTCGGATCTTCTCAAGTATAACTGAGCCTGGTACATGCGGTTCAGAACACTGTCTGTAGTTAACTCAGGGCTAAAGGACAAGTGAGTAAGCTCATCTACTTGGTGTGTATCAGAAATGAGTTAAGGCACTATTGGCCAAATTAGGGCTGGATAAACTCAATTTATGTGCATGTCTGCTACACAGTACAACTCATTTTACTGCGAAAATGAGGCTGCCCTCCGTGCTTTCCCAGCTCTGTGTTCCCTGAGTAATTGTCCACACCGGTTGCAATGACAGTGTATATTGCCACAAATAAACTCATTGTTTTGAATAGCAAAGCTTGTAGAGCCATATTCCAGCAGAATTAGTGGGCTGGCTACCTGACTTGTCACATCATAGACATATAAGACAACCCTTTCTAGCTCCTTTCTCTTACCACTCTCTGTTCTCCTGTAGTTGCTCACTCCGGAGCAGTTAATTTTGTCTTGAGGGGTCTGCATACTAATAAAGCAGGACTTCTATGCTCACACCTAAGTAAATGGGCAACTGGCACAGTTAGTTGCCATGACTGGGAGATTTTGTCTTGTGATAACCTGTGGTCCTGTGACCTATCCTCTATTCTACCTCTTTATAAGCCTTTCATCAATTAGAACTGTGTAGTAACAGATCTGAGTGTAGGCTCCAGTGCAAATGAGATAGTAGCTGAGGTTCTAGCTTCAACCATAACTGTTCAGAGAATCTTTCCTATGTATTTTAAACAAGTGCCCACAGAATGCAGTCATTTTGGCAATGTCTTAAGAACGACAGTTTACTGTTGCATATGCATATAGAACAGCTGTCTTTCTCCTGTCTAATGATCTTTATATAGAACAAAACATAATCAATGGGTATAAACAATTAATAAAATTTCTTGTATCAAGTTAAAAAGTATGCATGTATTTTTGCATAAATATTTAAAGATGTCCTTATTGTCCTTATTTTAAATGTCTTTGTGTAGCAAGTTTTTAAATAAAATGCCTTTCTTTCCAGCTGCTAGTTGTCCAGAACATTTTCCCATGCTATTCATTGTAACTCTCTGAAACGTAGTATTATGGATTTAGACATGTGCATTTGCTTTTTGGTGTGCAAAGTTTTTTTGGGAAACTATGACAGGAGGAAATCATAATACTTACTGACATGAGAATTCTCTCACTATTTCTCACTGCTGCATTTAGAGTTTAAAATTTGTTCTGATTTTCTGATACCATGCTAATATAAGGGGGAGCTTTGTTCCCTTGTTTATACAGTCACCACCTGTCTTCAAAAGAAGACACGTAAACTTTGAACTTCAACACGTTTGTTTTACTTCTGAAGTAAATGCTCTGTCCTAATTCTGTATAAATGTTTTGATACATTAAATTTCTTTCACAAGTGTGTGTTTTAGAATGGAGAGTTACATATGAGATGCAGACAATTTTGCTTGGTTACTGGTATCCATTATCAGTCTGAAACAAAGGTCTGAAGAGAGGCCAACTTTTTAAAGTGTTTTTTCAAAAATCTTTTCAAATTAATCTGGTGCTGATGTGTTAGTAGCATTGCAAAGCACAGTAAGGGACCTGTAAAAAAAAAAAAAAAAAAAAAAAAACAAACCATAGGGGAAAATTGAAGTGTTTCATTCTATACTTTATGATTTTTTTGTCCTAGCTAAAGATTTTAGAAAATGTCAACGTATCTTGCATCATACATGCTACAGTAAGACCCAGTGCCTAGTTAACTGCTTTTGATACAAAAACAAATGAAATGAAAATGCCTTAATGTTCTTAGCTGGTGTTCTAACACTGTATACTGCAGGAATAAAAACCTAACTTTGCTGATTGAACCATTGTGTCTCTTCTTAACCTTGTTTTGTAATTTTTGGAGTGTCTATTTTTTTATCATCCTTAAGATAAAGAGGTTACTAGAATACTTGATACTTGTAATTACACAGAGCCTTTCATGTGAGGAAAACTAACATTTGATGGAGTTTAAATTTATCATCTTTCCCCATAACTTCAGGGATTTCAGCCTTATTAATCTCAAGACATCTTGGCTTTTCACTTGTGATGCGTTCCTGATAATCAGGTACTTGCTGTCTACTGCAGCTGAAATGCAGCAGAGCCATTATTAGAAATAATGGAATATTTTCTACGTGTACATTTGTTCAAATCAAACATGTTGTAGTTTGAACCTTTTGGGGGCTTCTGAGTGTTGTTGCAGTAAATATTGCTTGTTGTGTGCAGTGGATGGGGAAATTGGATGATTCCAGTAAATGCCATCAAGGAATTCCTTCTGAGAGAAGTGTCACTGATGTGATAAGGGAAATAACTAGGTGTGCTTTGATTAAAAACATCAGGCCATGAAGAACTTGGCATTATATCTCCCTGCTCTACTGTAAAAAGCATGAGAGTCTTGTGACTGACTGCCTGAATATGGTAGCCATGTGGTGGTAGGTTGTACCCTTGCTGTGAGTCTCCATAAAAAAATAAACCCAACATTTTTTCAATAAGCAAGGGAACAGTAACTTCACCCTTTATTAGAATAGCTCACTTGCAGTTTCAGAGATGGCATTTGAAAACTGTTTTCCTGAAATGCCAAATGTTATTTTTCTACTCAGAAGCCACAAAGAAACCTACCTTTCAGAGAGGAAAGAAAAAATGTGTTAAAACAACATTTAGCTTGTTTTGAGCCAAGCAGATTGTCTTGCAGTTCAGGCTTCTAAACCAGGCCATAACACCAGTGATGTGAAAATCTGTGTTTGGAAACTGTTTAGGTATTGGGATTTTTTTTTTCAGTCTTTAAAACGGCAAGAGGTTTTTTTCTCTGAAATAACTTCTACTTGACCATGTGTGAAAACAGTGTTCAGCTGTCTTCCAGCCTACCCTATACAGGTGACTTAGTGAGTGTAGTTGATCAGCATTTATAAAGCATGCACACCTTTTTTCTCCAATGGTAGTTGAAATGTTGAATTCAAGTTGAATTTTGTATTTAAGTGGAGCACTAACAGAGTGGGAAGAAGGGAAATGCATCAAAAGAAGTTGTTTAATTACTGACATTACAAAAATATAAATAAATACGAAGTCTCATACAAAAGTATTACAAGGCAAATTAAAAATCGGGCCAATTCAGAGGTTTCTGAGGCTGCAGTGTGATTCATTTAATCATATGTGTTGTGTTCAGGACAATTGCATAATCAACAGATGTAGTCATGACTAGATGCATTTGACAATGTATTTGTATATACTTTAGTAAGAAGCTTTAATGGATATTTATACATGGGTGTTTATCCACAGAAAGGAAAAAAGTAATCCAAGAACCTGTGGGACCATAGCAAGAGGACATGAGGACCTGTAAAATTTTCAGTCTTACAGAAACTCACAAAAAATAAAATCTTTTTTCCCTCAAACTCCTGCTGCTGTGAATGGCTCCATTCATTTCAGCAAATTTTGATAGAACACAAAGGAATTGCAACATGTGCAAATAATAAAACTCCCTGTTCAACAATTTAACTCTTCTCTCCCTAAACTTTAGCATGTGTGATGGCATCATTTTGTATGTAGAGAAAGGGTGGGGTTAACCTATTGACTTTGGCTGTATGTAAATTTATGTTGGCATGAAATATTCAGCAGAGAGGTGGGAGAGGTTTCATGATCTTTTCCAAATGGCATTGCTGTTCACTATCCTCCATTCCCATACCCCCGCCCAACCCCCTCCCCAAAAAAGTTTTATTTCTCTTCATTTTCCTTCACTGAGTGACTCATATCCCAATTCTGTCTTCCCATCTTCTTGTCCCTCCCAGTTTATTTTGGATTCTGGTGTACGCTGTTCTTCTTCAGCTCTGTGGCTGTTCATACTCTGCTGTGCTGACGATGTACCCAGTTCCAACAAAAATAACACTTAAAAAAGTTGGGTTTGTCACAGCTACTGTAGCTCACTTGAGCACAAATGACTTATATTTGACAGCAATAGCCAAATAGTTAATTGAACATCTTAGTGATAGAAAAAATAAAAATGGGATAGTATATATATTTTGGATTACTCAGATGCATGAAATATGTAAACAGTTCAGACGAGTGCCTTATGAAGAGTATGTAATGAGCCTATGAATTAATTAGATTCATTTAACCAAGCAATGTATTTCTATGAAAGTTCTTTCCTTGCTATTCTTTCTTCACTGTCCTTCTATATTGAATGTCTTCAGTTTCTTACTTTCTCTTCCTTCTTTGAGGTCTGATGCCAACCTGATAATTGTGAACTTGACAAGCTTTAATAGAAACTCTTGTCCCTTAAGTAAATAGACCTTATTTTCTTGTTAAAGAGAAAAAAGTCCATGGCACATGCTTTTATGAAAAGAAATAAATCACAGATGATAATGGCAACAGCAATAGGACTTGTAAATCACAAAATAGCAGTGTCCACAATTTTATTACACCCACAAATGTCAGTTAACCTTGGCAATGGAATGACTTTTTTCAAAGCATAGGCTACTTGATATGGCTCAACCCTAATTTTGGTTTTGGCAGCAGGTTGGATGTTAAAATACATGGACAGCATTAATTAAAATAAAGATACTTAAGTCTTAATGACCATTCTGAACTGAGAACACTACCCAGATGGCATGGTAATTGTGACAAGATAAACAATAGTGAGACTATAAGACAAAATTTTGGAGCTGTTTCTTACCAGACCCTGATAGCAGATAAGAATGCATGGAAATATGTTGCAGTACTCCATGTTGCACTGTAGGTGCTAACAGCTATGGTGTGGGTCCTTTAACTAACCAAAAGCTCCTTTTCTTGTTTTCATTTTAGAATTGATACAAATTAAATTCTACATGCAAGAAAACTAGCAGCATGTGCATGCAATTCTGTGTTTATAATGGCCCTATGAACTCTTACCAAAATGTAGTAAATGGATGGAAAAAATGGTCAATTAATGGACACAGATTTTTTCTTTTTAAAGACCTGGTGCTATGCAGTCTCTTGACTCTTAAATTTTAGAAAGCAACATCTGATTGTCAGCATCTTTCTTTCCTGCATGTAGGACCTCTGCCTAATAATTCTTTATTTAAAAAAAAAAAATAATTTTGTTTTTATTTTTTGCTTGTAGGATGGTCGTTTGCGAGTAAATGATCAACTTGTTGCAGTAAATGGGGAGTCACTTCTGGGCAAGTCAAATCATGAGGCTATGGAAACACTGAGGCGCTCCATGTCCATGGAGGGGAACATTCGTGGGAGGATCCAGCTGGTAGTTCTCCGGAGACTAGAGTTGCAGACAGAGGTGAAGCAATAAATGAATGCATTTATTAGATAAATGTCTTTCCAGTCCCACTGTTTTTGCATACAAGAGATGATGGCTAAAGTCTTGGTCACAGATTGCTCCTCCTGGCAGAATGAATTCTTGACTTAATGGAGTCAGAATTCAAAAAGTGTTTCCTGGTCTCGCTGTTCCTGTTGAGGCCAGGCTAAAAGTTGCCTCTTGCTTTAATTTGACAAGTATTAGAACAAAAGCAACTGTGGTCCCAAAAAGGGTTAATTTAGGATTAACATGTTGATGTAATTTTGACTATCTGCTACCTCCTCAAGGCAAATAGCTGGGATACAGATGAATTGAATTCTGGTTTCATTTGTTGTCATGATGAGAGACCTTAATGTCTTAGTGTAATTTGGATTTTATTGGATTTTACTTCAGTCTTGCTTTTTCTTTTCCATTTGTATATTAGTTCACTTTTTGTGCGTGTGTGTGTTCTTCTGGTCCTGTCCTGTCCCTCAACAATTTTTTTTATTTTTTATTTTTTTTTTTAACCTTCAAGGAATTAATATTTTACTTTCCCAGGTCAGATGAAGGTCACCCCTTCAGGATGGGTTTCTGAGTTGATTAACATAAAACTTGCTTAAGCAAGGTAACAAAATAAGAGAAGAAAGAAATTTTAGTGTTTTCTAGACCTCATATAAATTGATGTTTGCCAATTGCCTCTTATTTTGAAAAGGATTGGTTCTATGATCTCTCTTGTTTCCGCTCTTTCATGCATGCACATGCATAAGCACACTCCTTCATCTTTACATAAATAACATGTATGTATGTCTAGTAGCTGCCCCTACATCTCACCCCAGTTTTAATTTTGACCCTTGAGTAAATATTTTAATAGTTTTTCAACATCTGTAGATTTCCTTAAAATAAAAATACATACAAGTAAATTTGTGGTATAAAAGGTTGTAATAAATCCTGTTATAGAATTCCAAGAGTTGATTTCAAGTTTCTTATTTAATAAGCATTGCTGGAACATTTTAAAATGTTAGGAACAATCATGTTTGTGGGTATATTTGCATAGATTATCAAAAGGGGGAAGAGAATACATTACCTTTTAGTATAATTAACTCAATATTTTCCTGATAACTTTTCTATTTGAATTACTACCATCATTGATTGATTGAGAAATAGATTTATAAGTATATTGCTTTCCAATCATTATGCACTAACTTTGTTGGGAGGATACTTTGCAAGAGCTTCACTGATGTCAATCATGCCAGGAAAATACGAAAAATATTCATTAGCAGTTCTGAAATATGTTAGAGGAAAACACATTTTTGCTTTCCTTTTTTATGTGACATAGCATTATGCTGTAAGGAAGAATTGTAAAATATATATTTATTGTGCACTCTTGGGACATAAGAAAGATTGCTCACCTTCAAATAAAGCTCACTCCTGCAAGTTTTCTTCATTTAACAAAAGCCAAAATTTTTTTTAAAACTTCCTATCAGACATCAGATTGACCTAATAAAAGCATGAGGCTGCTTTTTATAGTTAAGTGTATAGTTTTGTATATCATCCAGATGTATTATAGAGGTAAATAATCTTGACTCAATCCCTATGAAGAATGCATAATGAGGTCTTGATTGAATCACATTCATTTTAGACAGGAATTAATTTTTATAGGGTTGTCTTTAGGTTCAATTGTAATTCCATTTGAGTCTGGAGACCACAGCAGAAATGGGTTGTTACCCATTCTTTCCTTTCCCCAAAACAACTTCCTGAGTATTGCATCTCAGCTTGGTACAAGGAGAATACGTTTAGAAATGCATTATTGTTTTTATTGGTCAGGACACTAATGGAGGTCTTCCATGGCAGTTATGTTTTATAAGCTGAATACTCTAATTAGGCTGGTTACTGATCAGTTGTTGGGATATTGATTGTGTCATTTATCAAAGAGCTGGAAAAGCAGATTTGTTTTTGCTGTTAATTTAAGGTTCCCTATCCCACTGGGTATAAGTCTCCAATGTAGTAGTAGTAGTTTGGATGTTGCAAGGCTTAATTTAGCTAGCAGTATCCATGAGAAAGTAGTAAATGTGGACTAGTGGCATAAGGAATCTTATGTAAACTAAAGAATTTCCATTAATGAGAAGAAACCGTTGTCAGTGTCTGTGTGGTGTGTGTGTTTCTGTACAGAGGTTCAAAATAGCCTTTTCGAGTGGCTTGTGCGGCACAGAGGAGGAGAGATTGTTGCATGTGCTGCCTGTCCACTGAGACTACGTTTGCAGCCATATTGTCACTGTGAGCATCCCATTTTGTGTTCTGAGGTGCTTTTTTGCCATATCATCATTATTACTTTTATTGTCATTATTCTATCTTTTTTTATTATTTTTATTATTATTAAGCTGGAAAGTCAGGTTGCAAGGTGATCTAACACGCTGTCTTTTTTTATGCGTTGGTTTGCAGGCAGTCACTTGCCAATGCATTAAACCTCTTGCATCATTTTACAAAGAAGTTATATGGGTTAGATACATGCATTTCTTCTGTAGATGTGACTGTGAAATTTAAGGAATGATATGTTTAGTGTAATATTTGCTGGCATAATGAGCATGCACTTTAAAAATAGAAGCCAGTTGGAGGCCCCTTCAAAAAACAAATATAAAATCACAGAAACTATAAAGGTTATTTTGAAAACTAGCCATAATATTCCCCTGTGTGGGTCTTCTGTTTTCCCTGAATAGTGAGAACAAAACCATCTTTCTGGGTCTGTCCCAGTTTTAGAAACTGTGATTATTTCCCCCACCCCCCTTTTTTCTTTTGAGCAACTGCTCAGGAGAATAAATTAGGCGATGTGGCATGTATGGCGGGGGGGAAATGTCGCAAAAGAAAAGCTGACTAGAGGTGTGACAGGAGTTTGTTTAGCTGCTAGCCAGAAGACCTGCGCTTGGGAGTTTGGTGTAACTCCTTACTTGCAAAACCGCGCTAGTGTGTGATCATCAGAACATATGCAGTCAGTCTCTGAGAGAAGGGAACCAGCTGGCTGGCAGAAAAATACCATTGGCATTGCCCGTGTTCTTGTGTTGACAGTGTCACAAGCTGCCCTCCCAGATGGAGAATTTGAATGAAGCCAGTTGTGGGTCATAAAAAAAAAAAAATCAGTCTTCATTTTCGTGCATCACTCTTAATGACTGATATTGCTTAGATATTGTCTTGTTTCATGGTCAGCAAAAACAGATAGTCATTTTGAATATATCTTTCAAGTTTCCCATTTAAAGGGAAGCAATGTACAATGAAGATTACATGATACTGTATTTGTGCACTGTTTGCAGTGATGGCTGATCTTCTGCATTGTTGAACATTTAATTTTTTTGTTACAAAGTGTGGTTCTGTTTTTCCCTTAGGACCGCTCTGACCAGGGAGCCTTTCAAAAATCAGCCTTTGACGGGAGTCATAACTTTGCAGCTGCTTCCCGACGCAATGATTCTATGATTCAGCCATTCGTGACATGCAGTGCTCAGGATAGAATAAAAGGTAATCTCTAGATATCCTTCTCTGTGCTAAAAGAAAGTGCTTTTTGTTTTTGTTTTTTGAAATCCACAGCCACTAGAAAAGCAGTTAATTAGAGTAAGTGCACACTATGTTACTTTGAGGCTTGAAGATCCAGAGAGGGTGGGAGAGCTGACTCAGAAGTTGTGAATTAGATTCCTGGCACAAATTCCAGTTTAAGTAACAGTTTCTAACTCGCTGCCCCAACACGTAAGGTTGGATAAAAAACAAATGATGAGTGCAAAATATATGTTGTCAAAATGTTTATTTTCTATATATCTTTAATGAGTGCAATGATTTTTGCATTGAATTCTTAGACTATGTCCCAGGTTGTTATAAGCTAAATGAATTTATACAAAAGTGTGATATTCATAGAGTACACTTGCATAATTTAGACTTAAAGGTAAAATTTGTTCAAAGGTTAGGATCATTCCCTTAATTTACAAATTTGAATTATATTAATGAACTCATTAAAAAAAATAGGTAGACGTGTACGTTGTACAAAGAAAACATATATATGAGTATATGCAAGCATATAAGTAAGAGCTATTAAGACCACTTATTTTCCTGTCTTCTTTCATTTCTGATGGCATACTGTACTATCTGTCCAATTTGCACCTGACTCAGCAAGAGACTAGTTATTTGAAAAGTTTAAGTATTTGAGATGGTCTTGACCCCTATCCTTTTAAGTGTACTCTTATCCTTCAAGCCAAGCACGTACTTAAATACCTTTCAGTAGGAAAAAAAAAATAATTTCTTTGATGTAGTTGAATTATGCATGATTTTTTCCCACTTCCCTAGACAACTGTGGAATCTGGGTGGCCTGCAAAAAGTAATTTCATAGGCTGCTGTGATGACTTAGGGTACTTTTAACGAAAACCCAAGAGCCTATATCTGTAAAGCTCAAGAAAAACTCCCATATAATTTAGGGGTATTTACCCCATTTGTGTTGACTTCAATATTTTGTCAATATTTTGACTCCAGGCAAATAATTAGATATAGGCTCAAGCATTGTAAATATTCAAAGATCAGATTTTTTTATTTTTTTTTTTTAAGATCTGCCACATATTTCTCTTGTATGGAATTCACACTGATTCTGTAGTTACAGGAGAAAAGGGTCATCCTTGGAGCTAGCCTGCCCTGTAAAGTTAGCCATTGCCAAAGGATCAGAAAACAGCAAAAACCTTTAAACGGTTCCTTAAAAACATAAGCAACTGCTAGGAAGCCACTGATCCAAGTGAATGGCGACAGGTAACTTGTCACTTAAAGTTCAAAACAAAATATGTGGAAGAGCTGTACTTTCAGATAAGGATTCTCTAACTGTGATCCAAAAATCAGGATGACTGGTTTGCAGCTTATTCATAAACTAATTTTCAATTGAAGAATGATGATAAGAAGGCATAAGAGCAAAAAAATGTGATGGTCTCAGAAGAGAATGTGTGTCAGATGTGGAAAGGATGCTCTGGAGCGTTGCTGAGAGCTATTGTCAGGGAGGGTTTGACATGGCTGGGGCTTCCCAGCCATGGCCTGGGAGCAGTTTGGAATTGGAGTCAGTGGACAGCAATTGACAAAGTTATTTCTAGAAGTATCATTGTGTTGCGATTTCTCATGAAGATTTGGCATTTGATGAGTAAGATTTAAGTGATCTTAATGGAGAACTGCACAGACGCTTTCAGCAGCAGGGTGTCTGCAGTAGGGCTCTGATCCGAAATTTTCTTGGTGAAAGACACTTTGGGCTTACAGTAGTCCTACACATTGTTGAAATCTTTCTCTAATTTTGAAGTCATAGTATTAATCAGTATTGAGCTAATACTCATTCTACTTTCCCTTTGAGCTTATCATGTATTTCCAGTCATTGGTTCAAAAAAATTTTTGCATTGTTTCTTATAAAATTCTGTCCTCAGTCTTTCAAGGCATCTCTAAGGGCAAAACACTACACCTATACACAACCTTCATTTAGCTCAATTTTGAACTTCAGTTTTGTGTGTCTGTTTAGGGACGTGAGCCACAGATGTGGTGAGCTTCTTGTGACAGGCAGGAACAGTCCCTTGTACATTCTTATGGTGTACTATCCAGATCTTGTATGTAGAAGTATGGTTGGTATGTTTTAACAAAAAATAATGAGATAGAAGAGATTTTTAACATAATAGAGTACCTACTGTAAGAATTTAATGACAGGAGCTGTATTACATTTAATAAAACGTCATTTTCTCAATTAATGTTTTCTAGTAAGTTATTTCCGGTATCATTCACTGCTCCTACCAATAAAATGCTTATAAAAGCTCAGCAAAAATACACCGACGCTTGGCCTCATAATATTGCTGTCTGTTTTAAGAGTCTTTTTTATTATACATGAGCAAGAAGGCTAATGTCTGGGGAAAACTGGTTATAGCCAAAACATTACATTTTGTCTTGCCTGTGGATATTTAAATAAAGGGGGAAGAGATACTAATCCAATATTGAAATGCCAGTGTTTGTTCTATTTTTGCATGAATAATACTTGCTGCCTTCAGGTCCTCACTTCTTTTGCTGCCAAGCTGTTGCACAGATTCAGTGTTTTTTAGAACAACCTCTTTGAGAATTGATACTTCAGTGCCAGCAGCTTCACATTTCTGGTGTTGAAAGATTACTGGAATGTGTTTCATTAGAGGTTCTTACGTATTTCTTATACGCCCTTACATTATAAATGGTTATGGGGAAATGCTGTCATCTCTCTGGTTAACTAGCAGAATAATCATAAACTCTCTCTACTACCATAGACTGCCGAGTCTCTATGGTTGTACAAGCATCTGTTTTCATACGTGTGGTAATGTCAAAATAGAAAATTAAGAAGTTAAATTTAAAATTAATGTTTAAATTTTGCTTGTAAACATTACGTGTCTTATAGACAGACTCAATTATTTACTCTCCTAAACTGTTTAATATCTGAAAATTCAGTACATTTTTTTAGTGGCTTAGCTGTTCCTCTGATCTCCCTAAATCTGTTAAGATCATTTCCTGAGGTCTTGAACATGGAGCCAGCGACTGCCTGTTAGGTTAAATTCTCGCACTCTTTTGCTCCTGCTCCCATTTTGCTGGGAGCTGTAGTCGCTTGTGATCATTTCTGATTCTCTCAGGAAGTCTGAGATTTTTCTGTGTGTACTGTTTGTGTACTGCAAGAAAAGTGCCAGTGGTAACCCATCACCAAACAGACTTTGTGAAATTACATATCAATTACTGTGAATCTAAGTTAATATAACAATATGGTATGCTCAGTCTCTCCAGCTATGGCTATTGGAGTCTGCTCAAAAAGGGTAAAGCACAGTGTAGGGTGTATTGTGAATTTTTTTTTTTTTTCTTCTTTTCTTCCATCGGGCATCTGTTTCCTGCTTTGGGACTTCCTAAATCAGAGGTTCTGTCTGGACCATTGTGGCATTGATACCTCACTAAATTTTAGTCTGTTTCTTAATATTTTTTTAAAATTTGGTTCCCAAAATATCCTCATGTTAATGAGTTCCATGATTTAATGGCACAGGAAAAAATACTACTTTGTGTTTGTCCTGGGTGTGCTACTTGATAGTTACACCAAGTGCCTTTTAGTTACTGTGTATGATACTGTCAGTGAGAGCTTCCTTTTCACCTTGTGCATAGCTTTTACAATTTCATAGACTCCTCTTATATCCCCTTTTATTGCTTCTTATTCTAAACCAAAGAAGTCTGTGTTCCTTGTAGGAATGTTTTTACATGTGTCCAACTACCCTTGCCACCTTTTCAATATGTTTCTGAATTATATTACATCCTTTTTCAGATAGGAAAGGAAGAATGAAACCTTAGATGCTGCTTAAAAACTAGGCACACCCTTTACTCTGAGTTCTAGATGGAGTGTTTGGACTTTTCTTAAGGCTCTAAATGTCTGTTTCCTTTTGACTTCGTGGAGTATATATTCAAAGAATGATCCAGTGCACTTCTGTTGTGTTGTTCCTGAGTGGTAATTGCTATAAAGTAATAGGCTTTGTGTATGTGTCAAGAGTTTTCCCGTACGCCCATGTGTGTCACTTTGCAGTCACTGACAGGGAGTTTCACCTGTGTTTCCTGCTTACTTAATATCCTGCAATGTTTTTGCAGAGCTTCATAGTCTGCTTATTTTTGGTAGTTCTGAGTGTTTACATGTGTAAATTTTTTTTCATCTCCCGATTCATCTTTCAGATAATTTAATTACATTGAACAATACGATTTTCTTTTTGTTCTAAATTCTTTTTACTGTAAGAACTTGCCCTTTGCTCATCTCTGTTTCCTCTCCTTAAATTGCAACCTGAAAGAATGTAATCATAATGCAAGAAGCCAGTATGCATATATGTTAGGTAGCATACCTTTTTTTCTGCGTAAGACTGGCAATCGCTATCTTTTTTTTAAGGTCTTGTTAGAACTGTTCTCCTTGTCTGCTCACCTTCGCTTTCTTCTGATGACGTTCTCACTTTTCCTGAGATACAGGGTTTGAACTATTTGCTGTCTTTCTGATCTTTAGGGTACTGTCCAACCAATAGGAGTTTTATAGGATTCTTGAGCTAAGAGCATGATTTGGTTTGTTTGTTTGCTTTTAGGGAACTATCTCAGTACTCTTATCTAATAAACATAATCTATTGCTGTCTGCCTTGATCACCTCTTTGTTAACCCTATTTCTTTCAAGTTAGATTAGTACTTTCATGCAGGATTGTGCAAAAAGACTAGCAACATGCAATGCAACAGAAGAGCTCCCATGAAAGTGTGGTATGTCGGTATTGTTAAATTGCTTACCTGCCATTGAAACTCAAGGATTATTAAGAGTCCATGTTTCGTGTTAAGTTTTGAAGACCTGTTCTGCATTGAAAAATGTAGGGACTTTTTATAAGATTAGACCTTTAGATTGAGGTGAATTTAAAGGACAATAATGAACTGGCCTACAGCAGGCACAGCAGTCATATTAAATACTGCAGGTATGTAAGTGTTGTTGCTTAGCAAACCACTGAATGGTTTAATTGAGTAGTTCATGTTTTTCTTGGTCCGAAGTAATTTTCCGGTGTGAGTTGAATGCCTTTTGTAATGGTAAAGAAGGTGCTATCGTAATGGTAGGAAGATGAAGACTGTAATTCAGAAATGCCTCTTTCTTCTCTTGCCATGGGATAACAGAAATGTTTCTTCTTCTGAACTCTTTGCTGAGAATGTGGTTCTCTTCTGTACATGAATGGTGGTAAGTGCTCCCCATCAAAGGGAATGAAAGCATGAACCTACAATCAGTTAGGATGCAGCTATGTAGAAGTGAAAATGCCTTCAAATGGATTAAAGCAATTTGTGCCTTGCACTCAACTTCACTATAAGCACAAAGTTTCCCTATATTTATCTTTAATTTTGCATATGCAAATCTGAAAATCAGCCCTTCAAGAAATCCCAAGGGGTATATTTTCTGCTTGGTGTGATTTTAATTCTAGTTTAGTTAGTTTAGGGATTTGAATAATTTGTGACTCACTTCAGCATTGCTTGAGGCCTTCTAGTCCAGTCATTGATCAATGAACTGGTGTAATATGCTTGTTTCTGCGGCTTATTTAACCCCTTTTTAAATTTTATTTCAGAGTTGCCAGTGTCTGATCGTGGCAATGGTGAAAATGAAACTCCTCCACCTCTCCCACCACATCCCAGTGAGGATCTGCTGAATGAGGATTATAATCATAGGTTGGACCTTGGCTATTCTTAATATTTACAGCCCTAATTGCTCATTAGTGGTTGTGATAGTAGTTCTAATTGATTTTAAAATCACTTTTTATTTTTAAAAAAATTGTACCACCATTTTTATTCAGCTAGATGATCCTTTAATATAAGCTGGGAATGTTATTTTAGCATTTAGTGCATTGTTCATTTCAGTTGTTCATAAACTGCAGTACACCTGCTATTCATGATATATGGATCACAATACCAAGCATGTGTTTAGTAAAACAAAAAGAATCCCAAAACATCCCAATTTAAAAAAAAATTAAAAAGCATTTAAAACTATACCAGTAGGTGCTATGTGTAGCTGCAGTGCCTGAAGTCTCTTAAAGCTTTGTAGGAAACTGAATCTTCTTATGTAGCATGTCAGCCAAAGACATTCTTGAGGTTACAAAATGAAGCCTCAGTAACATTGAAATGTTTAGGGGAAAAATTAATGGACACTTTACCAGTTGTAAATGCACTGGGTAGATTTTTCAGATATTTCAAGAATGCCTTTTGTAAAGACTGGTGTCCTTGATGGCAGCTACAGGCTTTGATTTCCATAGTAAATATGGAAATTTGGAAGTGCAGAAAAGAATTGTACACGTTAGAGTTTGGGATGGCATACACTTTGTCTAAGGTAGCACAGGATTCAAATCAAAGCATCTTTTCAACCTACCAGACTCCTGATGCTGAGAATTCAATGAACTCGGTTTACTCATTTTCTGTGTATTCAGTTTTGATAGGCATGCAACTGTTTTATTGCAGTGATGTTAGGCAAATATGCATTTCAACTAAAAACTTAGTCATACTTCTGTCCTTGTGTGCATGGATGTGATTAAAATCTACCCTTCAAATGACTGGTTACACATAGTATTGAAGAGTAGATATATTTTATTATGGGTACCTTGAATTCTTCGTACAATGAAGACTCTTGTAACTATTTTCTTTTTGCTAACAGAGTAATTTCACTACAGTAATTTCATAATTTCTGGTCCAGGCAGGTATGTAGGACATGGTAAACAAACAAAAGTCTGCATCGGCTAATAGAACTCTGCATTAAATTCTCAACTGCAGTTGTTTGCTAGAACCTATTCCTAATTTTTCAATAAGTTGGGAGCAAAAACGTTCTCTTAAATTATAAAGATGTATTGAAATGATGATGAATTTACAGGCCCCTTCTCCAACCCTGACTTTTTTCCAGTGTTGTTTTGGTTTTCCATTTGGAACTTAAGTTCTGTTGAAATTGAATTGCTGTGTTGAATCATGCTGATTTCATTGAAACTGCATTTCAGCAAAAAAATGGGGAAAGTGTTTTGACACTGTAAAACCAAAGCTTTTGATTGAACAGTTTGGAAATAAATGTTTTTAATTTTGGAACTGCTTTCTGGTTTTAGACTATTTAAAAAATATATTTGTGTTTCTAATTTAAAAGAGACACAGAAGATTTCAGATGCATTGCAGTGAGGTGTTTTGACGACTCCTAGGTGAAAGTTACATTGAGTTTCACTCAGGTGGGATGTTGAAATGTGTAGGTATTTGTCTAACTTGAAGTAAAATAATTAAAAGCAAAACAGACAAACAAAAAAAAAAAACAACCCCAAACCATGATACCTTGGAATTCTTCAGTGTTATGACACCCTCCATAAGTCCCCCAGGCTCCAGGCTCTGCAGAAGTGGTGCAAGGCTATAAAATAGCTTTTTATTAGCAGATGAAGTAGAATTGAGCCACGTCTATTGGCAGTATTTTTCCAAGTTTCTGTAGCATGTTATTTGGGAATGCAGTGGTTAAATAGGACTGGCAGAATGCAGGAAAAATAAGAAAAATATGAATTGTTTAAAAGCAATTATCACTAAGCATTTTTATTTGCATCCATGATGAATAACAAGTCACTGGAGGTGCTAAGTCCTAGAAAAGAAAAGGATCGATAACTGGTCTTAAAATGCATGGCCACAAGCAACTGGAGGAAGAAACACATGTATATTTGTGCATTAATTAGTTCGCTTGTGTTTTGAACTAGTGCCTAAATATTTTACATGTCTTTTTTTTTTTCTCTCCTGCAGCCCCATCATAAATTCAGCAGTGCATTTAACAGATCAGCACATCAACTTCAGATCTTTGACACCATCCAAGCAGTCTGAATCAATTAATCTGAAAGCCTCAAAAAGCATGGATCTGGGTAAGAAGGGGTGGGGTGACATATAGGTCAGCTTTTTAGCCTTAGCCCATCTGCACCATCTCTGTTTCTTGTTTTTGTTTCTTAAACACAAATGTCAGGGAGTAAGTTGTGCAGAGGAGCTGCAGTGATGGGGACAATGGTCTGCCTCCTGTGGCATCTAATTGCAAGTACCCTTTTTATTGAAGCTGTAGAAAGGTTGGTTAGTTGTTGTTTTTTTTTTATTAAAGGCCTTTCTATCTGTTGTATTGAAATCTTAGCTGAGGAAAAGAGGGAGCGTTTGTAGAAATGAGCAGAAAGAATTGCTGTACAAGTTTTAAGTGTCTTAAAAAAGCAAAAAAGCAATAACAAATGTCATTTTGATACAGAATATAAATGATTGCAAAACTACACTGAACAAAGGCTAGCTTTCCTAGGACAAGTTGTATATTTCTTCAGTGACAGTGACAAACACAGGCAATCGAAGTGTTGCAGTAGATCTTTATAAATGCTTGAAGAGTGGTAAGGTTATGGTCCTCTACCCATCAATGCTGTGTAGAAAATCTTGCAGGGTGGGTGAAGCAGAAAGTAAATGGTTCTTTCAGTGCTGGGAAAGCATTTGTGGGTGGAAAACCGAGCCATGTTTTAATGAGAATTCAAGGAAAAATTCACAAAGTTCTTAAGCCTCAAAGAAAACCAAATATGCTTTTCTTTTTCCTTTTAATTCTTCTTTGTGGCAATCATTCTTTATGTGTTTGGTTTTTTTCCAAATTTGAGTGTTGATGGAGTAACTTTGAGACCTACCATTAGGATGTCTTTAATCATAGATTTGTGTATTTTGTTGGATCAGATTTTTGTACACCATTAATAGAAAATTACTAATTTCATATATAGTTTAAAGGAAGATTTTTCGTGGTGCTTTTTTTTTTTTTTTCCTGAAATGTTCTATGTTGGTCTTAGTTTTTGTATTGTTGGTTTTTATTGTCATCTTAATGTAATATTCTGATATAACATAAAATTTGTGTACGTCTCTAATGGAGTGTGAGGAAAGTCAAATAGTTATTAATGTAGGATAAGAATGGATAAGAATTCATTTAAGGGAGTTCTTAAGGCAGAATTTTAAAGCTACAGCATGATCAGACCAGAAATTCATCCTTTTGCAGTTGTTGTGTTCCACCATTTTGATGAAGAATAATGAATTAGATGATTTTTTATTTTTTTTTTTGGAAGAATGGAAACACTCCCCAACAAGGGTATAATTTTACAGACTTGAGTCAAAATGTATATTATATGTAGTCTACTAGAAAAATAAATGTGCGACTCTACTGAATCTTCTTTTAGAAAGGTTTACTTACACCTCCCACAAAAGTCACTAGAAAGAATATTCACTAACACCAATGTAAAATTACGCAATGGGAGTGCACTTGAGAGCATATTCAGAACTGCCGGGTAACTTTTCCTTCCTTTGGTCCTGGTCAGTGTTCATTTATATTGTGAGATTTAAATTCGTGTAAGCAATCTGCTCTTGACACCCAGAAACAATGTTTTGAGAATGTATATGAGTCACTAAATCATAGTGGTTAAAAACTAAAATAAAACTGGGTGCAAAAAGTAAAATAAAAATTGGGTATGAAGATGTCTTTAAGATCTTTAAGATTGTTGCTCATAGAAGGTAGCTGTTGAAAATGCCCTTTCTGCTATGAAAGTAAAAACCAAAAGGGATAATAATCAGTCTGATTGGAGGCACTAACGTTTTATCCTTTTCGTATATGGTGATGTGAAGGTAAATCTGTTACCTGAGATAATCATTTAAAGAACTGGAGGGACTGTGAAAAAACTGCACCCATCCTGTGTTATAGAAATAATAATAGATGAAGTAAAATTGCTTGTACATAGCTCGGCAAATAAAGAAACTGAGGTAGATGAAAGCTGGGACTTTTGTAGTTGTTCTCTATCAAGCAGTGAAGTACCATGTTCGACTTTCCACTTTTTGAAAGATTTTTAAGCAGAAGCTTTTGGCTGGAAAAGGGAAAGAACCATGAAAATCTTAGATTAAGTAACTGCAATATAAAATGCTTCTAATGCAAATAAAATCCCAATAATTCGGTATATAAACCTGTGCTTCCAAATAGAGCATTCATATACTGCACACTCCAAAATGGATTTTTCGGGAAGCAAAGTTATTTCTTAGTTTGTTTTTATACTTTGCTCATTACTTAACTGCAGTCATGACTCATAGTAACTTCTCATCCCAACATGCAGCTGTGTACCCACTATTGATTTCAGCGCATTGTTTGCCACAATAAAAAAAAAAAAAAAAAAAAAAAGATGGGAAGTGCTGCTGTCTTCATCTTCCAGACCCAGAGTTGAGGTTTTGAGAAAGATTTGTTCAGCACCATAGAGGAACCATGCAGCAGATTTGGTAACAAAGAGCAGAGGTGTTCCCTATCTGAAAATGCTTTTATAATGGCTAGGCTCTCTTTTTCCAGGCAGTCATGGGATGCTGCCCAGTTATTACTTTTCTTTTGTTCTCAAGTTTTGCTAATTCCTTCCAAAATAAATCTTACATGATGAACAGAAAAATCACAGAATTAGAGTCCAGGAGGAGAGCTCTGAGACCTTACAAAATGTGACTTAGATGCAGTTTCTTTCCTCTTAAACCAAGTTGTCTTGGAATCAGGTGTCTTTGCAGATCTGGGAAGACATAACCAGCCTTTCAGGTTACAAGGTCCAGAAATTACCTGGATGTATGTAGACCAGAATAACATCTTGAACTCAGTAGATAACAGAATTAGTGTAACACAGGGCATAAATGTGAAATGTGTCCTGCTATTCACTTAGGAAACATTCTACTTTACCTTGAAACTTGTATAATGCATCCATTGCCTAATTGTAAGATTACAAAGAGGAGGGCCATGAAGATGATCAGAGGGCTGGAGCATCTTTCCTATGAAGACAGGTTGAGACAGTTGGGGTTGTTCAGCCTGGAGAAGAGAAGGCTCCAGGGACACCTTATAGCAGCCTTCCGGTACCTAAAGGGGGCCTACAGAAAAGGTGGAGAGGGACTCTTTTATCAGGGAGTGTAGCAATAGGATGAGGTGTAATGGTCTTAAATTGAAAGAGGGGAGATTTAGGTTAGATATTAGGAAGAAATTTTTCACTGTGAGGGTGGTGAGACACTGGAACAGGTTGCCCAGAGAAGTTGTGGATGCCCCATCCCTGGAAGTGTTCAAGGCCAGGCTGGATGGGGCTTTGAGCAACCTGGTCTAGTGGGGGTGTCCCTGCCCATGGCAGGGGGTTTGGAACTCGATGATCTTTCAGGTCCCTTCAAACCCAAACCATTCTATGATTCTATGAATTACATAATGGCATCACCATCA
Source organism: Numenius arquata (assembly GCF_964106895.1). Classification (NCBI taxonomy): domain Eukaryota; kingdom Metazoa; phylum Chordata; class Aves; order Charadriiformes; family Scolopacidae; genus Numenius; species Numenius arquata. Next base: position 29,048,895 of record NC_133578.1, read on the forward strand.
GAAGGATCATTAGTGGCAGATAACAGAAAATTTTGAACATGAGAGACCTGAGAATCCAGATACTGCTACAGATTGGGAACCTTATGAGTAAATAGTAAATTCATTAAAATTGGGAGCTAATGAAATCGTATAGTAAGCGTCTTTTCTGGCTTTGATGAGGGTTGATGTATACACAAGAAACAAATCTGTTAAGTAAAGACTACTCTATAATTACATAGATTCACAACGGAAACCCATTTAACATTGATGTTTATCCTTTCAGTTTTATATATTTTAGGCTCAGAAACCTTTGAGTGCTTAATCCTTTTTCCAGTCGTATCTATTTACAAAATAATAGTAATTATAAATTAATATGCTCAGTGAATAATATCAGGAAATAAGGGTGGGTGATCAAAAAGTGTTCAGTACTGCTAACATGTTGCATCAATTTGTCATTGTCACTCTCCAGAGCAAATCTTGCAATGGAAGGAACTTGGCACATGGAGCAAAAGGTTGCTTGCCAGTAGGGCAGATATGGTTTAGTTTATTGACTCTCAGTGCATTTCTGTATTGTAGATCGGACAGCTGGACAGGAGCAGAAGGCATGAACCACAGCCACCTGGCTGCTTAGGCAGCGCTCTATGCCGTCATGTGCATGCCATGAGTCATATGAACTGACATAAGTCTTAACTGCTAAATTCAGGAATAGCATGAATCCAAAAGGAGTATTGTCTGAAGTTGGTGTATTTGAAGAACTTAAGTTATTTGCAGATGAGTTCGTTTTTGCTTGAATCTACTTTAGAAAATAAAATAAAATAAAGTCAGTGGCTTATGTGACTTACTGAGTTACTGTCATAGAAATTTAAAAAAAAGAAGGTAAAAAGGCAAGTACTGTGATAATTTCTTTGGTTTTGCAAACATGAACAAAACCTTGCCTAATATGTACAGATGTCCTTCTGCAAAGTGTATGGAGGCGTGGTTACTGGTTCCCTGCTTTACATCCATCATTTACACAGCGGTCAAAGGCTTCTCAAAATTTACAGCTTCATTCAGAGTAATAGGGTACAGATTAGTTCTATATCAGCTATAATATCCATATTACAGTTCCAGATCAGTCCTAATGTTCTTCCCTGCTGCTGTGTTGAGATAATGACAGTACTTTCTGGATGACTGGTAGAGTTCATATCCTGTGTTTTATGGTATACCTTTTCTTTGCCTTGTCTACTTTTATTTTGAACTGGTGGTGACAAAAGAGCCCAGCCATCCCTTTCCTTCTGCTGATTCTGGCACCTGACACGTCCACTCAGTTGCGTAAATTATTTTGTTATGGATGATGGTGTTTGAATATGTTAGCAAAGAAAAGATGCTCCTTATGCTGTGATTTCAAGAATTTGACCAATCAAAGTTTGACTTAAGAGTGCGTGTGCTCAACAGATTTAGACTGCGTGCCAAGTTTGGACTTGTGCTTATAGCATAGTGTTAAAAATAAGCAGGACAAATCCAGAAAGGCTAGAAATAAATGTTGTGTTGTCCCTTCCCACTTAAGTGATACTCTTTTTTTGAACCTTAACGGCAGACAGAAAATGAAGAAGAAATCAATGGCTTCTATACAAATCATTGGAAGGATGATTTTCCCTTTCCTTTAACAATCTTCTATACCTACACATTTTCCCATACATTACCAAAGTTGTCTAGAGAAGAATTTCTATGTAATTATTCATCAGAATCCATTTTCAGTAGTGTTTTTTCTTTCTTTTAGCTGTATTTAAAAGGTAACTTTTGTGGAGAATGAATGGCAATACGGATTTATTTTTTTTTTAATGTTGTATTGGAAGGTGAAAATTGGCATGCTTTAAGAAAAAGAAAGGAAAGAAGATGTTATTTATCTGAAATACCCTTATTTTCCATAAATCTTTATGCACAGGAGTGATTTAGGCTATATAAAACTATACTGTAAAAACTACAGCCATGGGAATTGTATTCAAACGCATGAAAGTGTGGCTTGTTTTAACCTGAAGCAACATGAAATTGAATCATGTGAGTATATAGCAATTTTTTTGTGTTTCAATTCAGGCAAAGTACTATGTTATATTTGAGGATATTGGTATAATAACCCGTGACCACTATCCTAAGGTACTGCTCAACTCTCCCTTCCTTTCCCCATTAAAAGCAAAAACCCATAGATCTTAACTGATTAAACTCTGCAGCCTGAAGAAATGGAAATATCCTTTACTGGATTTTAAATGTGAGTGAAATATTCGCTAAAACATCATTAGACATACTCAGAGTCCCTTAACCTTGGGGCACATTTAGAAAGATCGACCAATTTATTTATGTATTTAGGAATAATTAGCAAGTGAATATGTAAGATGTAGGGTATAAAGTATTCTGCAAGGAAGCCAATATTTAACCAAATGCTAATTTCTTTGTTAGTGAAGGGATGCATTACAGTTTATACTTTTAAAACACCTTGAAACAAAGAGAAAACAGCATTTCACATCCAGAAGGATGTGGAAAATGCAATCAAGATGCTATTAGCTACTTCCTGGTTTGCTCTGAAACCAATTGTTCTTACTCTGAGTGTAATTTTGGATATTGAAATAAATATCTCAAAACATAACCAAATGAGGACCAGGCAGAGCTAATGGAGATTACTTTTTTAAACAATAGTTTGATTCGTATACAGTTAAAAGTATACAGTTTGGGAGGTTTTTAGTGAGAGTTAAGGTATTGGTGGGACAAAAATCATCATTGTATTAAGCATGTTGTATGTATGGAATACACTTGTCAGGTTAGTTTGGGTTGAAACCAACTTCAGAACTGCATTTAGGAGCCAGGTAGGCTCTTTAGAACATTAATGAGGAAATGAAGAAGAAGATGGCTCAGAATTCTAACAGACTTTTCAATGTTACTGGCTTATAACAGTAATTTAACTAATTAAGAGGAAAACTGATCAAAAATGTCATGGGTTTAGGAAAAACTCTATTGCTTATGGTTGTGATTTGTCTTTGGGATCAAGGGTCAAAAGAGATTTTAAAATTATTCTAGTTTATGTCATGAGTAACTTTCTAGTACTGTCAGATTAGATGTATATTTTCTGAGGCCACTCTGCAGAATAAACTTTTAGAAACGAACACGATGTAGTTTTCTTAGTTTAAATGGCTTTCAAATTTCTGTTTGTAAGATCTATAAGTAGGGAATGAAACAAAACCATTTATTAAGTGATAGGGACACTGTGAATTGAATTGAAATGAGATTGAAAATAGGTTTATTCTGTATGAGAAGAAAGGCTTTTAATAAGGTCAATTATGTTACTCAGTTTTACACCAAATCTGCATTGATGCAATTGAGGGGAAGGTGAGCTATGGCATAAAGGCAAAAGTGGGCAGAAGGGAATATCAACTTGTTTTGTAGAAAATCTTCTAAGATTCAAGGAAGCTTACCGTGGAGCAGACTGGGCACATCATATGAGCTGTGATGGCGATAGAGCTAAGAAAATGGCAACACATGGTTGAGGTGGTAGTTTCTTATGCTGCTTTAGTGTTAGTTTGAAGTGAGTTGATCTGTTAATGCACTTAGATTATTAAAGTATTAGGGGGAGAAAATAGCAATTAAGTTAATGTATAGCTACTATGAGAAAGAAAGTACAGATGATAATGAAGTAACTTTTAAGAACACTTTGTTGTAAATCTGTTCCCCACACTTTGTCTTAAATCTGTTCCCTAGCAATGTTTTCAACCATTGAATGACAGATTAGATTAGGAACTTGTGGTTTAACCCTAGGAGTCTGGAAGAAGTGTTAATGACGTGCGGGAGAAATGTAGCGGGGGAGTTAGATCAGTTTTAGCTGGGTACAGTTTCTCTGGAACAGAGGTGAGAGAGGCTTAGAGAAGACAACAAAAGTATAAAAGAAGCCGTGATGGCCTCAATTACCAGTGTAACCTTCAAGAATGAGTAGTTGTTGTGCCACTAGAAGAAAGTGAAGAAATCTATATCATGCTGGCAGGGAAATTGTAGAATAATGTTATTTTCTGCCATGAGAAAATCTTCCATTTTAAGGTAAATGTGTCCAGTGGACAGCATCAACTATACTGCTAGTTCTTCAATAACAAGTAGTAGTAATAGTGAATGCACGCTTAGGCATTTTCATTCTCATGTGCTAACATGCAAGATGTATCCCCTGGGGACCTTCTCTGAATGCAATTGAAGTATTAAATCAGTTCTAACAAAATTGTTCTGAAAAATCTAATTAGAGAAAACCTTGTACAGATCAGAAAAAGAATCCGGAATCTTGGTTTGGATGTGATTTATTCCCGTCTTTGAATGTGCTGAACAAGGCATCCCAAATGTTGTGTTAGATACCATTTTGGAAAAGGTTTACCTTTTTTACCACATAAGTGTAATTTATCTTTGGCCCTTGTGCAAGCTTTTTGCTAGGCTCGCTGCTTTTCAACACTGAAGTGAGCAGGAATCTATCAAGGACTATAATCCTTTAAGAATGAGTAGCTGGTGGATAACCAGGTGACCCCAGAACAGGAGAGACGGGGCCCCTATGTGAAGTTTCACTGTCACTAAAGAGGGGAGGAGGGGGAATTACTGAAGTAAAATATTTTAAGACAGTGCAAGTTTACCCTTCCTAATACACACATTTTATTGCTTCTGTAGATTTTAGTATAAAAGCCTGTAGTCTTTGTACACAGTACTACAGGGCAAACCTAGAATAGCAAGCAGGATTTTCTAAGTGATGGTTGTGAGCCAACATTCAACACTATTTTCTCTGGGTGATTTATGCCACTCCTAGATGGGGAAACGCTTCACCAAGAAAATAAAAATGGCAGGACAATTATGTCATCGGCGCAATCATTGACTTAAATTAATTGATGATGCAGTGCCTTCATTATGATGAAAGGGCTGGGTAAGGATACATTTCATCAGGAAAAAACGGTGACTAATTTGTAGCTTTGCTTTATTTTCATGTGTTTATACCTTAGAAACTGATGGATTCTAAAAAGCATGGAAGCGTCATTTATATGTGATTTGGGAATAGAGCCCTTGTTAATTGATTAACGTATAAAAATTTTATATTTGGCTTCCTGTAGAGTAATAAAGGTATCAGGAAATTTGTTTTCTAGGAATTTCTTTGATGTTTCAGTTTTTCTTCTTATTATTTGTCATTGATTATAATTTTAATGCTTGTGTTTGCTTCTTTTCTGAGTGCAGAACTGCAGCTGGTCTTCAAAGGTATGTGTCGGTTTGTCCAGCAGAAATACAAGTAACTTTGACATGTTTAGAAGATTTTAAGTAGCTCTTAGTGTGCAAAACAGATCCTTCAGAAAAGAGGCACTAAGTTGAATAGTAGTGAGTTGTAACTTGTGAGTAGTAGTAAGTCCTTGATTGGGGGAAAAATAATATAATGGTACAGTGATTGAGCTGGACAAGAAGACAGAAATTGGTTATCACAATTAGCAGCGGCTTCTCTAAACCATAGTGGGGAAGTAGTTTGTTGACCTTTAAGTAAACCTGGACTGCATTTTGATGCAAACTTTGGGGCAGTACAGAAGGCTTGCCATGTTCTAAACTATCGAAAATCATGCAATTCAAATAAAATGGCTACCTTGGTTATCTTCAGTAAGTACAGAAAATGGCAATCAAAAGATTATGTGGAAGGACATGGATACATTGTTGGGTGCTTTTTGATGAACAATACTACTTATTTTCTTAAAACAGCACTATAGAATATTGGCACAGGACATCCTAATACACTGGTTATTCATGGCATAGAGGGTTGGGGGGTTGCCCTTTGTTGTGATTGTTGGCATAGTTTTTTTTTTTTTTAAAAAAAGAAGTATCAGCTGTTTGCTAGCAGCTGGAAAGATTTGTTTGTTTTAGTAATATTCCATCTTTCATAATCTGTAGTCTTTCTAGTCCCCCAAATGCCCATGCTTTTATTTAATAGCTGTAGAACTTCTGTCACTTTTATTTCAGCAGTTAAGTACTGGTGATGAATACATAACTGGCTTCTATGGTGAAAATCCAGTTCCTAAATTATAGATATTCTTTAAAAGAGCTAGCATGTTTTATACTGACAAACATTAATAACATTGTGAACTAAGATCTTGTGGAGTCCCAGGGGCATTTCAAAATGTAAACTATCTATTTGATTTACAAGAAGTTTCTTCTTGTTTGTGAATGTATTTGCTCCCTTGCATTGATCCTTCCCATGTCTTTATTTAAGAGTTTTGTGTTTATAGTCCCCAAATTAGGTGGTTTCATTTTTTAAAAATATTTTCCATTTAACAATTCAAGCTCAAGAATATATATAGTATGTCTAGTCTCCTCATAAAAATCATTACAGTTGAAATTTTGTTATAAATGTTTTCCTGATATGTTCTGGTCTGGCAGTGCACGTTCCCAAGTATGATCGTCTTGAGCTGAAATTTTTCATAGATAGTTGCAATGTAATTACTCTTGATGTTGCAATATAAAAATAATTAGAATTCTTTTTTTTACTTGAATTTTAAGAGTAGACAGTATTTTTTCCGTGTTTAAAATCTTTCATGTGCCTTTAAAGAAATTTTTCAAAAGCCAAGGGACATAACCAGAGGAATACTATTTTTGTCATAACTGAATGATTGCATGAATTTTTAACATCATGCAGAGCAGTGTTTTCAAATGCTGTTTTGTTGAATAGAACGTCTTGTATACTTCATAACTACATCTTTAGTTACAAAGTTTTTCAGTTTTGGCATACAAAGTATTTATCTCACATTAGCCTTTCCGTTTTCTGGTATCATCTTGTTCCCAGAAGAAACAAGGGAAGGAATGGGATTTCCATTCAGTGGGCTTGTCTGTGCCACTCCTGTTCTCTCTAATGAAAGACAGCAAACCTAGAAGTCATTGCCTAAATTTAATATCCCATGAAATGAAAGTTACCCTGTGGAGGGACACACATTTTTTGCTCAAACTTTTATATAAAACTTTTAATTTTTGCATTTCCCCATTTTTGTATGTGTGTGCTTAAACTCATAATGCTAATTTTGTATTCTGGTAAGATTATTTTTCATTTTCTAGTCATCTTATTCTTCCCTTTTTCCCTCCAGTATAAAAATCTAATTTTTGTGTGTGAAGCTGGTGTGTAAAGTATGATTAAGTTAAATGGATTTATCCCTTTTAATAATGTAAAACTTAGTTTCAGGCAACCCAAGCCATCAGCGTAGTTTTTAAAAAATGCTGTGAATGTTGGAATCTATTTTTTTTAAAGCTCCTATGTACTGTAACATAACCTACTCCAAGTAATTATCATATATTATAGTGGTTGCCATTAGTGACTGCTATAATTAAGGTTGCAAATCAGTTTCCATTATAATCCCTTGTTTTCACACAGTCATAACTTGTCAAAACACTAACCTTTGGGACTAAAGTTTTCCATGGTTGTTCTGCTTAGAGATAAATTTGGGGGGAAGGGGAAGGAAAAGGAGTTTGAACTGTGTTTGTAGCAAATCCTTGTCCGGTCATTTTGCATTACAGGATCAACCTGCATAGCAAGGAGGTAAATGGTTATTTCCAGGGACTGGAAAAAAACGAGAAGAAAGGTTAAGCAAAAAGGAGTATGGAATTGCCTTGAATTTTGGTTGCACTTCCAATTTTCACTAGCCCCACTGCTATTTTGTTTCATAACATCACTGCGTAATGCCGCATACAGTATTATTCTTACTTTATTAGCATCTATGTCCCACAACAAAACTGCACCATGTCAATTTTACTGATAATCATATGACAATCAGATTACAAAGGTGTAGAAAAGATACAATGGTCAGTTGTGGATTCATGATTCCAGTTGTGAATCCCAGTCCTGAATCCGTTCCTGTTTTCTGGGGGGGAAAAGCTTCCCTAAAAGTGAAGTAGGGAGACAATATAAGAAAACGTTTACTGTGATTATTTTCACAATAGTAGCTCTTAAATGTCACTAACTACTACACTGCTCTTTCCTGGGTAGAAAATAGCACATTCCTGTATCATTGCAGGTAACCCTGTATGTAAACTTATGGTGACCACTAGCAAAGCTTGTGTTAGAGTTCCCATTTGTAGTATTTTTGGTATGACTTGACAATTTATTCTATCATATAAAGAAATCACGGTTTAAGGCATAATATAAGGGAGTGCTTGGGCAGGCAGGGTTGAAGGATAAGCTTTCAACCCTAACATTAATTTCCTGTGCTTGTTTTATCATCCCTAACATTACATTAACACCATTTCTTTGCATAGAATTCATTTTAAGAAATGGTGATTGGTTCTTCCCCCTCAGCCCTCTGGGAGAGTGTTTTAATTAGTTTCATGAGATATATGATAATAAACTGAAGTACAGTTACTGAAGAAAAATTATGATTTTTGTTATATTTGGAATTTGCTTCTCCACTAGTCTGCAAACGCCTGCTACTGTAAACATCTTTCTTTATATGTTGAAATACTATAAAGGTACAATTTACAGATAAAATAAATTATAACATAGAAAAAAGCATAAGGCTTCAAAAAGATCCGTTTTTGGGAAACCTCGTTGTCTGTAGAGGGCCCTGTGAGTCAGTGAGGTGTCTTGCAGATGGGACGGTTTCCACATCTAGATTCTTTTGACCAATTGAGGTTTTTGATCTGAAAATGTTACAACTCTCCTATGCTCTGTGATTTGTCTGGCAAGATGACTTATATACAAATGCAATTGCTCTTCTGACAACTCAGTTTTGAGTGTGTTAAGTGCTGAGGTCTTGATATTGTAACCCACAAGGACTGATGGTAGTCCTTTTATTGGTTTCAGTGGGCTTTCATTCAGATATTTGGACTTTGAAGCATCCCAGATGGATTAGGTAAAAAAAAGGCTTTTTACAAGTGATTATAATTTAAAGATTCAGGATGCTCTGTGTCTGAAATAATTTGACAGTGTTTCAAAGGCTTGTGAATTTAAATAAGTTTCTGATCTTTGTGTCTTTTCTTTTATTCCTCCAGTGGCAGATGAAAGCAAAGTTGGTTTGTTGGCCGGACACAAGTCGGGTAAGCTGTTCTCCTATTTTGGAGGAAAAGTCAGCAACTTGAAAGTAGTATGGGCAGTAAATGAAATGAGCTTACAAAAACTGTGGTGACTAAAAGAGTTGCAAATTAAGGCATTACTTTGTATGCACTGACTCCAGGTTGTACAATGATGAATTAAGGATTGTTCTTTGCCAGGCAGTATAGGTAGCTGAGTTATTTGCAGGAACAGATGTAACTTTTTTTTCAGTGCAGGTGTTGTAGGTTGAAGAAAATGCCCTTTCAAATAAGGGCAAGTGGAATGTGTCTTGTGGAGTGTAGAGCCTTCACCGATACGTATTTTGAAAAATATAAGTATTTTCTGCTTTTTCTTGTTGCTATGATTTCCACTTCCATTACCAGGAATATTGAAGATAACACTAAAAAAAATTCTACAGATTAAAAAAAAAGAATGTCAAAGCTTTTCATTGTGCTTATGCAGTAGAAATAATTTATTTTTTCTTAAACTTTTCAGGCCATGGTAAGAAAAGAAATTAGTCCATAGTGCTGTCATTACTGTACCTACTTATTAATAAGTTGCACAAACCACACCATGGTACTGTACAACTTGCAGTTCTTATAATATTAGAACTTTCAAAAAAATGTCACATAAGATTGTAATTTTTCACAAGCCATGGATAAACTGACATAAGAAACCTTAACCTTTCTAGGAAACTCAAGTTAATCAGCAATCTCTTCTGATATCAGAAAACCCTGAAGTTTCAGGCTGCCCCTTTGTAGCATGATTGAGCGTTGCCTTTTTCCACTCCTTTGTTAGAACTAAAAAGATAGAATTTTTACATAAACTAAAACTGAGTTTATGTAAAAGAAGGTCAACTATGAGGTTCCTGATTGTTTGTTATTCCTTCTCTGTGCAACTGGGTGTCCCTCTTTAGTTCTTTGTTTCTCTGGTGTGGATTTTCCTTATCTGAAGACCTTTCCTGAACTTAGTAGACAAATTCTTTTTAAATTTTTCTGGCATCTTTCCTAAGTCTGTGAACTTCTTGGATTCTCTTTCTGAATCAAGGGGTAGTTCATATGTCTTGTAACATTATCACTCCTGGGCGGAAAAAATTCTTTCAACTTTTTGTTTTGGGAATGTGAAAGCTTCAAAGAAATGATCTTGTCAACTTGAAGAAGCTATGGATGTTGCCCTTGAGTATTTTCCTGTGCAGAAAAATTACTACAAACATTGCAACATCATGTGGTTTTCCAAAGATCAGTGGAATTCACTGCTACCAAAGAATATTGTAAGGAAACCTAGTGAGATCATAACTCTTTGACAATCTGTTGTTATAGGTACATTAAGCTTTATAATATCACTTTTAGCAGCATTTGCTCTTTCTTCTGCTCACTTCAAAGCCACGGTTTTCAAGAATCTGAAGCTTTTTTTGTTTGAAGACACCTACAAATTTTATATGCAAATGTGGACCATGCTTATTGAACTTGTTTGCTTTAGTTATCCTTCATAGACCTCTTACGTGTACCTGAAATCTTTTTTCCTAGGTTAAAATCAGTGGTCAACAGATCACCTAAGGAGTAGATATGGAAAATCCTACAGATTGTTTCTTTTTTTCCCCTTCAGAATAAAAGGAAGTAGCTAACTTATGAGAAGGTTGGAGTGTAAATGGCTTTTCTTGGTTCTTGGTCCACTTTAAATACTGTTCAATTACTGTTGGAAAATATTTCTCTCCTTTCTCTGTTTCATTCCCTAACCCTTCATAAAGAGGAATCAAGCAGCAGTTTTGGTTTTCTCATTGTTCCATTCAAATGTTTATTTTAAAGGTTTGTTCAAGAACATGGTGTTCTTTTTCTCTGGTCTCTTTTTACCATATGCTTTTTGGAATTGTACATCATATATGCGTCTTGCTGGCATTCAGTCACATCACAGAATTCTTGTTTTAACATCGTTCATTGTTCTGCCTTCCCTGTAGGTACGTCTTTTAAGAACACACTAAGGGCACGTTGCAGCTTCTTGTGCTGGGAACAAAACACCGTTATTTTCTCATTACAGAGTTTCCATCCGATTCTAGACTTCAGGAAATTAAGCATATTTCTCTACAGAATTAATTATCACCTACTAACAATCAATGCAATTATCCCTTCTCTCCTTCAACATGACTTGTTCTATGAAATACACAGTTGAGTAATTCTCTCTAGGGAAATATCCTTTCTATTCCTTCTGGGGCAGTGGCTCTTCAGGCATTTAGTCTCAGCTTTTGGTGTAGCTACTGTATCCCTCATATATGACATGTTACTGAGCAGCAGCAGGAGTTAGTAGCATACGTTCATTTCAAAAAGCTTTATCACAATTCTGCAGAAGACCAAGGCATTGGAAGGATCTGTAGCTGTAGCCCCATCTTTCTGTCTCTTTATTTATTGCACCCACAAACAGCAGTTCCTTTTTTATTTTTTTTTCCTTAAAAAGTAGATTTTTTTTTTTTTTTTTTAGAAGCATGTCTGGACACATCCTGAGGTTATAAGCATGTTCTATGGGAAGATGGCTGGAGACTTGTTTCTGTATTTCACCCTTACAGAAAGGCATCTGTGAATTCTTGTTCTCATAGCTGGCCTGTCCTTCTTCCTGCCAGATGGAAGGTTCCTGCAGTGCTTACAGGTGTGTTTAGGGTTGCAAATGTTTTCCACAATACCATTGGCAAAAGCACTGGAGTGCTGTATTGATGCAGCGTACTCAGTCCATTCTGGAAAATGCCATATTTCAGAGTGTGTGTGTGTAAGGCATCTTCTCTGAATCCTGTAAGGAGGATTTTGTCCTCTCTAAGCTCTGTGTGTGCTCAGCAACAGTGCATCCATATTCCCTAAACCCAGTTTCAGAAACGAGAATGAGAAGCAGGCAAGTGAAGCCTCTATTGTAAAGCAAAGAAGATCCTTGAAAATTCACAAAGATGAAAAATCAGCAAACTTTAGCTCAGTTTTTCATGAACTCTTAGATTTTCAGAAAAGCGATTCCAGGGCAGCTGGGAGAATATTCTTCATAAGGACAGGAAAGACTGTTGTACATCAAATATAACCTGATTTATATCAAATACTGAAATAGAGTACTGAATTCTTCACAGCTATTTTTATTTTTTTTTTAAATTCTTTTTTTGTGTTCTGATTTACTGCTTGGAACACTTTTAGTATGTATCGACTGTCTGCTGTGAGGTCTCTGCTGACACAGCTCTTTCAGATGATGCAGTGCTGGAGAAAAGCTGATGAGTCTGTCTTTATAAGCTCTGACATATTAATTAGCAAAATGGGCAAAAAAGCTCTCCTATTTTTATTTTAATGTCACTAGACCATGCTTTTGGCTGCAGTTATGTTTCGAGACAGTTTTGAGACAAGATGAGTTGAAGATCTTATTTTCTTGCTGGCTGCTATGTGAGGAACACGTGACTGGGCTATGAATTAGTACTGGCAAGATTGAATAATACAGGGGTGGTTCTGTTACCAAGCTGAATTTGAATTAATGCTATATGGCAAGAGATAGGGTTATAGATAGGATTAGGACCTGAGTAGGAAAAGGCCCATTGGGATAGTTTGAAGGATCCTGCTGGTCAGGTTCTGCCCCTTTGTAATGGCTTGGGCCCAACTGGCCACTGAAACCAGGACATCCTTACTGTTAACTTTGCTGACGATACGGTTACCAGGTTACTATTCAGCCTGTGAGTAGGATTAATGTTCTGGAAAAGAAGGCTTGAAGAGGTAGGCAAACAGCTAAATCCTGCAAGGTCAGGGCTATGATGAAGTCCGAGTGCTGACAGTTCTGGTAGACCTCCAGACTGTACTGCTTTGTGTATGGGTAAACTAAGAGTTTAAAAGGAGTAAACTTTGAGTTGTGGTTAAAATGGGATTCAGATTGGGAATGGAAATAGTTTGGAATAAGGTAGGTTAAAGGTCTTGAGGTATTTCTGCATCCTTTAATGACAGGATGTACTCTGCATTAAATATATTTTACTAAGGTTTTATACGGCTAGGATGAGGATTAAGATTATGGTTTAGGACACAGGAATGGTTGAAAAGTTAGGTTTATTGGTAGATTTTATATGACCCACTGGAATAGGGCTACAGGTTGCCCCTGGAAGCTGTGCCTGATATAGTCTACTTCCTGAACCATTTCTAGGAAGTGTTTGTGAGTGCAGAAGAGCTGTTGTAACACTTACAGTGTAGATGATTACATTTGAGTAAACTCAGCTGTGCCCAGCCACTGCTAAATTTGCAAATATAAATATAAAGTATGATTTTAAGAACTCCTGCTTAGTTTTTTGCAGTGACAAAATAGGGACTGGTGCAGGGTCAAAATAGGGTCTGGTGAAGACAGAATCCAGTGTGTTAAAGTTTATTCTGGTAACAGTGTGTATAATGGCTAGGCTAAGCTTATTGTTGCAATTTGAATTCAGACTTCGAAGGGCAGACGAAACTGGAGAGCTTTTTTCTTTTTTTTAACTGGAGGAATCGTGCAAAGGTTGAGCTATTGGAACACCAACAAAACCCAGTGGTTTATGCATAATTATGTAACACAAAAGGCTTTCTTTTAATCAAGGATTTTGTCAGGGGTTAATAGTTGGGTTAGGAAGAATTACAGAAAGCTTTGTGGATTCTGCTGGGCTTGTTTGAGAATGAGGCCAGTGCCATTGTAGCAAGTTTGGCTTCTGTTTTGCTTTTGATTTGCAGGTAACACAATTATGTTGAAGAGGTGCGTAGGGAAGTGGTGTTCTCTCCTGATGTCAGATCTCATAATTTTATTAAATAAGCCTTCTTACTGCTGTAGATGTTATTAAAGCTGAGCTTTTCAAAGGGGGCATTTGGTTTAGTACTGAGTTCATAAGGATTTATATAGTAACTAGATCCACAGTCAAAAAGACTCATGATGAATGGCTGACCTGCCTGGCGTATGCAAGTGAAGTGCCTGTCCAAACAAGGACCTTGCCACTATCTAACTGAAAGCATGTGGCACATAGAATCTGACACTTGTCTTTGCATTTGTGAGAGGAGAAAAAAGGCTCATCTTAGTTCATTCTATTTCTCTTTGATAATAAGAGTGTAATACTTGGCTGTGTCAATCATTCTTACAAGTGTGAAGAGGAATTGCCTACTTTGCAGACTGCAGTATACCTTAGCAATACCAGTGCAGCCTAACCTATATATCTTGGCTTGGGTACTGGGGGCAAGCAAACTGGCAGCACTGAAGCTGTGTAATGTGATTTTTCCCTTAATCCAGACAGCATGGTGCTTGGTGCTGTTTCAATTTGGCTGACACAAAAACAAATGCAAATATCTTTTTATGATGCTTCAGTTATTACCCATAACCCATGCCTCTTTTAAGTTTTTAATTGTTAAGCTATGGGTTAAGTTTGATACTTTATTACTGGAAATATTTTTGTAAGATTTTCATTCTTTACTGTTAACTTCACTTTGGGCTTCTCTTCCTGGATGATTCTTTTCTCGTGGTGGCGGTATTGTTAATATTATTGTTGTTGTTGTTATTATTATCAACTTTGATTATGATTCTCCAAGCAAAGTGTACCTTTGACCATATAGTTCCAAATAAATTGTTGTCATCTGAGAGTCTGTATCGACTCATGCAGTGAAGAAACAAAAAATAAGATTCATTTTTCCTGCAGGTCACTTACGGAGTTAATGTTTTCCTCTATACTTACATTTGATAAGGTTTAAAGTCAAAGATGTTACATTGAATCTATTATATTGTTGGGGTTTATAAGGATTTCTAGTCCAAAAGTTAAAATGCTGTACTGTGGTTTTTTTCTTATCTTCAAACACAGTTTGTTTAGTGAAACTAGAGTGATACATTAATTTACTTAGTATTCTATGCCAATAAGGCTTTACTACCCTTTTTTTAGTGGACTTCGTTTTCTAAAGTTGGTTTGTTTGGTTTTTTTAATATGTATAATGGTTTTCATGTTGTAGATTGTTCTAATCCTCTACATTGGTTACAGCTTTGAGTGGTGGCAGTACTCGTTTAACATTGCCTAGCTGCACAAGAACCAAAACTGTGCTGTGACTGAGTCTATGGGATAGGACAGCACAATACTGAACTGCTGGGCTGCAAGATTTTTTCATGTCTTAATTGTTGAAGTCTGTAGGAATAAATTCTGAGCCAACTTTCATGACCTGACTCTTAAGAATTAGCATTGAGAAAAATGCTCTTTTAATTTCATCTAGTATTTAGAGTGCTAAATATAAAGAATGAATGTTTAGTTGGAAAAACTTTCATTTGTCTGTTGGAACTTCATGTATTTTAACCTGTCAGAGATAGGAAAGTGTATTGAAACAAGATCAAAATTAGAACTCTTGTCAAGTTCTAATTTATTAATTTTTTTTGAGCAAGACAAGCTCAGACTGGACATTTCAGATATTGATTATTTTTAAGAGGCTATTAAAAATGGGACAGATGCAGTAATCTCTCTTTTTCTCCCCTCTCCTGACTCCCCCTTCCCCCCCCCCAACCCAGTTTTATGTATTTCTGTATGAGAAGTTTGATTTTTCAGTGACTCAGGAAAAGGAAGGCTGGACACTTCTCAGTTCCTGTGCTTCAAATAATTATTCTAAATTAACGGAACTTGTACTGTTGAATTTGAGTGATTAGCAGTTTGCTGGTCAAAATTTCTTCTGAATGCCAGACTGGCAATCTTTACAGTCCCCCTTGCCTGCCAGGCCTATGTGGCTGATAAACAGCTCTCACAGATAACTGGTTAGGTGATTCCCCTCTATGGAGAAAAACAAGCTCTCATTTTTGCTCTGAGAAGAATTATTGTGTCCCCCCAGTAACTCACCAGCTGTAACTATTCCTTTGACAGCTTTCTTTTCTTATTTTTGAAGACTTTATTAGCTGTGTGATGATGATTGTTGTGACCCCCTCTTTGTTAGGTCCTGAGAAAAGTCATCTGTTGATAAAAATCCCTCACTTGAGGGTGTGGTTTGATGTTACGATGTTGATCTAAAAGCTTGCTGCTGCAGAAAAAGACAGTCACCATACCTCCTACCGACAGCTGCCTGATTCCCAGTACTACTTTTTTTTCAGTCCCGCAGCTTAGTTGGTGAGATGGTTGAGAGAGCTAAACTAGCCAAAAACTGAAACAAGAAAGACAGAAGTGAATAGTGCTGGGCTTGTCTCCTTGAACCATTTATTTGAGAGTCAAGTTTGCATGCCAGTAGAAGGGAAACTCGGCAAGTGGATGGACATGAAAGTTGTGGCTTTCAGAGGCAGCTGCCTATTAAATGACCTTATCTGCCATGTCAAACCATATCCTTGTTAAATTCAAATGCCAAACTTACATTGGATTTTTTTCCCCAAAGCTATTTTACTTGTCATGGATAAAATTACTTTCCCAGTGGTGGGAGCAGGGAATAAAAAGTGGCAATAAACCTCTGCAAACTGAAGAAGAGCATCCCTGCTGTCTCATCCTTGAATTGCAAGAATCTTTTCTTAAATCACTTACTCACTTTGATTTTATGAATTCTTTGTGTTCTGTGGCTGACTCTTAGTGTGCATTGTATTAAGATAAGGCAGAGCAGTGCCCATTGATCTTTCTTTGAACTGCAGTGATTAAAGTGAATAGATCTGATCCTCTGAGAACAGTAACAAACTTGCGGGAGAAACCTATTTCCCTCAATGTTCTTGTGTGAGATTTAGGATCTAGAGCAGAACTGAATGTAGACCAACTGCAGCATGGATGCAAATTCAAGGATCTATGATTGAGGTTTTATAATGTAGCATAGCTGATTTAATGTTTTCCTGTCTCCTGAAGAGTATCCCATGATACCCTTGTATTCATAAGTGCCTACCCACATGTTTCTGCCCCCTTTCTCTGTATGCCAGCATTATTATTCTTATAATGACATGATGATCTGTTGTGGGGGAAACTAACCGAACAGAAAAAAATAATTCTACGAAAAAGAATAGTATTCTGGCTTAGCCAAGGGAGCAAGAAAAAGGAAGTTCAGGAGAAGAATGATTTTGTAACTGACAGTTTTTGATCCTGGGTTCAGCCTGAGCTGAAGGAAGTTGACTGGGGTGGAGGGGTAGAGACACATCTGAGGGAGAAAGCGTGGATGAAAGAAGATTTGCAGATCTTCAGAGATGTCTTTGTGCTGAAAGAAAGGAAGTGGGGAAGCAAGTTTGAGTCTCTATTTCTTGTCCTGAAGACTAAACTGAAAGCGAGTTTCTGAGAGGTTTGTTTAATGGCCAGTGAAACTTGGGTATGTGTATTTTTGACTGTGTGATGTTACTGGCTGTTAAAGGGCTATGGCTATCTTTTCACTTTGTTCAGACTGGTCCTGTCCTAAGGAGTGAGAAAAGACTGAACAGCCCTTGGGAGCAGCTGAGTCTGACAAGCAGGGAGAAGCTTTCGTATGTACCATATAGAGTGAACAGGCAGCTTAGAGAGGAGGACAATTTTCCTTAAGAACCACAGGGACTGGATAGGGTTTCTTTCAATCCAGCTGATCACAGAAAGCTGCTGATCCAGACAACAAATGACCCTGTAAAAGCATAAGCTGAGCAGAAGCTTTTATTTCACTCTGTCTCACCCAGCAAATGTGAATTTTCTGTACTACAAAAGTGTAGTAAAACAAGCCTAGCTTCAACAGCAAAGCCCTTTCCATGTTCCCACTTTAAGAACAAAACCACATGTGCAGTGCATGTTCAGGACCCGAAAGTCCGGAACAGCTTGGACTTCTCTGTGAAGGAAGCTTGTGCCCTAAAAGTGTACCAAAGATAGATGTTTCAATTTGACCCAATGAAATGAAACTCGAGAGTTCCTGCAGATAGGGACTATACAGAGCGCTCCTGTAAATACACAGCAAGGGAAATGCCTGCTAGATCTGTGACATTGTTTATTAGAGCAAGATGCTGGAGAGCGATTCTGGGTGTTAGGAATGCCTCGTTTTTACGTGTGGGTAACCTTGGAGTGGGAAGTCTGCGTGGCAGTAATGATGAACTTTTCTCAGAGGAGAAGGGCTGGTCTGGCAGATATCCAAACTACAGTCTTCAAAAATAAACAACAGAGGTGAAAGATTTACTTCTTTTCCATCACATCTCAGCAACATGGGAATTATGCATTACCCAGTATGAATAGTTGCCATCCAGGGATTGCAAACCAACAGCCATTTTCCTTGGAGAGTATTCTTTGCTCCAGGGGCAGAGAAAGGGGCAGGAACTGTGTTTAATGTGACCTGGGAAATTTCATGCTCAGCAGTTATCCAATGCTACAGTTCCCTTATGATACGGAAGTAGGAGAAGTGACTAGGAAGAAAAAAACCCAGCACGCAAAAATTTTTTCCAGCCAAGATACTCATAGAACTCATAAATTCATATTTCTTCTACCTCCTTTTTTTTTCTTGTTTAATTTTCTGAAGTGATTCTGGGCATACTGTTATATTAACTGAGGCTTGCGGGGGTGGTGGTTGATGTTCACGCTTCCTAGTTGGTATTTCTCCCCCTGGTCAGTATTGCTGAATATTGTTCTCTGCAGAATTCAAGTCAAGAGAGTATTTAAAAACCCAGAATGCTTAAGTAGTATGAAATGAAACAAAGTGCAGACTTTTAATAGTTGTAATGAACACATCCACTTACCATAAGGCCTGCAAGTATTTGAAATAAGTGATCATCTTTCTCTAGTAAATACATTGCTTGTGTCAGCTTGCAGTGGGCTGAAGGGAAGGTATGCCTGCAGACGTCTGTATCTGCTGCAAACTGAAATACTCTCTCTAGTAAATGGTGTGGTGCTGGCATGAGTTATCAGTTGTAGGCTGTTAGGGGCATGCATTCGCTTCCTGAGACCTTGTGATATTTTTCCCTATGATTGTCTGTGCTGAGCCTGCCACATTTCATGTCTTTGCTGAAAGTTTCCGCTTTGAGTTGGAGCTTCCTGCTGCCTCGTATTCCAAGTTGTCTCTGATGTGAGGGTAGGAGAGCTTGTAAATATGGTGGATGTGTCTATATGAGGATTGCTATATCGGGCAGAAATAAAGCTTTCTCTGAAAGCAGAAGTGGTGTAACTGTGTTAGTGCAGAATTTCACACAGGATAATAGATACGGCAGTTCTGCAGAAGTGATTATTAGAACTTGAGATGTTGGCATCTCTGGATTCTGGAATATCATGCCCAGTAAGAATCATCACTAAATTTGAAGTGGTCGGAGATGGCAAAATGTTAAAAAACAAGAAAGCTGGCACTAAACTTAATTAAAGAATAAGAAACAATAAGTTTGACGCTTGAAGAATGTAAAGAATTTGGTGTGCTTTTTATTGAAACTGTGGAGATTCAAGCTAAGGCACAGAAGCTAGCAAAACAAGTTTAATGTTTAAAATCCTGGGGACCTCTGGCTGTATGTTGATCTTTAAATCAGAGAGCTTCTCTAGTGATGATGCCCGAACAGATGGCTCATGAAAGTGCCTGCATGAGTGATAGTAACCTGGTTTCCTTCATGGAACTGCCCCGTTGGCCGTAAGAAGAAAGCTGAAAACAGGAACTGGATCCATCAGGTCTCTTGCATTTCTAGGGCCTTGTAAGGCTCTTCAGTCAGCAGCTCTTTAGCTGGTGACAGCCAAACTGCATCCATTTCAGAAAGCAAAATGAGTTGCCTCAGACTGCATCTTCTGTAATTGAGCAGAAAGTGCCCATGTGATGCTAATGCTCCTGCGTAACATTTACCACCCTCTGCAATTAGAACTGGAGTCACAGTCTTCCTGCCAATCTCTTCTCTGACTTCAAGCAGTATCTGCACATTTTTCAAGCTTTGTGGTGAATGATCTGCAGATGTTCAGGAAAGACCTTCAGAGTACTAGGTACTGAAAAGTTGGCTGTGATCAGTGTTGGCAGCTACTGTCGTTCTTTTAGTTGCTTGTTGTGACCAAAGAGACCAACAGCCACTGCCGAATGCCTCATTTTATTAATCCTTTCCCTCCAGGAGCTGGGTTTTTGCTGGGCATAATATTAAGTGCTGGCAGTGGCTATCCTGAAGTCATTGGTGCCAAGGAGTTAATGAATTTGGAAAACTTCCCAGATAATACATCTGGCCCTCTAACTTACATTTTGGAATATGAGACACAGAAAGAAGAGCACTGAAATAAATGAGCTACTGGCTGAAGAGGGGAATGGGACACTTTCTTTTAATCTAGTTGTCAAAGATTAAAATTATGTAGCCCCACAGAAGATTTAACTGCTGTGGTTTTGTTTGGGTTTTTTGGTTGTTTGTCTTTGGGTTGTGGCGTTTTTAAAAATTTTGTCATACCATGTGTTTGCCAGTTGCATTACCTTCTGAGGCTTGAATATAGACAGGGAAGCATTTGTAATTCTCCACTTTGAATGATTCTTCTCCTTCATTTTTTATTTTGAAGTCCCATCATGTTGCCATGTCAATAAGAAGGATTTTGAAGGTAGCTACCAGTAATTGATATTTCTAGTCCAGCTCACTTCTGGAATAGTATCTTATACAGTGTTTTCCTTCATAACATTTGAAATAAGGTTTTATTATATAAAATGGGTTGCTGGTGCTATTTATTAATGCACATCTTTGCGTAATAAAAGCTGTGCAGAGCAATACGGTTCACAAATTAAACTTTGAAGAAAAGAATTATATTGCTATTTGTATGTCTCATGAAACAGCATCGTTTTTAGTGACTCTTTCAATACAGCAATGCTGCTTAGCACTTACCTACACAGCACTCCAAAAGTACCTAGAATATCATCCCTAATTAAGTGTCCCACTGAAATGCTTTTTTTGACCTAAGAGCAGAGTGGGAGAGTTTTTCTGTACATGCCAGTGGCAACCCAAATGAAAAGCATTTCATAGAAGAGTAGAAAGCACTTCCTTGAGTTACCATCAACTACCAGCAGGTACTTTCCCCCTACCTCTGGCAATGGCACCGTGCTGCCCTTTCAAAACATAAAAGCTTCTGTAATGTTTACCCTTTTTTCTGCCTAATGTCTTGACAGTGAAATTTCTCATTGGCCTTAGTTTAGTCTTGCATGGGTTGATGTAGTTTCCAAGCATTTAATTTTTATCTACAAGTAATAAGCATAACGATTGATATCTTAACCCTATGAGTGCACAAAAGATTTCTGTCAACATGAGACCAAGCTTATTTAAATTTGTCTGGGTTTTTTTTTCAAGAAATTTAAACGCTGCTGTTATTTTTTTTCCCCAAGTAGTCTGGCATCTATATGGAGGCTATCCTGTATCTGATTCCTGCCCTTCTTGTTCTCTGCCTTCTGTTGTAAAAATCCTTTCTTTAATCCTTCCCTCTCCTTCAAGCTGGCTTTTAAATTGGAAAGAAACCTTTGTGGATTGGATATCTGTCTGGGAGGAGAGCAAATCTATGACCTGAAAGCTTTACCTCCAGATTTTCAAGGACATTAGAAGACTTAGCACAGTTATATCTACATAACCTTTACTTCATTGAGTTCTTTTGGTCATTCTGGTACTAGTTCATACAAAGCCTTCTGCTTGCTGTTCTGCTTATGGTTCCCCTCTTGTCACGTGTGGCAAGGAGAGCACATAGGGCATAGTCAGGTCCTGAGGACAGGTACTTGCTCTCACTGGAGAGACAGACCCTAATTCTACAATTTACCTAACTTCAGAATGACAGTTTCCTTAGTGCCATACAGCAGGAAGACCCTGACTCTGCTGCACTGAAAGCTTCAGTAGGGATCAGTTCCCTTCCTGAGCTATGGTTGGGACCTGGCAAATGGAGAGTCAAACGAGCAGAGCTAGAACTTGGCACTAGAAGTTTGTATCCGTTACTGAAGGGTGATTGCACTTACAAAGGTTGCAAACAAACTCAGTTAATTTGCTATGGCAATTTTCAAGCCTCTTTGTGCAGTAGGACCAGAACAGAGGATCTGGCTTTGATTTGTTTGGGGTTTTCATGTAATTACAATTTTTGTTGCTATCTGCAGTTGGCATAGATTCCTGTATTCAAAAAAGGGGTTGATTTTTTTGGTTGCCAGTTGTAATACTGCTGTTGACAAACAGAGATGTTATAAAAGAGGAATCCAATCTAGTGTAGTTATTCAGATGCCTCTGTTTTTTTTATTGCTTTACAATCTGCTCAGATGCTTAATTCTGAGAACAAAATGACAAAATCGTTTGATCCAAGCTTCTAGATTTTAATTCTTTTCAAAAAAAATAGCACACTGGTTTTAATTTTAAAGGTACGAAAAAGAATGAGTATTACATTCAGGACTAAATTTTGTCACCCGTTGCATCAAATAACTCACTGCTTATTACTGAAATGCACATCACAAAATAGCTACAAAGAATAATTCTCAGTCTGAGTTTACATTAGAAGGGCAAATACATTTTTTTTTTTAAAAAAGGAAAAAACATACAGGAGAAAAATTTTCTTACAATCGTTGTTTTTCTACGATCCTGAAGAAAATATGGGTAAATCATTAAGTCTCAGGAAAACCCTTTGGTTTGTTTTACTCATGGTTTGCTTTTTCTTTTCTCTTTTTGTGTATAAAGTATGGGTGTAGTGTGCAGGAGTCACTGTGTTATCACCTGTTAAGTGTCATGCGTGACACATCCTATTACAGTTTCTGTGAAATCAGAGCCGTTTGAAGTAAAACTTTCCATTCAAGTGTCAATTGAAGCGTGGGTTTTATTTGCTTTTTTTGACAGAGGTTGTTCTTCTACTGTCTCCTAAAATAACTCTGATATTTGTAGGAGTGGAAAAGGTAAGAATATATGGCTAAAGGCTGGGAAGATAGCAAGCCAGTGGGGGGAGAGCTAGAAAAGGGATGGGAGAGAAAAGGGAGATTGGGCATGTGGCTAGGTGAGAAGATTCAGCATGGGAAAGAGTGACATTAAGTGATAGAGAGGGGCAGAGTAGCTTGTGCTGGACAGTGGATCCAGAAACCATGTGGGAAAGCATGTTGGCAGCCAGCATTGCAGTAAAGTCAAGTCTGCTTTTCTTTAAAACAAACAAAAATAAACAAACTGGAAAAAAAAAACCCAACCACCAAAACCCCACACCTAGGAAACTGTGTATACAAACTCTATGGAAAGCATTTAAGTTTGAAGGTTTAAGGTGTCTGAAGCTGGAAAGGCTGTAAGGATGCCTGCAAAGGCAACTCAGACCCTTTTAGTGAATGCTGGTGGTGTGAGACTTACATAATCAAAAGCTAGTTCTTCCCAAAGACTTTACTTTCAGAGAAGAGGGTTCTGCTTTTAAAGGTAATGGAGGCTATTGTGTAAGGCCCAACCCTTGCCTCATTTATTGTTGAAGTTTTGAGATATATAACTGTCTGGCATATTGTGGTTGGAGGCTGTGATGTTAATGGTGTAGATGATCTCAGGGAAAAAGAAACATTTTTTTCCTGTTTTCTAGCCATTAAAAGCTACTTGAATTATTTTCTAGCTGTGCCTTTACCCCAGGATTGCTGAGGGTGGAGAGGTGTCTTTAAACCACATGCAATGAGATAGTGTTTTCACCTTGGTGGTGCCTGACCTGCATGTGTGCTGTTTTGTAGAAGTGCTCAATGTATTCAGGCTGCAACCGAAGTGAGTGGCAATGGTACTGTGAACGCAGGAAATGCTAGATGTTAAGTATTCTGAAGAGGGAGTGGATGGCAGGGGAATCGGGCCTTGAGAATCTTAAAATGGAAACTTGAATTGATCTCCATCCTTCTGTTTCAGTTCCTTGTCTCTGAGATACAGACAGTGCACGTTTTTCTTAAAATGATGTCATTAGTGTTTATTAAAAAATTTACTACTTTATAAGGTGTTTCAGAGAGAGATGCATGAAGGACTGTTTAATGCTGATGTCAGAGCAGATAGTAAAGTGTTTGTTGAATAAAATGGAGGATAATTGCTGTACATGAGGAAGAAAATATTTGTAGATCTCTCCTGAAAGAAGGAAGGTGGAGTTTTGTAAATAAAATTGTCATAATGTATTTGGAACGTAAAGTGAAAGTCTATTACAATGAGTGCAGAGAGAGAGAGAGAAGTTAACAATGGACACCTCTCCTGTGGCATTCTCCAAGCCTAAGCGCTTTACTTTGCAATGTTAATAGTACTCCTTTAAGGTCATTTTTTGTATATAATTTTAATACATAGGCTGTTGCCTTATCCACTTTCATTAAAATTTCATGAGCCTTTTCAGAAAATCAGACAGAAAAATGCAAATAAATAATGCATTTTCTTTAGTATGTAGTAGATACAGTATTACTGTATGTGTAAACAAATAAAAATGTTTCTTTATTAATATAGCAAACTATGTAGAAGGATCCTGCTGTAGTCTGTAAGTCGCGTATGCTTTAAAGAATCACTTTGACTTCAAGAAGCTAGTGCTGGGCCTAAACATCTGGATTTGGAACGATAAGAGCGGTAGTATAAAAAGATTAAGTATCTTAACTATTGTAAATAAAATGGGAGGTCATGAGTTATAGGGTACAAGATTGAAGCTGAAAAGTAAAAGCATTCATTTTCCAAGAGAAAGTACTTAATATTTTATAAAATCCGATCCCTATGTAGACTCTGCTTGCCTCGTTTTCCTTTTCATTTTCTACCCTTCTTCGTCCCTTCATGGAAGAGCCCACAAGAAATCTCTTATAATTCTGACCTGAGCACCCACCAGTTAGCACAGTGGTGTGTGTCTGTGATTAGCTTACCTGGCGTTTATACTGCTCTTCACCCTGCAAGACACTGAAGCAACAGAGAAAGTACTATGCGTAGGTAGTGAATGTTCTTAGTGACAAGAGTTGTGGATACGTACTTGATTGCTTCGAGCCAAGACATGTTCACTTCTGTTTGGTGAGAAAAGCCCTGGCTTCCTAGCACCATGTACACAGATCAACATAACCCTCTCTCCATGTGTTTTTGGGTTGTTGATTGGTTTTGGTTTGGTTTTTTAGGGGAGTCTTGGCTAGGTTCTGACACCCTTTTGTATGTTTAGTATTTCATTTCATTGGCAATGCAAGGATCTTCTGATACTCACCTAGAATAAAAGAAACAGTACAATGATCAAATGTAGAGCAAACTCTGCCCTTGTTGCTTGTTTTGAGCAGTTAGTTACTTTGCAGGTAGTCCTGCTCCTTTCAGTGTTGCTCAAACCTTAGTGACAATAAGTGTTTCTGTAACAGTAACTCCTTTCAGACCTACATGACTTCACATTGAAAGCTCCACCTCTTTCCTTCTGTCTTGTTACAGCAAATACTTTATGATCCAAACTGAAAGAAGGGAACCTAGACATTTTTAAGAAAATTTTTATAGCTAAAGACACAGAGGCAGTAGTTCTTCTCCCGGTTTAATGATGAGTTACGCTTACACTGTATGAAGAGCCTTCAATTACACTGTCATTTGCATTAGCAGAACAGAGTGCCCATTTTGTTAGTGATTTTTAGAAAATGGAAGCCAGAAATGACTGCTTCAGTAAATAGAATCAATAAACAATGAAAAGGCCAACAATACTAGAACAACTAATACTGAAATACGCTTTTGCAATTCGAGCTTTCATGTGTTTATCTTTGGTAGGGATTTGTTCTTAAACTTCAAATAGAATTTCTTAGTACCTTCATATAAATCAATTGCCTGTAGTTTTCAGTTAGGCAGTTTAATTGCTTAATCAGACTAAGAAAACCTAGTGATTAAAATTTAAGAGTCTTACAGTATAGGCAATATCAATATTAGCTGCTACTCAAGGTAGCTGTTTTAGATCAAACTGAATGAACTAGAAGGTAGTATGTTTGTAATGTGCTTTGGCATACAGGAGTACCATTTAAGTCTTCTCTAAGTGTTAAGAGCACAGACATTGAAGAATGACAGAGTCACCAATAAGACTGTATTAAAGCTGTCACAAAATACCAACTCCAAATCAGAGGGCTTCTGTGCTAAACAGATTTAAGGGTTGTTGGGGTTTTTTATAATTTATTTGGAGAAAAATTAACCCATTCTGTGAGCAGCACCTAAGCAAGAAGGGACCATTCTTGCTTGAAATTACTTGAAATAAAGAAATATCAAAAAAAGTTTAAAGGAACATCAGGAAATTCTGTGCTCAGCTCTTCTATTTTGCTGTTGAGAAGGAGGGAACCAATAATATCATCTTTAAACGGTGAGGAAGGAACTTGTTATTAGCTCTGTTAAGGCCTGATGCTTGCAACATTAATTTGAAATACTGTACTTATCTTAATAATTCAGGTTCAATCTGAGTGTGAAATCTGAGTAAATTAATATTGTGCCAAAACATCTGGTTTTTCTGTTTAAAATAGAAAACATCTGAGGCATAGTAGCATAAAGGGAATGTAGTGGGAGATGAACTGTACTTTACAAAGTGTTGACAAATCGTAAATAAATCACTGCAGAAAAAGACATCTGGAGTCTTGCCGCTCAAAAGAGAGGCAGTATTGCAGAAATACAGGTAGGCTTGGTCAAAAATTATTAGAGGTACTGAATATTACTCTGTTTTGAGTTGGTATAACACTAAGCGCAGTGAGGTTTTGGCCCATGATTAGACAGGTTCTGTGTGCTTTCATAATGCAAGTAATGAAGAATTGATAGGAACAGGAAGCAGTGTCATCTTTATTTTTGGCTTTGGTTGGTTTGTTTATTTTTCTGGATACCTTTCATCTGTAACACATCCCAAGATGATGACTGTGGTCATACTGAATCAAACAAAAAGTCTGTAGCCCATGTTCTCTTTCTGGTATTACCAAATGCTAACGCCTAACAAGAAATAAAAATATATGACAAGTTTATATTTCTCCAAGAGCTCTCCCTATCTTCAAATATTCAGGAACTTAAAGGTTGAAGGCTAATTTCTATTTATCTGCTAATCTTCAGTAGATTTTGCTTCTTTTGAGTCTTCTTGCTTCCCTGTGAACACATGTAAACTCTTAGTATCCACAACAAAAAAAAATTATTCACATAAATGTTGGTCAGGGTTGTTGCTGTGAAGAGAAATTATGATTGATTACCCATTACTTTTTTCTCTTACAGCAAGATATGAACCCAACTAGTAGCTTCCTGCTTCTTCCTGTGGAACTGCTTTTTTGCAGGGGGGGCAATTAAACATACAGTAGAAGAACCATTACATTTTTTTATTTTAATAACATTAACCTCAGTGTTTCAAAATCTGATTTTAGTTTTCTGCTGTGAAGTAAATACCTTAGTATGTATCACTATGCAGTATGAGGATTGACATACTCATTAAAGGTTGAGGGAAGAAGCTGCCAAACAGCTCTGATTAACTGTGTGATAATATGCATGAAGTTTTACAAATTATATAAATATTGAAGTAATTGATTGCCATAAGTCTGTACCCAACCACAATATGGCTTGTTTTGCATTATCTTCTTGAGGAACTGAAATGGCATGCGTTTCACGGATTAACCAAATTTCACTCTTAATGCAGAGGAAATACTGGTCCGCAGTCAGAAAAAGACTAAAGGAGGTAAAAATATTTCACCAAAAATAAGATACAGGGTAGAATACAGATGTAAGTGTTCACTCTTGATACAGAAGAAACAAAAAGTTAATATAATCATATAGATGCTAAAAGTTTTTTATGTAAGGTAATCATTGAACCAAGAGCTGTTTTCTTATACAGATGGTCAACCTGAAAAGGTTAAATTGATGCACTAGCCACTGTAAAAAGGCAAAATAAGGTTTTCTGATATTGCTAGAGAAATCTGGCAGAGCTACTCGATATCCTTGAAACTGTTCGAAATGTTTGTGTACATTTCTTAATGTTTATAAGACTGGCTTTCATTGTAGTTGGAGCAAAAGCTTTTAATTTCAAGAATATTAGTGATAGTCATTACTTAGTTTTAAGAATCTACTGACTAGTAACACAAGTCTCTAATTTTTATATTCCCATAGCATTTATAAATGCAGCTGAGAAGCAACATGATTGCAAAGAATGAAGTTTATACCTTCGTTCGTGTGTATATAGCCAAACACGGTTGCCTTCGGGTGTAAGTAAATCATAGAACGGTTGGAGTTGGAAGGGACCTTAAAGATCATGTAGTTCCAACCCCCTTGCCATGGGCAGGGACACCCCCACTAGACCAGGTTGCTCAAAGCCCCATCCAGCCTGCTCTTGAATACTTCCAGGGATGGGGCATCCACAACTTCTCTGGGCAACCTGTTCCAGTGTCTCACCACCCTCACAGTAAAGGATTTCTTCCTAATATCTAATCTAAATCTCCCCTCTTTCAATTTAAAACCATTATCCCATGTCCTATCGCTACACTCCCTGATAAAAGAGTCCCTCTCCATCTCTCCTGTAGACCCCCTTTAGGTACTGGAAGGCTGCTATAAGGTGTCCCCGGAGCCTCCTCTTCTCCAGGCTGAACAACCCCAACTCTCTCAACCTGTCTTCATAGGAGAGGTGCTCCAGCCCTCTGATCATCTTTGTGGCCCTCTACTGGACCCATTCCAACAGGTCCACGTCCTTCCTGTGTTGAGGACTGACATGGACACTAAACTCTGTGTCTATGGACAGTGTCTGGATTTTAAGGGCAAAGAGAGATCGATGAGCTATCCTTTTAGTATTAAATTAGCCAAATATAAAATTCAAAATGAGATTGCTAGAAAGGAAGACATTTATTGTTGCAAATGATTCAGTGTTAAATGGCAGTATGTCTCATTTGCAATATCACATTAGAATTTGAAAACTTTATACCTGCTGACTCTCAAATTAGTATAACAGAAAAGGGTTAACAAAAATATATTTTGTTTTTGTTTATTTGTTCTGTATATTTGACCGCATTTCTTTGTACACAGATTTATTTCTTGATTGGTTGATGATCAACAGTAACTTCTGCTTTGCACATTAATTACTTTGTCTCCATGGAGCTGTTCTGGTTAGAGGTCAGGCCCTACTAAAGTTAGCTGTGAGTCTCAAGCAAAACCAAAGCTGCAGACTAGTATTTCAGAAGTTAGTGTTGTCCAGCATATTTTGGATCAATTCTATCAATCTCGACCAAAGAACCAGCAAAACATCAGCAGAGGAGGAAACCATTACTTAAAATAAGAAAAGGAACAAATCAAAACACGCTACTTGGAAAGCCTTCTTTAAAAATATGTAAATAATTGTTAATCTTGTTAAAATGCCATCGAACTAGAAAAAGAACACAGTGAACATTTGATGTAACACAGATAAGTGACTTCCAAAATTTTTTTTTTTTTTTATTTGGACTGCATTACCATAGACACACACAAGTTAAAAAATAACCCAGGGAAAATACTGCAACAACCTGCTCCAGTGAGCTGCAGTTAGCAGAGGTACCCTTGCCTCAGAAAATTCACATGATGATGTGCTTAAAGGTAGTATTTCAAAACTACTGATGATCTATGATGATGCATCTTTGTGCTGCTTATACTTCTAAAGCTATTAGTTCTTTCCAGACCTTTGATTCCTTGAATAAGTAAAACCAGAACTTTCAAAAAGTAATGAAAAAGTAATTTCCTAATGAAAGGCATATAAACACATTCTTATTTTCTTACTCCTTTAGCAGGACTAGGGGGCAACTGAAGATGGCTCTCTGGGTTGCTACATATAAAATAGCAATATAAATAATAAAGAGCTTTTTTTTCAGCCTGCAAATCACTACTTTGAATCCACCACAGGCTGAACTTAGTAACATCTTACACTCGTATTGTAACGTAAACTTAACGTAAAATGAATTAATGTTGTCTGACTCTCTGTGGGCAGGTATGTGTAATGCCAAAATATGGTGCCAGTAGAGTACAAAGATGAAAAGACACATGCTCAGCTGCTATAAGCTGGCAAACAGTGGAAAAGTGTTGATTTACTCCAGTTAGGGATTTGGCCCCTAGGCTTGAAACGGGTTGGAAATGAACCTTCCAGTTCTAGAGTCCCTGTTAATTTTATCACACTTAAGCTTTGATCTTAGAGTAGGGCTCCTAAAAGTTGCAGTTGCTATCAATTGCTTAGGACCCTGTTGTAGGCAAAGATTGCCGTTCACTATTAATTTAGGGTATTTCATTATGCTGATTTATTTTGATTGGATTACTGTCTATTTGAAATCACTGCCTGTTTCTGTAGAACAGTTGCCTTATTTTGAAATTTCATCCAAGGATCTAACTACCAAGTAGCTGAAGTAGATAAAATTGGGCTCTGAGCTTTGTATCTGACCCCTGGTACTGCAATGGTTTTCTGATACAGTTGATTAAAAGTCTGCTTATCCAAGTGAATTCTCATCTACTCTTAGCTAGACTCTGGTTCATGCTTCAAGAGTATATGGAGTCACTGAGCAGAATCATGTGTTTTCCAGTAATATTGAATCCTAGCTTAGAGGAAACCTTTATTTTTCTAAGATAAGCCATCTTGGATTTGTCTGTATTAAAATGTAGTTTGATTGTGCTTAACCTATATCAAGTTATTTTGGTTGCAGTATCCCTGTGACTGCTGCTTACCATCCTGTTAAACTTGGAGAAATTTGGAATATTTGAATTGTAATTTAGAAGTAACTTCTTATTGACTAACTTCTCCAGAAATGTCCCCCTTGGTTGATGAGGGATGTTGCCAAGAAGAACTGGAACGCCCCTTTCTTCTCTTTTGACCCTATGTTTCTGCAGTCAGGTACCATACTATGTTTAATATCTTCTCTCCATTTATTAAGCAAGTGAAAGGCAACAAGGTAAAGTAATTTGCACATAGGCAAGAAAAATGGATAAGAAAATCTCAAGAAAAGTTTGTATTCATTTGCTACTAAATTGTCCCATGCAGCAATTCCATTAGCTTCTCTTATTTGCCATTTAAACACATGTAGTAATGCAAAACTGTGTGTTGAAAAGATCCTAAACACATAACTCAGTAATTAATAGAGTAACATCTTTAGGATATTAAAAATTGCTGCAGGGAAAACAAAACTTAGAGATCTGGGGAGGTTCCCTTTTCTGTGAAGGATATTAAAGGCTAGGTGCACATTTCCTAAACATCAAAGAATGTAATGAGTATTCCAAAAATACAAATTTGCAAAACCAGCTTTATTTGAGCTCTCATTCACATCCTTGCCAGTTTCTTTTTAAAAATAACCTTTTCATTTCATCATGACATATCTAGCAAGGGAGCTGCAAACTCTTCAGGAAGGGCTGGACTATACAAGCCCAAACAAATGTGAAGTCTATAGCAGTAAATCATGTAGACTAGATTTCAAAGTCAACCAGTATAACTAAAGTAGTATTTTGACTTTATTTTTAAGCAAGGCTGGGATTGTAATCCAGTTGTGAATAGTGTCTGTTAAAAACCCAGAAGACGGCCAGATGTCATTGGGTGTGAGTCTTTGCGCACTACAGAACAGTTTAGCAAAATCCTTGGCTGCAGCTGTTTAGAAGGAAAATTCCTCTCCATTTGTTCCATGAATAACATGATTTTTCTAAGGATTCAGTTTTGTGGAAGAAAGCCCTGAAAATACTTTTCATGTTTTAAGACCTACAAAATAATTGTTCTCAATACTGAAGTCTTTATTTACATTCTCTCTGTTCACATGACCCTGTGCCTTCTTGAGTTTCGTATTAAACTTTGCAGCTTACTTAAGGACATAGATTGAGGAGCATGTGTAAATAATTCTTTTTAGCTTCTGGTCTGTCAGGAGATGGGATCGTTGTAGTTGCTGAAAATGTGCACATGGAATATGACTGTATGCATATGTATGCATACCTGTGGGAGTGCATATGTATTTCTGTTCTTGTACTCTAGGCAGAAGTTTGGCCAAGTTTAGCGAGATTCAACTAATGTTAGATGAGATAAACAAGACATGGAAATTTAACTTTCTCTCCCTAAAAGCTGTTGTGAAGGACCTAGTTCACAGCCTACTTGCATGAAAAGCTTGAAAGGTTTCCATTCCATCCTTTTTGAATTACTGGTGAATAAGGAAAAAAATAGTATTACCGGGCTGGAAGAATGTACTTTTCCCACTCCTCAGTTATTCAGATATGGCAAGAGGGAGGTGTATTCTTCAGGATTTTTTGTTTTTCTAAAGCCAGTCCTCATCTCTGGAATGACGAGACCAAGCAAAGAAGTTTCAGTACAGAGGATAGTTTAAGAGGGGAAAAAAACCCACCAAAAAACTGAAGCATGTGAAATAAATCTAGATGAAAGACCCAATATCACTACAGCTATGAATTCAGCTGTGTGGAATCTATAATAAAATACTGTTATCGGATTTTTAAGTATTCAAATGATCTTAAAAATCTCACTAGGAAATAGAAAGGAACCTTTGCTGAGGACTTTTGCTGAAAACCTACATAATCCTTTCAAATTCTGCAGGGATTTTGAGTCAGAGCTATGCCAGATAACCATTTCTCTTAGTTAATAGTAGGTTTGACAAAATTCTGCATATTCCCATTCAAAAGTTGGATTATGACATAAACTTTTTAAACTGTTTCAAGACAAATATTATTGAACTCAGAAACAAAACAATCTCAAAAATATGCATGAGAATGGCCTCTGTGTGTGTATATATAGATAGATAGATTACAAGTGTATGTACCTTTTTTACAGGTTATTTGCTGAGAACATCAAGCAAAATGCATTAATTTCTTAAATAGAAAATCAACCTATGCACTTTCTATTTAGACGTTTACAAATAAACAGAAGAAAATAGGTTTTCATAACTTCTGGAAATCAATCTGTAAACTGAACCAAAGGTAGATTAGGAGCAAAAGATGTGAGTTCACTATTTCTGTTGGTCTGCTTTATTTTAAAAGTGCTGTAAGGAAGAAACTGTCTTGCTAATAGAACACCCTAATCACTGGAAAAGGTGATTCTGGTTTTGTTCGGGGCTTATCAATAAAGGGTTATTGTTGGAAATGGTTCATTTACTCTCTATGTGCCTGAGACAGAAAGTCTGAGTCCTCTGAAGCTTTTGTAAATACCCGTTGCAGAATCTTCCCAGACTGAGATGTTTGCCTGTTTGTAGTTGGCTAATCCAGAAGTGGTTCCCTGATAAGGTTAATGCCCAGTTAATTGCTCCTAGCCTTGACATACAGTTTAATTGCTACTTGGCCAACATATGTTTGTTGCTTGCTCTGTGTAGAATTCTAGCGAATGTAGTGATGCAAACCATAGACTGGTGGAGGGCAAACAAAATAAATACAGTATTTTATGTTCTTTTAATTCAGGGCCAAGTGGATTTGGATGAAGTGTTTATTTAGTTTGCTGGCTGCTTCAGATGCTGTAGCATATTGATTCCTTTTATTACTAGCAGCCATTTAACCTGACCTCTCTCAGATCCAGTATTTTAAAAGCCATAAATTTTAACTTCACTTATAAGCAAGGACTGAAATGCTGTGAAAGCCTTTTTATTAGCAGAGCTTTGCCTTACTCCATGTTCATGTGTCACCCATGGCAACAATATTTAGAGCATCTTAAATTAGAGCGGCTGTTGGGCAGTTTGGGGGGGTGGGGAGGTGGGTTAGCAATAAAGAGGGCTCATAAATATCTCAAGCATGTAGGATTCACTGATTAGAGTGAGGGCAGGTGTACAAAAGCAATGTCATTATTAGCAAAAGGTATCCTTTTTGCAGGTTATTTTGTTAAAAATCTAGTTTTCTTTTTTTCCGTAGTCTTAATGTTCACAGATAAGGAAAAGCCCACACAGAGGGAGTGTTTTATATAATTTATTTTTTTAATTGCAAGTTAAAGTGGTGAAATTGAAATGTATTTTTTTTGTTGCCTTGGCTTGGCTTTCCTTTTACAATAATCATCTTCCTTGTTGTTGCAATAGCCTAAATGAATCCCTGAATGACAACTAAAGCAATCTTATAATGCAGCTGATGTGAGTGTTTGTAAAAATGTGTCCAGGCCAAAACTTGATGCATAAAAATGACATAACCCTTTTTTAAAAGAAAATAATTGTGAATAAAATGATTGTTATGAGGGAATTTCTTTCTGCATTCACGTGTAAAGAACTCAAAAAAACCTTTGAATTAGCAAAGAAAACAGAAAGCTTACTATGAACTTTTTGCATCCTCTTTGCATCCTCTTAATTTCTTACTTCTGATTTAAATTAGTCATTTTTAAAAATATGATTTCACGCTCGATGACTAAGATTGAGTAATAATTCAGCAGTTTATTTTAAAATAGGCTTAAGGCGTAACCAAATAAATAGGTGATAACCATGAATTTAATGTAAGCATTGGCTTGCTACTGAAGAAGTTTCCCCGTCTGTCCCACAAGTCAAAGGTAATGCTCTGGATGTAGCCTCATGGCATTAAAAGTGACTTTGTATAAATATTAGTGCGGGGACTCTCACTTTATGTTAAACTTTGGCCTGGGAACAAAAAAGTTGGTTTAGTTTGAGAAGTGTAATTTGTATCAGTTAATCTCAGAAAGTGTCACATTTCCCAATCTTTTAAAGCTGGATTGAAATGGTTGACCTTATCAGAGGGTGGGTGTGGAAGTAGCAGTAAAGCAATTGCAGGGCGCTGGAATTTTTTACTACTACTCAATTCCAGACTGATCAGTTTGCAAGGTGCCTGAAATCACCAGGGAATCATATTTTCTAAAAACTGGACTTCTTGCTGTCTGCATTGCTTTTCCTATAGCTGTTTTCCTCTAGCAGGTTGTAACAGCTATATCTAAAATCAATTTGATATACATAAATATCCTTGAGGAGTCTTGTAGAAGGTCAGGTGGCTTAATTTATACCCAACCTGTTTGAAGGGCGAGAGTTTGTTTGCACTAACTAGAGAGGAAACACTAGCTTGCTGGAGGGATAGGGATTCACATGCTAGGAAAACTTCTTACTGGGTGCAGAGCTATGCTCTGAATGGAAGGTTGTGTCAGAGGTTAAACTGGTGTAACCAAATGAAGAAAACTAATTATTTCAACAGATAACATGAGGTGTTCTTTTGTGCAAAGACAGGCTTTGTCCAACATTCAGCACTAACCTAGAAAATGCATGTGCCATATCTCTGAGTGCTTTTGCTTGAACCTCTTTATGTCAGTAGATAAGGGATGACCTATGGACGTGATCTATCTGGACTTCTGTAAGGCCTTTGACACGGTCCCCCACAACATCCTGCTCGCCAAATTGGAGGGATACGGATTTGATGGGTGGACTGTTCAGTGAATAAGGAATTGGCTGGATGGTCACATCCAGAGGGTGGTACTCAATGTCTTGAAGTCCAGATGGAGAGCAGTGACAAGCGGTATCCCTCAAGGTTCCGTGCTGGGACCGGTACTGTTTAACATTTTTATCAATGATATAGACAGAGGGATTGAGTGCACCATCAACAAGTTTGCAGATGACACCAAGCTGTGTGGTGTTGTCGATACACCAGAGGGATGGGATGTCATTCAGAGGGACCTGGACAGGCTGGAGAGGTGGGCCCAGGTGAGCCTCATGAGGTTCAACACAAGCAAGTGTAGGGTTCTGCACCTGGGCTGGAACAATCCTCGCTATCAGTACAGACTAGGGGATGAGGTATTAGAAAGCAGCCCTGAGGAAAGGGACTTGGGGGTGCTGATGGATGAGAAGCTGGACATGAGCAGGCAATGTGCACTTGCAGCCCAGAAGGCCAATCACATCCTGGGCCTCATCAAAAGATGCGTTGCCAGCAGATCCAGAGAGGTGATTCTGCCACTTTGCTCTGCTCTGGTGAGACCTCACCTGGAGTACTGTGTGCAGGTCTGGAGCCCTCAATATCAGAAGGACATGGACCTGATGGAGCGGGTCCAGAGGAGGGCCACTAAAATGATCAGGGGGTTGTAACACCTCTGCTACGAGGACAGGCTGAGGGAGCTGGGGTTGTTCAGCCTGGAGAAGAGGAGGCTCCGGGGAGACCTAATAGCAACCTTCCAGTACCTGAGGGGGGCCTACAGGAAGGCTGGGGAGAGTCTGTTTACAAAGGCCTGCAGTGACAGGACAAGGGGCAATGGCGTTAAGTTGGAGAAGAGCAGATTTAGATTGGGTACTAGGAACAAGTTCTTTACTATGAGGGTGGTGGAACACTGGAACAGGTTGCCCAGGGAGGTGGTTGATGCCCCTTCCCTGGAGATATTCAAGGTGAGGCTCGACGAGGCCCTGGGCAACCTGGTCTAGTTGGGGGTGTCCCTGCTGACTGTGGGGAGGTCGGACTAGATGACCTTTAGAGGTCCCTTCTGGCCCAGACCATTCTATGATTCTATCATTCTATGATTCTTTCTTCTGTTGCTCCTAATTCTTCGATTTAATATTGTTGCACTGTGAAACTTATTAGCATTTTTGAGACATTTAATGCTGTACATATTATTCTTTTTGAAATATTAACATGTTCTTTTGCAGTGTTGTTGTTTGTTAGCAATAAGACTATAGAAAACAACACCAGCATACATTTCTAAGATGACAGTAGTGCATTTTTGCCTCTTGCCTAATGGCTGCCTTATTCCAAGCCTTTCCTGTTCAGCTGACTAAAGCTCAGTGTACCTTCTGGGCTACAAATTGTGAACTGCCATTATTCAGAGTTGAAATTGCAGTTTGTGCAAATATGGGCTAAATTGCAATCATTATATGTAGTAAAATAGATTGAAATATCTGTAAATCTGAAGACTGTAGCTGGCTCCTTTAATCAGAGAACTTGTTAAATTCTCCCATGCTTTGATTTCTCTTTCTTAGAATATTTTTTTTTTCTGTCAGGTGTGGGTTTCTTCTGTGTTCGGTATTGCTGCTTCTCATAAAGCAGGTATAAAATGAGTGAAACGATACATGTTGTCTTTAATATGTGAGTGCAAGACAGTGATTTTTCTCTTGCTTTATATCAAGCTCTTCATAATCTTCTCTATGCTGCCTATATAAACTAGTATTGAAGAAAGGGCTACAGTATAATTAAGGTTATTCTACAAAAATGTCCTATTAAAGCTCTTCATTTAAAAATCACAAGCTAAATGATGTAATGACTTTCATATTTCTCCTTCCTAAATCATTCTCTACATTGAATCGATTGATGATTGAGGAAGTATCTGAATATGAAAATATAAGTGAGAGGAAAACATCCTTTGCGGTTGTGCACACTGTGAATCCTACCAGAAATAAATGAAACTACGTTAAACAAAATGGTTCAGAAAGAATTGACCATGGATTAATTTAAATTGCCATATCATGTCGCAACCTTGTGGGAAAGAACCACGTCTGTCTACCTATTCTCTGATGTTTATGGCATATATATTTAGAGGTAAATTTCCAAAAGGAGCTAAGGGGAGAGTAAAGCAGTCAGGTCTTCCTCGCTGTCTCTTACCTTTTGTATCTTTGGACGTCTTTCACTTGGGTAACAGATTTGGTTCATTCTCATACACAAAGTTTCCCTACAGCAGGGATGTGTTTTGACTAAATTTTGCTGAGGGTCCTATTTTACCAGCCTGATACCTATATCATCTGTACAACATTTGTACAACAATGTACAACAGAAATCCTGCTTTTTCCTTCCTGAACAAAAGTTGGGGTGTTTCTGAAACCATGCTTGCTATCCTCACCTCTGCAGGGGCAATGTAAGGTTACCAATACATTAATTTGTGTAAAAAAAAACCCCAAACATATATATGTGAACTGTGAATTGATTGTATTTTGAAAATCGTGGGAACATACATGTATCAAAAGATATTTTAAACATGCCCCAGTTCCTTTAGGAGGAGAGCTAACTATAGAGCAAGCAGTTAAGTCAGTTAGGTTGGGGTGGGCCCGAGTTCAGTGAGGCTCAGTTGGGCATCATGAGTGTCACCCATGGTGTATGTCCCAGGCAGAACAGGCACTGGGCTCTAGCTGCTTCCTGAGAAGCTGCTGGTGTATCTCACTCTGAGTCCTACCACAAAAAAAGTAAGCCTTGGTGTTTCATGAACAAAGTTTCCCTGATAAAAGCTCTCGCATGTGATCTCCAGCACCCTTCTCCCACAGGGTAGAAGACACTGTTTTCATAACCATTTTCTCGGAACACATGCACCTCCATCATGTGCGATGCAGTAGGAACCAGGAATGTGTGTGTTTAAGGCTCCAGTAAATACTGCGCCAGACAATTTATAACCTATTACAACTTTGTGTTTATTCTAGTTTTTCAGTTTCAGTGACACTTTCCCTTCTATTTTTCTTCATAACTGTTTTTTACCTCACTATATCTTTCAAAATGTAAATAGTAAGTTAAGTTAGTCTAACTCACACAAATATATTCCTCTAAATGTTATCCTCTCAGCATATTCATATAGTTTCAGTTTTCAAGAAGAATTATCTAAAAAGTAAAATAAGTGACAAATATATAAAACGTTTACTATTTAAGATGTCTTAGGAGTTGTATTTCATTTAGAGTGACAGTGATTCATGGCTTCTCTTCAATTCCACTCTCTCTACACGTGCCTTTGGGGTGGCTTGCATTGGCTGCAACGCTGTGTCATTTGTTTCTCTTTGATTTTCATGACTGACATCTTGCTTTTGGCATGTTTCCTTCTGCTGGGCTATAAAAAAAATAAAGGAATGTGCAGATGTGGGAAAAAGAGAAGCCTGGAAATACCTGAAACTAATAACAGTAGTAATAAAAAGAACAGAAAGCAGGTTTGCTTTTACTAGTACATTAAGAAGAAAAACTTTGTGGTAGCCATGTTGGCATTGAGCAGAAAATTAAAGGACGTGTAATACCGTCTTTCAGTGAAAGGATGATCAGTTAAAGGTATCATCTAGGAACCGGCCACTTGGTTTCAGCCAGTCGTAGGCAGGTACTGACGTCGGTTGTTTTCTCTCAGATTCCGTAGAGATGCATAAAATAATTCATCATTTATAAAAAAAATAAAGTGGATGCTTCAGTTGAATTTTTATAATTGTACTACGAGAAGCAGTAAAATGAGGGCTTGAGAATTTAAAATCCATAAAAAGAAACATTTTTACACAGTGAACAATTAAATTTCTCATTGCCAAACCATATTTTTGTGTTCAAATTCTGGGTAGAGCTGGATATGTACGCACACATACACACACCACACACCCTCAGAAATACCTGCTAATAACTTGTAAAAGATGAGAGGGGTTTTTTTCTTGATTATTTGTTGCTTTGGGTTTTTTTTTACCCATGAGAAAAAAATTCATGTTTTCAGGCTTTTGGCAGTTCTAAAGGTCTGCAGAAATGGAAAAGGGTACTGGGGGGCGGGCAGGGGAGGGAAATTTCCATAGTCGGGATCTGGTACTTGTTGGTTGCAGAACCTTGTGCGTTTCTCTGTGAAGCATCCAGTAATAGATGCTGGCTGTGAAAGCAAGGGGCCTGCTGGCCCTGCTTAGGGAAACTCCTCAGCTCCTGTATCTTTACTTGTGCACTAATACGTGATTGCTGCAGCCTTGTAATGAAAGAAAAAAGGAATAAAAGCTGAATTGCAAAAATATGAAGTTCTCACTGAAAACCCTGGTGAGAATATCCAAGGATGTAAACTCCTTGACTGAATGTTCCCCTTCTTAATGAGGTCGCATGGCTACTACTGTCATCAATAAGAAAAAATTCAGTTATTTTTCACCTGGATTCAGATGGTTATTCGTGAGTGGATTTTCATGGTAATAGTGAGAAACTTCCCATGTTACCAGCGAAATTTCAGACAAAATTATTACGGTCTTAGAAAGGGGCAACTAAATGCATAATACTAATCTGTGACTAAAGGTTCTCAGTAAGTTTTTGAATAAATGAGGACACTTTTAAATGGTAGAACACAGGAAAATTACAAACGTAATTTAACTTTTTTTGCCAGTTAGGGAAAAATACAGGTAATCTTTGCCACTTGATGATGATAGGTGATGAAGTGACCATAAGGACCAATTCTATTTCTTTTGAGGACATTAGAAAAAAAAAATCATTTTTCCAAGGTAGTGGTGTTCTGAATTTACTTGGTAGCTACAGAGTGTTCCATTTAGTTTCAGTTTTCCTCTTTTTAGTAGCAAACTGAAAATACTACATGAAAGTCACTGTAAGCGTTCTCTTTAAAATATCAAAAAACAGGAAGTTATTGGTAGTTGTTACTAAAATTAATTCCTCAGGAGAACTTTCATGTTAAGACAAAATAGCAAAATAAAGACTATTTAAACTGAAAGAAACATACTTTGCCACTAACTCCGAGTTTCCCATGCAATTGTTTAAGGCAAGTATTGGACAAACAGTGACCCCGACTGAACTAGATAGTATGTGCCCAGCTGCCAAAAACATGTGTCACAGTGTGTGCAAAGCAAACTGCAGCGAGGCTGAGCAGACAGCTCGCCTTCTGGTGCATGGAACAGTTGAGTGTGCTGTTCCAAACACTAGGTGTTGGCTTGGATTTTCTTAGGAATGGCCTTCATATGTTAAGGGTAGTCATCCAGTCTGAGTAATTGGCTTTGCTTTATATAAGACAGGCTCTAACTGGCATTTAACCTGAGACTTTTTTTTTTCCCAGGTAATACAGCTTAGGGCACTTATCAAATGTAATGCAGCTTGTACTGGGATGTGTATATAAACACCTTTGTGATGGCTTTTGACACAGCTATTTCAGGGAGCTGCAGCAGCCTGGAAATCAGCATTGGCTGCACAGCCACCCCGAGCCCTGGCCACCAGCTAATCCCCACATCCGAGCGGTGGCCCTTGGCAGCGACTGCACTGTCCACTTCCTCGCAGATGCTGCAGTTGCCGTTACACACGCCAGTCTCAGTGGCTTTCACAGTGGTTATGCTTCCCTTGGTTTTGCTCCTCCTCAGCCTGAGATAAGCACCACAGTGCCTCATACTAATGCACAAGTTTTTAGTGATTTCAAGCATCTTTATGTTGTATGCAAGTCATTGCTCTAACTCCGTTTTAGCACTTGCTAATTTGGCAATACTGGTAGTCTCCAGAATGGTGATTAGTGAACTCAAGAAGTACTGTGTGACTAAGCAACAGGCTTCCCTTAAACTTGTTTGTCTCCACATACTCCCCACCCCCTTCCACCTTATTTTCAGTTACAAATCAGTCTGCAGGTAATGGAAGTGTAGACACTACTGATGAGAATCTATTTTGGTACCAATTCTTAGCTTTTTTCCTTTTAAGAATCCACTGATCACACTGTTTTAGTTCAGAAATACCTGCGTTCTAGGATTGCTAAAATCACAGCATACAGTACTAACGTATGGATCTTTTCTGTGATCCTTGAGCCTCTTCAGGCGTGACAGTACATGGACACGTATGTGAAGGTCTTCTGTTCTTATAGTCTCCTGTTGCTTGCTTTAGTACCACTTAGAAGTTGAAAACAAAAGCATTTTTGTTCTCAAAGACAGAAGACTTATTGCAAAGCGAAGTCTCTTCCTCAGTGTCTCTATGTCACAATTCCTGTTCTGCTATATAATAACTAAGTAGATGCTACAAAAGCTTTTAAATTAAGCTGTGAATTTCTTCATTGTTTCATGTGCATGTATTTGTTGAACTTTTTTCTTTACCTATTCTACTATCATTACATTAATACTAATTAACACTAGTGCAGCCACAAAATAAAGCCTTTCTAAGGTCAGATAGTCAAGCATTCAAAGAGAGGAAAGGTTTGGGAGACTTGAGAAGGTATTTGCTCTTTTTTGTATGAAGTGCTTTCTTATGCCTATAAACGAGGAAAGAGGCAGCAACATCATTTATGTTAAGTTGTACTTTGCTAGAAGTATTTGTTTCTTGAAAGTGTGTATGTTCATACCATAGCACCAGTTTCAGCTTGAAGGAAAAGGCTGTATAAGACTGTGAGAGAGCTAATAATATCTTCTCACAGGAGAAATATGTTTGAAAATATCAGCCGTTCATACAGCCTGACTCATTCTACAAATCAAAACTCTTGTTGTGTAGCAGTGTTGGGTTTTGTGAGTCTAAGGATAATGTTCTCCTTGAGGCTGTTGACAGTGTCCAGTTGAACATTGCTGTCAAAGGGGGAAGAAGCAACTCCATCCTTATCACTGATGCAGGCTTTAAAGTGACACAGAGCAAGCCAGCTCATCCCTGTTGTCAGGTCATTATGTGCCATTCCCTCCAAGTCTGAACAAGGGTATGTACTGAACTAGGTTTAACGTGATGTTATTTTTAGTACAAATTACATTGATTGCATACTATTTCAAATGCCCAAAGTAAAGTACACAATTAAATGTATCTGTCTGACTGGTCTTATTTCTTTGTGTGGTTTTATGTATAAAAAATTAACTATTTGTTTTTCAGACTCTTCTGGCAAAGATTTTGGTCCTACTCTGGGATTGAAGAAGTCCAGTTCTCTTGAGAGTCTTCAGACTGCTGTGGCTGAAGTTAGGAAGAACGAACTCCCTTTTCACAGACCCAGGCCTCATGTGGTCCGTGGCCGGGGGTGTAATGAGAGTTTCCGAGCTGCCATTGACAAGTCTTACGATGGACCTGAAGATGGAGAAGAGGGTATGTTGCTAATGGCACTTACTGGGGGAGCCACCTTCACTTAGCACTGCTGAGGGCCAGTTCAATAAAGTTGGCAAGTGATTTAGTCCAATTGAAGTTGATCACATTTTAAAAGCTGCTCATGTCTTCCACTGAATAGAGCTGCCTTTGCAGTACCCCATCCAACCTTGACTGGGTTTAGTGTAAAGTCTTTCACTGATCTCCTTCGGGGCAAGGGTGGGTTGGAGGAT
This sequence comes from Numenius arquata, assembly GCF_964106895.1. Taxonomy (NCBI): domain Eukaryota; kingdom Metazoa; phylum Chordata; class Aves; order Charadriiformes; family Scolopacidae; genus Numenius; species Numenius arquata. The sequence continues at coordinate 29,091,495 of NC_133578.1, forward strand.
TTAGAACTCAATCCTTAAATAATTATGATTTTTAACTTCAAGAAGCAGCTGCCTTCTTCAGATTACATTAAAAATTATCTTGCTTGTTTTACAGAGCTGTCTACAATTCCCCCTTCTCCAACCAGGAAATTTGTTTCCTGTTATAGACAAGGCAGAGTGTATTGATAGCACCCTGCTGCTCATTCTGTCACCATGGGCTTATAGACCCCAGTCTGAAAATATGTCTTCTTTAGCATGAAGTATAAAACTGTGCTTGGATTCTGAGTCCCCTAAATAGAAGCGACACAGCTCTTCTCCAACCAGACAGAACAGTTTATCTATTTCTTTTTCAGCCATTAAAATAGAAGGTTCCAGGGAGTGAATGAAATCGTTCTGTTACGTAGGTTATGACAGTCGCCAGAATCTCTTGTTGAAGTAAGCTCTCAGTGTTTGCATCCCAGCATGTCAGTTTTGTCTAGCTGATGGAGGTTAACAAACTAGATTTCAAATACAATAGTGTTTTACCATGTCAGGATTTTTGTATCAGGAATAATAACTAGAAAACAGGTCATTAAAATAACTCTGGATTTCATTTGCAATAGAAATCTGCTTGAATTCACTAGATATGTTTAGTCTGCTTTTTAAATTATTCAATTAAATGAGTAAGTGTTATGAGTCATTTGAGCACGTTGTGGACATTCATGCTGTATTTCACGTGTTTACATTTTGCTGGCCCTTAGCTGTCCTCACTGCTTCTTTTTCATGTGCAGATGGTTTCTCTGATAAGAGTTCTCACTCTGGTCAAGAAGCTCAGAACATGGAATCTGCCCCTCCAGGGAACCCTGAAATAGAAGATGCAGAAACCAAGGCTAAAAAAGACAAAAAACAGAGAGAGAAAGAGAAGAAAAAGGAAAAAGGCAAATCTAAAATCAAAGAGAAGAAAAGAAAGGAAGAAAATGAAGATCCAGAAAAGAAAAAAAAGAAAGGCTTTGGTGTCATGTTGAGGTATGGCATTTTAAAAAGAAAAAAAACCACCCATTCCCCCATTCTCATTATAACATAGGAAACAAGTGATACTCTCATAAGGTAGTGGAAAAATTATTTCACTTGGACTCAAAATAATGTTTATGTTATTTAAAAAGAAAGCAGTTTATACTTTTACACCAAACTTGTAGCTGAGGCAGAAGACATTTGGCAGACAAAATGTCTTTTTGTGCCTTTGAAATTCATTTCCATATGTTAGAAAAGATTCAAGGTTTCAGGCTAAAAACAAGTGTGTGTTGGTGGGGGAGGCTTTGTGGGGAATATTTCTGAGTAATACATGACCCACTGCCACACTCAGACCTTAGCCTTCTCTTCCCTTGCTTATCTGCCTCCTTCACAAGCTTTGGGGGGAGAGCAAGATTACTTGTGTTACTGTAAACAGTCCAGTAACATTTGCAGTTGCTGAAAACCACTAGCTATGATAAAATCTTTGCTTCACAGCTTCAGCCATTGCTTGCAGTGGTCAAAAGCTCACCGTTCTCCCTGCCCAGCATTCAAGTGTTTGAATTTCTTCTGTGGCTATTGGTTGGTTTTGCATCTCTGGAGTCATGAGAGGTTAGACGTTCTTCAGGCCATTTCCTTGCTATTGCTGGAGCCTTTGGTGCTGTAGGCACTCTGGTTGCTATCACCCCTTCCTCTGGTACCTGTTTACTCTATTGAGGATTAAAGTGTTTCCATTTAAGTAGATGTTTGTAATTAATATAGAGTATGTGAATGAAATGTAATGATGACTATGTGGTTACTTGTGCCACTGAACACTTAATGTTAGCTTTCGGAGGCTATTGGTGTTTCTTAGCGTGCTGTATTGTAGAAAAGCCGGATACATACAAAAGCCACAATCATGGCTTAGGCGAAGATGCATTTGACTAGTAGTCTAAGAAATTCAGCTGCAAGACCATTCACTTACAACGATATTCATTAGTACAGTGATATATGAACTTGCATTGTAGCTTTCTGTTGCTATGTCCTTTGGAGTCAAATGTCATGTATTATATTGACATGGAAGGTTTTAGCTGACTTTCTTCCTTGTATCATCAATAGGAATCCTCAAAATTGTCCTGTCAACTTTTGAACACTGTGGAGATATTGTCAAAAATATACAGGGGTGCTTATGCACCAAATTTGCTTTATTTCAGCTGTTATTAGTGTTTGTAAGATGAAGGTGCGTGGGTATACCAGTCTGCATTCAAATGGGGCTCTTCAGAAATGCTGAGGAGGCACATACTCACACCTGTGCATTGCACGGGCACTTGTGTTCATACTGTTTGAAGAAACAGGGCTTAAACATGGAGCAGTAGTCAAAACACTGAAAAATTAGGAGGGTGACTTCAACAACTCTCTTGTGTATCTTGAGCTTTATGTCTATTTTCATTCTTCCTTTTAACTCTTTGGCGGGAATAGGGCTGTTGGGGAGTGACACAGAGGTTTGACAAAAGTATAAGTATTCTGTTTTCTGTGTCACTGGCAGATTCAAAGCTTGAAGTGCAAAGTCTTACTTACGGGGGTGTGATGCCTGAGCCAGAAAGAACATGGAATGACATTAGAATCCAAAACAAGCGATTGTAGTTGACAAAAAAATCTGATAATGATCAGTATGCAAAGCTGGGAACAATAGGTTACCATTCTTAGTGATTCCCTTTTTCAGAATATATTTCACATTTTGGTTGTACATGAGCTTTATGCATCTGTTCTTTTCATAAACTTGCTTTTTATTTAGATTGATAGTCTTCCCAGAAGACAGTAACTGTTAATAATAATGATTTATCTGTATGGAAGCACAAATTGGAATTTCTATCCCACACCATTGAAAATCTCTATAAAGCCACAAAGATGGAAGCATCAGGTTATAATGGAGTTGTTTCTAAGAGCTAACAGTTAACTGGGAAGTTTCTGGAGGTTCTGTGTCCTCCTCAGTGTTTCTTCCTAGAATTTATAGAATTGTTCTTGAAAAGAAACTCCTACCTGAGAAGGTGAGAGTCCAAGGGAATCGCAGCCATGATAAAACTGAAAGAAGAGCGATGACCTGTAAAAACCAAACAAGAGCAAACAGTGTGAGTTTACAAAAGAATTGGGGACCATATGTCCTGCTCAAGATGAGCAAAACCAAGCTGGTATTTTTTCAGGGAGAAATTGCTGCGGATGACATGAAAAGCAAAACCAATTAATCTGGATGTTTTTAAAAGAAATAATAGGAAACTAATGGGGACCTAAAATGGGTCAAATACCTCTTGAATCTAGTATTTAGACATTATGTTTCAGACTGGAGTATTGCAAGTGATGTGAAGAGTGAGGAGTGAGTGTCAGAAGGGCTAGGGAGGAGGAGACTGCAGGAAGAACCATTGAACGATCAAGTATTTTAGCAGCACGGATGGAAAGAAACAGTGAGATTTTTTATGACATTGGAGATGAAACTGGCATGTTATATTGGTAGAACATCTGTGGAAGGAAAGAGAGAAGCTGAAGACGATGAAGTTGTGAGCTTCTGCAGCAGGCAAGGTGACTACTAATTCTTGGTAGCTTAAGAGAAGGAAGTAAAGAGAAGTACTTAGAAACAGAGACGAGCTCCATTTATGACATGCTGAGTTTAAATTGGAAGGAGAACCCGCCATAGGAGGCATTAGAAATATACACACCGCAAGGGAGCAGAAAGCTGGATAGAGAAGGAAATCTGTAGAGTGCCTGTTGTAGATATGGTGGTAGTTGCACTGTGATCCCCCATGCGAGAGACTACCAAAACGAGGAACAAGGAACAGAGCCCCTGCTAGAGTGACAGGAGAGAAAGACCCAAGAGAAAAGAAGTTAAAGCAAGTGGCAGGAGTGGGAAGAGGACATATCTGCCTTGGACCGGGCAATGCCATGAATTTTTTTAGCTAGTCCAGTGACTGCAGCCATGTAATTAATTGATCTGATGGAGGGCTGGAGCCCCACACTGATACATTCATACTGTTTGTTATTTGCAGGCTGCTTTGTTCAGAGCTATTTCAGCTGTGCCTTCGTAGTTGTGCTGTGCTGTGTAGACGCATCCAAACAGGAAAACAGATGTGCTGAACCCATGTCAAGATTGCGTTGAGATAAGTAGGAAATGATCAGCTGTGGTGAAAGCTCCAGGACCAGAAGGACAATGAAAATATTTCTGAGATCTTGCCAGAAAGCTCAGTGCTAATGAAGACGCATGCACTTTCTGGTGTATGACTAGGGGTCAGGTGTAAAGGACAAAGGAAATCAGAATTTGAGGCTAAAGCATCTGCTGAACTGTCACACTTGTCTGCGGTGGGGTTTTTGTGCTATACTTGCTGGGTCGTATGTACAGCTATAGTAAGTTTTATCTTGATAGTATGTCCATGTGAATTGCCTTGTTTGCTGCCTTATAGTCAATAACAAAGCATTTCAAGATATTAAAAACAAACTCAAGTGTCTGTCTGTAGTACAAGAAGCGTTGAGCTTTAGTCTTTTGCATCTGAGATTTTTTGAACATATTGGAATTGCTACTGCATTGGGTTTTTACCTTTTTTTTTTTTTTTTCAATTTAACAACAGAAAATAGCAAAGCTGTTAGCAGTTGCTAACAGATTTCACTTAGTGCCTCATCTGTTGCTCAGCTGCTATTTACTTGTAGTTCCTGGTCTTTTTTTACACATACAAAAAAAAAAAAAAAAAGTGATTGCTTTCCTGCTAAGCTTCTCCTGGATTGAAGCTTTATTTAGGTGACTGTGATTCAGGGAGACCATCAAGAAATCATGCTTTTATTTTTGTAATCACTGTTTTTTAAAAATTCCTGTTGTTTTTCCCATTATTAACTGGAACTCTTGGCTGCAGAATTTTAATGACTGTGGCACTTGGAGAAAAGTAGGTTAATATACTGGAGATTTGAAATGCAGATGACACTCATTATTACTGATTAGTTAAGTCTCTGTAATCCAAAGTACTATTTTGCTGTGGTACATGATGCACAGTGTTTGTGTTTTCTTGTTTGGATGGTTCTGATGCATATATTGTCTGCCTGAGTACTGGATGTGCATATGTGCTGTCCAAAGAACAACGTAAGTTGACTCTGTTAACTGTATGTAACATTGGCTAAATGGGCATTATATTTTACTTTTTGATGCTTTCTGGCACGTAGCACCATCCTAGCTCACTAAATAACCCACCACTAGACAACAGACGGCAAAGTAAATTGATACTGTATATCAGGAAAACAACTACATTAAATGTTTCCATTATTGGAGCTGTGACTAAATGTACACTGCAGTCTCAGGAAAAAGCATCTAGGCTGAAACTCTTTCAGAACAGAAATAATGCTCAGTCCTATGCAGATACATAACAGCAGCAAGATTATGCAATACCACATTCAGTTCTTGGTTCATCCCTTTTCTCACGTTGAGCTGACTGATTCTTTCTGGGCATGGTGGGTCTTGAGGAGCCTGCTGGACCTCAGGTGAGCTTCCCTGTACTTCTTTTTGAAGGTGTTTTGTATTTTCATGAGCAGCGCTATAGTAAAACAGCATCTTTGTGCATTTGAGTAAAGGTAGTGTGTAGCGTCATTGGTTTAGAACTGTAAAAAGTCTTATGAGGTGGCTCTGTAGACAGTTTGGAAGGGTTAATTAACCCCTTCATGCAGGGTTTCAGAAATCCCTGATGCTGAGCACTAATGCAAAATGCATTATCACTTAACACTGGGAATGCAAAGTTGATCTAACGAAGACGTTAATTAAAAAAAAAAAATTATTCCTCAGTTTGCTGGGTGATGAGCTCTAGGTTTTAAATTTGGGTTCTATAGTTATTTAATTGCCATGCTCTGAAATACTATCAAAATATTCTTTTCTAACAAAGGTAGGCTTTGTATTGGTTTCTAAATTAAGTTGGAGAAAGACTGAACCTTTAAATCACCAGGGAAATGTAACCTCTGCTGTGCAGTTCTGCTCTGTACCCTAATCCCATAACAGTTGTTACAGTCTTGCCATATAATAAACATAAGTCTATGGCTCTCTCAGTACATTTTCCAGATAGTTATTGTAAAAATTCTGGGCAGCCTTTTCAGCTTTATGGGTATGAAGGTAAGTTAGCTAATGGACTGCAGCCACACCAATGGCATTTTAATAGGTAGCTCCCCGAGGCAGAGACCAGTAGGCTGAAGTCATAATTTTTTTGTGGTATAAAAATCTAAGAGCAAGTATGTAATTGGTGACTCACAGTAAAGAGTTTTGCCGAACTGGAGTGCAGTGGGAGAACACTCTCATTCAGTCTTTATTTTTAGGCTGGATTCAGGAAAAAAAGGCAGCTCTTGTCAACGTGACGTCACTAGTTCACTAGCAAATATTTTCAAAATTAGCATAGGTGAGAAAATGTCTATCTTTCACAAACATTGCACATCAACTATGCCTTGCATATTTCTGCATGTAAGTGCAGGAAGCAGGAATATGTATGTGCATATTAGTTACATTGGCTTTTTCTTCTTCAGAAATCATGCACTTTCCCACATAACAGTTCATCTTAAATTATTTACCTTTCATTTCACAATATGAGCCATGAATATTTTATTTTTTGTCCCCTTAATTTGCCAATTTTCCTTTGAGCTAAGTGCCTTAGTGATTTTAATTTTTCATTCTAGTTGGAAGAACAGAAATGACCCTTTTTTCATTATTACTATTATAGGTCTTGTGTTCAGAATGATACTTTTTACAACCAGCAGTGTTGAGCCTGTAATGGTATTGCAGAGTAGATAGCATAATATACAGATACTGACTTCCATTAAGTATATCGCTATGATAGCTTATGGAAAGATTTTTTTCTGCACTTTATTGCCTTGAGAAGTTGAGTGTTGTAGAAGAAAAGTTAGCAATATAATGAAGAAAGAGGAAATAATAGAGATGTGGTTTGCTGGAGAGAAGCAGGGTATATAACTTTTTAATGTATTTATATGTATGTACATAAGATGCTGAAAATCAGTATGGAAGTGGATAGATTAAAAAAACCAAGACTAGATTAAGTTATGATTTAATTAGGCTGAAGCTATTTTAGAATTTTTTTTCCTCAATAGCAAAATGATCTGAGATGGATCGTGCCTGTGTATTTGATAGACAGCACTAGTTAATGAGGCAGATGAGTTATTTAGAGGCCTTGATTTCCTTTTGCCTAATAAAACTCCCACTTTTCAGTAGGTAAATTGGTAAATAAAACTCATGTTTCCTTTAAAGAGCACAAGAGCATGAGGAAGAGGAGATACCTAATCAATTTAATGTATCTCAAGTTTGTCAAGTATTTTTAACTAAAAAAAGACAAATGCCTCAATTTACATGTATCGCTTTGTCTTTTCCTCCACTGTATTGATTCTTCCTTGGCTGCATTCATAGTCAGACTAAAACAGAGAAAATAAGGGTGCTTTGTACTAAAACGATCGTGCGGACTGCCTACTAAAGGCTTATTTGTTTAATTAAGCATCTGTTCTCCTCTTAATATGCATGCATAAATCTCATTAATGTTAGATGTATGCAAGTGCAGTGAAGAAGAATAGACCCCTACTCTCATTACTGAACTTGGATAACAAGATTTATATTTACTTAACAGATCAGAGCAGAAAGTTCCCTCTGACTGTTTAAAAGGACTGGAAATTACAAACTGTTTGCAAGGAGCGTGCTTTTTGTGAAATAGTTGCATGTTCACTTCAAGTTGAAATATTATTATTCAAGCCATTACTAAGCAAAAAAAAAAAAAAGCAGCATGCTTTGTCTGAAAGGATCAACTTTGTGCACTACATTCTGTGATGTGTCTACTTAAATGTATATTTGCCTATTCGATATTGTTGTCTGTGCGTGCTACACCTGCTAAAAAAAAAAGGTAAACCCCAGTCCTATTGGAAATATGACCAGGTCTTTTCTGGATGTGGCATATTTCTTCAAAGTGTCTGTCTTCTCTCTCCCAAGAAATGCCTTCTGCAAAACAAGTCCTAGAAAGCAAAGTGTATTCTTGATGAATACAAAACACTGTGGCAGTGTGTTTATACTTCATTCACTATACTTGGCTGTTATTTGTTCTAGAATCCATCTTTCATCTGAGGGTAAAGCTTGACTTCCAGATTTTCCATACAAGTTATGGTACGTCGGGTATTTCTGAATATAGTACAGATGCATTATGGTCAAAAATACTTGAGGGTTTAAAGTCATGCCCACAAGAAATTGAATTAAGGCTTCTTGAGCTGCATTTAACCAATAAATACATATTTTGCTCAGGAATACAGTGCAGAGTATGAGTTCTACTGTGAGACATAAAAAACTGACAGTTTCACTGATTTTCTGTTTCAGTAGTTCTTGTAACATGAACTTGGTAAATAGGGGAGCTGGGGAGGGAGACAACAATTAACAGAGAAATTACACAGGAGGGGGCTCCTGACAGATTCCCTAACTATGAAGCGCTGGCAGGTGCCAGTTTAATAGGTATTGCCATTAACAGCCATCTGTGGAGAAAATGAAATGTACTCATCTCACTGAATTATGATTTATGCCAGACAAAACAGTCAAACCAAAGTAATATTTATATTATAATGCAGAGTCATTGATTAAATGCACATGACATCTCAAATCCAGTTGACATTTTAAGTTGAAATGATTGCAGACATGTAGCCATTTATTTAACTATTACTTTAAAAAATGTGTCTCTACTTGTTATTAATAGAAGAAAGTCAGACCTGACCAATATTTCAATAGGCTGACCTTTTGTTTTGCTGGCATATAAAAGGAACAAAGCTCCTTTTGGGGTAGTCACAATCTCAGAACATAGGAAGCTTCAGAAAAAACTGACCCCTTTGAACCACTCTGTCTCTATCTTCCCTCTTTTTTTCCACACAGGATTTCTGAAACAAAGTGGACAAGAGACGGTTTAAGAGATAGGAAAATAGTCCGAGAGAAGCTTTGTTTCAAGTACTTGCTGTGCTACTGATTTCTTGGGTGACACTCGTTAACTCACTTAGATGCCCTGAGCCACAGTTATCCTTATACAAAGGTTATCCTCTCTGTTTATAAAAAATAGAGATAACAGCATTTCCCTGCTTCATGTGATCATTGTTCAGATAAATATGTTCAATACATTGAAGAACTAGTCTGGCTACTCCTGTAAATGTGTATCAGGCAAATAGTTTTATTTTTAAGAACATGAAAATGAAAAAATACTAAGCCTTTGTGTGATTTTTCTCAAACTAATTTTCCTCTAATCCCTAGGATTCTTCCTTCTCTGAAGACTTCTTATTGTCTTTCCTTTACTTTTTTCCAGTGATTCCAATTTTTCTCATTTGTTAATCTCCTGTTGCCCAGTCTCTTATTTCCACATAGCATCTCTCCATTCACTTTGTAACCATGTCTCATTTACCTTCCCATCAGTTTTTAGAAAACTTTGGTCTCTTCTGTCTTTGGGAAAAAAAATTAAGAAGCAAGCCTAGTTGAGTTTGCAACCTCGGCCTTCTGCTGTTTTACTGTTATTGAGAACTGTTTGACACAATACTGGGTTGCTCACTCTTACCCCTTCTTGCTGCTGCTAGCACGTGAGGTGCCACACTGGGGCTTCCTCCTCCTCCTCCTCTCTGTACTACCTCCTAGCTGCAGATACTCTTACCATCAGAAATGCATTTTGGAATATAATGCCTCAGAATTATAGTTGACCTTCTCTCTTTTACCCTGATTTTATGCCTTCTTGCTAGAAAAAATGGATTTGTCATTTCGAATTTAACATGGGCAAACTCATTTTTTTTCCTGCAAATTGTTCCTCTTTATGTCCTTACTCTGTCATCATGGAAACTAGCAGCATCTTCCCCTGTTCACAAAAGCTCCCTACATGGGATATCATCTTTCAGTGAACCTTAAACCCACTCAGTGGGACAGTGTCTAAAATTTGGTCTCTTAGGCAACACACTGAAGACCTGACCACACAAAAGAAGCTTCTTCCCTTTATGCCTGGACTCCTCTTGCTTCCAGATTATGCCAGTCTCTGCTGTGGGTCGTGTAGCTGGGTCGTTGTTCTGAGTACTCTCACCTGCCCCTGTCAGCACAGCACCAACTTTGTTTTCTTCCCAGTCTGGGCTGTGTTAACAGACCAGTGTGGTAACATACTGCTTTGAGCAACCGTGAGTGCTCACCATCCAGCTTGTCACAGCAGCACACTTTCTACTGCAACATGTTACAGAATGTCTGGGCAAGAAAGTATTTTATATAGCCCTTCAACTTCCCTAAGATTTGCCTCTGCTGTAAAACTTCCATGATGTCTATGAACGTTGGCAGGACTAAATGAGTGATAAAGTAAGGCTTTATATCCTTTCCACCCCAGTTCCTGCTTTTTGTCTCTCTCCACCAGTAGTACTAAGAAAAGCTCTTTACAGGTTCCTGCTCTGCACCACGTTTGGCTGTGTCACATTCACCTCCACCTCTCCTCATTTGTTTAGAATCTGTTAAGATGTGAATGGAAAGGTGCAGGATTGATCCTTACCCAGCAGTTAGCGCCTGCTTGTTTCAGCTGCAGTGTTAACTCCATCTTCTTACTACCTCTGGCTCTCCATACTCTGATGATGCCTGTTTGTCACCAGGTTTCTTCTCTTGTTACTTTCTCCTCCTCTCTCTACCCCACTCTGCACCCCTGGCTCTCTCTTATCCTAGCTATCACCCAGGTTATGCAGAACCTTTACTAATAAGCCTGGCAGAGTTCATTATTTTGGGCTCTGCCCTGTGTGTGTGTTTCTTCTACTCTGCACCTTGTCATGAGGAGCAACTGTTCTGATTTCTCAATGATCACGATGCTGCATGATGTTTACCATACAAGTTAATTATCCTATTGAGTGCTCCCCAGACAAAAATATTTACATTCAAAGAACCTTCCCCTGCTTGCTTCCTTCATTCAGTGGAAATGACATCTCTAGGGTCTTGATTTGATCTTACTCTTTAGAAGTCTTTGAATAACTTTGAACTTTGAGTAGTCTCAGTGGTGAAAATGAAGATGTCTTCACCCTTTTCCCTTTCTGTTCTTGCATCTTCCCACTTCTGTCCTATTTCTTTTTTTTTATTGTTGAGGTGAAACAGTAAAAAAACCAAATAAAAAGGAACCTGGGCAAATATAAAATGTTAGCCAAATGTTGACATGAAAAAAACTATCACCCTCTGTGCGTGTGTATATATATATATTATGTAAACTCTGAGATATGTGTCACCACTAGTTTAGGAATTAAAAAAAAATATTCAAGTCTTAAAGGTTGACTCACAAGGTGAAAAATTGTCTGTCTGTGTGTGTGTATGTAGTACAAGATACAGAGGCCGCTAAGTATCTGCTATAGTTCTTCAGCGTTTAACTTCAGTATTAGGTTTGAAGTAATGAACCGTATGCCTGTGCCATTCGTTGTCCCTTATTTAAAAGTAGTGGCCTCACACTAACCCCAGATTATTAGGTTGGTTGGTAATAATGTGTAAATAGAATTGTAAAGCTATTTTCTGGTGACAGAAGGCCACCACTGTTTGCTATTTTCTTTCTAGGCAAAGAACCCTTGTAAGTAATGAGTCAGGCACTGTTCATTCTACCTTTGTCGTCTTCTCGTTTAGTTTTTTATCCTCTAATGTGGAAATCCGTATTACAGTAGCTTAGCATAACAGACATCCTAATGTTCTGTTTTTAATTAAAATTAGATTGAGGAAATAAACAATTCAAATAAATTAGCTTTCCTTTTCCTCCACCCGCAAATATGGTTTCCATATCCTCTCCTGCATTTGGAAGTGCTTGTTTCCATTCACATGCTCTTGAATTGTTCAGCCTCCTAACAGATAGTGAGGAGGGACTGTCAAGGAAGCTTACTTTCATTCATTTAGCCTTCTTAACAATACATGTTGTTAAATTATTGATTTTTTTCTTTTGTCTGTTTGTTTTGATGCAGTCTGCATTGTAAAATGCAATTCTTAGGATTAAAACTTTGTCAAAATCTGAAGATTTCACAAAACCAAAAATGCACTGCTCTTGAGAAAAAAATTCAACTATACAGCTGCAGATCATTTTTACTATGCCTACAATATATATACCGGAGAGTTAGTGACTTGATCTAAATGGCTCAAAGAAATTAGCAAATATTTCTTTCCTTTAAAAAGGCAGATTATTATGGATGCAAGTGATGCTGTAGGTTAATGTGCCTCTTCATCTCTGAAGACCTCCGCCCCATCTTTTTCTTAATGAATTCTTATTTAGGCTATTTTAGCTTGGTTGTCATTTGTTGCTACCCAAACCATCAGTCATCAGCAGCAATGGAGGCTCAGGCAGGGCTCCAGGAGCTCTGCGCTGAAATGGCTTAGGAAGACATGTAGAGGAATTTCTAGGTATAGATCTGCTTTGAGTTCTCTCTGCCTATAGCAGCAGTGTTAGCTGCTTTGTTCCTACATGCGAGATGCTTGCTAATTTCAGTAATTACAAAGTGGAAGTTGTATTTTTGTATCTGTAGTATGAATGCTGACAATGTTCTGTAGGACCACGATGAGACCTGTAAATCCTATGGTGCTGATTCTCCGTAAACTGCATAATTTGTTGATCTGCCTGTGAAGTATGTTGCACCCAGCGAGTGGTGAAAACTGATTTGTCATGCAAGCTTGCTAATTCTGGGTGGTTAACTGGCTTTAGTCCCCAGTGCTGTAATAAAGCGGATTGGGTTTTATTGCATCTCCTGCATGGAAATTACTATTAAAAATCTGTGTTGTAGAGATATTTCAGTGTTTTACAAAGACTTACATGTTTCTGCATGCTTGAAGGTGATGAAGGAAGCCACACTCATACAAAATATGTGCTCTAGCGGCCTAATTAGAAGATACCAAGTTTTACGCAGTCTAAAGTATGCTAACAAAATATTCCAATAGAAGTATATTTATTTAGTTCATCCTTAACATTATTCTGGCTTAAATACCAGCTTCCTCTATCTTGTGGGGATATTCAGGTTGGAGAGAATGAGTTTAATCTTTTTTGGTTTTAGGCTAGAGTTTAAAGAAATTGAAAGATGATGTTCCTGTCACAGTGGGAAGAAAGATCACTACTGGCCCTAGACCTGCTGCAGAAAATTTACATTATACCATAAACTGCTGTCCATGCACTTGTATGCAATGGAAAATGGAGCACAGACAAGATGATCTTTCACTGGAGAAGATTAAAGAGAAAGAAAAAAAAAAAAAAAGGAAAAAAAAAAAAGAGAAGTAACCAGTAATCCTAAAGTAGAAAAAAAAAGAGGTGAGGATCGAGGTTCAGAATAACTAAAAGAGTTAAGATTTACCTCAGCAGTTTAATAACTTCTTGAGGCCTCAATCAGAGTACTCAAACAGAGTAAAGCAATAAATAGCAGCTGTATTATATACTCTTCTGTCTTCTTTGCTCCAGATCTTTATTAAAACAATGTGTTCACACCATAGTAAGAGGCTACAGTGGAGCTAAATTGAAAATGCATAGATAACTTTTGAGAAGTGTGTTGATTATGTGTACAGATTGTGTGGTGTTTGTATAATTCACACATCACACATGGAAATTCCAAATTTTCTACCTTTGCTATTTTAAGCTGTTACCTGTATTCTTGTATTTTTATGGAACTGGTGGATTAGCACATAAATCTTTTAAAGTGTTGTATAATTAATTTCCAGAATATCAAGTAAAGGCTGGGTCTCTTTCTCTGACAGGCTATTTCTGTCTCTGTAATGAGAACAGCAAAAGGTTAGGAGAGGAGACAGTGGATTTACGTGTTTGGGTACTATAAATACTCTAGGGGAAGGGAACAAGGAGGTGCTTAAGGACTACATAAGCTAAAAGGAGCTTCTTTACAGTAGGATAGTCTTACCACATCACTATATATTTCACTCATCCACTCAAGGACACACAGGCACTCAAATATGTTGAAACAGCCCACGTCTGGAGAAAAGCATGTTTAACTGAGTATTGTATTAATGGCTTCATAGGGTACCAAGACCATTTGTTGATCTTGGCTGTCAGTTTATTGTCTTTCTCAGTCTTTGTTTATTTTGTGTGTATCAACCATTCACTGAATACCTTGGGACACAAATAGCCTATAATAGATCAAATTTACTGGTCAAAGGTTAAGTCACTCTCATGAGGCTGCTTGTCTGTGATAGCGTTGGTTTCTGTTGGCTTTGATACCGTATTTATTGCAGTAATATTGTAATGTCTTTGCACAATCATTAAAGCTCCATAGAAGGTTCTAGTGTAGCTGTTCCAGGTAGATGACAGCTTGGTGAATTTGGGCTGTCATTAACTCCAGCAGATATCTTTGTGAGACATCTTATGGTTCTCTTTAGAAAATGCCAGTCAGTTTGAAATGGGAACTGCTCTCTTCTGTAGAGAGAAGTCCTTGTCTCAAGTGGCTAACATTTTATGTTGTACAGCAGCGTTTAGACCAGCTCCATCCTTAAGTTTCCACAAAGCTAAATGGAAAATTATGTTGAATACCTAGGCTTCTCTTTAATAACCACCGTGCAAGGCAGATATAATCCTAAAACAAGCCTACAAACATAAAGGTTGATATGGAAATCTGTAATATAAATCAGAGGAAATTTCATATATAGCAGTGATCAAAGGAAGAGGAGAAATACAAAATTAAATTGGTTGTATAAAATGTCATGCTAATTTATAAGCTAAAAGAAGATTGTAAATGAAACACTGAAGTATGAGGGTTTCCACCCTGTTTGTAAATATTGACTTAAAATGAGCTTTAAAAAGCAATAAAAAAAACCAACCAAGCACCCAAATTGTGGTTGGTAGCCTTCTCAAGGACCTAGTTTCAAAAGATGACCAAACAGAAGAGAGGAGACCAAAATAAAACATCAGGGAGGAGCAAAAAAAACCAACAACAAAACAATCTAGAAAGCAGCTTAAATTGATATAGTGTCTGCATACAGATATTGAAGCCGTGAGATTTAATTAAAATCACCAAGTGGATGTTGCTATAAATGAGACAATGGGGGCTTAAAAGGAATTTCTCTGAATGCGTATGAGGAATTTTAGGAGCAAGATAAGAAAAAGAACAATTTTATTATCAGCTATAGAGAAAGGTATTCACTGAAGAACAGCTCAAGCTGCGGGCATTTTCCAGGACCCCTGGGTACCAAATTTCAAGGATAACCAAATGCTCTATAAAAGCATCTTGGGATCAATTGTATTGAATGGCACAGGCAAGTTGCATTGAATCAACACAGATGACAATCCATTTGGCTGAGCAGAGAAAGATCATTACAAGCCTTTAATACAGCAGTTTCACTTCAGTATCTGTCCATTTTGGAACTTGGACTTGTAATAATTGTGTTGGTCTCTTGAAAAACAAAACTTTATTAAAGTCAATATACTGTAGCAATTCTCAAACACAGAACAGAGAAAGCTGGGAGAGTACTGTAACAAGCAGGTTTTATAACCTGCTTCTTTTGAAGCACAGCTAACATTTGTGCATTCAAATGACAACAGAAAAATTCCAGACATTTGCATGACCAGTGATGAGGTTGAGAGTAAAAATGTTTATTGTTTCATGGCAAAAGTGGAAAGAATGGGGATCAGCTGCACAAGTGATCAAACTTGATTGCAGAAAATGAAATAGAAATACCAACTGAGGCAGAGAAAAGTGATCGGATGGAAGGATTTGGGAAATCAAAATAACCAACAGTTATTTCAAAATAGTGGAGAGCATCCTGGAGCCTGTCAGCCTTCCTGAACTAAAAAGTAGCAGATGTTTCAAAGACATATGGATTGGTCTTAAACCCCAGAAATAGAAACGTGTCGTGGCTTTGTGGCAAAATTCTGCAACCCTGAGTCAAAGCTTGCTGAACTTTGTGGAGGTCTTGTACTGGATGAGACCCACAGAGTGTTCCTGGGTATGTACAGCTGTGAGATTGAAGTGAGCTGGTATAAAGTTGTGACTGATGCTTTTTTCCTTTGGGTTGTGAGGGTGTAGGCAAATTAACTCTAGTCTCAGTTCAGTGTAGAGTTCTGAGTGATGAATGTTTTTTCAGACTTGCTGAAAGTCCTGGCTTGAAACTGAGAAGCTTGTAAGGTCCACTTCTTCCCTGAACAGTGAATCTAAAAATGGTATATTGAGGTTCTGTGTTTCTTTGAGTAACTTAGATTTTTTATTTTTTTTTTTTTTCAGAAATACCTTTTAACTGATAATCCTGAAAACTGCAGTCTAAACTTAAAGATATTTCTGCTACTCATTTATTCTCACTGGTATACAAAGATTTCTGAGAACAAATTCTTCCTTTAGCTACATCTTTATAATCCCATTCTTTTGACTTGTGTTTCACAGGAATAATTCCAGGTGGAATTTAGCCTTGCAATTCATGAAAAAGAATAAAATTCAGTTTTTTTCTGTTAGCTTGCTGGTTGTTCAGGGCTAAAAGGAGTAAAAAGTGGGAGAAACTCATTTTATTTTCTTAATATATGGCTGAATTTCCCAGAGGAAGCAGATCTGTGAAGTACTATTTCTGCCATGTAGCACTCAGCGTTGGGTAGAGGAGGAAGCAGCCTTTTTGTCCCTGAGAATTTTCAGGTTTTCATACAATTTTAGATTTTCTTTCCTGTGTTGAGACAACAGTTCCAAAACTCACATATTACTCATGGGATAGTTCTGAAGAAGAAAAAGGTTGGGTCAGTTAAAAATATTTACTCTCGCTTTTCATTTTTAGAGCCTTTTAATAAGGACTAAGATGGATATTAATCTGAAGAGTTTTTTTAAAATTCCTAATAGTTTATTGTGAAAATAAAAGAAAATGACCATTTAAAAAATCAATTTGTGACATTACTGAAAAGCAAAGGAAAATTGCATGCCAAACAAAAAACTGATAACCTCTACAGTCTGCTTAGTAAAATCTACCATCCTAGAAAAGAGAAATGATCTTTTATAGTCCTTCAGGAAAAGTACCATAGTGGTTACTGAACTCAAGGTTTAACATCATAAAAAAGTGTGCATGATGCAAATGAAAAATGTAACCTCTTTCATAAAGTCATTGCTGTTATTAATTATAAAAATCTGGCCTGTGACATTACTAGAACATGGAGCAGAGGTACAAAGAACTTGTAAGTGAAATCAACTCATAATCCAAAAATGTATATAGTAGTAATAATAAACTTCTGATCAGTCACTGACTCGTGTCTGTGAGGAACAGATGGTGATGGCCACTCAAGTCCCTGCTGCAACTCATGAGGATCTGGTAGGATTTAGTGTGGCACTGAAAGTGTTCTGAGGAAAGTAAGAAGCCTGCTCAGAGTAAAATCAAATATTATGGGCTAATAGACTCATAAGAAAGCCACTCAGCAGATTCAGCTGAAAGGTTATAGGATGAAAATGAGTAAGAAAAGTAATGGCAGCTCTCCAGGAGTGGAGAGAGAATACTAAATGTGAAAATCAAGGCATATTGTTGCCCTCCTTTGTGCCTTTTGTTTTGTTAAAAGTGGAGCTGACACTGTGCGTCGTCTTCTTTTAAAGGGAAGAAGAATACTAATTTAAGAACTTGTCCAGTAGGTCTCTCCTCCCTGGATTGCCCTTGCCCCCATCCTGTGTTCAGAGTGGAGACAGTGCCATGCCCTGTTGGATAAGGGACAGCAAAAGTAGTGTAGCCACCTTCCAGTAGCCCTTCCCAGTCATTTCAAAGGAGTCTACCATATAATGAGAATGAATGAACAAAAGAAATGGTTGGAGATGAGTCACTTTTCATTCCCCTTCTTTGAGCTCTGTAGCAGTAGATTTTCAGACTTCCCCTGCCCATGCCAGCCAAGAACGTGCTTTCTCCACAGTCTGCCCCATGGAAGTCCTGATGCAGGACTTTCCTTTGTCTTAACCAGTTACGATGTGTGTCCACATACAGATACCCTTCTCAGCTTGTTTCCAAAATGAAAGTTGGCGTTATGCTTGTTATTGTTCAGCTATACATAAAGCGAAACAGACTTTCAAAAATCATTTACAGAAGATTTGCTGTGACTATTGACATTTTCTGACAACCTAATTTTTCTTGTAGACCTTCCTCTCTCCTCCCATCTCTCCCCACCTCCCAATTCCTACCCTACAAACAACAGAAATGTATTTGGGAAAGTGAAAAGGTTATGAATCAAACTTTTGAGGTATTTTTTAATTGACCCCGGGTAGACATTTAGATGGAGCTGATAGAAAGGTTGCAGATGTTCTATATTAAAAAGTCTCTTTATATTAGATGATGCTGTGCCCTGCATCTAATGATTGAGTAGTCTCCTGTGGAAACATGCATTTACCCGTAGTACATACGGAGCACTTTCAGTTATGTACATATTTCATCTGTCACTGAATTAACCTGAAAAGTCTATGGGTAACCAGATCCCTTGGACGGAAGGGCTGGCTTGATGCTTGTTTGATAAAAATCTTTTTTTTAGGACTAAAACTTAACAGGTTTGTTCTGAAATGAAACCACTGATATTTCACTTAGAACCATAGGCTGTGTAGACTTAAAAGCCCAGCATGTAATGTAGAGACTTTGTTCCAGGTTTTTTTTTTTTTTTGGTAGCTTGTACCATGCAATGTAGACTGGTTTGGGGCAAGGGTGTTTCTGGGGCTTTTTTGTTTGTTTTTTGTTTAAATCCTGACTAAGCATGGTATTGAGTAAAATTGACTGTGGGCATTTGCAGTTTCATTAAAAATGGGTAGTGGTGTCAGAGAAAAACAGCAAGAAATTGTACAGACTCCTGTTAAATAATACTGATATTTTCAGCATTTGGAATAGAACAGTATGAATTGGGATTGAATTTCAGGCTAGAGAAGTGCTGACTTTAAATCTAATTCAGTTTGAGGGCTTCATTACAAGCTGGCCCTTACAATATAGCTGGGAATCAGTAATACTGTATACTGTTTCACTCATGTTATATGGAAACATGATCATTTGCCTTTAAAAAAAAAAACACTTCATTTTTAATGTTGTAATCTTTTAATAATGAGTGGCTGAATTATCTCTGTAATTCATTACCCTCTCAGCTGTTAGATGAATGGGATATGTTATGGTTTGTCATTATTCTCCATGGTGGCAAGAACAGACTGGGGATTTAAATCGCCTTCCACTGCATGGGCTATAGACATGCTGATGACTTGCTGTGAGATTGCATTTAGTTCCAGGATCTCTGGTGCTTCAGACTGTAATGCATTCAGTTGCCATGATGAACAAAAGCTTCTGATGGTTTATGTAGGTATAGTGGAAGTAAAATGGAAGAGAAAGAGCAGAGAATGGAAGCAAAATGTTGTTTTCTTTCACCAGTATCTAGTTGAGTACAGAGGAAGAAGTAATACATTTCTGTCAGGAGCGAAACAAATACAATAGTTGAAATATTATACAGACATGTCTACATGAGTGTATGTGTATAGATATATAATGTGAAATACAGTATTATCTTAACATTGTTATGTACATACTTATGGCTGCGCTGGCTCATTACCCATTGCATCAAGGATGCTCAAGTGTTTATTATGCTATTTACCAAATTATAGCTATTTCCTGAACAGCCGGCCTCCGCTGAATATACTTGTATTCTGTCCATCTTTAATAATGAAGCCTGCACTTTGGGGCAGAAACATATTCTGGCAATGATCAGCAGGAAATAAGAGAGAAATTGGTAATCTCTTTAGCTTTACTGTTTTATGTTGTTTATTTGCCTCTCCAAAGTATTCGTGGGGAACTTGGGCAGCATAGGTCAGGCAGCTGACTTTCTTAGTGGATGTTAGGAAGTGGACTGATGTTTTGTTTTTCAGTCACATCTATGATTTAGCTGATCTATCTTGGGGGGAGTGTTGTAATAATTATTACCAAAAAATATCAGTATACCATTTTATAAGCAACACTTATTTATTGCAATGTCTGAGTAAGTACATAACATGGATTATATATAAATAAAATAGTGCTGGGAGGTAGAGGGACTCAAAGGGGTTTTTGGATATTCAGGCTGTTCTTTCAGATGGCCTGGTAGCAGGTTTGGCCTGGTATCTGAGCAGGGAAATCCTTCCCCAGGGATACGGTACCTTTTGAGGATGGACTGTGCCTTTGCCACCTCATTGACCTCGAGGGTAGCGTGCATGATAGCATGTGTCCAGACTCTCATCTGGGATGAACATCTGCCCCATGTAAGGGCCAGGGCAGATGGGGGCTGCCCATCTCTTGCCAAGGTAAATGGCAAACCTACCCAAAGCAGCAAGGGAGATGTAGTTGTACAGTTCAGAAGAGGTCAGGAAAGATGTCTGTTGCTGATTGCTGATTGAGTCTATCTGTCCAGTGTTACAGGGTTTGGGCAGTTTTTTGGGTAGTGTCATAGTTTGGGGGTTTTTTGGTTTGTTTTTTTGTTAACTTTCTGCTGATCTTTATTAGACGGTAGGGGGAGGAAGAGCCAGTCATGTTGTTTACCTCTGCAGATGCTTTACAAAAGCAGACTGATACAGACAAGAACCTCATTTTAGCAACAGGATTTTATTGGTCAATGGATTAAGAGACCTTAAGTTGTGGGAAGATAGAGATGTGCGACCGAGTTAAAACACTGGTTGTATGTTCCGTCACAGGCTATTTTACACAGAAAAGATTCTTGGTCCCGTTTTAGTAAATAAGGCTTGAGTAGTTGGTGGGATTTTAAAGTTCATGAAAAAAATCACTGTGGTTGTTGCATCTCTTTGTGTCGTTAGTGCTTAAAAATAATAATAAGAATTATCTGGGTTTCTAAAAATATCTTAGACTAATACTCAAAAAACTAAAAGTATTTTCAAAAATCCATTTACTTTTTACCATTTATAGTGGTGTAGTTTTTACTTTTTTCCAAATACACAAGTAAGTTGCATATACTGTTCCTCTTGCTTTGTAGCATTGCTCCAAAGTTTAACTTGCTCAGTAAAGCAGTGCTTAATCATAAATCTGATTTTATTTCTTTTTAGCATTCAGAAAAATATCCTCAATAAGTTTTAAGCAAACTGTTTGGAATATAAATTTTGGCATATAATCCCTTCAATTATTGAAAAAATAGCCCAATCAATCTCTAGGTTGCCTTTGTAGCTCAAAAGGCCTAAATGTGACAGGAATGTGCTATAAACTATGAAAGGAACGTCATAATTTGTCACAGACCCCATTACTTTTGAGTTATATTTTGTGCTCTGGGTAGCCATACTTAATTCTTCACAGATAACATAGAATGAAGTGTTGCCCATGATGTGTTTTAGAAAATTGGGTTTATTGTTTTCTTTTCAAAAGAAAAGAGTGTTTTTTCTTAGCATGGAGGTAAATGGAACATGCTTGTAAATCTGCAAAGCAAACGTTCTCAAGATGTTAACAGTCAGCTGTGGAAGCTGAGCATTTCTTTGCAGGTAAAATGCAGCTGGATGCTTTTCAACTTTTACATTCCCCACCACCACCACTAAGGTCAGTACTTTATACTCATTTCTCATGTACTAGAGAGTACTAGTCTGGATTAGTTTATTAAATACTTGAGTTTGAGTTAAAAGTGCACTGAAGACAGACATGTGTTCAACATTATTCTATGTGTTTGGACTTTGAAGAACCTCCAAATCTATTTAGGATTTTGTATGATGAAGAGTTGAATTCTGTTTTAAGGTACTTGAATCTGCCCAAGACTCTCTGCCAATTTTTGTTGCTAACAGAGATGCTCTCCAACCCCTAACTTTGTGCATCTGTATTTGATAAGGCTGGCAAATGTCTTTGATTAGGGTGTTTTTTTGGAGTGGCCATTCAGAGGCAACCTTCTTCTATACTCTGCTGTGTCTCATAAAGAAAGGTTTTTCACATTAGTGAAGGACTTAATTACATCGGAGCAGCATAGTTGCTTTGGGTTTTAGACTTATTTGGACTGTAAAAGCGAAACATAACAAATGTTACCATCTGCTGTTCTCATCTCCCTCCTTTCCCCCTTCCCTCCCTGTGCCCCAACAGCCTCTCTTCTTCTGTTTCATCCTTATTGTCTGATTCAAAATCTTGTCAGGGTACTTAAGGCATGTAGTAGCTTCAAGGCATGAAGTAGATCAGCTTTTCCCAGGCAAGATTCCACGCTTGTTCTGTGAATTAAGGGTTTCTACAAAGGTTAGCCAGAACTGTAACAGCACCTTTTTTTTCTCCCTGAAAAGTAAACTTGACACATCTGTCTTGTCTGAGGACTGGAAATTTCTGGCTTCATAGAGGAAAATGTGTCACTGTGCTATATGTCATCTGACCTAACTATTCGAGAGATTTTTGTTCCATTTCTCTCTTACACGCTTTATATAATGAAGGAAGTCTCCCTAGGCATGATCAACCACAGAGAGTGAGTGAAACATAATGGTTTCAATCAAGGTTTCTGCTAACCCAAGTTAGTTGTTACTCTTCAGTCAAAGGTGCTAGCTTTCACCTTGGAAACCAGTAATAATTATTCTATTCACAGACATTTTGTAGATTTTCACTAGCCACTGGTCACAACCTTGTTCTTAAATTTGTAAGATGCTTTTTTTTTATTTTGAATCCTAACGTTTTATCCCTTTCAGAAAATTAACCTCCCTGTGACCTGAATTTCTGGAGTTCTGTGATGATCTCTGATGTGAATATCTTGATAAGAAATGCTGCAAATTTCTTTGTATCAGCCAGACTGTACAACGCAATTCTAGCAAGCTTGGGTTACTGCTTTTCTTGTAGAAATCTGTCCATGGCATGAAAGAACTACCAAAAGAATTGAAGCAGAAAGCCTTAAAACTCATGTGTTGTCCAGTTTATTATTACTAAATTATGTTCAAGAGCCCATTGTTTCATCTCCAGGCAGGATACAAAAATTGGAACCCGGCTAAAGATATTTCAGGGAGGGCTGAGGAAGGCACTGAAAAGCGTTAGTGATTTTTTGAAAACTCAACTTAGTTTACCTGCGCACCCAACCTTGACGCTGAGATTGTTTTCCAGAGAGCCCAGAGTATTCGAAGTGGTTGGCTGTTGCGGATTTAAGGACCCTGGAAGCCCTGGCTTCTCCCAGCAGGCTGCAGCTACCACAGAGCAGCAGCCGTGTTGCTGGCAGTGGAGCAGAGTGATAGAGAAGGGTTGTTGGGTTTCCTCCTGGCCCTCTTGGGCAGCTCCTCAGCAGACTGCTCAGGGGCTGCTCTGGATGGCTCCTTCCAAGGCTCTGGGACCCAGGAGGGCAAAAATGCTGGGCTACCCTGGAGCCACAGACAGTAAGGTCAGACTTCTTCATGGGAAGTTGGGCATGCTGCTGAAAGGCATAGTGGAGGACTTTCTTATTTGATGTTAGATTGATGTCGCATAGGATTTTTCCTTCTAGTTCTATGTGGGACTGCACACCCTGTCTTCTTCATAGAAGTTGCCAAAGCAAACAGCAACCGCACCCTAAAAACTGATCATTTAAAGCTCATGTAAAAAGAAAGGTGCAGCAAAGCTTTCTTTGGCACTGCATAATGTTACGGATTGTCTTTGTCTAGTAAACATTCATTGCAGGCATTTTTGATTTTTACTGTCCTGCATTTCTGTAAACAGGTTTCATGTGGTTAAGGCGTGATGCTGAAGGTAATTACCTTTGTGGTTTTAGTTGGATCGTTACTACTGGCAGAAAAAAGAAATGCTTTGTGTCTTATCTGAGCAGGTATGTATAGATACTTCTGCAGTTTTTTCTTCTTTTGCCTGCTACTGGTAGTAGTTATCTGACAATTATCTGGATGGTCCAGGAGCATAAAACAGGGGTGAAGAAAACCTACTTTTTTCTCAGGACTTTTATTTTTCATGCTGCATCTACCTTTTTCAGCCTGGAGCATCATTATAGAAATTTGATGCATATGCACATTTTAGCTATATTTTTTTAGCTAAGCATATACTAGAAGACCCATTTTACCCTACCTGTGTGGAGAGAGCGAGCAAGAGGGTATTCTTTATATGCTACATGATTGTTATTCTTTTGTAAAGGAGTGATAATAAACACACTGCTTGTTAAAGAGGATTCACATTAGTGCAGGACTGCAGCATTGATCTGGTCAAAGACTCCACTTTGCAAAAAGAACTTATATATCTGTAATAGCATTACAAGCTGCTTTTGTATCTGTGTATGACAATGAACTTGTAAAAGATCTTCCTTTTTATTTGAATACTCTTAATTTCCTTTGCTCCTGCTTTGATGAAAGGGACTTGAAATCAAATAATGTCACTGCTAGGGTTAAATATTTCACTATGGAAAATCTTACATGTTAGAGGTAAGAGCTACTAGCACAAAAGAGGATAAATAAGCAAAGGTAAAAAATGTGCACTTATAAACATAGCACAGCAAGGCCTACAAAGTAAGAGTTGTGAATATAATTATCAAAATGTCAACAAATATGCAGATGTTTTATAATATGGCTCTTACTGGATGACTCTGCACCCCAGCTGACTCTTTAGAGATGAACTGTAAATTCTTCCATTCTTTCTCCTGCTTGGACTGCTCCATTTCACACATGCAGGTTTTAAAGTATTTCTTTGAAACTAGCTTTGTAGATGACCCTAGTTCATCTCCCTGGGGTTGTGTAAAGTCCATATAAACAGAATGGGGATGTGTAAGAGGCATTTCTAATCATTCTGTGAGAGGCCTAGGACTCAGTTTGGAGGTAGAGAATGTGTCTAAGGTATGGAAAGCTTAATTGACAGCCTTAAAAAAAAAACAGCAACGAGTAACCTGATAAATGGCACAGACTGTTAATTAGATGTCTAAATTTACCAATTGTGTCAAGAAAATTAGGACAGTGGGAACAATATGTCCCTAAGCTGCTCACTAAACAACTGCCGTGCTACTTATTTATATTTATCTGATGAAAAAGTACGTGCTGAAAGGAGCACAGAAGGAAATCTCTCCTCTCTCACTAGCTTGAAGCTCCCAGACCTCTATTCTCACAAGGCCTCTGTGTCCTGATATTCCCTTGTCTGAACTGATCATTGTAATATGTGGCCTCAGGAATATTAAGCTGTTAGAGAATTTTGATAGTGTATGGACAGGAGGGAGCCATGGGGGACTTCTAAAGCCTAATCTAATGCTCAGTGAAGACAATTTACAAATTCCTGTTTGTTTCATCAGGAATTGGGTTGGGCCCACATTGATGAGAGAAAGGGGGAAGTTAGTCTCCTAGTCAGGATTCTTATTTAAGTATGTACATATTTAAATAAGTCTGTACTGCAAAATATGGGGTATTTACATATGGGTATTATTATGTGCATATTTAAATATATTTATAGCTAAGTAGGCAAACATTTACATACGTACCTGAGAAAAGTGCCAGTTCGTCCCCACGGAGGACCCTCGTTCCCAGGTGGCTGGCTGCCCTGTGCTGTCATTGTGGGAGCCTGGCTGGAAAAGGTCAGGAGATGCTTCCTGCGAGCAGCTCCCAGACATGGAGTACACCATGACTCCCTTCCCATTGCTCCTGTTGCCTTGTTGTTTTCTGCATCTGCAAGGGTCTGGGGAGATTATAATTTCAGTAGTCACTAACTGACTATTAATTAGGCAGAAGTGAGTAACTCATTACATTTCTAAACCAGTCTTTACCATCCTTCCCTGTGTACCTGATACTAGGCAGGGCTAACTACCTAAGAGATAGTAATGGTGTCTTGAAAGATAGCCATTTAATTTGTTTCTGACCCTTGAAAGCAGTAATTTTCTAGTTGTATTCTCCCCAGAGCCTGCTTTGGGCTAGTTGGTTTGTTTTTAATACAGAAGGGAGTTGAGAAAGGGTACATTTGCAGCTGGGCTGCCTGTGCACTGTTTGGTTCAACGTGCCTGTATGTGCACTGCTGCTGGTCACTGGCTGTAGCTGTACTGGATGCTTGGCAGCCCTGCTCTCATGTGCTTGCTCATGCTCATGCAAGTGCTGCTGTGCCAGCCCCGATTTCTGGAGTGCAGAATGGCTTGAGATATTTGTCAGGCAGGTGATCGTTTGAATCCTTTCAAGGGAAGGTCAAGTACTTAACGCAAGCTTCAATATTAATAAGAGGAGCTCATGAGCATTACTGGCTGCAGAGTTGAGATTTAAAGGGGGAGATACTGACATTATAGGGATGGGAAAGATCTGGCTGCAGTTTTTTTGCAGCTGTGGCAGTGGCAAATCACAGTGGTATCTCGGACAGCTGGAAGGAGTATGTTCTTGAGACAGCACTGGGACAGAGATCCCCAGTAGTGGCTAGTGCTGATCCCCTATATCCAGCTGCAGCTCATTCTTTGCAGCTCTTGAAAAATCTACACCACCAATGAGTTAAAAACAGGAAAAAATACTAGCTAGGCTAGATTTATGGAATGTAGTCAAGTCTGCCTGCCCTACTTTATTATCAAACAGAGCATTATGGACTTGCAGGTCTGTATAGGTGCATTTTTGGCATTAAATAAAAGCAGAGTGACATTTCCGCTGTGAACACGTTCTGCCTAGGAGAGGGATGCTGAAAAATAAAATTGGGCAGCAGCCTTGCAACATCCTTTTTCAATCTGTTCATGTACAAGATACGGTCTTTCCTGTGTGTTTTTTGGGTTCTTTTAAGAGTTCAGATGAGAAGTTCTAAGGATTTCTTGAAGTCAAAGTAGGTGGGAACAAAAAAGTTCTAACTATATTTATTATATTAACTTTTCTTCAATTTTGGCATGCACGATTTGCTCATTGCACGAAACAAGCTCTACTATACAATTAATGTCAGATCTAAATAGTCTTGTTTATTCTGATTTTAGTTCCACTTGTTCCAATACTGACGTATTTTTGTTGATAAAGAGGGGGAGGGGGAAACAACCTTTTATCAGTGTGCAGGCAGCATAGCTGAAAATTTGTTAATCTCTTAGTAGCTGATATAGCTTGTTACCTCAACCTTAGCTTTAGCCCACAAACTCTAGCCTTTGCCCAGAAGAACAAGTTTTCAGGGAAAGATTCTGTTTGCAACCTACTGCTTCCCTGGCAGCCCCTTTGCTGCTACACTCCAACTGGAGCTCTAGGCTTTGTGTCTCTCCTAACTCTATGGACTCTCACATTCTTCAGGTGATCAGGAGGCTTGCTGAACCCTGTGCACAGCAGCAGTGTTGAGTTTCCTTTTTGTTTTTAAATTTGTTCTGGGAGAGGGTAGCAGGCAGAAACAGAAGGAAGTCAGAGCCGTGAGGATCCAAGCAGCTAAAGAAGTTTCCGCCATCCATTCTTGTATTTTTTTGCTGCTTTGCTGATGAGGCTTCTTTTCTAGTACAGAAGAATCTGTTACTATAGGGTCCTATTCATTCCACTTCAGAAGTGCCACTGTTTTCTTAATAATCCCTTTTCTTTTGCAGGAGAAAATTCATTCTTGCTTTGGTGCAAAAGCTTATAAAGCATATGGGGCAGCGGGAGAGAACTGATAGCTTTTGCAGCTTTGGGGAGGCCAAACTTTGTGCCTTTGGAAATCACCCTATATAAGCAAAATTAAGAAGGGGTGGGGAGAGGGGCGTGCTTCACACTGGTGGCAAAAGCCTGGTGAAAGCATCAGTTTTTCTAGTTTTACAGGCTTTAATGAGCTTTAGAGAGTTGTAGAAATGGACACATTCATTTATTCACATGGATTAAACTTTTGTTCTTTTGGTAGAGTGGAGATATCACACAGTTTATATGATGGTGAATTCATGAAAGAAGCCAGACTAGTTCTTATTTAACACTGAGCTATCTCACTGAGTTCATCCTTCTTTTCTGTCTTAATGTTTGATGACTTTCCAGGAAATAGGGGGATGGCTTGCACTTTTAAAATTAGTGCTGTTTTAAAGCACTTACCTTGTTATTTAGTTCATATTATAAAATTTTAGAAAGCTCTGAATGTCTTCATAGTCATTATCATATGCTTTCCAACTGTAATATCAATCTACACCAGCTCTCTCTTCTCCCTCCTCCCTTCTCTGTCTTTTACCACATACACAAAAATACCGAAAAAAAGTTGAAGAAAATATTTGTCTCTGAACATTACTGAACTCTGGACCTGACAGTTCTCCAAGTTCAGTATGTTTCACAGATGTTGGGCCTCAAGTAAGAAAATGTTCCAGTCTGTCGCGAAGTGGAGGATCTCAGCTGGTCTTAGCATGATGAACAGGTATCAAATGAAAAGCATTCTAGTGGGCAGCCGTGCTCCCAGCCTGAAACAGTCACCAATAGCCTGAAGGGCACATGCAAGAATAGGGGTGAGCCAACTCTCTGCCCAATGACTTCTGTAGATGCTATGAAAGGACAGGGATGTGTTGCAGTGGCATGGCTTACACATGGCAAAGGTTTAGGTGAGACAATTTTAATAATAGATTATGGATTGGATCTGAAAGGAAATCTCAAAGAACGGAGCTTCTTGCTGACTATCAAAGGGCACAGAGGCTAATGGTGAAGGCCAGTAACAGAAGGAATTTAAGCAGGACTTATGATTCTTCATCTTTTGAATAGGTGTTGCTGAGTTTTTTTGAGTCCTGATTTGGGGTTAGGTGTAAGGTTCAGAAAAGGTGGAACACACCAGTTTCTTGGAAACAGTTATTCAGGAGAGAAGGGGTCTAAGAGCTTGCTTTATTTCTTGAGTATCAAGGGATATGATAAAGATTGGCTCAAAAACATTAGGTCATTAATAAGTGATCTGGCTAATTTTAATCCTGTGCTTAAGTTTCTATTTAATGATGATAGGAGAGGCCTTTCCTGATTTATCTTAATGGTTTTCCTTTTAGAAGGACTTTTCCATGTCTTAATAAAGTTGCATTGAGATTTTCAATGAGTTTTCTCTCTGTGTTTGATATTTGGGAAAATAATGCATCTGAGAAATATCTTCTTTTGTTGAAAGGAGACATGGAGTTTCTCTGGTGTGGTAACTTGAATACCACAGGACAAACACAGTGTTGGCATTTGTTCCAAGCAGCTGTTCTGTAAAATGGTAAACACTGCATCTACTGGGGGAATTAAAAAAATGGGCTAGAATGAAATAGACCTTTCTCCTTTGGCCCTGCCCCAGGGAAATAAGCATTCCTTAGTGCGTGCTGTGATTGGAACCACAAGAACATAGAAAGCCTATGCTCCATCTCCTAGGCCATGCTTAGGTTCAGGAGAGTAACTACTGGATAAAGGAAAAGGGATTTCCCATGTGGGATATTATTAAGGCCTCCGTTTATGTTTGGTTTTGACTAGTTGTGCTGATAAGACAAATTAGAATGTGGTGTCCACTTAATATGTTTTTAAAAAGTGTAGTTAACAGAAATAAAATTAACTTGCAAGTCAAGTCAAGATATTTATGGCACAGACGTTAGCATTATTGGGCATCTATCTCGATACTAGTGTGTTCTCTTCCCCAGCGATCTTCCTCTGCAACAGAAGTCACACAGATATTTGATGTTTGTTCATCCCACATTTATGTTTTCTTTGTCTTTTTTTTTTTGCTTAAGCCTAAATACCACTTCTAAGTTCTTTTGTATTCAAACCAACAAAAAATATTTTGCACCTTAGTACAGTTAAATCTATTGTTTACTTTCTTCCCTTGTCCAAGGCATTTTGCTTCTCAGACTGTTCATTCCACCTTCTGGGTATTTCTTGAGCCAGATGAGAACCTTTAGGTGTCTCCATTTCTTTACCTTTCCCTTTTCATTGCAGTTTCAAACAGTACTGGCCACATTGTATAAGACAAAATTCTCTCTGTTCCCTGCATAACATGAAAGTCCTCTGTTTGGAGTCAAATTTCAACCAATCTGTTAAGTACTAGCGATTTTTGTTAAGGATTTCCAATAGCAGCACTGGGGCATTAACTGGCTTTTACTACTCTGCTTATTTAGAGAATATGCCAGCTAATTGCTAGAGGAAGTATGTCTAACGGCACAAAAGATGTAGTTGTCAATTCCAGCTATTGTGAGTGGACGTGGGGGAATGTTTTTTCCAGGTGTACAGCTTCCCAGTTGTTGAAATTCAGGGCCTTGGATTTGACCATGGTTTCTGCTTTACATTCCTATATCCTGTTGCTCTTTTTTTCCAAGGATCATGGGACTATATTTGTAGTGATACTTGTCTATTCAGCAGCAGCTGGATTAGAGACAGTGGTACAAGTGAACAGCTATGTACGAGTGAGACAGAAGATGACAAAAATTGTATGACTGGAGAGAAAGAGGTAAAAGGGTCTCATTTCCCCACATGAGAAGAAAAAATTGGGGCCAGGCAACTGGGCTTTTTAGTTTTAGCACCATAAGAAAATAATGGCATCAAGGCACTGTAAATCAATAATGCAGCTTCATCTAAAATTCTGTACGTCTTTGCAGTTGTCTAGATGCACAACAATAATACGAGAGTACAAAGACAACTCAATTATCATGACAAAAAATCTGTTTTAAATGTTGTATCTAATAAATAGAAAGAAGTAGTGGTAAAGAGAGATCAAATAATGAGTGGTATATAGTTGATAAATTAGGCACCCTTTTCACTGTTTACCATGATAGAAGACCAAGGATACAGCCAAGGAAAGGGAAATTGGGATCACAGAATCACAGAATGATATGGACTTGGAAGGGACCTCTGGAGATCATCTAGTCCAACCCCCCTGCCAAAGCAGGTCCACCTAGAACAGGTTGCACAGGGATGCCTAAGTTATTTCGCAGTCAGGTCTCTAATTTGTTTTACAGGTGAAATACTTTCAGCTAAACGTAATTCATCAACTGTGAGCACTCATGTGATGAAATTTGTGTTCATATTGTTGTGGGGGCTTTTTACACAGTAAATTTTTGGACCTGTGGCTAAAACATGTATGTTCAAGAAGTGCAGAGTGGCTTCTCCTCCCCTCTGCTTGTGAAGGTAGTTTTTAAACAATGAGTTATCAAGTTAAGAAGTAGAAACAATGGATATAATCAGTTGCAGTTAATGATGAATAAGCAGAATGTTCATTGTAATGAATACTGATTGTGTTCATTTCATGGGTAACCTGTAAGCCAGAGTTTTTCCCTACAAATTATTTGGTAGACAAAGGCTAATAACTAATACAATCGGAAGAAATTGTGGTTGAATCAGGCACAGTTGGAATCCAAAAAGAGTTAAGTTCTTTGACTGACTACACACTCGAGTAGTTTTTTTTCAACACCATGTAGCTTTTATTCATGCAGTGATACTGTTTTCTCCTGGCATTTCCTGTGTCAGAAGTTTTAATGAAATGAGTGACAGACTTCATCTGTGTTCTTCAGCCTTCTATACTGCTATGGGCTTTGAATTTAACATTTGTTTTATCACCCTCATAATTAAGCTTTTTTTTAGACTAACTTTTTTGTGCTGAGATGATAACGTGAAGAATTTGTAGGGTATCTGTGCTCATTCTGGTCACTAGGTAAAATTAGC
Source organism: Numenius arquata (assembly GCF_964106895.1). Taxonomy (NCBI): domain Eukaryota; kingdom Metazoa; phylum Chordata; class Aves; order Charadriiformes; family Scolopacidae; genus Numenius; species Numenius arquata. The sequence goes on from NC_133578.1 coordinate 29,122,821, forward strand.
ACCCGTGGTTTAGTACTGCAAATGGTTGAATGAGTGAATATAACCTTAGGACATGAAGCTGTGGGGGTAGTGAGGAAAGAAGTCACAGCCTTTGTGTGGTGAACAAAGCATCGCTGTATCTGAACAAGAAAGCAAAGAGATTTTTCCTTACATTGTCACACACAAATTAACAGTCTGGCAACATAAACACCAATAACAAATAATTCTTCTAAAAATAGTGTATAAACATGTGTGGCAGGGAATCAATGTATGAAAGGCAAGAAACATGCAAGGAGGAAAAAGTTTTGGGAATCTGGGCTGTTTATGTTGTTTGTGCAACTTCAAGCTCCGTGGTTGTAATAGCCAGCAAAATAAAAGTACTTCGTGGTTTTAAGCAGTGTTTTAGCAATTTTCTCTGACCTTATCCAGTAAAATGTATTTCTCTATCTGATTGCTCCAGAATTGCTGCTTTTAAGATTCAAGAAACAGAAGTGATTGCCAGGTCTTCACTGAAACCTTATAAAGAAAGTTTCTGGCGCATAGTACACTATTGAAAGCAGATATGACAGACCTGTGTAGTTCATGCAATTGACTAAAAGTTGCAATCACTTTATATTTATATAAAGTGATTTTTTATTCTGATATTTATTCTTTATTTATAAAATGGCACTGAGGAAAAGTTTTTAATATGTTCAGTCTAGTTTCCCAGCCTGATGAGAGAGTCTATTGTGTAGCAAGTGGATGAAGCATTTCCCATCCTGAACCCTTGTCCTTTAGCTGCCAGAGCCACATTTTGGGAGTATGGTGGAGACTGTTGCTGTTTCCTGTATTGATTAGTCACTCTCTTGGCATGAAATTAGGAGTGCAGTCCTGGAGGGCTAGCAGTCTTGCTGACTTGTTTTTATACATGCCGTCTAGGATTACCTTGGCTGAAAATAACCAGTAACCAAAAGCCACAGTGTATGAGAGTTGAAAATACTTTCTTAAGTTGTTCTTAAAGCTTAAAATCAGCTATAACTAATCGATTTGATTTCTAGTAACAATTTTCAAAATCTTAAAAAAAAAAATACAGTGGCAAAAAATCTTGGCACAGGCAGTCTGAAGCTCATCTTCCCTGAATATCACCACTTTCCAGCTCCTGCTACTGACATTTTTCTTCGTGTCAGTTTTTCTGTACCGAGGAGAACAGGGAAGAGCTTCCTCTTGAGATTTGTGGCAGAAGTTTTTGCTTAATTAACTGGCAGAGAGGCTGCCTGAGAGTGACAGACAGTGCCTCCTTCGGTCCCCAAGTGAGTGGTGTTAATTTCCTGCAAAATACGGGGGAACATATTCCCATCAGTATGTCCACACAACTCTAACTGATGCTAATGAGAACTGGGTGCTTGTATCAAAGGGGAAATTGCTCTCTGTGTGCCATGGCTGCATCCCAAATCAGTGAACTGTGGAATTGCATTGTTTCACTGGTTCTTTTTTGATGCATTATGCCTTTCGGAAACTTCATTGTTTTTTTTTCTTCTGTTGCTATAGCTATCCTAAGGCAAGATTTCCTAAGAAAACCACAGAATAATCTAGTATCAATTTTGTCAGTGTGCCACATAAAATGCACTAAAGCTGGGATATCTGGGAAAATAGCAGAAGGAATTTTGGCAGGTCAGACTGGTTCTTCTGGACTTGCTCAAAAATAGTGGTGAATTTGTTTCATGTGGGCAGTTTTTTGTCTGAAAGCTTCCTTTGGTACTATATGAAAGTGATTCAGCCCCCTAATCCATCACTGGAAATCTCTGCTACCATGTAGGACACTTAAAGGAATCACGTTTTCAGTTCTAATTGATAGCCACTGTTTTGACAGGCAAACAGATTTCTCCTCCCAGTGGCTTCATGCAAGTGGCCTCTAGCAGACCTTACCATTAGCACAATTCTACTGAAAAGAATATACAAGCTAATAATAAATCTGTAGGGAAGGATGCTAACCACAAACTACTATGTCTAATTAGTAGTGTACAATAGCCAAGGCCGGGGGGAGAAGGTATTATTTATCAGAAGGACTGGTTTTGACAGTTTAAAAATGCAAACCCATCTATTATTTATTATGCCGAAACACATCTTTCAAAATACAGTATATATAACTCCACTTTTATTTTGAATGCTACTGCTTTGTAAAAATGTCAGGTATAGTAGAGGCTCAGAGGTGAAATTTGTGATGCTTTAACTTTAAAAGTTCATTGTGAAACCTCAAACCAAGTTATCTTAGGTGTTCTCTTTGCCTTTACAACCCTCCTTTCCTATTCAAGACCCATCTCTCTCCCTCTTATAAGTCTTCCTTCGAAAGAGTCTCTTCACTGTGTACTATCTCTTAGTTCAGCATTTCTCAAGCACTCAGGAGTGCAGAGCTCAAATATAGGCTAATGCATCCCGCTGAGAAAGAGTGGAAATCGTTTTTGGTAGCTCAGCTACTGTAGAGATGGCTGTGTGTCTCTACTGCGTATGGCAGCACAGTGTCTCAGAGGCAGGAGTGCTGGTTCCCAAGACACATTCCTTTCGTGCGGTCTCCAGTAGAAATCTCCAGGAAGAAGTATTTCTGTAGCAGTGCAGCAGTAGAGCATATGAAAGGAGTGTGGAGCAAGGAGGGGGAGAGTGAGTGTGTTAGGAAAGAAAGAGGAAATGACTGAGGAGAGAACTTAAAGGAGACGGAGGGGGGAATAGTCAAGGGTAAAAAGCATCATAGCAAATTGGTTGGAAAATGAGGCAGGTAGATATACAGTGATAATGTAATCATAGTTCTAAGGTGATTAATAGAGAAAGAGAATAGGACCGTTTAAACTAGGCAAGTAATTTTTACCCTTTGTGTCTCAGTTTCTTCATTTGTAGAATGGATATGGTGATATATGCTCAACATTAATTGATCACTAGAGAGCCACTACATTCCCATAGATAATGGAGCTTGGTTGGGTGTTGCCTCAGTTGAAACATAGGGGAGTCCTCTGTATTTCTGCTATTTTTCAAGGGTCATGTTTTTCCTGGAGATCTCGTTGGAACCTGAAATGAGTGATTTTCACTGCATGAAAGTCAGATAAGCCCCAACAAATCCCCACTGTGGCATGTAAGAGGAGGAAGGCACATGGTTTGGTTGAGACGGTGAGTCTTGCAGTGGTGAGATGACTAGCAAGTCTGACACCTCGAAGTATTGTGGCTCTGAGTGCAAATGTAGGAGGTTTTCAGGTTTGTTTTGCAAATGTCATGTATTTAATTTGCCTCGTGAGTTTTGTATCTACAGTTCTGGTAACGTCACAGTTGCATGTTGTTTTTCTGTAGCTAAGAGGGCTGAGCAAAAAGTTTTGTAGTGTAAGTAAGTGGAGATTCTCATATAGTGCCTCCATAGCTGAAATGCTAAGAAAAGCACCAAATACCATGAGAGTTATGATATGAGAAAAATGAAAAGTCCTTCCCCTTATAAACATGGATAATACATACGTATATTATACATACATATATTATACATATGTTTGTAGCTGATACTTTGGTGAATTCTGGGGTCATGTGGCTAGAAGTAGGGGAAAGAGACAGAGGAGAAAGCATGAAACAAAAAGAAAAAACTCAGCAGCCAGTTCTTATCAAGTTTGGCAACCAAAGAGCTATCTTTTAGCTCCCTTCAATTGGTCTTTTCCCTGTTGCACCTTCAGGTGGTTCTCAGTTACCTGCAGAGGGCTAGAGATGCTGGTGGGACACTGAGGCATGCTGGCTCTCACATGACTGCAGAATTTCCAGACCCACATCTGAGAAAACCACAGAGTCAGCAAGTAGTTACATAGGGGCAACTAGCAACATCCACAGACTGCACAAGGAGGCTCCATGTCCTACTTTGTTTTACTGACTGAACCATAGAGGAATACGTTCAGTCAGAAACTGCATTTATGTTTTTCCTGCATGATAGAGAATAACAAATTCCTGGAAAAATCAGTAGCTAGCCTAACTGTCTGCATTGCTCTTTATTTTCTTTTAGCGGAGAGATGAGAAAATGGGTGACTATCAGATGGGAATTAAGAAAGCAGAGTCAAGGGTTTAATACTCTAGTCCTTTTCCTTTGCTTTGAGTATGGAGATACCGTACCCAGGACACAGGTGTGATTATCATGTTCCCCTGGGGTTGGCAGTTTGGCATTTGCAGACTCCATACAGAATAGCCATAGCTATGTTTCTGTGCACTGTGTGGGAGAGAATTAGTATTCACTTCAGAAGAAATTACTTGCCTGTAGGGTGGAACCAAGAGGGGAAAATGGTGCTGAATGAAAGTAGGGAACAATAAGAATATACAGAAACAATTCCTTACTTGGGTGGAGGGTAATTCCACAGTCTGGTGGACAAGCAGGCAGGGCTTGTTGCATTGGACAGCCTATAAATTTTTTTTTTCCTTCTTCTGATTAAGCTGTAAATCACAGCTGTGCTCCATTATTGCATTTTTTTATTCCTTGATGTCTGTGATGTGGTATGCCGAATTATTGTACTGGTGACCACAGAGACCAGCAACATGGTCATCAGATGATCGAAGCATCATTTCATGGAAACAGATGCATAGCTGCTATTCAACATCACGATTTTCCTGGTCAGATAATAATACTGATGGCCTGTCTTCATAAATGCTATCTCCAACACTCAGGTTTCCTCAGCATGTTTTTAAAAATAAGTTCCTTGAAGTATGGTGACTCTTCATAGCTGCCTTCTGTTGTCTGTATTTACATAATAGCTGATGAGAATTATTCCATTCCCTTGGTTCAGTAGATGGACTTTGTGGTTTTGCAGCAACCACTTCTAATTCAGGTGGCCCATCTTAAGGTACTTTCACCTTCCTTGGTTTTTGTCTTTGGTCATTTCATGTGCTGTGGAAGTAAGATTTGATGTATGCTACAGATGGACAGAAATACCCCAACGGTAAGGATTTCCTAATACCTAATTACCAGAATGAGTTACAGTAACTCACTTCCGTGTAAATTAAGAGCAAGTTCCACATTTGAAAAATAAGGATAAGGGGCTCAAAAGCCTCCAGTCTTTTATCTGATACTGAAACACAGACAATGATACCAGCAATGAAGATTTTCTTTCATTGCTGTCCACATGGTTGATACTCTCAGAGTAAACTTCACTGTGTAAGTTAGGGCTTCCGTTTGACATTTCATTTCTGCACATGAGCCTCTCCGTTGAAGATTACAGATTATTTACCTGTGAGGTGTTACAGCAAGCAGCTTCTCAGCTTTGGTGCTGGGAATTCTTTCATTAGCCCTTAAGTCTGTGAACAATGTGATGATCCAAGCATTAATACAAATGTGATTAACGGTCTTTTCTCAGCTTTGTTTGCTTTGTTCTTCTGATGCCTCCAAGTTACATAATAAGTAGCATGTACAGGGTATGCATTAAAGGCAGTTCCCCATTGTAGCAGGAGAATTTATTTTCCTTTTAGCAAAACTTCAGTGGGGAAAAAATTGCACTGTTGATTTATTTTGAATGAACTCCTGGAAGGCTTACTAAGTATGCCATGTGGAAGGCTCCTTGAAGTGCTGAGGGTTAATACTCTCCGCTCTTAATTTCAAATTCCAGATAAATATGGTTTCAGCTTTGATCCTATCTGGACTAATTCTTTGTCACTGTACTAATTAATTCAGCATGCTGCAGAAAAGATGCTAATTTGGGCATCAAAGAAATAAACGGGTGGGGGAGGTTGTGTTTAATCAGAGTTGTTAAAAAGATAAGTTTTACTCCTATTAGACTAGATCTGGAAGCTCAGTCATTTTAGTCTAGCTCCAGCAGCCTGATACAGTAAATTTATAACAAAAAAAAAAAAACAAACATGCACTTGTTCACTTAATGTTGTCATAACAGGAGCAATGTATGTTGGTGGTAATAATGTGGATTTCTTTATATTTGCATTTTTTGTACATAACCTTGTCTTTTCCTGCTGACCATGACCAATTTAACTCTGAATACAGCATTAGAATAATGTGGATTATCTCCCAAAATAATTTGAAGATGGCTAAATAGGAGGATGCTCACAATCATGAAGTTTAGCTACATTTGTGAAATACAAATAATAATCGTAGCACAGAACATTTTACTGAATTGTTGTGTGCCTCCATTGGTATAGTAAATCAGAGGTTAGGTCACTTTTCCCTTTTCATGGGAGCTATTTTCGATTGCGTAAGCTATTGTTTACTGTGGAAAGCTGCTGCACTTGCTGCCTGGCTCTCACATGGTGCTGCCCTGGGAGTGAGCCCCAGCAGGTGGGAGAGCAGGGAAGGCAGTAGGCTCGCCTGCAAGCAAAACTCACCAAATCTAGTTAAAAGTGGATTTTTTTCTTTTCTTTCCCAAATCTCTTTCCAACTTACCAAACAGTATTGATGTTTACATGGCACTGTCCAGCCTAGCAGTGGTGTTCCCATTTTACCCCTTGCTCTCCCTTTCCCCAGAATTGGAGGCACTACCCACCTGGGAACAGGGGGCAGAAGGGTCTGAAATGGCCCTCTCCTGTCTCCATCATCTTATCAGGGCTTTTCTCTTGCCCTGACAAAGCAGGGAGGCTGGGTCAAAACCTGCACCTGGGCAAGGCTTTGTCATAAGGACTTGCTGCAATAGGTCTCATACATTCAGGCTTCCTGGTGTCACTGGGGCTGAAGCCTCCACAGAGGGAATGGGATCCAGTCATGGGGAGCAAGGGTCTGGCAATGGGGCAAGGAAAAGAGATGCTCACCCTTCCTGGCTCTTGGGCCCCCACAAGAGCTGCCCATTTACCAGAAATTTAAATTGCGTCATAGAGGTATTTTCATCTTCTTGGATAACGGGAAAGATTTGAACAGCATTGCCCAGCCCTTGCTGTGTGTACTCCATTCTCAAAACGTCAAAACATGTTTTACCAAAGCAAGTTCTCTTCTTTCTGTGTTTTTTTCAGCTATTGCAGAGTTCTTGGTCCCACTGGTATAATATTCAATGGCGTGCTTCTGCCCAATAAGTAAACATTTAATAACAAACCTTTTAGGTATTGAGAGCCACTAAAAAGGTAAAAGATGTATTTCATTAATGCTGCTATTAACATAAATGTAAAATGAGCCTGGCCTGTAATCACCAACAAGTCTGACTCACTAAGGATCTTTATGGCAATGTTTAATACTCTGTAAAAGTGTATGTATGAAAGTGATTAATCAAAGCACAGCACTGCTTCTAGAGTATTTCTTCTACTGTAAAGTTGAGTGATAAAATAACTTAAAACACACGGCAGTAGTGGCAGTTAATAAGCATTTTATAGTCCCTGTGTGGACCTGAAAATCATACCTTATTAGTATCTTTATCTTTCTTCTCACTAGTTCATTCTTACTTACATTTAAATTTAATTTTAAGGGTTATTTCTAGTCTTTCATAAGGGACCTGCTTTAATAATCTCGGCATTTTTCCCCATTTGCTGTGAAATGACTGGGAGCCAGAGCTTTTGTTATATGTACTTTACAAATCACTCTGGTTTTTTTTACAGATCATTTCTGGAGATGTCAAGATTTTATGACATTGTTAGGCTTTGTATCTTGCTTGACTGTGTCATATGCCCTGTTGAATTATTTCCCCGCAGATGTTTGCAATTCTGTTATGTCCCCAGTTAGCTACAGTGACACCTACTGATCTAGGGCTATTGAATTAACTAGGAAATCCAGACTTCTGAATTTAGTCAGCAAGCTGCTTAGGGTTCCAGCCACCAGATGTTTCTCCTGCTTAGAAGTCCAAGACTTTATAGACCTTCCTGCTTTTTAATCCTTGAAGCAAATATCAGCACGTTTGAGATCTGGAAGCTCATGGCTCCGCACGGAAACGACACGTTGCCATGACCACAGCCTTAGGTCTTGCATATAAGACGTTTATCCCAAGTATAACAGAGCAGGCCTATAGAAGCTTTGTTCTAATTTTTATTCCTTGAAAGCCTTGAAAAGAAGCATGCGTATGCTTTAATGCTATAGCCAATTGAACGGTAATAAATACTGCAAAACAGCAACACACATTTGGTATTCAGAGACTTCATTCATTTAATGCTTCTAAGGGGAAAAATGTTAGTTATTTGTGGGACACCCATATTTTCCTTTGAAATTTATAGAAATAAGATAGTCCCTCACTCTTGCACAGTATGTTTTCAGCTGTTTTATGTGGGCTGTTTACATAAGGATGAATTACTCTGAGGTCTGATCACATAAAGAAAATCCCTTTATACTTTTGTTTACAGGAGGACTATGCTCTGAGTAGTTGGTATATTAATTTTCTCAACTGAAAAGTATGCTAAGATTATTAGGGCTTTAACTTCTTTAATAGTACTTCCCAGGCATTTACGTGGATAATCAAAGAACTGGGACAGTCACTCAAACAACCTGGGAAGATACAGATTTATTTCCTTACTGTTGTTAGGATTACAAGTGGCTTCATTTGACATAAACTGATTATAGATGGATCTAGAATTAGAATACAGCTGATCCATTTGTTTTCAGGTCTTCTGGTTATATTTCTCTGTTTGCTACATAAAGTTTTCAGAGTATCAATTCTGTCAGATACTAGGTTGAAGAGAATTCTTCTGTGCACAGTATAGCAAAACAGACCCTTTAAAAACATATGCTATACATTTTTCCATTAATGTTTTTATTCTTCTATCAGTAGTATTAATATGGAAGGCAGATTTTACCACAATCCTATTATTTGTTGCCTGGAGAATTGGAAACTTCAAATCCTAAAGCTATTTAGTTTTTGTAGAATTTTAATATGGATTTGGTTAATTCCATAGTATAATTTTGACAATACCTTTTATCCTGTCCTTGCTGAATCCAGTGGAGGGCCTCACACTGATACCAATGAGAACAGGATCAAACCCAGTTGGGCAACAAGAACTCTTACTTCTTTTTTGTTGCTGTTGTTCCTATAAGCAGTATAGAACCATTAGGCCTGTAGTGCACAAATCCATGGAAAATCCACAATGGGTGGAAGTTAATTTTATCATTGGAAGCCCATGGCAATTAGAACACATAAGTGAGCAGACGATAAATTTTAGGACAGGGTATATAAATTCAGACAGAGAAGATACTGTTTTTTTTGTGGTTTAATGTTGTCTACTCTATATTGCTTTTCTTAACAGTGTTAAATTTTTGCTTTTTTTATTTTTTAATGTTTGTGCAGTATTTTTGTTAAGCTGAAAAACATATTACAATAATAATAAAAGAGAACAGCTTTTTATGGTATAGCAATGTGAAAAGAGGACAAAAATCTGTACATTTCCCTAGCCTTGAGCTATATGCTGTGTACTTAGTGTAATAGGTAAAAATTGTAAGCCTACAAAATCCCATCTGAATCCAAAAATAGCAAAAAATTGAGAAGTTGTTTTCATCAAGACCATCTCACTATTCCCAATTTATAATTATTACACTGGAACTTGCCAATTTTGTCACAAGAGCATCTCTACCAGCAAACAGCACTATTTTTTCTGAGATTTGTCATGTTGGCAGTTATTACAATCAAAATTGTCACTTTGTTTTATTTAAAATGTATTTCCCTGGTAAGAAAGAAGTAATACCTAGACTTGAAAGGGACGTATGTTAAAGATATTTTATTTTTTTACGTTTCTCTCGAGTAAGCAACATATCCTACTCCAACTCCCTGCAGCAATACAAAATGCCCACGAATAATGTTTTCAAAATCAATATGTACTACAGTTGAATATGAGGCTCCACAAACCCATAATTGAAACTATGGGAGAAAAGCAGGCAGATTGAATATAAACAAAGTACCAGAGTTGGATTATGACCAAGATGCAAGTGCTAATATAGCCTCTCTTGAGAAAACTGCCATGAGACCTTCCTAGCATGTGCAAATGTTAGAAACCAGAGGTGTTTCAGGTGCAGCCTGCTGGTGCTCATCCCCAGGCAATTTATTGTTTGGCTGCCTGACATCTCTGTAGAGAGCAATATATGCAGAATTTCATCAGGCTTTTCTTTTTCACCTGGGTCATCTCATATATGTGAGCCCTTTTCACTTTGTATCTTCTCACTCTGTATGTACAACCTCTGTCTCTGTCTTGTGTTTCTCGACTGCTGCCTTCACTGCCACCACCACCCTCTGATGGGGTTTGTGGCTCCACAGTCTCTTGGGACTGCTAGACCTCAGAAAGCAGCAGTGGAATCAGTGTGCTATCTTTCTGGAAGCACTGAAATGAGTTGGGACCCATAAAAAAAGAATCAAAGATTCTTTGTAGATGAGGTGTATGTGTATTTTAATCAGAACATCCCTCAAAGAATGTAAGACACCATCCATCCTATCGCTGCACATAAGAAGGAAGAGAAAACCATGCACTGAGATATGACTCTTCCTGCTCCCCAGCACAGTCCATGGCAGAGCTATGATAAAGCATGATAAATAACTGTAGTATTTGCCCTTCTTCTCATTAGTACCACACACTACGTGTCTGTCTCTCACACCCATCATTCCCTTTCTAACCAAGTTCTTATTGTCTGGAAGACTTGCAACAGAGTCCCTAAGAATTTCATTTGACCATAAGCTCAGAATTATTGATTAAATTCACCAAAAAATTGGATCAATAACTTATGAGCCTGACAGAATATTTGCAAGATTTCTGCTTTGGTCAGAGGAGAAAACTAAAGTCAATGATTTACAGCTTAAGTATATGCACAGTAGTTCAGCTATTCCACTTGAGGCAGTTTGGGCTGACATGAAAAATAAAAAGGGTAAAAGAAAGATCACCAAGGCAATGCTGCAGACTTTCACAGAAGAGTTTGTAGTTTTGAGTCAGAGTAATTAGTTTGCAATATGGTACACTTAATGACGAAATCATTACTTTTCTTTACATTGTTGTCATGTGTGCAAGGACACATTAATATGTATGGGAAGGCACAGATTGATCATTTACTTGTGGAACTGAGAATTTCAAATTGGGGAAGAGGAGGGAAAGTTTTTATACTTTTTTGGCCCATAATTCATGAGGATATTTGACATACTTGACCCCAGTATTCTGTCTAGCTTCATCAGAAATGAAATGTAGCTCCCCAGTTCAGTCACCTTTTATAGGCTGCGTAAAGCAGACTCACGTTATGCATCTTTGTACAGTATATAGGACAGTGGGACCCCTGAACTCATTGGGGTCTCTGGAGGACTCTCACAGGATAAATATTACATGATGGTATATTACTAGGCAGAAAGAAAAACCTAGAAGTACTTTAAAAAAGAGCTCTTATGAACTGTCTAGTTTTGTGCTCTCAGAATATAGCAAGATTTTATTCTTTCTGATTGCATCCTCATTTAAACAAAGAACAAATCCTTAAATTAAGGCCAAACGTGAGTGAGAGCCAGTAGTTACTGATAAGAGCAGAATATGGTCCAGTCTGGGTGTTGACACCACAACCACTGCATATTACTTTCAGAACTGTCCTGTGGTAAGAAAAACCTTCAGCCACTTTAAAATGTTCCCTATTAGTAGTCCAGCCATGCAGTGTCTTGCATGTCAAGTTTGGTGGGGCTTTTCAACTTTCTGTTTCAAGCAATAGCTTTCAAAGTTGCAGGGTCCAAATCAATTTGTAATCAGTCCTTCCTATTGCATATGGCTCGTTTAAAACTGGTAACTTACTTTGCAATGTGGGAAATATACGAGTAACTATGATAAAACCTCACAGTGTTTTGATTGCCTAAAATTTCTGTGGCTTATGATAGATAAGTACTGTTTTTCTTCTAGTAATTATTTCTACCTTACTCCTTCCTTGATATCTTAAACAGATTTGGAAAGAAAAAAGAAGATAAAAGTGGGAAAATGGATCAGAAGGGAAATCCAAAGCAAGGCATACTTAGAGAGGAGGAGCTGGAGAAAATGAAAGATGAACGTGAAAGGTGAGTAAATGGTGGCAGTATCTTTGTTCGTCAGATGAAAAACTTCAAAGCAAGGGATTACTTGAAGGGACAGACAGACAGCCTGGCTGGAGATGTCCCAGACTGTGCCCACTGGCAATAAGGTCCAGGCAACAGAGCTTTAGACAGGTCTGGTTGAGTCAGGGCTGCTGTATGTCTGTTTCCTGCAGTTTCTGTGCACATCACTGTGGTAGCTGCTACTCAGATGCCAAATTCTGCTAAGCTGGTGAAGATCAGATCCTTCAAAACCTGTTTCAGCTCTGCCCATTCCCATGACCAGCTAACTTAGTAACTTTTTTCTCTATTTCTCTAAAGCGAGAACTTCCTCCCTTCTTTACTGACAGCTTCTGCTGTGTTTTCCAGCATTTCAGACCTCTTTGGCTTTAGCTGGCTGTACCATCAAATAGTAGTTTTTGTACTTAGATATCTTCTTTTCGGCACAGAGTTTGCTGGTTAGCCATGTTACAGAAATATCTAGTCAACAAATGCTGAATACACCAAGAGACACCTGGAAGAAAGCAGGTTCAAATGGTTAAAATCAGTCTGAAGAGGCAGGGGTCTGCAAGCAGTGGGGTGGTGAGATGAGCAAGGCAAGAAGCTGGGTGCGTGCCAGCTGTAAGTTGCCACATTTCTGAGGTAAGGCTCTGAGACTGAAATGAAAAGAACCGCTGATGTGAATAAGCCCCATTGTCTGTCTTGTTCATAAAATACTCCTTTTCCATGCTCAATCTTAGCAGCTTTGTTATCTTTCCAGACAAAGAGAGTTCATAGTTTCTTGCTTTCCCCCATTTCAGGAAACGGGGGACAGTTTGTAAGTTCTGACAAGGCTCAGCAAGCTCCTCTCTCCTCTTCCCCGACTTCTCCAGATGTACTTCATGATATGCTGAAGAAGGTCTTTGTTTCCCTCTGATGACTACTATCAGAAAAGTTTTAAGAGCCCATCCTTGCTGACTCTCAAGAGGTGTCTGCACGTGCTGTAAAATTTTCCAAGTTTTACTAATATGGGTTGTCGGAGTATGGGAAAAACTTTCAGAGATCTGTTTCCTTCACTGGAGCATCCTGCCTCTGGGAGATGAAATGAAGCAGGTTCCTTTGGGACAGGCAGGGTCTTTCCACATGGGCCAGTCTTTGTGATGCTGGTCAGTGCCCCAGGAAAAGATGCCCTACTCTCATTCCGGTCGTGCAGTGCGTGGTCGGCCATATAAGTGGTAGAGAACGGGTTTGATGGGGAACAGGAATAAATCCAAAGCCCAACCCTTGAAGTCTGTGCTAATGTTTACTGTCTTAAAAGCTGGTAATGTGTCCAGTTGCTACAGTGCTGCTACTGGGTATGTTTAGCCAGTGTTTAAGTATTTAGTTCATCTAAGTTAACTAATGTCAGGAGAAACTTTGTGCCATTTGTTTTAAAATTTCTGTGCCATGTCCTTGATTTTGCCAGATTGATGAGTGCCTTTATTTTAAACTGCTGACTCCCAATTTGGATACTGGCAATTTGAGAAGTATGCGTCCTTCATTTTAAAGAAGCCAGTGTCTTTTATTAGGATCCTGGCAAGCTAAGAAGCATGTATCCCATCTGTTAAAGGGCCAGTGTCATTTACTAAAATGTTGGCAGGCTGCAAGGAATGAACCCTTCTGTCCAGGGGTCTAACATTCCAATTGGACACAAGATAATTGTTCTTAATATTTCTTTAGCATTGTATGCTTTGTTTTTTTAAATTACAGTCACTGATTGACAGTAACTTGGTAAGGCTGCATTAAAAACTGGCAGCTCAATGTCTTCATCATTCTGGTTTCTCTAGTAGTCATTTCAATTTTGACCTGGAAGAGTTTGTGACTGAAATGGAGAACAGCAGGTGTGTTGAGAAGTGGATGAACCAAGATGATATTTTTAACTCACTTATTTGATTCTTCTATAATGAACAAGAATAGAAATATCACACTATTTTTTTACCAGGTAATACAGTTATATGCTTGGGAGATTAAAATTTAAAAATAAAATAAAGAAAGAAAGAAAAAACCAGAAGATGAGCAAGATAAAGCAGTTACTTTATCCTCAAAGCAATGCAACGCATGCTGTAGAAACTAGCAATTCGCTTCAACTTTCTAAATGAAGTAAGAGCATGGCTGTGTGTGTTTGCCCACATAAGACTGTCTACAGGCTGACTATTGAGCCCTTCTTGAGTTGATCATAAAACAGAAAAGACTTTATCTTTCCTAGAGGAAAATTATATAAGCTAGTTCTCATATATGGGTAAGAACTTGCTTAGGAAATTGATTAAAATCAGTGGAGGGAAGCATTGCCTGACTTGAAGGTAATTCAGTCCTTTTGCTTAGTTGTTGACTGTTCACCTAGTGATGGTGCTCAATAAGACAGTAAAGACAAGTTTTATAGCTCTGTCCTAAGATTTAGTAATTCTATAATGTAATCCAAGTCCAAGATTTTAATGTAGATATTGGCAAAGAAAACCTTGTGGCACATTCACACCATAGATCTTCTGTTTCTATGACTTCACTAGCTGCAATTCTGCATACTCAGTCTCATATTTATAAAACCAAGCTTTGCTGAAGCTTTCTAGAACATCGGTATATTTTCAAATCCGTTCCTGTTGAGAATGAAATGAGTATATGATAGAACTACTAGGGATGTAATAGTAGAACAGACTACAGAACCGATGATAGAATTGTAGCATGTTTTGTCCCTTGATACCTGTGAACAAATCCTGTATTTAACAGCTCAAACAAAATATGAATGGTTTTTTTAATATTTAACCTTTTTAGAATTAACATAAACACTCACCTAATTTTATATTTCAAAGACTAGCTATATAAGTAATTCTTGTTCAGATCCTCAATCCAATAATTACAATCTTAAAGTCTGGTTTTTTGCTTGAACTTCAGTTTTCTTAATTGCTGACTGCGTAAATATTTCAGGATCTGTTGTACTAACTGATACTATGATTTTTCATCTAACACGTTTTTTCAGACTGAGCTGTCCATTTTGGATGTTAGTGGGAGAGGTCAAAGTAGTTGATTTTTGGGCTGGGTGTGACAGGATTAATGACCAAGTGCATTTCAGCATCTTGGCAGCTGTGGACCTTGCATGGTTTTGAATGTTGGTTTTGCATGCAATATATGCTTGGCAGCTCTCCAGAAAAGAGAATACTGTTCCAAGATCTCAGCTGAGAAATATTTCAGTCGGAAGTGCATTTCCAGTTTACAGGAGTAGGCTATCTCTTGGAGTTTTGCACAGAGTTTTTTGATTGGTATTGCATAGGTACAATAATATATCACAAAATTCCTGGGATAGGCCTGGTATAAAGGATGCAGCCTTCTTCCAGAAATTTTGACAGGATTTACAGACGTGCAGAAATGTCAGATGTGTTCACTGCACAGTTATGGGATGGCTGTGCAGTACAGGCTCAGTGACTCTGGCTCTGACAGGAAACATCAGATCTTACGTAGGTGTGCTGCATGAGCGTAAGTCCATCATGCTCAGAATAGGCTGGATTTCCTGCTTGCACAGAGAAGGAATTGTACAGTGCATGTGCCACAAGTCTGACACATCCAGAATGTGTTAGAGCTAGTAGGCGTATGCAGACAGAGTATACAGCACTTGCTCTGTAGTGCAGATGCTTCCCAAAAGGGTTGGACTTGCTTGCACATTGGTCCTCAGCACAGATTTGCCTGTCAACCCCCTTTGTGGGCCACCAAGTTTCAGATTTGAACCTCAAAAAGTAGAAATAAATTTAGTATTTCTCGAGCCAAGTGATTTCTAATTCTATTTCACATTGTCCTATTCTCAGTTTTCAGTACATCTCTCTGTGCTGCCTTGTAGCTGCAGTTCTCTAAAGCAGCTCCACATCTCACCTGCACTGAAATGCTGACATCATTATTTTTTTACTGCTTGTATTCCCTAGCAATCCCCACCAAGATCAAGGTCTCATTGTGCTCATTGCTGTTAGGGAGGCTTGGGCCTGACCCCAAGCACTTACAATTGAGGTAGAAGAGAGAAAATCTGGCAGGGGAAAAAAAAAAAAAAAAAGGGTCCTGTGGGTGGGAATCTGTCATGCAGGCAGTGCAGCTGCTGTTCCAGGTTCCTAAAAAGTCCTTGTCAGGCTAGGAATTTGTTCCAGACCTCAGCCCCAGGCCTTCTTTCTTTTCAAAGCCAGTATTTTATTAAATGACTGCTACTTCTGCAGGCTTCAAGTGGTTAATGGGAACTTGGGATGTTAAGCGTTCCTTGTCCAGTAATAGCCTTATCTGTGTCTAATTGAATATGAAGTCAGCACCTCCTCTAAATTTCACTATTTTCTTCTTCTCCCCCTACCTCCCTTAGCTTTAGCGATGGAGTGTCACTGAAAGTTGACTGGAGAAAGCCAGAAGTTCATGACAGACAGTTTAGGAGGACTGACTGAACTGGTGATATAGTTCTCTGAGGTGGTGGTTTGTCCTTCCTGACACAAGTCAAGTGGTACATTGGACTGAGGCCCTATTTTAAATAAGCTCATAACTTTCTTCATGCTTCAAAGAGTTTGTCTGTAATAAAGCATGTGCTCCAAAGGTCTAGAATCTGCCCATAAAAGGAAAAAGCAAATGCTATGTCTGAGGTTTATTTTGATCACGCTGAGTCAAATCTGTATTTTTAGTGTGTTTTGTATAAATTACTCAGAATTTATCATTTTAACAACAAGATGTTCACTACATTATTAAATACTGGAAGAGATCCTCTTTTCTTTCCCTCAAAACAAGTTTTCTTCTCCTCCCTTCCTCCATCTTTTTCCCACTCATTTGGGGTTGCTTTTTAATTTTCTAACACTTGCAAATCATTGT
Source organism: Numenius arquata (assembly GCF_964106895.1). Classification (NCBI taxonomy): domain Eukaryota; kingdom Metazoa; phylum Chordata; class Aves; order Charadriiformes; family Scolopacidae; genus Numenius; species Numenius arquata. The sequence continues at coordinate 29,139,545 of NC_133578.1, forward strand.
AAAACAAAATAGATAAATATATTAGGCACTTGAGTTTTACACATAATAATTTGTTTGCCTTTCAAATGCAAATAAAGTGACTATCAATTGAAAGAAAACTATTTTTTCCTGTTTGTTTAGGATTATTTTACTGGAATATTCCTGCTGAGACCAAAGTCTCTCTCCCAGCGGTCTCAAACATTTCCTTGACATTAGAATAAAATTTCACAAAATGAAGATTTGTTGAAAATGGGGTGATTTTAAAAAGTAGTGTATGAGTTGGTGAATAAGGAGGCACTCTATGTAAAAAATAATACTCTGCACTTTTTTGTAGTAGTAGTTTGTTGTTTTGTTAAAACAGTCTTGGTTTTTTCATCCACATTGGAATTAAGTGAGGAATTTTTTTTTAATCACCTTCTGTTTTTGAGTAGTGTGTTAGAGCAGCAGAAGCAACATTTGGCCCTTACTTTCTAAATGTATGAACTGAATGCTTAAGTTACAGTTAATCTCAAATTTGGGTAAAATGAAATAATTTCAGTTTTTATATTAAAGACTGAATTTCCTTTACTTCTCGGAAACCTTCCAGCAACTGAAGACCGTTTCTCTCTTGTCTTATCAGCTCTGATGCTTGTTGCCTGTTCCCATAGTTAAAAAAATCAATACATATGTTTTTGATATTTGGCAAACAGAGGTTTAATTTTGCAGCTGCAAGATCCCTGTACGAAGGGAATGCATCTTACAGAAATAAAAACATTGAGAGACCACTTATATATGAGAGAATACTTGTGAGTGAAACTCCATTCCATTTCTGTCAGCATTTGTTTCATTATATTTAATTACAAACAATTTGTATGTTACTGAAAATCAAAGTGAAAACAAGAAGAGCTGCATGTATGGCAGTATGGTAGAAAAGCCAAATTGTTTTGAATCAAAAGTTGAAACTCCGATTGTTAAAAAAATCAAAGTATGATTTTTAAATGCGTAGTAAATATTAAAGTACACTCATACAGACACACGTTGTTACCGAACCCATGTAGCTTTTGTGCTTGTGTTATCCATTTAAGTCTAAAAGCATTATTATGGCTGTTTATAGTTCATCTTCATGTCTGATAAGATGTTGATAATTGCTCTTCTCACCATTAAGCTCTGTGCTAAATCACATGTTTTTGGGACTCCTGCACTTCTGCATCATTATTTACTAAGGGTTAATCCAACATGGTATATCTGTTCATTGAGTATTCCTGACTTTGCAGCACAGCTAGGTCCTGTGGTTTAGACAAAATAAAGTGTTGGATGTGATCCCAGTTTTAATACTCCCAATTTATTATAACCATTGAACCCTGATCAGATCATGGATTGGATTGGATCCCAGTTTTTTAAATGTCCCAATTTATTGCTGGCTTGCAACCCTGATAAGAATACACATTTGATTAAGGCTTCAGTTTTCAAGAATTCCAGTTAATTACTTTTAGATTCTTATTAGATCATAGCCGTGTAGTATGGTATGTTGAAGTTATGAAAAAATTACTGGATGATGTTGCACAGGTCAAGGTCATAGTTTCATTTTGTGCTGACAGTATGAAGTTATCAGATTTCTGTTTATTACTGTGGCAGCACTTGCACTGGACGGGAGGACAGATTAATCCCAACCCATTGATTCTGAATGATTCTCATTTTAGATGTGCTGCTGCTCTGCATACCAGAACGTGTAATAAAAGCCTACTACTGAACATTGAGAGGCTGGTGTTTGGTTATGAGTAGCTGAGATAGGTGTCTCTCACCTACCTTTCACAGACTGTGATGTGGCATTTAGAGCCAAACAGTGATTTTTGAGCTGTTTCGTGTGGCTAGTCCACTGCTGGAGAACATTAGGCTGAGAATTGATCGCACATTGTCATAGCTCAAGAACATTAGGAACTGAGGATAACAGAATGGCACATGGCCTTTTCCTTTAGCTATCACAGTACTCTTCCAGGCATTGGAGACTGATTGAAATAGCATTTTTGAGGTGTCATAGCCGTGCCCTCTAAATTTAAATACCCAAATTTTCATCAAATCTGTTTAGAGTCCTTGGTTTGCCCTTCATTGATGCACTCTCTCACTTTGATCTGGATACCAGTTTTCACAAGCTGTGCCACCTGCCCACCTAAAAGGTCGGAGCTGCGCAGGGGCAATGGTCTGGCTCTTTCTTGCATGAATGGGCCAATGTGTGGTTCTTTTCTGTATATATTGGAGTTTTATTACTTGATGTTTTTTTAAAATGACACTGTAAAACAGAAGTACTGCTGTTAGAAACTTTTACGGGCCAAACTAATAATGTGAAACCGGCCAATGTACTAGCCAACCTGAGTAACAGAGTGCTTTCTAGGAGACAGATTAATCTGACCTAGGTTGTTCTTTGATGCAGTACTGAATGTAGGTCAGCTCTTGCCTACCCCAAAATCAATAAGGGCATAAGAACGACTTGGAAGCTGCATTTCATTTCTTGCCCTTTCATATGTGATTTATGACCGTCTATCATAAATCTTTGGCATGCACTTTGAAGTAGTGCCACAACACAGAATTCCTGTTCTCAGACTGCCTTGCCTACAGGATAAAAATGAGAATACAACTTGTGGGGATAGACCATCAGGCAGGAAATCGGTTTGCATATGTAATTCTCCATAGGGATCTTAAACCTAAATACCTGGAAGTCTTAAAGCTTTGTCTGCTCAGTCAGAGCTGAATTTTGCTTTCTAATCCAGGACTGTTAATTAGAAACAAACTGTGAATCCCAGACTAAAAGATGGAGACTGCTGCTGTTCTTTAACAGAGAGATTCTGTTCAGTAGGTTCCAGGTTCAATGTCATATGTGTAGAATAAAGAAATGTGCATGAAATACCATATGACACGGAGCTAGGCTTGCTCCTTCCACTAGTAGGATTTTATTCAAATGAAGGCATAATGTTTATGCAGTTGCAGAGATGGTTGTGCGAACTCATGAGGTCTGTCTCACCAGCTAAGTGGAGCTGTGGGTAACTATGCAGGAGATGTTCCAAGAATATCCACCTACTGAAGAAGGAGGCCCCAGGGACTCTGTAGGTGTCAGTCTTGCTGGGTCTCTTCTGAGCTGTTACTGTGTGTGGTTGTGGATATTGGGTTTTCATGAAGTGTCAAATTAATGTCGTGTCTTCCCACAGTAATTACAGTGTCTCTGGTATTTATTTTTTTTTAGGACAGTGTTACAATCCTCAGTGTTTTTGACTGATACCTACTACAGCAATTGCTGGAGCTGAGCTAGTCAGTAGCAATGAATAAGGTCATAGACTGATGTCTCTATTTTTTTCTGCAGGTATACTGCAGTTACTGTATAGTCGCTCACTGTTTATCTAATGAACTTATCTGAAATAATTCACTTGATGTCTTGGTTGGAAAGGTGAATCTGTGGCTTTGACTGCAATTGGTAGTGTTTCCATTCCTGACATTAAATTCCCAATGACTAAAATATAAGCAAAGTTAAATCCTGCTTTCTAGGAGTATTCTGTTATTTTGATTTGGTTTCATGATTATTTGTTTCAGAATGAGCTAATGTTAGTAAAAGGGACTCAGGTATGATGTGCACAGTGCCTTACTTACCTTTTTAATGGAAAAGTACAAATTACAGCAGCCTGAGAATTCCTTTAAATCAGTGTTGAGAACTAGGCCTACAGCTTACCTATGGTCTGCAAAGTCCCTGCAGACTCAAGGCCATTTTGCAGGAGGAGCTTGGAGCTCTTAAAGACCTCAGAACATCTCAGGTGAAAGATCCCAAAGTAATTTTGACAAACCTGTAATGATTCCACTGTCTAATCCACGTTGTCGCAAAACAAGGAACATCCTGTTGACAGGAGACTGAGCAACCTGATCTGTGTAGTCAGCCTTGCCTTCAGCAGGGGATTGAGCAGGGTGACCTTCAGAGGGTTTCTTCTAACCTAAATTTTTCTGATATTGTCACTTCAAAAAATAGCACAGGATAGCTGTGAGTAAAGAAAATCACATAATGTAGTAAAATACGGAATGTAATATGGTCTTTTTCAGTAGTTGGCTTTCCATATCTGCTGCATTAGTGTACAACTAATGTGGACAAAGAGAAAAAAAATTCCTCAGATTTATCACCAAAGTTAAAATCCTGTTCTTACTTAAGTTCACAGGGTGGGGGAAAATGTATTGACCTCATTAGAGCCAGGATTTTCTTTACAGGGCAGGATCCTGTGTAAATTGGTAATCACTCCCTGTCACCTCTGAAATAAATGGAAGAACATTAAGACCTCAGTCTTGCCTATCCAAAGCTCACACTCCTCATTTTGTGGCATGAAAGGGCTATGTTTCATCCTCAGTTTGTGGTAATCTTAGATTTTAAGGTCAGTGTAGCTCTTGGCTTTTTCTTTCCTCCGTTTCTTTACTTACAGCCCTCCAAAGGCAGCTTCTTTGGTCAGTTCAGTGTAATTCAGGTATGGGGCAGTTAATCTCGAATAGGCAATATTTTATGTTTAGCCCTGGTGGTTTTTTGTCATTGGGTCAGTTAACGCTGATAAAGATCTATCTTGTTTACCCCGAGTTACAGTCTCTTACTCCCTTGAATTTGTGGCTTGCTTTTTTTTTTATTTCTGAGACTGTTTCTGTTCTTGTTTACAATTACAGATACTAATTATGGGGGAGAAGATGTTCAAATCCAGCACAATAGAATGAGCTGGAATGAAGAAACACTTGCATAGCTTATGGGGAAGATGTTTTTGACAAATATGCCTCCAGTAGAATACCCTGAAAGATAATTCTAAATTAGATATTGTTTGAGTCTTGATGAGTCCATATCAGATGTCCTCAATTTACTGGCAAGAGGTGGATTTTTATTTTATTTTAATTTTTTTAGCTATGAGACTTGCCTGCCTCTAGAGTTTTCCTAGATGATGGTTGAAAAAACACAAATGAATCTTTTCCTGATAGAAGATGCAGGTTTGAATCAGATTGTTAATGTCATTATAGACCATGTCTGTCTGAAAAATGATTACGAAATAAAAAAATTAAAAGCACTGTACTGAAATTATCTCCTCAGATATACCCATTCCCATCAGTGATTATGGCTTATGAATATCTGAAGACAGGATGTATTCAGTCCACTATTATGTAAATGAATGAAAATACAAGATTTTAGTTACCAAAATATATTTCGCTGGCAGCTAGAAAGGAATTAAAACATTAAACCCAATGGAAATCTAAGTGACCTCCTGCAGAAATAGGCTGCTTTCCCCTAGACAACCCCATTACTCAATATATGTACAAGTTAGGTAAATGAGAGACAAAAGCACAAATGTTATGTAAAATCACAGTTGAAGTATTAAGATACTAAATCAGATGTAAATTGAGTAATCGTTGCAGTATGTAGATCTCGGGGAGAGTCACACGAGTAGGGAAAAAAGCAATGCAGCAGCTTTTATTCTGCTGTTCACAAGAAGCAACCAAATGAGTGGAAGAATGTTTAGCATCTCAATGATCTCAAAAGACTTAAAGGTCCTTTTTCAGAGTTTAGGTATACCTCAAATTAATTGTACGCATACTTGCTTGCCTGCTCTTATTCTGCTCCTCTTATTGCAAACAGAATAGAAATTATCCTAAAAGACCTATGCCCTGTTTCTGTTACACATTTTGTCTGTGCTTGTTTTTTGTCCTTCTCCCCCGGGATCATCTTTCATTGACTTAGCCAGTATCTCACTCATTCACGTACCTGTTTGCGCTTCTACAAAGTCTATTGCTTTTAATCCACCATACAAGAAATGTTGCTGTATTCATCTGAAGTATGAAACAAGGTCCCTTTGTGAAATAGCTGTTTTGGTCAGTAATTGCTTTTTCTGTGCTGTTTTTGACTACTTAGGCACCTTGGGGCTCAAGCCATGTCGTTCTTTGTGCTCTGCTCAGTACTAAGCACACCAGTCAGTGCATGATAAATAAAAAAAACATTGTATCACTTTTACGCTTTCCCTGGAAAGTCAGAAGAAACAAAATGACTCAGAGCTCATAGTAAGGTGCAAGGGAGGAGGAGTTCAAACACCTCAGGAAAGGTTGTGTGGTTTTGTTCTGGGCCTATTTTGGTCAGTTTTCCCCATCTAAAACTGTTCTGATGTGAAATGCAGCCTTGCAGCTCTCCAAGTAAGAGAGCCCACAGTCTCTCCTAGGTCGAGCTTCCCACAGTTTTTGCACTGTGGCCAAATCTAGTAGCTGTTGGTGCCACTGAGTTGCTTCTCGTGTCTCCTGTTGGGCAGCAAGCGCTTGGGGGTGGCAGAGCCACGGGGACGTGCTGCTTCAAGTTTTGTCCTGATCCAAGGTGATGGCTTGTTTGACTGTGACTCACTGTGCAAAGCTGCTTTTGAGCAAGAGCTGGTGTTGGGCCTCTAGAACTGCACCCAGTACCTTGGTGCTTATTCCCCATTGAAGGCAGTCTTTGGGTTCCATGGCATTTAATGACCCTGGCCTTCTTTGAGCTACTGTGCTGGTAACAGTGTCCTGCGTTTTAATTTTCACAGAGGCTTAGAGCACTGGTTTTAAAAGCTTCAGCATTTCCTTGTTCCCCACTCGCCCCCCAGCCACCCACCCAGCTTCCACCTGGTGGGCCAAGAGATGAGGAGTATCTTTTATGGCTTTTCCTAGCTCTCTCATTCCATTCCCAAAGCATTTCTGGGTCTGCTCCAAAAGTCACTTCTGCTCAGCTCTTCTGGAGTTTTCTTGAGGTGGTCCATATCCCTTCCTGCAGCTGCCTCGCTCTGCGTGCGCTGCAGTCTTTTAAGCCAGCTTTTGCCTGTCAGTATCTCTGTCACCGATGTCAGGCTAAAGCGTTTTACATTGTGTTTGTCACAGACGGCGAATACATATGTGGTCATTGACAGTAGCTCAGCAGAAACACAATAACTTGTTAAGCCACAGTAACTCAATCGTTTGTCTGAGCTGCAGCTGGAAGGAGCTGTTTGGGCTGTTAACTCTTTTGTGGCTGCTGCACTCTAGGTTTATGCATCTTTTCTTGTGTCGGTACATGAGAAATCATCATATGTGATTTGTGTTGATATGTCAGTTAGGAAGATTGTTTGAAGGATAAATGGGAGCATTTCCTTGATTTATAGCTCCGGGGGTGTGGTACTGAACAGTATGTGAGGTGTAGAGAAGCATTTTCAAAATGCCATGTCTCATTTCCAGAAGTACACTAGGTATATAGGATCCTGTCTTCATTTGACTTCCAAAAATAGGATGCAACATGTTTTGGAAACATTACCTATGGTTCTATTGAGGTGTTATATTTTATCGAACTATATTTTTTTGCTAAAATTACTTGTTGTAGAGAAAGGTTCTAGCGATAGCTAGTAGGTCTTGGGTCTTGAAAGCAACAGAAAAGATTAGGATAGGATATGTGTTTGGATGCTACTGAGAAAAAGATGGGTCACAAGAAAAAAAAAAATCATTGCTTGATGCGGCACTTCTGTTGCCTGTCCTCTGGCTCCTTGTGCGCAAAGGTTGTGTTTTTACAGAAACACAGCTGAGGGAAGTTGATGTAGTTGTCGTGCAGTGATTTAACTGGAGACCATGGTGTTCAGGTGGCGGAAGAGAGCAAGCAGGATTGATATGGGATACCCAAAAGGAAATATATCTAACTTCCCTTCATTCTGTGTGAGTTTTTCTTTTCCCTTTCCCTCATCAGGAAGTTTGTAGAAACTTTAGTGCTACACTAAATTGTTCAGATGGTGACCTGTGCCTCCCCTCATCTCTGGTTTCACTGCCAGCATCGTGGTGCTGAGTGACATTTTATCTTTTGCCACAAATTTGCACCAGTTGTTTAACCAGACCCATCCTGTGCTGTGAGTTTGGGGCTCTCCTGTAGTAATTGCTTGTTCATACTAACTGTAAGCTGGTTGCTATGATAGTTGTGTTGATTTGGAAGATATTTAATTTTTGTGCATGTGATACGGAGTAAAGATACTACTGTTTCAGACAGGGCGAAATACAGAGGGAGGTGCAGACATAGTTATAGCAGAAGTAGCCTGCTTAGCAGGGTTGGCAGAGCATTATAGGAGTGATGGAAGGAACAGCATGTTAATATTTGTACCTCAGTAAAAGAATTCCTGGGCACCTAATGGGATGTGCTATAGAAAAGATTCATTTAAAACTGAGTGAAAACATGATGCTAAAATACTGTGAGGATATTTAAAACTTCACAAAGATGTGAAGAAACTTCAAAGGTGAAAAACATGAGAGAAGCATGGAAGGACAGGTAAATAGAAAGAAAAAAACCCAGCCATCTGATAGTTTTTTTCCCTATATTTGAACATTTGGATTGAAATGAAAGAGAGATCACTGAGCAAATTTTATAGATTTCTGTGGAAGAGTAAAAAGGAAACAAGAAATATTAATGCAATTATAACAGCCATATTGAAAAGATGAAACATTGATCATGAAGAATTTCACATAACTTGGTATTGACTGGTCTATATAATACAGAACGGAAATAATTGTTCTTGAGCAGACTTATTATAGTGGCAGCTATTGAAGGTTGCATTCAGAAGGAGAAGTTGAAGAAGCTAGGCTTATTCACAGGAACAAAAGAAAATTGCGGTGACCTAATTCCAGCTTTTGTTGTGCAGAATATACCAGTATTGATAGCAGGACAAATTACTCTCACTGTCAGACATGAAAGCAAGATTCACGTGATATGCTGTGCCGCACTACTCTTGCTTTCAAATAGGCCTTAAATACCTAGGGGACAGGTGATGTATTGGTCCGAAGAGCATTATGGCTCATCATTTTCTGAGAAGCTGCTGCGACTCTTCTCAGGACTGTGTGCCATGCCTTCTGCACTGGTGTGTGACAAGGCTATTCCTTGAAATGCAGTGTCCTACCATTTTTCTGCCTGTATCATCCCACATGGACCTGTGTGTGCCATGAAACTTGTACCTCATACGATATATTCCTGCACTGAAGTCTGTGTTTGGGCTTTTTTGGTCCCTAATTGAGGGTGAAGCCCTCCAGATTTTTAAAAACATTCAGTGCTTTTTCAGAGTTAATCTGGAAGACAGCAACAATCTCAAAGTGCTTTATGCATTTTAGTAGAAGAGCAGGATAATTGGAGGCAAGGACTACTACCAAACTGACAGTTATTGGGTGCAGGAGCGAACAGTTACTTGTGTGATTTTTTTTTAAACAAAGATAGTGCCTTCGTTTTCACATTTCTGACATAATCCCAAGTGGGACATGTAAAATATTAATCCTTCTGCAAGAGGGTTTCTCTTGAAGTGCCTGCATGTATAAAAGATGGAAAACACAAGCATAGACCTCCCTCCCTGCTTCATTGATGTCTGAGGCCTTATTTGCAATTGAAATCTACCCCGTCCTTGTAGTATGACGAGTGCTCTCGGACGATGAGCTGCCTGAAAAGGTTGGTTTTTTACATGAATGGACCAAGTGATAACTTTGCCCCAAATTCCTTTATGTGAATGATGAACGCGGTGCTTCACTCATGGGCACAGGCAGACAGGCTCCCTCCACCACTCCCTGCTGCAAATCTCTCTTTTATCTTTATTCACAAACCCTTGGAGGATAAAGGCTTTCCACACTTTCAGCTGTTCTCTAATTATTACTCATTTGCTAGCAATGGTTTGTGGTTTAGGTAGAAATGCAAGCTGACCACTGCTTTTTTGTTTCTGTTTTCATACATAGCTCCTCAGTGTTGACTTTCTCCCCATGCTATTGTCCATTGCTTTATGAATAAAAGCATGACTTCTACCGTGGTCTGCACCAGTGTCACCATTAATTTTACAAAAAATAAGTTGTATGTGCCATCATTCTGCAAATGCCATTAAACTCTCACTGTCCCAAGAACCTATCAGCCATTTACTGCAATTGGCAGTAAAATGAGAGAGAATATGTGCCTTACTAACTGAACTTACCACATATTGACACTGGGCTATGCCCACCATAAAATCCTCCAATAAAATCTCCCTTCTGGATAGAGTCAGGATTGTGCAGAATCAAAGGCTCACTTCGAAGTCTGCAACTTCTTCAAGATACTGCCTTACCCTGGGTGAGGTTGCGCTTGAGGATAGAGCCTGTCCTGACCCAGGCCACCATTTGAATTAAAAATATGGAGTGTGTGTGGTGTGAAAACCTGAAGCAAAAGAGAAGTGGAATGAAGGTTATTACGGGAGGAGGAGGTGACTGTACAGGGAAAGAAGCTTCAGGAAGAAAAAAAGGTAAAATTCTTAGGAATTCTTAGGAAGCCTCAGTGTAGAAACCTGGAAGGTGTTAAGGATATCGATGGGTTGTAGCTTATTTCTTCTTATCATCCTTTCATCTCTAAGAACTACTGTAGTAGATTACATTAAGATCTCTGAAGAAAAATTAAAGAAAATGAACTAACTAGATTGGGAACCTGAGGAAAAGCAGAAGCGGTGTGTTAGGAAGATATTATTCTCTCATATGGTCTTATTATTAAAATATTTCATAGAATCATAGAATATCTACGTATCTAATATCAAGTTGGAAGGATCATCAAGTCTAACTCTGCTCCTCGCAGGACTACCTAAAACTAAACCGTATGACTAATAGCATCATCCAGATGTTCCTTGAACTGATGGGCTTGGTGCTGTGACCACTTCTCTGGGGAGCCTGTTCCAGTCACCAGCCCACCCTCTCGGTGAAGAACCTTTTCCTGATGTCCAATCTGAACTTCCCCTGACACAGATTCATTCCATTTCCTCATGTCCTATCACTGATCACCAGAGAGAGATCGGCACCTCCCCCTCCACTGCCCCCTTGAGGAACATGTAGACTGCCATGAGGGCACCTCTCGGCCTTGTCTTCTCCAGGCTGAACAAACCAAGTGACTTCAGCCTCTTCTCCTAAGTCTTGGCCTCAAGGCCTTTCACAGTCTTGGCCATACTCCTCTGGACACACTCTAATAGTTTGATATCCTTCTTATATTGAGGCGCCTGAAACTGCACACGGTACTTGAGGTGGGGCACACAGTTCAAAGGTCATCTTCACTGAGGGAAGACAGAGTGGATAGTGGGCACCCCTCTGACTGTCAAGGACCGTATCATATGCAGGCTTATCTCACTGCAAAGTATGACTACATTTTAAGTGTTAAAAACTAGCATGACCTCTAGATACATCCTGGCACAGTTAATGGAGAGGTGCAACTGGAAAACATATGTGATACACATTAATGTACTCAAGTATGTGTGTAGAAAGGCATTCTGCACTAGAATTAGAATTATTATTATTTGTGGACCTTTTTAGCTGCAAATTATTTGAAAAGTATTAGCATTTATTTTGATGATACAATTCTAATGAAACAAAATAAACAGTATAAATCTCATTCTGCACTTAGCAGCTCCTGTCTGTCAGACTGGAAGCTCCCAATGTGCTCATCTGTTTCTTTAGGGAACTGTTTTCTTTGTGCCTTTTAGAGACTTTCTCTAGAACATCTTCATTTTTCAATGGGCAGAGTCCTGAGGCCATTACGCTCTACTGGGGTGACCAAGTCTAGTAGACCATTTTTACTTACTCTCCTGTGGTGCAATTTACACTGTTCTTTCTGCGCTGCTGCTGTACTTCAGATACAGTCAGCAGCAAATGTTGACTTCTTCCGTCAGGCACCGCATCTCTGTATCTGTCTTCCATTCTTTGTTTTTTCCTCCATGCTCCATTATTTTCTGTAAATGCTATTTATCGTGCACTGTGGTCAGCATTCTGCCAGATCCATCTCACTGCATTTAATTACGCTGTGTTGAAGAGTAGCTGAGCAGTTAACAGAAGTTGCATGCTCACAAAGCCTTGCTATAGGGTTGTTTTTTTCTCCAGCATGAATGTTGAATCACTGAATATCAGCTGAGTTTGAAATTTACCTGAATATGTTTTACTATTCCAAAGAGATTACACAATGGCCCTGATTAGCAGCAGCATTTTGTAATACCACTTAAGGCTTTATCACGGTGGAGTACTGCCAGTAATAGTCTTTAATTCACTTATATGTACCAATTCATCTCTGTCAGGTTTCTATTAATTTCTTTGCTGTTTTACTTTGTCCCTATCCCCTATATAATAGGGCATGATTTCCACAGTTATGTAGCCAAAATAAAATAAAGAAAAATTAAATCTTCAGCAAATTAACTGTGGTCCTTTGATTTGAGACAACTGTGCCATCTTTCCATTTACGTTCACATTTAATCCACTTTTCACAAGTTAATGTATTTAGGAGAATCTAGGTGGGTCAAGTGAGCAAGGGGCAGTAACAATTTTACTGGCTAATTTAGATAAAAAGTTTCAGGATTGGGTTAGGTATATTAACTGCAAAGTGAAGGGTAGTTGAAGAATTAAAACTGTATGTGTTCGTGCATACAGACATGTGCATACACGCTTGTGAAAAGCAACACTGTATTCAGCATTAATCTTTTTCATCAGAATGATGACCAACCTTGTTTACAAAGGTGATTGCCAGAGGTAAAGAACAGAACTGTTGCATGTGCCATCAGGCACCAATTTCACAGTGTACTGGAAGATCTAAATAGTTGCGTTCGGGGATGGTGCTCCAAATTTCTGTGATGAATCAGTGTGGTTGCTGTTGAAGCAGATCCAACTGTGTATTTGTGCTTTCTTTTTCATTGTTAGGATTGGTGCGAAGCATCAGGAGTTACGACAAAAGCAACTGAGAGGCCTGAGTGATTATTCTGGACCTGACATTGATGATGATGAGGTGGATCCAAATTATGCCAGAGTAAACCACTTCCGAGAGGCTTATCCAGCAGCAAGTATATACAGGCCATCCTCACCAGCAGTAGCAGAAACCTTTGTATATCCACGTGATTCTCCTTCAGCACCAATGGAGAGGGAGCACTTGGAAGGACTGTATGCAAAAATAAATAAGCAACACTACCCACAGACTCCTGGTGACAGGTAATATTGCCACCTGGCGTTACAAACAATGGCAGCTTGGTGGGGAGGGAGCCTGGGACTAGGCGGGGGGGGATGTTCAGGTGCCCCAAACCCCTGTATTTACTTACTAGAAAAACATGGATTTCCTCTTAACCCAAACTGTGATTTGCTGCAGCAGTACCCCCAAAGCATCTGAGCAAGGCAGCAGTCAAACAGAAATCATTAAAGAAAAGTCCATATTTCACAAACAGAATGAATGAACTGACTCTAGTCCAATTTCTGCACTGCTGAGAGAGTGTTTTTCCGTCTTTCAATGGGGAAAAGTTCTTACCCTGCAGCAAAAATAATCTCTATTTTCAGATCCTTTTCGATCCTGCTGATCATCAAGTGCTTATTAGTAACAGGTTTTGTATGATAGCATGATGTATTGCATATGTTTATGGTTTAGTTTTCCCTAGCTGTGTGATACTACACACTTTCAATTAGGCTGGGGGGAGGACTGGGAATCATGGCATTTTTATGCAGACTGTGAAGTGTGGCTTCACAAGACTGATTGCCTTTCATAGCCTTTCCAATAACCAAGTGGGAAGGAAAGAGCAATTTTTAATCCTTACTGTCAAGCTTCCAGGTTGATAGCATTAAAGAAAGATGGTCAAGTTTTTCCCTGGGTTAAAAAGAAAACAGAAATTCCTTTGAGTTGGTGGTATACCCACCATTATGATGATTTTAAAATTGGCTGATTCTGGAATTTGGGGCTAAAAGAATGTTAGTCTTTACTATCATGGCATTAATATATCGACGTTGGGTTTTTCAAACCAACGTATAAGTCTGTAGGCAAGGTATACAAGTCTATGTGAAAAGAAGAGCTGACAGAGTAAGACATGGGAGACTTGGAGAATTGTTCATGCTTTGAGTTCATATTACAATCTGTAGTGTCTCCCCATAGCCTCAATCTGTGCTATGTGATACCACACTTGTTAATTTTGGAGAAATATGTTAGCACAGATATAGGAGTGGTTTCAGTTTGTGGCATCATAGTGCTTTAAAAATGTCTACTGAGTCATTGTTATATATAGTAATAAACCCCTTCTGACATAAATCTAAGTTTGTAGCAGGGAATGGGCCAAGTATCTCTCTTTTTCACCTAAATACAGTATGGCAGAGATCTTTCCAAACACAATGACATTCCTAATTTTCTTCTTCCATATTATTAACTCTTCTTTTACTGCATAAGGGTGAAGAGGGTGAATGTGATCACTTTTGAAGTGTGGTCTATGAATTGTTTTTCCGTGCAGCAAAAAGAAATGCTCAAGCCTTTTTCTCTGGCCTCTTTTACTTGATTGCTTGTATTGTGGTTGTAACTAAATTGAATGAACTCTTGGCTTGCTATGTGAACGAGATTGAAGTCCCAACCAGGTTTGGTGTTGGGATCCTGGATTTTAGTGTGGATTTAGCTGTAATTGCATGATAGCACGATAACTCAGTAAAAAAATAAAAGCAGAACATCTGACAGGCAAGACAAGTTACCTCATATCTGAGCCTGTGATCAGAAGTCATGCTGAGAGGCTGTTCCATCTGTGTTGATTCTGTACTGAAAGACAAACAGTCCACAACTTTGCTTTGTTGAATTTCTCAGGCTTGTGGAGGCTGTTTAACCAGATTAGGAAAAAAATAGGAAATGTGGGATTCTTATTAGGCTGCCTTTGTTCCTTTTTAAAATCTTTCTTTCCTTTGTCTCAGAGACAAAAAGGTTGTTGTTATTCGCCAGCAGAAAATGTGCCAAACGTGAATAATTTTATGTGAATTTATGCAGTGGGTCGTGAGGTCTCAGCCAGCAGTTGTTGAATATCATGGCAACTTCAGGCAAGGAAATCTTTCTGTGCTAGAGGGAAAGTATTGAAAGGAGAAAGAGATGTGGAAAGAAAAATCCCTGGATAACATGTTAATCACAAAACCAAATCTGCTTTCAAGGGTCAAGAATGAAAACTACCTTGTCTGCCTCAAAATGATGGGAAAGGGGCTATAATGGATGCTTATTAGCCAAACCAAAGTTATTTTGTGTTTGCAGGGCTGAACATTTATCAGCACATTTGTCATGTAATAGCTCATGCTTTGGTCTTGCTAACACATGCATGTTCTCTTTCAAAGTTTTGCTATTATTTTTAGTTTAGATGGATGGCTTTTTCTCCCACCTCTGACTCTCAACTTGTAGTATAGTGTGTGGAGACTTGATCAGTGACTAAAGTAAATGGGTTTGGGGATGGAAGGGGGATTTGAACACAGAGAGAATAGATTATTTCATTTCAGTCTGGGAATTCCAGTTATGTGTCATTATGATAGAGAATTAAGACTCTTCATTTGAAACAAGAAGTGCATTTTTATTTTATTTTATTTTTGCAGAGCAATGTATTAGCATAATAAATGCTTTTTAAAATTTGGAGGGCATTTGTAAATTAAGAAGCTTAGTGGCCGGATAAGTGCTGTTCACAATTTGCGTACACTTACCTTCCCTTTTCACATCACCAGAATCCATCTAGCGTTCCTGGCTCATTCTTCGCAGTAGATTCGGAGTTTAAACCGAGAATCTCCCTCAGTATGCAGAAAAGCAAGAGGCTGCACATGTATGAAGACCGTTGCTTTAACCATTATGAAGTACGTTTGCTGCCTCCAAGCACTACTCCTCAGGGCACACATGGACCTGCTTCACATTGCTGTTTGCATACTAACATCCCCTTTACCTACACTTGCATCTGGCATCTTAGGTGTTTTTTGCTTTGGGTTTTTTGGGTGTTTGCTTTGTGTCTTATTTGCAACTGTTGTGTAACGTTCTTCTGCACTGCTTCACAATTGTTGATTTTCATTCCAATGATGACTATATTCAGTGAAATAGATGTAATTTTTTGTGTATATTTTGCTGAAAGCTTTGGAATTCTTAACTAAGAGAGGTGCTATATAAATGTAAATTGTCCTTATTAATGAATATCGTGAAAGCATTAGCATGATCAGTGTATTCTGTGAATGTTAAGTTAAAGAGAGTGAAAAAAAATTAGCTGGCAAAATCACACATTTCTTTGTAAATCAAGCATTTTTCTGTTTATTTCTAATTAGCCACAATTTTCTGTAATGCAAATGACATCCCAAAGGATAGTGCAGCCTGCACAGCCACCTTGTGCAGCTGGGAAACTCGCAGGGCCTTTGCCTGAGATGCTGTACATTTTCCCAGCCTGTGGCAGAGGCTGGGTGATCTGTGGCCCATATGTTCTCAGAATGAGTGCTAAGTCACATCACTCTGAGTTTAGTCATCAAGGCTGTACCATGACAGTGCTAAGTTGCACCATGGCAGAGCCTAGGTGTCAGACCAAAGCCAAAAGAGCATATGCACAACGCTATTATCACTTAAATGTCAGGCATGTCACATGGCGCAACCCTTTCTCACGTTTCGAATAAGCAATTTCCTCTTTTTTCCTCCCTTAAACATGGTGCTGTCAAGTATATCCAAACACCCTGAGTACATCTCCGGAAAGGTTCTAGAGACTTTGCTCGACTTATTTCCTCAGCCCAGAACTATGAAACATTTAAAGTCTCATGCCAAACTCATTGCCAAGTATAATTCTTCATTTATTTATGTGTCTTATCTTGGGGAATTTCAAAGTGCTGGTCTGACAAAAATGAATACAGTTTTCCTTTGTTTAGCAAGAATAGATTCAGAGCTGTATCTTGTTGCAGATTTAAAAAAATACCAATAAAAAGCCCAACACTTTTTTATTACATAGGAGTAGAGTCCAAAGCCCCAGTCTGATCTAGCTTTCCATTTTTGGAGATGCTATATTGGGTCCCACTGTGCAAGACTTTATACTCTACAATGTTAATTAATTAATTGAAAAATTGATCTTCCTTATTTCAAAGTGAAAGTTTCTTTATGGAAACTTGCACTATTCTAGAATGTTCAATCTAGCAGCATACAAAGTTAAAAATGGGGAAATGAAACCATACCTCTGTGCAACCCTAACTCTGCCCATCACATCCCACCCTCAGAGCTGGCCAGAGTCATGAGAAGTGCAAGACATTGAGCAGTTTGCCTCCACCTGGAAGGGTTCAAAGGAAAAAATTGCTCTGTGTGTCCTGAGAAACCTAATGGCAAAAGTATGCTATGTATAAGCCTGAGCGGAGAGTAAAAAGGGTCTGGAGTTTTGAAATTTAGCAAAGAGAGCATTTTTAACCAAAAAGCGGGCTAAATGCTTGCATTTTGGGCAGGTGTAGGTTGTTCCCATCCTGCTCAATCCATGGCCATAGGAATACAGGGCTGTGCAGAAAAGGCTTTGTTCAAAAAGGGCAAGTTAGGGTTGCCCAAATTAGTTGCTTAGTCCTGTATTTCTAGTCAGCCAGAAACTGAAGTTTTCTTGTTCTCAGTACAAAGTACAGTTGGCATTGCTCACTGTGCATCCATCTACAACACCTTTTATCACTGAATAGCAAAAAGCAATTCTCTGCTCTAGGAGTGGATGGTCCTTTACTGAGGAATGGTTATTCTTTAAGATGGATAGTGTGGAGGCAAGGTAGAAATTGAATGAGGCTGTGCGATATCTACATACCCTTTCCCATTATACCTTGTGTTACACTGGAAATAGAATTATGGTCATGCATTGAAATATTTTGATTTACAAAGCATGGCAAGTATGAGGAAGCCATGTGCTCTCGCTTACCACAGAGCCTCTTCTGCTTGGTGTCCTAAAATCACCTACACTGTTTCCCTGTCCTTTACTACCCTGTACCTCCTGGGACTGCCCTCTGACTCCTTTACCTCTGGAATTTATTTTTTCTGAAATGTACTGCAGGGTCTTCTGAACCTTTGGCTGCAATCTGTTCCCCATAATGTTAAACCCAGGAACTTAACATTTGGCAGCTTACTCTCCTTCCTGGCTGATAGATTTCTGACAACAGTTAAATACGAACTGGCATTGGCAAGCACAGCAGAGGTTCAGTGGTTCCTGGGGGCTCTCAGTAGAGGTGTCCTACACATGGGAGCAGGGCATTCCAGAAACCCCTTTAGCCACCAGTTCCACAGGACTGTAGGTTGTGCCACTGGAGTTATACTTGCACTGTGGTTTTTTGCTCCTCATACTATTTGTGGTTTTCTTCCTCAGAAAGGACAATTGGGTTCTGCATACTCACTATGCTAACTAGGAAAAATACTGAGTACCTGGACCTCCCGGACACATTTAAACATGCCTTGGTTTTATTTCTGGGCTATATGGGGGGAAAAAAAAATAATCAAGAAAAACTACTTTACAGATTAGATTTCCAAGTGCTATTTCTCAGGAACCCCTCATCCGGATCCTTCCAACTTTGGGATCCTAGCCCTATCATTCACTTCTCATGGAAACCCCAGATTTCATGGAACTCAGGTGACCCTGAGTATTTTAGAGCGTGTCTAAACAGAAGGAAGTTGTCACACTTTAACCAGAGCAGAGCTGCCGCTGCTGTGTAATGTGTGCATGCTTATTCGAGGCCATGCATTCTTCAGAAGAAATAAATTCTGTCAGGAATAGTCACAAATCTGCCTGTGTGCATCCTGCTTGCTAGGGTTTGCATTTGGATCACCTCACTTATTGACAGATGTGTAAAATTTTATATACTGCTCTCCCACAACTCCCTTGTGACTGTCCTGCTGCAGATGCTGGAGAGCCTGAGTTTTGCCAGCTGTGTTAAGCATTCGTATGCATTCAGGGGTGTTTTTTCCCCCTCCAGCCCTGTTTTTTCTTACGTGATATATTATTGCATGGAATTATTTTACGTTAATTCTGCCTATTTATTGGTAATGTCATTTTTTCAGTCGTTTGGATGCAAATGCAAAAGATAGGTCCCTGGAGAAAGAGCAGGTCTGTTACTGGAAGATGAGACCATAGCAGAGGATACAGAGTGAAATACAGATGGTGTTGTCAGCCTTTTAAATATACAAATAAAGACAAAATGAGATAGTCCATGCAGCTGGAATGAAATCATATGGCCTTGCATGTGTTCCTGCCATAGCGTATTTCCTAGTGTGAGCAAGAGATGCTAAATCCTGTCTTATGCAGGATGTTGTTTTACCAAAAGCTCATACTTGCTCCTTTAATCAGCAGCAGAATAATGTGTGTATGTATTAACTTTTCTCTGCACAATATTTTTTTTAACAAAACAGCATTTAATTTTAAATGCTAATATGTGTGTGTGGTTAATTAAGAAGCCAGAAATGACTATAAGGTTGGTAAGCTCTGAGAGAGAGGAAGATCATTACACTTCTGCTCATAGATAGCTATTTGTGAACCAGCTGATAATGTGCAAAATTAAGATTTCGTAAGTGGCATTTTAAATGAATGGTTAATGGCTGAAGATTAATTAAACAGTCAGAGTTGTTCAAAAGAGAAGCTGTTAAAATCTTGTTTATAGGCCAGTCACTTCCATACTTAAAGTGCAAACCCTAATAGCATGTGGTATTTCCATTTAGCAGGCAAGCAGTGTAACTAGGATATTTTCCTTTAACAAGGAAATCTACCTTACAGGATACACATTATGGATGGATGTAGCATTGTATACTGCATTTTCTTCCTAATTAACAGTTGTCTGGTAGCAGTACAGACAGAGAAATGCACTTCCTGTGAGAATTTGGTAATCTTAAATAAAATTGCTAAATCTTATTTTAATTAAAATGTAAGGGACCTGGTTAAATCTGGTATGGTTCTATTTTCCCACTGCTCTCCAGTAGTCCGTTCTATTTCATATACTTCAGGGTTTTCGAAATGCCCAGCTTTTCATTGCTCCAGGTTGTCTTCTGTCAGAATGAGTCTCTTTGGCCCCATTGTTAGCCTTGCAGAGTTGCTCTAGCTAAGGAAAAAAAAAATTTAAAAAAGGTATGTTTTCAGTCAGGTTTATTCTGCATTGCAATTCTGGTTAAAGGATGAATGTTAACCTAGTCCCCTTTCCCTGATTGAAGAGAAACAACAAGCAGAAGGTCATTTTGCTGCTCACAGTTGTGAGGCTTGTCCTTCCAGCAAGTCCTTTGCCAATAAACTGTTTGTTTTTCTTTTGTTTTCCCTTTCTCTCAGCCCAGTTCCCAATCTTTTTGTTAACTATCTGCTGGTTTTCCCTCAGCTTCCCTACACAGTCATTTTGCCTTACCGTCTCCTAGCTTATGGATATGCAAGTATTCCAGAGAAAGGCCTGGTGACTTAGCCTTGTGCAAGCTTTGCTGTGTAGCCCAGTGTGAGATGAATCTACATTGCTTGACCTCAGGGAGCTCGCACTCTATCCAAAACCATGGCTTTCAAAAAACTCCTCTCCTAAGTTTTTTTCCTGTCTGCTGCTAGATAAATGCAAGAAAGGGATTCTTTCTTTCATTGTAGAGATAATCTTGGTTTAGTCAAACTGACCAGCAGATAAGGGCATGGGATTTTGTTGTGCTAGACTTTTAAGTCTGTGCATACTAAGAATTTGTGGTTTTTGGAGGTGGAAGAGGTTGGACATGAGGAGCATAGACCAGCTCACATGTATGACCAGCCATATGTTCAGACTTCAGGTGATGACATGAGCTCGCAGCAAGCTGTCCTGACTTTACACATTGTTGAGGTAAATTAGTGGCTTCTGGTCAAACTATTTTTACAAAACAGTCCAAGTTTAGTGGGAGACAAAGGATCCTTTCCCAGAAATCTTGAAGAAATCCTTAAATCCCAGAAATCTTAACAAAGGGTTACGTTTGGAGGAGAAGGAAAAAAGGGCTATCACCAAACTGCTTCAAAGTGCTGAGTAGTTCCAGTTAAGACAGCAGTGATATCTGTCTAATAAGGATGAAGAAGTAATTCTTAGATGTGACAAGGAAAATGGACATAGACTGACTGGAGCCATGAGTAATGTTTTCACAGAATCTTCGCTTCTGTTTGATGTTACCCGAGGTCAGTGGAACCTGCACTAACAGGTTCCTCTGAGCTACAGGTAGAGCAATCCCCAGCCCCTGTCCTCATTAAGTAGTGAGGAGCCTGAGTCTTGAGAGTCTTCAAGCAACATCCTACAGTTTTTCATATGTTCTCAAAATAAACAGTCACTTGGTTTTCTCAGTTCACCAGGAATTATTGTTACACCAATTGAGATGACTGCAGCACAGGGAACCATGGGGTACACCTCAGACCTACCAGCATTGCCAGGTTGTGCTGCTACCAGGAGCAATGCAGTAACTCTGGTAGAGTTTTCCAGCATCACTGCTCATGCCCAGGCAAAGTGCTTAGATCTGTGTGGTACTCATACATCTTAACTGTGTGGTAGAAACCTTACAGTGGAAACTGTTGTTGTCTCTACGCATCCATAAGATGTTGGAAATTCTTGCCATATTCCAAAAAGATTGTTTCTACACTGATTTTTCTGCGGTCCCAGTTTACCTGGTGTTTACACTGGCAGATCTTTAAGGTTTCTGCTAATCTTAATTCTTCTGTTCCGCTGAGTGACTTGGCTCTCAACATAATAAGATAAAAAAGATCTAGCAGGGCTACAGATCTGACCTCGGAATGAGTTGATGGGAACCTTCTCATGGAGGGTTCAAGCACCTAATAGCAGGATAAAACCAGCTTCTCTTAAAAAGAGTCCAGAACCTTGCTCCCTGCTTGTGTCAAGAGGCCAGCGGTGAAGGGTTACCCAAGCACTTAGTAAGCAGCATTGCTGACAGCAAGTATAGGCAGAAGCATGAACCAGATCTTTTGGTCAACAGATAACTGTAAGAATTGATGTTGTTTGAAAAGCTGAATATCACTCAATATTGTGCTAGCAAAAATATTGGGAAGACTGATGAGATGTGATGGAAATGGCTTAGCAGGCAACAGGACGCTGAATAAAAAGAAAATAATTGTGATTATTGTCTGACAGCTGTGCAGAGCATACAGTCGATGACAAACTCTAAAACGTGATGGTTTTTAATCCATGATCACAAGTCCACTGGCACAGACAATGGGTCATAGTAATCCAATGGGTCATAGTAAGCCAAGAAATAGTTTATTGTTTATCAGCTCAAGTATTCTGATGTAGTTAAGTTCATATATACTCTGAACCTCTGTGACTGTCCTTACATCCCACAAGCAGACCTGGCCCCATATGGAGTCCACATGTAATATAACTAAGGAGAAGCTTCTCTGGCAGGCCATGCAGCAGCAGAGCATTTGTTGCCATCGATCAAGGTATCAGTATTGATTTTGGGATGGTCTAAGAGAATTGTGACTATTTTGTGGAGAGTGATGTTACACTGCCATAGAAAATGAAATAAATAACTCGTCTTAAACTTCATTGTGACCTGCATCTGAGAGGAAGAGAGATCTTTCGTTAGGACAGAGGGATGTGAGAAAACCATGTTGCCTCAGATAACCATGCTACTTATCTTGTTTTATCACTAACTTGTCCTTGATATCTGGAGGCCATTTTTAGAAATGTGGAGAGTGGAGAGTGATTGCATGAAAGATTTTATACTCTTCAGTTGCCAGCAAAACAGGTACTTGCCTTCATTTTTTCAGTCCGCCAAGCTGAAGTGGAGGAATACAGAAAACAACTCATGATAAAAAAGATGCAAGAGGAGTGAGTGTGAGATACCTCTAGAAAGAGCTAGAATGAAATAAATATAACATACGTGTAGAACAATAAATGCTCTCTTAACATTCCCCCCACCACCACCTACTTTTTGTTTCTCTCCAGTTTCCTGTTTGTGTACCAGTAGGTCAGTGTGACAGTTTTGCAGTGCCACAGTCCTCTGCTGAATCTGCACTCTGGAAGATTGTAAGCCCCTTCCCTCCAGTGACTTGGAAGCAGTGAGGAGGAATGAGAAACAGCCAACTAATGTTTAACATTTCAAACAACATCTTATCGCTCAGTCTTTGACCCATATTTATGGTTTAATTTCTTCATTCACTTAAAATTTTAATCTTAAAATTTTGTAGCATAATAGTACCTTAGGGGCATTTTTTCTCAAACCAGTATTAGCCAGAACATATCCTTGAGCTGTGGAGTTTATCTGTTATAAACACTTCTGCCTTTAGGCTTTGATGCCTACTTAGTCCTGGATATGGTTATTACCTTGTAAATGGGAATCAACCGCAAATGATCATTATGGTATTTACATAAAATGCATAGAAAACAATTATTTTGAGTCCGGCCTGTAAGTTTAAGCATAGAACATGTTTCTAATGCAAGTGTTGTACATAGTCTGGCAATTGAAAAGTAAGCAGCAGCGCACCTTCAGAGGGATGTAAACACGTTCAAAACACGGTCTGTCTTGTGACGATGTGGGGAGAGGGCAACTATTTTCTGTGCCTGAGCCACCATAATGCTCAATAGTTGTCTGAAAGGACCACTTTAATTGAGCACTTGTATGCCCTTAAGTGTGCTGCTAACCAGGGGATCTGGATTGCTTCTGCTTCTGCTTTGCTCTCGGTTTAATGGCAGAGGCAGCCTTCTGGGGCTGGAGTCCCTGCTTTACATATCAGCAGATACTCCATAACATGACAAAAGGCTGTGAGGTTGTGGAGGAGGGTTGGGGAACAGCATCAAAGCAATAAACCTGTTCCTAATTGCTATTGGTTGTTAGTACACAAATTACAAGTAGACGTTTGCAGTCCTTCACTTGAATAACGTGGGTTTTTCTTCCTCTAACATCTTCTGCTGTCCCTGTTCTGATTCAAAAAAGAAAAAAAAAAAAAACAGGAGGAAGTTATTTTGTGCCTGTGTATACAATGGCAACGTTTAAGCAGCCGCTGTTTCAGAGAGGGAGAGTAAAGGGGACTGGGGGGAAGGGATTGATCTTTTCCTCCTTTTCTCTGTAAATACCACTGTCTACATCAGTGGTGATGCTTTGACCTCTTTGCTACAGAGCTTGAAAAGTCTCTTGCACTTAGTGACATGTTCTGGCTCCAAAACTGAATTGGAGAAGTTTAATTCTCTTTCTTTGAGCACCACTACAAATAGATTATCAATCTAAATATGATAAGTGCTTGAAAATTCCTCCCAAAATTTAGACACATTAGCCTGAGTACTGGTGTTCTTTTACATGTCTGTGTGGCTTCTGAAATGATTAACAGTATTCCTTCATACCTTTTCACCTTTAATCTGCACTCTGCCCACTATCTCATTACTATTAGCTATGGCAAATATACGAGATGTCTGAGCAGCTTCATTGTTCTGGTGTTTTTCTTTTCAAGACCCTAGTGCATAGACAGATGTTACTTTCTCTTTTGTGTTAAAACCTGCCTCTGAGGAATAAGATTACCAGTGTTCAGTCTTTGGCTGGTAGAGATACTGAGGTCTCATATCTTCTGAATGCTTTGTCTCAGTTAGTGTTTCTACTAGCTCAGTGCATTTGTAGTGGAGGTCTGTTCTTCTGTAATGCCCATGGAACCTTAAATTAATGTCCCTTAACTTTAGGAAAGCAATTTTAACATGTATTCTAAATGTTTTCTCTATTCCCAGGGTTGAGAAATGATACATAAAGACACCTGCTCTTCCAAGTGGGTGGAAATTGAAAATCATGCCAAGAAAAATGCTGTTTCTCAGAAAAGATTTGAAATATGCATTGTTTAAAGTGTGGCATAAACAAAATAGATTATGTAAGGTTCATGGGCCCTTGTTTGGGATGAGATCACTCATTCGTGGGTCCGGAGCCTCTTTACTAACAATACTTAGTGCTTACATCTCAAAAGCATTGTATGAGCTACTGGTTTCCCCATCAACTTTGAAAAAGATAGTTAGGAAGCTATGGGCACTGTATCAGCGCAGCTCCCTTCAGTTCTACATGAAAGCCACTGTTGTGCTTCAGTAACACAGCAGTGGCTCCAGACCTTTTGAGAAAGCATGTTTCTTTAAAATGGTTCAGAAAACAGCTGATTGATTTGCAGGTAAGAAATGTGAATGTATGTTTACTGGGAAGAAAAGTGACAGTTCACATCTGAATTTAGATAAACACATGAATTTGGTAGTGGATGCTTCCTTTCTGTAGATGTGGTTAGTAACATGATAGTCACTGTATATGATAAGATCGCGGCAGTTGCCACAGTACATAAAAGGATACAAGAACAGATGAAATCATTAGTGCTTTCATATTGTATCCTGTCTTATTTCCAGTAACATAGCGTGCCTGGTACTTAATGGGGCATATCTTTGAAAGAATCAGCAGGTACGATGTTCTGGAAAACATGAAAATCTGCAACCTTGCATCAGAGGCCAAAGCAATATCTTGGATCTGACATTTTTTAAAGTACAAATTGTGTCATAGGTACAGTTACATAAGGTAGAAATTGTAAATTTATGTTGCACAATCTGAAAAGTGAATGATAGCATGTGAATTTGTATCTACTGCTCAAAGAAAAGACTGGTGAGCAAGTTCTGTTTCCATCAAAGTAAGTGGCAAAATTTCTGTTGATTGAGGTGGGAAATGGGAACTGATTCCCCTCCCTGGTTCTCCCTGAAAGAAGTGATGTTTTCTTTTCTGTTTTATACTTATTAGTTTCACAGCCAGATTACTGTAACTTGAGCTTTTTTGCCATACTTCTGCATGACTGTTTTTGTTAACCACTTTTATTGCCTCTTGGCCTGTTCTTTGCATCATGTTATTGACAAAATGAGTTTTACATTTTTTTTACCCCAAAGTTTAGAGCATAGAATACAGGAGAAATCCATACAAAAAAAAATCTGAAACATTAATTGGACTAGACTACAGCATTTAAAGTAACCTATTCTATCGTCCATTTACCTCCCACATGAAATGAAAACTCTATTTTGATCTGAACTGTCACAGATAATTTCTGCACATAAAACACATCCAGAGACAGCTTTCAAATGGAGTTGTCACTTCCTATTTAGCAGGCTGGGGACTCTCTATTGTTGTCAAACCCTCTTTGCAAAAGCATCACTAACACACTGGATTTGCACAGTTGTATGTAAGAGGAGGAATGGTTGCATAGTCTCCATGAAAGAAAAAATTGTATGTAGGTGCTGGAATCCGCTGCAGCTGAACTTAGCTACTGCTTAGGAGAAAATTCCTTTTTTAAAAAAAATACTATTTTAAAGCATATTTTCATACTATGTGCTGGTGTGGGGAGGAGTTGTTTTTAGTGTAACGAGGTTTTAGTGTGAACAGTGATGATTAACATTTAAAAGCTAGTAACCAACATTCTGTTATTTTCCCTGACCTCTATGGGACCAGAA
Organism: Numenius arquata; assembly: GCF_964106895.1. Taxonomy (NCBI): domain Eukaryota; kingdom Metazoa; phylum Chordata; class Aves; order Charadriiformes; family Scolopacidae; genus Numenius; species Numenius arquata. The sequence goes on from NC_133578.1 coordinate 29,165,657, forward strand.
GTTTGGCTTTAATCTCTTCACAAATTTCAGGAATTCTTAAGCAAGTGCACTGGGAATATCTCTGAACTGTGAGTACAGAACTGCTGCCTCAGAGTATGTTCCAGCTAAGATGCTGAGGCAGGGCTGTAGGGCACTTGTTTCCAGACTGCTATTCTGATGGTGGCCAATGTGGCCATCTGGTGTGGCCAGCTGGAAGACTCAGCTATGGCATCGCAGAAGAAGCTGCCTTAAGTAGGCAGCTGCCTTTAAGACAGCTTAAAGGTTGAGAACTACCATTCTTCAGACTTGATTTTTATAACAGTCAGTTTGCCCTCAAACATGATGTATTTTCATAAACTAAATTTGACTTCTGGCCTCAGTCGTATTCTCATCAGTTTATGCTATTGGAATATGCAGTTAAATAGTAGTAATGTATGATTTTTATTTAATTTTCCTCTTAAGGTTGGAGAATTGACCAGAATTTAGGGGGTGAAGAATTTGGTTGGTGTGATGAGTTGTCCTTTATTGCTGTCTCCACGACTATCCTATGCAGGATTAAACAGCAAAACACAAGCTGGCAGAGTGCTCTTCTGACCTCATTCTGCACCACCACACAGATAGCAGACTATCTGCTGATCTATCTGATAAGCATGACTTTGTCAAATCCAGATGTATGTTCAGGAGTGAAAGGAGTGAAACACAGATGAGGCCCGAGAGCCAGGGTCTTGCATTTTCTCCAGCTGCCTGAATCCTTCAGGCATCTTCACTGCTGCAGCTGGGGTTGTGGGGCAGGACTGGAGGGAGGGAAGCCGCCTGTTGCAGTGTGGAAGCTGCAGAAAAACAAAACTAGAAGCTAGAGTCTAAAACATTGCCCGTCAAAGCCAATTGCCTATTTTAAGGGCCATATCTTTTGTAATGAAGCAAGAGACTGGAAATCACATTCTGATTTCTAAGCTGTATGCCAGAACGTCTGAGGGTTCTTTGTTCAATGTATCTCAAACTCCGTCCTGGAGAGGAACATAATGGGGAGGGGGTTTCTCTGTTCCCACTTTTGCCTGTAAAGGTAGTATATTCATGAATCAATTTTAATGGCTGTCCCATGGGGAGCAGTGAATTAGATGGGGGAAAAAAAAGGGTAATTTTGTGCATTAATGGAGAATATACTTGAATGGAAAAAAGTGAGGAAAGAAAAATATCTTAGGGTCGCTGTGCTTAAGTCGGTGATAATGCACATCCATGGGATTTTAAACCTTGGCCATTGCAGAAAAAATACAGCAGATGGAAGTGGTCTCTCTTTCTCCTTCTCCCAGATCTTGGTGGGCTGGTTTGCTTTCCTCTTTCCAGGTGGGACAAGTGAACAGAACTGGACTGGATACAGCATACCCATCTCCTGCTCCAGAAGTAGAGGCTTTGATCCACATTTGTGCTCAGTTAGCAAGCTTATGAAGTTGAGGACTAGAGAAGTGGATGGATGTTTATCCTACACTGGAAATTGTAATTTTTGAGGCTGTGTTCTTGCAGGTATTCTGTGCACACTTTTTACAGTTACCTGGCACCAAAGTGGCCTGGTCCTACCAGTAACCTGGTAGCTCTATTTAGTTGTTTGTTCTTCTAAATTTAAAAAAAAAAAAAAAAGTATACTGTCTGTCTGCAGTGATTTTAAACAGCAGTGAGGCTCAAAAACTCTGAAATTGTCTTTTCAGCCTGTAAAGGCATGTTACATTTGCCTCTTTCCTAAAACACCAAGTATCACTGTCAGGCATCCTGTGGACCAGTGTTGCTTCCTTATTGTCTTGTGCTCCCCCACCTGCTTTTACTGTTTCCGTCATTCTTCATTCTTCTGTGTGGGAACAGGACTGTCTTTTATTACACATCTGTGCAGAGCCTATTGCAAGGAAAGTTGTATCTCTGATGAGGATGTTGCAGTGGTGTTTTGTCTGCAGGTATTCCTGAGGTGGTCAGGAAAGATTTGAAGGCCACTACAAAACTATGTGGAGGTAAGGAAGATACCTGTCAGAAGCTGGAGTGAGGCCACTCCAGCCTACGTTGTTTAGCCTGGCCCTCACCACAGAATTTGGAAAGGTCTGTAGCCTTGTGTTTGCCTGACCTTTCAGAGGTAGCGTATGCCTGTTCCTCCCCTGTGCACCAAACTAGCTAGCAAATGGCCTGCTCCAATCCAAAGGTGATGTGCTTAGGTTACTATTGGTGAGTTCTTCTGAGAGCAAAGTTCCATCCAAAAAAACACTTCAAAGCTTGCTTTTCTGCAGGCCTGCCTTCAAAACACAAAGCAAACATGTCCCGCAGCAATGCCAATTACTGAGTCTTGAGAATATCTCTAAGTAATGGTCACACCCTCATTTCAAAGGCAATATATGGGGCCATTATGTGAGCAAATACAGTGCATGTCAGTGAAAATCCATTGATGATGATGAATTCTGGTTACTGTTGACTGCAGCCAGATATGAGATAGTGAGTAAGGGGTAAAACATGAGCCCTTGAGCTCTGTGGGTTTTCCTTTGTAAACAGGTCATAAGAGCTCAAGCAAAATACGAAGAAAAGGAAAAGCTGTAGATAAGTATCAGGGAAGAGGTGGGGAAATAAGGAGGCAAGGAATGAAGAAGAAATAGCAAAACTTGCTAAAGTCCAAGAGTTACAGGGAAAACTGAATTGCTTGATTATTTTGAAACCTTCAAGGAGAAAAATATGGGAAAACTATGGAAAAAATACATTGCTAGAAATATTCATAATCAATTCTGGGATGAGTGTTTGTGTTTGAAAACACTATCACATCAATATTGTTTTAATGTCCTGAATTTCATTGTTGAATGGGGTTAACATGGATGAATCTGAAACATTTTGAGATTTTTTTTTTTTAAGTAACTTCCGTTAACATGATGTGATGCTGCTATACACCTCCTTCCAGTAAAAAACGTAGAATACCAGAGATGTGCTGTCTGTAGATCAAGGTTTGATAAAGTTACCCTTCATTAATACAAATACCCTTTTGTGGAAGTACAGGCAGCTTCAGCTCCTCTCATTTTCATAAACTGGAGTAGGCACAATGTATGGAAGCTTAGTGCTAGAAGCAGAATGTGTTTTGATTTGTAGAATGTGGATGGGGTAGTATTTCCCCTATGTGTTCTGCTGCTTGATAATACCCAATGATTTATTATCCCTTGCTAGCACGTGCCACCACTGACCACGGTGAGCAGAGCCAGCTCCATTCAATAGTCAGAAGAGGCTCCTGCAGTGCGTGTGTTAGAGGAGCCACAGCTGGGGTCCTGCCCTGCACTGCCTGCTGATCCAGTGCCTCCCTCCACTGTTCCCAGGGGGGCTGGCGACAGGAACCTTGGTGAATATCCTCCCAGCAATGTATTTCAGGAGTGATCTGAGGCCATGGTATAACACAACCTCAGCATCGATGATGGGTTCTTTTATTTAATCTTGTTTGTGTTATGAAATAGAGGCAATGGAAGAATGATCTGTTTTCTTGGTCTTGACTCAGAGTACATTTACCTTTAGCCACTCTCCTCCCCACAACCTTTTCTGTAGTATTCACTTGTGAGCCGTGACCATTTTCCCCAGGGTAAGATTTCTCCGCGTTTTGTAATAGGGAACAGGACTTTGAGGTTTTTCTATGTGTTGCCACCAAAACTGATGTTACAACTAGCCTCAGCAGCAGTGATGGCAACATGCAATAATAACCATCCCACATGAGATTTAGATTAGCTGCTCTTCTATTTGGTTCATATAGTGCTTCAACAGCATGATCTGATTTGCTGTTTTCACGTAATCCATCATGAATTGTCTGAGTTAGGAAACTAGGTTCTTATGTAGCAGATAGAGAGAGATAGGCTCTCCAACATTCAGAGTGGAGCTTCACTTTCTCCAGCTGCAGCTGTCACTTTATCTTGTTTTTATTTTAAATGTGTTTTGCTTTTTCAAGCATGAGGATTTTGAAGAGCAGAAATGCTTCTATTAGAAGTGTTACCTTTGAGGCTGCCTAAGTAGTAGTCACTGGCTGCAGACCTCCAGCTCTGTTGGTGAGGGAGGAGAGGAGAAGTGGGTGTTTCTGCAGTGTGACCAGACTGTCTCCTCCATCTGAGGAAGCTGCTGCTGTGGCTGCCAGATGAAACTTTTGGGCTTGTAGAGGCCAGCTGTGGCTCCCATCAGTGGTGGCACCAACAGGAATAGGAGCCATTTTCTCAGCACTCTCCTTTCCCAGGGAGTGCAGAAGAGCAAGTAGGAGCAGCTCTTTGGGGAGGCAGAATTTTTTTTCCAGGGCTTTTGGAAGGGAGTAGAGGTAAAGAGTTGTACAGAGGCAGGGGAAGCTGGCTGGCTGGCTGCCCGCCCATGCATAAGTGCAGAACCTCTGCACCCCCTCTTCCTGAATCTATCAGTCCTTTGCTAATGGTCTTCCCTCACCTTAAACTTTTGGGTCCTTTCCTGCCCTCCTCCTCTTTTTTTCCCCCCAGCCTATTGAAATCTTCCCTGCCTCCCCCCCAGACTTGCTCTGCCATTGCTGAATTGCATTTTACCAACCCACGAATGAGAACAAAATAAACTACTTTATCTCGATCATTTGGGCAGCAAAATGCAATTTGCTTGTGTTGCTGCAGATCTTTGAGCCAACTCTGGTCTGGACACTTTTATCACTTTGCAATCTAATCTGCTGAATATCTCAGATCCTCTTGCATTGGAAGAAAACACTTTTTTAAGACAAAATTAAAAATAAAAAAGCCAGCTGTGTCCTTGTCCAGCATGCACAAACCCACAGTGATATACATGTCCTCATATATCTCTGTATGTATGTACATGTATAATAAATAAAAAATACATATAACACTTTGAAAGTCCACACCTAACTTGCTAATGTCAGCTACAGTTGATAGACAGCTAAGTCAGACTCTTTTTATAGTCCATTTCTAAAATGAAACCATAAATTTTAAAGCCAGGCTTCATCATTGCAGAGAAAAAAGCTTTTCCAGCCTATTGATGAAATATAACATTTGATAGGATTTATGAGGCCCAGATTCAGGAGGATCATTTGCAGAGCACTTAAAGCTGCTTTTTCCTGCCCTTTGCCTTCCCTCCTCCCAAATACACATACCAAAAAAAGCCATTAGTAATGAAAAATTATTAAGGAAGATTTTTCTTGATTCCGTACAAATGTCAACTTGAGAGAGAGAAAGAGGAAGAAAACAGTTGCAGGAGTTCTTACAGTAAAGGGGTCTAAGTAGAGCCAGGCTGATTATATGAGAGGAGTACTGACTTCTACTAATAAATACACAGTATGGTTATTTGCTGTAATACAGTCATTTGTAGTGTGTGTGTGTATATGTATTTTTAATAGTACTGGATGGAATTTATTTTTTTATCACATTGAGATATTCACAAACCAACCACATAAAGTTAAAAATAAAAATGATACCCAGCTTCTTGGTATCTTGATGAAGTTTCCTTCTGGCTTGTATTACCAGAGTGATAATTTCAGAGGAAAAACATCTTTTGTAACTTGTGATCACAGTATCTGTCAAATAGTAGGAAATGAAGAAAACTGCCAGACAGTGTCAGATTTATTAACAGCTCTGAGAAAACCAAAATTAATGCATTTTCTCATCTTTGATGGGTTGAAACGTCCATGTGCTGTACTTATCTTAATGGACAAGTGAAGGAAGTAGCACTCATCAATTAAGTCTCTCATTAAGCTGACTACAGCTTAATCTGGAGCACATGCAGAAGTACTATGTGCTTACAGGCTGTACCTCAAAGGTGTTACGGTTGTTGTTAAGGAGTACTCATCCCGCAGATGCCAGGAGCAAACCAGCTTTGTGCTGCCTTCGGGAGCACACAGACAGTGGGTGGACCAGGGAGCACGCAGCCCTTTAGGGCAGGGATGGGGACAGGCATACAAACCCCAACTGTGCCAGTTGTGTGAGAGGAGTTGCTGGCCTGACTTCCATTGGAAAACTGTATTTCCATCTCTTAAGAAACAGCCTTTAACCATTTTGGTTAAAAATGCCTATGTAGGAGGTGTGCTGAAGCTGAATTTTTATGGAACATGATGACAGCTGTTTTGGGGGGGGGGGGCTGGAGGGAAGAGACAAGGGGTTGCTTTGTCTCTGTAAAAAGTAAAAATAAGCAGCATATGATTCTTTTAATAAGAAGCTGTAGTCTTTCCATACGCTGGAACGGGGGCTTTATATTTAGGAAGGGAACACAGCCTCGTCTTATACCAGACTCTGCCTTTTGCCGCCCCTTGAACACTGATAGTTTGACTAAGTTGTAAGATTTAGAGTACTTCCCACACACGTTAGAAACTTGGCTGCTGACTTCACCAAAAGTGCTCGTCCTGAACTGCCAGAGCCTAGACGTGGTTTTCTGGTAGTAGGTTCCTGGTCCAGGAATGAAGGATGAGGTGAACGGGACATGATCAGTGTCCTTCTTGCCCATACACCCCACCTTCCAGGGAGGGGAAGGATGAGCTGATTTGAATGCAAAAGCCTAAGAAATGCCATGGGTGGGGCAGGACAAGAATAGGAACAGAGAAGGAGGCAGGATTGCTGGAGCAGCCAGAGGATGGGGAGAATAAAGGAAGAGTGCTGGGTCAGGGCAGAGCTGTGGACAGTGAGTGGGTGCTTCACAGTAGAGAGGAGTTTACCAGTACTGCAAGTTTAATGTTCTGTTAGTGTGTTTAGACGTGAGCACACTCACTCGAACCAGTGCAGAAAGGAAGAAGTGCTGTCGGGTGTCCCAAGCCACCTATGGTCTCATCATTATTGGCAGACAGCTTTGTGAAATGCTTCTGGGAGATGGGTTTCAAAGAGTGCTGGAAGGAGAAATGCTGACCCAGGCACACCAGGGGAGGTGTTTCTGTACAGCCTGTGGGATAGGGATGTGCTTGTATGGGAAGCAGTAAATGGTTGGAGGAAATTGGCATCCTTGGTTGAAAGGTATAAAAGCAAAGACTTCCAAATATCAGGATAGGAGCAGGGAATGAAGGGAGCAAGACAAAAACAGATGTGGAAGGATATGTAAGGTATGTCTCTAAACACAGCAGTTGAAACCATCTGAGAGTCATTCCGTAGAGACAGAGATGGGCCTGAACAAGTACACTTTATTTAGCATTTCTGGGACTTCCAGCCCAGATGCAGAGAGATAGGTTTGCTCTTCCTCTTCCAGGTGGGATACTCCAGGAAATGATTGTGTGTAGTTTGAAGATTCCGTTACTTCATTTTTTCTATTTTAATTTAACATTTTTCAAAACAGTTACTGAAAAGGACTAGTGCTTACCTTCAATCTTAAACACCTGAAAATCAGTCCTGACTTCTCCAAGCGGAAAAGCGGGCGTAATTTCAGAGGTGCAGTGGAGCTGCAACCGTAAGAAGGAGGAGTTAGAAAAGCTGTGCATGTCTGGAAGTCCAGGAGCTTCCATTGCCTGCATAATAAAAGTAATAAAGTTACACTGCTAACTTTAGGCCCCTGAGTTCAGAAATATTTCTCCAAAATGCAGTTCGGCTTATAAAGTGTTTAATACTGTTGATGTGGAGCTTGTGATGAAAGCTAGTTGAAGGAATGTGCACTCTCCAGGCTTTGTGAATGCGAACAAAATGAGGAGCCCAGCTGCACGGAGGAGAGGTGCCCGAAGAGGAAGGCTGCTGGAAGGGTGGACGGGGTGGCCTTGAAGGCAGCAGAACTTTGCAAATTCCATCAACTGCTTCAGCATCTGGCAGCGTTTCTCTTGAGCAATAACCACAAGCTAAATTTGCCATATATGATTCCTGAGAGAAGATAGCGGTAACTGATGTTTTGACTTTTGAGCGTGTTCCTGTGAAACTGCTCAGATCTCAGTTGTAGTTTGGAAATACTGCTCTGTCAGAGAACTAAAATGAATTTCTTTCAGCATTGTCCCCATGGTAAGATTGTCAAAGAAATTGTAGCCCCTTACACTACTACAGTGTAGAAAATATAACTAAGCCCGTTCCTCTTGCACATCTGTTAAATGCTTTGTGTGTCATTTTAGTATATATTCAGAAGTAGTGAACTTTGGATCATTATATTGGAGTTACGATGTTCCAAAGAGTGCATATGGATTATACTCCCCTTTGTGAAAAGCCCCATGTATTGCAAGAGTCATTCAAGCACGCTCAACGGTGCTTTCATTTTGCTGTGTATTGCACTCACAGCTAGTAAAATGTTAGAAATAATTCCATTTGTTGTCTTTGCTTTTCTTTAGCTTGTAGTTGGAACATTAAATGCTTTCCTTATAAGGCTTACATGCTTCACCTTGCATGTGCCAGTGGCTTAATAAGAACATCTGCTGTCTTTCTGTAGCAAATCTGATGATTTTTCTGTGCACGTATATTTAGTTGTACATATAAATAGAATCCAGGCACTGTTAGATGCGTATGAAAGTGTACGTCAGATTGAAATGGTAACATATGAGGTTTTCTGCAGTTCCATTTATGAAGTATCAAGTTAAAAATGAGGCTGTGAAGTAGCCAGAAAACTTTTTTTATTTCTGCAGCCAAAGGCATATGCTTGTACAGCCTAACCTAATTAGGTCTCTGTTACATTCTTAGAATGGTCAGTATTTTATGTGTTGTTTCATTGTCTACAAGTTGCTTTTTCATTGTAGTTGGGCTTTTACGCAGCAGAATGTAGGAGAGCATTGCTCCAGATGTCTGGCTCCTTTCACCGATTTTGTTGCTGTCTACAGCAAAATTTGAGTTTTAGCTCTACAGTGCAAACTCCCTTTGAATCTTTGGGTGCCCTTAAACAGTGTAGTACTGGAATATGTGTAAATGTCTACAAAGTACGGTGATTGGAGTGGCTGGTTTAAGAGGAGCTATAAAACGGTTCCAGCTGGAGTGCATTCTTGAGGTAAGCTCAAAATACACTCCAAATTGTCAGCACACTACTCAGGAAAAACACAAGAAACAAATCATCTTTAGTATGCTTTGCTTCCTTTAATGCACATAAGGATAGTGTAAATGGAAGCCAGTCAATTTCCAACAGTTTGTGTAAAATTGTCCCTAGGTTTTCCTTCTGTACTTCAGCCTTTGTGAGTAAATGCATCACACTGGGTTTTAAGTATACCTGTGTGTATTTCTGTGGACATAACACTGTCTATATTTCAATAAGTATTGTGAATCTCTCCATTAATATTTATATGGAACTGAGAGCTTTGGTTCTTGTGATTTTTAATAAACATTGATGGTGTTACTAGTTTATACAGAGCATTCAATATGCTCCATCAAAATGGCAGCTCTAATTAGGTTCTTTGAATTAGCTAATGGATTTTGAGAAAGATAGCTTACAAAGCTCTTAGAGCTGTCCAAGATATTCCTGCCATGGCAGAAAGACAAAAGGCTGCTGGAAGCTACAGACTTTAAAGCTTTAGAAATGCAGCTGACAGTTAAAAAAGATAAATTACATTTGTATTTTTTTCCCGTAAAAGTCCTAAGGCTGGATTAATGTTATCCTTGTAGTGACCATTCATTAAAAACACCCAAAGAAAAGCTAACTTTATGGTAAGGATGCATTTTGGCTGAGATCTATGCTTTTCCCTGGTGCTTTGCACATGGTATAAATGAATTCTTTCTTTTTTCTTTTTTTTTTTTTTTTTAATGTAAGCTATATCTGTAAAGGATTACAGACACAGAGACTTTTTTTTTTTTTTGAGTTGAGGTTGAGATTTCTACCTAGGCCAGGTATTACAAAAACAAACCACATAGAGAGGATTAGTTGCTGCCACTACGCCAGTGGCATGGATTTGTACGTGTGTAACGAAGAGCAGGATATAGTCTCTAGTGTGAAACTTGGAAGAGGTAATTTCTGGGAGAAGACAGGTAGTTTCTCCAGGCTTTGTAGTTCTCAACAATATATGTTTTAGAACATGGGCAGCAGCATCTACTGTGAGTGAATTCTTAGATCCTTGATTTTTCCCTCATAAGGCAGTGCAGGAATTAAAACTGCACTAAAGTGTCACCTTCTCTCCCTCTTGCCATTGCTTTGTGTGTGCTGAAGGGAATTCCTGAGGGACTCTTTAATGGCTAATTCATTGGAAGTCTGTAAAGTACTTATTATTTCAGCTTTAGCAATAAGTTTAATAAACTGTAGTGCAAAAAGCAATAGTCTGCAAGTGAAAAAAACTAGCTGCCAGTTGCAGGCAGGTGTGATAGCCATTAAGAAATAGAGCTACATTTCCACACAAGAGTTTAACATTCAGCATTTGTTTCGTTGAATTGTTAAAGCTGCTGTAAATGGAGTTTGGAGGGCTGAAAATCTGCTCTGTGTTGATGTGACCTATCTATTGTAAATATGCCAGCTGCTTTACATCAGTAAAGTAAAATACCCCCTCCCAAGCGGTGTTGTAATACAAAGTGCCAAAAAAGGCAATTTAAGTACTTTGCCGTGTAAATCCAGAAGAAATTACCTTGGAGAGAGTTATGCCTCACACGTGACTTCTGCATGATGGATAAAAGGCATAATTGATATCATCTTTAGTGAAGAAACCAGAAACTGTTGCATTGTCTAGAGGCTACTGAAAATACCAGGAAAATCTGTTTTTCATTATTTTCATTGTGTATTGTTTATAGAGAGTTTGGTTGTTGTCAGCAGCCGAGTCCCTAATCTCCCTGCTTTCCTAGCCCTTTGGAGACACGTGCACATCTCAGATCAACAAGACAGCAGTAAACTGGTCACATGCCAGAAACAGACATTGCCATTAACCAGCCTGAACTGTAAGGCGTCTTTTTTTTATTGGTTGTTAAAATCTGGTGATTGCCATCCTTGATGAGGCACAATACATTGAGCAGAAAGGAAAAAAATGTCTCTTCTTTAAAGTAAAGATGACAAGCTGGCTACAAACAAGAAAATGTCCTCTTTTTTTGATTTCCTCCATACTTGATTGCAAACAACCTGTTTCTGCTAGAGTAGCACATACCATATCTGCTGTTATGGTGAAGCTACAGCCTCAGTTTCCGTAAAGCAACAAATTAGGCTATACCTTCCATTATTTCTGGCCAGCTGTAGTCAACTATAAGTTATAAAGCAGAGTAATGGAGAAGTGGCCTGGATTGAAAAGGTGATGCTCATCTGCATGTCTAGGCCATCTGCCATGGCAAACAGGAAAAGGTGTTGTATGTCGTGTAAAAGGAGGGAACTGTAAAAAGATGCTTTATGTCAAGCCACTGAGAGATTTTATAAACAGTATGGAAAAACTGAAAGTGATACAGATCTGTTGGTCTCAGTCTTCAAATCATTCTTTTTAGGCTTCTGTAAATGTATTATGACAAAAGGTTAATGACACTGCTAATTCATATCACGCAAGGTCCTCTTTCCTTCTTTCTTCCTAATGAGTTTGTATAAACCTAAGAATATCATCTTCTTTCTTTCCACTAAGCTCCTAATGTCAAGAGGTCAGTAGTGATGTTACAGGGTCAATAGGACTCAATTTACATCCAGACAAATGGTAGTCATGTGCTGCCCTAGGAGTCTTTGACCTTTTGGACAGAAGTGATCACACTGCTTTTATGTTAGTCTAAAGAATTGAAAGGTGACAGTGTATGTTCTACTGAGGCACAGTTATGACTTTTTTTAAAATACTGTAAAGCAAATTAAGACTCGGGGACTTTAGTATACACGTTCTATTAAACTCAAATAAATGTAAATAGCTTCTTCAGTGTAGTTTGTTTTCCTGCAGTTTATTTATGATTCTTGACTTTGTATGTATTTATATACATACAGATAGAGAGAAACATACCCTTCTAATGCTTCTCATGTCAGCCCATCCATACAGACACTTTCAGGACAGTCGTGTCTAAATGGAACTGGACTCAAAGTCTTCCTCCTGGTCACTTCGCACAGGTTTCCAAATCAAGTGTCCTACTGCGGTCTCTCTCCATTGATAAAGACAGTAATTGTGTATACGTGGGGTATATTCCTGCCCAGAGCAAGAAAGTCTTATGGAGAGCAATAAAACCATTTGCATGGTTCCAGTAGCTAGAAAGACATCATTCCTGAGTTGGGTCCTCAGCATGGGGTGTGTGTAGCCAAAACCCAGGCTGGCTCTGGCTGAATTTCAAAGATGATTCCTGAGCCTGCGAGGCAGCATCAGTGGTGTCATCGAGGTATTTCTGACAAGTCTTCATTGCAATATCATTCATTTACTCAAGTGCATATGAAAACAACAAATGTTCATTTCCTCCTAAACTCTCTTTCTCTCAGTGGTTGACAAAGATGAAAGCTGAAATATTGTAGAATTATGTTCTTATCATTGATTTTCTTTTTATCGCTTCCCACCATTCTTTTTATTCCCTCTTAGTATGAGGTTGCAGAAATATCTTCATAAGCAATGTAATACTTCAGAGTAGAAAGACAAGGGCTGGAACTGAATGAGTAATGTACTCAAATATTTATTTGTTATAATTTCAAAGTAAAAGTTTTATCCTAAGCAAAAGATACTCTTACACGCTCTTGGACTCACTTATACTGTATATCTTTGCAGACCACTATGTTCCTTTCAGTATATAAAAAGAGTTTTCTTTTATAGCAGATTGTGAATGGAAGATTGTCCATTCTCTTGAGTCTGTGAATCACGTTTTGTCTTGGATTTGTTTGTTAGTGGAAAATTCACTAAAAGAATCATTTTAATTTGTCTTTTTTATTTTTTTTTTCAACCTGGAAGCAACAGTTGTTTGCTTAGAGGCTGACAGTCAGATGGGTGAAATCAGTGTTTGAAAGAAGTGGCTGGCAAAAAAGCCCTGTGCAATATTAATGTGTTTAGGAAAACCACTGGAAACCAAATGTTTATTGTCTCTTTAAATGTATGTTTATATACAGCTTTAAGAGGTTGATCTTACTCTGTACATACAAAATTAAAAACAAGTGTTGTATTATCTAGAGAGCTGCAGTAAGAAGTCACTAATTTAAAAAATGACATTTTTAACCTGAATGATTGAAATCCAGATTAGCGACTCGGAGGAAGAACAGGGGGGAGATTTTATGGTGTAAAACCTGAGCCGTATGTATTAAATACTGATGATAATGTTTTAATTCTTTGAAAAAGTAACTTGTCTGTCATATTGGGTATATAATGTTACTGCTATAGCGCTTGTTCATCTGTCTCTTCAGAGATGATAGGATGAAATTTCACAGTCATATTTTACATAATGTTAGAGATAGCTTGAAGCTAAATCTGTGCCAAATTATGCTTTCCTTTTTGTTTTGGGATGCCTATTCCAACTGTGTCAGTTGAGTGGCTGTTTTGTAGCAGGTGCCTTTACAGTCGCAGTGGGCAAGGTGAAACCTTGTATAGTGCCTCTGAGAGATTCAGGCACAGGGCAGAAGATGGTGACTTCTGGCAGTTGTTTATCTAGTTGGTAGTACAGCCCCAGCGGTGTGGGTTAGAACAATTGTGCAGATTTTTGTATATTTTTTTTCTTTCTTCCAGGTCAGAAGAAAGCTTTGGTTTGTAAGGATTGCGTCTAGCAAAACTACAGAATGGCTCACAGGAATGTGCTTTTTTCTCTTTTGAATGTTTATAATTTTATTTTTTTTTTTTCTATTTCCGAAAAAAATCCTTGCAGTGTGTGCAGCTTACTTGAATAACTGTTGAACTTCTCTTTAAGATTGTTTGTGGTGTGGGATTTTGGACAGGTTTTGTCACTGTTGTTTGAAGTCAGTGTCTGAAGTCTTTACTAAACTCTTTGTTACTATCTCAGAGATTTTTCCCGCACATAGACATTATTTAAAAACTTCCCCCAAAAGCTTCAGGTTCTATCCCATTATCAGCTGCTTCTGAATCAGACTCCTTACATGTATCAGAATTTTAGGAAATCGTTCTGAAATCAATTGCAAAATGCAGAGTGGACGGTTCTCCTACAGTCTTGTCATGACAACAGAGAAGTCCATGGGTACATTAAATGTTAGAGCCTGGGAACACATGGTGGTGGAGGAGAATGGTGAATGTGTGGTTCTCTGAAAAACATAGAGCACAGGGAGCCATGTCAGGGGAGTGAGTTCTGCACAAAATTGAAGATATGATGAGGACTCTAATATTTATATCTCCTCAAGGAGGGAGCACTACATTAAATGTAAAGCTACTGTAAAAGAAATCTGTCTGCTCTACTTACTAGGCTTGGTGAAAAGCTTCGGTAAGACTCCTTAATATAAATAGACTTTGATTGGAGTATTGTTTTTATGTTTCTTCTGTAAGTTCAGGCTCCTTTTCAGTATAAATAGTCACGCATCCGAAACATTTGAACTGGTATTCATCTGCTATTTCCCTGTCTGAGAACTGCTATCTGATCAAACCAATATTTTTTAATTATGTATTTATAGGCAGATGGGAGAATAGTTTACAGTCAATGTATGATCTTCTCTGCAAATCTTGGAAAATTGTGTTGTGTTTTTTTTTTAATATTGCCTTATCGGTTTCTTTTTTTTATTACTGATGACTTCATTCTGTTTGAATTCAATGCTTCAGTTTCTTTGGGGTAAACTAATAGATTATGTATGCGATATTTGCACAGTGCTGATTGAATTCATCTGGTGAGTTTGAATGTGGTTCATATATTCACATAATTGTCAGGAGCCAACTTGAAATTCAGAACTGTTTCATGAGCATTGCACAGGGCATCATATTCATCTCGCATTACTCAGGAGTGGGTAAAACTTTCATGGTAAGCTAGATATGCAGCTCTTTCAAAAGCCAACGTCTTTTACATTTGTGCCTATAAACAGTGATGGAGAATCAAAAAAAAAAAAAAAAAAAAAAGCAAGCTGTGGAGTTTTAACTGTTTCCTGAAAAAATGAAGCTGATGTACTGACTGACCCTCTTCCAACCTGCTTCCCCCACCTTTCTAACAAATTCTGATCCTACTAGCCATTTTTTACCAGACTTGACAGATGATTCAGTGTTCAGAAGATACTGGATCACTAAGTTTCAGGAAAATAAGCAGCCTGCTAGAGAGACCCAGATGAATGCCCCTGCTGGGGAGAAACACTGCAGTGTGAACTCAGTCCCATTATCGGACACCAGAGAACCCACAGGAGAGAAGCACAGGAAATCAGACTTCACGGAGCTGCTTGTTTCCACAGAGATTATGCTTGTGTTTTCACACTAATCCAGATGGATAACTTCCCATGTGCTGCTATCTTTCATTCAAACGTTCCTATTCATTCTCATGGGTAGGGTTTGTACTTTAATACAGCATGGCAGAGGTTTGCCAAAGAAAAAGCTGTCAGGCCCAATCTTTTAATATATATAATCAGCTTGATCTCTGCAGCACCTACTTCTACTTGCTGACTAGATGGGTTTAAGCAGATGGAAGCTCACCTACAGGAGATCTCCAGTAAATGAGGAACAGGCTGCTGTTACTGCTTCTTACAATGTAAATATCAGATTTCATTTTAAAAAGTAAAAAAAAATATGTGTATAGTATTTTCAGATTACCTCTTCAGCCAAAATACCTGGAGTTAGAAAGTGGGTATGTGGCCATGAGGCCACTGGTGGCAGGTGCTAATACAGTTTGCGGAGAGCTGCAGGGAGCCAGATCTGCGGGAATCAAACCCAGACCCATTGCCTGTATTTCAGCGTTTCCCTCTCTTAGCTAGTGCTGCTTTGGGTAATGATGTTGGCAAAGCAACAGGGACAACATTGCACTATGGGCCTTATCTGTATGTTAGCAGCCCTAATTAAATGTTTTATCTGTATTCACAAGTAAAGTCAGGGGATTTCACAGGTATTGTATTGCTCATGAGCTGTGGACCAAGCTTCACTGTTCTAAGTGATAGCTTCCATTAGCTAGTGCTCAGTTCCAGTGTTTTGCAAACTGGAAATGGTTCTCCACTATTTGACAAGAATTCATGCAAGGAACAGAGGCATTTTTCTGTGGAAGGAGTCACGGGAGAAAGGGAATATACTTTTTTTTATTCTCAATAGTCCACAGAGCAAGCTTTCTGCGCTGTCTTGGCAGATCATGAGAAAAATTTCGTATGCTTTGGAAGAGCTCGGTAAATCAGCCAGAGAAGCTTGAAACCTCTGGGACTTTGTAGAGTAGAGGGCTGGATAACTTAGGATCCAGGGAAGGCAAGTAATTTAAGTGTTTGATTTTTCATGAAAACATACTGATGCTGCAAGTAAACATTTCCAATCCTGGCTGCATATTCAGTTGTATTTATGCCCTACGTGGAATTTCCCTTCATTGGTAATTAGTATCCAACCAATCTAGATTGCCATTAGATACTAGAAACTACTTGTTGTTGAACTGATACGTTTATATCCAGTCTTTTGTATGTGCTTTCCAAATTCAGTTTTCTATGCAAATCCTATAAAAGGCTCCCCTAGATTCTGGCATATTCATGGTGGAGTGCAGTGTGACAAGGTGCTCCACTGAGTCTGTGCTTATGTGAGTAAATCTGTTATCTATATAGCCCATTGTTGGTGAGGCAGAGTTAAGGTAGTTAAGGTTGCAGATTAGGAGAATATACGATGATGTGCCGCAATAAACAATGGTCTGAGTTTAGGAGCGGCCACAAATAAATTCTACAATTCCCTGTGAACACCAGTAAATGCTATTGAGCAATACAGTTAGTATTCACCCCAGTGGTGACTAGGGCAGGGCTGGAAGTAGCTGTGGGAAACTTTTAATTTATTCGTTTTCAACGTGGCTGTATTTTTTTGAATTCTTAGGCATTTTCAGGACTTTTTTTTAATCCTTCCAGGTATAGCTTGAGCTTTCACAGTTGTACAAGTCTAGGTATGAGGTTTTGGAAGGCTCACCAGGGTCAAAATCCACAAAGAAAGGCATGTGTTTAGCATGACAAACTAAGCAACTCCACTAGATTTACCATGACAGTTTGCAGTGTATGCAGTTCAGCATACAAGCAAAGTCTTTGTGGATTACTCAGTGGATTACTGTTTAATTACCACTTAAAAAAAAAATCTCACTTGCCTCCCCTGTATTTTCATGTCTGATGTTTTAGTTCTTTGTATAATTGGGAGGGAGGTTGTTTTTTATGAGATAAAACTTCTTTCTGCGCTTCTCCCTGAATACAGTCTATTCTTTACCTTGAACAAATGTAATCTTAGGGAAATTCCACATTTAGCGTGGGAGCAAAAGGAAACATTTTTCTGGCAGCTTATCATCATCATCATCATTATTATTAAAATATGATAGCCATTTATAGCTGCTCATAGGAATGTTAAAAGTTTCCTTGTGCTCCCCCATCTGTCTGCATCCATCTGTTGTCTCTTGTCTTGTACTGGAATTGTTAAGTTCTTTGGACAGGGACAGCCTTTTTAAAAAATGGGGATCAAGTTCACAATTATGAGCTTTGTTAATACAGGAAAGCAAAAATAAGGGTGATATGGGCCAGTGGGCACTGTGCAAGTCAGAAGAATCAAACATTCATAATCCGTTTGTCTCAGGTGTGGCAATTCTGTGTCTGTGGTCATGTGGGTAGCTGGTACATGTTAGATATGTGTGTACATATGAGTTTTATTTAGCATTTTTTTATTTCTCTCAGTGGCTGTGCAGGTGGTGGGAATGCTGATCGTATCCAGAAGTTACGGAAGGAGTACCATCAGGCCAGGCGAGAAGGCTTACCTTTCTATGAGGACGATGAAGGAAGAACACAGCCATCTGATTACGACCCACGTTGGGTAGGTCCACAATGCAATGCAAAGTGCTTTTGCAGCATTCAATATTAGTTTGTGATTTCCAGGAATCCTGTGTCAGCTTAAGACGAATTGGAGGGGCAGGGAGGGAAGGGCGGGGATGTGTGTGCAGAAATGGAGAAATCCTTAATGCCAGCCCACCAAAGAAAACATTAATAACATGAAAACTTGGCTAAAAATAACTT
The DNA here is from genome assembly GCF_964106895.1 of Numenius arquata. Classification (NCBI taxonomy): domain Eukaryota; kingdom Metazoa; phylum Chordata; class Aves; order Charadriiformes; family Scolopacidae; genus Numenius; species Numenius arquata. The sequence goes on from NC_133578.1 coordinate 29,183,507, forward strand.
GTCTGTACTCTGTGTTTGATTTAGACCCAGGTTTCCTCTCTTTAAGCCCAAGATATGCAGTCATTGCCAAACTTTGTCACATGTGGTAGCATCAAGGCTTTGCAGCAGGATTTATGGTACTCTGGCAGTTCATGTAGTGATTCCTTGGGTTAGCGAGAGCATTAGAAGAGCAGACTCTCATTGTGCTTAGCTGTAAAGTGAGATGGAGGAAATAGAGGCATGTCTGCTCCTGCCCTTCCTTCTGCCCACTGGACAGTAGCAATCATAGAATCATAGAATCGTCTAGGTTGGAAAAGACCCTTGGGATCATCGAGTCCAACCATCTACCCTACTCTACAAAGTTCTTCCCTACACCATATCCCCCAACACCACATCTAAGCAACTCTTTCTAAGACTCAGTCTGGCCATGATACATCCTCAGTAACTCTTATGAAGTGAAAATTGGAATAATTTTCTCCCCTCCCATCAAACGATCTTAAAACATTCTATCAACACTGTGGAACTGTTACAGACATGCTGTATTCCCTATTTTACATCTAGGAGTGACGCTACACAGAGACGTATTATCTACCCCACTACCAAAGAGTAACCTATGGTAGAACCAGAGATTAAATCAAGAGTGCCGGATTTTTGAATGCATTAAATAAATGCAACAACTATAGTCTATGGGATCACAACTGTGGTACTCAAGAGCTCCACCTGAGCAGGTTTCAGAGTTAGACTCTGTCTCTTTAGAAGTAATTATAATCAACCAGCATTCAAAAATGTAACTTTGATAAGATGCAATTTATGCTAAATTTGAAATTCTAGTTTAAAAAGAGACAGAATTAAGTTAAAATCTTATGAATCTAAACACGCCTGAAATTTGAACTAACATTGTA